>NC_063434.1:16222123-17653594 GCF_020379485.1 Brassica napus
TAGGATTCATGGTGATTCCAAGTTTCCCAGTTTGGAATACACTTAATCTTCGTCGCCCGTTCAATCAAACCAGGATGAATCACTTTGTGAGAAGCTTGATTTGGATACATAAAGTGGTGGAGAATCACCAGGAAGTTGAATAAATCTCATAGGGTTGGCAAGAGAAGTTATCCACTTTCAAATCAGGTGATCCAGTTTCCCAGTTTGGGAATAGCACAGCTTCTTCGTCGTTCCAATCAAACCAGGATGAATCACTTTGTGGAGAGCTTGATTTGGATACATAAAGTGGTGGAGAATCACCAGGAAGTTGAATAAATCTCATAGGAGTTGGATGAAGAAGTTATCCCACTTTCAAATCAGGTGATTCCAGTTTCCCAGTTTGGGAATAGCACAGCTTCTTCGTCGTTCCAATCAAACCAGGATGAATCACTTTGTGAGAAGCTTGATTTGGGATATATAAAGTGGTGGAGAATCACCAGGAAGTTGAATAAATCTCATAGGAGTTGGCACAGAAGAAGTTATCTTCCCACTTTCAAATCAGGTGATTCCAGTTTCCCAGTTTGGGAATAGACAGCTTCTCTTTTCGTTCCAATCAAACAGGATGATCACTTTGTAGAAGCTTGATTTGGATACATAAAGTGGTGGAGAATCACCAGGAAGTTGAATAAATCTCATAGGAGTTGGGATGAAGAAGTATCCCACTTTCAAATCAGGTGATTCCAGTTTCCCAGTTTGGGAATAGACAGCTTCTTCGTCGTTCCAATCAAACCAGGATGAATCACTTTGTGAGAAGCTTGATTTGGATACATAAAGTGGTGGAGAATCACCAGGAAGTTGAATAAATCTCATAGGAGTTGGGGATGAAGAAGTTATCCCACTTTCAAATCAGGTGATTCCAGTTTCCCAGTTTGGGAATAGCACAGCTTCTTCGTCGTTCCAATCAAACCAGGATGAGAATCACTTTGTGAGAAGCTTGATTTGGATACATAAAGTGGTGGAGAATCACCAGGAAGTTGAATAAATCTCATAGGAGTTGGATGAAGAAGTTATCCCACTTTCAAATCAGGTGATTCCAGTTTCCCAGTTTGGGAATAGCACAGCTTCTTCGTCGTTCCAATCAAACCAGGATGAATCACTTTGAGAATGAGACTTTTGGATACATAAAGTGGTGGAGAATCACCAGGAAGTTGAATAAATCTCATAGGAGTTGGGATGAAGAAGTTATCCCACTTTCAAATCAGGTGATTCCAGTTTTCCCAGTTTGGGAATAGCACAGCTTCTTCGTCGTTCCAATCAAACCAGGATGAATCACTTTGTGAGAAGCTTGATTTGGATACATAAAGTGGTGGAGAATCACCAGGAAGTTGAATAAATCTCATAGAGTTGGCATGAAGAAGTTATCCCACTTTCAAATCAGGTGATTCCAGTTTCCAGTTTGGGAATAGCACAGCTTCTTCGTCGTTCCAATCAAACCAGGATGAATCACTTTGTGAGAAGCTTGATTGGATACATAAAGTGGTGGAGAATCACCAGGAAGTTGAATAAATCTCATAGGAGTTGGCAAGAAGAAGTTATCCCACTTTCAAATCAGGTGATTCCAGTTTCCCAGTTTGGGAATAGCACAGCTTCTTCGTCGTTCCAATCAAACCAGGATGAATCACTTTGTGAGAAGCTTGATTTGGATACATAAAGTGGTGGAGAATCACCAGGAAGTTGAATAAATCTCATAGGAGTTGGGATGAAGAAGTTATCCCACTTTCAAATCAGGTGATTCCAGTTTCCCAGTTTGGGAATGGGAATAGCACAGCTTCTTCGTCGTTCCAATCAAACCAGGATGAATCACTTTGTGAAAGCTTGATTTGGATACATAAAGTGGTGGAGAATCACCAGGAAGTTGAATAAATCTCATAGGATTTGGCAAGAAGAAGTTATCCCACTTTCAAATCAGGTGATTCCAGTTTCCCAGTTTGGGAATAGACTAGCTTCTTCGTCGTCTTCCAATCAAACCAGGATGAATCACTTTGTAAGAAGCTTGATTTGGATACATAAAGTGGTGGAGAATCACCAGGAAGTTGAATAAATCTCATAGGAGTTGGGATGAAGAAGTTATCCCACTTTCAAATCAGGTGATTCCATTTCCCAGTTTGGGAATAGCACAGCTTTCGTCGTTCCAATCAAACCAGATGAATCACTTTTGAGAAGCTTGATTTGGATACATAAAGTGGTGGAGAATCACCAGGAAGTTGAATAAATCTCATAGGAGTTGGCAAGAAGAAGTTATCCCACTTTCAAATCAGGTGATTCCAGTTTCCCAGTTTGGAATGGGAATAGTTCTTCTTCGTCGTTCCAATCAAACCAGGATGAATCACTTTGTAAGAAGCTTGATTTGGATACATAAAGTGGTGGAGAATCACCAGGAAGTTGAATAAATCTCATAGGAGTGGGATGAAGAAGTTATCCCACTTTCAAATCAGGTGATTTCAGTTTTCCCAGTTTGGGAATGCACAGCTTCTTCGTCGTTCCAATCAAACCAGGATGAATCATCTTTGAGAAGCTTGATTTGGATACATAAAGTGGTGGAGAATCACCAGGAAGTTGAATAAATCTCATAGGAGTTGGGATGAAAAAGTTATCCCACTTTCAAATCAGGTGATTCCAGTTTCCCAGTTTGGGAATAGCACAGCTTCTTCGTCGTTCCAATCAAACCAGGATGAATCACTTTGTGAGAAGCTTGATTTGGATACATAAAGTGGTGGAGAATCACCAGGAAGTTGAATAAATCTCATAGGAGTGGGATGAAGAAGTTATCCCACTTTCAAATCAGGTGATTCCAGTTTCCCAGTTTGGGAATAGCACAGCTTCTTCGTCGTTCCAATCAAACCAGGATGAATCACTTTGTGAGAAGCTTGATTTGGATACATAAAGTGGTGGAGAATCACCAGGAAGTTGAATAAATCTCATAGGAGTTGGGATGAAGAAGTTATCCCACTTTCAAATCAGGTGATTCCAGTTTCCCAGTTTGGGAATAGCACAGCTTCTTCGTCGTTCCAATCAAACCAGGATGAATCACTTTGTGAGAAGCTTGATTTGGATACATAAAGTGGTGGAGAATCACCAGGAAGTTGAATAAATCTCATAGGAGTTGGCATGAAGAAGTTATCCCACTTTCAAATCAGGTGATTCCAGTTTCCCAGTTTGGGAATAGCACAGCTTCTTCGTCGTTCCAATCAAACCAGGATGAATCACTTTGTAAGAAGCTTGATTTGGATACATAAAGTGGTGGAGAATCACCAGGAAGTTGAATAAATCTCATAGGAGTTGGGATGAAGAAGTTATCCCACTTTCAAATCAGGTGATTCCAGTTTCCCAGTTTGGGAATAGCACAGCTTCTTCGTCGTTCCAATCAAACCAGGATGAATATCTTTGTGAGAAGCTTGATTTGGATACATAAAGTGGTGGAGAATCACCAGGAAGTTGAATAAATCTCATAGGAGTTGGCAAGAAGAAGTTATCCCACTTTCAAATCAGGTGATTCCAGTTTCCCAGTTTGGGAATAGACAGCTTCTTCGTCGTTCCAATCAAACAGGATGAATCACTTTGTAAGAAGCTTGATTTGGATACATAAAGTGGTGGAGAATCACCAGGAAGTTGAATAAATCTCATAGGAGTTGGGATGAAGAAGTTATCCCACTTTCAAATCAGGTGATTCCAGTTTCCCAGTTTGGGAATAGCACAGCTTCTTCGTCTTCCAATCAAACCAGGATGAATCACTTTGTGAGAAGCTTGATTTGGATACATAAAGTGGTGGAGAATCACCAGGAAGGAATGAATAATCTCATAGGAGTGGGATGAAGAAGTTATCCCACTTTCAAATCAGGTGATTCCAGTTTCCCAGTTTGGGAATAGCACAGCTTCTTTCGTCGTTCCAATCAAACCGGATGAATCACTTTGTGAGAAGCTTGATTTGGATACATAAAGTGGTGGAGAATCACCAGGAAGTTGAATAAATCTCATAGGAGTTGGGATGAAGAAGTTATCCCACTTTCAAATCAGGTGATTCCAGTTTCCCAGTTTGGGAATAGCACAGCTTCTTCGTCGTTCCAATCAAACCAGGATGAATCACTTTGTGAGAAGCTTGATTTGGATACATAAAGTGGTGGAGAATCACCAGGAAGTTGAATAAATCTCATAGGAGTTGGCATGAAGAAGTTATCCCACTTTCAAATCAGGTGATTCCAGTTTCCCAGTTTGGGAATAGCACAGCTTCTTCGTCGTTCCAATCAAACCAGGATGAATCACTTTGTGAGAAGCTTGATTTGGATACATAAAGTGGTGGAGAATCACCAGGAAGTTGAATAAATCTCATAGGAGTTGGGATGAAGAAGTTATCCCACTTTCAAATCAGGTGATTCCAGTTTCCCAGTTTGGGAATAGCACAGCTTCTTCGTCGTTCCAATCAAACCAGGATGAATCACTTTGTGAGAAGCTTGATTTGGATACATAAAGTGGTGGAGAATCACCAGGAAGTTGAATAAATCTCATAGGAGTTGGGATGAAGAAGTTATCCCACTTTCAAATCAGGTGATTCAGTTTCCCAGTTTGGGAATAGCACAGCTTCTTCGTCGTTCCAATCAAACCAGGATGAATCACTTTGTGAGAAGCTTGATTTGGATACATAAAGTGGTGGAGAATCACCAGGAAGTTGAATAAATCTCATAGGAGTTGGCAAGAAGAAGTTATCCCACTTTCAAATCAGGTGATTCCAGTTTCCCAGTTTGGGAATAGCACAGCTTCTTCGTCGTTCCAATCAAACAGGGATGAATCACTTTGTAAGAAGCTTGATTTGGATACATAAAGTGGTGGAGAATCACCAGGAAGTTGAATAAATCTCATAGGAGTTGGGATGAAGAAGTTATCCCACTTTCAAATCAGGTGATTCAGTTTCCCAGTTTGGGAATAGCACAGCTTCTTCGTCGTTCCAATCAAACCAGGATGAATCTTTGTGAGAAGCTTGATTTGGATACATAAAGTGGTGGAGAATCACCAGGAAGTTGAATAAATCTCATAGGAGTTGGGATGAAGAAGTTATCCCACTTTCAAATCAGGTGATTCCAGTTTCCCAGTTTGGGAATAGCACAGCTTCTTCGTCGTTCCAATCAAACCAGGATGAATCACTTTGTGAGAAGCTTGATTTGGATACAAAGTGGTGGAGAATCACCAGGAAGTTGAATAAATCTCATAGGAGTTGGCATGAAGAAGTTATCCCACTTTCAAATCAGGTGATTCCAGTTTCCAGTTTGGGAATAGCACAGCTTCTTCGTCGTTCCAATCAAACCAGGATGAATCACTTTGTGAGAAGCTTGATTTGGATACATAAAGTGGTGGAGAATCACCAGGAAGTTGAATAAATCTCATAGGAGTTGGCATGAAGAAGTTATCCCACTTTCAAATCAGGTTCCAGTTTCCCAGTTTGGGAATAGCACAGCTTCTTCGTCGTTCCAATCAAACCAGGATGAATCACTTTGTGAGAAGCTTGATTTGGATACATAAAGTGGTGGAGAATCACCAGGAAGTTGAATAAATCTCATAGGAGTTGGCATGAAGAAGTTATCCCACTTTCAAATCAGGTGATTCCAGTTTCCCAGTTTGGGAATAGACAGCTTCTTCGTCGTTCCAATCAAACCAGGATGAATCACTTTGTAAGAAGCTTGATTTGGATACATAAAGTGGTGGAGAATCACCAGGAAGTTGAATAAATCTCATAGGAGTTGGGATGAAGAAGTTATCCCACTTTCAAATCAGGTGATTCCAGTTTCCCAGTTTGGGAATAGCACAGCTTCTTCGTCGTTCCAATCAAACCAAGATGAATCACTTTGTGAGAAGCTTTATTTGGATACATAAAGTGGTGGAGAATCACCAGGAAGTTGAATAAATCTCATAGGAGTTGGGATGAAGAAGTTATCCCACTTTCAAATCAGGTGATTCCAGTTTCCCAGTTTGGGAATAGCACAGCTTCTTCGTCGTTCCAATCAAACCAGGATGAATCACTGTGAGAAGCTTGATTTGGATACATAAAGTGGTGGAGAATCACCAGGAAGTTGAATAAATCTCATAGGAGTTGGGATGAAGAAGTTATCCCACTTTCAAATCAGGTGATTCCAGTTTCCCAGTTTGGGAATAGCACAGCTTCTTCGTCGTTCCAATCAAACCAGGATGAATCACTTTGTGAGAAGCTTGATTTGGATACATAAAGTGGTGGAGAATCACCAGGAAGTTGAATAAATCTCATAGGAGTTGGGATGAAGAAGTTATCCCACTTTCAAATCAGGTGATTCCAGTTTCCCAGTTTGGGAATAGCACAGCTTCTTCGTCGTTCCAATCAAACCAGGATGAATCACTTTGTGAGAAGCTTGATTTGGATACATAAAGTGGTGGAGAATCACCAGGAAGTTGAATAAATCTCATAGGAGTTGGCATGAAGAAGTTATCCCACTTTCAAATCAGGTGATTCCAGTTTCCCAGTTTGGGAATAGCACAGCTTCTTCGTCGTTCCAATCAAACCAGGATGAATCACTTTGTGAGAAGCTTGATTTGGATACATAAAGTGGTGGAGAATCACCAGGAAGTTGAATAAATCTCATAGGAGTTGGCATGAAGAAGTTATCCCACTTTCAAATCAGGTGATTCCAGTTTCCCAGTTTGGGAATAGCACAGCTTCTTCGTCGTTCCAATCAAACCAGGATGAATCACTTTGTGAGAAGCTTGATTTGGATACATAAAGTGGTGGAGAATCACCAGGAAGTTGAATAAATCTCATAGGAGTTGGCATGAAGAAGTTATCCCACTTTCAAATCAGGTGATTCCAGTTTCCCAGTTTGGGAATAGCACAGCTTCTTCGTCGTTCCAATCAAACCAGGATGAATCACTTTGTGAGAAGCTTGATTTGGATACATAAAGTGGTGGAGAATCACCAGGAAGTTGAATAAATCTCATAGGAGTTGGCGAAGAAGAAGAAGTTATCACACTTTCAAATCAGGTGATTCCAGTTTCCCAGTTTGGGAATAGCACAGCTTCTTCGTCGTTCCAATCAAACCAGGATGAATCACTTTGTAGAAGCTTGATTTGGATACATAAAGTGGTGGAGAATCACCAGGAAGTTGAATAAATCTCATAGGAGTTGGGATGAAGAAGTTATCCCACTTTCAAATCAGGTGATTCCAGTTTCCCAGTTTGGGAATAGCACAGCTTCTTCGTCGTTCCAATCAAACCAGGATGAATCACTTTGAGAAGCTTGATTTGGATACATAAAGTGGTGGAGAATCACCAGGAAGTTGAATAAATCTCATAGGAGTTGGCATGAAGAAGTTATCCCACTTTCAAATCAGGTGATTCCAGTTTCCCAGTTTGGGAATAGACAGCTTCTTCGTCGTTCCAATCAAACCAGGATGAATCACTTTGTAAGAAGCTTGATTTGGATACATAAAGTGGTGGAGAATCACCAGGAAGTTGAATAAATCTCATAGGAGTTGGGATGAAGAAGTTATCCCACTTTCAAATCAGGTGATTCAGTTTCCCAGTTTGGGAATAGCACAGCTTCTTCGTCGTTCCAATCAAACCAGGATGAATCACTTTGTGAGAAGCTTGATTTGGATACATAAAGTGGTGGAGAATCACCAGGAAGTTGAATAAATCTCATAGGAGTTGGGATGAAGAAGTTATCCCACTTTCAAATCAGGTGATTCCAGTTTCCCAGTTTGGGAATAGCACAGCTTCTTCGTCGTTCCAATCAAACCAGGATGAATCACTTTGTGAGAAGCTTGATTTGGATACATAAGTGGTGGAGATCACCAGGAAGTTGAATAAATCTCATAGGAGTTGGGGATGAGAAGTTATCCCACTTTCAAATCAGGTGATTCCAGTTTCCCAGTTTGGGAATAGCACAGCTTCTTCGTCGTTCCAATCAAACCAGGATGAATCACTTTGTGAGAAGCTTGATTTGGATACATAAAGTGGTGGAGAATCACCAGGAAGTTGAATAAATCTCATAGGAGTTGGCTGAAGAAGTTATCCCACTTTCAAATCAGGTGATTCCAGTTTCCCAGTTTGGGAATAGCACAGCTTCTTCGTCGTTCCAATCAAACCAGGATGAATCACTTTGTGAGAAGCTTGATTTGGATACATAAAGTGGTGGAGAATCACCAGGAAGTTGAATAAATCTCATAGGAGTTGGATGAAGAAGTTATCCCACTTTCAAATCAGGTGATTCCAGTTTCCCAGTTTGGGAATAGCACAGCTTCTTCGTCGTTCCAATCAAACCAGGATGAATCACTTTGTGAGAAGCTTGATTTGGATACATAAAGTGGTGGAGAATCACCAGGAAGTTGAATAAATCTCATAGGAGTTGGGATGAAGAAGTTATCCCACTTTCAAATCAGGTGATTCCAGTTTCCCAGTTTGGGAATAGCACAGCTTCTTCGTCGTTCCAATCAAACCAGGATGAATCATCTTTGTGAGAAGCTTGATTTGGATACATAAAGTGGTGGAGAATCACCAGGAAGTTGAATAAATCTCATAGGAGTTGGCATGAAGAAGTTATCCCACTTTCAAATCAGGTGATTCCAGTTTCCCAGTTTGGGAATAGCACAGCTTCTTCGTCGTTCCAATCAAACCAGGATGAATCACTTTGTAAGAAGCTTGATTTGGATACATAAAGTGGTGGAGAATCACCAGGAAGTTGAATAAATCTCATAGGAGTTGGGATGAAGAAGTTATCCCACTTTCAAATCAGGTGATTCCAGTTTCCCAGTTTGGGAATAGCACAGCTTCTTCGTCGTTCCAATCAAACCAGGATGAATCACTTTGTGAAGCTTGATTTGGATACATAAAGTGGTGGAGAATCACCAGGAAGTTGAATAAATCTCATAGGAGTTGGGATGAAGAAGTTATCCCACTTTCAAATCAGGTGATTCCAGTTTCCCAGTTTGGGAATAGCACAGCTTCTTCGTCGTTCCAATCAAACCAGGATGAATCACTTTGTGAGAAGCTTGATTTGGATACATAAAGTGGTGGAGAATCACCAGGAAGTTGAATAAATCTCATAGGAGTTGGGATGAAGAAGTTATCCCACTTTCAAATCAGGTGATTCCAGTTTCCCAGTTTGGGAATAGCACAGCTTCTTCGTCGTTCCAATCAAACCAGGATGAATCACTTTGAGAAGCTTGATTTGGATACATAAAGTGGTGGAGAATCACCAGGAAGTTGAATAAATCTCATAGGAGTTGGCGGAAGAAGAAGTTATCCCACTTTCAAATCAGGTGATTCCAGTTTCCCAGTTTGGGAATAGCACAGCTTCTTCGTCGTTCCAATCAAACCAGGATGAATCACTTTGTGAGAAGCTTGATTTGGATACATAAAGTGGTGGAGAATCACCAGGAAGTTGAATAAATCTCATAGGAGTTGGGATGAAGAAGTTATCCCACTTTCAAATCAGGTGATTCCAGTTTCCCAGTTTGGGAATAGGCAGCTTCTTCGTCGTTCCAATCAAACCAGGATGAATCACTTTGTGAGAAGCTTGATTTGGATACATAAAGTGGTGGAGAATCACCAGGAAGTTGAATAAATCTCATAGGAGTTGGGATGAAGAAGTTATCCCACTTTCAAATCAGGTGATTCCAGTTTCCCAGTTTGGGAATAGCACAGCTTCTTCGTCGTTCCAATCAAACCGGATGAATCACTTTGTGAGAAGCTTGATTTGGATACATAAAGTGGTGGAGAATCACCAGGAAGTTGAATAAATCTCATAGGAGTTGGCGAAGAATGAAGAAGTTATCCCACTTTCAAATCAGGTGATTCCAGTTTCCCAGTTTGGGAATAGCACAGCTTCTTCGTCGTTCCAATCAAACCTGGATGAATCACTTTGTGAGAAGCTTGATTTGGATACATAAAGTGGTGGAGAATCACCAGGAAGTTGAATAAATCTCATAGGAGTTGGCATGAAGAAGTTATCCCACTTTCAAATCAGGTGATTCCAGTTTCCCAGTTTGGGAATAGCACAGCTTCTTCGTCGTTCCAATCAAACCAGGATGAATCACTTTGTAAGAAGCTTGATTTGGATACATAAAGTGGTGGAGAATCACCAGGAAGTTGAATAAATCTCATAGGAGTTGGGATGAAGAAGTTATCCCACTTTCAAATCAGGTGATTCCAGTTTCCCAGTTTGGGAATAGCACAGCTTCTTCGTCGTTCCAATCAAACCAGGATGAATCACTTTGTGAGAAGCTTGATTTGGATACATAAAGTGGTGGAGAATCACCAGGAAGTTGAATAAATCTCATAGGAGTTGGCGGATGAAGAAGTTATCCCACTTTCAAATCAGGTGATTCCAGTTTCCCAGTTTGGGAATAGCACAGCTTCTTCGTCGTTCCAATCAAACCAGGATGAATCACTTTGTGAGAAGCTTGATTTGGATACATAAAGTGGTGGAGAATCACCAGGAAGTTGAATAAATCTCATAGGAGTGGGATGAAGAAGTTATCCCACTTTCAAATCAGGTGATTCCAGTTTCCCAGTTTGGGAATAGCACAGCTTCTTCGTCGTTCCAATCAAACCAGGATGAATCACTTTGTGAGAAGCTTGATTTGGATACATAAAGTGGTGGAGAATCACCAGGAAGTTGAATAAATCTCATAGGAGTTGGAGTTGGGAGAAGAAGTTATCCCACTTTCAAATCAGGTGATTCCAGTTTCCCAGTTTGGGAATAGCACAGCTTCTTCGTCGTTCCAATCAAACCAGGATGAATCACTTTGTGAGAAGCTTGATTTGGATACATAAAGTGGTGGAGAATCACCAGGAAGTTGAATAAATCTCATAGGAGTTGGGATGAAGAAGTTATCCCACTTTCAAATCAGGTGATTCCAGTTTCCCAGTTTGGGAATAGCACAGCTTCTTCGTCGTTCCAATCAAACCAGGATGAATCACTTTGTAAGAAGCTTGATTTGGATACATAAAGTGGTGGAGAATCACCAGGAAGTTGAATAAATCTCATAGGAGTTGGCTGAAGAAGTTATCCCACTTTCAAATCAGGTGATTCCAGTTTCCCAGTTTGGGAATAGCACAGCTTCTTCGTCGTTCCAATCAAACCAGGATGAATCACTTTGTGAGAAGCTTGATTTGATACATAAAGTGGTGGAGAATCACCAGGAAGTTGAATAAATCTCATAGGAGTTGGGATGAAGAAGTTATCCCACTTTCAAATCAGGTGATTCCAGTTTCCCAGTTTGGGAATAGCACAGCTTCTTCGTCGTTCCAATCAAACCAGGATGAATCACTTTGTGAGAAGCTTGATTTGGATACATAAGTGGTGGAGAATCACCAGGAATTGAATAAATCTCATAGGAGTTGGGATGAAGAAGTTATCCCACTTTCAAATCAGGTGCTTCCAGTTTCCCAGTTTGGGAATTGGACAGCTTCTTCGTCGTTCCAATCAAACCAGGATGAATCACTTTGTGAGAAGCTTTATTTGGATACATAATGTGGTGGAGAATCACCAGGAAGTTGAATAAATCTCATAGGAGTTGGCTGTTGAGATGAAGTAATAAAGAGAGGATACATTGATAGAGAAAGAGGATTGAGGCATACAATAACTTTGGAGTTTTACCACAGTAACTTTAGTTTTACTGTGGTAACTCAGTTAAAGCTTGGAAAATGATCTTGCTTCACTTTGGAGAGTTACCCACGACCAATGAGCTCTTGGATAACGAAGGAGCAGTCTGGATAAGGTTCCTCAAGCTAGAGAGGCTGGAGACAGGCTGTAAAGTAGACAGCATCTAGTAAAAGATGCCAAAGGGATCAAGCATGTGAAGACTCCCATTGGATGCTTTTGGATGGCTCTCTTTGACTACACATGCTCTGAATCTCTTCTTATCTCTATTTTCGAAATGTATTGTCTCTCACATAAATATGTTGTAAACCTCATCTTTAATAATTTATGGAGTTTTGAGTCTCTCTCCTTATTCTCTCACTAAAATCTCTTAATCTCTTTAATCTTTTCATCTGATTATCTCTGATTGTTTGAATCATGCTCTAATACACAAAAGTGTATATGGTATCAGAGCCAGGTTGGCAAAAAGGGGGTGAGTGTGATTTCTTTTTCTCAAAATCAGAGTGTTCTTGAGTGTTCTTGGGGTTTGTTGAGGTTTCTGGGTATGTGTGTTGTCTATTCTTTTGTGGCTGGGTTTATTTGAGATTCTCTGGTGGAAACATGGATATGAAGCACGAATCTAGTGGAGCAGTGAAGATTCAAGAAGAAAACAAGTGGGTTTGGCCAAGATGGGTAAAGACAGCCTTAGGAAGCTGTGAGATTTGGAGTAATCATGTAAAGGGAGAACCTTTAATGGAGAGAGCTGCTGATAGGGGTCAGACAGCAAGGTTGAAGTGTGAAGATCAGTTGAGTCTTGAAGAAAGTATATCTCTTGAGAAGATTGAAGATGTTTATGAGAACAAGATCAATCTAAGGAGGATGTATGAAGTCAGGAAGATGATCTGTGAGTTAAAACAAGGGAAAGAAGGTTTCAATCAGCATGTGAAGAAGCTGAGATGTTTGTGGTCGGAGTTACAAAGCTTGAGACCAAGAAGTTGTGATCCAAGAGTGCTAGAAGAGTGGCGAGAGCAAGATGTTGTCTTCAGCCTCTTTGCAAGCTTGGATTTATCTTATGGCTGGTTGGTAAAGCTTATTCTCAAGGAAGATAAGCTACCCAGCATGGAAGAAGTGTGTGTACTTGTTCAGAGGCTTCATCAAGTGATGGAAGAGAACAAAGAGATAACTTGGAGTAAGGAGGGTGCTAAAAGGAAGAAGGGAAGGCTGAGACGACGTTCTAAGGCTCAGATCAGAAGAGGAAGGTGTTGGAAGAGAAGCATACTGTCTGGTTATCAAGGTAGCTATGGTACTATGAAGATGGGCAGAGAAGAAGCACAACAGATTCTTATGAGAGAGTGTTCTTACTCAGCTTACATGGGAGAATCTGTAGAGAGCAGTGGGGCCATCAGGAAGCTAGAGACCAAAGGAGCAGATGAGCATGTCACAAAGGAGGAATGGGATGAGTTTGTCAAGTATGTGTATGCTTTGGCTACGACCCGGAGACAAGGTGCTCCTGCCAAAGCATCCACATCCAACAAACCTATCATTGTTGATTCTGGAGCAAGTCATCACATGATTAGTGATAGAAGCTTAATGAGTGATGTAAAGAAAGCCACTGGGGGTGTGATGATAGCTAATGGAGATAGGATTCCAATAGAAGGGGTTGGAAAGCTCAAGCTATTTGACAAAGACTCAGATGCCTTCTACATGCCACAGTTTGCTTCAAATCTGGTATCTGTGAGGAAAGCCACAATTGATCTTGGCTGTCAAGTAGTATTCAGGCCAGATGATGTTGAGTTCCAAGATTTGAAGACTGGAAGGGTCATTGGGAGAGGAGACAGCAAGAATAATCTATACCAGCTCCAATTGGCTAAGATCTCTAAACCCTTTGATTCTATGTGTTTGAGTAGTACTTATGAGAAGATTGATAGTATTACTTGGCATGCTAGATTGGGACATCCTCATGCTCGTGCTATTGAATTGATAATTCCTAATATGTCATTTAATCACTTGGAGTGTGAAGCATGCATATTAGGAAAGCATTGTAGGACTGTTTTTCCAACATCAGAAACTACTTATGAGCATTGCTTTGATCTAGTTCATTCAGATGTGTGGACGGCTCCTTGTTTGTCTAGAGATAGCCAGAAGTACTTTGTGACATTCATTGATGAGAAGTCTAAGTATACTTGGCTTACATTGCTTCCATCTAAAGATAGGGTGCTAGAAGCATTTATGAACTTCCAAGCATATGTATCTAATCAATACAATGCTACTGTGAAGGTACTGAGATCAGATAATGGAGGTGAATACATCAGCAATGCCTTCAAGAGTCATCTAGCCAAGCATGGGATTGTGCATCAGACTAGCTGCCCTTATACACCACAGCAGAATGGTGTAGCTGAGAGGAAGAACAGGCACTTGATGGAGGTTGCTAGATCGATGATGTTTCATGCAAATGTCCCAAAACGTTTTTGGAGTGATGCTGTGCAGACTGCTTGCTATCTCATCAACCGGGTTCCAACCAAGATATTGAAGAATCTGTCTCCATTTGAAGTTTTGAACAAGAGCAAACCTGTCATTGATCACCTACGTGTCTTTGGGTGTGTGTGCTATGTCATGGTTCCAGGAGAGCAGAGAAACAAGCTGGAGGCAAAGAGTACTAAGGCTATGTTCATTGGTTACTCTATCACTCAAAAGGGGTACAAGTGCTATGATCCTGAAGCAAGGAGGGTGATGGTATCTAGAGAAGTGAAGTTTGTTGAAACTAAAGGCTATTATGAAGAAAAGGAGTGGGAAAATCTGAAGGATTTGTCTCAAGCTCCATCTGATAAGGCAACAATACTGAGAGTGTTGTTGGAGAAGCTCGGGATAGGGATATCCCAGGATCAGGAACCCGGAAGGAGAGAGCCTTCCAATCAGACTGGTGGAGCTGGAAGAACAACTCCTCTTGATCATGAGAGGGGAATGGAACTGAATCTGGTGAGCAAGAGCAAAACCAAGAGGATTCAGGCCTTCATGATCAAGATACATCACAAAAAGTTGAGAACAATGTTCAGTCTAGTGGAGAAGTAGATGAGGTTCAGTCTAGTGGAGAAGAACAAGTTGGACCGGCCAGTTCAGAAGAAGAGCAAGTGGAGCCGCCGGCTAGTGTGCAAACTGAAGATCAGGTTCAAGCTTTGAGGAGGAGCACAAGGATAAAGAGGGATCCTTCCAACTAGGTAAACACGAGAGTGTACTACAATGCCCAGGCTGTGGAGCATCCTTCTCAAGCCGTGTGTTCCTTCGCTGAGTTTCCAGAGGAGCATTATGCCTTTATGATTAGTCTGGATGAGAGTTATGTACCAAGGACTTATGAAGAAGCTATGTTAGACAAGGAATGGAAAGAATCAGTGGGAGCTGAAGCAGGTGCTATGATCAAGAATGATACATGGTATGAGAGTGAGCTGCCTAAGGGAAAGAAGGCTGTATCTAGTAGATGGATCTTCACAATCAAGTATCTAGCAAATGGACAGATTGATAGGAAGAAGACCAGATTGGTTGCAAGAGGATTTACACAAACCTATGGAGAGGATTACATTGATACCTTTGCACCAGTAGCTAAGCTGCACACAGTTCGGATTGTGTTGTCCATTGCAACAAACTTGGAGTGGGATTTGTGGCAGATGGATGTGAAGAATGCTTTCTTACAAGGTGAGCTAGAAGATGAGGTATACATGCTTCCTCCTCCTGGTCTTGAGCATCTAGTAAAACCAGGAAATGTTTTGAGATTGAAGAAGGCAATATATGGGCTGAAGCAGTCTCCTAGAGCTTGGTACAGGAAGCTGAGTACAACTCTCAATGGGAGAGGATTCAGGAAGTCTGAACTGGATCATACACTCTTCACTTTGGTTACTCCATCAGGGATCATTGTGATACTGGTATATGTGGATGATTTGATTATCACAGGGAGTGATAAGGCTGGGATTAAAGCCACTAAAGAGTTCCTCAAGTCTGTGTTTGATATCAAAGACTTGGGAGAGATGAAGTATTTCTTGGGGATTGAGATATGCAGATCCAAGGAGGGTTTGTTTATGTGTCAAAGGAAGTATACAATGGATATGTTGAAGGAGACTGATGTACTTGGAGGAAAGGTAGCCAAGACACCTCTTGAAGAGGGGTATAAGGTCTTACGTGAGGGGGAGGTTGAAGAGAACCAGTTGTTTGAGGATGCTAAGCTGTATAGGAAGATGGTTGGCAAGCTGATCTACTTGACTATTACCAGGCCAGATATATGCTTTGCTGTGAATCAAGTGAGTCAACATATGCAGGCGCCAAAGGTCCATCACTGGAAGATGGTTGATAGGATACTGAGGTATTTGAGTGGGACGGCTGGACAAGGAGTTTGGATGGGTCTGTAATGGCAGTACAGAAGTGGTTGGGTATTGTGATGCTGATTGGGCAGGAGATAGAGTGGACAGGAGATCAACTACTGGGTATTGTACATTCATTGGAGGGAACTTGGTTACTTGGAAGAGTAAGAAGCAGAAGGTTATCTCTTGTTCAAGTGCTGAAGCTGAGTATAGAGCCATGTTGAAGCTGACAAACGAGTTGGTGAGGATCAAGGGGATCTTGAAGCATCTAGAAATTGAGTAGAGTGCTCCTATGACTATGCATTGTGACAATCAAGCAGCTATCCACATTGCCTCCAACTCAGTGTTTCATGAGTGAACAAAGCACATAGAGGTGGATTGTCATAAGGTGAGGCAGATGATTATCCTAGGAGTGATTCTGCCATGTTATACAAGAAGTGAAGATCAGCTTGCAGATGTGTTTACCAAGGCAGCGAGATTGAAGACAATGGAGTCCATACTATCCAGGCTTGGACTCATTGATCTTACTCCCAGGAGCTGAGCCCCTTAACCATGGAGTCTCCACTCTTTTTCCCTCATCAAAGTTTTATCCCAATGGGTTTTCTTTGGTGAGGTTTTTAATGAGGGAAGTCTTCATGGTTTCCAAGCTTTACTTGTTTCACATGGTCAAACTTGAGGGGGAGTGTTGAGATGAGGTAATAAAGAGAGGATACATTGATAAAGAAAGAGGATTGAGGCATACAATAACTTTGGAGTTTTACCACAGTAACTTTAGTTTTACTGTGGTAACTCAGTTAAAGCTTGGAAAGTGATCTTGCTTCACTTTGGAAAGTTACCCACGACCAAGGAGCTCTTGGATAAGGAAGGAGCAGTCTGGATAAGGTTTCCTCAAGCTAGAGAGGCTGGAGACAGGCTGTAAAGTAGATAGCATCTAGTAAAAGATGCCAAAGGGATCAAGCATGTGAAGACTCCCATTGGATGCTTTTGGATGGCTCTCTTTGACTACACATGCTCTGAATCTCTTTCTTATCTCTCTGATTTCGAAATGTATTGTCTCTCTCACATAAATATGTTGTAAACCTCATCTTTAATAATTAATGGAGTTTTGAGTCTCTCTCCTTATTCTCTCACTCAAATCTCTTAATCTCTTTAATCTTTTCATCTGATTATCTTTGATTGTTTGAATCATGCTCTAATACACAAAAGTGTATATTGGCAAGAAGAAGTTATCCCACTTTAAATCAGGTGATTCCAGTTTCCCAGTTGGGAATAGGACAGCTTCTTCGTCGTTCCAATCAAACCTGTATGAATCACTTTGTGCGAAGCTTGATTTTGGATACATAAAGTGGTGGAAAATCACCAGGAAGTTGAATAAATTGTTGAAGCTTACATGATCTAAGAGAGCTGGTGGTTATTCTAGAAGAGGAAGCAACCTGTTGAGAAGTATGATGAAGGATGAAGAAGCAATGTCCAAGGCGGCTTCAAGTGTTGAGGTGATTGGAGAGTGGCTGAAGCATCCTCATGTAGCTCAAGCAACAAGGTGGCGACTCTATAAGAAGAAGAAGCAGCCAAGACTCAGTAAGAGAAGTTGTATCTCGAAGAAGAGGCTGATCTGGTGTGTCCGAGCACTTCAACCAAACAAGAGGTTAGGTGAAAGGGGGAGAGACCAAGATTAGGCAGTAAGGAGAGTACAAGGCGTGGGATGATTGTAGAGGCCATGATCCAGAGTCTTTGTGTCCCTTACATTGTTGGAAACGCACAAAGACTCACTGGCCAATCCCTAGGCCTTGGAGACTTTACTCTTTTTCCCTCATCAGGTTTTGTCCCAAAGGGTTTTCCTTGGTGAGGTTTGAATGAGGAAGTTCTTCAAGGTGTTGAGTTGAGTTGAGCATATAAGTGTGAAGAGAAGAGGAGTTGAGGAGATGAGGAGATGAGGCTTAGGGGAGTTTAGGGAGAGCATGGTACGGACGTCCATACAAGGCCGTACAAGCCGTACAGTCCGTACCATCCAAGCCTCGACCAAAACTTACCGTGCATTGCCCAAGTGAAATGGTAAACGCGGAAGAGTTACTCAAGAGGGAAGGATCAGAATGTTGAGAGGATAAGGGAAGAGCATGCCAGGCTGTGACAGGCTGTAAAGAGAGAAAGCATGCGAGTCCCCTCATCCGTCCATCCCTAAAGCAACCTTTGACTCCACATGCTTCAATAGTGCCCATTTCGAGTCTTGGAAACCCTTGTATCTCTCATATAAATATGTAACCGCACTCATTAATAAGATCAAGCAGTTCTGAGTCTCTCTAATCTCTTAAGTCACAATGATTCTCTCTTAGACACAAAACTTTTCTCAAGTCTCATAATCTGTCATAATCTCTTTCTAATCTCTACTTAAACTCTCACTTATTTTCTAGTTACTCTAAGGATCTCTAAATCTCATATGGTATCAGAGCCAGGTTCATTAGAATCTTGGGTTTGATCTTTAGAGAGTTACAAGCTGAAGGCTTTGAAGCTACACGCGGGTAGCTTTGAAGGTGTTGAAGCTGTGATACGTTCTAGTTGAAGCTGTGCTACGTTCTGTGTGTGTGCGTGATTCAAGACTCAAGTTTGGTGTGTGTACGTGATTCAAGACTCAAGATTTCATCAGATTCAAGCGGTTCAAGTCAAGCTGAGTAAAGA
The DNA here is from genome assembly GCF_020379485.1 of Brassica napus. NCBI lineage: Eukaryota > Viridiplantae > Streptophyta > Magnoliopsida > Brassicales > Brassicaceae > Brassica > Brassica napus. The sequence continues at coordinate 16,240,781 of NC_063434.1, forward strand.
TGGAACATGGGATGAACGTGAGGGTGAAGGTAGCGGTTACTTTCAAAGGTAGCAACTACCTTGTGTGGTCTCGGATGGTGAAGACTGCGGTGGGGAGTAAGGGTTTGTGGGGGCACATCACAACAGGGGAGGCTCCAAAACTCATTACTCAGGGAGGAGATCAAGAAGAGGTCTCCAATGAAGCGGCTGTAGAGAAATGGCAACAAGAAGACATGCTGGTGATGACGGTTCTACACACATCCTTGGATCCAGCTATCTTGGATGCCTACAGCTACTGTGAATCAGCCAAAGAGCTGTGGGACACACTGAAGAAGGTGTATGGGAACACTTCCAACCTCAGCCGTGTGTTTGAAGTGAAGCAAGCTATCAACCGTCTAGTGTAAGAGGATATGGAGTTCACTAAGCACTTGGGGAGGTTCAGGTCCTTATGGTCCGAGCTGGAGATGCTGAGGCCGAGCACAACTGATCCTGATCAGTTGAATGAGAGGCGCGAGCAAGATAAGGTCTTTGGGCTGCTCCTCACACTAAACCCGCCCTACACTCAACTCATCCAGCACATGTTGAGGGCAGACAAGCTTCCGGACCTTGAGGATGTGTGTGCGCAAATCCAAAGGGAGCAGGGGTCTATGGGGTTGTTTGGAGGAAAGGGGGAGCTCTCTCTTGCCAATCAAGCAGCTCATGAGGAATCAACCGAAGCTCCACAAGCAAACAAGGCATCTCACGGGAAGTATGAGGACAGGAAGTTCAATGGCAACTGTGATCATTGCAAGAAGCATGGTCATAAGAAGAGCCAATGCTGGATACTGCACTCACACCTCAAGCCTGCCAAGTTCATGAAGGAGCGCGAGGGAAGGGCAAATGTGACTGAAGGATTAAGCGGAGCTGGCACCATCAAGACTAGTGAAGTGGATGGGCATGGAGGCAATGATGGAAATGGGAAGTCTCTGGTGGCTTACACTGGCGCCTCAAGCTCACGCAGCAACGATGACTACATCAAGAGATCAGACCTTGATGCTCTCTTCAAAATGCTAAAGGAAAACGGTAACACTTATGGTTATTCCTTTGGAGCATCTATGATTGCATATAAGGATGATCACTTGATTAGAGAACTAGTAGAACGGGTAGAAGCTAGGAATGAGTATAGAAATGCACACATTGCTAGAACTGATAGGATGCATCCATCACTTACTAATCTATGTCATAATGCCAAAAGAGTATATAAACCATTGATTGTTGATTCCGGTGCATCACATCATATGATAAGTGATGAGAACTTGATTAAGGATATAGAACCTACTCATGGGCATGTGATGATAGCAAATGGAGATAAGATACCTATTAAGGGAATAGGAAAGCTTAAGTTGTTTAACAAAGAATCTTGAGCCTTTTACATGCCTGAATTCACATCAAACCTATTATCTGTGAAGAAATGTACTAATGATTTACAATGCAATGTTATCTTTACTCCTAATGATGTGAAGTTTCAGGATATTGAGAGCAGCAGATTGATTGGGAAAGGGGTGACTAAGGGAGATCTCTATATGCTTGAAGAACTCACTTCTGTTCCTGATTATAGTTGCTCGTTTACTTCTGCTTCTTTGTTGAATAAAAATGCATTGTGGCATGCTAGAGTAGGACACCCTCATGTTAAAGCTTTGAACTTAATGGTACCAGGTGTTGTGTTTGAAAACAAAGATTGTGAAGCTTGCATTTTAGGCAAGCATTGTAGAACTGTGTTTCAAAAGTCTACTACTGTTTATGACAATTGCTTTGATCTAATTCATTCAGATGTGTGGACTGCCCCTTGCTTATCTAGAGATAGTTATAAGTATTTTGTCACATTCAATGATGAAAAATCCAAATACACCTGGTTTACCTTAATTCAGACCAAAGATAGGGTACTTGATGCATTTAGGAACTTTCAAACTTATGTGAGTAATCATTATCATGCTAAGATTAAAATTTTGAGATCAGATAATGGAGGAGAGTACACAAGCCATGCATTCAAGCAACACTTATCACAACATGGGATCCTACATCAGACAAGCTGTCCGTATACTTCACAGCAAAATGGAGTGGCTGAGAGGAAGAATAGGCACCTCATGGAAGTGGCAAGGTCACTTATGTTTCAGAGTAATGTTCCAAAGAGATTTTGGAGTGATGCGGTTGCCACTGTTTGCTACTTGATAAACAGAACTCCAACCAAGATCCTGAATGAGAAGGCGCCATTTGAAGTTCTGAACAAGTACAAGCCAGCTCTTGATTACTTGAAGGTCTTTGGATGTCTATGCTTTGTGCTCAAACCAGGAGAGATGCGCAACAAGCTAGAAGCAAGGAGTACTAAGGCTGTGTTCATAGGATACTCAGCTACACAGAAAGGATACAAATGCTATGATCCAATAGAACAACAGGAAGAAGAACCGGTTGTGCAGCCACTAAGAAGGAGTACAAGGATAAGGAAGGATCCTTCTAGCTGGGTAAAAACGAGAGTGTACTACAATGCCCAAGCTGTGGAGCATCCTTCTCAAGCCGTGTGCTCCTTTGCTCAATATCCAGAAGCACATTGCGGTTTCATGGTAAACTTGGATGAAAATCATATCCCAAGAAGCTATGAAGAGGCAATGGAGGATAAGGAATGGAAGGAATCAGTAGGAGCTGAGGCAGGAGCTATGATAAAAAATGATACATGGTATGAGAGTGAACTACCAAAAGGAAAGAAGGCAGTGTCTAGTAGATGGATCTTCTCAATCAAATACAAGGCTGATGGGCAGATTGAGAGGAAGAAGACTAGATTAGTAGCAAGAGGGTTCACTCAGACATATGGGGAGGATTATATTGAGACATTTGCCCCTGTAGCTAAGCTACATACCATTAGGATTGTCCTAAGCTTGGCGGTTAATCTTGGATGGGGATTGTGGCAAATGGATGTAAATAATGCATTCTTACAAGGAGAGCATGAGGATGAAGTCTACATGTATCCTCCACCACGTCTAGAACATCTAGTGAAGAAAGGGAATGTACTGAGGTTAAAGAAGGCTATCTATGGCTTGAAGCAATCACCAAGAGCGTGGTACAACAAGTTGAGCACAACTTTGAATGGCCGTGGCTTTAAGAAGTCAGAGTTGGATCATACACTCTTCACCCTCACTACACCCTCAGGTATGGTTGCTCTCCTTGTGTATGTGGATGATATCATTATCACGGGGAGTGATAAGGAAGGTATCAAGGCAACCAAGGAGTTTCTCAAATCCATGTTTGAAATCAAAGATTTGGGAGAAATGAAATACTTTCTTGGGATTGAGATTTGTAGATCCAAGGAAGGTTTATTCATGTCCCAAAGAAAGTATACACTTGATCTTTTGAAAGGTGCAGGTGCTTATGGAGGCAAGACAGCAAGGATGCCTATGGAGGATGGCTACAAATTACCAAGAGAGGGGTGTTGAGATGAGTGCACTATAGTATGAAGAAGAAGTCCGAGAGGGTGTAGAAGTGTTGAGGAGTTAATAAGCAAGTAAGAGAAGGAGCATGTACGGACAGACAGTACGGATAGGGCGAGCAGTACGGACGCAGGCCGTACCAACGACCATCCGCAAGAAGTAACTCGGCCAAGGTGAAATGTAAACTGGCTGGAGTTACTTTACCTTACTTACCTTGAGTCTGAAGTTGAGCTGAACGTTATAAGGATAAGGGATGCGCGTCTGACAGCCTGTCATAGGCTGGAAAGGTAAATGCATATTCAAAGATGCTTTACACATGTGGAGACTCTCATTGGAAGGATTCAAATGAGCTCTTAGCTGGTTATTGAATTCACATGCTTTCTACTTTATGTAATCGAAACCCTAGTGTCTTAAGCTTCCTATATAAGTGTAAACTCTCTCATTAATAAGATCAAGCAAGTTATGAGTCTCTCTTAGTCTTTATTCTCTCAATGGTTCTATACTAGACTCCTAATCTCATTTCATACTCAAATCTCTTCTAAATCACTTCTAGTCTTTCTTATTTACTCAGATTACTCTACTCAATCCTAAAAGTGATATGGTATCAGAGCCAGGTTGATAGGAAACTTGGTTTCGTTGGGTTCTTTGAAGATTCAAGATTGAAGCTTTGAAGAAACAGTTTGGTGTTCTTGTGTTCTTAAGCGGTTCTGGGTAGTCTTTCTGAGTTCTATTGGTTGTGTGAGGTGTTATTGAAGCTGTGTGGGTAAAAGGTGAAGCTGCTAGTGTTCACTCAAGACAGTTACCTCAAGAGAAAGTTATTGAAGTCTAAAGGGTTCTACATTCAACATGGAGAGTGGGATGAACATGAACATGAAGGTGGCGGTTTGTTTCAAGGGAAACAACTACTTGGTGTGGTCTCGGATGGTGAGAACCACAGTGGGAAGCAAGGGGCTTTGGAAGCACATCACGCCAGGAGAAGCTCCAAAGCTCATCACTCAAGGAGAGGCTGAAGATGAAGCCGCAAGCAAGGCAGAAGAGAAGTGGCATCAAGAGGACATGTTGGTGATGTCTGTTCTTCATGCGTCCCTTGAGCCGGCTATTCTGGATGCATACAGCTACTGTGAGTCTGCTAAAGAGCTGTGGGATACCTTGAAGAAGGTGTATGGCAACACTTCAAACCTAAGCCGAGTGTTTGAAGTGAAGCAAGCTATCAACAACCTTGTACAAGAAGACATGGAGTTCACTAAGCATCTAGGAAGATTCAGAAGCCTCTGGTCCGAGATGGAGATGCTTAGGCCAAGCACAACGGATGCTGATGAGCTTAACAAGAGGAGAGAGCAAGATAAGGTCTTTGGGCTACTCCTCACCCTAAACCCGGCGTACAACGGTCTCATCCAGCACCTACTTAGGGAGGATACTCTACCTGACCTTGAGGATGTGTGTGAGCGGATTCAGAAGGAGCAAGGCTCCATTGGGCTGTTTGGGAAGAATGGAGACCTTTCCCTTGCAAGTCAAGCAACTCAAGAGGAGGGGAGTGAAGCTCCACAAGCAAACAAGGCTGCGCATGGGAAGTTTGAGGAGAGGAGGTTCAATGGGAGTTGTGATCACTGCAAGAAGCATGGCCACAAGAAGAGCCAATGCTGGATACTCCACCCTCATCTCAAGCCGGCTAAGTTCATGAAGGATCGTGAGGCAAGGGCTAATGTCTCGGATGGTACAAGTGGAGCTGGTACAAGCAAAGGAAAGGAGATAGATGGGCGTGAGGCAGGTGATGGGAAGTCTCTTGTAGCCTACACTGGAGCACCAAGCAACCGTGGGAACAATGATCAAGAGTATCTAAGGAGATCCGACCTTGATGCTCTCATTAAGTTGTTCAAGGAGAATGGTAACACCTTTGGGTATTCTTTTGGTGCTAGGGTGGTAGAGAACTATGAGAATCTAACTAGAACTGATAGGATGCATGAGAGCTTGATAGAAATGGTAAATCAATCTAGGATTGCAAACTTTGCTAGAAATGATCATGCATTCAAACCATCTAGTATCCTTGCACATATTGCTAGTTCTCGTGACATTAAGCCATTACTGATTGATTCAGGTGCATCTCATCATATGATAAGTGACACTAACTTGATTAAAAACATTGTATCAATGAATGGAAATGTGATGATTGCTAATGGAGATAAGATTCCTATTAGAGGAATAGGAAGTCTTAAACTGTTTGATAAGAAACTAAAGCTTTTTATATGCCTGAATTTACTTCAAACTTGTTATCTGTTAAGAAGTGTGCTACTGATTTGCAATGCAATGTTATATTCAGTCCTAATGATGTGAAGTTTCAGGATATTAAAAGCAGCAAGATGATTGGAAAGGGAGTGACTAAAGGAGAGCTATATTTACTTGAAGATCTCACTCCTGTTTCTAGATATAGCTGCTCGTTTACTTCTGTTTCTGGTTCTAGTTTAAGTAAAAATGCATTGTGGCATGCTAGATTAGGACACCCTCATAATAAGGCTTTAAAACTGATGTTGCCAGGTGTTTCCTTTGAGAATAATGAGTGTGAAGCTTGCATTTTAGGCAAGCATTATAGAACTGTCTTTACCAAGTCTACTACTGTTTATGAAAAGTGTTTTGATCTCATTCATTCTGATGTTTGGACTGCACCTTGCCTATCTAGAGAAAACCATAAGTATTATGTAACTTTCATTGATGAAAAATCCAAATACACCTGGTTAACCTTAATTCCAACCAAAGATAGGGTACTTGATGCATTTAAAAACTTTCAATCCTATGTGACTAACCATTACAATGCCAAGATAAAGATTTTCAGGTCAGATAATGGAGGAGAGTACACGGGACAAGCATTCAAACTACACCTATCTCAGCATGGAATCCTTCATCAGACAAGCTGTCCCTATACCCCACAACAGAATGGTGTGGCTGAGAGGAAGAACAGGCATTTGATGGAAGTAGCCAGGTCCATGATGTTTCAATCCAACGTGCCTAAGAAGTTTTGGAGTGATGCAGTTGCTACGGCTTGTTATCTCATCAACAGGACACCAACTCTGATTCTTCAAGGACAATCACCATTTGAGGTACTGAATCAGTACAAGCCCTCTCTAGAGCATATGAAGATCTTTGGATGTTTGTGTTTTGTGATGGTGCCTGGAGAGATAAGAAACAAGCTAGAGGCTAAGAGTTCAAAGGCAATGTTTATTGGATATTCATCAAGTCAGAAAGGATACAAGTGCTATGATCCTAACACAAGGAGAGTGTTAGTATCTAGAGAAGTGAAGTTTGTTGAAGAAAAAGGATACTATGAGGAGCAGATTCAAGATGATTTGAAAGATCTCACCTCTGATAGAGCTGAAACCTTGAGGATTATCCTAGAGGGTCTTGGAATCAACATGAATCAAGGTGGGAGAAGCACTACTCCAGTACCGGATCATCAGACTTCCAATCTTGAGCATGAGGGGGGGAATGAAACAAGAACTCAAAACCGTGAAGAGACAAGTAGAGAAGAGAGTTCTGGTTCTCATGATCAAGCTGTGGAATCAAATGATCAACAAGAAGAAGCTGAAGAGAGTCAGCTAAGGGAAGAAGGAGCTGAAGCAAGTCAGCTAGGAGAAGAAAGATCTGAACCAAGTGTACTGCCACAAGAAGAAGAACAAGAGATGGCGCAAGAAGGGCCAGTGTTGAGAAGAAGTACAAGGCTGAGAAAGGATCCTTCCAGTTGGGTAAACACAAGAGTGTACTACAATGCCCAAGCTGTGAAGCATCCTACTCAGGCCGTGTGTTCTTTTGCTCAATATCCAAAAGCACATTGTGCATTCATGGTAAACTTAGATGAGAATCACATTCCAAGAAGCTATGAAGAGGCAATGGAGGATAAGGAATGGAAGGAATCAGTAGGAGCTGAGGCAGGAGCTATGATAAAGAATGATACATGGTATGAGAGTGAACTACCAAAAGGGAAGAAGACAGTATCTAGTAGATGGACCTTCACAATCAAATACAAGGCTGATGGGCAGATTGAGAGGAAGAAGACTAGATTAGTAGCAAGAGGTTTCACTCAAACATATGGAGAGGATTACATTGAGACATTTGCACCAGTAGCCAAGTTACACACCATTAGGATTGTTCTAAGCTTGGCGGTTAACCTTGGATGGGGATTGTGGCAAATGGATGTGAAGAATGCATTCTTACAAAGAGAACTTGAGGATGAAGTCTACATGTATCCTCCACCAGGTCTTGAACATCTAGTGAAGAGAGGGAATGTACTGAGGGTAAAGAAGGCTATCTATGTGTTGAAGCAATCACCAAGAGCTTGGTACAACAAGTTAAGCACAACTCTGAACGGCCGAGGCTTTAAGAAGTCAGAATTGGACCATACCCTCTTTACCCTCACTACTCCCTCAGGTATGGTTGCTCTCCTTGTGTATGTGGATGATATCATTATCACAGGGAGTGATAAGGAAGGTATCAAAGCAACCAAGGAGTTTCTCAAATCTATGTTTGAAATCAAAGACTTGGGAGAAATGAAATACTTTCTTGGAATTGAGATTTGTAGATCCAAGGAAGGCTTATTCATGTCCCAAAGAAAGTATACACTTGATCTTTTGAAAGGTGCAAGTGCTTATGGAGGCAAGACAGCAAGGATGCCTATGGAGGATGGCTACAAAGTACCAAGAGAGGGGGAGATTGAAGACAGCAAGCCATTTCATGATCCTAAACTCTATAGAAAACTTGTTGGCAAATTGATTTATCTAACCATCACAAGACCTGATATATGCTTTGCTGTGAATCAGGTGAGCCAACACATGCAGCTTCCCAAGGAACATCACTGGCGCATGGTGGAGAGGCTGTTGATGTATCTGAATGGCTCGCCGGATCAAGGAGTATGGATGGGGTGCAATGGAAGCACAGAAGTGGTGGGCTATTGTGATGCTGATTGGGCAGGAGATAGAGCTGACAGGAGATCAACCACAGGCTATTGCACATTCATTGGAGGCAACTTGGTGACTTGGAAGAGCAAGAAGCAGAAGGTGGTGTCATGTTCAAGTAAAGAAGCTGAGTATAGAGCTATGCTGAAGCTCACAAACGAGTTGGTGTGGATCAAAGGCATCTTGAAGCACTTGAAGATTGATCAAGCCACTCCAATGACAATGCATTGCGACAATCAAGCTGCCATTCACATTGCATCCAACTCGGTGTTCCATGAGAGAACCAAGCACATTGAGGTTGATTGCCACAAGGTGAGACAGATGATTGTGCTTGGAGTGATCTTACCTTGCTATACGAGAAGTGAAGATTAGTTGGCTGATGTGTTCACCAAGGCTGCAAGACAAAAGACTATGGAGTCCATTCACATTAGATTGGGACTCATAGATCTTGGGAAGAGAAGGAGCTGATCCCCTTAGCTGTGAGATCTTTACTCTTTTTCCCTCATTAAGGTTTTATCCCAATGGGTTTTCCTTAGTGAGGTTTTTAATGAGGAAGATCTCATGGCTGTCCAGGCTTAGACTTTCACAAAGCTAAGCTTGAGGGGAAGTGTTGAGATGAATGCACTATAGTATGAAGAAGAAGTCCGAGAGGGTGTAGAAGTGTTGAGGAGTTAGTATCAATCATTGAACGCTCCAAACTTGCAGGATCTGGTGAGAATATCAGTTGAGTTTCTTTGTTGCTTCTGGTACTGCTGGGCATGTACCTGAAAATCCAAGAAAAAAATTAAATGTCAGAAACTTAACAAAATTAAATCTAATAGGCGATCAAAGCTCCCGGCAAATGCACCAAATTTGATATCACTCAAATTACCCTAAAGAGTGAATTTACTCTCTCAAATAAGAGGTTCAATTGCAGTACTTAGGGATCAAATTCTCAAGGAGTTAGGGAACCTAATAAATCTAATGGGATTTGTTAAGTAGGATGGTATAGTGATTTAAATGTAAATTTGCAGTTTGTTGAGCAAGTAATTGCTCGATTGATTGGTTGAGGTTTTGGTGCTTAAAAAGTAATAGCTAGACTTAGGGTTTTTATTCAGGAAACTTGGAATTATAATCCTACAGATGCCTAATGAGTTGCATGCATGATAATGTAGAGCTCATTTACGAAACAACAAGTCAATCAGCTCTCGCGTTTTTGGACTTGTCGATTAACTATATCTAATGACCCAAACAAATGTGTTCGATCAATAGCAGGTGTTGATCGATTATCCTATAGGAATATCGATCGCTACAACTTCACTTCGTCGATCGATTATCCAGTATGGATATCGATCGACGTACTTCTATTTAAGCTTTATGCACGGGTTGAATGATGCTTACTAAGCTCACTAGATCAGCTCTCGCCTTACTCTTAGCAAGAAACTTAGCTCAATTAGAATGGTTTCAGGATGGGAATGAAGCTATCGCTTTTATCTAACAATCCTAGGGCAAGTTCTAGGTACCTATTCTAGAATCAGGCATTAATGACAATCCTAATGATTATTATCACAACTCAGCAATCTATAGTTGGTCTAATCCCTCATAACCTATTTAAACGCTAAAATCTAACAATGGAACTACTCAGACATAGCCAAGCAATTCAAGACAGCAATTAGGTAAGAAAACTTCATTAGAATAGTAAATAGAAGATATCAATGGAGTTCAAATCACAAATATAACTTTGGATCTTCTCTCCAATCTATCAAAATCCTAAGAACCTTTTGCTCATAACAGTAAAACAAGAAAACACAAGAAACCCACCTTTGCCTCTAACATGATGGCTAGGCTTATATAATTAGGTTAAAACTCATTAGGGGTAATCTTGTAAATTGGTGAAGACTTGGGCTTCAAGTCGGCTGTGACCAAACAGGCTTTCTGTGCGCTTCGCTGTCGATCGATGTTCTGATGTGAACATCGATCGATATTAGTTCCTCAATATCGACCGATGGTCGAGCTCGATGGTCATCTCGGGTGCTTGCTCCAAATATCTCCATAATGCTCCAAAATCATCATTTATCTCCAAATCACTCCTGATTTTATAAATATTGTTGGGGTCAAAAACGGTCACGACGGAATTATCACCCGAAAACCTTCGGAAATCGCATTTCCGAAAGAGATAGTAAAAAGAAAGATATAAGTTTCGTAAAAAATAACCAATACGAAGTTTTTACGAAGAAGAATCCTTGAAGATTCAAAGCAAACGAACCAAGCTCGGTCGTTGCATACCTACTGCACATACACGCTGTCCGGTCGCTACGTCGCAACCAAGTCCGAGCCGATCTTGGTCGCTACGCAGCGACCAAACATCCGACCCGCTAGGTCGCTACGTAGCGACCGAGCTCGGTCGCTAAGTAGTGACCGAACTCTCGTCCCGCTCGGTCGCTACGTAGCGACCGGCTCGAGCCAAAGTTCGGTCGTTGCGTAGCGACCGGGCTCTTCCGAACATCTATACGACACCAGTTCATGCATTCTCATCAAACCTTCAAATGCTATCTCCCGAAGACCGTAGCAAGCTCAGTCCATGTTTTCCCCTATTCTAAATCATCGATCAAACTTCGCGGATTAGAAACCGCGGAAAGTTCGTTCTTTATCGAAAGAAATCGTAGTAAACGTGTAGAGTCGGAAGACGGCCCAAAGGGACCTAAAACACGACTCGAGGCCCATCCTACGATTTCTTAACCAAAAGCCCGTAAACCACAGCACGGTTTACGCTTGGTCCACAAGGAAGGATAAATGTCAAGTTTCCGTAGATAAATACGGAAGTTTTGAAGATAATTGTGAAGATCGGGAAAAATTGAATATCTCCATTTTTATGCCATGACGGCTTAAGGGCAGAAGAGTAAAAGCGTAAACCGACCTTGGAGCTAGTATATAAGGAGTCCTAGGCGAGGAGCATGAGGAGAGAACTTTTTTAGAGCAAACTTAGCACTTAGAGCAATTTAGGCATTTTTCCGTTTTTGTTATTTCGAGCTGCGACTCAATTAGGTTTAGCCGTCTTAGGGTTGCTAGAACTAGGAATCTCGCCGACAGCTCTCGAGCCCAGGCTTATACCTTGTTGTAAACGCTCATACGCAAATTCAGAATAAGATCTTCTTTGCTCTCTTTTTCGATTTCTTATACTTTATCGTTGTTATTCTCGTGTTCTGATTGCTTGACGTGTTGTAATTAGCAGATATCCGGGTCCTCTGGGAAATTAGGGTTTTCCTAGTTTCCTTATTTAAACGGAAATCGACAGTGCAAATTTCGGTTCCCACAAATATAATAAATAGACTTTATAATATAATAATTAGTAGTAAAAACACCTATAAACCATGGGTGAAAGTGGGTTAAATCCATGGTTTATCCGTGATTGGCGATCGATCTCTTATTGGCACTGTCAATCGATGTGGGGGTGTGAGTTTCGATAGACGCGGAATATTTTGTCTCGTACTCAGCTCCACAGTGACATGGTGCTATGAATCATGTTCTGATATCCTTCAAGGTCCTGATCAATCTTCCCATTGAAGTCCACCGTCATGTTCTGATGTCCTTCAAGGTCCCGATCAAGCATTGCTTCTATTTTGCCCTCCTGAGTCTGTGGTGGTGGCTTCTTGTAAGATGAGTTTCCATAACTCCTGCTGTTGTTGCTGTAGTTCTGGCTGTAGAGTTTCTGGTACTGCGAACTCTGGTTGAAATTACTCCTCTGTCCACTGCCATAGAAGTTCCCGTTTCCATTCTGGTTTCCAGACCTCTGGAATCCAGCTCCATTGATGAAGTGCACATCCTCTTCTACTCCTACTTTATCCTATGTATCTACAGCATATGCATTCTCTACTAAGCAAGCCTGCTTCCGGAGAAGCTTGTGAACACTGTCTAGTTTTGCTTGCACCTCATCCAGCTGCTCCTTCCCAAGGATGGCTGCAGATTTCCTTCTCTCAAAATATGTATTCTTGGTGCTATTGTTGGATGCCAAGTTTTCAATAAGTCTCACAGCCTCTTGTGGATTCCTAGTGTTGAAGTTCCCTTCGCTAGAAGCATCAAGAGCTATCTAATACTGCACTGTGATGCCTCTGAAGAAAGTATTGAGCAGCTGCACTTCATTGAATCCATGGTGTGGATAATCTCTCTGGCAAGACTTGAATCTGATCCAGGAGCTTCTGAATGACTCTGTAGGCTGCTGCGCTAATGTAGCAAACTTGCTCTTCAAGTCCTCAGTGCGTGCCTCATCAAAGAAGTTACGCAGGAATGCATTCTTGATGTCGGCCCAAGATGTAAGAGATCCTCGTGGTAACTGCTTAAGCCAATGTGAAGCCTCTCCAACAAGCGAGTACTTCAAAAGATTCCAGAACAAGTAGTCCTCAGGGATTCCATTGACTTTGATATCAGATATAAGATCCTTGAACCTTTCCAGATGGTCCATACGATGCTCGTGAGATAACCCACAGTTGTCTGTCCCACGAGTGTGTAGTACTGCGGCTTCAACTCGAAATCGCCTCTCTGGATAGCTGGAGGACGAATAGCTGATCTGTTGGCATAGAAATAGTTAGGAGATTTTTGTGTAGGATCTTTGTGAGTACTACGGACCGATGGATAAGCGTGGTCTTTTGTGAGATTGGTAGAGAGATAGACTTGAAGAGACGTTTCATTAGATAGATCAAGCAAGAAATACAATTTATTGAATAAGAACCCTAGTTATAGCCGTCTATCTCTAGTCTCTAAGTCTTGAAGTGTTGATCCTTTGTTCTACGGTTTGGGCTCCCCTTATATAGTCGTCTTGAGGTTGGCCTGAGTCTGTTTGAGTAGGTTAAACTCTTCCATATTCGAAAATATGGAAGGTTCTCCATATCAGAAGTTTTCCATTTTCCGGAGGAAGGGGGTGGTCCCTAGGACCGGACCCGGAGTGCTTCATAGCGGGGACCCAAGGGCGTCTCCTAGCGGGGACCCAAGGGCGTCTCCTAGCGGGGACTCGGAGGCCGGTGTCCTGCCTGAGGTCTGGAGGAATTCAATACTGAAAATTTTTCCCCGACAGTTTGCCCATTATTTGTCAATTTCGTCATCGAAATCGGAGAAAAGCATGTGCACTCAAGTCAACCGGAGTTGCTCATTCTCAACAGGCTTCCCCTAGGCATGACATCGCTCCAGTAATCCTGCTTTCTCAGGTTCCTCTCAGGCCGGAGCCATACTCTGAACCAGGGAGAGGACCGGTTCCTGATATACCATGGATTTGACCCATTTTCATCCATGGTATATAAGTATTTTGCTATCTATATATTATATATTATATCCTATTAGGTATGTTTTTAGGTTCAAGAGTATCTTGGAGTAAAGTGATGATTATGGAGCATTTAGGAGCTTAAAAGAGATTTCATCCGAGCTGACCATTAGAGGTCGATACGAAGAAGAAGCAATCTTTCGATGCACATCCATGGCCGTCGATCGATACAGAAGAGAAGCCTCGACGATTAAAGATTATGATCGATCCATGTACATCCTGTACCATCGATCGATGTCGAGACGCGAGATGCGTGACTTGGTTCCTGCCGACTTTAAACCCAAGGCTTCACCAAATTACAAGATTACCCCTGACGAGTTTTTAACCTAGTAGTTATATACTTGCCTAAGTGTTAGGAGGAAAAACGAGAGCTTTAGCCACCATTGTATTCTTACTTTCACCAACAGAGAGAGAGAGTTTTAGGAGAGAAAATCATAGAGAGATTTGTGATTGGAACTCCATTGATTCATCTATTCTATTCTATGCAGTTTTATCTATATTTTGTGTCATGAATTGCCTAGCTATGTCTGAGTAGTTTACTTGTTAGATTTAGGGTTCAAATAGGTTAGAGGGATTAGCCCCAACTATAGATTTCCTGAGTTGTGATATTCATTGATTGATTGTTCTTAATGCTTGTTTAGCCTTGCTAACTAGAACATGAACCTAGGAATTTGCATGCGTCGAGCATCCTTGATCATCATGTCCTGAATCTAATCTGTCATGCTAGGACTGCTAGAGAGAGCTAACCGCTGATCTTGGAGACTAGTGAGCATTATCAACCCGCGCCTAGGGCTTAGCTAGAAGCTATCGATCAATATTGTCTTCTAACAATCGATCGATATTGAGAAAGGTGTATTGTTCGACATCCATATAGGATCATCGATCGACACTTTCTTATGATCAAAAGACGACAGTCGAGATCCAAGATCTAGTTAGTTAAGCAGTGAAACCTTGCATCTAATATCTTCCAATAAAGTTACACCTCCAATCATCTTGTTAGTCGAGCAATAGACTTGCTCAATTAGGATTGCTATTTACTTTTAAACGATAAAACAACAAACACCTAGAATTAATAACTGACTAGATTTAATAGGTTCCCTAGCTCCTTGTGGATTCGATCCCTAAGTACTGCAACTGAACCTCTTATTTGAGAGAGTAATTCACTCCTTAGGGTAATTTGAGTGGTATCAGTTCCATTGTAGTAGACCGAGGCCTAGCAGTGTCTTGGAGATGACGGAGCCTGGAGCTTTGGTGATTCTTGAAAAGGAGGCTTGAGCATTTAAGCGTGACGCGGAGAGTCAGGTCTGAAGGGTTCCGACTACTTTGAGGGACATTTAAATCAAAGATTCCATAGGAGGCACGTGTCCATTTTTTGCGGAATTTTTCCTTTTCAGGGAGGATTCTCCCTTTTCTTGCGAGGACCGAGTTTCTTTTTTACGCTGGTCGTCTACGTCGAGGATTCTTTGGGATATGTGGAAATATGGAAGGATTTCCATAAAACAACAAACACCTAGAATTAATAACCTGACTTGATTTAATAGGTTCTCTAGCTCTTTGTGGATTCAATCCCTAAGTACTGCAACTCAACCTCTTATTTGAGAGAGTAATTCACACCTTAGGGTAATTTGAGTGGTATCAAATTTGGCGTCGTTGCCGGGGAGCTTAGATCGTCATTAGATTTAGTGCTATTGATTCTTATTTTTTTCTTTACCCCCATTCTGACACAAATAAATTTTCTTGTCTTTTCAGGTGCATACCTTGCAGTACCAGAAGCAACAAGGACAAACACAGGCTATTCTCAGAAGATCCTGCTCAATTGGAACGCACAATCCGCAAAGACCAACGTTCCACATCGATCGACGTAGAAGCTTTCACGTCGACTGATTCTTGCACCCAACTGTAGACCAACACCCGACCTTCATCATCGACCGATCTACATCGTTCGACATCGATCGATACTACACCGTGTACATCGATCGATCATCAGTCGCGAAACATGGTTGCGATTGTTATTCTCAGACAGGACGAGAATGGAAACCTGTATGCCCATGATGGTCATCTGCGTAATGCAACATGTCAAAAACTAGACGCTCAAGGGAATGTAATCCCTGATACTGATGCTACATGAGCTGCTCAACCTGTAGAAGAGGCTGCTCGACCAAGGGCACTGGCTGACTACAATCGTCCAGATCAGTACTACGCAAACAGATCAGCTATTCGACTTCCAGAGATACAGAAGCATAATTTCGAGCTGAAGCCTTAGTACTAAACACTTGTGTCACAGATACCCTAGTCTGGGTTACCGCACGAGCATCCTATGGACCATCCCCGAGGACTACCTATTGTGCAAGCTCTTCAAGTATTCTCTGACTGGAGAAGCGATGCACTGGCTTAAGCAGCTACCCATAGGATCTCTAGCCTCATGGGCAGACATCAAGAATGCTTTCTTGCGAAACTTCTTCAATGAGGCACGCACTAAAGACTTGAGGAGCAAAATCGCTAGATTCAAGCATGAGACTGGAGAGTCTTTCAAAGATGCGTGGATCAGATTCAAGTTTTTCCAACGAGACTTTCCACACCATAGATTCAATGAAGTTGCAACTGCTGAGCACTTTCTTCAGAGGTATCGCCTTGAGGTATCAGATTGCTCTTGATACAGCTAGCGAGGGAAAATTCAACACCAGGAATCCGGTGGAAGTTGTGAGACTGATAGAAAATCTAGCAAACAGCACCAATACCAAGAACACTGACGTTGAGAGGAAGAAGTCTGGTGCATCCCTAGGGAAGGAGCAGATGGACGAAGTTAGAGCAAAGTTAGATGTGGTTCATGAGCTTCTTAGGAAGCAGGTCTGCTCAGCTGAAGGAGAAGAAGCTGTAGACATGGAAGGAGAAGAAAATGTGAACTACATTGGAGGTACTAGATTTCAGAGGTCTGGAAACCTGGGTGGAAACGAAAAATTCTATGGCAATAGTCAGAGGAGTAACCAAAGTTCACAGTTCCAGAAAACCTTTCAGAACAACAGCAGAGGCTATGGAAACTCATTTTACCATAATCCACCACCACAGACTCAGGAAAACAAGATTGAAGCAATACTTGACAGAGTTCTGGAAAGACAACAACAATTCACTGTGGATTTCAATGGGAAGATAGATTTCGTCTACAACAGTCTGAACATAAGAATTGAGACCTTAGGGACTCAGGTGAGGAAGCTTGAATTGCAAGTGGTTCAGACTGGAGACACTGTAAAGAGGCAAGAAGCCTTGGCTAGAGAGGCAGGAGTTGAGAAGGCAAAACACCACATAAATGCCATCATAGATGATGATTTCTTGCAAGTGGTGAAGCATGAGAAGCTTGGGGAAGGAGACTACAAAGTTGAAAGCTCCATGAGTTTCGGGGGATCACATTGGTGTCGACTGATGTCAATGGATACACAACGCTCGACAGACAATGACGAAGATCAATCGACAGATTACTCTAAACATCGATCGACGTCATCTGCTGAATCGACTGCAGAGTGTAGTGCTGTTCGAATCATGACTCATGAGGAATGTGGGAACCGAAATTCACATTGTCGATTTCCGTTTAAATAAGAAAACTAGGAAAACCCTAATTTCCCAGAGGACCCGCATATCTGCTAATTACCACACGTCAAGCAATCATTACACGAGAATAACAACGATAAAGTATAAGAAATCAAAAAAGAGAGCAAAGAAGATCTTATTCCGAATTTGCGTATGATCGTTTACAACAAGGTATAAGCCTGGGCTCGAGAGCTGTCGGTGAGATTCCTAGTTCTAGCAACCCTAAGACGGCTAAACCTAATTGAGTAGCAGCTCGAAATAACAAAAACGGAAAATTGCCTAAATTGCTCTAAGTGCTAAGTTTGCTCTGAAAAAAGTTCTCTCCCATGTTCCTCGCTAGGATCCCTTATATACTAGCTCCAAGGTCGGTTTACGCTTTTACTCTTCTGCCCTTAAGCCGTCATAGCATAAAAATGGAGATATTCCATTTTTCCCGATCTTCACAATTATCTTCAAAACTTCCGTATTTATCCGCGGAAACTTGACATTTATCCTTCCTTGTGGGCCAAGCGTAAACCGTGCTGCGGTTTACGGACTTTTGGTTAAGAAATCGTAGGATGGGGGTCGAGTCGTGTTTTAGGTTCCTTTGGGCCGTCTTCCGACTCGACACGTTTACTACGATATCTTTTTGATAAAGAACGAACCTTCTGCGGTTTCTAATCCGCAAAGTTTGATCGATGAGTTAGAATAGCGGAAAACATGGACTGAGCTTGTTACGGTTTTCGGGAGATAGCATTCGAAGGTTTGACGAGAATGCATGGATTCATGTCTGTCGATGTTCGGAAGAGTTCAATCGCTAAGCAGCGACCGAACTTTGGCTCGAGCCCGATCGCTACGTAGCGACCTAGCGGGACGAGCGCTCGGTCGCTACGTAGCGACCGAGCTTTGGCTTGAGCTCGGTCGCTACGTAGCGACCGAGCGGGACTATCGCTCGGTCGCTACGTAGCGACCGAGCTTTGGCTTGAGCTCGGTCGTTACGTAGTGACCGAGCAGGACGAGCGCTTGGTCGCTATGTAGCGACCGAGCCTTGGCTTGAGCTCGGTCGCTACGTAGCGACCGAGCGGGACGAACGCTCGGTCGCTACGTAGCGACCGAGCTTTGGCTCGAGCTCGGTCGCTACGTAGCGACCGAGCGGGACGAGCGCTTGGTCGCTACGTAGCAACTGAGCCTTGGCTTGAGCTTGGTTGCTACGTAGCGACCGAGCGGGATGATTGCTTAGCGACCGAGTGGGACGAGCGCTC
The DNA here is from genome assembly GCF_020379485.1 of Brassica napus. NCBI lineage: Eukaryota > Viridiplantae > Streptophyta > Magnoliopsida > Brassicales > Brassicaceae > Brassica > Brassica napus. The sequence continues at coordinate 16,259,271 of NC_063434.1, forward strand.
GGTCGCTACGTAGCGACCGAGCCTTGGCTTGAGCTCGGTCGCTACGTAGCGACCGAGCGTGACGATCGCTACGTAGCGACCGAGCCTTGGCTTGAGCTCGGTGGCTACGTAGCGACCGAGCGGGACGATCGCTCGGTCGCTATGTAGCGACCGAGCTTTGGCTCGAGCTCGGTCGCTACGTAGTGACCGAGCGGGACGAGCGCTCGGTCGCTACGTAGCGACCAAGCCTTGGCTTGAGCTCGGTCGCTTCGTAGCGACCGAGCGGGACGAACGCTCGGTCGCTATGTAGCGACCGAGCCTTGGCTTGAGCTCGGTCGCTACGTAGCGACTGAGCGGGATGAACGCTCGGTCGCTACGTAGCGACTGAGCCTTGGCTTGAGCTTGGTCGCTCCGTAGCGACCGAGTGGGACGATCGCTCGGTCGCTAACATAGCGACCAAGCTTTGGCTCGAGCTCGGTCGCTACGTAGCGATCGCTACGTAGCGACCGAGCGGGACGAGCGCTTGGTCGCTACGTAGCAACCGAGCCTTGGCTTGAGCTTGGTCGCTACGTAGCGACCGAGCGGGATGATTGCTTAGCGACCAAGCGGGACGAGCGCTCGGTCGCTACGTAGCGACCGAGCCTTGGCTTGAGCTCGGTCGCTACGTAGCGACTGAGCGGGACGATCGCTCGGTCGCTATGTAGCGACCGAGCTTTGGCTCGAGCTCGGTCGCTACGTAGTGACCGAGCGGGACGAGCGCTCGGTCGCTATGTAGCGACCAAGCCTTCGCTTGAGCTCGGTCGCTTCGTAGCGACCGAGCGGGACGAACGCTCGGTCGCTACGTAGCTACCGAGCTTGGCCGAGCTCGGTCGCTACATAGCGACCGAGCGGAACGATCGCTCGGTCGCTACGTTGCGACCGAGCTTTGGCTCGAGCTCGGTCGCTACGTAGCGACCGAGCCTTGGCTTGAGCTCGGTCGCTACGTAGCGACCGAGCGGGACGAACGCTCGGTCGCTACGTAGCGACCGAGCTTGGATCGGGCTTGGTTGCTACACAGCGACCGGACGGCGTGTATGCACGGTAATTACGCAACGACCGAGCTTAGTTTGTTTGGTTTGAATCTTCAAGGATACTTCTTCGTAAAAAACTTCGTATTGGTTATTTTTTACGAAAGTTATATCTTTCTTTTTACTATCTCTTTCGGAAATACGATCTCCGAGGATTTTCGGGTGGTAATTCCGTCGTGACCGTTTTTGACCCCAACAGTTAGCCCCCCAGCCCGTTAGGATCATGCATCGTAGGATCCTAGCGTGCGGTTAGGCATGTTTGGTAAGTTAGGCGTGATGGATGGAATTAATATCCGAAAGTCCGAGCTTGAATAGAAAATCCTCATGCCTATAAGAAGGGAGGTAACTTGTTTCACAATTTTTTCACTTTCTTGTCTTTCTCTAAGATCTTTCTTAAGAAAAACTTTCTTTCTTTTCTCTCCACCCTTTTCCTCTATTTTCTCAAGAGAAGTGTAAAGATGTCGAGCAAGAAAAAGGTTGCGAAAAAAGGGTCTTCGTCCGCGAGTGCTTATGAAGAGCTCATTGTTCCGAAGATGGCGTTCGTGCCTCACTCGGTACATCCCACCGAGAACGAGGCATGGTGGGTTGCTCATTACAGTTCGATGACTCCTCCCAAAGAGAAGTCGTTCCCGGTCCTGACCCATCGCGGAGTCAAGAAAGAGGATGCAAGCAGGAGTACCGACGAGTTTCTTGCGACCATGCGATCGTTCTACCATTTCCCGAATGCTGTGGAGCTCCGAGTTCCCTATCCCGGAGAGTGTGCTAACAGCCCCCAGAGGGTTACTTCACTTGCTACGAGGCGTTCGTAGTGCGTTGTCGCTTATGGTTCCCAATCCCCGAAATCCTTGTTCGAGTATTGGACCGTTTCGAGGTCGCGATAAGACAGTTGACTCCCCTTGCCATTCATCATCTTATTGGGATCCTGATCCTGAGCTACGAGCATGACCTTTCCCTTTCCGTCGATCATTTTGAAGCGCTTTTGAGGCTTCAACTCGTCAAAGATACGGACAAGCATAGGCTGGTCCCTCGGAAGTTTATGTCAGTGGTTAAAAAGTTCATTTCGAACTTCAACTCGTGGAAGAAGTTTTTCTTCTTTGTTCGTTTAGACGCTGCGTCTGTCGAAGAGAGTTGCATTCCACTGTTCCGGAGGTTACCGAACGATCGTCCTTTCATCAATCCTCTTGCTCCGTTCCCTGAGGACACTATTGAGGTGAGGGATCTTCTCAGGAATGGTCCCTTCTTTTGGACTTCCTTTACGCCGAAGAGGGTTCGGAAGGCACTGAGGTTCGTGCACCCTGGTCCTGCCTCGGTTGCGGACACGGGAAGTGACTCTGAACCTGATAACCAGAGTCCCGCTGCAGCCCCACCAGCCGTGTCGGAGTCGAGCTCTTGGAAGGGAAAAGATATCGACCTTGGCGATATAGAATTTTCGATGGATGACTCTATGCTTCCAGGATGGGATCCGAACCTAGCTTATGGCGATGGGAGTGGCTCGAGCGAGGCCCCTATCCCGGACTTTGATGATTTCTTTGCCGGTCTACCACCGGGTTTTGATGCTCCTCCACTTGCGAAAGAGTCGGCGAGGCCGAAAATCGTCGCGGAAGGGTCCCGAATCATCTACGGGGTATGATTTTTTCGCAAAAAATTCATGATTTCCTAGGTTTTTCCTTTTCTGCTTACAATGCGTTAATTGATTTCGCAGGGCCTTAACTTGCTTGGCTCGGCCATTGAAGCTAGTCATAGGGAGGCTATGATCTATCGTTTCAAAGCGGAGAAAGCGGAACGAGATCTCGCTCGCGTGCAAGGCGAGATCTTGGAGCGAGAAGCGCAACTTACTCGTGATCATGCACGGGATGTTCGTAAGGCGGAGAGGAAAGGCAAAAGAGAAATCGTCGAGGTGATGAAGACTCGTGCCTCTCAATTCTAGGTTGAGTATGGGAACCTCAAGAACGCCTTTACCTCGGTGGGTGATTTCCGTGAGTGCCGCGGTTCGGTCGGAAGTCTTTGGAGGACGCGAGCCGATGACTACGTGTTCGAGGACGAAATGAGCTTGATGAAGAGTGGGATGAATGAACGTGCCCACGCTGAGGCGCTTATCCCTCCGATCGACGAGCGGATTCAAGGGTTCTGGGATTCCATCCCGGTTTCCCCTGATACCGAGGAGGTTTCGAACGGGTTCCCCGATGGGGGCGAGGAAGTGGATCGTCCCGCGGATGCATTCGGTGCTTCGTTGTCCGGGGACTTTGACATTGGATTATGAGCGGTGGAGTAGTTATCGAAAGAAAGATGTTCGTCTTTCTGTTTTATGTTTATGGCCGAGTGTGGCCGAGAGATTTGAATGGGCCTGTTTTGGCCGTTTTTATTGCTTTATCGAGACTGGCCGTTGGTGGCTTCGAATCCCCTTGCTGCTTTATGCGGTTATTTATATGATGAATGTTTCGTTTCGAGTTTTCCTGAGTAGGGTCAAAGTAAATACGAGTTGTCGTCTCGTATTTAGTTCTGATTAGACGTTCAATCTGTTGGTTGGTTCGTGATTTTCGTAAAAATTTACTTATCTCTACGATTTTCGAGAACATTGAGATATGAATGGAGAGACATGGTTTAGGATCTCGTATCTTTTAGATATCATGCCTTGAGATGTTTGAGACCAGAGCGTTGGGTTTAGGGCAAGACCTAGGTTTACTTTCGGTTAAGGTTTGTGCGGTGACTAGCCGGCTATCGTTTTTCCTATTGCGATTTCTTCCTGACTCGTAGCGATTTAAAGTCAGCGATAGGTTCTCGGCTTATATGACTTGTATGGTACGAATCGAGCATCTTCTCAGAGTCAACTGGAAGTGCTAAACCAAAATTTCGGATTTTTGTTGTAGCGCGCTTTTGTCCTTGTGCTGGACGTTTTGAAGATCAAAAGAGTGATCGAATTGCGTTTGTTTAAGACGGCTAGCATGTTCGTCGGGGCCAATCGACGAACGGGGTGTAAGGTTTTGGTGGTCGCGTTCAGACAATTTGTTAGTATTATCCTTGAATTTTAACTTTTTGCGACGTCTCGCAGTTATTTCGAGGATTGTACATGTATTTTTGAATGTTTGAAAGATGATGATTTTTACGATTTTTGGGCCGGATGAGGCCGCAAACAAGCGTAAACCGGATGTTTTAATGTTTCGAGACGTGTCCTGAAAGTTTCTTTTGCGTTTTAATAAAAAGGACAACGTATATTGTAAAAGTTTTTGAAGTTTCTAAGAACTCGATTACAATAATGGCGATTTTTCTTAGTGGGAATATACGAGTATACGCACCCACTCCCCCCCCCTTTATAGAGAGGGGGATAGCTGAACTCGTCTTTTGACGAGCTGCCTACGTACCCCTTTCGAGGATCAAGCCATCTCATAGTTATGTTTCATGCCGCGAGTGTTCTTACTCGGCGGTAGATGTCGCGATGTCCGCCTTGACCGTGTCAATCGTGGCTGGGTCAACGCTATTTTCCGGATGTTCCGGTTGAGTTGTAGCGTGGGCTTCGGACTTGTGTCGAGCTTCGACGTCCGATGCGTTTGCGTCGGTAGACGATTTTAATTCGTCTTTTCCCGGGGCGCTTTTGGCCGAAGATCGGTCTATCTTCGTGCGCTTGCCGTTTACAGCTGCAGAAGTCGTGATTTGCCTTAACTTGTGTTCTGCGAGGAAGCATAGCCGCGACTGTTTTTGGCATCCCCAGATGGCCGCGACTCCGCTTGGTGTTGGGAATTTGAGACCCAGGTGGTAGGTTGACGGAACTGCCTGCATGGCGTTGAGCCATGGGGTTCCCATGATCACGTTGTAGATAGCGGGATGATCGACTACCGCGAACTCGACGATTTTCGTGATCTCCTTGGCCATGACTGGCAATTGGATTGATCCAAGAGTCATCGATACTTCGCCTGAAAAACCCGTGAGTGGTTTTGGCGTCAGAATTACTTCTCCGAGTTCGATGCTCATCCGCTTGAGAGTGTCGCGGAAGATTACGTTGACCGTGCTTCCCGTGTCGACGAGTACCCTTCCGACTTCTAAGTCTCGTATGACAAGATCTATGACGAGCGGGTCACAGTGAGGTTGGTTGATACCGCCGGCTTCTTCCTTTGTGAAGGTGATCGAACAATTTTGGCCATCTCGAGGAGGAGGCCATGTAGGCCAATTTGCGCTCGACTCTGCCTTCCGTTGATAGGCCTTGATGGCCGACACAGTATCGCCGCAGTATTGTGATCCTCTGATGATCATATTGACTCTGCGATGATTGTTATCGTTCCCCTTGTCGTCCGGCCTCCTACCGCGTTTATCCCCAGGTTGGTTTCGTTGAGGGGATTTTTCAGCGGGTGGATTTCTGTCCGTCTTTGGAGGGCGATCAGAATCGAGGATGAGATCCTTGACGCTAGTTACTTCCGAGAGCTCTCCAGCGAGTAGCTTCGCGGTCAGTCTTGCTCCCAAGACTTTGCAGTTGGTCATGGAGTGTCCTCGGGATTGGTGGAACTCGCAGAAGGTGTTTTCGTCATACCCTTGATTGCGAGTCCATGTGTTGCCCGTGGTCCGGCCTTGATCCGAATTGATCGCATAGTTATGCGTCCCTTGGAGATCTTCCCCCTCGTGATGGACGTACTTGTCGTTACGAGAGTTCTTCTTTTTCCCTTTCGGATCCATGTCTTTCGAGGATGGTCTTGCCGCCTTATGTTTTTGCGATAAGACTTTAGTTTCTTCCTCGACTATGATGTAGTCCGACGCTTTGTGGAGGGCGTCCTGGATCGTTCGCGGTTTGTCGAGAGTTATTCATTTTCTGAATTTCGACTTGTACCAGAGCGTCTTTCTCAGCGCGCCACTTTGTCGCTTATCCCGCTGACCCTGGACATTATCAGCTTGAACCGACTGATAAACTCGCGGAGAGACTCCAGAGGTCAACATCGGAGGTTTCTCTGTCTATGAATACAGAGTACTGTTTGAGAAATTCTGATGCGAGCTGTCGAAAACTCCCGATGGTGTTGCGACGAAGGCGTGCGAACCATTCGAGCGCTGCTCCTTCAAGATCTTCGACGAACAGGCGGCAATAGCCGGCATCTTTTTCGCCGTCCTTCAGTCTTGCTCTTCCCATCGCGATGTGGAAAGCTTGAAGGTGCGCTTTTGGATCGGCCGTACCATCGTACTTTGGTACTTTGATTTTTCCCGGATCGGACACCCTCATGTCCGAAATGCGGCTGGTAAAGGGGGTCTTTCGAGCTCCTTCCAGTAATCGATCGATCTCGGGGGCAGCACTAGTAGCATGATGGATTTGAGACTTTACGGCTCTCACTTCTGCCGCAGTCTTGGTGATGTAGTCACGAAGATCGCGGATATCCGATGTCTCGTCAGTGGATTTCCGAAATTGTCGGTGTTTACTGCGAGTGAGCTCGGTTTGCTTTTCAGCCAGCTCCTCTTGTTCATTCCAATAGGCGGTTTCCTCCTCTTCCGTCATTGGTTTTTCGAACGGGGAGCCTTCCCAAGCGGATCGGCTTCTGGTCCTTCTTGGATGTCTGTTGACATCCTCGTCGGTGTCGTTGGAGACATCGCTAGGATCCAGGTCAATGTGTTGGGCTTCGTTATCCTCCGAGTCCTTTGCAGGGGGCGGAAGACTTTCAGGGTTCCCCTTTTCGATGGGAGATTTCTCGCTAGGGTTTTGACAGAAAGGTCGTTCCCGCGCGACTCCTGTTCTATCGAGTGGGGTGGCGAAGTCGAGCCTCTTCCCGCGGATTTTGGTGGTTCTGCCGGGACGGATTGCTTGGGTCCTTGCCGTTAAGGTTTCAACCTGTTTGGTCAAGGTATTCACGAGCTTATCCTATTCTTCCGACCTTTTTTCATAGGTGGCGAACATCTTTTTAAACTCCTCGAGCGTCGCGGCGTTGGCTTGTGCGTTGGCCGCGGATACGTCTGCTACTGGAGTGTGGAGATCGGTGCCGCTGCCTCCCGTTAAGAGGAGTTTGCACGTTATCCGCGTTGTTATTTGACATATCTGATTGAGAGCGATGTGGCTTTTGCGGGTTAGATTGATCCGTACCCCCCCCCTCCTTCTAGCGCCAAACTGTGGGAACCGAAATTCACACTGTCGATTTCCATTTAAATAAGGAAACTAGGAAAACCCTAATTTCCCAGAGGACCCGGATATCTGCTAATTACCACACGTCAAGCAATCAGTACAGGAGAATAACAACGATAAAGTATAAGAAATCGAAAAAGAGAGCAAAGAAGATCTTATTCCGAATTTGCGTATGAGCGTTTACAACAAGGTAAAAGCCTGGGCTCGAGAGCTGTCAGCGAGATTTCTAGTTCTAGCAACCCTAAGACGGCTAAACCTAATTGAGTCGCAGCTCAAAATAACAAAAAAGGAAAATTGCCTAAATTGCTCTAAGTGCTAAGTTTGCTCTGAAAAAAGTTCTCTCCCATGCTCCTCGCCTAGGACCCCTTATATACTAGCTCCAAGGTCGGTTTACGCTTTTACTCTTTTGCCCTTAAGCCGTCATAGCATAAAAATGGAGATATTCTATTTTTCCCGATCTTCACAATTATCTTCAAAACTTTCGTATTTATCCGCGAAAACTTGACATTTATCCTTCCTTGTGGGCCAAGCGTAAACCGTGCTGCGGTTTACGGGCTTTTGGTTAAGAAATCGTAGGATGGGCCTCGAGTCGTGTTTTAGGTTCCTTTGGGCCGTCTTCCGACTCGACACATTTACTACGATATCTTTTTGATAAAGAACGAACCTTCCGCGGTTTCTAATCCGCGAAGTTTGATCGATGAGTTAGAAAAGCGGAAAACATGGACTGAGCTTGCTATGGTCTTCGGGAGATAGCATTCGAAGGTTTGACAAGAATGCATGGATTGATGTCTGTCGATGTTCGGAAGAGTTCAATCGCTACGCAGCGACCGAGCTTTGGCTTGAGCTCGGTCGCTACATAGCGACCGAGCGGGACGATCGCTCGGTCGCTACGTAGTGACCGAGCGGGACGAGCGCTCGGTCGCTACGTAACGACCGAGCCTTGGCTTGAGCTCGGTTGCTAACGCTCGGTCGCAACGTAGCGACCGAGCGGGACGATCGCTCGGTCGCTACGTAGCGACCGAGCTTTGGCTCGAGCTCGGTCGCTACTCGGTCGCTACGTAGCGACCGAGCTTGGCTGAGCTTGGTCGCTACGTGGCGACCGAGCGGGACGATCGCTCGGTCGCTACGTAGCGACCGAGCTTCGGCTCGAGCTTGGTCGCTACGTAGGGAACGAGCGAGACGGATGTTCTGTCATGTCCCCGCCGGACGGGCCATGGTGCGGGGAGACGCACCAGTCAGGTCATTAGACCTTGAGACAAGCGTATCATGGCCCTGAATGAAGGTTAAGGGCATCAGTCAGCTGAGACTTAACCAGGATACGATGGAAACAAGGGTAAAGGAGCTGGGTGAGTGTTTAGGCAGCTGGACGAGTGTTGGTTTGAGTTCAATCAGCTCGGTTCAGCTGGTATTCAGTTCATCATGATCTGTTCAGCTCACAGGAGCTGGTGGACTAGCTCACTCAGCTGGGAACAGCTGGAGGTCAGCTCAATCCGGTGAACGATGCGTTCTGGTTCGGATCAGTGTGGGTGAGTCCGGGACGGTTACTGGGCAAGCCGATGGTCCGGGTGCAGGACGGTTCGACCAAATGGGTCTTAGGCTTGGGGCAGGGAGAGGGCAAGCTCCCAGAGTGTGAGCTGAGGCTCAGTGATCGATTTACCAAAGGAAAAAAAAAGGGGAGAAACCGCCAAAGGGCGGTTATGGGACGGTTATGGGACGGTTTTGGGAAGAAGGGATGGGATCTTGGTAACTGTTCGCCCAGGCGGTTGGGGACAGTTTAAATCGTCCTCTCTCTCTCATTTCTGATCATTCTGGTCGATTTTTACTCATTCCACACGGAGAGAAACACAGAGAAAATTCAAGAGAGAAAGAGAGACAGAAACTTTGGATCGGCCGATTTGATCCAAGAGATTGTTCTTGAGTGTTCCTGGTGTGTTTGGGCGTGTGATCAAGAGGATGGATTTGAGACAGAAAGACAAGGAGAAGGCAAAGGAGAAAGAGAAGGAAGTCGCCCCTGGAGACCGAACTCCTAAGGTGAGAGGTGTGGCCAAGAGTAACCGGACAAGGCCGCGGATGATGGCCGTGTGAGCCTGGCCGGTTTGGATTGATTGGCCACTCCTTACTCTGACTTCTTCTACTCTGTTTCTTCATATATGTTGTGCTATGGAATGTTTTATGATGTTACAGGAAAGGATTCATTGATCCTAAGGCCTTGGCCTGATCAAATTCCCATGAAAGTCCCTTGTTCTTGTGTGGGCTGTTCATGGCCGAGATCACTATGATCTGAGCCGATTCTTTTGAATCTGATTATGGGAATATTTTTCTTCTGAATTATCATGAGTTTTCATGAATTTTATTTGGTATTTGGATCTCTTTTTAAAGGGGTCAGATTTGACATTTTTGATGATTGTTCTTGACTAGATTGGATCCGACCATGCAATGTGATTTGATTCTTGTTTTGTAATCTAACCTTGTGATTGTGTGTTTGTTTGTGTTGGATCCAGGACCAGAAATGGACCGTGGTAAGGGAAAAGCACCATGAGGACCGCGGCCATGGGAAGATGTGTGGTGATTGGGTTGATTCTGAAAATTGTGTGATTATTGTAGCCTATTGTGCAACTTGTGAACTTATGCGATTCTAGTGTGTAATCTATTTATTAGGATGATGAATGATGTATGAACCTTGGTTAATATCTATGAAATATCTATTTGCATTAGTTGTTGCTTGATTGTTTAAGTGTGAATGTTGGAACCTCAAAACTCTGAAAAAGACTTAGAATTATTTAACACTTGAACTTGAATATGAAAGATGGAATTGGTTGCATTGTTTGGTGAGGCCGCGGTCTGGTTGGATTGAGGAATCCAGGATCGGGTCTTACAAGTTGGTATCAGAGCATTCTTGATTCTAGGATTTGTTGGGTTATTGGTTCACCACACACTTGGCCGTTTCGACTCATGGTGAGATAGTTGGGTTCTAAGTAATCTTTTCTACTGATTAACTTAGGAGTGATTGAGGTTTGTGTGTTCAGTTGTGGACTAACCTTTTGTTTGTGTTTGTAACTCCTAAGGGTACAAGAAGGTATAAATCTCGGAAAGGAAAGGAGGCAATTGGGGCGTCTGGAGCAGTGGGGCAGGATGGTGCTGAACAGACCGGAGTGTTACCAGCTGGAACCATTCCAACCACAGTGCTACCGACTCTGGTGGAGCAGGTGGATAATGCCACCGGACTTCCAGTGGGTCCAACTCTTCCTACTGAGGTTAATGAAACTAATGTGGACGAGCAACAAGAGCAAGTCCATGGAGACGATACTGGGTCGTCCAACGTTGGTGCAGGGAGTGGCCAGAATGTTGATGCAAACAATGTTCGGGTCACTGGTGCCGAGGAGGTCATTGAGCCGACCATAAGGGGCTTGGTGGAGGCTATGCAGATCATGGGAGCTCAGATAGCCTCCTTGACACAGGCGTTCACACCATTGGTGAACTCGTCCGTGGGACAGGCTAAACCCCCGGTTCGGGTTGCTGCTGGAGTGACTGATGTTGGTGCTGGCCGTGTGGCTGAGGTGATTGAGATAGACCCACCGGTCAGGCCAGTGCATGGTATGGACTACCTGAAGGTGCTGGAGCATATCTCCAAGTTGGGAACCAAACACTTTGCTGGAAGTGTTGATCCTATGGAGGCGGACGAGTGGAGAACCAGGTTGGTTCGGAACTTCAAGTCCACACGTTGTCCTGAGGACTACCAGAAGGACATAGCAGTACACTTCCTGGAGGGAGATGCACATAACTGGTGGTTAGCTTTGGACAAGCGTACCAATGGCACCATTGAGCATTTTGCTGACTTTGAGGTTGAGTTCAACCATAAGTACTTTCCTGCTGAGGCGTGGGATCGTTTGGAGTCCAAGTTCCTGGACTTGACTCAGGGACGGAGGACTGTTCGTGAGTATGAAGAAGAGTTCAACCGACTCAGAAGGTATGTGGGAAGAGAACTGGAGGATGAGAAGGTTCAAGTCCGAAGGTTCATCCGAGGCCTAAGGGTGGAACTTCGAACCTACTGTTCTGTTTGTAAGTTCCACACGGTTTCTGAGTTGGTTGAGAGGATGGCCTTGCTGGAGACCAACCTCACCGAGGAGGGTAAGCAGAAGCTGAAGAGTGTGGTGGTATCCTCGGGTCAGAGTGGTGACAAGAAGAGGAAGAGGGACTCGACCGAGGAGGGTAAAACCTCAAGTGGTAGGTCAGAGTGCCCTAAGTGTGGACGATACCACGGTGGAGAGTGCTGGAAGGCCATGGGTGCCTGCACTCGATGTGGTAAGATGGATCACTCAGCCAAGGATTGTCCAAGTCCGTTGGGTGAGTCCAGGACCTGTCACCACTGCGGCCAGAAGGGCCACTACCGCAGGGATTGCCCTAAGTTGCAAGGCAACCAAAGTAAGGGACGTGGGGAGGCTAGCAGGCCAGTCCAGGGACGAGGCCAGACCTCAACACCTCGTGTGTATGAGCTATCCAAGGATGTGGATGGGGCTCGGCCTTTCCAAGCGATCACTGGTAACAATCTAGACTACTACTTTTACAATTCCAGTAGAATTGCATGGTATGGAACCTAGGATGGATAGATATACTTTGATGGGTCTTGTGTAGGGACCTTAAGTATTGGTGGTGTGGAAACACACACATTATTTGATACTGGAGCTACACATAGTTTTGTGAGTCCAAGTATGATAGGAAAAGGTTTGTTCCAGTATGGAACATGGGATGGTCCTGAACGAGTGAGTGCGGCCGGAGGGCAAGTTATGAACTCACTCGGTCTGGTTAAGGACATCCCTGTGGTGATCTTGGATAGGCCGATGCCTATAGATCTGATTGTTGTCCCCCTCAAGCATCATGAAGTGATCTTGGGCATGGACTGGTTGGGAAAGTATCGGGCAACTCTAGATTGTCACCGGGGAAGGGTGCAACTTGAGAATGAGTTTGGACCCCCGATCAAGTACCAAGGAATCAAGCCAACCTCTTGTAGTTTGGTGGTTTCAGCAGTCCAAGTAGAACGGATGCTTGGAAATGGTTGTGAGGCCTTTTTGGCTACCATTTACACTGATGAGGTTGTAGGGGCCTGTGACCCAGAGGGTATACCGTTGGTTCGAGAATTTCAGGATGTGTTTGGGGCACTACAGGGCATTCCCCCTGATAGGGCTGACCCATTCATCATTGAATTGGAACCTGGAACGGCCCCATTATCAAAAAGTCCATATAGAATGGCACCAGCTGAGATGGCAGAGCTGAAGAAGCAACTTGAGGAGTTGCTTGAGAAGGGGTTCATACGCCCTAGTGTATCACCTTGGGGAGCACCAGTCCTATTTGTTAAGAAAAAGGATGGTAGCTTTAGGTTGTGCATTGATTATAGGGGTTTGAACAGGGTGACTGTGAAGAACAAGTACCCTTTACCCAGGATTGATGAGTTGTTGGACCAACTCCGTGGAGCCAAGTGGTTCTCCAAGATTGACCTGGCCTCTGGGTATCATCAGATCCCCATTGCACCAGGTGATGTGAGGAAGACAGCGTTCCGAACTAGGTATGGTCACTATGAGTTTGTGGTCATGCCGTTCGGACTGACCAATGCACCTGCTGCATTCATGAAGATGATGAACGGCATCTTCAGGGAATACTTGGACGAGTTTGTGATCATCTTCATTGATGATATACTCGTGTATTCCAAGACAAAGGAGGACCATGAAAGACACCTTAGGGCGGTGTTGGGCCGCCTGAGAGAACAGAAGCTCTTTGCTAAGCTAAGCAAGTGTAGCTTCTGGCAGAAGAGCATTGGGTTCCTTGGGCATGTGGTGTCTGATAAAGGAGTCTCAGTGGATCAAGATAAGATCAAATGTATCCAGGAATGGCCACAGCCAAAGAATGCTACGGAAGTGAGAAGCTTCTTAGGGTTGGCTGGTTATTACCGGAAATATGTCAAGGGGTTCTCGAGCATAGCTCAACCTATGACTAAGCTGACAGGCAAGGACGTGAGGTTCACATGGTCTGAGGAGTGTGCGAAAAGTTTTGCAGCACTCAAGAACATGTTGACTAATGCACCTGTCCTGGTGTTGCCTGAGGCTGATCAGCCTTATGTGGTGTATACGGATGCATCCATAACTGGTCTTGGTTGTGTTTTGACACAACATGGGAAGGTGATAGCCTATGCTTCCCGGCAGCTAAGGAAGCATGAGGGTAACTATCCAACCCATGATTTGGAGATGGCTGCAGTAGTATTTGCATTAAAGATATGGAGATCATATCTTTATGGTGCCAGGGTGCAAATACTCACAGACCATAAGAGCTTGAAGTACATATTCACTCAGCCTGAGTTAAACTTAAGGCAGAGGAGATGGATGGAGTTTGTTGCAGATTATGATCTGGACATAGCTTATCATCCTGGGAAAGCTAACCTAGTGGCTGATGCTTTGAGCCGCAGAAGGGCTGAAGTGTCATCTGAGAGGGAGGCGGATGAACTGGAAGGGATGATCAGGTCCTTGAACCTCAATACCTTGGTTGGTTCAGATGAGCCACTGGGGTTGGAGGCGGTGAACCAGGCCGATCTCCTGACCAGGATCAGGCAAGCTCAGGGCCTGGATGAAAATCTAAAGAAGGTAGCCGCCAATGACAAGACTGAGTACCAGACAACTGACAATGGTACCATCTTGGTCAATGGTAGGGTCAGTGTTCCTAATGATAAGGAACTCAAAGAAGAGATTATGAGACAGGCTCATAAGTCTAAGTTTTCAGTTCATCCTGGACTGAACAAAATGTATAGGGATCTGAAAAGGTACTACCATTGGGTGAGGATGAAATCTGATGTTGCAGAGTGGGTGGCTAAGTGTCCCACTTGTCAACTGGTGAAGGCAGAACATCAGGTTCCCAGTGGTCTACTTCAGAACCTACCCATACCAGAATGGAAATGGGATCACATCACAATGGATTTTGTGACTGGATTTCCCACGACCAGGAATAAGAAAGATGCAGTATGGGTTGTGGTTGATCGGCTGACCAAGTCGGCTCATTTCCTGCCCATCAAGAAAGGGGATGGGGTCGACAGGATTGTGCAAGTGTACCTAGACGAGATAGTGAGGTTGCATGGTGTTCCAGCAAGCATTGTCTCGGACAGGGATCCAAGATTTACATCTTATTTCTGGCAGGCTTTCCAAAAGGCCTTGGGAACCAGAGTGAATATGAGCACATCCTATCATCCTCAAACGGATGGGCAGTCTGAAAGGACAATCCAAACCTTGGAGGATATGCTAAGGGCATGTGTGTTAGACTGGGGAGAGTCTTGGGAAAAACACTTACCCTTAGTGGAGTTTGCTTATAATAACAGCTTCCATACAAGCATTGGTATGTCGCCATATGAGGCTTTGTATGGTAGGCCGTGCAGGACACCCCTATGCTGGACCCAAGTGGGGGAGCGTAGCATATTGGGTCCTGAGATTGTAGAACAGACCACTGAGAAGATCAGGATGGTCAAAGAGAAGATGAGAGAGGCGCAGGACCGCCAAAAGAGCTATGCAGACAAGCGTAGGAAACATCTTGAGTTTGAGGTCAATGACCCGGTGTATCTCAAGATGATTACCTTTAAGGGTAGGACCAGGATTTCTGGACGAAAAAAACTGGACCCTAGGTACTTGGGTCCATTCAGGATCATAGAGAGAGTGGGTGCAGTGGCATACAAGTTGGACTTGCCATCAGCAATGGATGCATACCAAAATGTGTTCCATGTATCCCAACTCCGGAAATGCTTGTCTGAACAAGATATTGTCTTGCCCGAGGTTCCTGCTGACCTTGGTAAAGACCTGACTTTGGAAACCTTGCCGGTTCGGATTGTGGATCGGTCAGAGAAAGCTATGAGAAAGAAGATAGTTCCCATGATCAAAGTGGTGTGGGATTACAATGGTAAAGACCTCATCACTTGGGAAACAGAAGCAAAGATGAAAACTATGTATCCGGAGTGGTACAGACAATTCCTTCCTGATGAAACACTTAACATGGATTCGAGGACGAATCCCAAGTTAGTGGGGGAGACTTGTCATGTCCCCGATCCTAGATAGGATCGGCCGGACGGGCCATGGTGCGGGGAGACGCACCAGTCAGGTCATTAGACCTTGAGACAAGCGTATCATGGCCCTGAATGAAGGTTAAGGGCATCAGTCAGCTGAGACTTAACCAGGATACGATGGAAACAAGGGTAAAGGAGCTGGGTGAGTGTTTAGGCAGCTGGACGAGTGTTGGTTTGAGTTCAATCAGCTCGGTTCAGCTGGTATTCAGTTCACCATGATCTGTTCAGCTCACAGGAGCTGGTGGACTAGCTCACTCAGCTGGGAACAGCTGGAGGTCAGCTCAATCCGGTGAACGGTGCGTTCTGGTTCGGATCAGTGTGGGCGAGTCCGGGACGGTTACTGGGCGAGCCGATGGTCCGGGTGCAGGACGGTTCGACCAAATGGGTCTTAGGCTTGGGACAGGGAGCGGGCAAGCTCCCAGAGTGTGAGCTGAGGCTCAGTGATCGATTTACCAAAGGAAAAAAAGGGGAGAAACCGCCAAGGGGCGGTTATGGGACGGTTATGGGACGGTTTTGGGAAGAAGGGATGGGATTTTGGTAACTGTTCGCCCAGGCGGTTGGGGACAGTTTAAATCGTCCTCTCTCTCTCATTTCTGATCATTCTGGTCGGTTTTTACTCATTCCACACGGAGAGAAACACAGAGAAAATTCAAGAGAGAAAGAGAGACAGAAACTTTGGATCGGCCGATTTGATCCAAGAGATTGTTCTTGAGTGTTCCTGGTGTGTTTGGGCGTGTGATCAAGAGGATGGATTTGAGACAGAAAGACAAGGAGAAGGCAAAGGAGAAAGAGAAGGAAGTCGCCCCTGGAGACCGAACTCCTAAGGTGAGAGGTGTGGCCAAGAGTAACCGGACAAGGCCGCGGATGATGGCCGTGTGAGCCTGGCCGGTTTGGATCGATTGGCCACTCCTTACTCTGACTTCTTCTACTCTGTTTCTTCATATATGTTGTGCTATGGAATATTTTATGATGTTACAGGAAAGGATTCATTGATCCTAAGGCCTTGGCCTGATCAAATTCCCATGAAAGTCCCTTGTTCTTGTGTGGGCTGTTCATGGCCGAGATCACTATGATCTGAGCCGATTCTTTTGAATCTGATTATGGGAATATTTTTCTTCTGAATTATCATGAGTTTTCATGAATTTTATTTGGTATTTGGATCTCTTTTTAAAAGGGTCAGATTTGACATTTTTGATGATTGTTCTTGACTAGATTGGATCCGACCATGCAATGTGATTTGATTCTTGTTTTGTAATCTAACCTTGTGATTGTGTGTTTGTTTGTGTTGGATCCAGGACCAGAAATGGACCGTGGTAAGGGAAAAGCACCATGAGGACCGCGGCCATGGGAAGATGTGTGGTGATTGGGTTGATTCTGAAAATTGTGTGATTATTGTAGCCTATTGTGCAACTTGTGAACTTATACGATTCTAGTGTGTAATCTATTTATTAGGATGATGAATGATGTATGAACCTTGGTTAATATCTATGAAATATCTATTTGCATTAGTTGTTGCTTGATTGTTTAAGTGTGAATGTTGGAACCTCAAAACTCTGAAAAAGACTTAGAATTATTTAACACTTGAACTTGAATATGAAAGATGGAATTGGTTGCATTGTTGGGTGAGGCCACGGTCTGGTTGGATTGAGGAATCCAGGATCGGGTCTTACAAGTTCGGTCGCTACGTAGCGACCGAGCGAGACGGACGTTCGGTCGCTACGTAGCAACCGAGCTTGGCTCGGGCTTGGTTGCTACACAGCGACCGGACGGCGTGTATGCACGGTAATTACGCAACGACCGAGCTTAGTTTGTTTGGTTTGAATCTTCAAGGATACTTCTTCGTAAAAAGTTCGTATTGGTTATTTTTTACGAAAGTTATATCTTTCTTTTTACTATCTCTTTCGGAAATACGATCTCCGAGGATTTTCGGGTGGTAATTCCGTCGTGACCGTTTTTGACCCCAACAAGGAATTCGCAGATAAGCATCCTCACCAACCCTCCCCTTTCTACGTCAAAATCGATCGACTGCATGAACCAGCAGTCGACCGACAGAGAGATACCAATATCGATCGACCCCCCCCCCCTCACCACCCATCGATCGATGGGCACCTCTCACCTACCGAGTGCGGTTACCATCTATTGATAATGACCAAATCAATGCACTCAGACCACCACCTAAACCTTTAGCAAACCCACCAGAACCTACAACCAACCCTTCAGACACTACACCAGAGCCTATGCAAGTTGATGAGGCAACTGAAGGAAGAAGTTTAAGGAAAATAAATGAGAAGATTCTTAAGAACCTTAAGAGGGAAGCTAATGAGAAGGAGATGGATGGGTTCACTAAGAGAGTCCTCAGAATCCCAGTGGAGAAACCTTTTGATGAAGTTTATTTCACACACCGGTTGAGGATGTTCTTCAGAGAAACTAAGGAAACTGAGGAGGACATTAGGAGAATGTTTCATCATGTCAGGGAAAGGATGAAACTAAGGATCACACTGAAGAAGAAGAGTGATCCTGGGAAGTTTGCAATACCATGTGTGGTGAAGGGTATTGAATTTCTCCATGCACTTTGTGACACATGAGCATTAGTCAGCATACTACCTAAGGTTATGACATCAAGCTTAACTGGAACTCTTAACTTTTGCTTCGAAGAGCTTTCCTGGCTAAAGTAGGAGCTGTATGTGACATGAACACCAACAGATTGTGTCTGAGATTGATAGATCCAGACGTCCACTATGACCCAGTTCGAGTTGTGAGACAACAGGTAAACCTCGTGGAGATTGGAAATGATCTTGGCTACATTGCAGCATGCCATTGTGGAGCAGAGTACGAAACATAGTACTCAGAATCGATCGACACTCACACTGCATCATCGATCGATTCCAATGAGTCACCGACGACCGATGAACACTATCACACATCGCTCGACGGGAAGCATCCAGTTGACCACTTCACGTTACGAGATCATGGTTATCCAAACTTTGCCTTTCAACAACCCAACAAAAGAGGATGTGATGACTATTCCATAGGCAGTTGGGCAGACAGTGGATTCCATGAAAGTTTTGCAGTAGAGACTGTAATTCCATCATCCAATGAGAATCCTACTGAGGAGTATGATGAGGATTACTGGAAGGAAAGAGCTATAGAGATTTCTATGCAGGATGACAGATATTCAAACCATTCCTTCAACAATACGTTTCCACCATCAATCGACAGTCTTCTCAGCATCGGTCGATACCCACCCTCATCCAGCAAAACGATCTTATGCATCGATCGATACCACACCTGGTACATCGATAGATATTAAAGCCGCCGCCTTAAAAAAGGAGAAAGTGAATATTCCAATCCCAAGTAGGTTTACCAACACCTATATAAGGAGTTTTGCACCCCAGATAACTTATCACGACACCGAAGTAGAAAAGATGAATGCTCTCACTAACCAATCAGAAGAAACATCAACGAAGAGCATTCGATCCAGAAACCCTAATTCAGCAGACAAACGTCTACCATCGATCGATACTCCAGTATCACCATCGATCGATTCTTATTCTTAACCTAAACTTTCTTTATTTACTAAGAAGAATATGAGTATTGATTACGGTTTTCTAACTCCTCATGAATTTGGTATTTTCAGGGACCCAGATGGCCATGCAAGAGCTATGGATGGAAGGATTGTACAAGTATCCAGAGAGGACATAGCAGACATTCTTCAGGTGGCCAATGGACCAGACAACTTGTTTATGCAGCAACGCAGCATTCTAGAAAACATCCCAGCTGTTCCAGACGAACATCCAAGGGCCGACACAACAGAAATTGGTTCACACCAATCATGCCGACCAGTTGGCCAAGCATCAATCGACAAAGTTGCTCCTACATCGTTCGACAGGGTAACACCAATGTCGCTTGACAAGGCACCTTCACCATCGATCGACAGACGTTACGAATTTGGACATCGCTCTTATGACATCTATGAAGCCAGAAAGTTCAGATGGGAACAGAAGGACGAATATGGTGTCTACTGAGATGAGACTGGATATGCAAGGAGCGCAGCTGGTGAGATGATCCCTGTTACCAAGGACAACATCAGAAAAATTCTGGAGTGAGCATCCCTATTTGAAGAGAGTCACTTATGTATTCCAGAACATGCCACTTCTTTCACACCTACAAAACTGGCACCAGAGATCTACACCAAGGATGAGATTAATGAGATGGAGACTGGTATTTGTGGAGCTTAGGAAAAGCTAGGATATGAACTCAAGACATTGGTAGATGACACTTATCAGCCTTTGGATAGAGGTTACAATGAGCTTTTCAGAAGTATTGCAAAGATGAGGACAGAGATTGAGAGTATGCAGCACAACCTTGAGAAAGAAGCTACGACATCATCATTGAGCGACGCCAACAAAGCAACAATGATTGACGTTAAGCCACAGACATCCCAGATTCCTGCAGAACTGGAAAGTTTGGCAGAGAAGAAGGATGAATAGGAGATCGCATACATCAACACAGGGATTAACGACGTATACAATCCTCTCAAAAATAACGTGGACTGGTTAAGCACGAGAATTGATATGCTACAGCAAGATTTGGACACCTTTCACAAGAAGGATCCACAACCAGCCACATCGATTGATATTTGCACCATCACATCTATCGACAGCAAGTTCGCAGCCATGGAAGATAGGTTACAAACCTACGAGGATATGCACGACTGTTGCACCTCACCTGTCATGCGATACTTGGACACCTTGTCTACACAGGTGATGAATGTCCAGAGGGACATTGGCAAGCTTAATTATCAACATGATTTTCAGGAAGAAGGTTAACATCGATCGATAGGTTCTGCAGGGCATCGCTCGACGGCAAGAAACCTACAGAACATCTTCCCTACACAGCAACCGAAGTTGATCAGATCACATCAAAGCTTTACACAACTATAGACACCATGGAGGAACGACTTGAGAAGCGGTGTGATGACATCTACTTTCCATTCGATGTCAGACTCGGTGGAATGGATAGCCAAGCAGAGTGGTTACATAAGGAAGTCAAAGCCATTCAGAGGAAACTCGCATCTCAACACCAGATATCAGCATCAATCAACAAAAAACGCTCCAAATCAATCGACAGTTAGGCACCAGCATCGACCGATAAACACTTGGTCGCATCGATCGATACCACGTCTACACCAGACGACGAGCAGCTGATACAAAACAAAATTGAGTCAATGCATGAGGAACTGAACGAGCTATCAGCATACGCCTACGACAAGATAGGATGGCATCAGTTCAGCATTGAAAACATCCTAGAAAGGCTACAGTACATCTCAAATGCAATACAGAAGATGGATGAAAGATGGACCAGAAATGATGAGGCCACAAGAAGTTTTATTGCAGCTTGGTCCAGAATGTGCAGAGATGAGGTGGATGCTTGTTTCCCAACAAGTAGCTGTCTTTCCACCAACTAGCCACACACCTCCACAGTCAAGCTAAATGACTATAACAAAGTGCTGAGTGGGAGGCAACCCACTATTAGGTAATTTTAATTGGTTTTCTTAGTTACTAGTATTTACTTTCGTTTTCATTCTTTCAGATTTACTGCAAGACCCAAGTAGGATGATTACCAACATATCGACCGTGGACGAGACGTCGACATCGATCGACCTACAATCACATACGATGATCGATGCATACCGATGCACATCGATTCATTCCCACTCCGGTCAGGTTTATCTTCCTAACTTGTTACATTCAGTACTTATGATTTATTTCCACCATAACTCCGACTATGTTACACTCGGACAGTGTAATTTAAGTCTGGAGGGAGGTTTACTGATATTATTTATTCTGATTCTTATAAAAAGATTTTAATAAAGTTATGCTTAGCTATGTGAAAGGGACTATGATCTTATTGTTGATTTATACTTGAATGTCTAACCACTCTTTAGCACCATTCTAGATTTGCTGATTGCAGATAGTACTATAGATGCTAAAGTGGATCAATCTGTCAACTATACACACTTGCCTTGATTGTTTGAAGGAACCAAAGCTGACCTCCAACACTAAACCTGACATAATCACTTGTCTGGGGGCTTGGTATACATGGGATCGGATTCTTCAGACAAGTCTGGAAGGTAACGCTTTATGTAGATTCATTTATCACATTTCCTCTCTCTATTTCGACCATAGAGTAGTTAGTGATATTATCAAAAAAAAAATCTGAAATTTATTACTTAATTAAGACTTAGGATCTAGTTAGGAGGAGTCTAAATATGACTTGGTGGTTAAAACCATTAAGGCTTGATTCATAAAGATTCCAATAAAATAATTCGAACGGGACTTGGAGGCGGGCAATCTTCAAGGCTCGTTTCACAAAGAATTCTTGGATATAGGTCAAACAGAAGTGAACAGGGCTTGGTGGCAACCACCATTATGTCTTGATTCATGGAAGCCTGTCTAATCTTGGTCACTGATCTTGCAATGAAGCAGACTTTGACTCAAGAGAGAAATTAGGAACTAACTTTTACCTGCAGTTCCATATACTTGTCTGAAAATCCTTGAATCATGTGATCGATACTCCCAAGGTAAATCATGCACTTTTATATTTATGCTAAGAAATGAGGTTAGTAGAGGGGAATGTCAGACAGGATTTGCTGAGTTGTAGACTAATTGAATTTGGTTACTAAGCTAGGATATTGCATAATGTACTTTTGTAATTAAGACTTTTTAGATGTGGTTTGCGAAATTGTAGAGGTGATGATTTCTATGTTTTAAATCTGTGAGTCCCTGCTGCTATCAAACCTCTTTCAGAGAGACTGCCTCTTTGTTTTTCTTGAGGACAAGCAAAAAGTCTGGAGGATTTGATATACCATGGATTTGACCCATTTTCATCCATGGTATATAAGTGTTTTACTATCTATATATTATATATTCTATCCTATTAGGTATGTTTTCAGGTTCAAGAGTATCTTGGAGTAAAATAATGATTATGGAGCATTTAGGAGCTTAAAAGAGATTTCATCCGAGCTGACCATTAGAGGTCGGTACGAAGAAGAAGCAATCGTTCGATGCACATATAGTGTCGTCGATCGATATAGAAGAAAGGCCTCGACGAATGAAGATTATGATCGATCGATATACATCCTGTACCATCGATAGATGTCGAAACGCGAGATGCGCGACTTTCAGTAGTTGTCTAAGTGTTAGGAGGAAAAACGAGAGCTTTTAGCCACCATTGTATTCTTACTTTCAGCAAGAGAGAGAGAGAGAGAGAGTTTTAGGAGATAAAATCATAGAGAGATTTCTGTTTGGAACTCCATTGATTCATCTATTCTATTCTATGCAGTTTTTATCTATATTTTGTGTCATGAATTGCTTAGCTATGTCTGAGTAGTTTACTTGTTAGATTCAGGGTTCAAATAGGTTAGAGGGATTAGCCCCAACTATAGATTTGTTGAGTTGTGATATTCATTGATTGATTGTTCTTAATGCTTGTTTTAGCCTTGCTAACTAGAACATGAACCTAGGAATTTACATGTGTCAAGCATCCTTGATCATCCTGTCCTGAATCAAATCTGTCATGCTAGGACTGCAAGACAGAGCTAACCGCTTATCTAGGAGACTAGTAGTGAGCATTATCAACCTGCGCCTAGGGGTTAGCTAGAAGCTATCGACCGATATTGTCTTCTGACTTTCGATCGATATTGCGAAAGGTGTATCAATCGATATCCATATAGGATCATCGATCGACACTTTCTTGTGATCAAAAGACGATAGTTGAGATCCAAGATCTAGTTAGTTAACCAGTGAAACATTGCCATCGCTGATAACTGTGATTAAGGAGTTGAGCTCAACTATATCATGCATGCAACTATTAAGTATCTATAGGATTATAATCTCTAACACCTGAATAGAAACCCTGCATCTAATATCTTCCAATAAAATTACACCCCCAATCATCTTGTTAGTCGAGCAATAGACTTACTCAATTAGGATTGCTATTTACTCTTACACCATAAAACAACAAACACCTATAGCTAATAACCTGACTAGATTTAATAGGTTTCCTAGCTCCTTGTGGATTCGATCCCTAAGTACTGCAACTGAACCTCTTATTTGAGAGAGTAATTCACTCTTCAGGGTAATTTGAGTGGTATCAGTTCCCTTGTAGTAGACCGAGGCCTAGTGGTGTCTTGGAGATGACGGAGCCTGGAGCTTTGATGATTCTTGAAGAGGAGGCTTGAGCATTTAAGCGTGACGCGGAGAGGCAGGTCTGAAGGGTTCTGAGTACTTAGAGGGACATTTAAGTCGAAGATTCCTTAGGAGGCACGTGTCCATTTTTTGCGGAATTTTTCCTTTTCAAGGAGGATTCTCCCTTTTCTTGCGAGGACCGAGTTTCTTTTTTACGCTGGTCGTCTACGTCGAGGATTCTCTGGGATATGTGGAAATATGGGAGGATCCCCTTATCGGAATATTTCCTTTTCTGGCTCTGTGAGGTAGGATGATCTCGGTGCATATAAAAGCTCACGATACCTCCTAATCAGCCGCAATCCATCTCGAGTGCTACTCGCGTGTTCGTCCTTACTCGTAGGTGGCCGTTCAAGGCCACGTCATCTTTTCACCGATCCTTTCTCCTCTCCCATTTTTTCTTGGGGAGATGTTCCAGAGGCTGATGGTGAAGCAGTCCTGATGGAGCCCTTGAGACGTCGTCGCTCCTGCTTCTTTGATGACTGTCCTCGTTCCGAGATCCAGGAGGGAGATTTTGCTGATATTCAGAGGAAGTACGCGATTCATCATTCAGTGGGGATGAGGAGTCCTTCCGAGTTCGAGCATGCCCCAGGAGGAGGAGCGAGTGAGGTGGCTGTCTATGAGGCATATCTAGAGGCGAGCTTCTGAGGCGGTATGCCTTCTCTGATAGCTGAAGTATCCTCTTACATTGGTTTATGTCCCTCTCAACTTACTCCCTTGACCTAGAGGACTTTAATGGCTATCCAAGTGCTTGAAGAATTACATGGATTCTCCGTCGGAATGCATGAGATTCTATACTCCTATTATTTTGCCCCTCTATAGAACAAAGCAGGGTTCTATCACCTTCGATCCCGCGACGGCGCTCTTTTAGTCGAAGAGCCTTCAAAGGGTATTAGGGGTAATTATCCCTTCAGGGATGGTTGGAACAACCGGTATGTATTCCTGAAGATTCAGAAGCAATTCGGCTATCCTACGTCCTCGCTTACTGTCGGTAAGCTTTTCCCCTTTACTTGAGCCCTGAGTTTACCGTTCCTTTGGGACCTCGTATTTATTGATGCTTGGTTTTTGCCATCAGATGTGCCGCCCGATATTCTTCGCTGGAGAAGCAGTAGCGAAGCTTATAATGGGAGTTCCCCGGAGATTCCGGTGGGTGAATTTTATGGTGAGCAAGGAGGCCTTGCGTCATAGCCATATTTGGGGTAAGCCTTTCCCTCTTAGTTTTCATCTGATAGGATTATGTCTTCTTATTCCTTGCGTTGCTTTTCCCAGGGAACATGGTGAGGCACTTGGTGTCAGCCATCTATGACGAGCATCAAAAGGCTAAAACACGGAAGAGGCGTCCTTTTTACACCCTTCCGTCGAGATTGGGGAGGGCCGCTTTGTCAGTTAATGGTTATTCTTCCACTTCATCAACTGGTTTTGGAGCTTCACCTAATCACGACCCATTGGTAGACTCTCAACAAAGGTTTCTTGGCGAGGTGTTCTTTCTCCGTAGCCAGATGCAGGATATAGTGGTCCGTCGGGTTCTATTGATTCAGCAGGTTAGGGCGTCGGCCAGGTGTGAGCTCATGAGGGAATGGCTAGAGAAGCGGGTAGAGCATTGGGATCTCGAAGAATAGTACCACCGATATTTATTCCTGTCTGGGGGAATCAACCAGCAGTCGGGGTGTAACACCCCCGAACCATTTTTAGACATTGGTCAACCATTCAGGCAACAATCAAACAAGCACATGCCCAAACGACCTTCCTCTGCCAAGTCCGGAAGTGCTACAACGGGTTGAGAATAGACTTTGCAAGTCACAAAACATAATTTTATAACCCATAATATCCATTCAAAACTCGTTTCCTCTAATCTTCGGCCTAAGGCTTTGTAACCCTAACTGAATCATAGAGTTGTGTAAGGTTGGACTAACCTAATATCAGATTCAAAACGTCACGAAACATACTTTATTTCATATATGTAAAACATGAAGTTCACAAGCCCAAAATATTACACATAGGGTCCATGGACTCAGCCGAACGTAAAACATACATTCACATATCTTGAAAACGAGTCTTTAGCAAAAGATGTCCAATCTACACCAGCTCCTACAGTTTCGTGAGCGCTATGGTCCTTTCTACGAGTCACGTACAAAAGGATATGAAGAGTGAGTGAACTAGTTTCACTCAGTGAGCCAGGGTTCCCTATCTAGCATATACAACTACCCGTCAACCTAAATGCAACCCCAAACACAAGCGAAACGGGTAGTTCATCAATCAATATTCAAGATAATAAAGCAGAAACGATTTAAGCAGTAAACCATTAAACCATAATAAATCAAAACACTTTTTATGAGTGTCAGGACATCCATCAACCATATATATATATATATATATATATATATATATATATATATATATATATATATATATATATATATATATATATAAAATCCTAGGGTCCAATAGAATCATTTTTCCTCCACATATGGAACACTAGCAATCCTTTCACTATTACACCACACAGGCGTTGGCACTCGGGAATCGCCCGGTAACAGTCCACAATCGGAATCACTGTGCCCCAGTCCTCTATCGGCCTCGCCGGGGGCTGTCACTGATAGCCCATGGATCTGACCCACTTTTACCCATGGTTTATAAGTGTTTTAATTACTAATTATTATATTATAGAGTCTATTTAGAATATTTATACGATCATGAGTTATTTGGAGTAGAGTGATGATCTTGGAGCATTTTGGAGATATTTGGAGTAAGCACCCGAGATGACCATCGAGGTCGACCATCGGTCGATATTGAAGAGGAATAATTGATCGATGTTCACATCTTGACATCGATCGACAGCGAAGCGCGCAAAAAAGCCCGCTTGGTCACAGTTGGCTTAGAGCCCAAGTCTTCACCAATTTATAAGATTACCCCTGACGAGTTTTAACCTAATTATATAAGCTTTGCCAACATGATAGAGGCAAAGTGTATTTTCTTGTTTTACTATTTTCAAAGCAAAGGTTTTCTAGGATTTTTAGTAGATTGGAGAGAGGATGCAAAGAGATTTGTGATTGGAACTCCATTGATATCCATCTATTTATCTATACAGTTTTTATACTTTATTGCTGTTACGAATTGCTTGCCCATGTCTGAGTAGTTCTCTTGTTAGATTTTAGGGTTTAAATAGGTTATGAGGATTAGCCTCAACTATAGATTGCTAAGTTGTGATATTCATCATTCGAATTGTCATTAATGCATGTTTCTAGATTAGCTACCTAGAACTTGTCCTAGGAATTGTAGACATAAGCGATAGCTTGCATCTCACCCTGAATCCATCCTAACTAAGCTCTAACTTGCTAGAATAAGCAAGAGCTGATCTAGTAGGCTTAGTGAGCATATTCAATCCGAGCATTAACGCTTGACCAAGCGCGTCGATCGATATTCTTACCGAATAATAGGTCGACGTTTCAACAAGTGTATCCATCGATATTCCTATAGAATAATCGATCAACACTGGTCAATAGACAAACCTAGACAGCGAAAGCCTAAGGGTTTGTTATTAAGTATTGAACTGTATGATATCATGCATACAATTTATTAGGCATGTGTAGGATTATAATCCTGATTACATGAATAAAAACTCTAAGTCTAGCTATTTCCATTAAAATACCAAAACCTCAATCAATCAATCGAGCAATTACTTGCTCACAAACTTGCAACTTTACATTTAAAACATTAAAACAAATTACCTTAACAATTCAAATTAGATTTATTAGGTTCCCTAGCTCTTTGTGGATTTGATCCCTATGTACTACATATGAACCTCTTATTTGAGAGAGTAATTCACTCCTTAGGATAATTTGAGTGATATCAAATTTGGCGCCATTGCCGGGTAGCTTTGATCGCTTTATAAACACAAATTTTGTTTTCAAAGTACTACATCTTTTGTCACTAAGTACTACATTTTGTGTCACTACCACTTTCTGACAAAAAAAATTTTCTTGTCATTTCAGGTGCATGCCCAGCAGTACCAGAAGCAACAAGGAAACTCAACTATTATTCTGATCAGATCCTACAAGCTTGAAGCGTTCAATCCGCAAGGAAATACGTTCCTCATCGATCGACAACAACACTTGTTCGTCGCTCGATTTTTGTTAACCACCGTCGACCCAGACCGTCAACCCAGACACCAGTCTCGTCGACTGACACTCGCTCACCACCATCGACCGAAGACACTCATCTTCCATCGACCGACATCTTCCATCCGACGTCGATCGATGAGAGGGGAGACCTACATGACCAAGATGGTCATCTGCGTAATGCTTTAGGTTAGAAGATAGACGCTCAGGGGGCTGCAATCCCTGAGTCTGATACT
The DNA here is from genome assembly GCF_020379485.1 of Brassica napus. NCBI lineage: Eukaryota > Viridiplantae > Streptophyta > Magnoliopsida > Brassicales > Brassicaceae > Brassica > Brassica napus. The sequence goes on from NC_063434.1 coordinate 16,287,091, forward strand.
AATTCTACAAGCACTACTCTACCTGTAGATGAGGCTGCTCGACCCAAAATGTTGGCTGACTACAACCGACCAGATCAGTTCTACACCAACAGATCAGCCATTCGTCCTCCAACTATTCAGAAGAGAAATTTCGATTTGAAGCCGCAATACTACACACTCGTGGGACAGACACCCTACAATGGGTTATCTCACGATCATCGTATGGACCATCTGAAGACGTTCGAGGATCTTATATCTACTATTAAAGTCGAGGGAGTCTCCGAAGACTACCTCATACGCAAGCTCTTCAAATACTCACTTGCTGGAGATGCTTCGCATTGGCTTAAGCATTTACCACCAGGATCACTCACATCCTGGAGCGACATCAAGAATGCATCCCTATTCAACTTCTTTGATGAAGCGCGTGCTGAAGACTTGAGGAGCAAGATTGCTATATTCACTCAAGTGCCTACATAATCATTTAGAAGCTCTTGCATCAGATTCAAGTCTTATCAGAAAGATTGCCCACACCATGGATTCAATGAAGTACAACTGCTCCGTACTTTCTACAGAGGCATCGCGGTGCAGAACTGTGGGAACCAAAATTCGCACTGTCGATTTTCGTTTAAATAAGGAAACTAATAAAACCCTAGTTTCCCAGAGGACCCGGATATCTGTTAATTACCACACGTCAAGCAATCTGAACACGAGAATAACAACGATAAAAATAAGAAATCGAAAAGAGAGCAAAGTAGATCTTATTCCGAATCTGCGTATGAGCGTTACAACAAGGTATAAGCCTGGGCTCGAGAGCTGTCGGCGAGATTCCTAGTTCTAGCAACCCTAAGACGGCTAAACCTAATTGAGTCGCAGCTCGAAATAACAAAAACGGAAAGTTGCCTAAATCGCTCTAAGTGCTAAGTTTGCTCTGAAAAAGTTCTCCCCTCTGCTCCTCGCCTAGGACTCCTTATATACTAGCTCCAAGGTCGGTTTACGCTTTTACACTTCTGCCCTTAAGCCGTCATAGCATAAAAATGGAGATATTCCATTTTTCCCGATCTTCACAATTATCTTCAAAACTTCCGTATTTATCCGCGGAAACTTGACATTTATCCTTCCTCGTGGGCCAAGCGCGAACCATGCTGTGGTTCACGGGCTTTTGGTTAGAAAAATCGTAGGATGGGCCTCGAGTCGTGTTTTAGGTCCCTTTGGGCCGTCTTCCGACTCGACACGTTTACTACGAGTTTTCTGCGGTTTCTAATCCGCGAAGTTTGATCGATGAATTAGAATAGCGGGAAACATGGACTGAGCTTGCTACGGTCTTCGGGAGATAGCATTCGAAGGTGACGAGAATGCAAGGACTGGTGTCGTATCGATGTTCGGAAAGGTTCAATCGCTACACAGCGACCGAACTTTGGCTCGAGCCCGGTCGCTATGTAGCGACCGAGCGAAACGAGTGCTCGGTCGCTACGTAGCGACCGAGCTTCGGCTTGAGCTCGGTCGCTACGTAGCGACCGAGCGGGACGATCGCTCGGTCGCTACGTAGCGACCGAGCGGGACGATCGCTCGGTCGCTACGTAGCGACCGAGCTTGGCTGAGCTCGGTCGCTACGTAGCGACCGAGCGGGACGATCGCTCGGTCGCTACGTAGCGACCGAGCTTGGCTGAGCTCGGTCGCTACGTAGCGACTGAGCGATCGTCCCGCTCGGTCGCTACGTAGCGACCGAGCGGGACGATCGCTCGGTCGCTACGTAGCGACCGAGCTTGGCTGAGCTCGGTCGCTACGTAGCGACCGAGCGGGACGATCGCTCGGTCGCTACGTAGCGACCGAGCTTTGGCTCGAGCTCGGTCGCTACGTAGCGACCGAGCGGGACGATCGCTCGGTCGCTACGTAGCGACCGAGCTTGGCTGAGCTCGGTCGCTACGTAGCGACCGAGCGGGACGATCACTCGGTCGCTACGTAGCGACCGAGCTTTGGCCCGAGCTCGGTCGCTTCGTAGCGACCGAGCGGGACGATCGTTCGGTTTGAATCCCAAAGAATACTTCTTCGTAAAATAACCTCGTATAGGTTATTTTTACGAAAATTACATCCCTTCTTTTACTAACTCTTTCGGAAATACGATCTCTGAGGATTTTCGGGTGGTAATTCCGTCGTAACCGTTTTTGACCCCAACAGTTAGCCCCCCAGCCCGTTAGGATCATGCATGGGGGGATCCTAGCGTGCGGTTAGGCATGTTTGGCAAGTTAGGCGTGATGGATGGAATTAATATGCGAAAGTCCGAGCTTGAATAGTAAATCCTCATGTCTTATAAGAAGAGAGGTAACTTGTTCCATAATTTTTTCACTTTCTTGTTTTTCTCTAAGATCTTTCAAAAAACTTTCTATCTTTCTCTCCACCCTTTTCCTCTATTCTCTTAAGAGAAGTGTAAAGATGTCGAGCAAGAAAAAGATTGCGAAAAAAGGGTCTTCGTCCGCGAGTCCTTACGAAGAGCTCGTCGTTCCGAAGATGGAGTTCGTGCCTCACTCGGTGCATCCTGCCGAGAACGAGGCATGGTGGGTTGCTCATTATGGCTCGTTGATCCCTCCCAAGGAGAAGCCATTCCCGGTCCTGGTCCATCGTGGAGTCGAGGAAGAGGACGCAAGCAGGACTACTGACGAGTTTCTCGCGACGATGCGGTCGTTCTACCACATCCCGGATGTTGTGGAGTTCCGGGTTCCCTGCCGCGGGGAATGTGCTAACAACCCCCCGGAGGGTTACTTTACTTGTTATGAGGCGTTCATAGTGCGTTGTCGCCTCTGGTTCCCCATACCCGAAATTCTCGTCCGAGTGTTGGACCGCTTCGAAGTCGCGATAAGTCAGTTGACACCCCTTGCCATTCAGCACCTTATTGGGATCTTGATCCTAAGCTATGAGCATGGCCTTTCCCTTTCCGTCGATCATTATGAAGCGCTTTTGAGGCTTCAACTTGTCAAGGATACGGATAAGCATAGGTTTGTCCCTCGGAAATTTATGTCGGTGGTTAAGAAGTTCATTTCGAACTTCAACTCGTGGAAGAAGTTCTTTTTCTTTGTTCGTTTGGACGCTGCGTCCGTCGAAGAGAGTTGCATTCCACTGTTCCGGAGGTTGCCGAACAATCGTCCCTTCATCAATCCTCTTGCTCCGTTCCCTGAGGACATTATCGCGGTGAGGGATCTTCTCAGGAATGGTCCCTTCTTCTGGACTTCTTTCACGCCGAGAAGGGTTCGGAAGGCACTGAAATTTGTGCAACCTGGTCCAGCTTTGGACGCGGATACGGGAAGCGACTCCGAACCCGACGACCAGAATCCCGTCGAAGCTCCGACAGCTGCGCCGGAGTCGAGCTCTTGGAAGGGAAAAGATGTCGATCTTGGCGACATAGAGTTTTCGATGGACGACTCTATGCTTCCAGGATGGGATCCGAACCTTGCTTACGGCGACGGAAGCGGTTCGAGCGAGGCCCCCATTCCGGACTTCGATGATTTCTTTGCTGGGCTGCCATCGGGTTTCGATGCTCCTCCTCCTACGAAAGAATCGGCGAGGCCGAGAGTCGTTGCGGAAGGATCTCGCATCATCAATGGGGTTAGTTTTTTTTTGGGAATTTTTTAGTGATTATCCTATGTATGGATTTGTAACACGCCCATCGATTTTGCAGGGCCTGAGCTTGCTGGGCTCGGCCATCGAGGCGGGTCATAGAGAAGCCATGGTCTACCGCTTCAAGGCGGAGAAAGCGGAGCGGGATCTCGCTCGCGTGCAAGGCGAGATGCTGGAGCGAGAGGCACAGCTTACTCGTGATCATGCGCGGGCTGTTCGTAGAGCGGAGAGGAAAGGCAAAAGAGAAATCGTCGAGGTGATGAAGACTCGCGCATCTCAGTTCCAGGTTGAGTACGGGAACCTTAAGAATGCCTTTACCTCGGTGGGCGACTTTCGCGAGTGCCGTGGTTCGGTCGGAAGTCTTTGGAGGACGCAAGCCGACGACTATGTGTTTGAAGAGGAAATGAGCTTGATGAAGAGTGGGATGAGTGACCGTGCCCACGCTGAGGCGCTTATCCCTCCGATCGACGAGAGGATTCAAGGGTTCTGGGATTCCATCCCGGTTTCTCCTGATACCGAGGAGGTCCCGATCGATTTTCACGATGGTGGCGAGGAAGTGGATCGTCCTGCGGATGCGTTTGGTGCTTCGTTGTCCGGGGACTTTGACTTTGGATTATGAGGGATGGATCAGTTATCCTTGTTTTCGGCCGAATGTGGCCCTTTGAATTTGGATTTCGTTTAGGCCAAGATGGCCGTATTTGTATTTCCGGGACTGGCCGTTGGTGGCTTTGAATCCCTTGCCGCTTTACGCGGTTTATTTATATGATAAATGTTTTGTTTCGAGTTTTTCCTGAGTAGGGTTGAAGTAAATACGAGTTGTCGTCTCGTATGTAGTTCTAATTAGACGTTCAATCTGTTGGTTCGTTCGTGATTTTCGTAAAAATTTATCTGTCTTTACGATTTTCGAGAACATTGAGATACGAACGGAGAGGCATGGTTTATGATCTCGTATCTTTTAGATATCATGCCTTGAGATGTTTGAGACCAGAGCGTTGGGTTTAGGGCAAGACCTAGGTTTACTTTCGGTTAAGGTTTGTGCGGTGACTAGCCGGCTATCGTTTTTCCTGTTGCGATTTCTTCCTGACTCGCACCGGTTTAAAGTCCGCGATATGTTCTCGGCTTATATGACTTGTATGGTACGAATCGAGCATCTTCTCAGAATCAACTGGAAGTGCTAAACCAAAATTTCGGATTTTTGTTGTAGCGCGCTTTTGTCCTTGTGCTGGACGTTTTTAAAGATCAAAAGAGTGATCGGATTGCGTTTGTTTAAGACGGCTGGCGTGTTCGTCGGGGCCAATCGACGAACGGGGTGTAAAGTTTTTGGTGGTCGCGTTCGGACAATTTGTTTAGCATTGTCCTCGAATTTTAACTTTTTGCGACGTCTCGCAGTTATTTTCGAGGATTATGCGTGTATTTTTGCGTGTTTGAAAGGTGATAATCTTTACGATTTTTGGGCCGGATGAGGCCGCAGACGAGCGTAAACTGAAGCGTAAGCGTTTTCGATAAAAAGACAGTGTATATTGTAAAAATTTTTATGTTTCTAAAAACTCGATTACAATAATGGCGATTGTGGGAGTATACGAGTATACGCACCCACTCCCCCCCCCTTTTTAGAGAGGGGGATAGCTGAACTCGTCTTTTGACAAGCTGCCTACGTACCCCTTTCGAGGATCAAGCCATCTCGTAGTTCTGTTTCATGCCGCGAGTGTTCTTACTCGGCGGTTGGTGTCGCGATGTCCGCCTTGACCGTGTCGATCGTGGCTGGGTCGACGCTATTTTCCGGATGTTCCGGTTGAGTTGTCGCGTGGGCTTCGGATTTATGTCGAGCTTCGACGTCCGATGCGTTTGCGTTGACAGACGATTTTACTTCGTCTTGTGCGGGGCGCTTTTGGCCGAAGATCGATCTATCTTCGCGCGTTTGCCGTTTGCAGAAGCCGTGATTTGCCTTAACTTATGCTCCGCGAGGAAGCATAGTCGCGACTGTTTTTGGCATCCCCAGATGGCCGCGACTCCGCTCGGCGTTGGGAACTTGAGACCCAGGTGGTAAGTTGACGGAACTGCCTGCATGGCGTTGAGCCATGGGGTTCCCATGATCACGTTGTAGATAGCGGGATGGTCGACTACCGCGAATTCGACGATTTTCGTGATCTCCTTGGCCATGACTGGCAATTGGATTGATCCGAGAGTCATCGACACTTCGCCTGAAAAACCCGTGAGTGGTTTTGGCGTCGGAATTACCTCTCCGAGTTCGATACTCATCCGCTTGAGAGTGTCGCGGAAGATTACGTTGACCGTGCTTCCCGTATCGACGAGTACCCTTCCGACTTCTAAATCTCGTATGACGAGATCTATGACGAGCGGGTCGCAGTGAGGTTGGTCGATACCGCCGGCTTCTTCCTCCGTGAAGGTGATCGAGCAACTTTGGCCGTCTCGAGGAGGAGACCATGTAGGCCAATTTGCGCTTGATTCTGCCTTCCGTTGGTAAGCCTTGATGGCTGACACGGTATCGCCGCAGTATTGAGATCCTCCGATGATCATATTGACTCTGCGACGATTGTTATCGTTCCCTTTGTCATCCGGCCTCCTACCGCGTTTATCCCCAGGTTGGTTTCGTTGAGGAGATTTTTCGGCGGGCGGATTTCTGTCCGTCTTTGGAGGCCGATCAGAATCGAGGATGAGATCCTTGACGCTAGTTACTTCCGAAAGCTCTCCAGCGAGCAGCTTCGCGGCCAGTCTTGCTCCTAAGACTTTGCAATTAGTCGTGGAGTGTCCTCGGGATTGGTGGAACTCGCAGAAGGTGTTCTCGTCATACCCTTGATTGCGAGTCCATGTGTTGCCCGTGGTCCGGCCTTGATCCGAATTGATCGCATAGTTATGCGCTCCTTGGAGATCTTCCCCCTCGTGATGGACGTACTTGTCGTTACGAGAGTTCTTCTTTTTCCCCTTCGGATCTGCGTCTTTCGAGGATGGTCTTGCCGGCTTATGTTTTTGCGATAAGACTTTAGTTTCTTCCTCCACTATGATATAGTCCGTTGCTTTGTGGAGGGCGTCCTGGATCGTTCGCGGTTTGTCGAGAGTTATCCATTTTCTGAATTTCGACTTGTACCAGAGCGTCTTTCTCAGCGCGTCGATGGCCACTTTGTCGCTTATCCCGCTGACCCTGGACATTATCAGTTTGAACCGACTGATAAACTCGCGGAGGGGTTCGTCTTCCCTCTGGGAGAGACTCCAGAGATCAACATCGGAGGTTTCCCTGTCTATGAATACAGAGTACTGTTTGAGGAATTCCGATGCGAGCTGTCGAAAACTCCCGATGGTGTTGCGACGAAGGCGTGCGAACCATTCGAGCGCTGCTCCTTCAAGATTTTCGACGAACAGGCGGCAATAGCCGGCATCCTTTTCGCCGTCCTTCAGTCTTGCTCTTCCCATCGCGATGTGGAAAGCCTGAAGGTGCGCTTTCGGATCGGCCGTACCATCGTACTTCGGTACTTTGATCTTTCCCGGATCGGACACCCTCATGTCCGAAATGCGACTGGTAAAGGGGGTCTTTCGAGCTCCTTCCAGCAGTCGATCGATCTCGGGGGCAGCACTAGTAGCATGATGGATTTGAGACTTTACGGCTCTCACTTCTGCCGCAGTCTTGGTGATGTAGTCGCGAAGATCGCGGATATCCGATGTCTCGTCAGTGGATTTCCGAGCCTGTCGGCGCTTACTGCGAGTGAGCTCGGTTTGCCTTTCGGCCAGCTCCTCTTGTTCGTTCCAATAGGCGACTTCTTCTTCTTCCGTCATTGGTTTTTCGAACGGGGAGCCTTCCCGAGCGGATCGGCTTCTGGTCCTTCTTGGATGTCTGTCGACATCCTCGTCGGTGTCGTTGGAGACATCGCTAGGATCCAGGTCAATGTGTTCGGCTTCGTTATCCTCCGAGTCCTTTGCAGGGAGCGGAAGACTTTCAGAGTTCCCCTTCTCGATGGGAGACTTCTCGCTGGGGTTTTGACCGGAAGGTCGTTCCCGCGCGACTCCTGCTCTATCGAGTGGGGTGGCGAAATCGAGCCTCTTCCCGCGGATTTTGGTGGTTCCGCGGGGACGGATAGCTTGGGTCCTTGCCGTTAAGGTTTCAACCTGTTTGGTCAAGGTATTCACGAGCTTATCCTGTTCTTCCTACCTTTTTTCATAGGTGGCGAACATCTTTTTAAACTCCTCGAGAGTCGCGGCGTTGGCCGCAGATACGTCCGCTACCGGAGTGTGGAGATCGGTGCCGCTGCCTCCGTTAAGGGGAGTTTGCACGTTATCCGCGTCGTTGGTTGACATGTCTGACTGTGTGTGGCTTTTGCGGGTTAGATTGATCCGTAAGGCCCCCTCCTTCTAGCGCCAAACTGTGGGAACCGAAATTCGCACTGTCGATTTCCGTTTAAATAAGGAAACTAAGAAAACCCTAGTTTCCCAGAGGACCCGGATATCTGTTAATTACCACACGTCAAGCAATCAGAACACGAGAATAACAACGATAAAAATAAGAAATCGAAAAGAGAGCAAAGTAGATCTTATTCCGAATCTGCGTATGAGCGTTACAACAAGGTATAAGCCTGGGCTCGAGAGCTGTCGGCGAGATTCCTAGTTCTAGCAACCCTAAGACGGCTAAACCTAATTGAGTCGCAGCTCGAAATAACAAAAACGGAAAGTTGCCTAAATCGCTCTAAGTGCTAAGTTTGCTCTGAAAAAGTTCTCCCCTCTGCTCCTCGCCTAGGACTCCTTATATACTAGCTCCAAGGTCGGTTTACGCTTTTACTCTTCTGCCCTTAAGCCGTCATAGCATAAAAATGGAGATATTCCATTTTTCCCGATCTTCACAATTATCTTCAAAACTTCCGTATTTATCCGCGGAAACTTGACATTTATCCTTCCTCGTGGGCCAAGCGCGAACCATGCTGTGGTTCACGGGCTTTTGGTTAAGAAAAATCGTAGGATGGGCCTCGAGTCGTGTTTTAGGTCCCTTTGGGCCGTCTTCCGACTCGACACGTTTACTACGAGTTTTCCGCGGTTTCTAATCCGCGAAGTTTGATCGATGAATTAGAATAGCGGGAAACATGGACTGAGCTTGCTACGGTCTTCGGGAGATAGCATTCGAAGGTTTGACGAGAATGCAAGGACTGGTGTCGTATCGATGTTCGGAAAGGTTCAATCGCTACACAGCGACCGAACTTTGGCTCGAGCCCGGTCGCTATGTAGCGACCGAGCGAAACGAGTGCTCGGTCGCTACGTAGCGACCGAGCTTCGGCTTGAGCTCGGTCGCTACGTAGCGACCGAGCGGGACGATCGCTCGGTCGCTACGTAGCGACCGAGCTTTGGCTCGAGCTCGGTCGCTACGTAGCGACCGAGCGGGACGATCGCTCGGTCGCTACGTAGCGACCGAGCGGGACGATCGCTCGGTCGCTACGTAGCGACCGAGCTTGGCTGAGCTCGGTCGCTACGTAGCGACCGAGCTTTGGCTCGAGCTCGGTCGCTACGTAGCGACCGAGCGGGACGATCGCTCGGTCGCTACGTAGCGACCGAGCTTTGGCCCGAGCTCGGTCGCTACGTAGCGACCGAGCGGGACGATCGTTCGGTTTGAATCCCAAAGAATACTTCTTCGTAAAAATAACCTCGTATAGGTTATTTTTACGAAAATTACGTCCCTTCTTTTACTAACTCTTTCGGAAATACGATCTCTGAGGATTTTCGGGTGGTAATTCCGTCGTAACCGTTTTTGACCCCAACAAGAACCAGATGGCTCTTCATGCTTCGAGCAATGGGAACTTCAACAACAGGAATCCACAGGAGGCTGTGAAAGTTATTGAGAACTTAGCATCCAGTAGCAACACAAAGAACACTGACTTTGAAAGGAAGAAATCTGCAGCTATTCTTGGGAATGATCAGATGGATGAAGTGAAGGCAAAGCTGGACAGTGTTCACAAGCTTCTCAGGAAGCAGGTCTGCTTGGTTGAAAATGGAGAGGCTGTAGACACAGAGGGTAGAGCAGAGGAAGAAGAAGATGTGAACTTCATCAGTGGAACTGGATTCCAAGGTTCTGAAAACCAGGGTGGAAACAGAAACTCCTATGAAAATAGGGGTTATTTCAACCAGAGTTTGTAGCACCATAAATCCTAGAACAACAACTACAGCAACAACGGCGGTTATGAAAATTGCTACTACCAAAAGCCACCACCACCTACTCAAGAAAGCAATATTGAAGAGATGCTTGATAGGGTACTTGAGGGACAGCAGTGAGATTTTACAGATTTAAGAGGGTATTGAGAGATTATGTAAGATTAAGAGAAGGTTTGTGAGAAGTTTAAACGAGAATCATGGTTAGGAGATGTTTAAGAGACTTTGAGATTAATGATGAACAAGAGAGAGACTAGAGAGAGAATGGTTCAATCTCGTTGTCTTTATTAATCACGGTGAGGTTACAATATATATGATAGGAGCTGAGGGTTTCCAAAGTTTAAAGGTAAGCTAAAGCATGTGGAGTCAACCAAAGGAGGAGCGCCCAAGTTAAAGCATTCAATGAGCTTCTTCCCGAGTGTGAAGCATCTTGGATCTTTGGATAAGATGCTGATAGTCTGGCACAACCTGTCAGATGCGCCTCCAAGCTCTCCCAACTGTCTGATCTCAACAATGCAGTGTAAGAGGTAAAGCCGAGCCGTTTACTACTTACTCGGGTAAATGGTCGAGACAACTTCTTCCCGGCCTCGACCTTGTATGGCCTGGTCCGTACCACTTGTACGGCCTGTCCGTACGACCCTAACTTCCCTCTTCACTAAACCTCATCCTCAAGTCTTCACAACCTCTCCAGCCTCATACCTCATAATACTCTCACCTCATTTTAACACTCCCCCTCAAGCTTGACCATGTGGAACAAGTTAAACTTGGAAGGGCAGTGAGATCTTCCTCATTAAAAATCTTACCAAAGAAAACCCATTTGGGATAAAACTTTGATAAGGGAAAAAGAGTAAAGAACTCATGACCAGGGGACTATCTCATGGGTGAAAGATCAAGGAGTCCTAACCTAATGTGTATGGACTCCAATGTCCTTTGCCTTGCTGCCTTGGTGAATACATCTGCCAACTAATCTTTACTTCTTGTATAACATGGCAAGATCACACCCAAGACTATCATCTTTACTTTGTGGCAGTCTACTTCAATGTTCTTCGTTCTCTCATAAAACACTGAGTTTGTAGCAATGTGAATGTCGGCTTGATTGCACAATGCATGGTCATTGGTGTTGCTTGCTCTATCTCCAAGTGCTTCAAGATTCCCTTGATCCATACCAACTCGTTTGTGAGTTTAATCATAGCTCTATAGTTAGCTTCAGCACTAGAGCATGACACCACCTTTTGCTTTTTACTATTCCAAGTAACCATGTTTCCTCCAATGAAGGTGCAGTAGCCGGTTGTTGACCTTGTATAAGCTCTATCCCCAGACCAATCAATCCCCAGACCAATCAGCATCACAGTAACCAACCACCTCCGTGCTCTCATTGCATCCCATCCATACACCCAAACCTTGAGTTCCATTCAGATACATGAGAACTCTTTCCACCATTCGCCAATGATGCTCTCTTGGAGCTTGCATATGTTAGCTTACTTGATTCACCTCAAAGCAAATGTCTGGCCATGTGATGGTAAGGTAAATCAGAGTCCCCACAAGCTTCCTATACAGCTTGGGATCATGGAATGGCTTGCTATCTTCTTTCTCCCCCTCACGTGGAACCTTATACCCATCCTCCATATGCATCTTGGCTATTTTTCCTCCATAGGCACCAGCATCCTTCAACAGATCTAATGCATACTTCCTTTGTGAGATAGACAACCCCTCTTGGATCTACATAGCTCAATCCCAAGAAAGTAATTCATCTCTCCTAAGTCTTTTATATCAAACACAGATTTCAGAAACTCCTTTGTGGCTTGCATCCCCTCCTTATCACTCCCAGTGATGATAATATCATCCACATACACAAGAAGGACAATGATTCCTGATGGGGTAATGAGAGTGAAGAAAGTGTGATCAAGCTCTGGGTTTCTAAAGCCTCTCCCATTAAAGGTTGTGCTTAGCTTGTTGTACCATGCTCTTGGTGATTGCTTCAACCCATAGATGGCTTTCTTAAGCCTAAGCACATTCCCTTTCTTCGCCATTCCTTTAAGACCTGGAGGAGGTAGCATGTAGACTTCATCTTCAAGCTCTCCTTCGAGAAAAGCATTCTTCATATCCATTTGCCAAAGATCCCACCCTAGGTTAGTCGCCACCGAGAGTACAATCCGAATGGTATGGAGTTTTGCAACAGGTGCAAAGATATCAATGTAATCCTCTCCATAAGTTTGAGTGAAGCCCCTAGCAACCAACCTTGTCTGATGGTTGGGATAGATCCCCAAGTTCTTCCCAATTTTTCCCATCATAATATCCCTTATCTTCAAAGAACTTCACATCTCGAGACACCAAAATTCTTCTGGTATCTGGATCAAAGAATTTGTATCACTTTTAGGATGTAGAGTACTCAATCAGCATGGCCTTGGTTCTCTTTGCCTCTAGCTTGTTCCGCATTTCTCCCGATACCAGCACATAGCAAACACATCCAAATATCCTCAACTGCTCCAACGCCGGCTTACTCTTGTTAAGGACCTCAAATGGAGACTGATCAGCTAGTATCTTGGTTGGTATCCTGTTGATCAGGTAGCAAGCAGACATCACAACATCACTCCAATATCTTTTATGCACACTCGTATGGAACATCATCGACCTGGCCACCTCCATGAGATGTCTGTTCTTCCTTTCAGCCACTCCATTCTGCTGAGGAGTGTACGAACAGCTCGTCTGATGAAGAATCTCATGGCTAGTTAGATGATCCTTGAATGCATGACCCGTATACTCTCTACCATTATCAGACCTGAAAATCTTAATCTTGGCATGATAGTGGTTAGTAACATAGCTTTGAAAATTTTTAAATGCATCAAGAACTCTATCCTTTGTTTTAATGAGTGTTAACCAGGTGTATTTGGATTTTTCATCAATGAAGGTGACATAATACTTGTAATTATCTTTAGATAAGCAAGGAGCAGTCCACACATCAGAATGAATCAAGTCAAAACAATTTTCATAAACAGCAGATGATCTTTCAAAACACACTCTTACAATATTTTCCCAAAATACAAACCTCACAATCATTATTTTTAAACATGACACCTAGTAACATTATGCTTAAACCCCTAACATGTGGATGTCCTAGCCTAGCATGCCACAAAGCATCCTTACTTAAAGTAACAGAGCTAAACGAAAAACAAGAACTAGAAATAGGAGAGAGATTTTCAAGCATGTAAAGGTCTGCTTTAATTGCTCCTTGCCCAATCAACTTACTGCTCTTAATATACTGAAACTTCACATCATTAGGACTAAAGATAACATTGCATTGAAGATCAGTGGTGCATTTCTTAACAAACAAGAGATTAGAAGTAAACTCAGGCATGAAAAATGCTTTAGAATCCTTATTAAACAATTTCAACCTACCAATGCCTCTAATAGGAATTCTATCACCATTAGCAATCATAACATGACCTTGACTAGGTTCTATATATTTAATCAAGCTGTTATCACTAATCATATGATGAAATGCACCAGAATCAATAATTAAAGGCTTATGCATGTTCTTAGCAATATGAGTCCTACGATGATTATTTTTGTTTTCCAAGTTCTCAAACAGTCCTATTAGTTTATTAGCAATGCTTGACTCAATTTTTGCAGTATAGGAGCTCTCTAACATGTCTAGAAACTTATCAGTACTACTAGGCATTGTATGAGCAGCAAAGGAATAACCAAGGGTGTTTCCGAGTTTGTTACCAGATTCCTTAAGAGCTTTGATGAGGGCATCTATGTCGGACTTCCTGATCACCTCATATTCTAAGCTTTTTCCACTCAAGTGATGAGAAGCTAAATTCCTACCCTCACTTTCAACGGCTTGAACACATGCGCTGGCTCCGGTTGAACCACTACCACTCGCTTCAGTAGAAAGGTGAGCCTGTGCTTCTCTATCCTTTTTGAACTTGCTTGGCTTTAGATGAGGATGCAGAATCCAACACTGGCTCTTCTTATGTCTCGGCTTTTTGAAATGGTCACAACTTCCTTCAAACCGCTCACCATACTTTCTTCCTTCATTCTTATATGCAGCCTTGTTTGCTTGCATATCATCAGCTTGGTGAGCCATTAAAAGCTCCCCTTTTCCTCCAAATAGGCCTAGAGACTCTTCCTCCTTCTGAAGTTGAGCACACACTTCCTCCATAGTTGGTAAGCTTGGCGACCTCAGAATGTGTTTGATGACATCCTTGTAGCAAGTATCCAACGTCATCATCAGCCCAAACACCTTATCATGCTCCTTCCTCTCCACGAGGATCTCGTGATCACTTGTGTTGGGTCGTAGATTGTCTAGTTCAGACCAAAGGGCTCTGAACTTTCCAATGTGCTTAATGAGATCCATCCCATCTTGCATCAAGGAGGTGATGACTTTCTTCAACTCAAACACACGGCTAAGATTTGAGACGTTTCCAAATGTCTTCTGGAGCGTCTCCCATAGGTGTTTAGGAGTCTCACAGTAGCTGTAAGCTTCAAGGAGATGGACCTCAAGAGACCCTTGAAGCACTGAAAGCACCATCAGATCTTCTTGGACCCATTTCTTCTAAACATCAGCCTCGGTGAGCACTTTTCCACCTTCACCTTCTTCATTTCCTTTAGCCACTGGCTCGGGACCATCATCCGTGATGTGACTCCACAGCCCTAGACTCCCAACGGCAGTCTTCACCAACTGAGACCACAACAAGTTGTTTCATCCACCTTTCAAGGCAATCAGAACCGTAACTAGCTTACTAAAGTTTCCATCCATTCCTCCTTGCATCCGTGACCTTTAAGGCTTTAAGCTTGTACTTCAGTTAAAAACCCAACACACCAGATATTTAAGAACACGCGGAACCAAAGAACCAAGAGCAAAAGATCCCAACTTTATCACAAAACTTCCGGAAACCTCAAGAACAAGAGCAAGAACACAATAGTAGTAAGGATCTCAAGAAAGAAACAAGATCTCTCAATACTAAAGCCAACCTGGCTCTGATACCATGAGATTTTAGAGATTTAAGATGGTATTGAGAGATTAGGTAAGATTAAGAGAAGGTTTGTGAGAAGTTTAAACGAGAATCATGGTTAGGAGATGTTTAAGAGACTTTAAGATTAATGATGAACAAGAGAGAGACTAGAGAGAGAATGGTTCAATCTCATTGTCTTCATTAATCAAGGTGAGGTTACAATATATATGATAGGAGCTGAGGGTTTCAAAAGTCTAAAGGTAAGCTAAAGCATGTGGAATCAACCAAAGGAGGAGCTCCCAAGTTAAAGCATCCAATGAGCTTCTTCCTGCGTGTTAAGCATCTTGGATATTTGGATAAGATGTTGACAGTCTGGCACAGCCTGTCCGATGTGCCTCCAAGCTCTCCCAACGGTATGATCTCAACAGTGCAGTGTAAGAGGTAAAGCCGAGCCGTTTACTACTTACTCGGGTAAATGGTCGAGATAACTTCTTCCCGGCCTCGACCTTGTACGGCCTGGTCTGTACCACTTGTACGGCCTGCCCGTACGACCTAACTTTCCTCTTCACTAAACCTCATCCTTAAGTCTTCACAACCTCTCCAGCCTCATACCTCATAATAGTCTCACCTCATTTTAACAAGCAGCACATGATGGTGGACTTCAATGGGATGATTGATTTTGTCTACACCTACCTGAACACAAAGTTTGAAACATTGAGAACTCATGTGAAGAAGCTGGAGATGCAGGTTGTTCAGACAGGAGAAGCTGTTAAGAGGCAGGAAGCCTTGACAAGAGGGATATGGGATGATAAGTATCACGTGAATACCATCATAGATGATGATTAATGGCAAGTGGTGAAGCAGGAGAAGCTACAAGAAGGAGATTTTGAAGTAGAAAGTTCAACGAGTTTTGGAGGATCGCATTGGTGTCGATCGACGCCGGACTTCGAACATCGATCGACAGATTTCAATCAAAATCGATCGATAGGCTCTCCAAAGCATCAATCGATGACACCTACGGAGTCAACCGCATCTTTCAATGTCGTGAGGATCCTGACTCACGAGGAGTTCGCAGCAAGACACCCACATCCGCCCAGCCCTGTTTACGTCAAAATAGATCGACATTTTGAAACCCCCGTCGATCGAAAAAAGGAGACTGCCATCGATTGACAACCTCCAGCGCCCATCGATCGACGAGCACCTCTTACATACCGAGTGTAGATGCCAAAGATAGATGTAGCACGTCTCAATGTACTCAGGCCCAAACCCAAACCTTGAGATAACCCACCAGAGACAATCAGGATACCTTCAGATGATGCAGCAAATCCTATGGAAGTTGATAGGGTTCCTATGGGAAGAACCCTGAGGAAAAGAAAGGAAAAAGTGGTGAAAGATCTGAAGAGGGGAGCTAATAAGAAGGAAAGGGAAAGTTTCCAAAAGAGAGTCTTCAGGATTCCTTTAGAAAAGCCATTCGAGGAGTCTTATTTCACCCATAGATTGTGGATGTTTTTCAGAAAAACCAGAGAAACTGAAGAGGACGTTAGGAGAATATTCTGTGAGTTTAGAGCAAAGATGAGGAAGATGATTACACTGAAGAAGAAGAGTGATCCTGGGCAATTTGCAATACCATGTACCGTGGGTATTGAGTTCCCACATGCCTTGTGTGACACATGAGCAGCAGTCAGCATCCTACCTAGGGTTATGGCCGACCATCTGGGTCTGCAGGTGGAGCCTTCCAAGGAATTATTAGCTTTTGTGGATTGTTCTCAGAGGAGCTAAGGAAGGATTGTGAGACACCTAGAGGTGCAGATTGGTAATGTAACACCCCGATTGTAGTTGACCGGAAATGACACGGTTATTTTTCCTTGATGGTCGATCCGAGGTTCTCAGAATACTTCTGATCTCCTTAGACCAACAACCAAAGAACACCGACACTCCTATCAGATATCACTCTAAGCTTTTAAACCCTAAAAAGCAATAGTTGGTAGTTAGTTCGTCCGAACAAGGACTAATATCATATGGAACCTGATATACCTTGGATTTGACCCATTTTTATCCATGGTATATTATTGTTTTACTATATATATATATCTATGTTTTCTACTCTTCTAGGTATATTTTCAGGTTCAGGTGCATTTTGGAGTAAAGCTATGACTTTGGAGCATTTTGGAGCATAAAGAACATTTCATCCGAGCTGACCACTTAGAGGTCGACGAGAGGAAGAATAATCGATCGATGCGCATCAGTGCTGACGATCGATATCAGAAAATGCCTCGACAGATGAAGATTAATATCGATCGATGTACACAAGTACCATCGATCGATGTCGAGACATCAGACACGCGACATTTTGGATTCAGCAGACTTAAAGACCAAGGCCAAGCCAAATTACCAAAATGCACTGACGAGTTTTTAACCTAGTAGAATATATACTGCTTAAGTGTTCGGCGG
The DNA here is from genome assembly GCF_020379485.1 of Brassica napus. Lineage (NCBI taxonomy): Eukaryota > Viridiplantae > Streptophyta > Magnoliopsida > Brassicales > Brassicaceae > Brassica > Brassica napus. The sequence goes on from NC_063434.1 coordinate 16,304,229, forward strand.
TAGGGAGAGCTTTTCTTTTCTAGACCTAGTTTTGTTACAAGTTTTATTCGGAGAGAAGATCATTTGTGATTGGAACTCCTTGTTTCATTTCTTATCATCTATTCTATGAGTTTCTATTTATCTATTGATATGAATTGCTTTGCTATGTCTGAGTAGTTCAACTGTTAGATCCAGGGTTCAGATAGGTTTGTGGGATTAGCCCCAAACTATAGATCTGCCTTGTTGTGATATTCATGATAGATTTGTATTCATTGCTTGTTTTAGCCTAGCTAACTAGAACTTGATCATAGGATTGCATATTCAAGCACCCTTGTTATCCCATCCTGACATCTATCTATCATATTAGGATTGCTAGAGAGGGCTAACCGCCAATTTAGAATCTTAGTAGAGCATTTTCATACTCGCGCATAGGCCTGGCTAGAACCCGTCGATCGATGTCCTCAACTGACAATCGATCGATGTTGGCAAAGGTGTATCGGTCGACGTCTTAATAGACTATCGATCGACACTCTCTTGTGTCTGCATCTAACCGGTGAGACACAAGATCTAGTCTGTTAACCAGTGGTACATGCGACAGCTGATCACTGAGTTAAGCGAATGAGCTCTAATATATCATGCATGCAACAGTTAGGCATCTATAGGAATTATAATCTCCAACACCTGAATAGTGGCCCTGCATCTAATATCATTTCCAACCTAAGTTACATTTATCATTTACTCGCTAGTTACTATTGCTATTTCATTTAAAACATTACAACCTTTAGAATTAATAAACACTAGATTTAATTGTTCCCTAGCTCCTTGTGGATTCGATCCCTAAGTACTACATCTGAACCTCTTTTGATGAGAGTAACACTCCTTAGGGTAATTTGAGTGGTATCAAATTTGGCGCCGTTGCCGGGGAGCTTTGATCGCCATTAGATTTAGTTTATTAATTCTTATTCTTTTCTTTACCCCCTTTCTAATAATCTTTCTTTTTCTTGTCTTTTCAGGTGCATGCCCAGCGGTACCAGAAGCAACAAGGAGAAAGACTTGCTGTTCTCAGACGATCCTGCTCATTTGGAACGCACCATCCGTAGAGGTCAACGTTCCACATCGCTCGACGCAACCACTTCGTCGTCGATCGATACGCACAACCAACCGTCGACCGACACCAGACCGTCATCGTCGATCGATCCCAATCGTTCGACAACGATCGATACTACACCGCGTACGTCGATCGATACCGTGTCGTCAAAAATGGTAAACATTATTATTCTAACTCAGGATGAGAACGGAAACCTGTATGACCAGGCCGGTCATCTGCGTAATGCAACAGGTCAGAAAATAGATGCTCAGGGAACTGTAATCCCTGATGCTGATGCTACAGGAGCTGCTCAACCTGTAGATGAGGACGCTCGATCGAAACCACTGGCCGACTACAATCGCCCAGATGAGTACTATTCCAACAGATCAGCGATTCGACTTCCGGAGATCCAGAAGCAGAATTTCGAGCTGAAGCCTCAATACTACACTCTCGTGTCGCAGATACCCTACTCTGGGTTACCGCACGAGCATCCTATGGACCATTTGGAACGGTTCGAGGATCTAATCGCTGCCATTCGGATGGAAGGAGTCCCCGAAGATTACCTGCTGTGCAAGCTCTTCAGATACACGCTGAATGGAGAAGCGATGCACTGGCTTAGGCAGCAACCCACAGGATCTTTAACATCCTGGAGCGACATCAAGAATGCTTTCTTACGAAACTTCTTCGATGAGGCGCGCGCTGAAGAACTTCGGAACAAAATTTCCACATTCTCGCAGAAGGCTGGAGAGTCCTTCAAAGATGCGTGGATTAGATTTAGGTTTTTCCAGCGAGACTGTCCACACCACGGATTTAATGAAGTGCAGCTGCTAAGCACTTTCTTCCGAGGTCTCGCCTTACAGTATCAAATGGCTCTTGATACGGCGAGTGAAGGAAACTTCACTACTCGGAATCCGTTGGAAGCTGTGAGACTTATCGAAAACCTTGCTAACAGCAGCAGCACCAAAAACACTGACTCTGAACGGAAGAAGTCTGTAGCCTCTATCGGGAAGGAACAGATGGACGAAGTAAGAGCTAAGTTAGATGTGGTGCACGAGCTTCTTAGGAAGCAAGTCTGTTCAGCTGAAGGAGAAGTAGCAGATACAGAAGGAGAAGAAGATGTGAACTACATCGGAGGTACCGGATTCCAGAAATTTGGAAACCAGGGCGGAAACAGAAACTTCTTTGGAAATGGCCAAAGAAGTAACCAAAGTTCACAATTTCAAAAACCCTTCAACAACAGCAAGAGCTACTCGAACTCTTACTATCAAAATCCACCACCCCAGACTCAGGAAAGCAAGATCGAAGAAATGCTTGATCGAGTACTGTTGGGACAACAACAAATCACCGTGGATTTCAACGGTAAGATAGACTCTGCCTACAACAATCTGAACACCAAAATCGAGACCTTAGGGACTCAGGTGAGAAAACTTGAAACCCAAGTAATTCAGACGGGCGAGACTATTAAGAGGCAAGAAGCTTTCGCTAGAGAGGCAGGAGCCGACAAAGGGAAACACCACGTAAATGCCATCATAGATGATGAATTCTGGCAAGTGGTGAGAAATGAAAACCTTGAGGAAGGAGATTTCGAAATCGAAAGCTCCATGAGTCTCGGCGGATCCCAATGGTGTCGACCGATGTCGATGAACTCGCATCGATCGACAGACCATGATGAAGATCGATGGACGGATTACTCCAGTCATCGATCGACGTCGTCTGCCAATTCGACTGAATGCAATGCGGTTCGAATTCTAACTCATGAAGAATTCGCAGCTAAGCATCCTCACCCACCCTCCCCTTTCTATGAAAAAATCGATCGATCGGTTTAGCCAACCATCGATCGACAGAGTGAGTCCGACGTCGATCGTCACAACACACCTCCCATCGATCGACAGGCACCTCTGACATACCGAGTGCGGTTACCCTCAATCGATAATGATTACATCAATGCACTCAGACCACCACCTAAACCATTAGCAAACCCACCCGAACCAAAACCCAACCCTTTAAATAGTTCAACAGAATCTGTTCAAGAAGAACAAGAATCTGAAGGGAGAAGGTTAAGGAAAAGAAAGGAGAAGATTCCTAAAAACCTTAAGAGGGAAGCTAACGATAAGGAGATGGATGGTTTCACTAAACGAGTCCTCAGAATCCCAATCGAAAAACCTTTTGATGAAGCTTACTTCACACACCGGTTGTGGATGTTCTTCAGAGAAACAAAGGTAACTGAGGAGGACATTAGGAGAATGTTTCATCAAGTCAGAGGAAAGATGAAACACAGGATCACATTGACGAAGAAGAGTGATCCTGGGAAGTTTGCAATACCATGCATAGTCAAGGGTGTTGAATTTCCCCATTCAATGTGTGACACAGGAGCATCGGTTAGTATCCTCCCTAGGATCATGGCAGACCAGCTTGGTTTGACCATCGAACCCTCAACAGAATCCTTCACCTTCGTGGATCTTTCAGAGAAACGATCAGGAGGCATCATAAGAGATCTGGAGGTACTGATTGGTAATGCCCTTGTCCCTGTAGATTTTCATGTCTTAGACATCGAGCTTAACTGAAACTCTTCACTTCTGCTTGGAAGATCCTTCCTAGCTACAGTAGGAGCTGTATGTGACATGAACAAAAACAAATTGTGTTTAATGCTCATAGACCCAAACATCCACTACGATCCCATCCGACCTAAGAGAAAGGTAATTAATTCTGTGGATTATGGGAAAGAACTTGGCTTCATTGGCGCATGCCATTGTGGAGCAGAGTATGAATCGGAGTACGAAACAGAGTACTCGGAATCGATCGACACCCCAACCTTTCCATCGATCGATTCCAATGTGTCAATGGTGACCGATGACCGCAACAACACGTCACTCGACGTAATGCACCCACTTGACCATTTCGCTTCACCTAATCATTGTTACCAACATTTTGCCTTCCAACCTCCAACCAGGAGAGGACATGATGATTATTCCATAGGCAGTTGGGCAGACAGTGGTTTCCATAAAAGTTTTGCAGTTGACATTGTAATTACTTCACCTCATGAGGAACATACCGAGGAATACGATGAGGATTACTGGAAAGAACGTGCAATAGAAATGTCTTTGCAGGATGAAAGACTTGAAACACATAAGTTCACCAACACGTTTCCAACATCGTTCGACGCTGTGCACTCCACATCGGTCGATACCCACCCTCGTCCAGCAAAACAACCGCTCACATCGATCGACACACCGAAGGAACATCGATCGATATTCGCGCCGCAGCGAAAATTCAGGAGCAGGAGAATGTTCCCTCCCTAACTAGGTTTACAGATACCTATATAAATCGTTTTGCACCTCCGAAACCACCTACACACATCAGAGCAAACACACAAGCAAATAAGATGAACACTCTTCCTTCTACATCAACAGAAAAATCCATGAAGAGCAATCATCTCAAGAACACAAGTTCTGCAGAAATTACTCTGCCATCGATCGATGTAACTGTATCTACATCGATCGATACTACTCTAAACCCTAATCTCTCTATTTCTAAAATGAATAATTATGCAAACATTGATTACGGTTTTCTAACACCTGATGAATTTGGTATTTTCAGGGACCAGATGGCAACGCACGTGCAATGGATGGAAGGATTTTACAAGTGTCCAGAGAGGACATAGCAGACATCCTTCAAGTAGCCAATGGACTTGACAACCTGTTCTCACAGCAACGTGGCACTCCAGACGTCATTCTAACAGATCCTAACAACCACGCAGGAGTCGCCACAACAGAGATCAACACAGATCTATCACGCCAACCAAAAGGGCAAGCATCGATCGACGGTACAACGGAGACATCGATCGACAGGGTAACACCAACGTCGATCGATATGGATGAACCGACGTCGATCGATAGAAGGTATGAATGTGGGAGCTGCGCTTTTGACATGTATGGAGCCAGAAAGTTCATTTGGGAACAAAGGGACGAATATGGAGTCTACAGAGATGAGCGTGGACACGCACGAAGCGCAGCTGGTGAGATGATACCTGTCACAAAGGACAACATCAGGAAAATACTGGAAAGAGCATCTCTTTTTGAAGAGAGACACATCTGTCTTCCAGAACATGCCACTTCCTTCACACTCACAAGACTGGCACCAGAACTCTACACCAAAGAAGAAATCGATGAAATGGTGTTTGGTATTTGTGGAGCTCAGGAGAAACTGGGAGAGGAGCTCAAAACACCCCAGCCTTTGGATAGAGGCTACAATGGGCTTTTCAGATGTATGGCAGAAATGAGGACAGAAATTGAAAGTTTACGTCAGCAACTTGAGAAGGAAGCTACGACCTCAGCATCGATCGACGCACCACGTGCAACATCGATCGACGTCAGTCTTCCTACAGCTAAGATCCTTGCAGAACCGCAATGTTCAACACAACACAGGGATGAATGGGAAGTCTCATACATCAACACGAGGATAAACGACGTTTACTGCCCTCTCAACAACAACGTGGACTGGCAAAGCACTAAAATCGAGCTACTACAGCAAGATCTGGACACCATTCGCAAGAAGGACCAACATCCGGCCACATCGATCGACATGTGCACCTTCACATCGCTCGACGCCAAAGTCTCAGCAATGAATGAGAGGCTGAGGACTTACGAGGATATGCATGACCGTTTTATATCACCAGTCATGATAGATTTAAACAAATTGTCTAGTCAATTACTTGATGCCCAAAAGGATATTGAGAACATTACTAATCAAAGTTTTTTGCAGGCAAAATCAGCATCGATCGACAGGCTAAGAGGACCCTGGATCGATGGCAAGAAACCTGTGGAGTTACTTCCTTACACAGCAGCAGAGGTTGACAAGATCACATCCAAGATCTACACTGCTCTAGACACCATGGAGGAACGACTTGACAAACGCTGCGATGACATCTACTTTCCATTCGACAACAAAATCAGTGGACTAGACAACCACGCAGAATGGCTACAGAAAGAAGTCAAAGCCATTCAGAGGCAACTCGCAGCTCAACACCAGATATCAGCATCGATCGACAGGACAAAAGCGAAATCGATCGACGGCAACTCACCGAGATCGACCAACAAACACATAATCGCATCGATCGACGCCGAGTCTATACCAATCGGCGAGCAGCTGATACACAAGACAGTAGAGTCAATGCAAAAGGAACTGACAGATCTTTCAGCATACGCCTATGACAACATAGGCTGGCACCAGGTCAGCATTGACAACATTCAAGAAAGGCTACAGAACATCTCCAATGTACTTGGGAAGATGGATGACAAATGGACAAGAAATGATGAGGCCACAAGAAGTTTCATTGCATCTTGGTCCAGAATGCGCAGAGATGACGTGGATGCTTGCTTTCCAACAAGCAGCTGCTTCTCCACCCAATAGCCAATCACTACCACAGTCAAGCTAAATGACTATAACCAAGCGCTGAGTGGGAGGCAACCCACTATTAGGTATTTTACTTTGGTTTTATTAGCTAGCATTTAATTTCTTTCGTTTTATCTCTTTCAGATTTAGGAGAACCAAGTAGGAGGACTTGAATATCGACCGACGACGAGACGTCGACATCGTTCGACATAGGCAACCACACGACGATCGATGTAACACTTACCCATCGATCGATATTAATCCGGTCAGATGTATCTTACCTACTTGTTACATTTCGTACATCATACACTTTTCATCATAACTTCGGCTGAGTTACACTGGGACAATGTAATTTAAGTCTGGGGGAGATTTACTGATATAATTTATTTTATTCTTACGTAAAAAGGAATTTCAAATAAATTATGCTTAGCTATCGAAAATAGGGACTATAATCTTATATTGATTTAAACATGAATATCTAACCAATCTTTAGCACCATTTTAGATTTACTGATTGCAGATAGCACTAAAGATGCTAAAGCAGATCAACCTATCAACTACACACTTGCCTTGAACCGTATGAAGTAACCAAAGCTGATTTCCAACACTAAACCTGACATAACCGCTTGTCTTGGGGCTTGGTATACATGGGATCGGATTCTTCATATAGGTCTGGAAGGTAACACCTGGTTTAGATTATTTATCACATTTTCTCTCTCTAGATTTCGACCCTAGATTAGTTATAGAGTGTATATATAAAAAATAAAAAATAAAAAAAATTTAAAAAAAATAAAAAAATTAAAAAAAAAAGTAAGTAAGATCTATTTTTTAATTAGGATGAGTCTGAACAGGACTTGGTGGCTAAAACCATTAAGGCTTGATTCATAAAGACTCAAATAAAAGAGTTCGAAACGGGACTTGGAGGCGGCAATCTTCAAGGCTCGCTTTCGCAAAGAACTCTTGGATATAGGTCAAAAAGAAGTGGACAGAACTTGGTGGCAACCACCATTAAGTTTTGATTCGTGGAAGCCTGTCCAATCTTGGTCACTGATCCTGCAATGGAAGCAGACTTTGACTCAAGAGAGAAATTTAGAGAGAGAGAAACTAGGAACTAACTTTTACCTGCAGCTCCAGATACCTGTCTGAAATCCTTGCATCCTGTGATCGATACTCCCAAGGTAAAGCATTCACTTTATATTTATGCTAAGAAATGAAATCAGTAGAGGGGATGTCAGACGTGAATTGATGAGTTGTGTTATGTTAGAAATGGTTGCTAAGCTAGGATATTGCATAGTGTGCTTTTGTGATTAGGACTTTTTAAATGTGGTTGCAAAATTGTTGAGGAAAGATTTCTATGTTTTTAAAATCTTAAGTTCCCAAATATTTTCAAACCTCTTTCAGAGAGACTGCCTGTATGTTTTGCTTGAGGACAAGCAAAAGGGTAAGTCTGGGGGAGTTGATATACCTTGGATTTGACCCATTTTTATCCATGGTATATTATTATTTTACTATATATATATCTATGTTTTCTACTCTTCTAGGTATGTTTTCAGGTTCAGGTGCATTTCGGAGTAAAGCTATGACTTTGGAGCATTTTGGAGCATAAAGGACATTTCACCCGAGCTGACCACTTAGAGGTCGACGAGAGGAAGAATAATCGATCGATGCGCATCAGTGCTGACGATCGATATCAGGAAATGCCTCGACAGATGAAGATTAATATCGATCGATGTACACAAGTACCATCGATCGATGTCGAGACACCAGACGCGACATTTTGGATTCAGCAGACTTAAAAACCAAGGCCAAGCCAAATTACCAAAATGCCCTGACGAGTTTTTAACCTAGTAGAATATATACTGCCTAAGTGTTTGACGGCAGGGAGAGCTTTTCTTTTCTAGACCTAGTTTTGTTACAAGTTTCATTTGGAGAGAAGATCACTTGTGATTGGAACTCCTTGTTTCATTTTCTTATCATCTATTCTATGAGTTTCTATTTATCTATTGATATGAATTGCTTTGCTATGTCTGAGTAGTTCAACTGTTAGATCCAGGGTTCAGATAGGTTTGTGGGATTAGCCCCAAACTATAGATCTGCCTTGTTGTGATATTCATGATAGATTTGTATTCATTGCTTGTTTTAGCCTAGCTAACTAGAACTTGATCATAGGATTGCATATTCAAGCACCCTTGTTATCCCATCCTGACATCTATCTATCATATTAGGATTGCTAGAGAGGGCTAACCGCCAATTTAGAATCTTAGTAGAGCATTTTCATACTCGCGCATAGGCCTGGCTAGAACCCATCGATCGATGTCCGCAACTGACAATCGATCGATGTTGGCAAAGGTGTATCGGTCGACGCCTTAATAGACTATCGATCGACACTCTCTTGCGTCTGCATCTAACCGGTGAGACACAAGATCTAGTCTGTTAACCAATGGTACATGCGACAGCTGATCACTGAGTTAAGCGAATGAGCTCTAATATATCATGCATGCAACAGTTAGGCTTCTATAGGAATTATAATCTCCAACACCTGAATAGTGGCCCTGCATCTAATATCATTTCCAACCTAAGTTACATTTATCATTTACTCGCTAGTTACTATTGCTATTTCATTTAAAACATTACAACCTTCAGAATTAATAAACATTAGATTTAATTGTTCCTAGCTCCTTGTGGATTCGATCCCTAAGTACTACATCTGAACCTCTTTTGATGAGAGTAACACTCCTTAGGGTAATTTGAGTGGTATCAGAACCCGTAGTTTAAAAACATTATTTATATATCATTCAAAAGCATAATACAAAATTTGTTATAAATTAACCTCGAGGTTTTCGGTCAATAAATCTTATAAATAAGAAATATCAAAACGCCTTTGGAAGGATAATAAAACTACCGCTGGCGAATGATGTTCCTTCCCGTCCTAGAGTAAGGTATCCCGCCTATTGGTTACCTGCATCACAAAAGAGTCATGAATAACTAGTTTACTCAGTGAGCCTAGTCCCGCACCCCAACATATATTAATAATATCTCAAGCAATCAACTCCATTTGTATGCAATATAAATATATTCCATAACTAATAAAAATACATATATAAGGCCTATCATTCCATCGATGTGAATCTTATCTTAAACACCATCTCAACGACACCCGCCATTCACTCATACTTACAATATTTATATATAGACTAAACCCATAAAACCACCAAGGCTAACCGAGCGTAGAGGAGAAATAAATATAACCATCATCTCCATTAGATATACCAAGATCGAACATCTAACGCTGCATGCAGGTACACGGCCTCCAGGGTGCGATCCCATCATCGTGTCTTAGTAACCTTTTTCCATATCGCAGGAACAGTTCATGGTAATGCGGAAACTTTCGAGAGAGTGAGTATACAATAAGACTTCACATGATTTATACTTATATATTTAATATTATACATATGTATTAGTACTTGAGAACAAGTACTGAGGTTTGGAATAAACCTCTATGAACATTCATAAATATTTATTAAGTGTTTACACTAAGTAAACACCTCACCAATTAAATATTGATCAAGAGACAAAGCCTATCAATCATCAACATTTTCAAGGCTAATTCATAACTCTTTTAATTATCTATTTACACTCACCTTTCAGAAGCCGAGTGCGATTAGCTTGAGCTCGAGTATAGTCTTCCATGAGCTTGAGCTTAAAAATGAAATAGCTAAGACTTAGGGCTCTCCTTCAGCATGGCCAGGACTCATGCAGGCCGCCACCACTCCTCCCAGATGTCAGGATGCATGACTGGAACTCATGCAAGGCACTACAACAGCTCACACATGGCTGGACGCATGCGCGGCGACACCTCGTTCTTGGTCGATCCACCTCGTGCTTCTACATGTCAGGCTGCATGTACTGCTTCCATGCACGGTGACACCTCTAGCTTCTATAGACACTCAGCTTGCTGGGCAGTTGACACCACGTTCTGAACATTCACACCAAGCCACATTGTGCTTCTCGGTCCATTCGTCTGATTTCGACACTTCTGGTGAATTTTCGTCCCACGATCAATCCCAAATATTTTTCTATGCCCTTTCTGATGCTCTGAACATTTTTAATAAACTCCACTTGAACCGAAATTAGGGTTTTTGTCCAACTTCGGGTCTTCATGTCGTGTTTCAAACAATGTCATGCTTCAGACGTCCTTTGGATCAATCTACCACATTTTCTAACCATGGTCTAGTGGCATACTTGACTCATGGTTCACACAAGAACAATCTGATCGCCTGTGACTCGACCACCCAAAGATACTCGACCATTCTCTTCTTCTTTTTTTTACGGGTTTCTACAGAGTCGATCGACACCAATGCGATCCACCAAAAGTCATCAAACTTTCTACCAAAATCTCCTTCTTGCAGCTTCTCTTCCTTCGCCACTTGCCAGAAATCATTCTCAATGATGGCATTCACGTGATGCTTGATCACATCATCTTCCACCCCTCTGGTTAAGGCTCCCTGCCTCGTAGTAGCTTCTCTTGTCTGAACAACCTACATCTCCAGCTTCTTCACATGAGAGCTCAAAGTCTTAAATTTTTTGTTCAGGTTGGTGTAGACAAAATCAATCTTTCCATTGAAGTCCACTATCATGCGCTGCTGTCCCTCAAGAACTCTATCAAGCATCTCTTCAATCTTGTTCTCTTGAGTTGGCGGTGAGGCTTCTGGTAGTAGCAGTTTCCATAACCCCTATTGTTGTTGTAGTTGCTGCTGTAGGGTTTGTGGGAACCAAAATTCGCACTGTCGATTTTCGTCTAAATTAGGAAACTAGGAAAACCCTAATTTCCCAGAGGTCCCGGAGATCTGTTAATACCACACGCTAAGCAATCAGAACACGATATATCAACGACAAAGTATAAAAATCGTAAGAAGAGAGCAAAGTAGATCTTCTTTCGAATCTGTGTTTGAGAGTTACAACAAGGTATAAGCCTGGGCTCGAGAGTTGTCGGCGAGATTCCTAGTTCTAGCAACCCTAAGACGACTAAACCTAATTGAGTCGCAGCTCGAAATAACAAAAACGGAAATATGCCTAAATTGCTCTACGTGCTAAGTTTGCTCTGATAAAGTTCTCCTCCCATTGCCTCTCGCCTAGGACTCCTTATATACCCACTCCAAGGTCGGTTTACGCTTTTACTCTTCTGCCCTTAAGCCGTCATAGCAAAAAATAAAGATATTCCACTTTTTCCGATCTTCGTAATTATCTTCAAAATTCCGTATTTATCCGCGGAAACTTGACATTTATCTTCCCTTGCGAACCAAGCGTAAACCGTCCTATGGTTTACGGGCTTTTGGTTGAGAAATCGCGAGATGGGCCTCGAGTCGTGTCTTAGGTCCCTTTGGGCCGTCTTTCGACTCGAAACGTTTATCGCGATTTCTTTCGATAAAGAATGGACTTTCCGCGGTTTTTTCCGCAAAGTTTGATCGATGATTTAGAATGGCGGAAAACATGAGCTGAGTTCGCCATGGTCTTCGGTAGATAGTGTCGAAGGATAGACGAGAATGCATGGACTGGTGTCGTATCGATGTTTCGGAAGAGCTCGGTCACTACGTAGCGACCGAGCTTGGCCGAGCTCGGTCGCTACGTACCGATCGAGCGGAACGGATGCTCGGTCGCTACATAGCGACCGAGCGGGACGGACGCTCGGTCGTTACGTAGCGACCGAGCTTGGCTTCGAGCTCGGTTGCTACATAGCGACCGAGGTGGACGGACGCTCGGTCGCTACGTAGCGAACGAGCTTAGCTGAGCTCGGTCGCTACGTAGCGACCGAGCGGGACGAACGCTCGGTCGCTATGTAGTGACCAAACTTTGACTCTAGCTCGGTCGCTACGTAGTGACCGAGCGGGACGTAGCGACCGGGCTTTGGCTCGAGCTCGGTCGCTACGTAGCGACCGAACAGCGTGCATGTGCGGTAGTTGCACAATGACCGAGCTTGGTTTTTCCGTGTTCTTATTGTCATACTCGAACTTATCCGTAATTGGTTTGGGTATGTTTCCGATGGCTTATGTTTGATCTAAATGAAGTTCGAGATGAAACTTCATCTCGAAAAGCTATGTTGCGGAGAGTCATACATATATATTGCGGGGATTTGGACGTTAACTTCGTCGTGACCGTTTTTGACCCCAATAGGGTTTCTGGTGCTGCGAACTCTGGTTGAAGTTGCCCCTATTTCCATAGGAGTTTCTGTTTCGACCCTGGTTTCCATAACCTTGGAATCATGTTCCACTGATGAAGTTCACATCTGCTTCCTCTGTTCTACCCTATGTGTCCACAGCCTCTGTTTCGACCCTGGTGACTTTGCTCTCTCAAATTAGAGATTCAATTGTAGTACTTAGGGATCGAATCCACAAGGAGCTAGGGAACCTAATAAATCTATTAGGGTTTGTTAAGTAGGATGGTTTAATGATTTAAATGTAAATTTAAAAGGAAATTACTCCATTGATTTGTTGAGGTTTTGGTGCTTAAAAGGAAATAGCTAGACCTAGAGTTTTTATTCGGAAAACTTGGAATTATAATCCTACAAATGCCTAATGAGTTGTATGCATGATAATGTAGAGCTCAACTACTAAATATAAAGTCAATCAGCTCTCGCGTTTCTGGACTGGTCTATTAATTAGATCTAATGACCCAAACAAGCGTGTTCGATCAATAGCTAGTGTCGATCGATAATCCTATAGGGATATCGATTGATATACCTTTCACTCCGTCGATCGATACTCCTTTCACTTCGTCGATCGATTATCCAATTTGGATATCAATCGACGCGCTTCTAGTTAAGCTTGATGCGCGGGTTGAATGATGCTCACAAAGCTCACTAGATCAGCTCTCGCCTTACTCTTGCAAGAATCTTAGCTCAATTATAATGGTTTCAAGATGAGAATGAAGTTATTGCTTTTATCGAACAATCATAGGGCAAGTTCTAGGTAGCTAATCTAGAATCAGGCATTAAGGACAATCCTAATAATTATTATCACAACTCAGCTATCTATAGTTGGGGCTAATCCCTGATAACCTATTTAAACCCTAAAATGTAACAATGGAACTACTGAGACATGGCCAAGCATTTCATAACTTCAATTAGGTAAGAAAACTTCATTAGCATAGTAAATAGACATTAATGGAGTTCCAATCACAAATATAACTTTGGATCTTCTCTCCACTCTATCAAAATCTTAAAAACCTTTTGCTAATAATAGTAAAACTAGAAAAAGAAGAAAACAAATTTTTCCTCTAACCTGGTGGCAAAGCTTATATAATTAGGCTAAAACTCGTCAAGGGTAATCTTGTAAATTGGTGAAGACTTGGGCTTCAAGTCGGCTGTGACCAAACATGCTTTATGTGCGCTTCGCTGTCGATCGATGTTATGATGTGAACATCGATCGATATTTCCCTCAGTATCGACCGATGGTCGAGCTCGATGGTCATCTCGGGTGCTTGCTCCAAATATCTTCAAAATGCTCCAAAATCATCACTTATTTCCAAATTACTCCTGATCTTACAAATATAATAAATAGACTCTATAATATAATAATTAGTAGTAAAAACACCTGTAAACAATGGGTCAAATCCATGGTCTATAAAACACCAAGAACACTGACTTTGAGAGAAAAAAAATAAGCCCCTGCCCTAGGGAAGGATCAATTGGAAGTTGTCAAAGCCAAGCTGGACAGTGTTCACAAGCTTGTCAAGAAACAAGTTAGCTTTACAGAGGATGTAGAAGCTGTTGATGTCAACAGCGACATGGGAGAAGAAGAGGATGTGAACTTTATCAATGGTTCAGGCTTTCAGAATCAGAGGTGAAGTGATCCTTGGTAAGATGATCACGTCCTTGAATGCTCTCCAACGATTGTAATGATGAAAATAGGCAGTGGATTGATTTGATACTTCTAAGAGTTGCGGAATTGGCTCTCAGACTATCGGATTTAGTTGTAATGTAAGGATCGAAGATCCGAATTACACTAGACAAGATGTGATCAATCAAGATTCAGAGAATGCTTTGAAAAGAAAATAGTTTGATAATCTTATTGAGTTTTCGACCAGATATATAAAAAGAAGAAGACTTTACATGCACAGCTTCTTGGAAACACACAACTTAATTAATGCAAATAAAGCTTAAAGTTCAAATTTAAAAGATAAGCTTATGGATCCTTCTTTATGGACGAAAATTAGAAGAGAGTTGGGCCTGGTTTCATCAAAAGGCTCATGTGTAGTGTTGTGTCCAAGCCTCATTAAAAACCTTGTTTGGAAAACCCAGTTGGACAAAACCAAACTAAGGATAAGAGTGCAAGTCACAACACCTCTCTAGATGAATAAGCTAGGCGGCTTGAATCACAACTAGTAAGGTTGGATCATCAGTTTTCCACTCATCACCCTTTTTCATTCTAACCTGGTGATATGCACTTTTCAAATCAACTTTAGAAAATATGCTAGAACCATGCAACTCATCAAGCATATCATCTAATTTAGGAATGGGATGTCGATACTTTACAGTGACATTATTGATGGCTTTGCAGTCGACACACATTCTCCAGCTACCATCTCTCTTTAGTACAAGCAAGACTGGGACTGCACATGGACTCATGCTCTCACAAATATGTTTTTTCTCCATAAGCTCAGTTACTTGTTTCTGTAGTTCCTTGGTCTCCACAGGGTTAGTCCTATAGGCTGGGTTGTTTGGAAGTGAAGCTCTTGGAATAAAATCGATTTGATGCTCTATCCCTCTGATAGGTGACGTCCTTGTGGTGCTTCTTCTGGAAGATGTCTTTGAATTTCTGCAAAAGCATTTGTATCTTGCTAGGAAGATCCTGCACTAGCCTTGTTATGTTTAAACATTCTTTAAAAACAAACAGCAAGTGAGGTAAAGAACTTCCCTTTGGTTGAAGCAATAGATTAGCAAGTCGTTTACTCTTGAATTCTGATGAAGCTTTGTTCTTCTTCAAAGCTATCTGATCTTGATGGACTTGTTGCAGTGTTAAAGGAACTAAGACAGTCTTCTTTCCCTGTTTGTGAACTCATCATGAAGACTTCTTCTATCGGATTGCCAAGGTCTTCCAAGCAGTATGTGTCCAGCATCCATTGGTAAACATCACACAATATCTCATCATCATACTTCCCAATAGGTGGTATCTTGACTTGGTGTTTCACCTCCAGCTCTCCTTCATCATTAAGCCATTGTAACTTGTAGGTTGTTGGTGTTTTCATGATCTTCAGATCAAGTTTCTCAACCATCGTTTCACTTGCAGCATTGGTACAACTTCCTCCATCTATAACCAAACTGCACACCTTGCCTTGAACCATACATCGAGTATGAAACAGATTTGCTCTTTGCTCATCTCCAACAGTCTTGGCTTGCAGATTCACCGTTCTTCTTGCGACAAGTAACTCTCCACGATCTGGCATTTCCACCCTTTCTTCTTCAGATTCAGATTGTTCCTCTTCCTCTGATTCAATTTCTCCATTTTCTCTGATGAGTATTACCCTTTGGTTGGAGCAGCTACTTCCATTGTGTCCAAAACCTTTACACTTGTAACACTGTATGTCAATGGTTTTAGATGCATGTTGGGGTCAAAAATGGTTACGACGGAATTACCATCCGAAAATCCTCAGAGATCGTATTTTCGAAAGGGTTAAAGAAGGGATGTAATTTTTCGTCGAAATAAACTATACGAGGTTATTTCTACGAAGAAGTATTCTTTGGGATTCAAACCAAACGATCGTCCCGCTCGGTCGCTACGTAGCAACCGAGCTCAAGCCAAAGCTCGGTCGCTACGTAGCGACCGAGCAATCGTCCCGCTCGGTCGCTACGTAGCGACCGAGCTCGAGCCAAAGCTCGGTCGCTACGTAGCGACCGAGCGATCGTCCCGCTCGGTCGCTACGTAGCGACCGAGCTCAGCAAAGCTCGGTCGCTACGTAGCGACCGAGCGATCGTCCCGCTCGGTCGCTACGTAGCGACCGAGCTCAGCCAAGCTCGGTCGCTACGTAGCGACCGAGCGATCGTCCCGCTCGGTCGCTACGTAGCGACCGAGCTCGAGCCAAAGCTCGGTCGCTACGTAGCGACCGAGCGATCGTCCCGCTCGGTCGCTACGTAGCGACCGAGCTCAGCCAAGCTCGGTCGCTACGTAGCGACCGAGCGATCGTCCCGCTCGGTCGCTACGTAGCGACCGAGCTCAGCCAAGCTCGGTCGCTACGTAGCGACCGAGCGATCGTCCCGCTCGGTCGCTACGTAGCGACCGAGCTCGAGCCAAAGCTCGGTCGCTACGTAGCGACCGAGCGATCGTCCCGCTCGGTCGCTACGTAGCGACCGAGCTCAGCCAAGCTCGGTCGCTACGTAGCGACCGAGCGATCGTCCCGCTCGGTCGCTACGTAGCGACCGAGCTCGAGCCAAAGCTCGGTCGCTACGTAGCGACCGAGCGATCGTCCCGCTCGGTCGCTACGTAGCGACCGAGCTCGAGCCAAAGCTCGGTCGCTACGTAGCGACCGAGCGATCGTCCCGCTCGGTCGCTACGTAGCGACCGAGCTCGAGCCAAAGCTCGGTCGCTACGTAGCGACCGAGCGATCGTCCCGCTCGGTCGCTACGTAGCGACCGAGCTCAAGCCGAAGCTCGGTCGCTACGTAGCGACCGAGCACTCGTTTCGCTCGGTCGCTACATAGCGACCGGGCTCGAGCCAAAGTTCGGTCGCTGTGTAGCGATTGAACCTTTCCGAACATCGATACGACACCAGTCCTTGCATTCTCGTCAAACCTTCGAATGCTATCTCCCGAAGACCGTAGCAAGCTCAGTCTATGTTTCCCGCTATTCTAATTCATCGATCAAACTTCGCGGATTAGAAACCGCGGAAAACTCGTAGTAAACGTGTCGAGTCGGAAGACGGCCCAAAGGGACCTAAAACACGACTCGAGGCCCATCCTACGATTTTTCCTAACCAAAAGCCCGTGAACCACAGCATGGTTCGCGCTTGGCCCGCGAGGAAGGATAAATGTCAAGTTTCCGCGGATAAATACGGAAGTTTTGAAGATAATTGTGAAGATCGGGAAAAATGGAATATCTCCATTTTTATGCTATGACGGCTTAAGGGCAGAAGAGTAAAAGCGTAAACCGACCTTGGAGCTAGTATATAAGGAGTCCTAGGCGAGGAGCAGAAGAGAGAACTTTTTCAGAGCAAACTTAGCACTTAGAGCGATTTAGGCAACTTTCCGTTTTTGTTATTTCGAGCTGCGACTCAATTAGGTTTAGCCGTCTTAGGGTTGCTAGAACTAGGAATCTCGCCGACAGCTCTCGAGCCCAGGCTTATACCTTGTTGTAACGCTCATACGCAGATTCGGAATAAGATCTATTTTGCTCTCTTTTCGATTTCTTATTTTTATCGTTGTTATTCTCGTGTTCTGATTGCTTGACGTGTGGTAATTAACAGATATCCGGGTCCTCTGGGAAACTAGGGTTTTCTTAGTTTCCTTATTTAAACGGAAATCGACAGTGCGAATTTCGGTTCCCACAGTTTGGCGCTAGAAGGAGGGGGACTTACGGATCAATCTAACCCGCAAAAGCCACACACAGTCAGACATGTCAACCAACGACGCGGATAACGTGCAAACTCCCCTTAACGGAGGCAGCGGCACCGATCTCCACACTCCGGTAGCGGACGTATCTGCGGCCAACGCGCAAGCCAACGCCGCGACTCTCGAGGAGTTTAAAAAGATGTTCGCCACCTATGAAAAAAGGTCGGAAGAACAGGATAAGCTCGTGAATACCTTGACCAAACAGGTTGAAACCTTAACGGCAAGGACCCAAGCTATCCGTCCCCGCGGAACCACCAAAATCCGCGGGAAGAGGCTCGATTTCGCCACCCCACTCGATAGAGCAGGAGTCGCGCGGGAACGACCTTCCGGTCAAAACCCCAGCGAGAAGTCTCCCATCGAGAAGGGGAACTCTGAAAGTCTTCCGCTCCCTGCAAAGGACTCGGAGGATAACGAAGCCGAACACATTGACCTGGACCCTAGCGATGTCTCCAACGACAGCGACGAGGATGGCGACAGACATCCAAGAAGGACCAGAAGCCGATCCGCTCGGGAAGGCTCCCCGTTCGAAAAACCAATGACGGAAGAAGAAGAAGTCGCCTATTGGAACGAACAAGAGGAGCTGGCCGAAAGGCAAACCGAGCTCACTCGCAGTAAGCGCCGACAGGCTCGGAAATCCTCTGACGAGACATCGGATATCCGCGATCTTCGCGACTACATCACCAAGACTGCGGCAGAAGTGAGAGCCGTAAAGTCTCAAATCCATCATGCTACTAGTGCTGCCCCCGAGATCGATCGACTGCTGGAAGGAGCTCGAAAGACCCCCTTTACCAGTCGCATTTCGGACATGAGGGTGTCCGATCCGGGAAAGATCAAAGTACCGAAGTACGATGGTACGGCCGATCCGAAAGCGCACCTTCAGGCTTTCCACATCGCGATGGGAAGAGCAAGACTGAAGGACGGCGAAAAGGATGCCGGCTATTGCCGCCTGTTCGTCGAAAATCTTGAAGGAGCAGCGCTCGAATGGTTCGCACGCCTTCGTCGCAACACCATCGGGAGTTTTCGACAGCTCGCATCGGAATTCCTCAAACAGTACTCTGTATTCATAGACAGGGAAACCTCCGATGTTGATCTCTGGAGTCTCTCCCAGAGGGAAGACGAACCCCTCCGCGAGTTTATCAGCCGATTCAAATTGATAATGTCCAGGGTCAGCGGGATAAGCGACAAAGTGGCCATCGACGCGCTGAGAAAGACGCTCTGGTACAAGTCGAAATTCAGAAAATGGATAACTCTCGACAAACCGCGAACGATCCAGGACGCCCTCCACAAAGCAACAGACTATATCATAGTGGAGGAAGAAACTAAAGTCTTATCGCAAAAACATAAGCCGGCAAGACCATCCTCGAAAGACGCAGATCCGAAGGGGAAAAAGAAGAACTCTCGTAACGACAAGTACGTCCATCACGAGGGGGAAGATCTCCAAGGGGCGCATAACTATGCGATCAGTTCGGATCAAGGCCGGACCACGGGCAACACATGGACTCGCAATCAAGGGTATGACGAGAACACCTTCTGCGAGTTCCACCAATCCCGAGGACACTCCACGACTAATTGCAAAGTCTTAGGAGCAAGACTGGCCGCGAAGCTGCTCGCTGGAGAGCTTTCGGAAGTAACTAGCGTCAAGGATCTCATCCTCGATTCTGATCGGCCTCCAAAGACGGACAGAAATCCGCCCGCCGAAAAATCTCCTCAACGAAACCAACCTGGGGATAAACGCGGTAGGAGGCCGGATGACAAAGGGAACGATAACAATCGTCGCAGAGTCAATATGATCATCGGAGGATCTCAATACTGCGGCGATACCGTGTCAGCCATCAAGGCTTACCAACGGAAGGCAGAATCAAGCGCAAAATGGCCTACATGGTCTCCTCCTCGAGACGGCCAAAATTGCTCGATCACCTTCACGGAGGAAGAAGCCGGCGGTATCGACCAACCTCACTGCGACCCTCTCGTCATAGATCTCGTCATACGAGATTTAGAAGTCGGAAGGGTACTCGTCGATACGGGAAGCACGGTCAACGTAATCTTCCGCGACACTCTCAATCGGATGAGTATCGAACTCGGAGAGGTAATTCCGACGCCAAAACCACTCACGGGTTTTTCAGGCGAAGTGTCGATGACTCTCGGGTCAATCCAATTGCCAGTCATGGCCAAGGAGATCACGAAAATCGTCGAATTCGCGGTAGTCGACCATCCCGCTATCTACAACGTGATCATGGGAACCCCATGGCTCAACGCCATGCAGGCAGTTCCGTCAACTTACCACCTGGGTCTCAAGTTCCCAACGCCGAGCGGAGTCGCGGCCATCTGGGGATGCCAAAAACAGTCGCGACTATGCTTCCTCGCGGAGCATAAGTTAAGGCAAATCACGGCTTCTGCAAACGGCAAACGCGCGAAGATAGATCGATCTTCGGCCAAAAGCACCCCGCACAAGGACGAAGTAAAATCGTCTGTCAACGCAAACGCATCGGACGTCGAAGCTCGACATAAATCCGAAGCCCACGCGACAACTCAACCGGAACATCCGGAAAATAGCGTCGACCCAGCCACGATCGACACGGTCAAGGCGGACATCGCGACACCAACCGCCGAGTAAGAACACTCGCGGCATGAAACAGAACTACGAGATGGCTTGATCCTCGAAAGGGGTACGTAGGCAGCTTGTCAAAAGACGAGTTCAGCTATCCCCCTCTCTAAAAAGGGGGGGGGGAGTGGGTGCGTATACTCGTATACTCCCACAATCGCCATTATTGTAATCGAGTTTTTAGAAACATAAAAATTTTTACAATATACACTGTCTTTTTATCGAAAACGCTTACGCTTCAGTTTACGCTCGTCTGCGGCCTCATCCGGCCCAAAAATCGTAAAGATTATCACCTTTCAAACACGCATAATCCTCGAAAATAACTGCGAGACGTCGCAAAAAGTTAAAATTCGAGGACAATGCTAAACAAATTGTCCGAACGCGACCACTAAAAACCTTACACCCCGTTCGTCGATTGGCCCCGACGAACACGCCAGCCGTCTTAAACAAACGCAATCCGATCACTCTTTTGATCTTTAAAAACGTCCAGCACAAGGACAAAAGCGCGCTACAACAAAAATCCGAAATTTTGGTTTAGCACTTCCAGATTCTGAGAAGATGCTCGATTCGTACCATACAAGTCATATAAGCCGAGAACATATCGCGGACTTTAAACCGGTGCGAGTCAGGAAGAAATCGCAACAGGAAAAACGATAGCCGGCTAGTCACCGCACAAACCTTAACCGAAAGTAAACCTAGGTCTTGCCCTAAACCCAACGCTCTGGTCTCAAACATCTCAAGGCATGATATCTAAAAGATACGAGATCATAAACCATGCCTCTCCGTTCGTATCTCAATGTTCTCGAAAATCGTAAAGACAGATAAATTTTTACGAAAATCACGAACGAACCAACAGATCGAACGTCTAATTAGAACTACATACGAGACGACAACTCGTATTTACTTCAACCCTACTCAGGAAAAACTCGAAACGAAACATTTATCATATAAATAAACCGCGTAAAGCGGCAAGGGATTCAAAGCCACCAACGGCCAGTCCCGGAAATACAAATACGGCCATCGTGGCCTAAACGAAATCCAAATTCAAAGGGCCACATTCGACCGAAAACAAGGATAACTGATCCATCCCTCATAATCCAAAGTCGAAGTCCCCGGACAACGAAGCACCAAACGCATCCGCAGGACGATCCACTTCCTCGCCACCGCCGTGAAAATCGATCGGGACCTCCTCGGTATCAGGAGAAACCGGGATGGAATCCCAGAACCCTTGAATCCTCTCGTCGATCGGAGGGATAAGCGCCTCAGCGTGGGCACGGTCACTCATCCCACTCTTCATCAAGCTCATTTCTTCTTCAAACACATAGTCGTCGGCTTGCGTCCTCCAAAGACTTCCGACCGAACCACGGCACTCGCGAAAGTCGCCCACCGAGGTAAAGGCATTCTTAAGATTCCCGTACTCAACCTGGAACTGAGATGCGCGAGTCTTCATCACCTCGACGATCTCTCTTTTGCCTTTCCTCTCCGATCTGCGAACAGCCCGCGCATGATCACGAGTAAGCTGTGCCTCTCGCTCCAGCATCTCGCCTTGCACGCGGGCGAGATCCCGCTCCGCTTTCTCCGCCTTGAAGCGGTAGACCATGGCTTCTCTATGACCCGCCTCGATGGCCGAGCCCAGCAAGCTCAGGCCCTGCAAAATCAATAGGCGTGTTACAAATCCATACATAGGACAATCACTTAAAAATTCCCAAAAAAAAAACTAACCCCATTGATGATGCGAGATCCTTCCGCAACGACTCTCGGCCTCGCCGATTCTTTCGTAGGAGGAGGAGCATCGAAACCCGATGGCAGCCCAGCAAAGAAATCATCGAAGTCCGGAATGGGGGCTTCGCTCGAACCGCTTCCGTCGCCGTAAGCAAGGTTCGGATCCCATCCTGGAAGCATAGAGTCATCCATCGAAAACTCTATGTCGCCGAGATCGACGTCTTTTCCCTTCCAAGAGCTCGACTCCGGCGCGGCTGTCGGAGCTTCAACGGGACTCTGGCCGTCGGGTTCGGAGTCGCTTCCCGTATCCGCGTCCAAAGCTGGACCAGGGTGCACAAATTTCAGCGCCTTCCGAACCCTTCTCGGCGTGAAAGAAGTCCAGAAGAAGGGACCATTCCTGAGAAGATCCCTCACCGCGATAATATCCTCAGGGAACGGAGCAAGAGGATTGATGAAGGGACGATTGTTCGGCAACCTCCGGAACAGTGGAATGCAACTCTCTTCGACGGACGCAGCGTCCAAACGAACAAAGAAAAAGAACTTCTTCCACGAGTTGAAGTTCGAAATGAACTTCTTAACCACCGACATAAATTTCCGAGGGACAAACCTATGCTTATCCGTATCCTTGACAAGTTGAAGCCTCAAAAGCGCTTCATAATGATCGACGGAAAGGGAAAGGCCATGCTCATAGCTTAGGATCAAGATCCCAATAAGGTGCTGAATGGCAAGGGGTGTCAACTGACTTATCGCGACTTCAAAACGGTCCAACACTCGGACGAGAATTTCGGGTATGGGGAACCAGAGGCGACAACGCACTATGAACACCTCATAACAAGTAAAGTAACCCTCCGGGGGGTTGTTAGCACATTCCCCGCGGCAGGGAACCCGGAACTCCACAACATCCGGGATGCGGTAGAACGACCGCATCGTCGCGAGAAACTCGTCAGTGGTCCTACTTGCGTCTTTTCCCTCGACTCCACGATGGACCAGGACCGGGAATGGCTTCTCCTTGGGAGGGATCAGCGAGCCATAATGAGCAACCCACCATGCCTCGTTCTCGGCAGGATGCACCGAGTGAGGCACGAACTCCGTCTTCGGAACGACGAGCTCTTCGTAAGGACTCGCGGACGAAGACCCTTTTTTCGCAATCTTTTTCTTGCTCGACATCTTTACACTTCTCTTAAGAGAATAGAGGAAAAGGGTGGAGAGAAAGATAGAAAGTTTTTGAAAGATCTTAGAGAAAAAACAAGAAAGTGAAAAAATTATGGAACAAGTTACCTCTCTTCTTATAAGACATGAGGATTTACTATTCAAGCTCGGACTTTCGCATATTAATTCCATCCATCACGCCTAACTTGCCAAACATGCCTAACCGCACGCTAGGATCCCCCCATGCATGATCCTAACGGGCTGGGGGGCTAACTGTTGGGGTCAAAAACGGTTACGACGGAATTACCATCCGAAAATCCTCAGAGATCGTATTTCCGAAAGGGTTAAAGAAGGGATGTAATTTTCGTCGAAATAAACTATACGAGGTTATTTCTACGAAGAAGTATTCTTTGGGATTCAAACCAAACGATCGTCCCGCTCGGTCGCTACGTAGCAACCG
Organism: Brassica napus; assembly: GCF_020379485.1. NCBI lineage: Eukaryota > Viridiplantae > Streptophyta > Magnoliopsida > Brassicales > Brassicaceae > Brassica > Brassica napus. The sequence goes on from NC_063434.1 coordinate 16,328,216, forward strand.
AGCTCAAGCCAAAGCTCGGTCGCTACGTAGCGACCGAGCAATCGTCCCGCTCGGTCGCTACGTAGCGACCGAGCTCGAGCCAAAGCTCGGTCGCTACGTAGCGACCGAGCGATCGTCCCGCTCGGTCGCTACGTAGCGACCGAGCTCAGCCAAGCTCGGTCGCTACGTAGCGACCGAGCGATCGTCCCGCTCGGTCGCTACGTAGCGACCGAGCTCGAGCCAAAGCTCGGTCGCTACGTAGCGACCGAGCGATCGTCCCGCTCGGTCGCTACGTAGCGACCGAGCTCGAGCCAAAGCTCGGTCGCTACGTAGCGACCGAGCGATCGTCCCGCTCGGTCGCTACGTAGCGACCGAGCTCAGCCAAGCTCGGTCGCTACGTAGCGACCGAGCGATCGTCCCGCTCGGTCGCTACGTAGCGACCGAGCTCAGCCAAGCTCGGTCGCTACGTAGCGACCGAGCGATCGTCCCGCTCGGTCGCTACGTAGCGACCGAGCTCGAGCCAAAGCTCGGTCGCTACGTAGCGACCGAGCGATCGTCCCGCTCGGTCGCTATGTAGCGACCGAGCTCAGCCAAGCTCGGTCGCTACGTAGCGACCGAGCGATCGTCCCGCTCGGTCGCTACGTAGCGACCGAGCTCGAGCCAAAAGCTCGGTCGCTACGTAGCGACCGAGCGATCGTCCCGCCCGGTCGCTACGTAGCGACCGAGCTCGAGCCAAAAGCTCGGTCGCTACGTAGCGACCGAGCGATCGTCCCGCTCGGTCGCTACGTAGCGACCGAGCTCGAGCCAAAGCTCGGTCGCTACGTAGCGACCGAGCGATCGTCCTGCTCGGTCGCTACGTAGCGACTGAGCTCAAGCCGAAGCTCGGTCGCTACGTAGCGACCGAGCACTCGTTTCGCTCGGTCGCTACATAGCGACCGGGCTCGAGCCAAAGATCGGTCGCTGTATAGCGATTGAACCTTTCCGAACATCGATACGACACCAGTCCTTGCATTCTCGTCAAACCTTCGAATGCTATCTCCCGAAGACCGTAGCAAGCTCAGTCTATGATTCCCGCTATTCTAATTCATCGATCAAACTTCGCGGATTAGAAACCGCGGAAAACTCGTAGTAAACGTGTCGAGTCGGAAGACGGCCCAAAGGGACCTAAAACACGACTCGAGGCCCATCCTACGATCTTTCCTAACCAAAAGCCCGTGAACCACAGCGTGGTTCGCGCTTGGCCCGCAAGGAAGGATAAATGTCAAGTTTCCGCGGATAAATACGGAAGTTTTGAAGATAATTGTGAAGATCGGGAAAAATGGAATATCTCCATTTTTATGCTATGACGGCTTAAGGGCAGAAGAGTAAAAGCGTAAACCGACCTTGGAGCTAGTATATAAGGAGTCCTAGGCGAGGAGCAGAAGAGAGAACTTTTTCAGAGCAAACTTAGCACTTAGAGCGATTTAGGCAACTTTCCGTTTTTGTTATTTCGAGCTGCGACTCAATTAGGTTTAGCCGTCTTAGGGTTGCTAGAACTAGGAATCTCGCCGACAGCTCTCGAGCCCAGGCTTATACCTTGTTGTAACGCTCAGACGCAGATTCGGAATAAGATCTATTTTGCTCTCTTTTCGATTTCTTATTTTTATCGTTGTTATTCTCGTGTTCTGATTGCTTGACGTGTGGTAATTAACAGATATCCGGGTCCTCTGGGAAACTAGGGTTTTCTTAGTTTCCTTATTTAAACGGAAATCGACAGTGCGAATTTCGGTTCCCACAATGCAGTGGCTACTTCCTTTATTTAATACACTGTTCCTCCACTCTAGGCTTGAAGAATGTTTTGGATTCACTGGTTTTTTTGTCCTTCTGGTAGTGTGGCTTGCTGGCTCCATAGCTAGACTTGTAACTTCTTCGTTTTAGCTGCTGCTCAGACATGAATGCTTTATGTATAAGTTCCTCCATCTCGACTTGGTAATGAACTTTAAGTTTGTCCATGATGTGGCTTAGACCACCCATGAATCTGGCCATTGTTGCTTCTCTGTCTTGTTGTATGTCAGCTCTCAGCATAAGGGTTTCCATCTCCTTATAATATTCTTCAACTGATCTACTTCCTTGAGACAGTGTCCTGAGCATGAAGTGCAGCTCTCTATGGTAGTGGTTTGGTACAAATCTCTTTCTCATGATCACCTTCATTTTGTTCCATGTTTCAACAGGAAAATATCCAGCCCTTCTTCTTGCTGTAACCAAGTTATCCCACCAACTTAGTGCATACTCTTTGAACTCAGTAGGAGCAAGCTTCATCTTGTACTCTTGAGTGTAGTTTCTGCAATTGAACACAAGTTCAATCTTCTTTTCACACTCTAAATACTCTTATTGTTCAGCAGTGCCTTTAAACTCAGGAATCTTCAGTTTCAAACCACCCAGAGGATCATTGGTTTGTGGCCTATCTCCTATGTCTTGCCTTCTTCTTCTGGAGCCACAGGATCGGTTTGAATGGCTATAGTAGCTTTCTGTAGCAGGTTGGTTTGCAATTCTTCTGGGTCTTTCCCGATCTGAATGCACAATCTCAGCCATGAAGTTCTATAGTCTCTGATCCATAAAAGTAATCATGCATGCAGTCAAAGCATCGAGTAGCAGTTGATCCATTCCATTGTTCCAATTGTGTTTTTCTCCCATGGTTCCTGTTGATTTTCCAAACACAAACCCAGCAAAAGAGATCACATAAACATAATATACCAGAAAGTAATAGAATTGAATCTAGAATAATCAGATTCCAATTTTGCAATAAAAACCCTAATTTTTTTCTCTCTACAATTTTATGAATCTAGTTCACTTATTTAGCAATTTCAACACTTGTTCTAGGTAGATCTGATCATAATAAATATGAATCTAACAAGATCTGGATAGATTAATCACGAATCTAAGAAGATCTAAACTTTAGAACGGATCTGATAACAAAATACGAAAAGTCTAAAAGTTGCAAGTCTAAAAGTTGCAAAACTGAAAAAAAAACACAACCTGATGATGGAGATCTGCTTTGATACCACTTGGTGTGATCCTGGATAAGATGATCATGTCCATGAATGCTCTCCAACGATTGCGATGATGAAACAAGTAGTGGATTGAGATGATACTTCTCAGAGTTGCGGAATGGCTCCTAGACTATCTGAGTTTGCTTGTAGATGTAGAAACGAGATCATAACATGAACAAGACAAACAATGATCAAACAAGATTCAGAGATAATTTTTAACAGAAAAGAGTTTGATAATCTTATTGAGTTTTTAACCAGATATATAAAGAGAAGAAGACTGTACATGCACAACTTCTTGGAAACACACAACTTAATTAATGCAAATAAAAACTAAAGTTCAAATTTAAAAGATAAGCTTCTAGATCCTTCTTTATGGACAAAAATTAGAAGAGATATTGGTCTGGTTTCATTAAGAGGCTCATGTGTAGTGTTGTGTCCAAGCGTCATTAAAAACCTTGTTTGGAAAACCCAGTGGGACAAAACCAAACCAAGGAAAAGAGTGCAAGTCACAACAACTCTCTTGATGAATGAGCTAGGCGGCTTAAATCACAACCAGTGTGGCTGGATCAGCACACTCTAGACTGCCATGGATAGTGTGTAGGAGTTGGTGAAGAGCTTGCTGGAACCTTGGTTGCTTAAACCTACTCAACGGACCAAGTGGTACGTTTAAAACGTCAGAATGACATCCACGGGGTTGCATCCATAGAATTGTATCGACTGGATTGCATCTATTTTGTAGCATCCACCGAGTCACATTCTTTGACTTCCTTAAGTTTTGGTACAAGTTGTTCTATCTCCTTAGTTGCATTAGTTCCTTTGCTTGGCAAGATCACATCAAGAGGTCTGGAAATTAGAGTGGATACAAAACCTCCCATGGCAAAGGCCAGAAGAGTGGATACAACCAGAGTTCACAATACCAGAAACCCTACAGCAACAACTACAACATCATCAACAAACCCTATGGAAATTCCTACTACCAAAATCAACCACAACAGACTAGAGAGAGCAAGATAGAGCCCATGCTTGATCAAGTTCTTGAGGGTCAGCAGAAGTTGATGGTGAATTTCAATGGGAAGATAGTTGTTGTCTACTCAGAGCTGAACACAAAGTTTGAGTCTTTGAACACATATGTTTGGAAGTTGGAGACACAAGTGGTTAAGACTGCAGACACTATTAAACGGTAGGAAGCCTTCATGAAGGGTAAAGGAGATGAAAGCACCACGTGAATGTCATCATAGATGATGATTTCTGGCAAGTGGTTAAGGAGCAGAAGCTTCAGGAGGGCGACTTCCAAGTCGAAAGCTCCATGAGTTTCGACGGTTCACATTGGTGTCGATCGACGCCGAGCTTTGAATATCGACTGACGTACATCGATCGATAAAAGAGGTTGCAGCATGCACGACAGTCAGAATCCTAACTCACGAGGAGTGCGCAGCTAAACACCCTCATCCACCCAGACCCTGCCGTATCAAGAAGTCTGACATCGATCAACAACCGGATCCAGCCGAAGATTGACATCCACATTCAACCGACGATCGACGCAATGCATCTACCGTCGATCGACGACAACCTCTGACCTACCAAGTGCCATTACTAAAGATAGATGTAGCACGACTAAAAACACTCAGAAACCCATCTCAACCTTCAGAAGACATGGCAGATAACTTCGAACAGCTTTCAGATGATGCACTAGAGACAATGCAAGTTGATCAGATTTCTGAGAGGAGAACCTTGAGGAAAAAAAAGGAAAAGGATCCTAAGCATCTCAAGCGACGAGTTAACGAGAAGGAGATGGACAGCTTCACCAAAAGAGTTCTCCGGATACCCTTGGACAAGCCATTCGAGGAGGCTTACCTTACCCACAGGCAATGGATGTTTTTCAGGGAAACCAAGGAAACTGAGCAGGACATACATATGATCTTCGACCAGATCAGAGAGAAGATGAAGCAAAGAATTACACTGAAGAAGAATAGTGATCCTAGGAAATTTACAGTACCTTGATTGGTTAAGGGTATTGAATTTCCATGTGCGATGTGTGACACAGGTTCATCAGTCAGCATACTACCCAAGGTAATGGAAGACCATATGGGTTTGAAGATAGAGCCATCGTAGGATTTGTGGATTATTCTACGAGGAACTCAGGAGGAATCATCAAAGACCTTGAGGTGCAGATTGAAAACGCACTAGTTCCAGTTGACTTCCATGTCCTGGAAAACAAGCAGAAAAAGAATCATTCTCTACTGCTTGGGAGAGGTTTCATGGCCACTGTAGGAGCAGTTTGCAACATGCAGACAAATCAGTTATGTCTGACACTAATAAATCCTGATGTCCACTATGATCCAGTCAGAGTTATGAGACTACGGACGTCTGACACTAGGGTTAACACATAATTCATTGCAGTATGCTACTTCAATTATGAGGATGAATACGAAACCTAGTATTCAGGATCGATAGACAGCGGGACTTCACCTTCGATCGATATTGACATTAATCTACCGATCGACAACAAGTCCAAAGAATCGATCGACAGTATTCTTGCGAATTAGACTTTCACTTTGCTATCACACTGCTATCCGCGCTTTGACGTTGCTACACAGCCCCAGACAGCGATTGATTACCACTACGGTGACACGATCAGCAAACAAGGCAATTATTCTATTGGTAGTTGGGCATAGGAGAGCTTTCATTAGAGTTTCGCAGTGAACACTGAACTACCTGAGACGAGATCTGATGAGTATGACGAGGACTACCACAGAGAGAAGAACATTGAGTACCATCTTGCCATGGATAATAGAGGACTTCTCCATACATCGTCTGTAGATGTAACGTCAACATTGATCGACAGCAAGCCTATGCCATCGATCGACAGCAAGCCTATGCCATCGATCGACGTCAAAACCGGAAACCAGAGAGGAGCAGATGCAACACTTTTTGCCCTAACCTATAGATAAGGAATCTGTCTCAGCCGTCAGCCGCCAACGATCGACAGCAGCAACAACCCATCGACCGTCATTCGTTACAAACATCTATCCGAAGACCATTTGAATAATAATACTGATTACTATATAATTCCTGATGAATTTGGTATTTTCAGAGATTCAGCAGAACGAGCACGAGGGATGGAAGTATCCTCAATGTTTCAAAGGAAGATTTTGCAGAAATTTTTGCCATGCATGGATCCGACCTCTTTTTCCAACCGAGGAAAGAATCTGCTATTCGACCATCGATTGACAGAAGATCCTTTTCATCGATAGACGGTTTGGCCACGCCATAGCAAAACAGCTACAACAAATCAGAGATTGATGAGCTAGTAAATGAAACCTACAAAGTTATCAGAACGTCAGACAATTTTCTTTCAAAGAGGCTTGATGACATCTACTACCCGTTCGACAACAGTATCAATTGGTTGACCACATGCATGGATGAGATGAAGCAAAACCTATCCATTCTTCAGAAACAACATGAAGTCGGTGAAGATAGATTGAAATCGATCGACACTCACACTCAACCATCGATCAACGCTAACATCTAAGCATCGATCAATGAAGGACTAGCACCATTCGAAGATAGGCTACAATCATTCACCTATCAACTAGATGGTGTTTACCACCCACTACGTGATGGTGTAGACTTCCTAACCACACGCCTGGACGCTTTGCAATAGGAGATGGTTATGATTCAGAGATAACTCGATTCTCAAGCAGAACCGTCACCATCGATCGACAGAAGAACTCTACCATCGATCGACGACGACTACACAACAAGACGAAGCAAGCTAGTTATCGAGAAGTCACTACAAAATAAGTTTGATGAGACCACTTTCTCTCAAGACTTGCTGAAAGAAGATGTCTACCAGGAGCTGAAGGACATCACAGAAACAACATATGCCAGACTTGGAATGCAACATTACAACATTGGGAATCATCAGCATATAATGCATGCAAGTGAGATTGCTAGAGAAAGATTGAAGAATCAATGGTTCAGAGGAGATGAGGCCATAAGAAGCTTCATTGGCACTTGGTTCCAGATGAGCAAAGATGAAGTGGACACTTGCATACAACCAAGTGGTCACTTTGATCATTACTAGCCAAAAGCAACCTCCAAAGTCAAGCTAAATGACTATAACAAAGCACTAAGTGGGAGGCAACCCACTATTAGGTATTTTCTATAGCTTTATTTATTCTATGTTATTTAATTACGTTTTTACGTTATTGAAGGTCTAAAAAAATAGAAAACCAGAAAACCTAAAAAAGAAAACCAAGGAGAGGTTACTTGTCATCGACCGATGAGACAAGGTCGACATCGATCGACATCACGTCACTTGCACCGATCGATAGACACATTCTTGTGTCGATCGACATCAACATCAGCAATTAGGTATATCGTTCTCCTTGTTACATTAAGTACTTATGATTTATATTATCACTAAACTTCGGCTAGATATACGCTGGTGACAGTATAATTTAAGTCTGGGGATGAGGAGGTTTACTAATATTATTTACCAATGAGTTTTAAAAATGTTTTTATAAAGTTTTATTAAGTCAAGAAAGAGAAAATGAACTTCTACAATGTTCCTTACTCATCTAACAACTCTTTAGCACCATTCTTTCATTTATTGACTGCAGATTGTACTAGAGATGCTAAAGTGGATCAGCCTACCAGTTATTCACACTTGCTGAGAATGTTTGGAAAAACCAAAGCTGGCCTCCAACTTAATCGAGCTTTGTTGGGGTCAAAATCGGTTACGACGGAATGAATAGTGTTTTCCGACACATGATGAATAGTGTTATTCGATGCTTGGTTCACGCTGTCGATTGCTGTTGTTTGGAGGGTGTTGATCAATGCTTCCCTCGTAGGCTTACGGATCATGCATGAATCAGCAGGCTCCTCTTTGAAGAACCCATAAATCTTCTCTTCATTGTTGTTGCTGGTAATAAGATGAATGTACCTGAAACAAAAGAAAAAAAATTATCTGTTTTTGAACAATAGTAAAACCTAGACTAAATCTAACTAAATAAGATCTAATGGTGATTAAAGGGGCAACGGCGCCAAATTTGATATCTCACTCAAATTACCATAAAGAGTGATTTGTACTCTCTCAAATAAGAGGTCAAGTTGTAGCACTTAGGGATCAAATTCACAGGGACTTATAAGATTAAGCTAGGTCAAATGGTTTAAATGTAAATAGCAGTGGTGTGAGCAAAGTAATTGCTCGATTGATTGGTTGGGGTTGGATGGAAGGATGGTTTGCTAGACTTAGGGTTTCTATTCAGGCAATCAGGATTATATTAGTATAGAGATTAAGGTTGGATATTATAGAACTCACACTAAGGAATAATCTATCAACTCTCGCATGTTTAGCTTATCTATTACTAAATCTAAGATCTCAGCTCTCGCTCTCGCATGTTGATCCTGAGAAAGTGTCGATCACCGATTCTATAGGAATGTCGATCGATACACCTTTCAAATCAAGATCGATACTACTAACGAATTGTCGATCGACAACCCTTCTAGCAAGCTTTCGCGAGCGGGTTTCAACTCTGTTCACTAGGTTCCTAGATCAAATCTTGTCTTTCTCTAGTAATCTTAGCACAATATAAATGGTTCATGTAATAGACCATGCTCTCGCTTGCGTCTAATTATCCTAACAACATGATTCTAATTAGCTACTCTAGAACACAAGTAGTAAGTTCAATCCAATTGATGGATATCCCAAAAAATTAGCAATTCTATATTTTGAGCTAATCCCTCATCCTATCTGAACCCTAAATCTAACAGGTGGATTTATTCAGACATGAAGTTTGTCACAAAAATCATAGATGAATATATTCAAAATAGAAAGCAATAGAATATAAAAACCAAAGAAGTTCTAGGAGGACTCTGAAGGAGTTACTCCCTTCTCTCCTAACATAAACTAAGAACAAGATGTAAAGAAAGCGTAGCCGTCAACAATGGCTTAGAAACACAATAAATAGTGTTTTAGGTCGTCCATGGGTATTCTGGTAATTTGTGGTTGCTTCTGGGCTTAATCCGGCCATATTTTAGAATCACCATCGATCGAAACCAAGGGTGCACCGTCGATCGATGTTGCTTAATCTCCTCGACAGCTTCCTCTCGTGAGGCAGACTGACCACTCTTCACCAAAATGAACATAACTTCTGCTACAGGATGCTGATTGATCTCAAATTGGTGGCATTAGAAAGCTAACTAAAATGTATATGTTGTGTCAAAATATCAGCTCAATCTCACCATGGGCAAGTCTCCATACATAGTTAGACATCTGACATGTATGTGTAGTTCTGCACTCAAAGGGCTCCAAAACACCCCAAAATCACCACTTTCCTCTAAAACATACCTAAACCTGAAAAAATACTAAAAAGACACCAAAACAACTATAATTTATTTTAAAACACCTACATTTCATGCCTAAATGTGGGTAAAATCCATGGTATATGAGCTGGAGACTGCTTGGGAAAACTACAAAATGTCAGTTTTGTATTTGACCAAAATTTTGACTTCGTTGAATATGTTGGTTTTGTATTTGATTTAAATGTTAAAAAATTGACCAAAATAAAAAAAAAAGTGTAGACTTCATATTCAGTATACTAATCTAAGAATAAAAAACGGAGACCGCATATGAAGTCTACTATTTTATTTTGGTCAAATGCAAAACTAATCGGTCAGAATTTGATAGTAGACTTCAGGTGAAGTCTACACATTTGTAGACCTTCATCTCAATCTGTATGAACTTTAGAAAATATAATTTATAAGATAAAATAATAGTAAAGTAAATTAATAGAGTTTGAATATGTAACTTTATTTAAATATAAATACAAAACACATTTATAAATGTAAATCTTTTATTTTGAGGGGAGGAGATAAAAACCATGGAAGAAATACATGCAAAATAAATATAAAATTATGAGAAAAATAAACATTATACAAAAAAAATTAAAGTTACCCTTGTTTTTGTAGACTTTTTTTGTAGACTTAATGAATCTACTATATCATATAATTTTCAGATATGAAAAATATGTACATTTGAAAATGTGAAAAATAGTTTAAATCTGGAAAAAAACATGAGAATTAAAAAAATTTTGTTTTTTTTTTTTTGCAACAAACATCTATTCTATTAGCTATTCTATTACTCAAACTTGAGGTGGTCTGGATAACTAAACCGGAATAGAACAACCAATGTAACAAAGAGTCCTATGAAAAGATCTCGCAGGCTTAGCTAAAAAATATGAAATTCCATTTTTGTGTCCTTGGGATATGAGATATTTTGAAGTATGAAAAACATATCAGCAGCGTCTTAATAGCCTCCAATTCTGTTGCAAAACTTGGCCAAACATGAGATATTTTATCATGGCGATCAAATCCTTGCAGTCTATTTCAAAGTGGTGACATGAAGAATATTGTAGCATGCTCTCCATTCCCCATCGCATTGCTTCTAATTCTGAATGTAAAGGAGCCTCTTGCCTCCTTAAGTTTCGCGTTCCCATGAGCTAAATCTTTCAATAACAATCATTCCAAACTCATCCACGACCACTGAGCTGTGAGGTGGTAGTCCATGATCCATCCACCATGCATATATTATAACATAATTTTTATATTTAAAAATAAAGCTCTTAGTATTTTTTTTATAAAACAGGTTTACCTATTTTTGGTGATATAATTTTTATTTTCATTTTCAAAAAATAATATTTCATTATTAATACTATTTTATGTTATTTGCATTAATAAATACCAAAGTTCAAATTTTAAATTCATCGTTCGAGTTTTTAAAAGATAAGTAAAATCTAGAAAAAGTCAAAACCTAAAAATTGAAAACAAAATTCGTTTTTTTTTTGTCACAAACTGAAAACCAAATTTTAAAAAGTAAAAACTATGTAAACAGCTTAAAATCTGCTTTGGAGAACAAGAAGACCAAAACAGCTGGAAGTTATGGACACGGGCATGTGGTTGTTTATATAAATCGGTGAGAGAATAGTGACTTCATTAACTGCATCCATATAAAGTTATAGTTCTTTTTTTCTTTGTCAAAGAATAGTGGCTTCATTGTGGAACTGTGGCTTCATTCACTTCATCTATACGTAAAGTCTTTATATCTGTACTTTGCACGGAACGGAATGCATGTTGTGTATATAAATAATTTTAGGATTTTTTTTTGCAAAATAATTTAAAAGTTGAAGCAAATATAAAAATAATCTTTTACTTTTTTATATTTTACTATTTATCCAAAAGTTCAATTTATTCACGCAAATACTATTATGTATTATTTAAGAAAATGATTTTTAACTAAGTGTTGAGAATGTCCTAAAATCATTTGTACTTACTCTTGGTAAAGTTGTAACGTCAAGATTCGACTATCATATAAAATATTAGGTGGTTATAATGTTTTGCTAGAAACCACTTACAATATATGAATTGAGAATTCATTACTAATATTATATGATCCTACATGATCACACACCTAAGCAAACTGGAAAATAATAAGTTGAAGTTTTATATAAAATATTATATATATGTGATATATGTAATACATATTATATACTTGGACGTGAGATTCTGTGAGTTTCTTAATGTGATTAAGAAAATAAACAATTTGGACTTAGCCCATTATAATGCCTAACGACATTAGCTCACGTCTATTAGTATGTATATATATAAAGTCTTGCTTATTGAAGATTAACCTAATGAAGATGGCTGGCCGCACTTTACAATCGAGACGTAAAGGAGTGAAGAAGAAAATTGTTTTCTTCTTACGCAAGCAACAATGAGTTCATCAAAGTTTTGAGATTTGATATCGACGACACTAGCATCCCGAATCACTCCAGTTTGTGTGCATGTGGATACCGGTAGAGATACAACGTTTAGAGTGCTTTAAGTTTTGATTTGGTTTTATTAATTCATCTTTCTGTTGCAAATAATCAGGTATATTCGGAACCATAAGATCTAGATTCATTTCAGTATTTACATGAGATCTATGAAAACTAAATTTATAGGTTGATTTATAAATCGTTATAAACCCGTATGAATTCCAACAGTGGTATCAGAGCCTTAGGGCCGTCTCAAATTAATTTTAGACCCTGTTCAAAAAAAAATATTAATCGTATATTTTATCAAGTAATTTTAAAATTTAATAACTTTGTCTGATTTTTTTAATTATAAACTCTAAATTTAACATTATATCTAAAATTTTAAAGTTTCTGACCATAATTTATCTATATATTTTTTAAAAATTTTAGACTTTTTTATTTTTATATTTTGGGGCCCTGTTCGATCGCTCCACTTGTGCATGCTGTTAGAGCCTACTTGCATAATATTGATCTGAATCTAGTCAGATAGATATATATGATATATTTATTAAAACTGATGTAGCGATTTGGATAGTTATTATAACTTGATTATAATCAATCGCTGTATAATATTTTACATACGATTGAAAGTGTTTTGATCACCTATGTAAATATATGATTTATAAGGGATCACGTACTTCGTAGTTGCGTGATTGCTAAAATAATTAAATTATGTGCATATGAGGGGATCGTCCTCGTTCTTCTTAATAGTCTCAAACTATAACTTTCATAAATACTGATTTAAGAAATAGTCAAAAGTTCATAGCTAATAAACGTGTATAGGATACGGTTATGCTATGGCAGCTTGACAATATGTGTCTATTTTAATTTGTTAAATAATTACATATATGTTTGAGACTAACTACGGAAAATTCAATACTACATATTAGCACGGCATGAATGAGATAAATATGTTTGATACGATCATTCGATATTTATACAATTAATATATTCCTTGTGTAACATCCCGAGTTGTGATATGTGAAAAGGCTTAAGAGAATTGATTTGGCTACCTATGTCACCAAAGTTGACTTACCTTTTCCGGAGCACATCCTGAAAGAACTCCAGAGTTAAGCGTACTTGAACTGGAGTAGTGGAAGGATGGGTGACCTATCGGGAAGTGATTCGCGATAGCGTGTGAGTGAGGCCAAAGCACGGGGAAAGGTCGGGTGGTGATTGCAGGGTCAGTAAACAATGATTTCGGGCCTTGGAAAATTAACGACCGGCCGTCAGATGGGATGGGACCCACGGGCCGAGAGAGCGGGCGTGGGTGGCCCATTAGCCGTGGGCGGGTCGGGGTGTTACAATTGGTATCAGAGCGGGTTAAGATCCCTTAGTTCTGTCCTAAGGGATCAGCATTTCCGACGTTTTAAAAAAAAAAACTTGTTTTCATTAAAAGAAAAGAGTTTGTAAAAGTTTTGTTTCTTCTAACATTCCTGAAAATGATTTCAAAACTACCCACTATATCTATACGTTATTATGATTTTGATCAGATCCATTGTACTTGCAAAATTTCTTTTTGAGCTTAATTCATTCATTGGTTTTTAAATGATCCCCGAGCAAAGTTGTTCTCGCCTTGTGTGCCTCCCTTGTATGATGTGTGATTGTGTGAGTTCCTTTTGTTATCGGATGTTAAGTTCGGAAGTCTAGGGCTTGGAATTCGGGGACGAATTCCGATTAACAGGGGAGAATTGTAACGGCCCGGTTCTTGGCCCAAAAATTTCTTAAGGAGAGCCCGTTAAGACTGCAGCCCATTAGGGTAAATGACCTAGGGTTCCCTCTTTTTCCTATAAATGAAGCTGCCTCCTCTCACTTTTCTCTCATTTCTGAAACTTGAGCGAAGCTCTGCAGAGATTTAGAGAGACTAGGAAACCCTAGCCGTCAAGCTTCTCTTTTTCCTTTTCTCTCTTCTTCTCTCGCGCCTCTCTCTCTCTCCCTCTCTTTTCTCATTCCGTTGGACCTCTTCCTCTCTCCTTGCTGCGAGCCCCCGAGAGCAAGCCGAGCCGCCGGTGGTGGTGGTGATCGTCCGAGTGTGGTGATGGTGGTGGCTGTGTGGTGTTGTGGTGGTGACCAGATCTCGTCTCTCTCTTGTTTACTTGTTCCAGATCTGTTCAGATCTCCTCTCCCTTGTCTCTTGTACCCATATCCAGATCCAGATCTAGGCTAAGGTGGAGTGTCTCGAACCCAACCTTCTTTCATGATTCTGTATACTCCTATATGTTGGAGTTAGGTTTGATTAGACCCTGATTGGGAGTTAGGTTGATAGGACATGGTAATGCTAGGATGATAGATGAATGGATCATGATGCATAAGAACCCTCATACTGATAAATGGGACTTGATGAACTGAATTGAATTGTTGTGGTGATGATTGATTGGTAGTTGATTCTTGTATGTTTGGATGTGTTGTCCCATGTGTTGTTGTGATTGAAGTTAGGATGCTAGAGAGGAATAAATGCTAGGATGATAGATGAGTAATGATTATAAAAGTTATTGAAGTAGAACTTGAATGCGATGTGTATTGTGTGTGACACCGATAACGGGTGGCGTCTAGTGATTGAGTCCAAGTACAAGTATGAATGAAAAAGGAAAGTAAATGAGAATGGGAAGGGATAAGTGAAAATGATAAGAAAGTGAGAGGATAAGTAAAAGTATGAAAGAATGACGTTAAGGTTAAGCATGGATGGGAAAGCATATAGAGTCTAAGGAAAGTATGTGGGGTAGTAGTCCACACTAGGTATCCATAGGAGATGTGGCCAATCCACAAGAATATGGAAGCACCCATAGGAGATGTGGCCAATCCACAAGAATATGGGGTAGAAGCCTAGTTGGGGCTACCCACTGATGAAAAGGACGAAAAGATGAAAAGGATGTGCATTGTAGGGTCTTTAGCTCATGGTCGGGTAACGGGAAGTTAAAGGTGTCATAGGATCGAGTCGGACTGGTAAGATGAGTCGGTTATGTCTAGGGTTTGACGTGTGTGGCAATGAGTGAGATCATTGTCTTGATTGATCACTAGGTTGTTAGAAATGAATGAAAGTGAATGTGGAAATTACAGATGACGATAGGAAATGATAAAATGCATTAACTGTTTGTAGTGGCTAGTCAGTCCTAGTTCCCGCATAGAGTAGTATAGAGTGTCATGCGGGCAGGCTGGTCTAGAACCACTTCACTGATTAACTTGTTGCTCACCCCTCCATTTCCATTTTTCCCTGTGCGCAGGACTGTAAGTAGAAGTATATGGATGTGGGTGTGACGGTATTTTAAAGAGGGTTATGCGCTCGTCTCTCGGAACCAGTAACGGGACACGTAGGGTTGTTTAAATGAGTAGACACGTGTCCATAACGCCCCTTCGATTACACCTTGTATATGGTTTATATTATTCATTCGTTGCTTGTGGTATGCTTATTAAACAACTAGCCAGAAAACATTATCGTAATGTTGTGACTGCAAGTTTTTAAAATTAATACAAGTATTATATACGTGCATGTGAAATCAATTGACCGGTTCAGTTTTATCTGTTGGTAATTTGGTTTGGTTCAGCGAACACATGTTTAATCTTTCATTTAATTGGAATAACTAATATGATTAGATTCTCAAGATTAAATTAAGATTAACTATGTAAAATAATTAATGGTTTTAATTAGATTAAAATTAATTAATTATTTGTAATCCAATAAGAATGCATATAATATATGTATTATTTATATTTATATTTTATATTAGATATAAATTTTAAATACATAATAAAATTGGATTAAGATTTGTTCCTCAATTAATTTCAAGTATTTTTGATGTCTACCCAATCTTATCAACCATCAAGGCCCGTTTCATTGTAAGATGGGCTTGCCAAAGCAAGGTGTCCGCAATTACATGAGTGAGGTGGATGGTAACGGTTACCATGTGAAACAAGATTGGTTCACTTGACTAGGCTATCAAAACGGTTTTGGGCTTAGAGACATAGGTTGAACAAGCCATGAGATGTCGTCTGACAACCAAGAATTATATTGGATATAATTAGCAAAGTGCTGCTTACCTAAATAGTTAAACATTTGGACGATGAGCCAAAGCTCACTCGGATTTTAGTGAAATATGTATCTTGGATATTATATTCATTTGAAGAAATTGTTTTGAATATAATATGAGTTTTCTTAATTGTTGAGATTTCTCTAATTCTAGAACATCATATTAATATTTGCTATTCTTATATTCCAGCAATGTTAACTCCTCATAACCCATTTTTATATGCCCTTGAGAAGGACAAATTGAATGGATCAAATTTCCTCCAATGGTATCAAAACCCGAGAATTGTTCTCAAACAACAGTGTAAAACTTTAAAGGAAAGGATAAGCCAAGCTGGATTGCGAATCCTAGCCAGCTTGATCCTTCTCCTAAGTTTAAACCCTACTTGGAAGATCTGAAGAAAAAGGACTTTGGAAACATCGTCTAGGGGTATTTATGTTATAGAAGTAAATGTTACTACTTTTGGCTTTACTTCTTGGGTATTGAATACCGGTTGTGGCGCTCATATTTGTACAAATATGAATGGCCTAAGCAACAGTAGAATATTGGAGAAAGGACAAGTGGACCTACGCTTGGGAAATGGAGCAAGGGTTGCTGCATTAGCTGTGGGAACATTTCACTTGTCTTTACCTTCAGGCTTGGTTTTAGAACTTAAGAATTGCTACTATGTACCTGCTATAAGTAGGAATATTATTTCCATTCCTTGTTTGGATTTGGAAGGATTTCAGTTTTCGATCAAAAACAAGTGTTGTTCCTTTGATCGTAATGATATCTTTTATGGTAGCGGTCCATTAGAGAATGGACTTTATATTCTAGACCAAAGCGTACTTGTCTATAATATCAGTACCAAAAGATTTAAGTCTAACGACACGAATCAGACTTTTCTTTGGCATTATTGTTTGGGCCACATAAATGAGAAACACATTCAAAATCTTCATAGTGATGGACTTTTGAGCTCATTTGATTATGAATCATATGAAAAATGTGAATCTTGTTTATTGGGTAAAATGGCTAAGGCTCATTTTACTGGACACAGTGAAAGAGCCAAAAACTTATTGGAACTTGTACATACGGATGTATACGGCCCAATGAATATAAATGCTAGAGGAAACTATCAGTACTTTATTACATTTACTAACGACTTCAGTAGATACAGTTATGTTTATCTAATGAAACATAAGTCTGAATCTTTTGAAAAGTTCAAAGAATTTCAGAATGAAGTACAGAATCAGCTTGACAAGAAAATAAAAACTCTTCAATCTGATCGAGGTGGAGAATATTTGAGTCAAGCATTTAATGATCATCTGAGAGAATGTGGAATTGTTTCACAACTCACTCCTCCAGGAACACCACAGTGGAATGATTTGTCCGAAAGGATAAATCTGAACTTTATTGGATATGGTTCGGTCTATGATGAGTTATACAGATCTTCCACCATATTTTTGGAGATACGCTCTAGAAACGTTTGTGTTTACGCTAAATAGATGTCCATCAAAATCAGTTGAGAAGACACCATATGAGATGTGGACTGGAAAGGTTCCAAATTTTGTCTTTTCTGAAAGTTTGAGGTTCTAATGCTTATGTCAAACGTATGTTTACTGATAAGCTTGGACCTAAATCTGATGAATGCTACTTCATTGGTTCCTAAAGAAACCAAAGGTTATTACTTCTACTATCCCACCGAGAACAAAAAGTTTGTTGCTCATAGTGATGTTTTTCATGAGAGAGAATTTCTTTCTAAGAAGAACAGTGGTAGTAAAGTACAACTCGAAGAAGTTCGAGAAACACATGATGTGGTTTCATCATCTTAGGAAGATGATCAATTAGATTTACGAAGAGTCGTAGAATCTACTCTTGTGGAGCCTGAAGTGCGTAGGTTCGAAAGGACACGTCACGAACCTGATAGATATGAGGTTTGGGTGACGGATCATCATGATCTATTGATAATGGATAGTGATGAACCTACGCCCTTTGAGGAAGCTATGATGGGCCCTGACTCCAATATATTGCTTGAAGCAATCATCTCGGAGTTGGAATCTTCGTTTTAATGAGGCAATCAAAGAGTTTGGTTTCATTAGAAATAAAGAAGAACCTTGTGTTTACAAGAAGACTAGTGGAAGGGTAGTTTTCCTTGGTGTTGTATGTAGATGACATACTTTGAGGTTGTTTCTCAATGAAAGACATGAAAAAAGCTATATATATCCTTGGAATAAGAATCTATAGAGATAGATTAAATAAGACTATTGGATTATGTCAAGATACTTATATCGATAAGGTCTTACATAGATCCAAGATACATGATTCCAAGAAAGGCTTTTTGCCAATGTCTCACGGCTGAACTCTTAGGAAGACTCAGTGTCCTTCGACACAGGATGAGCGAGAGCGCATGAGTAAAATCCAAAGGATCTATCATGTATGCCATGATCTGTACTCGTCCAGGTGTTGCATGTGCTTTGAGCATGACTAGTCGATACCAATCTGATCCAGGTGAAACTCACTGGACAACAGTCAAGAATATTCTCAAATATTTGAGAAAACTAAGGATAAATTCTTGGTCTATGGAGGAATTTATGAGCTTGTTGTAAGTGGTTACAGCGATGCCAATTTTTCAAAATGACAAAGGTGATTTTCGATCACGAGTTGGTTTCAACTTTTGTCTTAATAGAGAGTGGTGAGTTGGAAGAGTTCCAAGCAAAGCACCATAGAATAGTCTCAATGGATGCAAATGTTGTTGATCCATTGACCAAGCCTCTTCCATGGCTGTGGGAACCGAAATTCGCACTGTCGATTTCCGTTTAAATAAGGAAACTAAAAAAACTCTAATTTCCCAGAGGACCCGGATATCTGCTAATTACCACACGTCAAGCAATCAGAACACGAGAATAACAACGATAAAGTATAAGAAATCGAAAAAGAGAGCAAAGAAGATCTTATTCCAAATTTGCGTATGAGCGTTTACAACAAGGTATAAGCCTGGGTTCGAGAGCTGTCGGCGAGATTCCTAGTTCTAGTAACCCTAAGACGGCTAAACCTAATTGAGTCGCAGCTCGAAATAACAAAAACGGAAAATTTCCTAAATTGCTCTAAGTGCTAAGTTTTCTCTGAAAAAAGTTCTTTTTCACGCTCCTCGCCTAGGACTCCTTATATACTAGCTCCAAGGTCGGTTTACGCTTTTACTCTTCTGCCCTTAAGCCGTCATAGCATAAAAATGGAGATATTCGATTTTTCCCGATCTTCACAATTATCTTCAAAACTTCCGTATTTATCCGCGGAAACTTGACATTTATCCTTCCTTGTAGGCCAAGCGTAAACCATGCTGTGGTTTACGGGCTTTTGGTTAGGAAATCGTAGGATGGGCCTCGAGTCGTGTTTTAGGTTCCTTTGGCCCGTCTTCCGACTCGACACGTTTACTACGAATTTTCCGCGGTTTCTAATCCGCGAAGTTTGATCGATGAGTTAGAATAGCGGAAAACATTGACTGAGCATGCTACGGTCTTCGGGAGATAACATTCGAAGGTTTGACGATAATCCATGGATTGGTGTCATATCGATGTTCGCAAGGGTTCAATCGCTACACAGCGACCGAACTTTGGCTCGAGCCCGGTTGCTACGTAGCAACCGAGCGGGACGAGCGCTCGGTCGCTACGTAGCGACCGAGCGGGACGAGCGCTCGATCGCTACGTAGCGACCGAGCTTTTGCTCGAGCTCGGTCGCTACGTAGCGACCGAGTGGGTCGGACGTTCGGTCGCTATGCAGCGGCCGATATCGGCCCGGACTTGGTTGCTACGTAGCGACCGGACGGCGTGTATGCGCAGTAATTACGCAACGACCGAGCTTGGTTTGTTTGGTTTGAATCTTCAACGATACTTCTTCGTAAAAACTTCGTATTGGTTATATTTTACGAAAGTTGTATCCTTCTTTTTACTCTCTCTTTCGGAAATACGATCTCTGAGGATTTTCGGGTGGTAATTCCGTCGTAAACGTTTTTAACCCCAACAGTTAGCCCCCTAGCCCGTTAGGATCATGCGTCGTGGGATCCTAGCGTGCGGTTAGGCATGTTTGGCAAGTTTGCCTCGAGCTCGGTCGCTACGTAGCGACCGAGCGTATGTCCTGCTTGGTCGCTATGTAGCGACCGAGCGCGACTGAGCTTTTCCAAAACGTCGATACAACGCTAATCCATGCATTCTCGTCTACCCTTTAATGCTATCACCCGAAGACCGTAGCAAACCCATTTCATGTTTCTCGTCATTTGAAGTCATCAATCGAACTTTACGATAAAAACCGCGGAAAGTTCGTTTTTATCGAAAGAAGTCGTCATAAACGTTTCGAGTTAAAAGACGGCCCAAGTAGACCTGAGACATGACTCGAAGCCCACTTACGATTTCTTAACCAAAAGCCCGTAAACCGTAGGACGGTTTATGCTTGGTTCGCAAGGAAAGATAAATGTCAAGTTTTCGCGGATAAATACGAAGTTTTGGAAGATAATTACGAAGATCGGGAAAAATAGAATATCTCCATTTTTAGACTATGATGTTGGATCGAAAACGGTCACGACGAAGTTAACGTCCAAATCTCTGCAATATATAAGTATGACTCTCCGCAACATAGATTTTTGATATAAAATTTCATCTCCAACTTCATTTGGATCAAACATAAGCCATCGGAAACATCCCCAGATAAGTTTGAGTATGACAATCGGAACACGGACAAACCAAGCTCGCTCATTGCGCAACTACCGCACATGCACGCTGTCCGGTCGGTACGTAGCGACCGAGCTCGAGCCAAAGCCCGGTCGCTACGTAGCGACGGAGCGTCTGTCCCGCTCGGTCGCTCTATAGCAACCGAGCTCGAAACAAAGCTCGGTCGCTACGTAGCGACCGAGCATTCGTCCCGCTCGTTCGCTACGTAGCGACCGAGCTCTTCCGAAACATCGATACGACACCAGTCCATGCATTCTCGTCTATCCTTCGATGCTATCTCCCGAAGACCGTAGCGAATTCAGTTCATGTTTTCCGCCATTCTAAAGCATCGATCAAACTTTACGGTTAAAACCGTGGAAAGTTTGTTCTTTATCGAAAGAATTCGCAGTAAACGCTTCGAGTCGGAAGACGGCCCAAAAGGACCTAAAACAGGACTCGAGGCCCATCCTACGATTTATTAACCAAAAGCCCGTAAACCGTAGCACGGTTTACGCTTGGCGCGCAAGGAAGGATAAATGTCAAGTTTCCGCGGATAAATACGAAATTTTGAGGATAAATACGAAGATCGGAAAAAATGGAATATCTCCATTTTATGCTATGACGGCTTAAGGGCAAAAAATTAAAAGCGTAAACCGACCTTGGACCGAGTATATAAGGAGTCCTAGGCGAGAGGCATAGGGGAAAATTTTTCAGAGAAAACTTAGCACTTAGAGCAATTTAGGCATATTTTCGTTTCTGTTATTCGAGCTGCGACTCAATTAGGTTATTGCCGTCTTAGGGTTTTAGAACTAGGAATCTCGCCGACAGCTCTCGTAGCCAAGACACTTACCTTGTTGTAACGCTCAAACGCAAATTCGGAATAAGATCTACTTTGCTCTTATTTTGATTTCTTATACTTTATCGTTGTTATTTTCGTGTTCTGATTGTTTGACGTGTGGTATTAGCAGATATTCGGGACCTCTGGAAAATTAGGGTTTTCCTAGTTTCCTTATTTTAACGGAAATCGACTGTGCGAATTTTGGTTCCTACAGTTTGGCGCTAGAAGGAGGGGGGGGGGAGTACGGATCAATCTAACCCGCAAAAGCCACATCACGCTCAATCAGACATGTCAACTGACGACGCGGATAACGTGCAGACTCCTCTTAATGGAGGCAGCGGCACCGATTTCCACACTCCAGCAGCGGACGTATCCGCGGCCAACGCAGCAGCCAACGCTGCGGCACTCGAGGAGTTTAAAAAGATGTTCGCCACCTATGAAAAAAGGTCGGAAGAACAGGACAGGCTCGTGAGCACCTTAACCAAACAGGTTGAAACCTTAACGACAAGGACTCGAGCAATCCGTCCCCGCGGAACCACTAAATTTCGCGGGAAAAGACTCGACTTCGCTACCCCACTCGATAGATCTGGAGTTTCGCGGGAACGACCATCGGGTCAAAACCCTAGCGAGAAATCTCCCGTCGAAAAGGGGAACCCTGAAAGTCCTCCGCCTCCCGCAAAGGATTCGGAGGATAACGAAGTCGAACGCGTTGACCTGGATCCTAGAGATGTCTCCAACGACACCGATGAGGACGTCGATAGACATCCAAGAAGGACCAGAAGCCGATCTGCTCGGGAAAGCTCTCCGTTCGACAAACCAATGACGGAAGAGGAGGAAACCCTCTATTGGAACAAACAAGAAGAGCTGGCTGAAAAGCAAACCGAGCTCACTCGCAGTAAACGCCGACAGGCTCAGAAATCTACTGACGAGACGTCGGATATCCGTGATCTTTGCGACTATATCACCAAGACTGCGGCAGAAGTAAGAGCCGTAAAGTCTCAAATCCGTCACGTTACTAGCGCTGCCCCTGAGATCGACAGGCTGCTAGAAGGGGCTCGGAAGACCCGGGAAAAATCAAAGTACTCAAGTATGACGGTACGACCGATCTGAAGGCGCACCTTCAGGCTTTCAACATTACTATGGGAAGAGCGAGACTGAAGGATGGCGAAAAAGACGCCGGTTATTGCCGCCTGTTCGTCAAGAATCTGGAGAGAGAAGCCCTCGAATGGTTCGCACGCCTTAAGCGAAACTCTATCGGGAGTTTCCGACAGCTCGCGTCGGAATTTCTTAAACAATACTCTATGTTCATAGATAGAGAAACTTCCGATGTCGATCTCTGGAGTCTGTCCCAGAGGAAAGACGAACCCCTCCGCGAATTGATCAGCCGATTCAAGCTGGTGATGTTCAGGGTCAGCGGGTTAAGCGAAAATGTGGCCATCGACGCGCTCAGAAAGACGCTCGGGTACAAGTCGAAATTTAGAAAATGGATAAGCCTCGACAAACCGCGGGCGATCCAGGACGCCCTCCACAAGGCAACGGACTACATCATAATCGAGGAAGAAACTAAAGTTTTGTCGCAAAAACATAAGTCGGCAAGGCCATCCTCGAAAGACGTAGATCGGAAAGCAAAAAAAGAAGAACTCTCGTAACGACAATTATGTCCATCACGAGGGGGAAGATCTCCAAGGAGTGTATAATTGCGCGATCAATTCAGACCAAGGCCGAACCACGGGTAATACGTGGACCCGCAATCAAGGATATGACGAAAACACCTTCTGCGAGTTCCACCAGTCCTGAGGACACTCCACGACTAACTGCAAAGTCTTGGGAGCAAGGCTGGCCGCGAAGCTACTCGCTGGAGAGCTCTCGAAAGTAACCAGCATCAAAGACCTCATCCTCGATTCCGATCGCCCTCCAAAGACGGACAGAAATCCGCTCGCTGAAAAATCCCCTCAACGAAACCAGCCCGGGGATAAACGCGACAAGAGGCCAGACGATAAGGGGAATGATAACAACATGATCATCGGAGGATTGCAGTACTGCAACGATACTGTTTTGGCCATCAAAGCTTACCAACGGAAAGCAGAGTCGAGTGCAAACTGGCCTACATGGTATCCTCCTCGAGATGGCCAAAATTGCTCAATCACCTTGACAAAGGAGGAAGCTGGCGGCATCGATCAACGTCACTGCGATCTGCTCGTCATAGATCTCGTCATACGAGACCTGGAAGTCGGAAGGGCACTCATCGACACGGGAAGCACGGTCAATGTAATCTTCCGCGACACTCTCAATCGAATGAGCATCAAACTCGGGGAAGTAATTCCGACCCCGAAACCACTCACGGGGGGGGGGGGGAGTGGGTGTGTATACTCGTATACTCCCACATAGGAAAAGATGCACCGTTGTAACCGAGTTTTTAGAAATTCCAAAAACTTTTACTACAATTGCTCCTTTTTATCAAAACGCTTACGCTTCAGTTAACGCAAAAAGTTTCAGGACACGCCTAGAAACGTTAAGACTCTTATCAGCAGCCTCATCTGGCCCAAAATCACAAAACGATCATCCTTCAACACTTAAGATACACATATAGTCCTCGAAACGACTGCGAGTCGTCGCAAAGTCTTAATTTGAGATAATACGAACAAATTGTCCGAACACGACTACCAAAACCTTACACCCCGTTCGTCGATTGGCCCCGACGAACACGCCAGCCGTCTTAAACAAACGCAACTCTATCACTCTTTTAATCTTCAAACGTCCAACGCAAGGACGAAAGCGCGCTACAACAAAAATCCTAAATTTTGGTTTAGCACTTCCAGTTGGCTTAAAAATTGTCTATGAGAAGATGCTCGATTCGTACTATACAAGTCGCATAAGCCGAGAACCTATCGCGGACTTTAAATTGGTACGAATCAGGAAGAAATCGCAACAGAAAAAATGATAGCCGGCTCGTCACCGCACAAACCTTAAACCGAAAGTAAACCTAGGTATTTCCCTAAACCGATCGCATTGGTCTCAAACATCTCAAGACATGATATCTAAATGATACGAGATCTTAAATCATGTCTCTCAGTTCACATCTCAACGTTCGCGAAAATCGTAAGAATCAGTAATTTTCTACGAAAAGTCACGAACGAACCGACAAATTGAACGTCTCATCATAATTAAATATGAGACGACAACTCATATTCACTTCGAACCTACTCAGGAAAATTCGAAATAAAACATCCATCATATATATAAAACCGCGCAATGCGGCAGGGATTCAAAGCCACCAACGGCCAGTCCCGGTAAACAATAAAACGGCCAAAACAGGCCCATACAATCTCTCGAAATAAAAGCCACATTCGGCCACAAACATAGAATGTTGGGGTCAAAATCGGTCACGACGGAATCAATGTCTGAAAGTCCGTAAAAATCGGCATGAAAGTTTTTACGAAAAGTAATCTTCGTAAAGAAATCTTTACGAAGAATCGCGCGGTAAAATCGTGTTCAAATCTCGATGGAATCAAATACCGGCTGACCCAAGGCAACGGACACATATCTAAAACCAGCCACGGACGAGCTCGAGTATGGCAATCGGACCACGGACAAGCCAAGCACGATCGCTACGCAGCGACCAAGCATGCACACTGCTCGGTCGCTACGTAACGACCGAGCTCGAGCCAAGCTTGGTCGCTACGTAGCGACCGAGCGAGCGACCGAGCATCCGTCCCGCTCGGTCGCTACATAGCGACCGAGCGTCCGTCCCACTCGGTCGCTACGTAGTGACCGAGCTCTTCCAAAACGTCGATACAACACCAGTCCATGCATTCTCGTATATCCTTCGATACTATCTCCCGAAGACCGTAGCAAACTCAGTTCATGTTTTCCGCCATACGAAGTCATCAATCAAACTTTACGATAAAAACCGCGGAAAGTTCGTTTTTATCGAAGAAGTCGTAATAAACGCTTCAAGTCGAAAGACGGCCCAATGGGACCTAAGACATGACTCGAAGCCCACCTTACGATTTCTTAACCAGCAGCTCGTAAACCGTAGGACGGTTTACGCTTGGTTCGCAAGGAAAGATAAATGTCAAGTTTTTGCGGATAAATACGAAATTTTATAGATAATTACGAAGATCGGGAAAAATGGAATATCTCCATTTTTATGCTATGACGGCTTAAGGGCAGAAGGGGAAAAGCGTAAACCAACCAAGGAGCAAGTATATAAGGAGTCCTAGGCGAGAGGCATGGGGAGAACTCTTTTAGACTTGAAATTCTCTGCACTTAGAAACTTTAGGCTTTATTCTCGACAAATTTGGTTTCTATGACTGGCACTCAATTACTAGACGAACTCGCCCAGGCAATTCGATCTCTGGTCCAGCTCTATCAATTGAACTACGTTTGGCTTGATTCTCGAAAGGGGTACGTAGGCAGCCTTTAACAATGTTCAGTCCGAAATCAGTCAAAAACCTTTTCTATATCTTTTTCGTCTTTTGTTATCGAGCTGCGACTCAACTAGGTTTGATCTTTTAGGCTGCTAGAACTAAGTAACTCGCTGATAGCCTTTGCGGCCAAAGTTTTTATGATCTCTTGTAATGATC
The DNA here is from genome assembly GCF_020379485.1 of Brassica napus. Classification (NCBI taxonomy): domain Eukaryota; kingdom Viridiplantae; phylum Streptophyta; class Magnoliopsida; order Brassicales; family Brassicaceae; genus Brassica; species Brassica napus. The sequence continues at coordinate 16,354,207 of NC_063434.1, forward strand.
GCAACCCTCTTACGCGGACTCGAAATAAGATCTACTGTTTTCTCTAAACTCGTTTGTTATCTTTTCATGATTTCCGCATATATTTGGTCACTTGTCGTTGGCTCTCGCAGAGATCCGGGACCTCTGGGAAATTAGGGCTTTCCTAGTTTCCTAATTTAAACGGAAATCAAAAGTGCGAATTTCGGTTCCCACATAGAACAGATAAACAAACACCTCCCTCTCAGTGATCACTCCACCTCTCAAGGTCCAAAGTAAAAGTCCCCGGACAACGAAGCGCCGAACGCATCCGCAGGACGATCCACTTCCTCGCCACCATCGGGAAACCCGGTCACAACCTCCTCAGTATCAGGGGAAACCGGGATGGAATTCCAGAACCCTTGGATCCTCCCGTCGATCGAGGGAATGAGCGCCTCAGCGTGAGCATGTTCGTTCATGCCGCTCTTCATCAAACTCATTTCCTTCTCGAAGACGTAGTCGTCGGCTCGCGTCCTCCAAAGACTTCCGACTGAACCACGGCACTCACGGAAATTGCCCACCGAGGTAAATGCGTCCTTGAGGTTCCCATACTCGAGTTTGAACTGAGAGGCACGAGTCTTCATCACCTTGACAATCTCCCTCTTGCCCTTCCTTTCCCCCTTGCGGATAGCCCTTGCATGTTCACGAGCAAGTTGTGCATCTCGCTCCAACATATCGCCTTGCACGCGAGCGAGATCTCGTTCCGCTTTCTCTGCCTTAAAGCGATAGACCATGGCTTCCCTGTGGCTCGCCTCAATGGCCGAGCCAAGCAAGTTGAGGCCCTGCAAAACCGGTTAACACGTTACAAGTGGAAAAAGAAACGCCTAGGCAATCGCCGAAATTTTCGAAAAAAAATATAACCCCGTTGATAATCCGAGACCCTTCCGCGACGACTTTCGGCCTCCCTGATTTATTTGTAGGCGGAGGAGCATCGAAGCCGGAGGGAAGACCAGTGAATAAATCATCAAAGTCCGGAATAGGAACCTCGCTAGTACCGCTTCTGTTGCCGTAAGCAAGGTCTGGATCCCATCCCGGAAGCATAGAATCGTCCGTCGAAAACTCTATGTCACCAAGATCGATATCATTCCCCTTCGAAGAGTTCCACCCCGTCGCAGCAGTGAGGGCAGCGGCAGGACTCTGATCATAGGGCTCGGAGTCGTTCCCCGTTTCCGCAAGACCGGGACACACAAACCTCAACGCCTTTCGAACTCGCTTTGGCGTAAAGGAAGTCCAGAAAAACGGACCATTCCTAAGAACATCCCTCACTTCAATGGTATCCTCGGGGAACGGAGCAAGCGGGTTGATGAAGGGACGATCATTCGGCAACCTCCGGAACAGTGGGATACAACTCTCTTCGACAGATGCAGCGTCTATACGAACAAAAAAGAAAAACTTCTTCCACGAGTTGAAGTTGGAGATAAACCTCTTAACCACCGACATAAAGCTCTGAGGGACCAGCCTATACTTGTCCGTATCCTTGACGAGCTGTAGCCTCAAAAATGCTTCAAAGTGATCAACGGAAAGGGAGAGACCATGCTCGTAGATCAGGATCAGGATTCCATTAAGATGCTGAATGGCAAGGGGATTCAGCTGGCTTATCGCCACCTCGAAACGGTCCAACACTCGGACAAATTTCGGGAATCGGGAAACACAAGCGACAACGCACTACGAACGCTTCGTAGCAAGTAAAATAACCCTCCGGGGGGCTATTAGCGCGCTCCCCTCGACGAGGAACCCAGAATTCCACCGTGCTTGGAATGTGGTAGAACAACCGCATGATCTCGAGGAACTCGTCGGTACTCGTGCTTGGAGCCCCTTCCTCGACTGCACGATGGGTCAGGACCGGGAATGACTTCTCTTTGGGAGGAGTGATCGAACCGTAATGTGCAACCGACCATGCCTCATTCTCGGCGGGATCTACCGAGTGAGGCACGAACTCTATCTTCAGAACAAGGAGCTCTTCATGAGCACTTGCGGACGAAGACCCTTTCCTCGAAATCTTTTTCTTACTTGACATTTTATACTCCTCTTTTGGGAAACTAGAAGAAAAGGATAGAGAGAAAGAAATAAATTTTTCTTAAAGGAAATCTTTGAGAAAACTAGCAAGTGAAAAAATTGTGAAGAAGTTACCTCCCTTCTTATAGGCATGAGGAATTACTATTTACTTGCAGATTTTCGGACAAAAACTTCTCCCAAATACACCAATCTCGTCCGAACTTCCCATACCGCGCGTTAGACTCTCGCTGGAAATCCACAATTCTAACGGGCTGGGTGGCTAACTGTTGGGGTCTAAAACGGTCACGACGAAGTTAACGTCCAAATCTCCGCAATATATAAGTATGACTCTCCGCAACATAACTTTTCAAGATAAACGTTCATCTCGAACTTCATTTAGATCAAACATAAGCCATCAGAAACATACCCAAACCAATTACGGAAAAGTTCGAGTATGACAATTGGAACACGGACAAACCAAGCTCAGTCATTGGGCAACTACCGCACATGCACGCTGTCCGGTCGCTACTTTGCGACCGAGCTCGAGCCAAAGCCGATTCTATCTCCCGAAGACCGTAGCAAACTCAGTTCATGTTTTCCGTCATTCTAAATCTTCTATCAAAATTTGTGGTTAAAACCGCGGAAAGTTCGTTCATTATCGAAAGAAGTCGCAGCAAACGCTTCGAGTCGAAAGACGGCCCAAAGGGACCTAAAACACGACTCGAGGCCCATCCTACGATTTCTTAACCAAAAGCCCGTAAACCGTAGCATGCTTTACGCTTGGCACCCAAGGAAAGATAAATATCAAGTTCCCGCGGATAAATACGAAACTTTGAGGATAAATACGAAGATCGAAAAAAATAGAATATCTCCATTTTATGCTATGACGGTTTAAGGGCAGAAGAGTAAAAGCGTAAACCGACCTAGGAGGGAGTATATAAGGAGTCCTAGGCGAGAGGCAAGAGAGGAAAACTTTTCACAGCAAACTTAGCACTTAGAGCAGTTTAGGCAATTTTCCGTTTTTGTTATTCGAGCTGCGACTCAATTAGGTTGTTGCCGTCTTAGGGTTTTAGAACTAGGAATCTCGCCGATAGCTCTTGTAGCCCAGGCTCTTACCTTGTTGTAACGCTCAAACGCGAATTCGGAATAAGATCTACTTTGCTCTCCTTTCGATTTATTATCTTTTCTCGTCTTTATTTCGTGTTCTGATTGCTTGGCGTGTGGCATTAGCAGATATTTGGGATCTCTGGGAAATTAAGGTTCTCTTACTTTCCTAATTTAAACGGAAATCGACAGTGCGAATTTCAGTTCCCACATCAACCAACAGTGATGCAAAATTGCAATGCAACTCGATTCTCAAGAATTTCACTTTTTCCCATAAGTTTTTTATTTGCAAAGAAGCCCCTACACTTGTTTAGCCTATATATTAGTTTATTCTCCGGTTACTATTTAGGCTACACTTCATTTTGGAACATATAGATTAGGATTGGAGAGAGAGATATGAACTCCTTCAAAGAGAAGATTTTGAATTCCCTTTTTTACTCTATTCCATTCATGCAGTTTAGTCAAATATCTATGATGTTCTATGTATGAGTAGTTCACTTGTTAGATTTAGGGTTTTTCAAGGGTCACTAAATGGATTGTTAAACTGATAGAATTACTAAGGAAAATAATTAGTTCTTCATATGGTTAATCTTGATTCCAAGTTTAGAATTGATCCTCTTAATCATTCTCCTACATAAACTCCTCATCACTAGAGTCCTCATCTACGATATCATTCTCCTCCAAGTCCAAGAGACAATCCTCCTCCTATTTCAAGAGACCCTAAGTTCTCGTCCACTCTTCTTCATCATCGAAGAATGTCTTTCCTAATGTTTTCCCCGAATCATGTCCTTCACTCACTTTTGGATGTTTCTGCATCGTGAGGCATGTATTGCATTTGAGCTCCTCTCCTTCCTCTTTAAAGGTTTGTTCATACTAACTCTTCTATGTGCCCTCAATTAGAGCAGTAATTGTAGGTTGAATTGGGATTGCATTTTATCAATCATGGGCTTGAGATTCTCAAAATTTCAGATTTTCTTTGCTTTACTTTCGGTCTCTGAAACCTCCTCCCGATCTAGTAATTTTTCTTTCATTTTTTGGTATGTTGATGATTTTTTTCTCTAGATTCAGGAAAAAATCTCTTTTATGGCGATGCTCAACTGAGATTGTACTCTGCTTCGGTGTCTAAAGATTAAGATCAGGAACATTTGTGTGAGTGTCAAAAGACTGGAGAAAGATTACAGCTCTCCCTCAATCCAGTGGATTGCCAGTACCAATCTCCTCTCGTGCAGAAGCCTCACCCCCAAGCTTTGCCTAATCTCTCATTTTTCTCAGTGCAAAGGAGTCTTCATACTGTCGTTTGCGGTACACTTCCTTAGAACTCATCCTTGTTTGGAGAACAGAAGTGAAGTCGTTTGAAAAAGTAGATTTTGTTTTCACGTATTTTAGCTGCATCGAGTTTTATTTGTTATCCACATTGACTTTCCTTCTTGAATTGTCAACAATTCGTGGACATTCTTCCCGTTTGACAAACCGTCTGTTTAGTTATCTCTGACAAGCCTCTTTGCTTGTATTTGTTCTCAGATAGTTGAGGGCATGCATCTTTCTCATGAGAGATATGAAAGCATGTACGACTATAGCTATGGAGGTTAATGTATACCAATGAGACATGAACAATTTCTCCACTAGATAGTAGCGTACACAAAGAAATTTTCAGAGGAAAGTCACCGTTTCACTCAACTTGGAATTTTGCCTTCTTTTCCTCAACGTCCTTGACGGCTCCCATTCTTTTTCTAGGGTTCTGAAGATAGGTTCTAACCAGAATTGCGTCAGAATTCATGTGGTCTGAACCAACAAACTCATGGTGTTTGGGAAACAGGCACCCACATGAGAATTCCATCTTTCAAGACAAAATACCATTTGATAAAGTGGCAAGGCCTCTTGCTGAGGACCATAACAAGATCTTCTTCTTAGTCAAAATCAAAATGGAATCTGTTATTTTTGAGGTATGTGCCTGTAACCCTTCCTTTAATGTCTCATATATTTGCTTTTTTTTTACCACGAAATGTTATTTTATTACTCAAACTTGAGGTGGTCTGGGTAACAAGACCAGAATAGAACAACCAATAAAATATAGATCTCTATAGAAAGACTTCGCAGTCCTAGCTTGAGACTCCAAAATATGATTTTGCGCTCATAGAATATGAATGATCATGAAGTCCGGAAAGCATATTTGCATAGTCTCTTTCCTCTCCAATTCTCCTGCAAAGCTTGGCCAAGCATGGGGCTCCTTAATCATGGGGATCAGATCTTTGCAATCCATCCTAAAGCATTGATATGTTGAATGCTGGAGCATACTCTCCATCGCCCAACGTCGTGCTTCCACTTCTGAATGCAAGGGAGACTCTCGCCGTGGGTAATTTTGTGTCCCCATAAGTTGAACCTTTCCCAAGCTGTCCAGCCAAACCCATCCACACCCACTGAATTGTGATGTAGATATCCAAGACCCATCTATCATGCATATATTATCCAAGCTTAAGACTTGGGGTTCCACAATAATGTGATCTTGTGGAATAGGTGGCACCATCTCATTTGCGTTGAACTAGGCTTGACACTCACTCTCCGCATAACGAACTAGCTCCACTGGATCCCTCTTTATCCCCCTAAAGAGCTTGTCATTTCGGGCCTTCCAAATATACCAGATTATCCAGGGATAAGGATCCCTGTCCAATTCTGGCTCGACAATACTATTCCTTCTCCATAATAGATAATCCATATTAGCATAAACACTCGGCACCAGAAAGATATCAGGACTTGTGGGTGTTGCTGATAGGGACCAAGCTTGTAGAGCTGGCGCACCTTTGAAGATGGCATGAGTAACCGACTCGTCTGGTTCTCCACATCGTGGGCAATAGTTATCGCATCTCATATTGCGCTCGTATCAAATTCCTCGTTACTCCCACATGACATGTTATCAATTTCTTTATAAGATGAGATATTTTCTGAGGCGCTTTTATCGTCCATGCGAAGGCTTGAAGCTTAGTTATACTGGGTCCAGAACCTCTTTATCTTCTTCAGCCTTCAATAAGTTCCGAGCTATCCAATAACCAGATTTAACCGTATACTGGCCATTTTAGTGTAGTTCCAACAGAATGTGTCACGACGATGACCGGAGATTATGGCCAAACTTCTTATGAAAGGTTTATCAGCAGGGGAAACATAATCATCCAGTAGTCAAACATCCCATTCCTTCGATTCCTGATCAATATAGTCGCTGACTATCATAGTCGGGTGCAAAATTGGGGCTGAAGGGCGAGCCGGTATAGCTGGTGTTGTAGGGATCCAAGGATCCTCCCACACTTTGACCTCATATCATGAATGTATCTTTTGCCTGATTCCCAATAGCAGTTAGCCTTCGAGCAGTTGAAATATTGGTCCACACGTAGGATGAACTGGTTACAGAGATTATTCGTAAAGGCGAACTCATTCTGTAGTATATTCCCCTCAAAACACAAGCCAGTAACGAATCTGGGTATTGAATTAACCTCCATAGTTGTTTTACTAGTAAAGCCGGGTTTAATTCATGGATCATATGGAAACCAATCCTGCCATCCTCCCTTCATAAACAGATCTTCTCCCATTTGGCCCAATGAATTCCTCTCTTTGGGGGATTTGAGCTCCACCAGAATTGTGCAATGGTACTCGCGAGGTTCTCACATATATCCAGCAAGAGCAATAATCTAGACTTAACATATGTCGAGAGAGCTTGCAAGATAGATTTAATCAAAACTTCATTTCCTCCTTTTGAAAGCCATCTACTTGTCCATCCATTCACTCTATGCATCAATTTGTACTTAAGAAATGCGAAAAGTTTGCATTTTGATCCGCTAATATCTTCAGGAATTCCTAAGTATGTCCCCATTCCCCCTTCATTTTGGATTCCAAGTATATCTTTAATCTGTTGTCTAGCATTTGCGTTGATCTTCTTACCAAAGAGTAGAGAGGATTTCTCAAAATTAATACATTGGCATGATGCTTGTCCATATTTCTTGACTACTTTCATCATTTCTTCACATTCACGGAGCTCCGCCTTACAGAAGAAAATGATATCATCAGCAAAGAGAAGGTGAAATACCGAGGGACACGCGTGTGTAACACGCATCCCCGTTATCTTTTCTTGGCTCTCTACATGATTAAGAAGGCTAACAAGTGCCTTCGTGCATATAATAAAAATTAAAGGAGACAAAGGATCTCCTTGACGTAAACCTCTCTCCAGATCAATATTTCCTCTTGGCTGACCATTCATAAGAACTTTGTATTTAACCGAGGTGTTGCAACACATTATCCAGGTAATCTAATTTTTTGAGAAACCCATCTTTCGCATCACTGCTTCAATGAACTACCACTCCATCATATCATATGCTTTACTCATATATGTCTTAATGGCCATCCGTTTATTTCGCCCACTAGGTTTCATTCTCAGTGCATGGAACATTTCCTGAGCAATCATAATATTATTTGTAATCTGTCTTCCAGCAACAAAGGCTGACAAAGTTTCTAAAATTCTATCTGGTAGAACTTTCTTCAATCTCTGGCATAAGACATTAGATATTATCTTGTAGCTGACATTACACAGACTAATGGGACGGAACTGAGACTTCTCAGTTGGCTTAGTTATTTTTGGGATCAGACAGCTATTAGTATCATTCAGTCCACTTGCCATCGATCCTTCGAAAAGGAATTGATTAACCATATGGGTTATAAATCGTCCTTTACAATATTGCAGATTTCTGATAGAAGAGAGTTGTCATCCCATCTGGCCTTGGAGCCTTTTCTGGATGCATACAAAGAGAGCCAATATCACCTCCCACTCAATGACTAGGGCTGTAAGATCATCATTTATCGTCTCAGTGATTGTTGTTGAAACCTCGGATAACACTTCCTCTATCTCTTCTGGGTTAGATGACTCAAAAATCTGCCTAAAGTAACTAGTAACAATGGCTACCAGTCCTTCCTCATCCTCAACAACATTCTCGTTTCCGTCTAGGAGATGTGTGATTCTATTCCTCGCACTCCTTTGCTTAGTCAAAGCGTGAAATTTTTTTGTATTTCTGTTGCCTTCTCTTAACCAAAATACTCGACATTTTTGTTTCCAGAACTCTTCCTCTGCCTTAATAGCATCAGAGAGTTCCTTTAGAGCATATGCTATCTCCTCAGTGGTAGTATCATCATTAGTATACAGATCGTCAACCTTCTCTTTAAGCTCCTCCACCAGTTTCTCAGAATTGAAATTATGTTGTCTTCTCCACTGGCTCAAGGTTTTGCGACAACTCGAAATATGCACCATAATATTTGCTTTAGGAGGGAGATCCGAAAACTTCCATCCCTCGAGGATAACTTGCCTAAATTCCTCATTATCTAGGCAACTTTTTATCAAATTTGAATGTCTTAGATTTCTTCGTTGGCTTTTTGAGAATATTTGTTAAGACCGGACGATGATCTCATGTATTTTACAGTAGTGTGAGGAAACTTCTCATGCCAATCTTAATTTCTAACAGCCCTGTCTAGTTTGCAACGAACTGTTGATCTTCTTGTTCGTTTTCCTACCCATGACAGCATATTTCGGGTAAAAGGAAACTCCAGCATGCAACAGTCACTAAACATCTATTTGAAAGGCAAGAGAGAGCTATAAGAGCGTCGCCTCCTCCTTGTTTTTCATTGTGCCTTGTTATCTCACTAATATCACCGATCATAAACTCAAAAACAATGTTTAGTAACACAGATTAGAGCAAGTCTCTTATTTTCTTTTAAGAAAAGAATTGCCCGAAATCAGAGCTATATCAAAGGCTAATAACTCGCAAGCTCAATAGCAAAGTAGATTCTTAATGTTAAGACCAAAGATATGTAGCAAAGACAAAACGTATCAAGACCAAAGTTGTGACACCCTGATTTACATAATAAAATGTTACGATAAATAAATAGCTATGATACCAAAATTATGACACCCCGATTTACATAATAAAATATTACTATAAATAAATAACTCTGATACCAAAATTGTGACACCCCGATTTACATAATAAAATATTACGATAAATAAATAGCTCTGATACCAAAATTGTGACACCCCGATTTACATAATAAAATATTACGATAATTAAATAGCTCTGATACCAAAACTTGTGACACCCGTCCCTTTCGAAATAATAAAAATATAATTCGATAAATAATAGTTTATGAAATCTCAATTTATAAATATAAAAGTCAATACGATACCATAAGGCCTAAAGGCCCAACATCGATAACATCTGAAATATAAAATACGACATAAACCAAAAGTCTGAAATAGGAAATAACAAAAGCGATAAAAGTCCAAAGGCCTAAAAGCCCGATAACGATAAAAGCGATAGAAGCCCAAAAGCCCAATAGCACCGGTTCGATAATAACTCCTGCTCGTCGGTCTCTCCTGAAAGGGGGAAAGAAGGAGGGGTGAGCAACAGGAGAGTTGCCCAGCGAGGTATGGGATGCTAAACCGCAAACCACACACTGAGTTCATAGCACTACTAAAATGTAGGCCTAGCTCTAGCATGAAACAAACACGGTGCGTATTACACCACACAGAACAATCAATATTTGGCTAGAAGACTAGCCGTTACAACTCATGCGCTTATAGTACATAGCTACACTTTGCACCGTGCATCTCCTCATAAGGATATATACATATACTTGAAGCGTCGCTAGTACAGTCTATCTCTGTACCCCCGCCCATCGTAGCGTCGAATGCAAACGTCTCCGCACCACGCCCCACACAGTAGCGTCGAAGCTCAAACGTCTCTGAACTCACGCCCATACCACACCGTAGCGTCGAAGCTCAGACATCTCTGAACTCACGCCCTCATCACATAATCCCTACTCATAACTATGTATATACATATATATAGCAGTTCTTAGCATCAATCATTTCACACAATCGTTGAATCCTCTATTATCCTAATTCCGGTTAACAATCAATATCAATAATGAACAAGCAAGCTCTCAAACAGACTCGATTCACAAAGACGGATCATGTTTCGAAACTAAACTTTCGAAAATGGTAGTACTAAACTAGCTCGGGATTTAACGGAGTAGCCCTCACCTTAGCAACAAGAAGAAGTGGTATCTATGAACTCCAGAGGCTCAAATAGACTCCAAATCTGAAATCAGGGTGAGAAATCGCGTAAGAACGTCTTTTGAACGGTTTAAAACAGGTCTGGTCAAGGTTTATGAAAAAGTCAACTCGTTGGTCAAAGGTCAATCCGGTCAACCCTTGACCAGAAATCAATTTGTCCTAACCGACCGGTTTACCCTAACCGAACCGAAATCAATTTAAACCGGTCAAACCAATCGGTTGACCGAGTCACCGAGTTGATTCACCGGGTCGACTCAGCCGGGTGCGAGTCGCCAGCGACGGTCACCGACGGCAACGGCGACAACAGAAGGCGGAGCACAGCAGAAGCGACGGTATCCAGGTGGTGGCGAGGCAGTGGTCCGGCGGCGGGCGATGGCGGCGAAAGCGGCGGAGACGATTTCCGGCGGCGGCGCGTGTAACTCACGAGTGCGCAGAGGCAAAACTTTCGGAGGCTCTAGCGGCTTCGTCCGGACTCCGATTGCGGCGTGGTCGGTGGCTACGGCTTCGTCTCGATGAGAGAAACACGATAGTGGGTCTGCATGCGCGAGACTCGCGACGGTTAGGAAGATATGGCCGATTTACTGAACGGACGAAAACAAAGATTAAGAGGCGGCGGTTTCCGGCGATTCTCAGCTGTGGTTGATGGTGATGACGAGCTTGACGATGTCCTGGCGTGTGGTGGCTCCGGCGAGGACTCCTGGTGGCAGCATGCAGTGGTTCCTATCTTTCTTTCTCTCACTCTTTTTATTTTTCACTTCTTCTTCTCTCTAACTTCTCATTTTATTATTTTTTTGGTGCAGGAGGAGAAACCAATGTAGAGGTGGATATTTATAGGCAAATAATTTTCCTCAGATAAATGTAAATGACTTAGCCGGCTAATAAATTCGCAAACCAAACTTAGGGTCGTTACAACTCTCTCCTACTTACAAGGAATTCGTCCCCGAATTCAAGTGATAACTTAACTGCCTAAAACCAACCAAAAAGTCTCCAATAGTCAATCCTCATCTGGAGCACGGATTCCCAGGTCTCCTCTTAAATCTTATTCCTCCCGACGATCCTTGACCAATATGGTCACTAGCAAAATGGTCACCACTCCCTGGACTGATTTCACTTGCTGACCAATAATGAGATATGATTCCATATATCTCGGTTTAAGTTTCTTTAGATTCCGAGTCTTTGATTCTTCTTGAAACATCCTCCTTCAGATTTATTAGGTTGCCAACTTCAAAATCCAAATCTTACGGCGCTTATCCACGTAACTCTTCTGACGGTCATGGGCTTCCTAACCCAAGCTTCAAGCATTTCCATTTGCTCTATCATCGCTTGAATCATTGCTGGTTCTATCTCACGTCTCTCCCCCACTTTGGTCCAACAAAGTGGTGTACGACTAGACCCACCATAAAAAAACTTCGATGGTGTCATCATAGTACTCAAATGATAACAGGTACATTGCGATGAATCTTGATCGCTCTCAAACTCTCCATAACAACAAACTCTCCATAACAACAATCTTAATCTGCTTATAGTTCGGTTAGAAGATCCTCAAAAAAAAAAACTAAAACTTAACCAAACGCGGACTCAGAAAACTATGAAAAGCTCTTGAGTCAAATAAGGTGTGAGGTAACTCACACCAACCACAACCAATCATACACGAGATTCACTAATCTCGAACTATACAAGATAACCACAAAACCACAAATACTCAACAAAAGCAAGTATGATAAGAATACATACCCGCTATCGGCTCAGCTCCATGGGGATCTCCAACCGCAAACGCACGTGGAGCGATGGCTAGACGCTTCGGTGGTGGTGGAAGCGCTGCATTACCCCTCCTCGGACAGTGTCTGAAAATGTGACCAGGTTGGTTACAACCAAAACAGTTTCTAACATCCACTACTGGTGCTGCTGCCGCTGCTCGTGGCGCAACCTGGGTATCAAATAGCCTACTCCGACAAACCCTACTCTTATGTCCCATCTTTCCACAATAAAAGCACTGTATGCTCGGTTTGTCCCATGTCCTCTGCTGTGCCTCTGAAGTACCTCCAAACTTAGGCTGTACTGCCTTGAAGTACTTCTTCTCCTCTGCCAAACCTGCCTCCTGCTCGGCAGCCTTCTCCACCAAGTCTCCCAATCTGTGATAAGTGACGACACGACACCTGTTCCGAATCTCTACTCGCATCCCATTCAAAAATTTCCTCATCAGGTCTTTCTCTAAAATGTCCTCTCCAGCAAACCTGCGAAGTTGGTTAAAGACAACCTCATACTCCCTGATAGACATCTCACCCTGGCTTACATGCTCGAACTCGCATTTCTTCATATCCATAGCTTCCTTCGGAAAGTATTTCCTATCGAACTCTCGGATGAAGTCTGCAAAGGTAAGCCTCTCTGGCCCAAAGTGACTCAATCGTATTCTCTCCCACCATATAATAGCATCTCCACGAAGGTACTTCATAGTCAATCTGAGCGACAACTCTGGTGGACACTCAATAATCTCCAGCTTCCGCTGCAAGGCTAACTTCCAATCATGTGCAGCTACAGCATCCACTGTCCCACTAAAATGCTCCATATCTATGTTCCTCATCTGACATGTCAGCGTGTAGACCCTCTCATCATAAACCGGGTAAACATGAGGTCGCCGTGGTGGTGGTGGTGGATCCAGAACACCATGAGCAAACTGCTGAGCTGGACCCTGCTGCAGTGGAACCTGTGGAAGGGGAACCTTCTGAACGGGATCCTGATGATCATGCTGAGCGGGAATCTACTGATCCTGTTGGACCTGAGCCGGTGGAGCTTGCTGAACCCGAATCTGCGGACCCTGCTGCACCTGAACCTGAGGAGCCTGCTGAACTGCAGCCATCTGACGAGCAACCTCCTAAGCAGCTACTCGGGCAGCCTCCTGAGCGGCCTGCCTGGCTGCCTCCTGGGCAATCTGCTGAACTACCTCCTGAGCAGCCTTCCTAGCGGCATCCTGAACCATCTGTCTCATGGCCTCCTGATCAATCGGTGGAGTCGCCTGCTGCGGAACTGCGGGCTGAACATGCTCATCTTCAGCCTGTCTAGCAACTCTGGCGGTCTGAGTACGAACAACTCTCTTCCTGGGCGGCATCTGAAAGGGAAGCGAAAAAGTTAACTTCTTCCGAACTCTGGATACCAACATTTAAGATGGAGTGATACCGAACGAAAAGGTGCTATTTATTTTCATTTTGAAAATTTCCAAATCCCCGAAATGTTTTTGAAATCGTCTAAAACCGTCAAAACCGAGTAAAACCGAATAAAACCAGGTCTCCAAAATCGCCATCCCGGGTCGGAGCCGGGATGAAACCCCGCTCTGATACCAAAATTGTGACACCCCGATTTACATAATAAAATATTACGATAAATAAATAGCTCTGATACCAAAATTGTGACACCCCGATTTACATAATAAAGTATTACGATAAATAAATAGCTCTGATACCAAAATTGTGACACTCCGATTTACATAATAAAATATTACGATAAATAAATAGCTCTGATACCAAAATTGTGACACTCCGATTTACATAATAAAATATTATGATAATTAAATAGCTCTGATACCAAAACTTGTGACACCCGTCACTTTCGAAATAATAAAAATATAATTCGATAAATAATAGTTTATGAAATCCCCATTTATAAATATAAAAGTCAATACGATGCCATAAGGCCTAAAGGCCCAACATCGATAACATCTGAAATATAAAATACGACATAAATCAAAAGTCTGAAATAGGAAATAACAAAAGCGATAAAAGTCCAAAGGCCTAAAAGCCCGATAACGATAAAAGCGATAGAAGCCCAAAAGCCCAATAGCACCGGTCCGATAATAACTCCTGCTCGTCGGTCTCTCCTGAAAGGGGGAACGGAGGAGGGGTGAGCAACAGGGGAGTTGCCCAGGGACGTATGGGATGCTAAACCGTAAACCACAGACTGAGTTCATAGCACTACTAAAATGTAGGCCTAGCTCTAGCATGAAACAAACACGGTGCCTATTACACCACACAGAACAATCAATATTCGGCTAGAGGACTAGCTGTTACAACTCATGCGCTTATAGTACATAGCTACACTCTGCACCGCGCATCTCCTCATAAGGATATATACATATACTCGAAGCGTCGCTAGTACAGTCTGTCTCTGTACCCCCGCCCATCGTAGCTTCGAATGCAAACGTCTCCGCACCACGCCCCACACAGTAGCGTCGAAGCTCAAACGTCTCTGAACTCACGCCCATACCACACCGTAGCGTAGAAGCTCAGACATCTCTGAACTCACGCCCTCATCACATAATCCCTACTCATAACTATGTATATACATATATATAGCAATTCTTAGCATCAATCGTTTCACACAATCGTTGAATCCTCAATTATCCTAATTCCAGTTAACAATCAATATCAATACTGAACAAGCAAGACTCTCAAACAGACTCGATTCACGGAGACGGATCATGTTTCGAAACTAAACGTTCCATAATGGTAGTACTAAACTAGCTCGGGATTTAAAGGAGTAGCCCTCACCTTAGCAACAAGAAGAAGTGGTATCTATGAACTCCAGATGCTCAAATAGACTCCAAATCTGAAATCAGGGCGAGAAATCGAGTCAGAACGCCTTTTGAACGGTTTAAAACGGGTCTTGTCAAGGTTTATGGAAAAATCAACTCGTTGGTCAAATGTCAATCCGGTCAACCCTTGACCAGAAATCAATTTGTCCTAACCAACCGGTTTACCCTAACCGAACCAAAATCAATTTAAACCGGTCAAACCAATTGGTTGACCGAGTCACCGAGTTGACTCACCGGGTCGACTAGCCGGGTTGGCGAGTCATCGGCGAGTCACCGGCGACGGTCACCGACGGCGATGGCTTACCGGCGGTGACGGCGGACGACGGCGACAACAGAAGGCGGAGCACGGCAGCAGCGACGGCGTCCCGGTGGTGGCGAGGCGGTGGTCCGGCGGCGGGCGACGGCGGCGGAGACGATTTTCGGCGGCGGCGCGTGTAACTCACGCGCGCGCAGAGGCGAAACTTTCGGAGGCTCTAGCGGCTTCGTCCGGACTCCGATTGCGGCGTGGTCGGTGGCTACGGCTTCGTCTCGACGAAAGAAACACGATGATGGGTCTTCATGCGCGAGATTCGCGACGGTTAGGAAGATATGGCCGATTTACTGAACGGACGAAATCAAAGCTTAAGAGGCGGCGGTTTCCGGCGATTCTCAGCTGCGGTTGATGGTGATGACGAGCTTGACGATGTCCTGGCGTGTGGTGGCTCTGGCGAGGACTCCTGGTGGCAGCATGCAGTGGTTCCTATCTTTTTTTCTCTCACTCTCTTTATTTTTCACTTTTTCTTCTCTCTAACTTCTCATTTTATTATTTTTTTGGTGTAGGAGGAGAAACTAATGTAGAGGTAGATATTTATAGGCAAATAATTGTCCTCAGATAAATATAAATGACTTAGCCGGCTAACTAATTCGCAAACCAAACTTAGGATCGTTACAAAAGTATCCTGACACAAGAAGTCTACGGAAACGTTGAATATGCTAAGAGACGCCTTGAGGAGGTGGAGAAACAGCAACTACGATGATGAGTGTTTGAGAAGCAACGTGTAACGACTCGGTTTTGTTAACCGGAATTGGTTTGTGTTTCTCATTAATTTAATTGGTAAACCAATCTGGTTTTGTTCAATTAAATATAAATCCAACGAAGCAAATTGGTTTTTTAGATTTTATTAATCGTGGCCTTATATATAGAGTTATTTTTGAGTTCACCCTTACGATGAACCTCTAGGTTCACCAACCAATAGGATTTCATTATTTCAAATTCGATATCTTTTAAAAAAGGAAACAAAGTATTGTCAAGTTATATTATGTTTTTAAAATAAAAAGGTAAAAAAAAATAGTAGTTACAAAAGAAAAGAATATTTTTTAAAAATATTGTTAACGTCGTCAGCAAAACACTAAACCATAAATCCTTATCCCTAAACCCTTGGGTAAACCCTAAACCTTTGGATAAATCAGAATCAAAAACACTAAACACTAAAATCCTAAACTCTTGAGTGTTTTAGTATTTAGTGTTTTTGATTTTGAGTTTATGATTTATCCAAGGGTTTAGGGTTTCGGATTTAGGGTTTAGGGATTGGGATTTAGGGTTTAGTTTTTTTCCTCACGACGTTAAAAATATTTTTTTTTGTAATTACTACTATTTTTATTTTTTGGTTTTTTTTATCTTTTTATATATAACTTCACAATATTTTGTTTCTTTTTATAAAAGATATCAAATTTGAAATAACATAATCCTATCACTACAAGAAAACACAAGTTTTACGAGGGCAGTTTTTCTCGTGACTTCGTCGTAAAAGCAGTGTTACGAGGAATTAGCGAGGAAACCCGTTTCGTCGTTATACGTTTGTCGTAACTCATATATCCTCGCTAATTCGTCGTAACATAGCGAGGAAATAATTTCGTCGTAAAAGCAAAGAGGAATATTTCGTCGTAAAGACCACGTAAAGCTTCCACGTAAGGACGTCGCTAAATTTCCTCGTAAATACCACGAAAGACGTTCCTCGTAAAACCACGTAAATAACTCGAAAGTAAATACTCGTAAAGTAAACGTAAATACCTTGATAGCTTTCCTCGTAAAGACCACGTGAACTTTCCACGTCATTTCCTTGTAAACAATTCCTCGTAAAAACCTCGTTAAGCTTCCACGTAAAGAAGTCGCAAAATTAGCTACGAATTTACTTCGTTTCGTTATTTTACAGAAATATAAAAAATTATAATTTTAAAAATAATTTAAATGATTTAAATTATTAATAAAATTAAAATTCTAAAAAAATCAAAACCAAAATATTTTATATATAAATAAGTTTTGAATTCATAATACAAGAACCGAAATTAAAAAGAACTAAGGGTCGTGAATCGCCCGATAGAATTCATCACTCCTCGCCGTTACATCCGCCTCGGCATGTGTGTCGGATGTTGACTCGCCTGGAATAGGATTTCGTTGTCGCATGGTCATCGGGGGAGGAGGAACCGATGGTCCTCTAGAAGAAGGAGACCCAAAGACTCTCTGAGTGTACTGAGTCTCGGGGACAGTCTCTTGTCCCGAAGAACCGGGAGCTGATGAAGACGACGGGTCTAAACGATTACCCGGCTCACCGAACATCTCTCTGTAATGGACAGTAAGTCTACCTTTTCGAACCTGAGAAAAAAATTTAATTTTTTAAATTTTCGTCAACAGTATATTTTCCAACATTATCCACCTAATCAACACTAAATAACATAAGATCCGTAAACTTATCTAAATTCCCTATACTAACCACCTAATCTACCTAAACTAACCAAATTAGAGAGGAATTAGAGAGGCTTACTATTGCAACGAAACAGGGAGGAAGTGGAGAGTAAGTAGAGAGGAAAGAAAGAGTGAGCGCTCGGGGTATATATATAAGATTACATACCGTCGCAAATTCCTCGTAATTTTACGACGAATTACAGAGGCCCGTGTTTTTTTTTACGACGAAACAGCGAGGGATTACAAAGGCCCGCGTTTTATTATACGAGGAAGTTACGAGGAATTACAAAGGCCCGTGTTTTTTAGGTACGAGGACGTTACGACGATTTTGCTTACGTGGAATTACCGAGGAAAGCTTCCCTATAAATATACCCGTAACTCTCCTTCTCAATCCACACTCAAACTCCCAAATCACACCCTATCTCACATCATACTCTCAAATCCAATCCTATTCAAATTATAAAAATTTGAGAAAAAAGGAAGAGAAGATGATATTGGAATTTATGTTGGTGAGACTTAAGTAATATAATTGCTGGAAGTCTTGCCACATGTAAATCCAGTATATTTCTTCTTTTTCTTTTTTTTTCTAGTTTTTACAGTACGAGGTGTTTACGACGATTTTGGTTACGTGGTATTTACGACGAATTTGTCCTACGTGGTATTTACGACGAATCTCTCCTACGTGGAATAAACGAGGAATTTGTCCTACGTGGTATTTACGACGAATTTGTCCTACGTGGTATTTACGACGAATCTCTCCTACGTGGAATAAACGAGGAATTCGTCGTAAGTTCGACGTCAACATACGAGGAATTAACGAGTATTCCGTTTAAATCCCTAAAATCCGAAACCCCAAACCCCATATTCCTTATCTTCTACTTCATATATTCCAAACCCTATCTTTATTTTCATTCCAAACCACAATTCCCTATCTTCTAATTCATATATTCCAAACCACAATTCTCACTTTTACTTATTCATAAAACAAACTCCCACATTTTCTTATTCACAAAACAAACTCCCACATTACCTTATTCATAAAACAAACTCTCACATTACCTTATTCATAAAACAAACTACACAAAATCGAGTATATTTCTTCTTTTTCTTTTTTTTCTCTAGTTTTTACAGTACGAGGTGTTTACGACGATTTTGGTTACGTGGTTTTTACGACGATTCCGTCCTACGTGGAATTAAAGTGGGCCGTGTTCATCATTTATTTTACGTGGTATTTACGACGAATCTCTCCTACGTGGTATTTACGACGAATTTGTCCTACGTGGTATTTACGACGAATCTCTCCTACGTGGAATAAACGAGGAATTCGTTGTAAGTTCGACGTCAACATACGAGGAATTAACGAGTATTCCGTTTAAATCCCTAAAATCCGAAACCCCAAACCCCATATTCCTTATCTTCTACTTCATATATTCCAAACCCTATCTTTATTTTCATTCCAAACCACAATTCCTTATCTTCTAATTCATATATTCCAAACCACAATTCCCACTTTTACTTATTCATAAAACAAACTCCCACATTTTCTTATTCACAAAACAAACTCCCACATTACCTTATTCATAAAACAAACTCTCACATTACCTTATTCATAAAACAAACTACACAAAATCGAAAATACATCAATCGGATTCATCGACATTCTCGTCATCACTAGAAATGTCTTCATTTTCATTAAACTCGTCTTCAACAGCTTCGTCTGTGGCATCATCGGTAAGATCTTCGTACTCGTGATTATGCGGATCAATGAGAAGGATGTCATCAATTTCTTGTTCAGGTTCCTCGACTTCATTTATCTGTTCTTCTTGCAATGGTGGTTCTTCTCCACTGATGATTCGTCCTCGAGGTGTTACTTTGATCACTGCTAACCAATTTATACCCGAATCTCTCATCCGAGAGTATGGAAGGAAGCTAACTTGGTCTGCTTGTGAAGCTAAGATGAAAGGCTCGAATTTGTTGTACCGTCGTCCACCGTTGACATCAACTACACCGAATTTGTTAGACCGAACACCTCTGTTGACGACGGGGTCGAACCATTCACATTTGAAGAGGACGCATTTCAGCTTCAGTATCCCTGGAAATTCGACTTCAATAATCTCCGTGTGTCACTTACAAAGTTGGTGGATTCAAAATTAATTAGGTGCAAAAAAAAAACGTGTGTCACTTACAAAGTTGGTGGATTTAAAATTTCCTCGCTAAATCCAAGTAAATAGTTTCCTCGTAAATAAGACGCGAAGTTTACGTCCACTTTACGAGGAACGTACGTGAAACATGATATCATCGTTATTTCCTCGTAAATGACACGTCACATTACATCGACTTTACGACGAACGGTTTTTGTCGTTAGTTTACGAGGAAATAACGATGATACCGTTATTCACGTAAAATCCTCGTAAAGTTGACGTAAACTTACGAGGGTTTTTTTTCCTCGTTAATATTCCTCGTTAAGCTTGAGTTTTCTTGTAGTGTATTGGTTGGTGAACCTAGAGATTCAGCCTGGGAGTGAACCCAAGAATAAGTCTCATATAAATACACAAAAGTGTTTATATCTTCTTCTATCTCAAAACCCTCGCGGCCTCTTCAAATAGTTTCTGTCGTACTCTCTCTCGCTTGCACTCCTGATTTCCTCCATATACACCATTGTTCATCTCTTCTCTCCTTCCCCATTATCATTCATGTACGTGTGTTGAAATCAGAAGAGTCAAGTCATCATCTCAAAACCATCACCGAGGGATCACCATTGCTAGCCACCACCGAAGCTGTTATGCATCACCGGAGGAGAGCTTTTCCATCATGCCTTGTTCGGTGCCATCCCGTCCATGGCGTTGATGCTTTGTATATGGTTCGTAGGTGGAGAACGTGAGTCATTAGGGAAAGGAGTCGTACGAGCCGGAGCCACCGTCTAAACACCACCACCAACCGTGTGCTGTGATCCACCGGAGACAGAGTTGGGATGTCGGAGCTCATGATCCACCGTTGCGGTTCCAAGCCGAGAAGGTTATTGTGACACCCCGATTTACATAATAAAATATTACGATAAATAAATAGTTCTGATACCAAAAATGTGACACCCAGTTTTCTCGAAATAATATAAACGCGAAAATAAAATAATAATAATATAATACAACCAAAATAATAATAATAATTTCCATATCATAATATAAAAGTCAATACGATACCACAAGACCTAAAGGCCCAATAACGATAACTTCTGAAATTTAAAGTACGACATAAACCGAAAGTCCGAAATACGAGATAACATAAACGATAGATAGGAGCCCAAAGGTCCAAAAGCGATAAAACGATAAAAGTGATAGAAGTCCAAAGCTCGATAGTAGTAAAAGCCCAAAAGCACCGGTCCGGTATAATCACTCCTGCTCGTCGGTCTCTCCTGAAAGGGGAAAGAATGAGGGGTGAGCGACAAGGGAATCGCCTAGTGAGGTATGGGGATGCTAAACCGCAAACCACTAACTGAGTTCATAGCACTACTAAAATGTAGGCCTAGCTATAGCATGAAACAAACACGGCGTCTATTACACCACACAAAACAATCAACATATGTCTAGTGGGCTAGACATGCTACAACCAATGTGATGATAGCATACCGCATTTCCTTATAAGGATATAAATATGTATGACTCTACAAGCGTCGTAAGTACAGTAGTCCACTCCCCGCAATCTCAACACATGGACTAGCATATATACATATATATATATATATATTTAACAGTTCTTAACATCAATCATTTCAATCAACCGTTGAATCCTCTATTATCCTATTTCTGGTTTAACAATCAATATCAATAATGAAAAAGCAAGACTCTCAAACAGACTCGATTCACAGAAACATATCATGTTTCGAAACTAAACTTTCCATAATGGTAGTACTAAACTAGCTCGAGATTTAAACGGAGAAGCCTTCACCTTAGCAACAAGAAGACGTGGTATATATGAACTCCAGATGCTCAAATAGACTCCAAATCTGAAATCAGGGCAAAAAATCGAGTCAGAACGCCTTCCGAACGGTTTAAAACGGGTCTGGTCAAGGTTTATGGAAAAGTCAACTCGATGGTCAAGGTCAATCCGGTAAACCTTTAACCAAAAATCAATTTGACTTAACCGACTGGTTTACCCTAACCGAACCAAAATCAATTTAAACCGGTCAAACCAACCGGTTAACCGAGTCACCGAGTTGACTCACCGGGTCGACTCAGCCGGGTTGGCGAGTCGTCGGCGAGTCACCGGTGCCGGTCATCGGCGGCGACGGCGGTTGGCGGTGCCTTACCTGGAAAGTCACCGGCGATGGCGGAGGTGCGGCGCGGATACGGCGGTGGGCTGACGGCGGCCGAGCACGACTTCTCCGGCGAACGGTGGACGGAGACGGTAGCGCGTCTGTTTCACGCGCGTCTGTTTCACGCCCGGCTAAGGGCGATCTTCCGGAGGTGATGTGGTCATCAGATCAGCAACTGAACCAGAGGTCAACCCAAAGCCCTACTCAACCAGCCAAGGCGCAAACAAGGACATACGTGCACTAAAAATACCATATCTTACAAACCAGGAGGGTTTAAATCACGAGGCTTATTTTTATGGATTCTACACTCAAGAGGGAGTCCAGGACAATTGGAATTGGGCCAAAATATTCACGGAGAAAGAAGTTATGAATTTTACAACTCAGAAGTTTCTCAGCCCGTCCATCTGCGAGTATTCAACTTTAGAAGGAGATTTAAGCTCAAGTAATGAGCGGCCTGAAGCAAAGCCCATCATCGGAGTCAATAGGAGTTTATCAGGTTTCCAGAAAGCCCAAGATCAGGAGCAATGGCCACGGAATTATGAAGTTATGATCCAATCTCCAAAACCGGTCAAACCAGTTCTACACTTGCCTCAATTGGAAGCTAACCGGTTCAATCAGCTTCAAACCAGACATTGGCGACCAGGAGATCATTTCAACCAAGCAGGAGATATTCTAGGAGTCCAGGAGGAGTTCTGCAAGTTCATACCATGCACCAGCAACCACCGGATCAGGAGGATCCTCATTTACTCAAACTTGCCTTATTTGGAGCAAACCGACATTAATGTCCAACAGCTCTTTTCTCTTCAGATCAGGCACGAGATCAGAACCTATCAAGCACCCAGGAAGGTCCCAAGGAAGCTCTCTTATCCATTAAAACCGTCCAGGTTCAAGAAGAATCAAGTTTCTCACTTGGAGCCAAAATCCCACAAAAGGCTCCAACGGCTAGTTTTCGATTTCTTTCTTAGTTTTGATTTGTTTCATTTTCTATTTGTTTTAGAACGTTAGGACCTTTATCTCTGAGAATTATATAAGCTCCTAGACGTCCATTGTAAAGATCACCCTTAATCATCAAGTTAATAGAAAGTTTATTCAGTTTTATCAAAGTTGTTTTTTGTATAAAATATCGGTCTTTAGGATTCAAAGAGAGATTCTTTGTTGTCTTATTGATTTCCTGAGTCTAGTTTGTTTGTGAAAATCAAACAAGCTCAGTACACAGATTGAGAGAGTCAATCACTTCGATTCATAATTCCATCAGATTGAGAGATTCAATCAAACCCTCATCCGCAAATCCACTTCAATTCATCTTCTAATCAAGCTGAGAGTGATACACATCCAGCAGCTTGATACCATCCTATCTTTTGTTTATTTATCTTGTTTTATTATCATTATCATCATCTCATTCGTTTTCATATTTGTTTCTGTTTGCATCATAAAAACTCTAAACTCATAAAAATCGATTCTTTTTGTTTTCAGGTTTAAACCTTTGGTTCCACCATTCTATCTATTCGTGGGTTACCCCCCCCCCCTGTGCCTACAACAGGAGGCGTGTGAGGGTTCGTCTGGACTCCGATTGCAGCGGGGTTCGTGTCTATGGCTTCGGCTCGACGAGAGGAACACGATGGTGGTCTTTCATGCACAAAATTCGTAACGGTTAGGAAGTTATGGTTGAAACTGAACTAAATGCATGGTGGTTTTGCGGTGGTTACCTAGGCTGACGATCGGTGGTGATGAGCTCAGCTTGGTCACGGCGTGCGGAGCCTCCGGCGAACTCCGATGATGGCTCAGCCTCTGCAAATTTTCCCCTTTCTCATAACTCTTTCTCTCTAACTTATGATTGTCTTGGATGGTTTGGTAGAGAAAACAAAGTGAAAAGGATTTTTTATAGCCATTACCTTGGGCTAATCTGATTGGGCTTGGGCTCTGCAGGTTTGAATATATAGACTTGGATTTGGATCAGAATTTGGGTTATTACAACTCTCCCCAAGTAATAAGGAATTCGACCCCGAATTCGAATCACGAACTGTGTCTCCAATGACGTCCGAAAATAGCTCCGGGTAATCAATCCTCATCTGGGCCTCGGATTCCTAAGTCTCCTCCTGAATACCGTCTCTCTCCCAACGAACTTTGACCAACATGGTCATCATACCATGATCTGCTCTCACTTTGCGATCCAATAACTCTACTGGCTGACATGGCGAATGCAAATTTCTACCAAGGTCACTGGGCGGCTGCTGCAAAACGAGCTTCGGTTCTCTCATGACTTTCCTCAAAACCGAAACATGAAACACGTCATGGAAGTCTGATAACTCTTCTGATAAATCTAATCGGTAGGCAACTACACCAATCCGCTCCAAAATAGTATATGGTCCCATATATCTCGGCTTAAGCTTCTTTAGCTTTCGAGTCTTAGATCCTCCCTGAAATGTCCTCATTTTCAGGTATACCAGGTCGCCAACCAGAAACTCCAAATACTTACGCCGCTTATCTGCATAACTCTTCTGACGGTCATGGGCTTCCTTAAGCCGAACCTTGAGCATCTCAACCTGCTCTACCGTCTCTTGAACCATGGCTGGTTCTATCTCACGTCGCTCCCCCACTTCTGTCCAACAAAGTGGTGTGTGACAAGGTCTACCATATAGAGCCTCATATGGTGCCATCCCAATACTCGAATGATAGCTGTTGTTGTAGGCAAACTCGGCTAGAGGTTGGTACTTCACCCTACTACCTTCCCAATTTAAGACGCTAGCCCTGAGCATATCCTCTAAGGTCTGGATAGTCCTTTTTGACTGACCGTCTGTCTGTGGGTGATAAGTCGTACTCATATGGAATTTTGTCCCAAGTGCCTTCTAAAAGGCTCTCCAAAACATAGATCTGAACTTTACATCCCGATCCGATACAATGCTCACGGGAACTCCGTGCAATCTCACAATCTCGCTAATGTAGATCTGTGCCAACTGATTAGCTCTGTCTGTCTTCTTAATCGCTAGGAAATGGGCTGACTTGGTAAGTCTATCTACGATCACCCATATGGCATTTTTCCCTCATGATGTGGTCGGCAAACCCGTCACAAAATCCATAGTTACCATGTCCCATTTCCACTCTGGCAAAGGCAAGTTCTGTAATAACCCACTAGGCACCTGATGATCGGCCTTAACCATCTGACACGTTTGACACTGCGATACAAATGAAGCAACATCCCTCTTCATACCAGGCCAATGGTAATATCGCTTCATATCCCTGTACATCTTCGTATTCCCTGGGTGGATAGAAAAATTCGAGTGGTGTGCTTGCCGTAAGATCTCCTTCCTTAACGGCTCATTATCTGGCATACAAACCCCCTTCCGATACATGAACATCCCGTTGGAAGCTGTATGATAACCAATACTCTCCATCTCGATCTGCTTACACAAAGCTTCATCATTATCCTGAGCTTTGTGTATCCTCCACAGTAAATCTGCCTGCTCCACAGCCTCATCGCCAACTGTCTCTCCCTCCACAGTAACTGCACACAATCTGAGACTAGCAGGTGTCCCAGTAAGCTCCTGAACCTCTTTGGTTCCCGATACATCGCTTCTGCGCCTACTCAAGGCATCCGCCACATGATTGGCTTTTCCCGGAAGATATGCGATCTCCAAGTTGTAGTCTGCTAACAACTCCATCCATCTACGCTGCCTCAAATTCAAGTCCGCCTGCGTAAATATGTACTTCAGACTCTGGTGGTCCGTGAAAATCTTCAACTTCTCTCCATACAAGTATGACCTCCAAATCTTCAATGCAAATACAACTGCTGCAAACTCCAAATCATGCGTAGGATAATTGTCCTCGTAAGGCCTCAACTGTCGTGATGCATAGCAATGACCTGACCCTCCTGCATCAGTACACATCCCAATCCGGTGTCTAACGCATCAGTGTAGACCTCATATGGTATTCCTGGCCTGGGGAGTACCAAATCTGACACATGGGTCAGCTGTCGCTTCAACTAAGTGAAACTCCTCGAACATTCATCTGTCCAATCAAACTCGGCGTCTTTTCCGGTTAGTCGTGTCATTGGCTTTGCAATGCTAGCAAAACTTTTGACATACTTTCTGTAGTGTCCCGCCAAACCGAGAAAACTGCGGATCTCCGTTGCACTCTTAGGTGCCGGCCACTCTGAAATGGCGGTAATCTTCTCCTGATCTACGGCAACTCCTGCTTCTGAAACCACGTGACCCAAAAAATCCAATCTTCCTGCCAAAAGCTACACTTACTCAGCTTGGCAAACAACTGATGTTCCCGAAGCTTACCCAACACAATCCGCAAATGCTCAGCATGCTCTTCTCTACTCCGAGAATAAACCAAGATGTCGTCGATGAAAACGATCACACACTTATCCAAGTGCTCTCGAAACACATCATTCATGAGCTTCATGAATGCTGCCGGTGCGTTCGTCAACCCAAATGGTATCACCACAAACTCGTAATGTCAATAACGTGTACGGAATGCCGTCTTCCGCACATCTCCCTCAGCTATCGCAATCTGGTGGTATCCCGATGGCAAGTCAATCTTAGAGAACCATGAAGCTCCCTGTAACTGATCCAACAACTCGTCGATACGCGGGAGTGGGTACTTATTCTTCATTGTCACTTTGTTCAGACCTCTATAGTCGATACAAAGTCTAAAAGTCCCATCTTTCTTCTTCACAAACAACACTGGTGCTCCCAATGGTGAAGTACTCGGTCTGATAAACCCCTTATCAGATAGCTCCTCCAACTGCTTCTTTAACTATGCCATCTCAGTTGGTGCGAGACGGTATGGAGCTCGTGAAGCTGGTGCTGCTCCTGGCTCTACTTCTATCGTAAGAACGTCCCCTCTAGCTGGTGGTGGCCCTTTTAAAGCCTCAAAAACGTCCTCGTACTCGGCGACCACTGGAATATCATGCAGCTTCTGCTTACCGTCCTCCTTAACCATCGAAATGGTTGCCAAAAATCCCTCCGCTCCACCCTCCAATAATTCTTCTGCCCGCAACATGGAGACGATAGGAATTTCCCGGTGTGTCTGAATGCCCTCATAAATGATCTTTTCTTCTTCTCTAGGGATATTAACTCTTGCCTTCGGACAATCCAAGACTACTCGATGTCGCGACAACCAATCCATCCCAAGTATAACATCGTAGAAGCTCATCTCCAACTCCGTCAAATCTCCGAGCAACTCAACTCCTCCAAGAATAACTGGTACATCATGATGAATGCCAACTGCTCCCAACTTCTCCGTGCCGGCAGTCTGAATCTGCTTAGCCTTCGGTTCGAAGACACCCCGAAAAGACCAAGATTGGACTAAGCGCGGACTCACAAAACTATGAGATGATCCCATGTCGAATAAGGTATAAGTTGACTCTCCTCCAACCGAAATAGATCCTACACGAGATTTTTACTAACTACACATGATAACCACACACCAAAATATTCAAACACAATAAGTATGAAAAAGTCACATACACGCTATCGGCTCAGCTCCATGGGGATCTCCAACCGCAAACACACGTGGAGCGATGGCTGGACGCTTCGGTGGTGGTGGAAGCGCTGCATTGCCCCTCCTCAGACAATCTCTTTAAATGTGACCTGGCTTGTTGCAGCCGTAACAGTTCCTCGCTGCCGCTGCTGGTGCTACTGCCGCTGCAACCTGAGTACGTGGCGGCTTCCTACAATTCTTTGAGATATGCCCAAACAGACCACAGTTAAAGCACTGGGGGCATTCTCCAAAATGCTGGCGACGACAACACCCACAATGGGGTGCTCCGTCTGTTCCCAAGTCCTCTTTTGTGACCCTGAAGTCCCTCCGGCCTTAGGCTGAACTGCTTTGGAGAACTTCTGCTCCTCTACCATACATTTCTCCTGCACAGCCGCCTTCTCTACCAGATCCTCCAAACTGGTGTAGGTAACCACACTGCATCTACCACGAAGCTCTACTCGCATCCCATCTAAGAACCTCCTGATCAGATCCTCCTCATCAATGGTGTTACCCACAAATCTGCGGAGTTGGTTAAGCTCCCGCTCATACTCCCTCACAGACTTTGCTCCTTGCCTCAAATGCTCGAAGTCATTCTTCTTCTCATGCAAAGCTTCTCTCGGAAAATACTTCTTGTTGAACGCGTAAAGAAAATCATCATTTATCAGCTCGCCACGGTGCATCAATCTCACTCCATCCCACCAGATAGATGCATCTCCACGCAAATAAAGTTCAGCGATGTTAAGCTAGATCCAAACTGTGCTTCCAATCGTGAGCAACTGTAGGTTCCGTCGTCCCACTAAAATGCTCCAAACTCACATACTTCATCTGTCCCAACACCCTGATAAATGTCTCATCAACCTCGGGCACCTGAACTGGGAAAGCAGGTGGTGGCGGTGGAACCTGAAAACTCCTGGAACAGGCTGAACGGGAACCTGAGGATACTGTAGAGCTAGAGCCGGCTGATGTGGAACCTGATGATCATGCTGAACTTGAACAGGAGGGGCCTGCTGCATCTGAATCTGCGGACCCTGCTGCACCTGAACCTGAGGACCATGCGGAATCTGCTGACCCTGCTGAACTGCAGCCATCTGTCTGACAACCTCCTGAGCAGCTACTCGGGCAGCCTCCTGGGCAGCTTGCTGGACTGCCTCCTGTGCAGCCTGCCTAGCCGCATCCTGAACCATCTGTCTCAAAGCATCCTGATCAATGGGCAGAGCCGCCTGCTGCGGAACTGCGGGCTGGCCATGCTCGTCCTCAGCCTCCACCTCTCTAGCATCTCTGACGGTCTGTGTACGAACAACTCTCTTCCTAGGCGGCATCTGAAAAGAAAGCGAAAAAGTTAACTTCTGCTGAACTCTGGATACCAACATTTAAAGAGGAGTTATATCGAACGGAAATGTGCTATTTATTTTCATTTTCAAAATTCCCAAATCCCCGAAAATATTTTGAAATCGTCTAAAACCATTAAAACCGAATAAAACCAGGTCTCCAAAATCGCCATGCCGGGTCGGAGCCGGGACGGAACCTGGCTCTGATACCAAAAATTGTGACACCCCGATTTACATAACAAAATATTAGGATAAATAAATAGCTCTGATACCAAAAATGTGACACCCAGTTTTCTCGAAATAATATAAACGCGAAAATAAAATAATAATAATATAATACAACCAAAATAATAATAATAATCTACATATCATAATATAAAAGTCAATGTGATACCACAAGGCCTAAAGGCCCAGTAGCGATAACATCCGAAGTATAAAGTACGACATAAACCGAAAGTCCAAAATACGAGATAACATAAACGATAGATATGAGCCCAAAGGCCCAAAAGCGATTAAACGATAAGAGTGATAGAAGTCCAAAGCTCGATAGTAGTAAAAGCCCAAAAGCACCGGTCTGGTATAATCACTCCTGCTCATCGGTATCACCTGAAAGGGGAAAGAAGGAGGAGCGACAAGAGAATCGCCCAGTGAGGTATGGGGATGCTAAACCGCAAACCACTGACTGAGTTCATAGCACTACTAAAATGTAGGCCTAGCTCTAGCATGAAACAAACACGGCGTCTATTACACCACACAAAACATTCAACATATGTCTAGTGGACTAGAGATGCTACAACCAATGCGATGATAGCATACCGCATCATCGCCTAGTACAAACGTCTCTCTACAAGCGTCGTAAGTACAGTAGTCCACTTTGTACCCCCGCAATCTCCACAAACAAGCGGCCTAGTACAAACGTCTCTGTACCCCGCTAAACACACCGCCTAGTACAGATATCTCTGTACCCTGCGATCTCTCAAACAAAACGGCCTAGTACAAACGTCTCTGTACCCCGCTAAACACACGGCCTAGTACAGATATCTCCGTACCCCGCGATCTCTCAAACATGCGGCCTAGTGCAATCACCTCTGCACCCCGTAATCTCAACACATGGACTAGCATATATACATGTATATATATATATTTAACAGTTCTTAACATCAATCATCTCAATCAACCGTTGAATCCTCTATTATCCTATTTCCGGTTTAACAATCAATATCAATAATGAACAAGCAAGACTCTCAAACAGACTCGATTCAGAGAGACGGATCATGTTTTGAAACTAAACTTTCCATAATGGTAGTACTCAACTAGCTCGGGATTTAAACGGAGAAGCCCTCACCTTAGCAACAAGAAGACGTGGTATCTATGAACTCCAGATGCTCAAATCGACTCCAAATCTGAAATCAGGGCGAAAAATCGAGTCAGAACGCCTTTCGAACGGTTTAAAACGGGTCTGGTCAAGGTTTATGAAAAAGTCAACTTGCTGGTCAAAGGTCAATCCGGTCAACCTTTGACCAGAAATCAATTTGACTTAACCGACCGGTTTACCCTAACCGAACCGAAATCAATTTAAACCGGTCAAACCAAGGCTGACGATCGGTGGTGATGAGCTCAGCTTGGTCACGGCGTGCGGAGCCTCCGGCGAACTCCGATGATGGTTCAGCCTCTGCAAATGTTCCCCTTTCTCATAACTCTTTCTCTCTAACTTATGATTTTCTTGGATGGTTTGGTAGAGAAAACAAAGTGAAAAAGAGTTTTTATAGCCACTACCTTGGGCTAATCTGATTGGGCTTGGACCTCTGCAGGTTTGAATATGTAGACTTGGGTTTGGGTCAGAATTTGGGTCATTACAGTTATTGAATCTTGTACTTGTTTCTTTTGCTGCAAGCAACGTCTTTTATTAGTGAAACCCAAAGCTAATATTTTTGTATTTATTTATTCTTGTCATGGTCTTGTCCTTATGCAATCGTGCTTTGGATCGTATTAATTCTTCAATGAAGTTTGCTAACCCATCGCGTGAATAATTCAAGGTGAAACCATAGTTTTCTTGGTGATCAAGTCATCTGATCCATTCCGAGTTCTTAATATTGGCAAAGGTGAGGGCTATTCCGTTAAATTCTGAGCTAGTTTAGTACTACTATTATGGAAAGTCTAGTTCGAAACATGATCCGTCTCTGTGAATCGAGTCTTTTTGAGAGTCTTGTTTGTTTATTATTATTTTTGATTGTTAAACTGAAAATAGGATAATAGAGGATTCAACGATTGTGTGAAATGATTGATGTTAAAGACTGTTATATATATATATATATATATATATAGTAGGAACTATGTGATGAGTGCGGGGGCCCAGAGAGATTTGGGCTAGCGACGCATATGAGTACGAGGACCAGAGAAATCTGAGCTAGCGACGTATATAGTACGGGGGCCAGATAAATCTGAGCTAGCGACGTATAGAGTGCGGGGGCACAGAGACATCTGAGCTAGCGACGCATATGAGTACGGGGGCCAGGGACGTCTGAGCTAGCGACGTATAAGTTGTGTGGTGCGGGGTGCAGAGGCCTTTGCATATAGACGCATATTGGTGGAGTGCGGGGATCTAGAGATGTCTGGACTAGCGACACATATTATATAATTGTATATCCGTATGAGATGAATGCGGGATGTGTGGACTAGCTATGTATCATCAGCGCATTGTTTGTTTTGTGTGATGCGCTAGGCATCTTGTTTGTTCATGCTAGAGCTATGCCTACATAATCGTAGTGCTATGTACTGAGTCAGTGGTTTGCGGTTTAGCATCCCATACCTCATTGGGTGACTCCTCTGTTGCTCATCCCTCTTTCTTCCCATTGCAGGTGATTTGCCGAGTAGTTGGATATCTGGACGGTTTGGTGTCTTGGGGATCATCGTATTTTTATTTCGGCTTTTATTTGATTTATTGGACGTATTTTTATAAATCAATTTAAAAATGTATTTCCTTCAGATTTATTTTTATTAAATGTGTTTGAAATTTTATTCGGTTTTGAATAACTCCGTTTGATTCGGTATTTTTTGGTAAGTAGCACGTCGGTCTCGACAGAGGAGGAGACGGGTGTTACACAACGGATTTGAATGCCTGTACCGTCAAGGAGAGGAAGCACCGGCTGATTACTACGCCAATGGACGTAACGATCAGATGAAGATCGAAATTTCAATGAAAAATCTGATCTGTAAGGCTACCTCCATGATCGCCTTCGGGAGGCCTAGCCGCAATACGTGCTAACTAAACAATACGTCTCATATATTTGGTCTAGGGAGTTATTAACAGAATTCCATATATTTTATCGGTGGGGAAATTTATTTGTTTGACTGTTTACTTCCCAACCATACATTGAATGGATAAATTAAAAACTCGCAGTTTTTGGAGTATCCGAGAAGTTGCCCATAATAAAAGCAATTTTAACAAATTTAGAATTATAAAAAGAGGGTAGGTGGTAGTTATAAACACGCATTAATGGCACCTAACTAAAAACCTACTATAACATAGCATTGCTCAGCTTACAAGGTTTGATACACAAATCCTCTCTCACACAAACGCGAAGAACAATGACTAACGTTGCAGTAATAGCCGCTATTCTGATTACAGTATTGTTATCAGCTAGCGTGTCAGAACAAATGGCTCCATCTCCTTCCTCAGGACCTTCGGGTGCACCAGACTGCATGACGAATCTGTTGAACATGACCGACTGTCTTTCGTACGTTCAGGTTGGAAACGGTGGTGGTGCGGCCAATCCAGACAAAGCTTGCTGTCCGGAGCTTGCTGGCCTAGTCGATAGCTCGCCACAATGCCTCTGTTACCTGCTCGGCGGAGATATGGCGGCTCAGTATGGAATCAAGATTGATAAAGCAAAGGCTCTCAAGCTTCCCAGAGTTTGTGGCGTCGTTACTCCAGATCCCTCACTTTGTTCACGTAATCTTCAACTTTCACTCTGAACTTAAAAAAAAAAAAATCCTCTTGCATGCAAAAAAACTTAACCATTTTATTTTCTGATTTTTTTTTTAATTAAGAAGCAAATATGAGTAAATATATAATTCTAAATTGAAGGAAATTTTTAAGAAAAGTTTATAAGTTTTTTAAATAAAAATTTTATAAGTTGAAATGTTTGGATCTATACATTTTATGTTTATGTTATAACTAGGCCGGACATTTTATCCAGATCTGAAAACTTGAATCAAAAGCGATCCGAAAATACATGTTTTGGTTCGGTTCTAAATCTAAAGTACTAGTTGGGTATATACTTTTGGACCCATAGGTCTTGGTTCGGGTTTCATGTATTCTTTTGGGTCTTCAGTTTGGGTCTAGCGGGTCTTTTGTATCTTAGATATCCGAACCGACAAAAACTCAAAATATACAACAAAATTTTAGATATTTAAATTATAGACATAAACTAACCCGGACCAAACAAAAAATGATCTCAACTGAAAATTTATAAATATCTAATTGGGGCCAAATGCCTAATGCCTAATATCCGAATGAGCCAGACAATATGAGAATCGACCCCAACCTTATACAAAGACCCTACTAGAACTCCAAAAAGGCATTATGTTAATTGATTAGTGATTTTGATAGCCAAATTTACAGAAAACAAAATAATGTGGCATGTGTAAACTATATATAGAAAGAGATCTGAGAAACGATAATTTTTTGTACGACTCATTCATTCATACCAAGACATTGGAGTTTACAACGAATGAAATACCAACGCAATCGCCTTTGTTTTTCCGACAATAGTGTTTGGAATTCCAGTTGGAGCACCGGAAGCTATGGGCAAAGAGGAAGCGTCCCCAGCCTTCGCTCCAAGTTCAGGTAAATGTTCTACTTCATAGTTTCAGTTTAATGTATGAACATTTTGTTTTTAGATTCTACTGGGTTTCAGTTAGTACGGTTACAGAACAATAAACCCAGTTAATACCAAATCACGTTAAATTCATATAGCAATTCTTGGGAAAACAATAAACGTCAAAATACTAATGATTTAATTTCGATAGGTGCGGAATCACCAGAAGGATTAGGGTCGGGTCCATCAGCTAGCAGGACGAGCGATGCGCCAAACACACCTTATTCTCTTTTTCTCAGTGTCATAATTATTCCATTAGCCTTTGCATTTCATCTATATTCCTGATTTATTTTTCTTATTAGCGACACCATTATTCGTATTGTATTTTCTTATAAAAGGAGTAGTCTTGCTTTTGCAGGTTATTTTCCTGAATTTATTACTTTGTGTTTATGGATTATATATCTTCATTCATCTTACTAAATAAATGTCGTTGTCTTAAAATTAATCGAACCTCTGTTATAATAAAAAAAAACAAGGTTTTCTCCTACGTTTTAAAAACACGTATTTTTATTCAAAATTTAATGAGATTTTTACAAAAATGACTCAAAACAAAAAAAATCAAATGTAAAGCTAAACCATGAGTTTTTGAAACTTTCATTTGTCCTATTCATCCTATAAATTCGAATTACGAAAATGCCATTATTTTTTTCTATTTTTTCGAAAATGCTAGTTTTACTCAATCATCCTCGTCTTCGTTTTTTATTTACAATATTGCTATTGTAATCAATACATAAACCACTATGAACAACCAATTTCAAACTCTAAATGCACCTAAAATCAACATCTACATATTCATACTCTTATTTTTTACACACAAAAATCATTTCCTTTTCACTTCCTTTCTTATTTCATCCCAAAATCCAAAGTTTTTATTTAAAATTTATAAGCTTATTCGAGTTACTTAAGTTAATGATTCTTGGTCAAGAGCGAGTGAATAACTTTCATTAAGAAGTGATGTGTCTTTGAAAAAGCTAAACATGAATCTCATTGGATCTAACAACGATCTTTTAATTTTTTCAGATCAGTTCACCAAAGAAGACTTCCGTATAAGTCTTCTTGTCAGAGAAGACTTATAAGGAAGTCTTATGGTCAATGCATAGGTTAGTTTTGCAATTGACTTTTGGTGTGTCTTTTAGAGACCACTTCTCAGGAAGTCTTTGAACTTTGTTTAACAAAAAAATGAGAAGACTTACCGGGAACTCTTCTTGGATAAACATGTTAGTTTTGCAATTGACCAATTATGACTTGACATTCTCTAAAATTTCCCTACATAAGACTTCCAGGAAAATCGTCTCAACTGTCAGTGGAAGTCTTATCACTATCGTTAGAAGTGGTCTTAGGTTACTTATGCAAATGATAAATAAAATTTAAATATTTAATTTTTATTAGAAAACTTATATGTAAGTCTTCTACGGGAAGACTTCTTGGAAGTCGTCCCGATTTTTATTCTGATAATTGAGATGACTTCCCTGGAAATCCTCTATAGAGAAATCATCTAGAGAAACTAAAATTTCTGACACAATTCAGTCAGTTGCAAAATTAATCTGATTATCCGAGTAGACTTCACTGTAAGTCTTCTCTGGTATTTTCAAGTTTTTTTTTTAAACAAAAGTAAACCAATATTTGCAAAGAAAGATTTCGAGAGAATTCTGATCTAGAGTAAACTTTTTTGGAAGTCTTTCATTGTAAATTTTCAATTGCAAAATGACCTTAATGGAAGACTTCCTAGAAGTCTTCTACGTCAATGTTTAATATTTCTCTAAAAGTATAAAGATTTTTTAACATTTTCTTTTTAATTCATGTATATTAGTCATTATTGGGGCTACTGAATAAAATTGATAACTTAATTGGTGATAGTCATGAGGTACCAACATTCATGTTTATTAACGTTTCCAGGTAATCCAAGAAGATTTATTAAGAAGTCTTATGGGAGAAGACTTTTGTGAAAGTCTTCTTCGTTACTTTTTGTAAACTTGTATTCTTAAGAGTGTTAAATAATTTTAAGATATTTTTTTTTAACTTTCAAAAGTGTTAAATAATTTCAAGAATATCAAGTCATATGGTTTAATGTGACGCTTAAATTTTAATTTCTTGTTTTAATTTTCTGCTTAAAATTTAAGTATTCTGAAAAGACTTCTAGTTAATGGGTTATATGTTCTTCTCTTATGTAATGTTTGATCTTTTGTGAATTTAACTATGTTTTTAGTAGTTTTCTCCTTTAGTTTTAGTAAATTTGACTAAATTTTGTGTTATTGTGTTTTGCTATCAAAGTTGTACAGTAAAAACTCTAGATTATTAATATTGAGAATATGGTATTTTCTTAATTTATGGAGTTATTAACTTACAAAAGCTTTTATTTTTTATAATTTTTGTATTTTTATTTTAAAAATAAGAAAATATTTGATTCTAGGTATAAACATTAATTAAATTTTAGAAACTTGGCTTTTATCTTGTTTTATTATATTATTTGGTGTATATTTTTATGTTTCATAGAATTTAAATGTGGTTTTCTTTAGATTTTACTAAATATTATCAAAATATATTGAAATTTTATGAAATTTTATGAAAATATATGTATTTTCATTGTAAATATAAAAACCAAGAATATAATTTTTAGTTTGTATTTATATAAAATATATAGATAGACATATTAGTAATTTATGATTTTAGTGGGACCAAATATTTACATAAGACTTTCCACAAATTAGTATCTTATTATTTTTATCGATTTTTTTCATATTTTGAATCGGCCAAACTCGGGATCAAGAAATTTTATTAATTTACAGTGCTTATTAATTTATCGAGTATTACCTCACAGAGTTTCTACTATATAACTTTAATAATCTCAAGTACTTTTAGCAAGATAATATTGTAGATATTAACATATTTACCTAATTCTTTTCATTGACATCTCTTCAAATTTACAAAAGAATCCATAACAAAAAGATTACACATACAAACCATAAACAAAACTATGAAACTTGGAGTTAGAGATCATTCCTCCACATAGATAAGCTTGTACTACATTTTACATACACATCATAAACAATGATAGTCCTCATTCATGTTCAGGTTGCAGATTTTTGAAGACTTCGTGGACGACTTCCAGGAAGACTTCACATGCAGGAAGTCTTCGAGGAAGTCTTCCAGGAAAACTTCGCATGCATGAAGTCTTCAAAAACCTGAAACCTGAAACTTTCATCAGCTTCAACACACTCAGATATGTTTACCAGAGGATCGGACAGCTCCTCCGAACATAATTTGGAAAAAAATAAGAGCTTTAAGCAACAAGAGGTTACCAAATAAAGAAAAAATTAGACATGAAAACTTACTAAAACACTCAGATCTGTTGATATACTCAAATTACCGTAAAGCAATTTTACTCTCTAAAAAAAGAGGTTAAGTTGTAGTACTTAGGGATCAAATCCACAAGGAGAAAGGGCACACAATAGATTTAAAGCTGTTAAAAATTAAGCTAGGCAATAGATTTTAAAGCAGTACATAAATCAGAACAAAGTAGATTGATTGGTCGGTTGGTTTGAAAAAATACGAGAAAATAGCTAGATCTAGGATTTAACAATATTAAAGAGATATAGAATGCATAAGATATGTATGTGATATTCTAGAACTCGAATTCTGATGTATAGATATCTTGCTTTCGCATGTGAGTCTAAATATGTTATCTAAGTCCAATGTTCCACTTGTCGCATGTATTAAGCAACCTAGCTCAAAAATTCAATTCAAGTGAAGAACCCACCGTCATAGTTGTCTACAATCCAAAGATCAGGGTTTTAGCTAACTACTATACAGTACCGGCCCTGACATAAAGCTGGGGATTGTCAAAGTTTGCTTATAGTTACTAGTTAAGTATCATTTTATGGGGTCATTGGTGCTGGGTTCAATCAACTAGGAGCACCAAATAAATTTTTGCTTTAGGCATTAAAATGAACTGGGTTGGGCCTGCTACTATAGAACACAAGCATTACTAGCAATTCAATATATTGATATCTTTATCACCTTAGCAACTATTAATTCAATATATTGATATCTTTATCACCTTAGCAGTTCTATAGTTTTAGCTAATCCTTCATAACCCTAATTAACTCTAAATCTAACAAAGAAAACAACTCGGATATAGCAAAGCAGAATGTAGCAATAGTATGAACAAAATACATAGAATAAGCTTAATAAATCAATGAGTTCCTAGACAAGCTTTGAAGGAGTTTTCGATCATCTCTCCAAATCCACTGAATAAAACTGTTTGCTGCGAATAGTAGAAAATAAGAAAGTGTGTGTTGCCTAATACAATGGCAAAGCACATAAATATTAGGTAAAAGTTGGTCAAGGGCAGTCTTGTAATTATGTGAAACTTCGGGCTTAAGTCGACCTTGAACAGGTTGACCCGTCTACGCGCATCGCTGTCGATCGACGACAAGAGATGTTTGTTGATCGACACTCGATCTGCATGTCGACTCTGGCTGGTTTGTGAACAACTATGAGTTTCTTTTATCCTAAGCTCCAAAATGCTCCATAATCTCCACATTGCTCCAAAACATACCTAGCTAGACCTGTAAAGACTCTAAAAGACTTCAAAACAGTAAATAGACTCTAAAGCAACTACATACCATGGCTAAAAACTGGTATAATACATGGTATATCAACTCCCCTGACTTACCCTTTACTTGTTCTTAGGGAAAACAAAGAGTAATCACTTGAAAAAGGTTTGAAAAGAGTAGGAACTCACATTATTTAAATTCACTACTCTCACTTCTGAAAATATGAATAGGTGGTAATGATTCAATACTAACCTCAGAGATGTTTCAATGTACTACACTCTAGTTTAGTCACCATATCATACATCACAAAAATCTACTGATAGCGCCTGACATACCCCTCTACTAACCTTATTTCTGCATAAATATAAATGTGTATCCTACATCTTGGGAGTATTGATCAAGGGACACATGAAGTAAAATCAAGAAAGTATCATGGCCAAAATGTAACTCTTTCCTTTATCTTCTCTCTTCTTTGAATCTGATTTTTTTGTTTGCCAAAGTGTAGGCAAATAGTGGGGTTATCAGTAATGTATCTACCCCTCGCTTCCAACGATGTGTGATCATTCCTTTGAATTAGTATAGTGGGGTCATAGGTATTGTACCTACACTTCCGCATCTGTAGAAATCATCTCAAGCTTTCTATAATATGGATGTAGAAGAGAGGTGATAGGGGAACCGTAGAAACTTAGTCTAATACCTTCCAGACTTGCAGGAGGATTATGAGCCAATGTATACGAAGCTCCAAAACAAGCAATTTGGATTAATTAAGGTTGAAAGTCAGCTTTAGTTTCTCCAGAGATTCTCAGCAGGTGTGGGTGTTAGTGGTAGATGATACACTGTTGTGTTTCCATCTAATGCATCATGCAATAAATAAATCTAGATGGTGCTAGAAAGTGGCTAGAGTAGCAACTAAATTCTAATAAGATCATTATTCCTTTCTTGACTCAATAGAAACTTAGTAGAACTTAATAGAAATATGACTTAAAATAAGGCACAATATCAATAAAACCTCCCCAATACTTAAACAACACAGTCCACAGTGTTATTTAGTCGAAGATTGGTGGAAAAATAATCAAAAGTACACAGTGTAACAAGGAAAACGATATACCAGCTCGATTTATAATAGTGTCGATCGACACAGAGAAGTGGTGATCGATCGCTGCTGGTGATGTACTATCGATCGATACCGGCCGGTCCTTGTGCGAACCAAAATTCACTTTCCTTGAGGACTCAGATTCTCTCATGTGGGAACTGAAATTTGCACTGTCGATTTCCGTTTAAATAAAAAAAGTAGGAGAACCCTAATTTCCCAGAGGTCCCGGATATCTGCTAAAACCACACGCCAAGCAATCAAAACACAAAATAAAGACAAG
Organism: Brassica napus; assembly: GCF_020379485.1. Classification (NCBI taxonomy): domain Eukaryota; kingdom Viridiplantae; phylum Streptophyta; class Magnoliopsida; order Brassicales; family Brassicaceae; genus Brassica; species Brassica napus. Next base: position 16,393,666 of record NC_063434.1, read on the forward strand.
AAAAGGTAATAAATCGAAAAGAGAGCAAAGTACGTCTTATTCCGAATTCGCGTTTGAGCGTTACAACAAGGTAAAAGCCTGGGCTACGAGAGCTGTCGGCGAGATTCCTAGTTTTAAAACCCTAAAGCTGCTAAACCTAATTGAGTCGCAGTTCGAATAACAAAAACGGAAAATTACCTAAACTGCTCTAAGTGCTAAGTTTGCTGTGAAAAAGTTCTCTCCTGTGCCTCTCCCCTAGAACTCCTTATATACTCCTCCAAAGTCGGTTTTAGCTTTTTCCCTTCTGCCCTTAACAAGTCATAGCTCAAAAATGGAGATATTCCGATTTTCCCGATCTTCGTGATTATCTTTGGAAACTTCACATTTGTCTGCGGAAACTTGACATTTATCTTGCGTTACGAACCAATCATAAACCGTCATAAGGCTTATTGGTTTTTGGTAAGGAATCGTAAGTGGGCTTCGAGTTGTGTTTTAGGTCTCTTTGGGCCGCCTTTGACTCGAAATGTTTATTACTGTTTCTTCGATAAAAACAAACTTCCCGTGGTTTTTATCGTAAAGTTTGACTGATGACTTCGAGTGATGAGAAACAAAGAATGGTTTAGCCATGACTTACGGGAGATAGCATTAAAGAGTAGACGATAAAAGCTTGCCAGAGCTCGGTCGCTACGTAGCGACCGAGCCGTGTACGTGTGCGTGCTCGGTCGCTACGTAACGACCGAGCCGTGTACGTGCTTGGTGGCTACGTAGCGACCGAGCTTGGCTGGAGCTTGGTCGCTACGTAGCGACCGAGCCGTGTGCGTGCTCGGTCTCTACGTAGCGACCGAGCTTGGCTAGAGCTCAGTCGCTACGTAGCGACCAAGCTGTGTATGTGCTCGGTCGCAACGTAGCGACCGAGCTGTGTACGTGCTCGGTCGCAACGTAGTGACCGAGCTGTGTACATGCTCAGTCGCTACGTAGCGACCGAGCTTGGCTTGTGCGTGGTCCGATGGCAATACTTGAGCTTGTCCGTGGCCGATTTGGATATATGTCCGTTGCCTTCGGACAATTTGTATTTAGTGGTTCGATTGAGATTGAAACAATATTTTACCGCAAGGCTCTTTGTAATGATTCTTTTTACGAAGAGTAACTTTCGTAAAAAAAATTCATGCTGATTTTTACGGAGATTTGGATGTTAACTTTGTCATGACCATTTTTGACCCCAACAGTTACCTCCCAACCCGATAGAATCGTGGATCATTGATTAGATTCTAGCATGCGGTTAGGCAAGTTAGGCAAGATAGGCATGTTGGACGAATTTCGTATCCGAAGATTCGTAGACAAACATTGACGAAGAAAAACTTATGCATATAAAGAAAAGTTTTTTCTATTGGGGCTGCGCCTTATGAAGGCTGCCTACGTACCCTTGTTGAAGGGATCAAGCCTTTCGTAGTTCGTCTTGGAGTTAAAATGCTTACGATCTGTTTTCCAATGAGACATTTACAGTTTAGTTATGTGTCATGTAGAGATTATCAGGCATGTTGCTGTTGATGGCATTTTATATCGGACCTTTGTCGGGCTTGAAACTACCCTTGTTGGCTGTTTGCTTTGGCCAAGTGTGGCCGTATTTTTGTTTTCGGAACTGAAAGTGTGTGGCTTCGAATCCCAGCCGCTTTGCCACTTTTTTAATAAATTGTGTTTCGCGTTTTAAAAACATGTTTGTATTCGTTCAATTGTAGAGGGAAGAGTATGAGTTGTCATCTCATATCTAACTATTTGTAGATCGTTATATTCATTGTTCGTTTAGATGTACGAAAATTTTGCTTTTCGGAACTTCATGAACATTGGAATACAAGCGAAGAGACATATTTTGGGATCTCGTATCTTTTGATATCATGCCTAGAGATGTTAGAGACCAGTGTGCTGGGTTTAGGGCAAGACCTAGGCTTACTTCTGGTTTTAGGGGGGTGCGATGACTAATTCGGCTTACATATCCCGTTACAGTTTCAACCTGATTCCATACCGATTTAAAGTCCGCGATAGGTTCTCGGCTTATACGACTTGTATGGTTGTAACCGAGCATCTCTCCAAGGACAATTTCTAAGTCTCCTGGAAGTACTGACCAAAATTTTTGATTTCTTTCATGCGCTATTATCCTTGTGTCGGGTGTATGAGAGCTATCTCTACGAGATGGCTAAGTCTGTTTAGGACTGTTAAGAGTTTGTTGTGATCAGCAACAAACTTATTGGTAGATATTACCGTTTTTGAATCTTCGCGAAGGATACGTGTTTTAAGAGGGTGTTAGTGCCTATGATTGTTTGGTCCTCCAAGTTGGTGTTTTTATCAAGGAAGGAATTTTTGTCGAAAAATGTTTCTTCAAGCGTCTGCGACGTCTCGCAATGCTGAAGATTGGTTTCTCTTTCGTATGCCGCGTTTCTTGCTCAAAATGTTTGTGGGCTTGAAGATGTTATGCGGTATTGCAAGGGTTTAGTCTACAGATGTTCGCAGCAAAAATTGTAGTTCCTGTTTGGATTTGATTTGCGAAAAAGGAGTTAGGACCAAGGGGTCGCGTAAATTTGTCCCCGGAAAGAGGCATCCTCCTATACTGTGTTTTGTGAGGTGTTGGCCTTCCGAGATTTCTTTCGTGTATATTTGAGGATGTTTCGTATAGCTATAGGAGCTCTGTTACGAGTTTTCCTTACATGCTGCATTTTACGAGTAAAACACAACAGGCTTAAAGTGAATCATAGTATATGGAACTTGGTCAATTTTTGACAAGTTCAACCTTTTTCTTTAACTGTTTGGTTGTTAGGACTGAGTTTTGTTATGACGAATTTACCGTATGATTCCCGTTTCTGGGTCATACGATAATTGTTTATGTAATCGTTACAAGGTGTTTCAAGACAAATTGCGGATTACCGTTTAGCCGTCAAGTTATTTGAGCGGTGGTCGTTCAGTTGTTTTGGCTTTGCATGAAGGCTGTGCTCAGATTTATAGCCGAGGACATTGTTGGTAAAGGATTAAACCATGACACTTTTGTGTTAGCACCAAGGCCGTGTTAGTTTACGATTTTTCCTTAAAGGGATGCCAAATTTTGGTTCGGGCTATACGGAAAGGCGTAGTTAGCCGAGGGCCAAAGGGCGTTTGTTGAGATTGATATGCCAAGTAGGCCGGAGCTTTCATGTTTTAAGATGGTCCATGGGTGTAGAAAACGATATTTTCTTTAGGTTTAAGTTATACGATGAAAATTTCGTATAATGTTTTCTTTAGTCGTATGAAAATTGTTTCCTTTTTATCCGAGGGAGACGAAGCCTAAAAGTCTCGACCCAGAACCCGTGCAGAGTCAGTTTCGAGGTTATTTCCTGCATGGATATATCCGAGGGAAGTGAAACGTAGAAGTCAGCGCTCTACGATGATAGTAGATCGGATATGTCAAAGTAGCAATGTTTCCAGAGACTTTACGGGACATGTTTCTGCTTTGATTTCGATCTTTGGTGAGATTTCCTTGGAATCACTCCAGGTTCAGCGGAAACTGAAAGCAATGCTGGTGGTTGAAGATTTTCTCGTATAATTTTTGACTTTTATACGAAACTCGTTTTATTTAAGTCGAAAGGGTCTTCCAGACTTTGGCTAATCGTCGAGTTTTAGTTTAATATTGGTACAGGTTTTCTAAACGCATGATCGCAATAAGAGGTGCTGTATAGTCCTCGAGATTATGCTTGTGATGTTTTAGATATGTTGTTGGCGTTTATACAAATCTTTGATTGTCGTTTGCCTATTGGGACGATTTTATTGAGGCATCCGATTGCCTAAGTGTTTTCTGCCTATCGCTGCGAGAATTTACTTTGTCAAAAGTATTTTTTTTATGCCGAGGCAAAATGTTTTTTGAAGTAAGGGAGTATGCGAGTATAGTATACGTACCTTCTCCCTCCTTTTTTTTTGAGGAATAGAATGACCGACAGTCTGGGTCGGTTTGAAGACTACGCTAGGATTCCGACTTGGTGGTTTTCAGGTGAAAACTTGGAATATGTCATTTTTAAGAAAGTTGCTAGGAACGAATCGATTTTAAGATGTTGTGCGTGTCCCTAGTTTTTTGTTTTTTTTTGGGAAGCGAACTAAGTATTCGTGGCAATCGTTTCTCGTTTTTGCGAGAGTTTTGATTGGTTAGCAAGATCTGCCAGAGCAATTAAAGAGCAATAGGAAAAATTGTCTATGACTTAATTCACTAGACTATCCACCTAAGTTTTAAGTTTCCTAAAATTCTATGGCAGTCTCAAAAGAGTTTTATTGCTTAGTACCTTCCTAAGAAAATTCCAAGTTTGATCTTGAAACAAGTCGGACATACCTTAGTGTTCTCGGAGATGCAGTTTTGTCTCTTCTCAGTTTTGGTTGCTTATTTCCCCTTCTTCTTCTCGTGTATGTTCGCCATTTTTGATATTGGTGTTTATCCTTTAAAACTTGACATTTATCTTCTGAACTTGACTGTTATCTTCTCCTTAGATATGACGTCAATTTTTATAAAAAGGTTCAACGTAATCGTATAGTTGAGGCGGCTAAGGTGTTAAGTTTACCGTGGCCGTTTTATACGATTAATTTGAATCCATGCGAGAAAACAAGTCTTTGCGGTTTTTTTATCGTGAAGTTACAATGGTAACTCCAATCGAGACGACACAAGAGACATTTCGATCGAGATTCGAAGGAGAACGCAAAGATGGAGGTAAGGGCGAGTAGGAGCAAGCCAAGGACTTTAGACGAGTCTTACTTGTTTTCGTCGTAAAATCTCAACGAAAACTCTGATTGAGACGAAACAAAAGCGTTTTGATCGGGATTCAAAAGAGAACGGAAAGGAGGATCTTTTTGAGGCCTGACAGGTCGCTATGTAGCGAGTAAGAGCAAGCCAAGAAGTTTAGACGAGTCTAACTTGTTTTCGTCGTAAAATTTCAACGGAAATTCCAGTTGAGACGAAAAGAAAAGCGTTTCAATAAGGATTCAAAAGAGAACGCAAAGGAGGACCTTTTTGAGGCCTGACAGGTCGCTATGTAGAGAGTTGGAGGTCTGACAGGTCGCTATGTAGCGAGTAGGAGCAAGCCAAGAAGTTTAGATGAGTCTATCTTGTTTTTATCGTAAAATCTCAACAGAAATTCTAATTGACACGAAAAGAAAAACGTTTCGATCAGGATTCAAAAGAGAATGCAAAGGAAGACCTTTTTGAGGCCTGACAGGTCGCTATGTAGCGACCAGGTTTGGGCACTGGCTGGTCTAACTCGAGTTTGGATGATACGTTGATGCGGTCATTTCGTAAATGCTGCAAAAGCCTCATCATAAAATATTGACTCTTTTCACTTTGCAAATGATGTTCCGTAAAACATTTTCGAGTTTAATTTTACGAAAGCTGTGTAAAAATTATTGACTCTTTTCACTTTGCGAATGATGTTTCGTAAAATGTTATCGAGTTCAGATTGACGAAAGCAATCTTGTAAAATGTTGTCAAGCTTAATTTTAAGAAAGTTATTCCGCAAAACTATTATGAGTTTAATTTTACGAAAGCTGTTTCGTAAACATGTTTTCGAGTTCGGATTGACGAAAGCTGTCTCGTAAAAAGTTGTCAAGCTTAATTTTAAGAAAGTTATTCTGCAAAACTAATATGAGTTTAAATTTACGAAAGCTGTTTCGTAAACATGTTTTCGAGTTCGTCTATGGGAGAGCCCTTTTTCGGAAAAGTAATGTTTTACGGCTCTTCTGCAAATTTAGTTTCTGGGTTCAAGTTCCATAAATTTTGGCTTTGACGAGCTTAATTTATTGCGACTCAACTTAATCAGAAATTTTATCGTTTTCTGCAGGATTGATCGGAGGAAGTTCTGAGTAATTTTGCCGTAATAAGCTCGAATTCGACGATTTATGTTACCATAGAAACGACTCTTAAGTATTTTATGAAACCTCAGGTTTCAGAAAACGTTTTAGCAGTGAGGAAAACGATCTCCCGTTTTCTTTGTTTCGTCTCCGTCAACCGTTTTTAGGTTTCGAATGATATTTAAGAAATCAACTTTGTTTCTCTGGAAGTTATTTGGAAGAAGTACAGCCGTGGGGGTTTCGTAATCGATTTGCTGCGCTTCCTTTTCCCGGGATTAACCTAGGGGTTTTCTGCAGTTTTTGGGAGAACTAGTTTTACTTTTCCGAAAAGTTTTCAAAAAACGTGTTTTGGTAAAATCCTTATGCATTGAGACTTCTTTAACTCGGTAATGAGCCAAACTTACGGGGTTTGATAAACTTTATCGTTTCCCTTTATGTTTAGACAGAGAAATTGCGAGCTCGTTTCGTAGCACTTCCTGTGGCGAAAAATCGCGATTTTTTTCAGGCATTGTGGCATTTGCGTAAGCGTTGGCCATAGGTGCAGTGAGGTTGTCTTACCAGCGTTGTTGCGAACTGCGATTTTGTCTTTTGTATTTCCACACATTGTTTTGATCAAGTGTTTTGTGGCTGAGAGTTAGATTGAACCGTACCCCCCTCCTTCTAGCGCCAAACTGTGGGAACCGAAATTTGCACTGCCGATTTCCGTTTAAATAATGAAAGTAGGAGAACCCTAATTTCCCAGAGGTCCCAGATATCTGCTAATACCACACGCCAAGCAATCAGAACACGAAATAAAGACTAGAAAAGATAATAAATCGATATTCTGAATTCGCGTTTTAGCGTTACAACAAGGTAAGAACCTGGGCTACGAGAGTTGTTGGCGAGATTCGTAGTTCTAAAACCCTAAAGCTGCTAAACCTAATTGAGTTGCAGCTCGAATAACAAAAAACAGAAAATTGCCTAAACTGCTCTAAGTGCTAAGTTCGCTGTGAAAAAGTTCTTTATTGTGCCTCTCGCCTAGGACTCCTAAAGCTGCTAAACCTAATTGAGTTGCAGCTCGAATAACAAAAACGGAAAATTTTCTAAACTGCTCTAAGTGCTAAGTTTGCTGTGAAAAAGTTCTCTCTTGTGCCTCTCGCCTAGGACTCCTTATATACTCCTCCAAAGTCGGTTTTAGATTTTCCCCTTCTGCCCTTAACAAGTCATAGCTCAAAAATGGAGATATTCCGATTTTCCCGATCTTCGTGATTATCTTCGGAAACTTCACATTTGTCCGCAGAAACTTGACATTTATCTTGCCTTACGAACCAAACATAAACCGTCATAAGGCTTATTGGTTTTTGGTTAAGGAATCGTAAGTGGGCTTCGAGTTATGTTTTAGGTCTATTTGGGCCATCTTTGAATTGAAACATTTATTACTGTTTCTTCGATATAAACAAACTTCCCGCGGTTTTTATCGTAAAGTTTGACTGATGACTTCAAGTGATGAGAAACAAATAATGGTTTAGCCATGGCTTACGGGATATAGCATTAAAGAATAGACGATAAAAGCTTGGTCAGAGCTCGGTCGCTGTGTACGTGCTCGGTCGTTAAGTAGCGATCGAGCTTGGCTGGAGGTCGGTCGCTACGTAGCGACCGAGCTTGGCTTGTGCGCGGTCCGAATGCCATACTTGAGCTTATCCGTGGCCGATTTGGATATGTGTATGCATTCGGACAACCGCTGTTTAGTGGTTCGATTGAGATTGAAACAAGATTTTACCGCAAGGCTCTTTGTAAATATTCTTTTTTACGAAGAGTAACTTTCGTAAAAAATGTTCATGCTGATTTTTACGGAGATTTGGATGTTAACTTCGTCGTGACTGTTTTTGACCCCAACATCTACGAGAGCCAACGAAAAGTGACAAATAAATGTAGAAAATATGAAAAGACATCAAATTGAATTTATAGAAAAAGTAGATCTTATTTCAAATTCGCGTAAGAGCATTGCGATCATCACAAAAGATTATAAAATCTTTGGCCGCAAGAGCTGTTAGCGAGTTACCTAGTTCTAGCCACATAAAACCTTAAACCTATTTGAGTTGCAACTCGATAACAAAAGACGAAAAAGATACGAAAAAGGTTTTGATTGATTTCAGACTGAACCTTATGAAAGGCTGCTTACATACCTCTTTCGAGGATCAAGCCAAACGTATTTAAATTGAAAGAGTGAACTAGGAGATCGAAGTGCTTGTGCGAGTTCGTCTAGTAATCGAGTGCCAATCATAGAAAAATAACATGTCGAGAATAATATATGGAGTTTCTAAGTGCAGAGAGTGCTAAGAAGAAAAAAATTGTCCATGCGCTTCTTTCCTTGGCTACCCTTAGATATGCCTCCATGGTCCGCCGTCTTTCCTTTTCTGCCCTTGATTCAAGTTTATCTCCTCGCTAAAATATTCCATTTTGTCAATCTTCGTGATTATCCCTTGAAACTTGTCATTTATCTTCGAACTTGACATTTCTCTTCTTTCGTAAATATTCAATAAACCGTCATGGTGATTTTGGGCCGATTCTTGTAAAAAATCGTAAGTGGATTTTTGCCGCGTTTTATACCGTTTGGGCCATTTTTTGAGTAAAACGTTTTTTATGATTTCTTTCGGAGAAATTGCCTTCTTTACGATGTTGGTTTTACAAAATACAAGAAACCAGTGGTATAGTCGAGAAAACTATGGTGTCAAGGTAACCGGTATCGTTTTATTCAATTGATTCAAATTCATACGAGAAAACAAGTCTTTGTCATTTTTAACGTAAAATTTTAACGGTAACTTCGATCGAGATGAAACAAGAGACAATTTGATCGAGACCCGAAAGAGGGAGTTCCACAGACGAGAGTGCATGGTGTGGGAATGATCCAAGTTGCCTGATGGAAAATTGGACGAGATTGATCCAACTCGCCATTGGGCGAGTTGGATGTTGTGGGTCCAACTCGTCCAATGGCATGTTGGATTGCTCGATCCAACTCGCCATTGGGAAAGTTGGATGTGGTGTGTCCAACTCGCCCAGTGGCGAGTTGGATTGGTCGATTTAACTCGCCATTGGGCGAGTTCGATGTGGTTCATCCATCTTGCCCAATGGCGATTTGAATTGGTAGATCTAACTCGCCATTGTGATATCACTAAAATTACTCTAAGGAGTGATTTACTCTCTCAAATAAGAGGTTCAATTGTAGTACTTAGAGATCGAATTCACAGGGACCTAAGACACACAATAGATCTATCTAGTTATGTAGTTAAGCTTGGTTGAATGGTTTTAAAGCAGTAAATAGTAGGTGTGAACAAGTAATTTTTGATTGATTGGTTGATTGGGTTTTAAGATAGATATAAGAAACGTTAGACTTTGGGTTTCTATTCAGACAATCAGGATTATAGAGATATAGACTACTAAGCATATGTGGATATTTTAGAACTCAAACATATACGGGATGTCGATCGATGCACCTTTCAGCCTGTCGATCGATACTACTAATGAGTTGTCGATCAACGTTCCTTCCAGGGAGCGTTACGAATGGGTTTGAACGCATTCACTAGGTTAACTAAATCAGCTTCCACTTGTTTCTAGCTATCCTAGCACAACCTAAACTATTTCAGACAAAGAACCAAACTTCCGAATGCGCCCTAATGTCTATAGGAAAAGTCCTAGTTAGCTATTTTAGAACATAGGCATTAAGAACAGTTTAGTTGATTAATATCATAACACTTACCGATTCTATATTTTGGGCTAATCCCTCATGACTATGTGAACCCTGAATCTAACATGGTGAACTACTCAGACATGGCTAAGCAATTCATAACAATAGAATAAGTAAATTGCTAAGACTCTAAGTGTTTTGATGTATGAAAAGTAGAAAGTATGAAAGCGTGTGTTGCCTAGAACAATGGCCGAACACAAAATATTAGGTTAAAACTCTGATATCACTCAAATTACCCTAAGGAGTGAATTACTCTAAGAGGTTCAGACGTAGTACTTAGGGATCGAATCCACAAAAACTCTAGGATTACACAATAGATTTATAGTCTTTGAACTAAGACTAGATTAAAAGGTTTATAGGTTTTAAAGCAGTAAATCAATGGGTGAGCAAGGTTATTGCTCGATTGGTTTGTTTTGAGGTTGTTAACAGTTGGGAGAATAGCTAGATTCATGTATATTCTCAGGTGTGATAAGTAAATAACTTAATTTGGATTTTTAGGGGTTTATAGATATTAATTTTTCTTGAATTCAATCTCAGATATAATCAATTTGATAATATAATTTGGATCTCGGATTTCAACTATCATGTGTTAACCGCGAGAAAGTGTCAATCGATGATTCATTAAGAATATCGATCGATACACCTTTCAAAATAACGATTGAAAGAACTATCGCTGCATCGATCGATGCTTTTTCCAGAAAGCTTTACGAACATGTTTGATTTATATTCTCTAACTTACTAGATCAACTCTCGTTTGTATCTAGTCAGTTAGATCATACTAGTTTATTTCCAAGTATTGAGTCAAGCAATGGCTTGATCTCAATTAATCTTAAGATCTAAGTTTAAAGGGTGATTAATCCTAAACTTAGCTTTAAGAACAACTAGATGAATAACTATATTTTTAAACACCCTAACAACAGTTTAAGTCAGTAATAAATTTATCAACCTATTGAGAAACCTAAATCTAACAGTAAGACTACTCAAACATATTCATAAGAAACATGGTTATGATGGTCTGAATAATACTTTATAAATGAATAGCAGGAGAAACAATAAATAGAGTAATGAAAGCAAAGAAGTTCAAGATCTTCTCTCTCTCAAGGTGTACAAGTCTCTCTCCAATCGTAACCTTTCTCTCTCTGGAATAGTTTGAAGCATAGCTATCAACAATGGCTTAGAAAACAGTAAAATAGGGTTTCAGGTCGTCTAGGGGTATATTGGTATTATGTGGTGACTTCTGGGCCTAAATTGGTCACAGAACAAGCTTGTCCTCTTTTCTGGGATCACTGTCGATCGACATTATGGATGCACCGTCGATCGACATTCCTTCATCTCCTCGACAGCTACCTCTCGCGAGGCAGACTTACCACTCTTCAGTAAAACATGCATAACTTCTGCTACATGATGCTGATTGACCTCACAAAAGATGGGCTCCATCTAACAGTGGGAAGGTCTCCATCCATAGCTAAACATCTGACATGTCTGTGCAGCTCTACCCTGAAAAGGCTTCAAAATCACCATATTTTCCAGAACGTACCTGAACCTGTAAACACTCTAAATAGACTCTATATAGTAGTAAATATATCTTAAAACACCTATATATCATGGCTAATAATGGGTAAAATCCATGGTATATCAAACTCGTCAGGGGTAATCTGGTAATTCTTGTGGGATTTGGGATTTAAGTCGGCTGGAACCCAATCTGGATTCTACGTGCTTGGCCGTCGATCGACACCACAGGGTCTGTGTCGACTAATTGTTGCCTTCACCCATCGATCGATAGTCGTGGTCGATGGTCAACTTCGGGCCTTTGTCATTTTCTCTCTAAAATGCACCAAAATCACCACTTTCCTCCAAATCACTCGAAAACTTGAAATCATACTAAAAAGACTCCAAAACAACTATAAGGTATTTAAAAACACCTATATACCATGGCTAAAAATGGGTAAAATTGATGGTATATCAACATCCCCAGACTTACTCTTTTGCTTGTCCTCAAGAAAAAACAATGAGCAGTCTCTCTGAAAGGTGTTTTTGAAACAACAGGGACTCACATAAATTAAGAAATTACTATCATCACCTCAACAGTATTGCAACCACATCAAATAGATCTTAACTTAGAAGTACTTCTAATGCAATATCCTAGCTGAGCAACCAATTCCATTCATCCAACAACTTAACTAATCATGTTTGACTAACATCTCTACTGACCTCATTTAGTGCTTGTAAATAAAAAGGTGTAGGCTTTACCTTGGGAGTATCGATCACTGAACACATGGAACCAACTCAAGCAGGTAACCTTTTCTGATTTCCCTTCTCTCTTCTCTCTTCTCTTAATCCATTTTTTTTTTTGCAAAGTTGTAGGCGAGTAGTGGAGTCATCGATAATGTATCTACCCTTCGCTTCCAAACAATGTGTGATCATTTCTTTGAATTAGAATAGTGGGGTCATAGGTAATGTACCTACCCCTCCGTATCTCAGGAAATCATCTCAATCTTTTATAAATATATATGGATACCAAAGAGAGGTGGAAAGAAAAATAGTGACACTAAGTCTAATACCTTCAAGGCTTGCATGAGGATTCCGATCCAATGTATACCAAGCCCCAAGACCAGCAAGTTAAGCTCAATTAGGTTGGAGGTCAGCTTTGGTTCTTCCAAGCATTCTCAGCAAGTGTGAATAACTGGCATGCTGATCCTCTTTAGCATCTATTGTACATTATGCAGTCAATAAATCTAAGAATGGTGCTAAAGAGTGGTTAGATGAGTGAGAAAAATTGTAGAAGTTCATTGTCTCTTTCTTGATTGAATTAAACTTTATAAAAAACATTTTAAAAACACATATATAAATAATATTAGTAAATCTCCCCCCCAGACTTAAATTACACTATCCCCAATGTATATCTAGTCGAAGTTTGGTGAGAATATAAATCATAAGAATTGAATGTAACAAGGAGAACGATATACCTGATGTCGTTGTCGATCGACACGAGAGTGTGTCTATCGATCGGTGTTGGTGTTGTACTGTCGATTGATGTCGACCTTGTCTCATCGGTCGATGACAAGTTACCTCTCCTTGGTTCTCTTTTTGGTTTTTCTGGTTTTCTATATACGTATATGTTTTTTAGACCTGCAATAAATAATATATAAATAATAAAACTAAAAGAAATTTCCTAATAGTGGGTTGTCTCCCACTCAGCGCTTTGTTATAGTCATTTAGCTTGACTTTGGAGGTTGTTTTAGCTACTAATGACCGAACAAGTCATTCAACTCGCCCGTTCGGCGTGTTGGACCGGACAAGTCATCCAACCCTCCGAACGGGCGAGTTGGAACAAACAAGCAGTCCAACTCGCTCGTTTGGCGAGTTGGATCAACAAATCTATCTTCATCTCATCCTCGTAGCTCCCTCCTTCGAGATCGGAACGAACTTGCTCTTGTTTCATCTCGGTCGTAGTCACCATTGGAACTTTGCGATTTAAAAACTGCAAGAACTCGTTATCTGGTATGAAATCTGAATTGATCGTATAAAATGGCAATGGTTAACTAAACACCGTGTACAGCCTCCACTATACGAGAAATTTGAACTTTCTTCGGAATCGACGTTGTTTCAGAAGCACTCTTTCGATAAATCGTTAAATTGCTTAAGTCGGAAAACAGCCCGAACGGGTCCCGAACGCGGCTAAAATCCCACTCACGATTTTCTACAAAATCAAGCCCAATCGTTATGACGGTTTATCTTTTATCCTGCAGGAGAAGATAATTGTCAAGTTCGAAGGATAAATGTGAAGTTTCTAAAGATAAACACGAAGATCGAAGAAAAATAGAATATTTCTGCGAAGCGATAAACTTGACCGAAGGTAGACAGGGAAAGAGCAAACTGCCTCTAGGAGGAGTATATATGGACATCGAGGTTGAAGAGGCAAATGGAGAATTCTTTTTACTCTTAGAACTCTCTGCACTTAGAAACTTTAGGCATTATTCTCGACATGTTCTGTTTTTATGACTGGCCATCGATTACTAGACAAACTCACAAGGCGGTTCGATCTCTTATTCTACTCTTTCAATCGAACTGCGTTCGGCTGGATCCTCGAAAGGGGTATGTAAGCAGTCTTTCATATGGTTCAGTCAGAAATCAATCAAAACCTTTTTCGTCTTTTGTTATCGAGCTGCGACTAACCTAGGTTTAAGGGTTAAGGTTGCTAGAACTAGGTAATTCTCTGAAAGCTCTTGCGGCCGAAGCTTTTATAATCTCTTGTAATGATCGCAACGCTCTTACGCGGATTAAAATTAAGATCTACCTTTTTTTATAAATTCATTTTGTTATCTTTTCATATTTTACGCATTTATTTGGTCACTTGTCGTTGGCTCTCGCACAGAATCTGGGACCTCAGGGAAAGATAGGGTCTCTTGACTTTCCTGCGAGTACGGAAATCGACTGTGTGAATTTCGGTTCCCACAGTTTGGCGCTAGAAGGAGGGGGCGGCAATGGATTACCCTTACTCATGGCCACAAAACGCTGATCGAAACGATGTCTGGAAATATGAAAGACAAATTCGCAGCACTGACAGCTGCTACGGCCAACGCTAACGCAAACGCCATAGTGCTCAACAAAATCAAAAACCTAGTAGCGACTTTTCGCCACGAGAAGTGCACCAAAACGAGTTCGCGATTTCCCTGTCTAAACAGAAAGGGAAACAATAAATTTTATCAAACCCCGTAAGATTCGGCTCATTACCGAGCTAAAGAAGTCTCAACCCATAAGGGTTTCACCAAAAGATGTTTTACGAAAACCTGTCAGAAAAATAAATCTTTCTCTCTCCAAAACCGCGGGAAACCCCTAGGTTAATCGCAGGAAAAGGAAGCACAAGAAATCGGGTACATAACTCACCGAATATCTTTCGGAAAAACCCTAGATTACTCGCGGAAAAAGGAAACACAACAAATCGGGTACACAATTCACCGATGTACTTCTGATCTCACTTAAATTACCCTAAGGAGTGAATTAATCTCTCAAATAAGAGGTTCAGATGTAGTACTTAGGGATCTTATCCGCATAGACTCTAAGATTACACTGTAGATTTATAGTCTTCGAAATAAAGCTAGATTAATAAGTTTTAAGAAGTAAATGAAGTGGTGAACAAGGTAGTTGTTCGATTGGTTTGATTTGAGGTCGTTAACAGTTGGGGAAATAGCTAGATTCAGGTATTATCTCAAGTATGATAAGTAAGCAACTTATTTGGGTTATTAGGGGTTTATTGGTATTAATTCTTCTCGAACTTAAACTTGGGTAAAATCTATTTGATTATCTATATCTAGATCTCAGATTTCAACTTCCGTATAAAAATCACGAGAAAGTGTCGATCGATGATTCTTAAAGAAATATCGATCGATACACCTTTCAAAATATCGATCGACAAAACGATTGTCACGTCGATCGATGCTTCTTCTAGAAAGCTTTACGAGTGGGTTTGATTAGTGTTCTCTAATCGACTAAACCAAATTTCGTGTGTATCTAGTCAGTTAGATCATACTTGTTCAGTTTCAGGTATTGGGTCAAGCTATTACTTGTCTCAATTAATGCTAGGATCTTAGTTAAAGGTTGATCAATCCTAAACTTAGCATTAAGAGCAACTAAATGGAGAACTATATTTTAAACACCCTAGCAACAGTTCATGTTAGCAATACATAAACCTATCTTATGAGAAACATAAATCTAACAGTAAGACTACTCAGACATATTCATAAGAGACATACTCTGAATAATATTTAAATAAATGAATAACAAGAGAAACAATAAATAGAGTAAAGAAACCAAGGGAAATTTTCTCTGTTATAATGTTTAGATCTCTCTCTCCTATCCTAAGCTCTCTCTCCCAATTATAGTTGGTTTTCTTCTCTCCGAACTAGGTTTAAAAGGTCTCTAGGCAAGTCTGCCTCTAGAATGGTACAAAACCCTAATAATATAGCGTAACAGGCGGCCAGGAACTTAAAATATAATTATTGAAGTTTTTTGTAAAATTTAAAATCTTCTAAATTGTCATTAACTCGCGGCTGGCTTTGCTGTCGGTCGATGGTAAGAAACTTTTGTCGATGATTATTCTTGGTAATTGCTGGTCGATATTTTGACTCAATAATCGACTCTTTCTCTGTTTCCAGCAAAGCTCTCAAAAGTATCCAAATTGCCCCAAATACATCATTTTCCTATGAACTCCCCCAGACTCACCCTTTTGTTTGTCCTCAAGCAAAACAAGAGCAATCTCTCTGAGAGACGTTTGGAAACAAGGGCCTCACCTAATTTTTAAACTTAGAATCATCACTTTTATAATGTTGCTAACCGCCTCAATGAAATCCTAACTTTAGAAGCACATTATATAATATCCAAGTATAGCAACCAAATTCATCTAGCCAACAACTCAACAAATCATCTCTGACACTCTCCCTTACTAACCTCATTTCATGCATAAATAAAAGTGAAGACTTTACCTTGGGAGTATTGATCATAGGATGCAAGGATGCTCAAACAAGTATCTTGACCTGCAGGTAAAAAGAAATTCCTATCCTCTATCGCTATTTATTTCTCTCTCAGTCAAAAACTGCTTTTATTGCAAGATCATTGACCAAGATTGGACATGCTTCCATGAATCAAGCTTTAATGGTTTTAGCCACCAAATCCTGTTCATTTCTTTTTGACCTTTATCCTAGGATTCTTTGAGAATCAAGCCTTAATGCTTGTAGCCACCAAATCCTGTTTTAATCCTTTACCTTAGCCACCAAGTCATCTTCGAATTCTTTTCCTAAATTATCATCTATAATTATATATTATTACTATTATTTTTTTTCGACATAGAGAGAGAGAGAGGGTTACATATCTACACAAGGCTTTACCTTCCAGACTTGTTTGAAGTATCCGATCTCATGTATACCAAGCCCCAAGACAAACAATTGACTTAGGTTAGGTTGGAGGTCAGCTTTGGTTCCTTCAAACATTCTCAGCAAGTATTGTCATAGTTGACATGTTGATCCACTTTAGTATCTCTAGTACTTTCTGCAGTCAGTAAGTCTAAGAGTGACGCTAGAGAGTGGTTAGATAACAAGTTAAAATTTAAAGAAGTTCATTGTCCTCTTCTTGACTCGATAAAACTCTTTTTTTTTTAAACATTTTAATAAGAATCAAATAACAAACTAGTATCAGTAAATACCTCCCCCAGAGTTAAATTTCATTGTCCTCAGTGATATAAAGTCTAAGATTGGTTAGAGAATAAATCATAAATACTTTGTTAGATGTTAGACAAGAGAAAAGATTTTCGTACCCTTAGTTCGATGTCAGACAATATGAGTATTAGTAACATAGGTTAGCTCTGTTAGACAATCGAAACACATGCAAGATCAGCAATAGATAAACTTAAGTTATAACATAATAGAATAAATCCGAAAAGAGATCCTAATAGTATGAGAGAAAAATAAAACATAAGTAGATAGGGATAGAAATATGAGGACTAATCCTCATCAGTAGTCTCATCGGTGGTCTCCTCGGAGTCGTCCCTATGCTGGCGTGATGGTCCTGAGCAGGCTCTGACACTCACCCTGCTTGAACAGCGGTATCTCGATACTCTAGCCTAGATGGCAGTAAGAGCAACAACTACGACGCGCCGAAGTTCCCTCAGGTCGTGTAGACATGTCTGGCATATGCGAGAATGGTGCTAGTGCTGGATCTGGTCGCTCCTGATGAGGTCCTGCAGCTTGCTGTACGGTGTAGCGACGTGGCATGGTAACTGGGTCACAGAGGAGGCGCGGATCGAGGTGAAACTAGATGCTGGCGAGGCCCTCTGAGAAGCCCATGACTAAACGCCTGGGTAGCTCTATCAAGTGTGTGCCATCCGCGTCCCTGAAATTCAAGTAGAGACTGCCCTTGAGCCAATGTGAGCTCGTGAGGTATGCTATATCCATGTAAATGCGCTGGTCAACCTCGGCCTCATCCAACGGCTCTGGTCAATCTTGGCCTCCACTCGCTACGTAGCGACCTGTCAAACCTTCACTCGCTACGTAGCAACCTGTAAGGCCTCAGAAAGGTCCGCCTTTGGGATCTCTTTTGAATGCTCATTGAAACGTTTCTCGTTTCGTCTCAATCGGAGTATCCGTTGAGATTTTACGACGAAAACAAGTAGGATTCTTCTTGGCTCTCTTCCACTCGCTACGTAGCGACCTGTCAGACCTTTACTCGCTATATAGTGACCTGTCAGACCTCAGAAAGGTCCTCCTTTGGGGTCTCTTTTGAATCCTCATCGAAACGCTTTTTGTTTCGTCTCAATCGGAGTTTCCGTTGAGATTTTACGACGAAAACAAGTAGGACTCGTCTTCGCTTGCTTCCACTCACTACGTAGCAACCTGTCAGACCTTCACTCGCTACGTAGCGACCTGTAAAGCATCAGAAAGGTCTTCCTTTGGGTTCTCTTTTGAATGCTCATCGAAACGCTTTTCGTTTCGTCTCAATCGGAGTTTCCGTTGCGATTTTACGACAAAAATAAATAGGACTCTTCCTGGCTTGCTTCCACTTGCTACGTAGCGACCTGTCAGACCTTCACTCGCTACATAGCGACCTGTCAGGCCTCAGAAAGGTTCTCCTTTGGGTTCTCTTTTGAATCTCATCGAAATGCTTTTCGTTTCGTCTCAATCGGAGTTTCCGTTGAGATTTTACGATTAAAACAAGTAGGACTCTTCTTGGCTTGCTTCCACTCGCTACGTAGCAACCTCTCAGACCCCCAGCTCGCTATATAGCGACCTGTCAGACCTCATAAAGCTCCTCCTTTGTGTTCTCTTTTGAATCCCGATCGAAACGCTTTTCGTTTCGTCTCAATGGGAGTTTCCGTCGAGATTTTACGACGAAAACAAGTAAGACTCGTCTAAACTCCTTTGCTTGCTCCTTCTCGCCCTTACCTCCATATTTGTGTGCTCCTTCAAATCTCGATCGAAACGTCTCTTGTTTCGATTGTAGTTACCATTGAAACTTTACGATAAAAAAAAAAACCCGCAAAGACTTTTTTCTCGCATGGATTCAGATTAATCGTATAAAACGGTAACGGTTAACTTAACACCTTAGCCGCCTCAACTATACGATTACGTTGAACCATTTTATAAAAATTGACTTTGTATCTAAGGAGAAGATAACAGTCAAGTTCGGAAGATAAATGTCAAGTTTCAAAGGATAAACACCAATATCGAAAATGGCGTAAATACACGAGAAGAGGAAGGGGAAATGAGCAAGCAAAACTGAGAAGAGACAAAACTGCATCTTCGAGAGAACTAAGGTATTTCCGACTTGAAATTTTTGAAATCAGACTTGGAATTTTTGTAGGAAATTACTAAAAAATAAAAACGCCTTTGAGACTGCCATAGAACTTTAGGGAACGTAAAACCTAGGTGGATAGTCTACCGAACTAAGTCTTAGGCGATTTTTCCTGTCTCCATATATCGTTCCATAACTGTTCATCCAGATCTTGCAAACCGATCTAAACTCTCTGAAAATCGAGAAACGATCGCCACGCATATCAAGCTCGCTTCCTAAGGAGAGAAAAAACTAGAGACATCAACTTCGTCTTAAAACCGATTCGTTTCTGGCAATTTTCTCAGAATCGACATATTCAAAGTCGTCAACATGGAAACAACCAAATCACAGTCCAAGCGTCGTCTTTAAATCGTCCCGGATTATCGATCATTCCAAACCACAGAAGAAGAAACGTACACAACGCTTCAAAGTAACGGTTCAACCGTTTTTCTTCCGTAAAAAAAAGGGAGTAGGTACGTATACTGTACACGTATACTCCCAAACTTCAAAAAACTCTTGCAAATCGTCAAGAAAACGATTTTGTCAAAGCAAATCGTCGCAAATAGGCAAACGACAATCTAAAATTCGTCTAAACGCTAGCAACATATCGAGACAATCACAAACATAATCTCAAAGACTATACATCATTTCTTGACGAATTCGTTCCAGAAACGAATGTGTCATGGGAATCCGCTCAACAAAACCTATGAAAAATGTTCTGCGACTAGATCGTAATGAAATAAATTTAGGTAACACTCCATGAGTAACCCCAAGCAACTTTCACCTAAGATCGAAATCACAGCAGAAACGTTTCTCGTAAAACCCACAGAAACAACGCTACTTTAACATATGTATACATATCACCGATTTACAACCTTCGTAAAACTGGTCTCTGTTACTTACGCGAAAAATCCTTCGTACAATCAGACCAAGTATTACGAAGAAACTTTCAAAAGTTAACATAACAGGCTTTATAAAGATCCCTGCGGCTCGCTGGCGTTTGCTTTTCTTTTCCCTCGGTCACATCCGAGAAGGCAGTTGTCCCACCGCTGACTCCACACTGGTTATGTAGCGAACCTCTTGGGCTTCGTCTTCCTCAGGCAAAAAAGTCTCGATTTTCATAAGACTATAGGTCACATTATACGAAATATTCATCGTATAACTGAAACCTAGAGTGGAGAATCGTTTTCTACGACTATCGGCCATATTAGCATGGATAACCCCAGTAAACTTGGCCTATCAATCTCGACAAGTGCTCTTTAGCCCTCGGCCAATTACGCTTTCCACTAAAGGTCCAAACCAATATTTGCCATCCCCTTTAAGGACAATCGTAACATGACCTTAAATGATAAAGTACCATGGTATAATCCTTGACCTACAACATCCTTGGCTATCTGAGTGAACACATCCCTCACGCCAAGCCAAACTATTTGAGAAACCATCGTTCCATCACTTAACGGCTAAACGACAATCTACGATTTGTCTAAAAACGTCCTGTGACTTAAGAGAATAATTATCTTATAGCCCACAGTTGGAAGTCATATGATAAATTCTTCGTAACGAAACTCAATCCTAACAACCAAATGGTTAACGGAAAATCTAAACTTTTCGAAAATTGACCAAGTTCAATACGCTCCAAAATTCACTTTAAGCCCGCAATGTTTTATCCATAATTCGCAGCATGTAAGGAAAAATTTGTAACAAAGCTTCTAGAGCTATACAAAACATCCTCAAAAAATGCACGGAATAGATCTCGGAAGGCCAACACTTCACAAAGCACTATGAAGGAAAACATTTCTTCCCATGGACAAATTTACGCAACACCTCACTACTAATTCGTCGATCGCAAATCAAATTATTAGCATCCAAACTGGAACAACAATTTTGGCTGCAAACATCCGTAGTCAAACCAGAATGTTTCTCAAACGCAGGGCTAAGACTAAACCCTTTCAACATCGCGAAACATCTTCAAGCCCGCGAACATTTCAAGCACAAAACACGGCATACGAAAGAATAACAAATCTTCAGCATCGCGAGACGTCGCAGACGCCTGAAGATTCATTCTTCGACGAAATTTCCTTCCTCGATAAAAACACCTTCTTGGAAGACCAGACAGTCATACGCACTTACATCTTCTCAAAACATATCCTTCGCGAAGACTCAAAATGGTAATTTTTACCATTAAGTTTGTTGCTGATCACAACAAACTCTTAACGTACTAAACAGACTTAGCCATCTCGTAGAGATGACTCTCGTACATCCGACACAAGGATAATAGTGCTATAAAAGAAACCCCAAATTTTTGGTCACCACTTCTAGGAGGCTTAAAAATTGTCCTTGGAGAGATGCTCGGTTCCAACCATACAAGTCGTATAAGCCGAGAACCTATCGCAGACTTTAAATCGGTATGGAATCAGGATGAAACTGAAACTGGATACGTAAGTCGAATTAGTCATCGCACCCTCTAAAACCAGGAGTAAACCTAGGTCTTGCCCTAAGCCCAGCGCACTGGTCTCTAACATCTCTAGGCATAGTATCAAACACCCTGATACGAGATCCCAAAATTTGTCTCTTTGCCAATATTCGAGCGTCTTCAGAAATCCCACAAGTTTACACACTGCGGAAAACTCTCGAAACAGATTACGGATATAGCAGTTCACACAAAGTTAGATTACGAGATGACAACTCGTAGTCTTCCTTCTACACCCGTATAAAATGCTATCAGCAGCAACACGCCTGATAACCTATACATATAAACTAGACCGTAAAGGTCTCGCTGGAAAACTAGTCATAAGAACCTTAACTGCAAGACGAACTACGAATGGCTTGATCCCTTCAACAAGGGTACGTAGGCAGCCGTCATAAGGCGCAGCCCCAATCTTATCGTGTTCTACTTTTAGAAGAGCGAGAAGACCCCTTACCACGGACCTTTTCAACCATTAATTCCGCCTAACCCACCTTACTTGCCTAACTTGCCAAGCCACTCGCTAGAACCTCACGTTAGAAGCTCATGGTTCTAACGAGCTAGGGGGCTAACTGTTGGGGTCAAAATCGGTCACAGCGGAAGCAACGTCTGAAAGTCCGTAAAAATCAGCATGAACGTTTTTACGAAAAGTAATCTTCGTAAAGAAATCTTTACGAAGAGCCTAGCGGTAAAATCTTGTTCAAATCTTAATCGAACCACTAAATACTGATTGTCTGAAGGTAACAGACATGTATCCAAATCAGCCGCGGACAAGCTCGAGTATGGCAATCGGACCGCAGACAAGACAAGCTCTATCGATACACGGCGACCAAGAATGAACACAGCTCGGCCGCTGCGTAGCGACCGAGCTCGAGCCAAAGCTCGGTCGCTACGTAGCGACCGAGAACGCGTACTGCTTGGTCGCTACGTAGCAACCGAGCTCGAACCAAGCTCGGTCGCTACATAACGACCGAGCGCGCATCCCGCGACCGAGCTCGAGTCAAGCTCGGTCGCTACGTAGCAACCGAGCGCACGTCCCACTCGGTCGCTACGTAGCGACAAAGCTCGAGCCAAGCTCGGTCGCTACATAGCGGCCAAGCGCGCGTCCCGCTCGGTCGCTTCGTAGCGACCGAGGTTGTGTTCCGTTCGGTCGCTACGTGGCGACCGAGCTCTTCCGAAACGTCGATACGACACAAATCCATGCATTCTCGTCTACTCTTTGATGCTATCTCACAAAGACCGTAGCGAACCCATTTTTTGTTTTCCGCCATTCGAAGTCATCAATCAAACTTTACGATAAAAACCACGGAAAGATCGTTTTTATCGAAAGAAGTCGTAATAAACGCTTCAAGTCCAAGGACGGCCCAAAGGGACCTAAGACATGACTCGAAGCCCACCTTAAGATTTCTTAAACCAGCAGCCCGTAAACCGTGGAACGGCTTACGCTTGGTTCGCAAGGAAGGATAAATGTCAAGTTTCTGCGGATAAATACGAAATTTTGAAGATAATTACGAAGATCGGGAAAATGGAATATCTTCATTTTTATGCTATGACTTCTTAAGGGCAGAAAGGAAATAAGCGTAAACCGACCTAGGAGCGAGTATATAAGGAGTCCTAGGCGAGAGGCATGAAGAGAGACTTTTTTTAGAGAAAACTTAGCACTTAGAGCAATTTAGGCATATTTCCGTTTTTGTTTTTCGAGCGGCGACTCAATTAGGTTATTAACGTCTTAGGGTTTTAGAACTAGGAATCTCGCCGACAGCTCTCGTATCCCAGGCTCTTACCTTGTTGTAACGTTCAAACGCGAATTCAGAATAAGATCTACTTTGCTCTCTTTTCGATTTCTTATACTTTATCGTTGTTATTTTCGTGTTCTGATTGCTTGGCGTGTGGTATTAGCAGATATCCGGGACCTCTGGAAAATTAGGATTTTCCTAGTTTCCTTATTTAAACGGAAATCGACAGTGCGAATTTTGGTTCCCACATTCGGCATCTGCGTTTGACCTCATCTGAAAACAAACAGAAAAAAGTAGAAGTGAGATAGTGTTGTCGATATATTGTGATATCGATCGATGAAGTATGTGCGACATCGATCGATATATGTCGTGAAGAAGTAGTCGACAATAAGGGTATCGATCGATGCTATAGAGTTCGAGTCGATCGATGTCGAATCGCGAAACCAGCAATGATCACTCAATTCCAAATCATACTTTCAAGGCATTAACAGCATAAAATCTTCGATCCTAACATTAGATAATCGTTAGAAACTTCAAAACCATCCCAAATCCACGCCTAATCATGAGTTCTAGTTCATCTCAAAACTCAACTCTAAAAATTCCTAACAAAAGAGAATTTCGAAATCAAACCTTGTACATCGGGTGAGTGAATGAACTAAACAGATAGATAATGAGAAATCGAGTGGATTAGGACAAGAAACGGAGGAATTCCATCAAGAATCGAGATAGAAAAGAGAGGTTTTGATTTCGTTAGGGTTTGTGAATGAGAGGAGAAAGAAGCGGATGTCGAGTTAAATGAGGTTAAACCTCGATATGTTCGCATCGATCGATGGTAAGATAGCTACATTGATCTATATTTCTCCGAATAAACTACTTCTGATTTCTATTACTGATAATATTTTACTAATAATAAGATATAAAAATAAATATAGATATAAATAAAAATATAATTAAGCTTTTTTTTTTTTAAAAGAAAATGGATTGCCTCCCATTCAGCACTTAAATTTTAAAGTCTTTAGTTCGACTTCCTGAATAAACTAGTTATCAGGGTGTTCTAGAATAATTGGCTGATTTGCTGGCGGTTTGGCCCGATAATGTTTCACTCGTTGACTGTTCACTGTAAACTCATCCCCTTTATCACTTTTTAGAGTTATGGCTCCGGAGGGTTTTACGTCTGTTACTGTGAATGGTCCCGACCAACGAGATTTAAGCTTTCCAAGAAATAGCGTTAGCCGAGAATTATAAAGAAGGACTTGATCATCCGGTTCAAAGTGTCAGGATAAGATCTTCTTATCGTGGTACGCTTTAGTCCTTTCTTTATATAGATATGAATTCTCATAGGGTAAATGTCTGATTTCATCAAGCTCGTTAAGCTGGATGAGTCTCTTTTCAGCAGCAGGCTTTATATCAAAATTTAGAAGTTTAGTGGCCCAAGCTGCTTTATGCTCTAGTTCGACTGGTAAATGAGAGGATTTGCCATAAAGGAGGTGGAATGGTGTTGTTCCCAACGGTGTCTTATAGGCGGTCTGTAGGCCCAAAGTGCATTATCAAGTTTCCTAGACCAATCTTTTCTGGAAATTCCTACAGTTTTGATATACCATAGATTTGACCCATTTTCATCCATGGTATATAAGTGTTTTACTATCTATATACTATATATTCTATCCTATTAGGTATGTTTTAAGGTTCAAAGGTATCTTAGAGGAAAGTGATGATTATGGAGCATTTACGAGCTTAAAAGAGATTTCATCCGAGCTGACCATTAGAGGTCGATACGAAGAAGAAGAAATCAATCGATGTACATCCTGTACCATCGATCGATGTCGAGACGCGGAGCGCGCGACTTGGTTCCAGCCGACTTTAAACCCAAGACTTCACAAAATTACAAGATTACCCCTGACGAGTTTTTAACCTAATAGTTATATACTTGCCAAAGTGTTAGGAGACACAGAGTTTTTACCAGACTTTTAGAGTTTTTCAGGCACCATTGTATTCTTACTTACAGAGGAGAGAAGATCATAGAGAGATTTGTGATTGGAACTCCATTGATTCATCTATTCTATTCTATGCAGTTTTTATCTATATCTTGTGTTATGATTTGCTTAGCTATGTCTGAGTAGTTTACTTGTTAGATTCAGGGTTCAAATACATTAGAGGGATTAGCCCCAACTATAAAATTGCTAAGTTGTGGTGTTCATTGATAGATTGTTCTTACTGCTTGTTTTGGTCTTGCTAACTATAACATGAACCTAGAATTTGCATAAGTCAAGCATCCTTGACCATCCTATCCTGAATCTAGTCTATCACACTAGGACTGATAGAAAAAAAGCAAACCGCTGATCTAGGAAGCTAGTGAGCATTATCAACCTGCGCCTAGGGCTTAGCTAGAAGAATCGATCGATATTGTCTTCTGACAATCGATCGACATTACGAAAGGTGTATCGATCGATATCCCTATAGGATAATCGATGGACACTTTCTTGTGATCAAAAGAGTAACAGTTGAGATCCAAGATCTAGTTAGTTAACCAGTGAAAAATTGCCATCGCTGATCACTGTGATTAAGGAGTTGAGCTCTAATATACCATGCACGCAACTGTTAGGCATCTATAGGATTATAATCTCCAAGACCTGAATAGAAACCATGTGTCTAATACCTGTCCAATAAGTTACACCCTTAATCATCTTGGTAGTCGAGCAATAAACTTGCTCAATTAGGATTGTTATTTACTTTTAATCCCATAAAATAACAAACACTTAGAATTAATAATTTAACTAAATTTAATAGGTTTCCTAGCTCCTTATGGATTTGATCCCTTAGTAATACAATTGAACCTTTTATTTGAGAGAGTAATTCACTCCTTAGGGTAATTTGAGTGATATCAAATTTGACTTCATTGCCGGGGAGCTTTGATCGCCATTAGATTTAGTGTTATTGATTCTTATTCTTTTCTCTACCCCCATTCTGACAAAATTTAGTTTTTCCTGTCTTTTCAGGTACATGCCTAGCAGTACCAGAAGCAATAAGGAAAAATACCTGCTATTCTCAGAAGATTCTGCTCACTTGGAACGCACGATCCGCAAAGACCAACGTTCCACATCGTTCGACGCAGCAGATTTTACGTCGACTGATTAACACACCCAACTGTCGACCGACACCCGACCTTCATCGTCGACCGATCTACATCATTCGACATCGATCGATACTACACCGCATACATCGATCGATCATCAGTCGTGAAACATGGCTGCGATTGTTATTCTCAGACAGGACGAGAATGGAAACCTGTATTACCAGGATGGTCATCTGCGTAATGCAACAGGTGAGAAACTAGACGCTCAGGGGAATGTAATCCTTGATGCTGATGCTACAAGAGCTGCTCAACCTGTAGAAAAGGCTACTCAACCAAGGGCACTGGCTAACTACAATCGTCCGATGAGTACTATGCCAACAGATCAGCTATTCGAGTTCCAGAGATTCAGAAGCAGAATTTCGAGCTGAAGCTTCAGTACTACACACTCGTGTCACATATACCCTACTTTAGGCTACCGCACGAGCATCCTATGGACCATCTAGAGAGGTTCGAGGATCTTATCAAGGACAAATATGGAGTCTACAGATGGGAATAGAAGGACGAATATGGAGTCTACAGAGATGAGTCTGGATATGCGAGGAGCATAGCTGGTGAGATGATTCATGTTACCAAGGACAACATCAAAAAAATTCTGGAGAGAGCATCCCTATTTGAAGGAAGTCACATATGTCTTCCAGAACATGCCACTTCCTTCACACCTACAAGACTGGCACCAGAGATCTACACCAAAGATTAGATAAATGAGATGGTGACTGGTATTTATGGAGCTCAGGAAAAGCTAGGAGATGAACTCAAGACATTGGTAGATGACTGATATCACTCAAATTACCCTAACGAGTAAATTACTCTCTCAAATAAGAGGTTCAATCGTAGTACTTAGGGATCGAATCCACAAGGAGCTAGGGAACCAAATAGACTAAAAAAATCAAGGTTAAGCTAGACAAACAAGTTTAATAGGTAATAAATATGAAAACAGTAAATAAATAAAAGCAAGGTGAACAAAGTATTTGTTCGATTGGTTGATTGAGGTTGTAAAGAGTTAGGAGAAATAGCTAGAGCTAAAGATTTATCAGTCAAGAGATTCAAAACTACAATTCAAGGATGCTAATGGTTTATAGATTAATTCTAGAACTCGATTTTAATAAGTAAGCAATCCATCTTTCGCATGCAATTGCTAATCGGATGTCTAAGTCCAGTCTCAGCTGTCGCTTGTTGACTTGGAGCAAGTGTCGATCGATGCTATGGCCTGAGCGTCGATCGGTACTTTCTTAGACAAGCATTAATGACCTAATCGATTTACTTCAACTAGATTCCTAGACCAACTCTCGTATGCACCTAGGTATCTAATCCAGCAGAGTTCGGGTTCCGTTAATTGATTGCACTTTCGTGCCTCACAACTATCCTATGATTCTAGGTTCAAACAATTAGTCACACTGTCGTGCTATTCTAACGTTTCCAGATCCTTGTATTACAAATCACCCTGGTGTAGAGATCTATAGATAATCTAGCAATCCTAATTGATTATCAGTTTGCCATTAAGCTCATGAAATCCCTAAACCTAACAAGATGAATTACTCAAACATGCAAGCAATAACACAAATCATAGTCTGAATAATATAATAAATAAGAAATCAGTGATAAAACCAATGGAGTTCCAATCAATCTCTGAAGGAGAATTTATCTTCTCTCCAAACCTAAGAGAAAACAATAGAATAGGATAATAGAAAGCATGTAGCCCTCAACAATGGCTTAGAAATACATAAATAGGGTTTCTGATCGTCCATGAGTATTTTGGTAACTTGGTGTGGCTTATGTGCTTCAAACGGTCTTGAAATATGCTTGGCCCACGTTCTGGCATCAATATTGTTCGATGTCAAGAGTTCTGCATCGATCGATATATGGGCCACGCCTCAGTAAAACGGACATAACGTCTGCTACAGGATGCTGATTGACCTCGAACCAGTGGTATTGGAAAGCTGACTCAAAGGTATATCTTATGTCAAAATATGAGCTCAATCTAACGGTGGAAAGGTCTTCATCAATAACTAGAAATCTGACGCGTCTGTGTAGTTCTGCACCTCAAAAGACTTCAAAATCACCATATTTCTTCAGAACGTACCTGAACCTGTAAATACTCTAAATAGACTCTATATAGTAGTAAATATATATTAAAACACTTATTGACCATGGCTTATTATATACCATGGCTAAAAGTGGGTAAAATCCATGGTCTATCAATGACACCTACAAACCTTTGGACAGATGTTACAATGAGCTTTTCCGAAGTATGGCAGAGATGAGGACAGAGATTGAGAGTATGCAGCAAAACCTTGAGAGGGAAGCTGCAACATCACCATCGATCGACGCCAACAAAGCAACATCGATCGACGTCAAGCCACATACATCCCAGATTCCTGCAGAACCGGAAAGTTTTGCAGAGAATAAGGATGAATGGGAGATCGCATACATCAACACGAGGATTAACGACGTATACAACCCTCTCAACAACAACGTGGACTGGTTGAGCACGAGAATTGATCTGCTACAGCAAGAGCTAGATACCATTCGCATGAAGGATCCACAACCAGCCACATCGATCGATATCTGCAACATCACATCGATCGACACAAGGTTCGCAGCCACGGAGGATAGGTTAAAATCTTATGAGGATATGCACTACCGTTTCACCTCACCTATCATGCGATACTTGGACACCTTGTCTACACAGATGATGAATGTCGAGAGGGACATTGGTAAGCTTAATGATCAACATGATTTTCAGGAAGAAGGTTCAACATCGATCGATAGGTTCCGCAGGACATCGCTCGACAGCAAGAAACCTACAGAACATCTTCCCTACACAGCAGCATAAGTTGATCAGATCACATTAAAGCTTTACACAGCTATAGACAACATGGAGGAACGATTTGAGAAGCGATGTGATGACATCTACTTTCCATTCGACGTCAAACTCCGTGGACTAGATAGCCAAGCAGAATGGTTACAAAAGGAAGTCAAAACCATTCAGAGGCAACTCGCATCTCAACACCAGATATCAGCATCGATCGACAGAACACACTACAAATCGATCGACAGTACTGCACCAGCAACGATCGATAGACACTTGGTCGCATCGATCGATACCGCGTCTATACCAGACGACGAGCAGCTGATACAAAACAAAGTTGAGTCAATACATAAGGAACTGAACGAGCTATCAGCATACGCCTACAACAAGATAGGATGGCATCAGTCCAACATTGAGGACATCCAAGAAAGGCTACAGAACATCTCAAATGCAATACAGAAGATGGATGAGAGATCAACCAGAAACGATGAGGCCACAAGAAGTTTCATTGCAGCTTGGTCCAGAATGTGCAGAGATGAGGTGGATGCTTGTTTCCCAACAAGTAGCTGTCTCTCCACCAACTAGCCACATACCTCCACAGTAAGGCTAAATGACTATAACAAAGCGCTGAATGGGAGGCAACCCACTATTAGGTAGTTTTAATTGGTTTTCTTAGTTACTAGTATTTACTTTTGTTTTCATTATTTCAGATTAATTGCAAGACCCAAGTAGGATGATTACCAACATATCGAGCATGGACGAGACGTCGACATCGATCGACCAACAATCACATACGACGATCAATGCATGCCGATGCACATCGATCGATTCCCACTCCGGTCAGGTTTATCTTCCTAATTTATTACATTTGTACATGTGATTTATTTCCACCATAACTCCGACTATGTTACACTGAGACAGTGTAATTTAAGTCTGGGGGAAAGTTTACTGAAATAATTTATTCCGATTCTTATAAAAAGTATTTTAATAAAATTATGCTTAGCTATGAAAAAGGGACTATGACCTTATTTATACTTGAATGTCTAACCACTCTTTAGCACCATTCTAGATTTACTGATTGCAGATAGTACTAAAGATGCTAAAGTGGATCAACCTGTCAACTATACACACTTGCCTTGATTGTTTGAAGGAACCAAAGCTGACCTCCGACACTAAACCTGACATAATCGCTAGTCTTGGGGCTTGGTATATATGGGATCGGATCCTGTACCATCGAATGATGTCAAGATGCAGAGCACGCGACTTGGTTCCATGCGACTTTAATTCCAAGACTTCACCAAATTACAAGATTACCTCTGACGAGTTTTTAACCTAATAGTTATATAGTTGCCTAAGTGTTAGGAGACACAGAGTTTTTACCAGACATTTAGAGTTTTTCAGCCACCATTGTATTCTTACTTTCAGAGCAGAGAAGATCATAGAGAGATTTGTGATTGGAACTCCATTGGTTCATCTATTCTATTCTATGTAGTTTTTATCTATATCTTGTGGTATGATTTGTTTAGCTATGTCTGAGTAGTTTCTTGTTAGATTCAGGGTTCAAATAGGTTAGAGGGATTAGCCCCAACTATAGAATTGCTAAGTTGTGGTTTTCATTGATAGATTGTTCTTACTGCTTGTTTTAGCCTTGCTAACTAGAACATGAACCTAGGAATTTGCATGAGTCAAGCATCCTTGACCCATCCTGTCCTGAATCTAGTCTATCACACTAGGACTGCTAGAAAAAGGCTAGCCGCTGATCTAGGAAGCTAGTGAGCATTATCAACCTGCGCCTAGGGGTTACCTAGAAACATCGATCGATATTGTCTTCTGACAATCGATCGACATTGCGAAAGTGTATCGATCGATATCCCTATAGAATCATCGATCGACACTTTCTTGTGATCAAAAGACTAACCGTTGAGATCCAAGATCTAGTTAGTTAACCAGTGAAAAATTGCCATGGCTGATCACTGTGATTAAGGAGTTGAGCTCTAATATAACATGCATGCAACTGTTAGGCATCTATAGGATTATAATCTCCAACACCTGAATAGAAACCATGCGTTTAATACCTTTCCAATAAGTTACACCTCCAATCATCTTGTTAGTCGAGCAATAGACTTGCTCCTTTAGCATTTATATTTACTTTTAAACCCATAAAACAACAAACACTTATAATTAATAATTTAACTAAATATAATAGGTTCCCTAGCTCCTTGTAGATTCGATCCCTAAGTACTACAATTGAACCTCTTATTTGAGAGAGTAATTCCCTCCTTAGGGTAATTTGAGTGATATCAAATTTTCTCTAGAATTTCTTTGATTTGCCGATTTGAGATTTCTACTTGACCACTGGTTTGTGAGTGGTAGGGCGTAGCTACTCTATGCTGAACACCATTCTTTTTAAGCAATCCATCAAAGACCTTATTGATGAAATGGGTTCCACCGTCAATAATGACTATTCTAGGAACTCCAAACCACGGAAAGATTATGCTCTTGAAAAGCTTAATAACTACAGATGCATCATTGGTTGGGGAAGCTACTGCTTTAACCTATTTGGATACGTAGTCTATAGCGACTAGTATATACTTGTTTCCGTATGAGGATGGGAAAGGACCCATGAAATCTATCCCCCAGCAATCAAAGGCTCTACTTCCAGAATGAACTTTTGTTCCATTTTGTGTCTTTTTCTGATTTTTCCTCGTCTTTGGCATCTGTCACATTGTGTTATAAATGCATGGACATCGCGAAAAGTTGTCGTCCACCCGAATCCTGCTTGAAGGATTTCCGAAACCGTTTTGTAGGTGGCAAAATGTCCTGCATAGTCAGATCCATGACATTGGTATATAATGTCTGGAATTTCAGTTTCGGATACGCATCGTCTGTATATCCCATCAGAGCAATGCCTGTAGAGGTATGGTTCATCCCAATGATATCTTCTAACTTCTCTTAGGAATTTATTTTTCATATACCCCTTGAGTTCTTCAGGCTCGACTTCGGCTGCCAAAAATTTGACTATATCAGCATACCAGGGGCGATCTTTCGATTTCCTACCAATTGTGTGCACCTCTCGTTGTGATTCTTCATCAGGTGTGAGATTTATCTTATCACCAGCAATGTTAACCTTTATGTCAATATTTATTTTTATAGACGAGGTTCCGTGATTGTGGTTACTAGGGAATCGAGGCGTTGCGATACGGTCGTTATCAATCGATGTATCACTTTTGGAATCGATCGATATGTTCTCTTTCACATCGATCGATGTCTCATCGGAAGTGATAGATATT
This sequence comes from Brassica napus, assembly GCF_020379485.1. Taxonomy (NCBI): domain Eukaryota; kingdom Viridiplantae; phylum Streptophyta; class Magnoliopsida; order Brassicales; family Brassicaceae; genus Brassica; species Brassica napus. Next base: position 16,425,969 of record NC_063434.1, read on the forward strand.
TGACCTACGAAAGATGTATCTATTTGTGCAATGTTCTCTGTTGGGAAGAAATCGTCTATAGGGACGTTATCCTCTATTCTGATCCGAGAAAGATGGTCAGCGACTCCATTATCTACTCCTTGTTTATCTTTAAATTCAATATCAAACTCTTGGAGTAGTAAAATCCAGCGTATGAGTCGAGGTTTTGCATCTTTCTTTTGCATCAAATATTTAATGGCAGCGTGGTCAGTGTGAACTATCACACGTGTCCCAATTAGATATTGACGGAATTTTTCATATGCATAAACTACGGCGAGTAGTTCTTTTCCTGTTGTTGCATAATTTTGTTGCGCTTCATCAAGCGTACGACTGGCGTAGTAGGTGGCATGCAGCTTTTTATATTTTCTTTGGCCCAAAACTGCTCCTATCGCAAAATCACTCGCATCGCACATGATCTCGAAAGGGAGATTCCAGTCGGGGGCTTGAACGACGGGGGCCGTTATAAGGGATTTTTTTAAATCTTCGAAAGCTTTCATGCATTCTGGAGTAAAGTCGAACTTTACTTCCTTGCACAAGAGGTTATTTAAAGGTCTAGCAATTTTTCTAAAGTCTTGTATAAACCTCCTATAAAATCCGGCGTGTCCGAGAAAACTTCGCACGTCTTTTACATTTTTGGGTGCTCATAGACCGGTCATCACCTCGATTTTAGCTCTATCTACCTCTATACCAATGGCAGAAACCTTATGTCCTAATACGATTCCATCGTTAACCATAAAATGGCATTTTTCCCAATTTAGGACAAGGTTCTTTTCTTCGCATCTTTCCAATACCTTGCATAAATTATCGAGGCAACTCTTAAAATTTGATCCGTAGACTGAAAAGTCATCCATAAAGATTTCCATAAAGTCCTCGATCATGTCTGTAAAAATTGACATCATGCAACGTTGGAAAGTGGCGGGAGCATTACAAAGACCAAATAGCATTCTGCGATACGCAAATGTTCCATAGGGGCATGTAAAGGTTGCCTTTTCTTGATCATCCGGATGTATGGGAATTTGAAAAAGTCTGGAATATCCATCGTGAAAACAGTAATACTGGTGATTGGCTAAACGCTCCAGCATTTGATCAATAAAGGGCAGGGGAAAGTGATAATTTCTAGTAGCGGCATTTAATTTCCTATAGTCGATACACATCCGATATCCAGTGACGGTACGAGTCGGGATGAGTTCATTGTTTTCGTTCTTCACTACTGTGATACCTCCCTTTTTGGGTACAACATGTACGAGGCTTACCCATTTACTATCCAAAATAGGATAGATAACTTTAGTATGTAGGAGTTTAATAATTTCCTTTTTGACTACTTCCTTTAGATTCTGATTTAATCTCCTTTGCTGTTCTATCAACGTTTTTGCGTCGTCTTCCAAATGAATACGGTGCATGCAAAGATCAGGAGAAATACCAGGAATATCATCGAGAGAATACTCGATTGCTTTCCTGTACTTGCGTAGTTTATTTAATAATAACGCAAGTTCTCCGCTAGTGAGGTTGGCGTTGACAATAACAGGGTAGGATTGGTCATAAATAAATGCATATTTAAGACCATTGGGGAGGGGTTTTAATTCAACCTTTGGTGCTTTGTCTTTAGACCAATTAGATAATGAAGATGGTTGTCGATCGACGGCCTCTCTAAGATATCGATCGACAATAATGTCTGAGTCATCATCTTCCTCGATGTTCGCAACCTCGATACTTGCATCCATCAGTCGCACGTAATCGTCTGTCCTATTATCTATGCTGAAGATTTATTTTTCCATATGGGTAAGAGCATTTTATAAGGGGTCGTCTGAGCACATGTCTATGAAAGATTCCTTATCCAACTCAGAGACTTCTTCCACATAGAAGGTTTGGTCATCTATCAAGGGTCGCTTGATTAGCTTTTCCATATCAAAGGTCATCGAGATGTCCCCGATGTTCAAATTTATGCGTCCTTCTTTCACATCAATGATCGCTCCAGCTGTAGCTAGGAATGGCCAACCCAAAATGAGGGGGTCTTTTGGTTCCTGTCTGTATTTTAACACAACAAAATCCGTAGGCACGAAGCAATCATTAATTTTTAAGGAAAAGTCATCGAGAATCCCTTCAGGTACCCTGATAGACCGATCAGCTAGAACCAAGGTTATCAGAGTTAACATAAACTCGTTATATCCCAAGGTTACTGCGACGGAGTAAGGCATAAGATTTACGCTAGAGCCAAGATCACATAGTGATCGAGGAAAACGTGTGTTCCGTATATTGCAATCTAGGACGAAACTACCAGGATCAGGCCTCTTAGTTGGAATTTCTCCTCGAATCATGGTACTTACATCCTCTGACACCATCATCACGCTTTGTTCCGCAGTTGGATAATTTGGAGATGTCATATCCTTCCTATACTTCTTTATCAAAGGTGCTACTTTTTTAGCATCACTAAGGGACATCTCCAGAGTAATTCTATCCAATGCGTTCTTGCATATCACATTTTCTAATGATTTCTTAGTCTGCGTTTTTGGAGGAAAAGGGGGTAGGGTTCTATAGAATCTTTCAATCGTTGGTTCGGGTTGAGTAGAACGTCGATCGATAGGGTTATATGAATGTTGATCAACGACAGGCTTCACCGGTCGATCGACGTGGATACCATACCGTCGATCGATTTCGGCCTTAATTTCCAAATCATCTTCTACTTCTAAGTCTATAGTCTTTTCCTTATTTTTTTCAGCGGTAGACTTTCTGTTTTCGCGAGAAGGTTTTGGGTCAGGGTCATCAAGAAGTATAGGCTGAGAATTTCTCTTGCCTGTTTCATCAGCATTGGCAGAATTGCCAATTTTGGTGTTGTTCTTCGTGTTTGTCACGAGACGTTTTCCACTACGCAACATTACGGACTGACTTGACGTCTCGGGTTTAAATCAGTTCTCCCGGGAAGGCGTCATGTTTCTCTTTTAATGGCAGTCGCAATTTCAGCTACTTGACTTTCTAATTTTCAGACAAGTTCACTCAAAGAATCTGCTTTCTCCATTAACTTTCCGTAAACCATATTTATTTTTCCGTAAAAATCTGACTTTGTTTTACGGTTGCCAGTAAGTGCTTGTCTGATATTGAACTTTTCCTTTCTAGTGCGTGATTTCACAGCAATGTCATAGGCTTGGGTGAAACTATCAATGTTAAATACGGGATAGGGGTTTGAATAGCTTGTCTCTTCTTCTAATTGATTTTTCATCTCAGACAAGGATTTATTTTCGATCTGGGCTATATCAGATCGGTGTTGATTCTGAAGAAAAGAGTGAAGCGAATTTAGGGAATTCTTGATCTCTACTAAATCTGAATTATCTTCTGAATTTATCGAGTTTCCTATTTCTTCATCCATCTTTTCATAGGATTTTCCCGTTGCTACATTTTCGATAAGGCGTCTAGCATCTTCGGGGCTCCTATTGACGAAATTTTCTTTAACTCGCCGTGTCGAGTGTAGTTTTGTAGCTCAAGTTAACACCTTCATAGAAGATGTTAAGGATTTGTGGTTCAGAATAACCATGATGGGGACATTCAAGTTCATAGCTCCTGAATCTTCCCCAGGCGTTTTTAAACGATTCACGTGGATCTTGGCGGAATGTAAAGATTTGTCTCCTTACTTCCCAATAGCGATCATCATCAAAAAATTTCTTAAGGTAGGCGTTTCTAATCTCTTCCCAACAAGTAAGGGATCCTGTTGCTAAACAGTTTAGCCATCTGAGAGCTTCTCCCTCTAGGGAAAATGAGAATAGTTTGCAACGATTGTATTCATCTGGGATGTGATCTTGCGGGTACTCAGAGAGAGATCCACGGAATGGGTTTCGACGAACCATACAGTAGTAATCTGCGTTGAACTTAGATGTCTTGGTATCGTCTCCTGGTATTTTAATAGCGTACCTATTGGAATAGGTTCTACCAGGGTGTAGGTAGTCTTGCAAAGACAATCTTATATCTTCACCTTTTATCAAGGTGGGATTTATCTCAACAGGGATTTCAGTCCGCTGTTTAGTTTGGCTAGTCTCATTTCTCAATTGACCTATTGGTTCAGTTTGGACTACTTCCTCATTAATAAGCTCGGTAAGAGAAGACTTATCTGCTTCCGGCTGGGCGGTGTCGGTCGATGTCAGGAGCTCCGTGTCAGTCGATTCTTCAGTCTCCACGTCCCTCGATAACATTACATCTTCGTCGATCGATGTTCGGCCGAGTTCTATGTTCTCCATTCTTAGTGTCTGCGTAGACAGGGAAAGAAAGAAAATTCTAAATCAAATCTAATGGTAATAAGAAATAGTCCCCGGCAACGGCGCCAAATTTGATACCACTCAAATTACCCTAAGGAGTGAATTACTCTCTAAAAAAAGAGGTTCAGATGCTGTACTTAGGGATCGAATCCACAAGGACTCTAGGATTACTCAACAGATCTTAGGGATTAGAAATAAAGATAAACTAAGAGGTTTATTTGTTTAAAAGCAGTAAATGATGAGTCGACCAAGACAATCGTTTGGCGGTTTAAGTTGAAGTTGTTTTAAGGATGGGAACAGAGCTAGACTTAGGCAATTTCTCAGGTATGAAAAGCATGTAAATTAGTTTAGACTAAAGGGTTTGACGGTTTTTGAACTCAAACAATGGTAAAACCAGATAGGTTTTCATTACTAGATCTCGGATCTCAACTGTCGTCTTTTGATCTCGAGAAAGAGTCGATCGATGTGACTTGATGCACATTGTTCGATACACCTTTCAGACAATCGATCGACATAACGATAGTCGCGTCGATCAAGCGGGTTTGAAGCTGATATCACTCAGATTACCCTAAGGAGTGATTTATACTCTCTCAAATAAGAGGTCGAGTTGTAGATCTAATAGTTTAGGATTAAGCTAGGCTAATAGTTTATAAAGCACTAAATATAGATAGCAAAGCAGTAAACAGTAAACAAGTTGAACAAGACTAATGTTCAGCTTGGCAGGGAGTTGTTTGATGGAAGGATGGTTGCTAGATCTAGGGTTTCATTCAGGTTATTAGAACTCTAAACTATAGATGCTAAGGATTGATTCTAGAACTCGATATCTAATTCAAAAGACAACCAGCTATCGCTGTGAGTCTAATCTACTGACTAAGTTCAATGTTTCAGCTCTCGCATGTTAACACAGATCGAGCATCTATCGATGTTATTGTATAAGCGTCGATCGATGCTACGGATTGAGTGTCGATCGATGCTATGGTATAAGCGTCGATCGACACTGCCTTAGGCAAGCGTTATCGATCTGATCGATTATGTTCATCTAGATTCCTAGACCAACTCTCGTATGCGCCTAGGCATCTAATCCAGAAGGATTCGGGTTCCGTTAATTAATTGCACTCTCGTGTCTCTCAATTATCGTATGATTCTAGGTTCAAGCAATTAGTCACACTCTCGTGGTTTTCCAACTACTCTAGATCCTAGTATTACAAGCTATCCTGATGTAGAGATCTTTAGATATCCTAACACTAATATAATTCAGAAATTCATTGAAAACCCTATAAATTCCTAAACCTAGCAGGTGGATCTACTAATGCATGATGTTTGTCACATAAATCATAGATGAATAGATGAATAACATAAAATATAAATAAAACCAAAACAATGGAGTTCCAAGAGGACTCTGAAGGAGTTCCTCCCTTCTCCCCTCACTACGAACAATGAATCAAATAAAGCTTAGATAGGGTGTAGCCGTCAACAATTACTTAGAAATAATATAAATAGGGTTTCTAGTTGTCCAAGGGTATTCTGGTAATTTAGGGTTGCTTCTGCGCTTCAGTCGGTCATAAAATATGCTCGGCCCGCATTCTGGCATCCATATTGATCGATGTGAAGAGTTCTGCATCGATCGACATATGTTCCTCTTCTCGACAGCTTTCTCTCGCGAGGCAGACTAACCACTCCTCAGTAAAACGGACATAACCTCTGCTATAGGATGCTGATTGAGCTCAAACCGGTGGTATTGAAAATCTAACTCAAATCTCTATCTTGTGTCAAAATATGAGCTCAATCTAACGGTCGGAAGGTCTCCATCCATAGTTAGACATCTGTCACGTCTGTGCAGTTCTGCACCTCAAAAGACTCCAAAATCACCATATTTCTCCAGAACGTACCTGAACCTGTAAATACTCTAAATAGACTCTATATAATAGTAAATATATATTAAAACACTTGTAGACCATGGCTGAAAGTGGGTAAAATCAATGATCTATCAGAAGTTTTTCTCTAACCTTCTAGACCAACTCTCGTTGTTATCTAGTCAGTTAGATGACGCTGGCTATTTCAGGTATTGAGGGTAACAGTTGGTTATATCAATTAATCCTAAGATCTAATATGAGGGTGATCAATCCTAATTTTAGCTTTAAGCTCAACAAGCATGAAAGAACAATCAAAACACCTTTTTAACAGTCTTATTAGCAACACATACTTTCAACCTTTACGAGAAACCTAAATCTAACAATTGGGTTTACTCAGACATATTCATGAGAGACAAAGTCATGATGGTTTGAATAAAACTCAAATGAAATATTGAACACAGAAAGTAAGAGTAATAGAAATAAAGGAGTTCAAGATCTTCTTTGTTATACAGTCTCAGATCTATCTCTCCAATCCTAAGTTCTTCTAATGGTAGCCAAAGTGCTTCTTCCTAAATATAGGTCTTTAGGCCAGTCTACCTCTAACATGATACACAACCCTAGTACATATAGCCTCCCAGACGTCTAAGGGCTTAGGTTGCAATTAATAAACTTTTTGGGAATGAAGTCTTCTAATTTCCTTATTAATCATCGAGTGATCCAATATCGATCGATGACGCTGAAGGGCTGTCGATCGATTTTAATAGGCTCCGGTCGATCGATATTGCTCTTCAAGCGTCGATCGATTCTCTACACGTAAAAGTACTCCAAAGTGTCCCAAAAGCATCATTTCCTTCTATCAAGTAACTGAACCTGTAATTACTTTGAAAAGACTCTAAAACTTGAAAAATATATCTTAAAACACTTAAATACCATGACTAAAAATGGGTGAAATCCATGGTATATCATCATTAATTCTTCACTTCACAGATGGCGTCAGGAAGTACAGAGTGCGCAGCAGATGCTTCTCACAGCCATTCTCAAAGGTTCGCGCACTCCTTATTGTTGAGATGATAGACAAAGGAGAAGAGTCTATGGAGGAGGCTTTCACACAAGAATGAAAAAGCTTCAGAAAGCAGACATTCAGACTTGTTTTGGAGCATGTTCTCATTCTCATCCGAACTAAATCATATCTCCAAAGTCAAGTTAAATGACTATAACAAAGCGCTGAGTGGGAGGCAACTCACTATTAGGTAATTTCATCGAGTTTAGTTTAGATTATTACTGATTTTTGTTTGATATTTATTCCAAGTAAAAAAAAATGAACAGTGACAACGACACTATAGCAGAGGTACTGTTCATCAAAAACAAAAAAAAAAAGATCTAAGGTCCACGAGTTCTGCACCAGCATCGATCGACGGCTGGCCAGCGTATTGATCAACAGAGAATCACATGTATCGTTCGCCACTAAACTGTGTTGATCGATACTCACATCAATGGCAAGTATACTCGCGAAATTTTGTTAACTTTAGTATTTATGGTTTATTTCCCCACCAATCTTAGACTATATATCGCTAGTGACAGTGTTGTTTAAGTTTGGGGGAGGTTCTACTAATATTGTGTTTTAGTTAGGTATTTAGAAAAAAAAAAAGAGATCCGAATAGACGATTATAAAATCAACCAATGAGAGCATGTCGATATCGATCGACAGTACATCACCTGCAGCGACCGATGGTAACTCCTTCCCATCGATCAACACTAAACCCGGTCATGTATATCGTTCTAACTTGTTAAATTGTGTACTTATAATTAGTTCTCACCATAACCCCGACTGGATATACACTAAGAAAGTGTAATTTAAGTCTGGGGGTATGTGTACTGGTATCTAGTTTATTGTGAGTCTTATCAAATGTTTTCAAAAACAAAAAAAAATATTTTTATCAAGTCAAAAAGGGGATTATGATCAAATACAATTGGATTGCTACTCTAATCACTCTCTAGCACCATCTAGATTTACTAATTGCAGGATGTATTAGATAGAAACACCGCAGTGTATCACGTAATTCTAACATCAACACCTGCTGAGAATGTCTGGAGAAACCAAAGCTGACTTCCAACCTTAATCTACTCTACTTGCTTGTTTTGGGGCTTGGTATACATTGGATAGGAGTCCTTCTGCAAGTCTGGAAGGTAAAAATCTGTGTGCTTTTGGTTCCCTTCTCTCTCTCTCTTCGGCATCTTAAGATACAAAAGATTGAAATGATTTCCTGGAAGAAACAGAGGGGTATGACTGTCTTCTGTGACCCCATTATTCTAAGTCTGAAAGGAATGATAACACATTGTGGAAACGAGGGGTAAGAGTGTCTCATGTGATCCCGGTATTCGCTACACTTTGTCAAATAGATCTACAAAAGTAGACATGCCAATAAGATGAATAAGATGGACTGCATTAACATCAAGATTCAGAGAACAGAGAAAAAGAGGGAAGAAAGGAATCAGAGAAGACTACATGTGTGTTCAGAAACTTGCTTGAGTAAGATTCCATATCCCTTGATCGATACTCTCTACTAGAGATGTCAAGCTAACCTGTGGCCCGCGGGTCCAGCACATATAGGCCCATCACGGGGCGGGTCTGGACACCGAAATAATGTCCATCAAAATTGTGGGTTTAGCGGGTCCAACCCATGCGGTTTGCGGGTGAGCAAATTGAACCTGTACTGGGTCTGCGGGTTTGCGGGCTGTCCGCGCAAAGTGAACCATCCCTTCTCTTCAATCGACTTTCATTCAGTGTTTCTCATTGTAATAACCCTCACGAGCAGATATAATTTTGGTCAAGAAAATTCTTTAAGATCAGTTTGAAGATTGATCGATCAGAATTTAAATAAAAATCGACACGGTGAATTAATCTCGACGGGGCTGTCTTTTGGTCGAAAAACCATCTCTTGATGGTTCTGGTCGAGTGTTAATTATTATCGTTGATTTTTATTCATGCTGGGTGAGTTTATTCAGAGCAGGACGAGATTCGAATGATGAAAAATATTTAGTCGAAACAGTCCGGAAAATATCGACAAAACTCTTAAAATTATTTCTGAACAGTCACATGCTTTGCACCTTCTAGCCTACTTGCTTCCTCAGTAATTAGGTCACATGACCTACACCTACTTGCTTGCCTGCTTGCTCATTAGAAGACACATGCTGGTCACAAGCTACTTGCTTCAGCTGCTTGTAGCTTTCTTCATGGGAAGGAAAAGTTCAGCTGCTTGTGCTGCTTGGTGTGCTGAAGCATGTCACCAGCTGTCTAACCTCATCTTTGTCTTTTGTGGGAGCAAACCCTCATCTGAAGCAACTCCTTATGATATAAAATACCCTCTTCTCTCCTCTGGACGTTCATAACCTGCAAGAAAAACCAGAGAAAAATTCAGAGAGAAAGAGAGAAAGAAGAGAGAAAAATCTGTGAGAAAAGATTCATGAAAAATTCAGAAAAATATTCAGAGAAGAGGAGTGAGCATGGACAACTCTTTCTCACCATCCTGTGACTTTAATCAGTGAGTTTTGGAGTGTTTAAGAGCTGAAGATTTGGTGTCCTGAAGTTGAGAATCACCTATGTTCTTCAGCCTTTGATTTTGATCGGTTAATTCGTGGTTAGCTTGAAGAGAGACAACCAGTCAAGTTTAATTAGTTGAGTAAAACCGATGGCCAAGGAGAGTATTCGGATCAGCCGGATCCTTGTGATGGTTCTGAACCGAGAGTGATCCAAAAGTGAAGTGTGATTAGCTTGAGCTCGAGTCTAGTCTTCCTTAACCAATCTCATGGATTTAAAGGTGAGTCTAGATAGATGATGAATGAATTATGAATGAGTATGCATGATTGCATATTGAATATGGTTGATTAATTAAGAATTAATCATGAATTAATTAAGGAATAATCATTGATTAATTAAGGATTAATCATGGATTAATTAAGGAGTAATTATGGTTTGATTGATTAAGTATTATTCCTTAATCTATATTTATATATGAAGTATGTATCTAGTTTAAATACTTAAGAATAAGCAAGAATAATTCTTTGAGGTTATCCCGAGCCTTAGTACTTGTTCTCAAGCACTAATCAATAAGTATTCTATTAATAAGTGTGAATCATGTGAAGTCTTATTGTATACTCACTCTCCCGAAAGTCCCGCATTGCCGTGAATTGGTCCTGCGATATGGATCAAGGTCATGAAGACACGATGATGGGGTCGCACCCTGGAGGCCGTGTAACTGCATGCAGCGTTGGATGTTCTATCTTGGAATATCTGATGGAGATGATGGTTATATTTATTCCCTGTTAAGCTCGGTTAGCCTTGGTGGTTTTCCGGGTTTAGCATATATATATATATTAAGAGTATGAGTTATTGGCGGGTATCGTGGAGGTGATGTTTAAGATAGATTCACATGGATGGATTGAGAGGCCTTATATTAATTAGGGAATATAATTCCACTGCATTCAAATGGTGTCGATTGCTCGGGATACTATTGATATGTGTTTGGGTGTGGGATTAGACTCACTGAGTAAACTAGTTACTCATGACTCATTTGATATGCAGGTAACCAGTAGGTGGGAGACCTTTACTCTAGGACGGGAAGGAACGGTATTAGCCAGCGGTAGTTTTATTATCCTTGCAAAGTCATTTTGATATATCTTATGAATAAGATTTGTAGACCGAAAACCTCGAGGTTAATTTATAACAAATTTTGTAAGATGATTTTGAATGATATATAAATAATGTTTTTTTTTAAAGTACGGGTTCCATATGATATTAGTCCTTGTCCGGACGAACTAACTATCAGGTATTGCTTTCTCGGGTTGAAAAGCCTAGAGTGGTATCCGATAGGAGCGTTGGTGTTCTTTGATTGTTGGTCTAAGGCGATCGGAAGTATTCTGAGAACCTCAGATCGACCATCGAGGAACATCGACCGTGTCATTTCCGGTCATCTATGATCGGGGGTGTCACAAAGGTGGTATCAGAGCATGGTTATACGATGCTAGAATGGGACTTGTTTCAAATGTTTTTTGAGTCAAAATGAGTCGCAAGGATAACTAGGATATGCTGGCTTGTCCCTTCATTTTAGGATAGATAGTCATGGGTAGTTACCTAACAGTGATATTTCATAGTAGAAGCACCGAGACAAGCTTGAATGGATGGAGCGTACTTACCGAGGTTATTATCATCATGATCAAGTTTGCTACCCTCATGGTGGGGTTCACTACCTTCCTGCTAGAAGTCAATAACCTCATGCCTTCCTGCCGTTTTTCTGAGTTTTAGTGGGGATGCTAATACTTTAGAGAGATTTATGGGATATAATTGATACATCGAATACATCTCCGGACTCGTGTGTTATCGATGTCAAGGTGGGTGTTGTTTGTGATCCGGTTCAGAGCGATTCGACTACACTTGATCACATAGATGCACTTATTATTCCGGTTTCTCAAGTCTAACCAGCTCATGCTAAGACGTACAAGCACCACAGCCATACAAGCATGATTTCTTAAGCATTTGTTTCAAGCTTAGCGTTGGAGGAAGAGATGGTTTGACTGTATTACAAGATGATGGAAGCACCAGAAGCATTCTGTTTGCAACGGAATATCATGAAGCTTATGATGCAAAGAAGAAGAAGTTGGGACCATAAGATACTGAAGAAGGACTAAACCGTTAGAAGTATACTTTGGCTTGAGGCAGATTTGGGATCCAACACTCAGAGCAGAATATTCACGTGGCCGTTGTTCAGAGAATTACAAGAAGGATTTGGCAGCAAGCTATTTGGAGATGAACGCTATGAGTTGTTGGTCGAGAGTCAAGAGTTACTTCAGAGAGTTGAGTTCGAGTTGGACAGATTTCATGAGTTCAGGAAGTAGTATTTTCTACACAAGCATCGAGATACGTGGTCGAGTGAATTGGATTCATCGATTATGGTTTGGAGAATAAGCAAAAGATCATACGAAAAATCTTTGGGAACTTAGCCAAGAATTTTGGAGTAGATAAAAGACCATGGAGTTTCAAAGCTTCGAGGAGATGTTAGAGTATGACGTGAATGTTAAAGAAGCTATTATTGCGGAAGAGGTTAACCAAGTCATGCAGACCGTTTATTTTCCAACCGCTGCAGATCAAAGGTCAGTTTCAAGAAGTGAGTTAAGTAAGTCGTTGGAGATGATTTTGGGTGTACATTTCATCAGATCAAGATCGAGGACCTTGAGCCGTTATGGTTGTGACTAGCAAAGACAGAATGGTCGTGATTGTCAAAGTTTGGGAAATCCTGGAACGTTTGCATCATTCGCGCTTTGGTGGTTCTTGTGAAGAGTTAGGAATTTAGGTTACCCTTCCTCATGAAGTTACCCGATCTACGTTACCTATACCTAAGATAACACTTGTTGAACTAGTCCGATTTTCCTTACCGTTAGTCCACATCCAAGTGTTAGGCTATTTGGGTAGAGCCTACACTTTATAGTTGCCTGGACCGTCAAAACCTCTGAAAAGGTCCAATCACAGGTTTGCTTCTTATCCCATTGCGTGTTGTGTGCATTTTAAAAATTTATGAATGATTAAATAAATAAGTGAAGGAGTGATCAAGGTGTCGTATGAGACCTTGCCTATGGACGGAATTTTCCGCCCATATTGTGTTTGATGCGGGAATAACACATAGATGTAGTTCTCGGGTAGTGTCATTGTTTTAGGAAGGATTCACTTTAGTGAATTCAAGTACACTGTTCTTATTCGTGGAAGTACTGGCTGCCATTTAGAGTTATGGTATGCCTTCGTATCCCATCCCCATTCCTTAGTACTTCCATTAGAGCGGTTTGTTTCTATCTAGAGTGAGATTGGCTATCTAGTTATCGAGCTCAATTAGGATGTTGTTGAGGAAGGAAGTCTTTGAGAGAAGACCAGTTACCGTTGGCCTGCAATGGTATTCTACTAAGTGTTGGAGCCTCGCTCATATCAGTCTGGAGAGTTGGGAACCTTTTGGGAAATGGTGAAGTGGCGTATTCCATTATCATCATAATTGGGCGGAGAGAAAATAACAAGAAGCAGAGTATCGAGGACAGTTAGATAACTAGGGAACATGAAGCTATGTTTAAGAAAGTGGAAAATTTGTTGACATCCAAAAGTAACCCGTCCAGTATTCTGGTTGAACCTTGATTCGCTGCAATTGCCTAGGCATCTATCCAAGTGGTTCTAGCCAAATTCAAGTAGCAGTCAGAAGATTTGTTTGGAGAAAGGTTTTGTTCGACTTAGTTATTTTCTGTGGAGTGTACCCATGTCAGTGGTAAAGAAGAAGAACCAGAGTTTGCGGTTATGTTCGAGTATAAAATCAAGGACGTGACCATCAGGGTCAAGTATCAAGTTCTAGAATTGAAGAATGGTTAAGATCGGTTGCAAGGCGTAGTTTTATTCCAAGGACGTTTGATGGACGCTTCACGTTGTAGTAAATATTTCTGCACGGAAATTGGAAGTTAGATCCCTTAGTCAGTAAATGGAACAAGGAGTTGTTGCATATTTACAAAAGATCGCTACTACTACATAATGGTCGTACTCAATTTCAGTTATCGAGATTCGAAGTTCTGTGGATTGGCCGGTTACCATCAGAAGTTTGTTCAAGAGTTAGAAACCATATCCACCAATGAGTTGATCGACTGAGAATGGTGTTACCTTGGAATGGAGTAAAAGTATTGATGAAGTATGAAATTAGTTAGAGGAAGTATCTACGTCTATGCATATCTTAGACTTGCATGAGCCTAACCAGCCATATACTACTACATGGATGTATTATGTGTTGGTCTAGGTGAATGCTAATGCAAGACGATATGGTAATCATTTATGCATCAAGGAAGCTAAGGAAGCATAAGGAAAACTATTTGATGCACAAGTTGGGGTTGGTGGCAGTTCTGTTGCACATCAAATTTAGTGATCATTTCAATATGGGGAAAGGATGCAAGTTTTCACTGATCAAAGAAGCCTAAGGAAGAGCAAATATTGCTGCTTATGCTTTAAGAGGAAGTGATATTAATGATGATATGGAGTAGGATCTCAAGAATCATGAAGCGGAATTGGGAGTGATTTATTTTGCTGCCTTATAAGGAAAGAATAGAGAACCTTCAAGATTGCAAGTAGAAAATCAAGATAGCTTATTCATTCGTATTTGAGGAACTCAGCTGAAGGATGAGAATCTAAGGAATTCATAGAAGGAACTGGGTGAAGAGAATTTCGAAGAATAGTATGAGGACTGTGTCATGTACAAGTTCATAAAGTGGAGATGTGGGAGAAGGAATCCAAATTCAACCTAAAATTAAGCAGATGTGAAGTAAATCCCAAGGAAGATTGAAGAGTGCAAGGAAAAAGGTATAACCATAAGGCATATGGGGATGCTCAAGTTGTTAAGAGATCAGAAGATATATTAACAGAGAAAGTGTGAAGTCATCATACAAGAGTACTTCGTTGGTAAATCAAGTTTGGTATAGGCGGACTTGTTGATTCCTCAGTTACTAGACAGAAGAAGGAAATCAGAAAGTAATAGAACAAGACTTGGATATGCGAAATTTCAGTGAGATTGAGTCGTTCAGAAGTTTTTGAAGAGTATCTCAGATAGATAAGAAGGGTATGGAATACTGTAAGGGAAATCATTTCTGGAATAAGTGTGTTTGTGTGTATTTGAGATTGGCACCCTTGGTCTGAATCATGTTAGCGTGATTGATCGTGCATGTTCTTGTTTGATTGTTGCACGGTTAATCAAGTTAACATTGACCAGACTGGAGATGTTACATTCACGTATGGCACATCACCTCACGTTCGAAATTTCATGTTGCTGTTATGGGAGAAAGCCAGATAAAAAAGGTTGAGAAGTGATAATCTATAGATACAAGATTGTTAGAAAAAGTATGCAGACCGCAGTTGACAAGAGTTGTGCAGAGTAAAGAATTTGGTTATCTTGAAAGTGGCTGCTCATAAAAGAAAGGATCGGTTGGGAGAATCAAGGGATCAACCATGAGTTGTTTTGATATGGGCAGATTAAGATAAGGTCAGAGCTAATATCCAGAACTCCTTTCAGAGACTGTTCAGTAAAGAGTGTACAGTTACGTTTTCAGAATTCGGGGACGAATTCTTTTGAGGGGGGAAAAATGTAATAACCCTCACGAGCAGATATAATTTTGGTCAAGAAAATTCTTTAAGATCAGTTTGAAGATTGATCGATCAGAATTTAAATAAAAATCGACACGGTGAATTAATCTCGACGGGGCTGTCTTTTGGTCGAAAAACCATCACTTGATGGTTCTGGTCGAGTGTTAATTATTATCGTTGATTTTTATTCATGCTGGGTGAGTTTATTCAGAGCAGGACGAGATTCGAATGATGAAAAATATTTAGTCGAAACAGTCCGGAAAATATCGACAAAACTCTTAAAATTATTTCTGAACAGTCACATGCTTTGCACCTTCTAGCCTATTTGCTTCCTCAGTAATTAGGTCACATGACCTACACCTACTTGCTTGCCTGCTTGCTCATTAGAAGACACATGCTGGTCACAAGCTACTTGCTTCAGCTGCTTGTAGCTTTCTTCATGGGAAGGAAAAGTTCAGCTGCTTGTGCTGCTTGGTGTGCTGAAGCATGTCACCAGCTGTCTAACCTCATCTTTGTCTTTTGTGGGAGCAAACCCTCATCTGAAGCAACTCCTTATGATATAAAATACCCTCTTCTCTCCTCTGGACGTTCATAACCTGCAAGAAAAACCAGAGAAAAATTCAGAGAGAAAGAGAGAAAGAAGAGAGAAAAATCTATGAGAAAAGATTCATGAAAAATTCAGAAAAATATTCAGAGAAGAGGAGTGAGCATGGACAACTCTTTCTCACCATCCTGTGACTTTAATCAGTGAGTTTTGGAGTGTTTAAGAGCTGAAGATTTGGTGTCCTGAAGTTGAGAATCACCTATGTTCTTCAGCCTTTGATTTTGATCGGTTAATTCGTGGTTAGCTTGAAGAGAGACAACCAGTCAAGTTTAATTAGTTGAGTAAAACCGATGGCCAAGGAGAGTATTCGGATCAGCCGGATCCTTGTGATGGTTCTGAACCGAGAGTGATCCAAAAGTGAAGTGTGATTAGCTTGAGCTCGAGTCTAGTCTTCCTTAACCAATCTCATGGATTTAAAGGTGAGTCTAGATAGATGATGAATGAATTATGAATGAGTATGCATGATTGCATATTGAATATGGTTGATTAATTAAGAATTAATCATGAATTAATTAAGGAATAATCATTGATTAATTAAGGATTAATCATGGATTAATTAAGGAGTAATTATGGTTTGATTGATTAAGTATTATTCCTTAATCTATATTTATATATGAAGTATGTATCTAGTTTAAATACTTAAGAATAAGCAAGAATAATTCTTTGAGGTTATCCCGAGCCTTAGTACTTGTTCTCAAGTACTAATCTATAAGTATTCTATTAATAAGTGTGAATCATGTGAAGTCTTATTGTATACTCACTCTCCCGAAAGTCCCGCATTGCCGTGAATTGGTCCTGCGATATGGATCAAGGTCATGAAGACACGATGATGGGGTCGCACCCTGGAGGCCGTGTAACTGCATGCAGCGTTGGATGTTCTATCTTGTAATATCTGATGGAGATGATGGTTATATTTATTCCCCGTTAAGCTCGGTTAGCCTTGGTGGTTTTCCGGGTTTAGCATATATATATATATATATATATATATATATTAAGAGTATGAGTTATTGGCGGGTATCGTGGAGGTGATGTTTAAGATAGATTCACATGGATGGATTGAGAGGCCTTATATTAATTAGGGAATATAATTCCACTGCATTCAAATGGTGTCGATTGCTCGGGATACTATTGATATGTGTTTGGGTGTGGGATTAGACTCACTGAGTAAACTAGTTACTCATGACTCATTTGATATGCAGGTAACCAGTAGGTGGGAGACCTTTACTCTAGGACGGGAAGGAACGGCATTAGCCAGCGGTAGTTTTATTATCCTTGCAAAGTCATTTTGATATATCTTATGAATAAGATTTGTAGACCGAAAACCTCGAGGTTAATTTATAACAAATTTTGTAAGATGATTTTGAATGATATATAAATAATGTTTTTTTTTAAAAGTACGGGTTCAATATGATATTAGTCCTTGTCCGGACGAAGTAACTATCAGGTATTGCTTTCTCGGGTTGAAAAGCCTAGAGTGGTATCCGATAGGAGCGTTGGTGTTCTTTTATTGTTGGTCTAAGGCGATCGGAAGTATTCTGAAAACCTCAGATCGACCATCGAAGAACATCGACCGTGTCATTTTCGGTCATCTATGATCGGGGGTGTCACACTCATCGATTCCTGTCTGAAATCGCCTTCCAATTCCATTATTTTTTTGATGTGAGCTCTTGCATGTGCATTCTTGAGTAGAGAAAAGGGATGAAGACGATTTATGTTCTTCAATGGAGAGAGAAATATGCAAAAAGTGGCCAATGGAGAATTCTGATGCGGTTCTGTTAATTGTCTCGTCATCAATGCTTGCGTTTTTTTAAGAGATTCAAAGAAACATATTTGGAGTTTAAGAATCTGTACGAGGGTTGGAATGAAATAACAGGTGAATGAAAGTCTTTGTGTATTCTTGGAGAAAACTCTCATTACGTGTGTTTGATTTTGTGACATGTCTAGTGCTAATACTCGTTTTTGATAACTGTTGTTGAAATTGATACTTTGTCTCTAAATCTCTTACAAAATTTGTGTCTGTTTTTGTATGCTTGCTTCATAAACTTAATACATTCTCGCCAGAGCCGTCGAAAGGTAACTATCACTCGGTTTCAGTTCTGTTTTTGCTTCTTTCTTAACAGAAGCCACAAGGAGAATAAACACTTGCACTTCTTTCTTATGAGTTAAATAAACATGTGCGCTTCTTACCGATTGACAAAACATATACTGTGTTAAATGTGTGTTTGAGACATTATTATTATTATTAGTAAACGTTTTGTCCAAGAATGTGTTGCTTGTAAACATTAAAGATTGTATTTTGAGACATCATTAGTAGACGTCTTGTTGCCTGTAAACGAGTCTTAAGAGTTGAGACATTATCACAATTCTAAACGAGTCTTTAGCTGTTGAGCTTGTGTCTCTCTCCTCTTTGCAGGTAACCCGCGGGCAACCCGCAAACAAAGTAAACTAGGTGGGGCGGGCTTGGACAAGACTTCTCTGGCCGCAACCCGCCGCGGGCCAACCCGCACGGTCTGATGCGCTGACGGAACCCCCACGGGTTTGTCCAGGTGGACGCGGGTCAACCCGTCTGACAACTCTACTCTCTACACATCTATATTTATGCAGAAATGAGGTCAACAGAGGGGTACGTCAGGCGCTATCAGTAGTGTTGTGTGATTGTATGGTATGGTGACTAAGCTAGTGTGTAGTATATTTAAAGCATCCAAGGTGAGTAATGATTCACTTCCACCTATCATATTGCAGAAGTGAGAGTAGTGATTTTAAGTTATGTGAGTCCCTGCTGTTTTCAAACCTCTTTCATAAGACTGCCCTATGTGTTTTGCTTGAGGACAAGCAAAAGGTAAGTCTGGGGGGGTTATAGGCCATGGATTTTATCCAGCTTTAACCATGGTTTATAAGTGCTTTAATATATATTTACAACTATATAGAGTCTATTTAGAGTATTTACAGGTTCAGGGACGATGTGGAGGAATGTGGTGGTATTGGTGTCTTTTGGAGCCTTTTGAGTGCAGAGTTGCACAGACGCGTCAGATTTTTAGCTATGAATGGATACCTTCCCACTCTTAGATTGAGCCCATCTTATGACAGAAGATAGATTCTTTAGTTAGATTTCCAATTCCACCAGTCTGAGGTCAATCAACATCATGTAGCAGAAGTTATGCCCGTTTTACTGAAGAGTGATCAGTCTGCCTCGCGAGAGGAATCTTTCGAGGAGATGAAGGACTGTCGATCGATGGTGCACCCTTTCCATCGATCGACGGTGATGCCAGAATATGGGCCAAACATATTTTATGACCAACTTAAGCCCATAAGCTACACCAAGTTACCAAAATACCCATGGACGACCAGAAACCCTATTTATGTATTTCAAAGCCATTGTTGACGGACACGCTTTTTTTATTATTGTTCTAGGTTAGGAGAGAAAGGAGGATATCCTTCAGAGTCCTCCTGAAACTCCTTTGGTTTTTATGTCTATTCTATTGTAGTTTTATATCTATTCATCTATGATTTCTATGACAAACTTCATGCCTGAATAGATCCATCTGTTAGGTTTCGGGTTCAAATAGGTTATGAGGGATTAGCCCGAAATATAGAATTGCTAGATTGTGATATTCATCAATAGGATGTTCTAACTACTTGTGTTCTAGAGTCGCGAACTAGAACCCTGATCTTAGAATCATTAGGCACAAGTGATAGCTTGGTCTTTTCTCTGAATATATCCTCATTGAACTAGGATTGTTAGAAACAAGTGATAACTGATCTAGGAACCCTAGTGAATACTTCATCAACCCGCGCACAAAGCTTGCTAGAAGCGTGTCAGTCGATATTCCAATAAAATAACTGATCGACGTCGTGAAAGGTGTATCGATCGATATTCCTCTAGAATCATCGATCAACACTTTCTAATTGATCTACAAACGATTATTGAGATCATTAGATCTAGTTAATAAACAAATCTAGAAAGCGAACACTGATCAATTTGTTCTTATAAGTATTGCGCTATTTAATATATTGCATACAACAATTAGTCTCTATATCATTATAATCATGATTACCTGAATAGAAACCCTAAATGTAGCAACCATCCTTCCATCAAACAACTCAATCAATCAACTGAGCAACTACCTTGCTCACCACTGCTATTTACATTTAAACTATTAGTCTAGCTTAATCATATAACTATTAGATATTTTGTGTGCCCTAGGTCTCTGTGAATTCGATCCCTAAGTGCACAACTCGACCTCTTATTTGAGAGAGTATAAATCACTCCTTAGGATAATTTGAGTGATATCATCAATCCTACAAATTCTAAAACTAGAAATGGGTTTCCTCCCATTCAGCTCTTATTTTAACTTTTGAGCTTGACTAAAGATCTGATATGTCTAATGATCAGGAAGGCCTAAACGTAAAGGCCTAAATGTAAAGGCATGCTACTTGGCGGTTTAGCCCAATAATGTTTCACTCATTGTCCATTCACTGTAAATTCTTCTCCTTTATTATTTATAAGTGTAATGGCTCCATAAGGTTTGACATCCACAACAGTGAAAGGACCTGACCAACAACATCCGGGAAACAGCGTAAGCCGAGAGTTATATAACTGCAATTGATCATTTGGTTCGAAGTGTCTGGAGATGATCTTTTAATCATGATATGCTTTAGTCTTCTCTTTATATATCTTCGAGCTCTCATAGGCTAAGTGTCTGATTTCATCCAGCTCGTTAAGGTGCATGAGTCTCCTTTCGGCAGCTAGTTTAATGTCAATTTAATAATTTTATAGCCCATGCTACCTTGGGTTCTAGCTCAACTGGTAAGTGACAAGATTTTCCATAGAGTAGGTGAAATGGGGTTGTTCCTAGTGAATTTTTGAATGCAGTCCGGTAAGCCCAAAGTGCATTGTCCAGTTTTCTAGACCAATCTTTCCTAGAGGTTCCTACAGTCTTTTCTAAGATTTCTTTGATCTGTCGATTTGAGACTTTTACTTGTCCACTTATTTGTGGATGGTAAAGTGTAGCAACTCTATCGTGCACTCCGTTCTTCTGCAGTAATCTGTCAAAAACTTTGTTGATGAAATGGGAATCACTGTCACTTATGACTAATCGAGGAACTCCAAATCTCGGAAAATAATGCTCTTGAAAAGCATGCTAACTACAAATGCATCATTTGTTGGGGAAGCTACTGCTTCGACCCATTTGGATACATAATCAACAGCAACTAGGATGTACTTGTTCCCGTACGAGGAAGGGAAAGGACCCTTGAAGTCTATCCCCCAGCAATCAAAGACTCCTACATCTAAAATAGATTTATGTTGTCCATTTCATGTGTTTTGCTGATTTTTCCTCTTCGTTGGCATCTGTCTGTCGTATTGTGCTACGAATGCATGAGCATCACGAAACATGGTTGGCCACCAGAATCCTGCTTGAAGAATTTTTGATACCGTTTTAAAGGTTGCAAAATGTCCAGTGTAGTCGGATCCATGGCATTGGAATAAAATATCCAGAATTTCTGTTTCGGCAACACAACATCTATATATCCCGTCAGAGCAATGTTTGTAGAGGTATTGTTCATCCCAGTGATATCTCCTAACTTCTCTCAAACTTTTTTTCTTGTATAACCCTTTAACTCTTCAGATTCTACGTCAGCAGCTAGATAGTTTACTATATCAGCATACCAAGGTCTATCCCTTAAACTTCTTTCGACTGCATGCACCCCCCGACTTAAACTTCTATCTCCGAGAGAATCGTCTTCATGATGCAAGGTGTTGCAGGCTACACTGACTTTTATATCAGTAGTGATGGTTATAGGGAAAGAGTCTTGGTCTTGATCATCAGAAGTGTCAATCGACATAGCATCGCTGGTGTCAATCGATGGGTTCTCATATGTAAGACATACGTTACCAACGAATGATGAATCTGTTTGGTAAACATTCTCTGTCGGTAAGAAATCGTCGATAGGGACATCATCCTCTACTCGAATTTGGGAAAGGTGATCTGCGACTTCGTTCTCTACTCCTCGTTTGTCCTTAATCTCTATGTCAAATTCCTGGAGTAGTAGGATCCACCGCATGAGTCTTGGTTTCACGTCTTTCTTCTGCATCAAATACTATATTGCAGCATGGTCGGTGTGAACAATGACTCGAGGACCGACTAGGTATTGGTGGAATTTTTAAAATGCATAAACTACATCAAGTAGTAATTTTTCTGTTGTTGCATAATCCTTTGTGCCTCACCGAGTTCGACTGGCATAGTAAACATCATGTAACTTTTTGTCTGTCTTTTGGCCTAGAACTACTCCTACAGCGAAATCGCTCGCATCACACATAATTCCGAAAGGAAGATTCCAGTCAGGTGCTTGCACGACGGGGGCAGTTATTAAGGCTTTCGTTATTTCTTGGAATGCTTTTGCGCATTTTGGTGTGAAGTCAAATTTGACTTCTTTGCATAGGAGGGCTGTGAGTGGTCTGGCAATTTTGCTGAAATCCTGTATAAACCTCCTATAAAATCCGACATGCCCGAGAAAACTTCTCACATCTTTTACGTTTGTGGGTACAGGTAAACCGGTCATTACGTCAATTTTGGCTCGATCCACTTCTATACCGGCAGCAGATACTTATGTCCAAGGACGATTCCATCGTTAACCATGAAATGGCATTTCTCCCAATTTAGAACAAGGTTCTTTTCTTCACATCTTGCCAAACCTTTACACAGGGTATCGAGGCAGTTTTTGAAACTAGATCCATAGACTGAGAAATCGACCATAAAAACTTTCATGAAAAGTGGCAGGGGCATAACAAAGATCGAATGGCATTCTACGGTATGCAATGTTCCATAAGGGCATGTAAAGGTGGTCTTTTCGTGATTGTCAGGATGTACAGGGATTTGGAAAAATCTGGAATATCCATCGAGAAACCAGTAATATTAGTGATTTGTCAATCTTTCCAACATTTGATCAATGAAGGGTAAAGAAAAGTGATCTTTTCTGGTGGCAGCGTTATGCTTCCTATAATCGATACACATTTGATGTCCAGTGCAATTCGCATAGGAATGATTTCGTCTTTATCATTCTTCACCACTGTAATACCTTGATAGCACTCCAATTACCCTAAGGAGTGATTTATACTCTCTCAAATAAGAGGTCGAGTTGTTGTACTTAGGGATCGAATTCACAGGGAGCTAGGGGACCTAAGAAATCTAATATGATTTGTTAAGCATGATGTTTTAATGATTTAAATGTCAATTTCAGTTTTTTATCAAGCAAATGTTTGCTCAATTGATTGGTTGAAGATTTGGTGCCTAAAAAGAAATAGCTAGACTTAGGGTTTTTATTCAGGAAACTTGGGATTATAATCCTACAAATGCCTAATGAGTTGCATGCATGATAATGTAAAGCTCAACTACTTAGTCAACAAGTCTATCAGCTTTCGCATGTTTGGACTTGTCTATTAACTAGATCTAATGATCTCAACTATCGTTTGTCGATCAATTAGAAAGTGTCGATCGATGATCCTATAGGGATATAGATCGATTCACCTTTCGCTCCGTCGATCGATTATTCAATAATGATATCGACCGACGCGCTTCTAGTTAAGCTTTATGCGCGGGTTGAATGGTAACTTACTAAACTCACTAGATCCGCTCTCGCCTTACTCATAGCAAGAAACTTAGCTCAGTTAGAATGTTTTCAGGTTGAGAATGAAGCTCTCGCTTTTATCTATCAATCCGAGGGCAAGTTCTAGGTAGTTAATCTAGAAACATGCATTAATGAACAATCCTAATGACAATTACCACAACTCAGTAATATATAGTTGGGGCTAATACCTCCTAACCTATTTAAACCATAAATCTAACAATGGAACTAATCAGACATGGCTAAACAATTCATAACAACAATTAGGTTAGGAAACTTCATTAGAATAGTAAATAGATATTAATGGAGTTTGATATACCATGGATTTGACCCATTTTCATCCATGGTATATATGTGTTTTACTATATATGTATTATATATTCTATCCTATTAGGTATGTTTTCAGGTTATGGAGTATCTTGGTGTAAAGTGATGATTATGGAGCATTTAGGAGCTTAAAAGATATTTCATCCGAGCTGACCATTAGAGGTCGATACGAAGAAGAAGCAATCGTTCGATGCACATCCAGTGTCGTCGATCGATACAGAAGAGAAGCCTCGACGATTGGCTATTATGATCGATCGATGTACATCCTATACCATCGATCGATGTCGAGACGCGAGATGCGCGACTTGGTTCCAGCCGACTTTAAACCCAAGATTTCACCAAATTACAAGATTACCCCTAATGAGTTTTTAACCTAATAGTTATATACTTTCCTAAGTGTTAGGAGGCAAGGAGAGCTTTTAGCCACCACTGTATTCTTACTTTCAGCAAGAGAGAGAGAGAGTTTTAGGAGAGAAAATCATAGAGAGATTTATGATTGGAACTCCATTGATTCATCTATTCTATTCTATGCAGTTTTTATTGTGTTATGAATTGCTTAGCTATATATGAGTAGTTTACTTGTTAGATTCAGGGTTCAAATAAGTTAGAGGGATTAGCCCCAACTATAGATTTGCTGAGTTGTGATATTCATTGATGTTCTTAATGCTTGTTTTAGCCTTGCTAACTAGAACATGTACCTAGGAATTTGCATGTGTCAAGCATCCTTGATCATCCTGTCCTGAATCTAATCTGTCATGCTAGGACTGCTAGAGAGAGCTAACCGCTGATCTAGGAGACTAGTGAGCATTATCAACCCGCACCTAGGGCTTAGCTAGAATCTATCGATCGATATTGTCTTCTGACAATTGATCGATATTGTGAAAGGTGTATCGATCGATATCCATATAGGATCATCGATCGACAGTTTCTTGTGATCAAAAGACGACAGTTGAGATCCAAGATCTAGTTAGTTAACCAGTGAAACATTGCCATCGCTGATCACTGTGATTAAGGAGTTGAGCTTTAATATATCATGCATGCAACTGTTAAGCATCTAGAGGATTATAATCTCTAACACCTGAATAGAAACCATGCATCTAATATCTTCCAATAAAGTTACACCCCCAATCATCTTGTTAGTCGAGCAATAGACTTGCTCAATTAGGATAGCTATTTACTTTTAAACCATAAAACAACAAACACCTAGAATTAATAACCTGACAAGATTTAATAGGTTCTCTAGCTCCTTGTGGATTCAATCCCTAAGTATTGCAACTGGACCTCTTATTTGAGAGAGTAATTCACTTCTTAGGGTAATTTGAGTGGTATCAAATTTGGCGCCGTTGCCAGGGAGCTTTGATCGCCATTACATTTAGTGTTATTGATTCTTATTTTTTTCTCTACCCCCATTCTCACACAAAAATTTTTCTTATCTTTTCAGGTGCATGCGCAGCAGTACCAGAAGCAACAAGGACAAACACCTGCTATTCTCAGAAGATCCTACTCACTTGGAGCGCACGATCCGCAAAGACCAACGTTCCACATCGATTGACGCAGCAGCTTTCACGTCGACTGATTTTTGCATCCAACCGTCGACCGACACCCGACCTTCATCGTCGATCGATCTACTCCAGTCGACATCGATCGATACTACACCGCGTACATCGATCGATCATTAGTCGCGAAACATGGTTGCGATTGTTATTCTCAGACATGACGAGAATGGAAACCTGTATGACCAGGATGGTCATCTGTGTAATGCAACAGGTCAGAAACTAGACGCTCAGGGGAATGTAATCTCTGATACTGATGCTACAGAAGCTGCTCAACATGTAGAAGAGGCTGCTCGACCAAGGGCACTGGCTGACTACAATAGTCCAGATGAGTACTACGCCAACAGATCAGCTATTCAACTCCCAGAGATTCAGAAGCAGAATTTTGAGCTGAAGCCTCAGTACTACACACTCGTGTCGCAGATACCCTACTCTGGGTTACCGCACGAGCATCCTTTGGACCATCTAGAGAGGTTCGATGATCTTATCGCTATTATTCATATGGATGGATTCCCTGAGGACTACCTATTGTGCAAGCTCTTCAAGTATTCTCTGACTGGAGAAGCGATGTACTGGCTTAAGCAGCTACCCACATGATCTCTAACATCCTGGGCCGACATCAAGAATGCTTTCTTGCGAAACTTCTTCGATAAGGCATGCGATGAAGACTTGAGGAGAAAAATCGCTACATTCGCGCATGAGACTGGAGAGTCTTTCAAAGATGCGTGGATCAGATTCAAGTTCTTCCAGCGAGACTGTCCACACCACGAATTCAACGAAGTGCAACTACTGAGCACTTTCTTCAGAGGTATCGCCTTGAGGTATCAGATGGCTCTTGATATAGCTAGCGAGGGAAAATTCAACACCAGGAATCCGGTGGAAGCTGTGAGACTGATAGAAAATCTAGCAAACAGCAGCAGCACCAACAACACTGACTTTGAGAGGAAGAAGTGTGTTGCATCCCTAGGGAAGGAGCAGATGGACGAAGTTAGAGCAAAGTTAGATGTGGTTCATGAGCTTCTTAGGAAGCAGGTCTGCTCAGCTGAAGGAGAAGAAGCTGTAGACATGGAAGGAGAAGAAGATATGAACTACATTGGAGGTACTGGATATCAGAGGTCTGGAAACCAGGGTGGAAACAAAAACTTCTATGGCAATAGTCAGAGGAGTAACCATAGTTCATGTTGTGGTCAAAATCGGTCACGACGAAATCAATGTCTGAAAGTCCATAAAAATCAGCATGAACATTTTTACGAAAAGTAATCCTCGTAAAGATATCTTTACGAAGAGCCTTGCGGTAAAATCTTGTTCAAATTTCAATCGAACCACTAAGTTACGAAGGCAACAGACATGTATCCAAATCGGTCGTGGACAAGCTCGAGTATGGCAATCAGACCGCAGACAAGCCAAGCTCGATCGATACGCGGCGACCAAGCATGCACACAGCTCGGTCACTACGCGTCGACCAAGCATGCACACAGCTCGGCCGCTACGTAGCGACCGAACGTCCGTTCTGCTCGGTCGCTACATAGCGACCGAGCTCGAGCCAAGCTCGGTCCCTACGTAGCTACCGAGTGTCCGTCCTGCTCGGTCGCTACATAGCGAACGAGCGTCCGTCCTGCTCGGTCGCTACGTAGCGACCGAGCATCTGTTCTGTTTGGTCGCTACGTAGCGACCGAGCTCGAGCCAAAGCTTGGTCGCTACGTAGCAACCGAGCTCTTCCGAAACGTCGATACGACAGTCTATGCATTCTCGTCTATCCTTTGATGCTATCTTCCGAAAACCGTAGCAAACTCAGTTCATGTTTTCCGCCATTCTAAATCATCGATCAAACTTTGAGGTAAAAACCGCGGAAAGTCCGTTCTTTATCGAAAGAAGTCGCAATAAACGTTTCGAGTCGGAATACGGCCCAAAGGGACCTAAGACACGACTCAAGGCCCATCTTACGATTTCTTAACCAAAAGCCCGTAAACCGTAGGACGGTTTACGCTTGGTTCGCAAGAGAAAATAAATGTCAAGTTTCCGCGGATAAATACGGAGTTTTAAAGATAATTACGAAGATCGGAAAAAATGGAATATCTCCATTTTTTGCTATGACGGCCTAAGGGCATAAGAGTAAAAGCGTAAACCGACCTTGGAGCGAGTATATAAGGAGTCCTAGGCGAGAAGCATGGAGAGAGAACTTTTTAGATTCGGAATTCTTTGCACTTAGAAACTTTAGGCTTTATTCTCGACAAGTTCGGTTTCTATGACTGGCACTCAATTACTAGACGAACTCGCCCAGGCAGTTCGATCTCTTCTCCAGCTCTATCAATTGAACTACGTTTGGCTTGATCCTCGAAAGGGGTACGTAGGCAGCCTTTAACAAGGTTCAGTCCGAAATCAATCAAAAACCTTTTCTGTATCTATTTCGTCTTTTGTTATCGAGCTGTGACTCAACTAGGTTTGAGCTATTAGGCCGCTAGAACTTAGTAACTCGTTGACAGCCTTAGCGGCCAAAGCTTTTATGATCTCTTGTAATGATCGCAACGCTCTTACGCGGTCTCGAAATAAGATCTAATGACCACGCACACTGCTCGGTCGTTACGTAGCGACCGAGCACGCACACCGCTCGGTCGCTACGTAGCGACCGAGCACGCACACTGCTCGGTCGCTACGTAGCGACCGAGCACGCACACCGCTCGGTCGCTACGTAGCGACCGAGCAAGCACTGCTCGGTCACTACGTAGCGACCGAGCACGCACACTGACTCGGTCGCTACGTAGCGACCGAGCACGCGCACTGCTCGGTCGCTACGTAGCGACCGAGCTCAAGCCAACTCTCCACTCGCTACGTAGCGACCCGTAAGGCCTCAGAAAGGTCCTCCTTTGGGTTCTGTTTTGAATCCTCGTCGAAACGCTTTTCGTTTTGTCTCAATCGGAGTTTCCGTCGAGATTTTACGACGAAAACAAGTAGGACTCTTCTTGGCTCGCTTCCACTCGCTACGTAGCGACCTGTCTGACCTTCACTCGCTACGTAGCGACCGGTAAGGCCTCAGAAAGGTCCTCCTTTGGGTTCTGTTTTGAATCCTCGTCGAAACGCTTTTCGTTTCGTCTCAATCGGAGTTTCCATTGAGATTTTACGACGAAAACAAGTAGGACTCTTCTTGGCTCGCTTCCACTCGCTACGTAGCGACCTGCCTAACCTTCACTCGCTACATAGCGACCGGTAAAGCCTCAGAAAGGTCCTCCTTTGGGTTCTGTTTTGAATCCTCGTCAAAACGCTTTTCGTTTCGTCTCAATCGGAGTTTCCATTGAGATTTTACGACGAAAACAAGTAAGGCTCTTCTTGGCTCGCTTCCACTTGCTAGGTAGCGACCGAGCAGACCTTCACTCGCTACTTAGCGACAGGTAAAACCTCAAAGGGGTCCTCCTTTACATTCTCCTTTGAATCACCATCGAAACGCTTTTCGTTTCGTCTCAGTCGGAGTTTCCGTTGAGATTTTACGACGAAAACAAGTAGGACTCTTCTTGGCTTGCTTCCACTCGCTACGTAGCGACCTGTCAGGCCGTCAGTCCCTACATAGCGACCTGTAAGGCCGCAGAAAGGTCCTCCTTTGGGTTCTCTTTTGAATCCTCATCGAAACGCTTTTCGTTTTGTCTCAATCAGAGTTTCCGTTGAGATTTTACGACGAAAACAAGTAGGACTCTTCTTGGCTTGCTTCCACTCGCTACGTAGCGACCTGTGAGGCCGTCAGTCGCTACATTGCGACCTTTCAGGCTTCAGAATGGTCCTCCTTTGGGTTCTCTTTTGAATCCTCATCGAAACGCTTTTCGTTTCGTCTCAATCGGAGTTTCCGTCGAGATTTTACAACAAAAACAAGTAGGACTCTTCTTGGCTTGCTTCCACTCGCTACGTAGCGACCTGTCAGGCCGTCAGTCGCTACGTAGTGACCTGTAAGGCCTCAGAAAGGTCCTCCTTTGGGTTCTCATTTGAATCCTCATCGAAACGCTTTTCGTTTCGTCTCAATCGGAGTTTCCGTTGAGATTTTACGACGAAAACAAGTAGGACTCTTCCTGGCTTGCTTCCACTCGCTACGTAGCGACCTGTCAGACCCCCCAGCTCGCTACATTGCGACCTTTCAGGCTTCAAAAATCTCCTCCTTTGTGTTCTCTTTTGAATCCCGATCGAAACGCTTTTCGTTTCGTCTCAATCGGAGTTTCCGTCGAGATTTTACAGCAAAAACAAATAAGACTTGTCTAAACTCCTTCGCTTGCTCCTACTCGCCCTTACCTCCAGCTTTGTATTCTCCTTCAAATCTCGATCGAAACGTCTCTTGTTTCTATCGGAGTTACCATTGAAACTTTACGATAAAAAAAAAAAAACCGCAAAGACTTGTTTTCTCGCATGGATTCAGATTAATCGTATAAAACGGCAACGGTTAACTTAACATCTTAGCCGCCTTAACTATACGATTACGTTGATCCTTTTTTACAAAAATTGACGTCTTATCTAAGGAGAAGATAACAGTCAAGTTCGGAAGATAAATGTCAAGTTTCAAAGGATAAACACCAATATCGGAAATGGCGAACATACACGAGAAGAAGAATGAGAAATGAGCACGAAAACTGAGAAGAGACATAACTGCATCTTCGAGAGAACTAAGGTATTTCCGACTTGAAATTTTTGAAATCAGACTCGGAATTTTTGTAGGAAATTACTTTGAGGCTGCCATAGAACTTTAGGGAACGTAAAACCTAGGCGGATAGTCTAGCAAACTAAGTTTTAAGCGATTTTTCCTGTCTCGATATATTGTTCCATAATTGTTCATCCAAATCTTGCAAACCGATCTAAACTCTCTGAAAGTCGAGAAACGATCGCCACGCTTATCAAGCTCGCTTCCTAAAGAGAGAAAAAGTTAGAGACATGAACATCGTCTTAAAACCGATTCGTTTCTGGCAATTTTCTCGGAACCGACATATCCCAAGTCGTCAACGTGGAAACAACTAAATCACAGTCCAAGCGTCGTCTATAAATCGTCCCGAATTATCTATCATTCCAAACATCAGAAGAAGAAACGTACACAACCCTTCAAAGTATCGGTTCAACCGTTTTTTTTCATAAAAAAAAAGGGAGAGTAAGTACGTATACTATACTCGTATACTCCTAAACTTCTGCAAATCGTCAAGAATAGGCAAACGACAATCTTAATATTCATCTAAACGCTAGCAACATATCCAGACAATCATGAACATAATCTCAAAAACTATACATCATTTCTTGTCGCAATCATACGTACAGAAAACTTGTACCAATATCAAACTGAAACTCGACGATTAGCCAAAGTATTGTAGCCTTTTCCGCGAAACTGAAACAAGAACGTTTCTCAAATGCAGGGCTAAGACTAAACCCTTGCAACATCGCGAAACATCTTCAAGTCCGCAAACATTCCAAGCACGAAACGCGGCATACGAAAGAATAACAAATCTTCAGCATCGCGAGACGTCGCAGACGCCTGAAGATTCGTTCTTCGACAAAATTTCCTTCCTCGATAAAAACATTTTCTTGGAAGACCAGACAGTCATACGCACTAACATCTTCTCAAAACATATCCTTCGCGAAGACTTGAAACGGTATTTTTTACCATTAAGTTTGTTGCTGATCACAACAAACTCTCAACGTCCTAAACAGACTTAGCCATCTCGTAGAGATGACTCTCGTACATCCGACACAAGGATAATAGCGCTATAAAACAAATCCGAAATTTTGGTCCAGCACTTCCGATTTCCGGAGAGATGCTCGGTTCCAACCATATAAGTCGTATAAGCCGAGAACCTATCGCAGACTTTAAATCGGTATGGAATCAGAATGAAACTGAAATGGGATACGTAAGTCGAATTAGTCATCGCACCCTCTAAAACCAGGAGTAACCTAGGTCTTGCCCTAAACCCAGCGCACTGGTCTCTAACATCTCTAGGCATAGTATCAAACACCCTGATACGAGATCCCAAAATTTGTCTCTTTGCCAATATTCGAGAATCTTCAGAAATCCCGCAAAATTACACACTGCGGAAAACTCTCGAAACGGATTACGGATATAGCAGTTCACATAGAGTTAGATTACGAGATGACAACTCGTAGTCTTCCCTCTACACCCATACAAAATGCCATCGGCAGCAACACGCCTTATAATCGCTACATAAAAACTAGACCATAAAGGTCCCACTGGAAAACTAGTCATAAGAACCTTAACTCCAAGACGAACTACGAAAGGCTTAATCCCTTCAACAAGGGTACGTAGGCAGCCGTCATAAGGCGCAGCCCCAATCTTATCGCGTTTTCTACTTTTAGGAGAGCGAGAAGATCAGTTACCACAGACCTTTTCAACCATTAATTCCGCCTACTCACCTAACTTGCCTAACTTGCCAAGTCACTCGCTAGAACCACACGCTAGAAGCTCATGGTTCTAACGAGCTGGGGGGCTAACTGTTGGGGTCAAAATCGGTCATGACGTAATCAATGTCTGAAAGTCCATAAAAATCAGCATGAACATTTTTACGAAAAGTAATCCTCGTAAAGATATCTTTACGAAGAGCCTTGCGGTAAAATCTTGTTCAAATCTCAATCGAACCACTAAATACGATTGTCCGAAGGCAGCAGACATGTATCCAAATCGGCCGCGGACAAGCTCGAGTATGGCAATCAGACCGCAGACAATCCAAGCTCGATCGATACGCGGCGACCAAGCATGCACACAGCTCGGTCACTACGCGTCGACCAAGCATGCACACAGCTCGGCCGCTACGTAGCGACCGAACGTCCGTTCTGCTCGGTCGCTACATAGCGACCGAGCTCGAGCCAAGCTCGGTCGCTACGTAGCTACCGAGTGTCCGTCCTGCTCGGTCGCTACGTAGTGACCGAGCTCGAGCCAAGCTCGGTCGCTATGTAGCGACTGAGCGTCCGTTCTGTTCGGTCGCTATGTAGCGACCGAGCTCGAGCCAAAGCTTGGTCGCTACGTAGCGACCGAGCTCTTCTGAAACGTCGATACGACAGTCCATGCATTCTCGTCTATCCTTTGATGCTATCTCCCGAAAACCATAGCAAACTCTGTTCATGTTTTCCGCCATTCTAAATTATCGATCAAACTTTGCGGTAAAAACCGCGGAAAGTCCATTCTTTATCGAAAGAAGTCGCAATAAACGTTTCGAGTCGGAATACGGCCCAAAGGGACCTAAGACATGACTCAAGGCCCATCTTACGATTTCTTAACCAAAAGCCCGTAAACCGTAGGACGGTTTACGCTTGGTTCGCAAGAGAAGATAAATGTCAAGTTTCCGCGGATAAATACGGAATTTTGAAGATAATTACGAAGATTGGAAAAAATGGAATATCTCCATTTTTTGCTATGACGGCCTAAGGGCAGAAGAGTAAAAGCGTAAACCGACCTTGGAGCGAGTATATAAGGAGTCCTAGGCGAGAGGCATGGAGAGAGAACTTTTTAGATTCGGAATTCTTTGCACTTAGAAACTTTAGGCTTTATTCTCGACAAGTTCGGTTTCTATGACTGGCACTCAATTACTAGACGAACTCGCCCAGGCAGTTCGATCTCTTGTCCAGCTCTATCAATTGAACTACGTTCGGCTTGATCCTCGAAAGGGGTACGTAGGCAGCCTTTAACAAGGTTCAGTCCGAAATCAATCAAAAACCTTTTCTGTATCTATTTCGCCTTTTGTTATCGAGCTGCGACTCAACTAGGTTTGAGCTATTAGGCCGCTAGAACTAAGTAACTCGCTGACAGCCTTAGCGGCCAAAGCTGTTATGATCTCTTGTAATGATCGCAACGCTCTTACGCGGACTCGAAATAAGATCTACTGTTTTCTCTAAACTCGTTTGTTATCTTTTCATGATTTCCGCATATATTCGGTCACTTGTCGTTGGCTCTCGCAGAGATCCGGGACCTCTGGGAAATTAGGGTTTTCCTAGTTTCCTTATTTAAACGGAAATCGACAGTGCGAATTTCGGTTCCCACAGTTCACAGTTCCTGAAACTTTTAAGCAACAACATCAAAGGCTATGGAAACTCATTCTATCACATTCCACCATCACAGACCCAGGAAAGCAAGATTGAAGCAATGCTTGAAAGAGTTCTGGAAGGATAGGAACAAGTCACTGTGGATTTCAATGGGAAGATAGATTCCGCCTACAACAGTCTGAACACAAGAATTGAGACCTTAGGGACTCAGGTGAGGAAGCTTGAAATGCAAGTGGTTCAGACTCGAGACACTGTAAAGAGGCAAGAAGCATTGGCTAGAGAGTCAGGAGTTGAGAAAGCAAAACACCACGTAAATGCCATCATAGATGATTATTTCTGGCAAGTGGTGAAGCATTAGAAGCTTGGAGAAGGAGACTTCGAAGGTGAAAGCTCCATGAGTTTCAGCGGATCACATTGGTGTCGTTTGATGTCAATGGATACACATCGGTCGACAGACCATGACGAAGATTGATCGACATATTACTCTAAACATCGATCGACGTCATCTGCTGAATCGACTGTGGAGTGTAGTGCAATTCGAATCATGACTCATGAGGAATTCGCAGAAAAACATCCTCACCCACCTTCCCCTCTCTACGTCAAAATCGATCGACCACATGAGCCAGCAGACGACCGACAGAGAGAGACCGATATCAATCGACCACCTCCCATCGATCGACGGGCACCTCTCACCTACCGAGTGCGGTTACCATCTATTGATAATGACTGAATCAACGCACTCAGACCACCAGCTAAACCTTTAGCAAACCCACCAGAACCTACAACCAACCCTTCAGACACTACACAGAGCCTATGCAAGTTGATGAGGCACCTGAAGGAAGAAGGTTAAGGAAAAGGAAGGAGAAGATTCCTAAGAACCTTAAGAGAGAAGCTAATGAGAAGGAGATGGATGGGTTCACCAAGAGAGTCCTCAGAATCCCAGTGGAGAAACCTTTTGATAAAGTTTATTTCACACACCGGTTGTGGATGTTCTTCAGAGAAACTAAGGAGACTGAGAAGGACATTAGGAGAATGTTTCATCATGTCAGGGAAATGATGAAACTAAAGATCAAATTGAAGAAGAAGAATAATCCTGGGAAGTTTGCAATACCATGTGTGGTGAAGGGTATTGAATTTCCCCATGCACTTTGTGACACAGGAGCATCTGTCAGCATACTACCTAAGGTTATGGCAGACCACCTGGGTCTGAAAATAGAGTCCTCATCATAATCTTTCACCTTCGTTGACCTTTCAGAAAGAAGCTCAGGAGGTATCATAAGAGACCTTGAGGTACAGATTGGTAATGCTCTTGTCCTAGTAGATTTTCATGTCCTGAACATCAAGCTTAACTGGAACTCTTCACTTCTGCTTGGAAGAGTTTTCCTGGCTACAGTAGGAGCTATATGTGACATGAACACCAACAGATTGTGTTTGACACTGATAGATCCAGACGTGCACTATGACCTAGTTTGAGTTGTGAGACAACAGGTCAACCTCGTGGAGCTTGGAAATGATCTTGACTACATTTCAGCATGCCATTGTGGAGCAGAGTAACAGAGTACTCATAATCGATCAACACTCACACTGCATCATCGATCGATTCCAATGAGTCACCGACGACCGATGAACACTATCCCACGTCGCTCGACGGGAAGCATCCGGTTGACCACTTCACGTTACCAGATCAGTGTTATCCAAACTTTGCCTTTCAACAACCCAACAAAAGAGAAAGCGATGACTATTCTATAGGCAGTTGGGCAAATAGTGGATTTCATGAAAGTTTTGCAGTAGAGACTGCAATTCATTCATCCAATGAGAATCCTACTGAGGAGAATGATGAGGATTACTGGAAGGAAAGAGCTATAGAGATTGCTATGCAAGATGACAGATATTCAAGCCATTCCTTCAACAACACGTTTCCACCATCGATTGACAGAGTCTACTCAGCATCGGTCGATACCCACCTCATCCAGCAAAACGATCCTATGCATCGATCGATACCACACCTGGTACATCGATCGATATTAAAGTCGCTGCCTTAAAAAAGGAGAAAGGGAATATTCCAATCCCAAGTAGGTTTACCAACACCTATATAAGGAGTTTTGCACCCCAGATAACTTATCATGACACCGAAGCAGAAGAGATGAATGCTCTCACTAACCAATCAGAAGGAACATCCAGGAGGAGCATTTGATCCAGAAACCCTGATTCAGCAGGCAAACGTCTACCTTCGATCGATAATCCAGTATCAACATCGATCGATTCTCATTCTAAACATAAACTTTCTTTATTTACTAAGAAGAATATGAGTATTGATTACGATCTTTTAACTCGTGATGAATTTGGTATTTTCAGGGACTCAGATGGCCATGCAAGAGCTATTGATGAAAGGATTCTACAAGTATCCAGAGAGGACATAGCAGAGATTCTTCAGTTGTCCAATGGACCAGACAACTTGTTTATGCAGCAACGCAACATTCCAGACAACATTTCAGCTGTTCCAGACGAATATCCAAGGGCCGACACAACAGAAATTGGTTCACACCAATCATGCCGACCAGTTGGCCAAGCATCGATCGACAAGGTTGCTCCTACATCATTCTACAAGGTAACATCAATGTCGCTCGACAAGGCATCTTCACCATCGATCGACAGACATTATGAATTTGGACATCGCGCTTATGACATCTATGGAGCCAGAAAGTTCATATGGGAACAGAAGGACGAATATGGTGTCTATAGAGATGAGTCTGGATATGAAAGGAGCGTAGCTGGTGAGATGATCCCTGTTACCAAGGACAACATCAGAAAAATTCTGGAGAGAGCATCCCTATTTGAAGAGAGTCACATATGTCTTCCAGAACATGCCACTTCTTTCACACCTACAAAACTGGGACTAGAGATCTACACCAAGGATGAGATCAAAGAGATGGTGACTGGTATTTGTGGAGCTCAGGAAAAGCTAGGAGATGAACTCAAGACATTGGTAGATGACACTTATCAGCCTTTGGACAGAGGTTACAATGAGCTTTTTAGAAGTATGGCAGAGATGAGGACAGAGATTGAGAGTATGCAGCACAACCTTGAGAAAGAAGCTACGACATAACCATCGATCGACGCCAACAAAGCTACATCGATCGATGTCAAGCCACAAACATCCCAGATCCTTGCAGAACCGGAAAGTTTGGCAGAGAAGAAGGATGAATGGGAGATCGCATACATCAATACGAGGATTAATGACGTATACAACCCTCTCAACAACAACGTGGACTGGTTAAGCACTAGAATTGATCTTCTACAGCAAGATTTAGACACCATTCGCAAGAAGGATCCACAACCAGCCACATTGATCGATATCTGCACCATCACATCGATCAACAACAAGTTCGCAGCCATGGAAGATAGGTTACAAACCCACGAGGATATGCACGACCGTTTCACCTCACCTATCATGCGATACTTGGACACCTTGTCTACACAGATGATGAATGTCCAGAGGGACATTGGCAAGCTTAATGATCAACATGATTTTTAGGAAGAAGGTTAAACATCGATCGATAGATTCCGCAGGGCATCGCTCGACGGCAAGAAACCTACATAAAATCTTGCCTACACAGCAGCTGAAGTTGATCAGATCACATCAAAGCTTTACACAGCTATAGATACCATAGAGGAATGGCTTGAGAAGCGGTGTGATGACACATCTACTTTCCATTCGACGTCAGACTCGGTGGAATGGATAGCCAAGCAGGGTGGTTACAGAAGGAAGTCAAAGCCATTCAGAGGTAACATGCATCTCAACACCAGATATCAGCATCGATCAACATAAAACACTCCAAATCTATCGACAGTAAAGCACCAGCATCGACCGATAAACACTTGGTCGCATCCATCGATACCACGTCTACACCACACGACGAGCAGCTGATACAAAACAAAATGGAGCCAATGCATGAGGAACTGAACGAGCTATCAGCATACGCCTATGACAAGATAGGATGGACCCAATTCAGCATTGAAAACATCCTAGAAAGGCTACAGAACATCTCAACTCCAATACAGAAAATGGAAGAGAGATGGACCAGAAACGATGAGGCCACAAGAAGTTTCATTGCAGCCTTGTCCAGAATGTGCAAAGATGAGGTGGATGGTTGTTTCCCAACAAGTAGCTGTCTTTCCACCAACTAGCCACACACCTCCACAGTCAATCTAAATGACTATAACAAAGCGCTGAGTGGGAGGCAACCCACTACTAGTTAATTTTAATTGGTTTTCTTTGTTACTAGTATTTACTTTCGTTTTCATTCTTTCAGATTCATTGCAAGATCCAAGTAGGATGATTACCAACATATCGACAGTGGACGAGACGTCGACTTCGATCGACCTACAATCACATACGACGATCGATGCATACCGATGCACATCGATCGTTCCTACTCCAGTTAGGTTTATCTTCCTAACTTGTTACATTGAATACTTATGATTTATTTCCATCATAACTCCGGCTGTGTTACAATTGGACAGTGTCATTTAAGTCTAGGAGAGGTTTACTGATATTACTTATTCTGATTCTTATAAAAGGATTTTAATAAAGTTATGCTTAGCTATGTGAAAGGGACTATGATCTTATTATTGATTTATACTTGAATGTCTAACGACTCTTTAGCACCATTCTAGATTTACTGATTGCAGATAGTACTAAAGATGCTTAAGTGGATCAACATGTCAACTATACACACTTGCCTTGATTGTTTGAAGGAACCAAAGCTGACCTGCAACACTAAACCTGACATAATCGCTTGTTTTGGGGGTTGGTATACATGCTATCGGATTCTTCAGACAAGTCTGGAAGGTAATGCCTTGTGTAGATTCATTTATCACATTTCCTCTCTCTATTTCGTCCCTAGAGTAGTTAGTGATATTAATCAAAAAAAATATCAGAAATTTATTACTTAATTAAAACTTAGGATCTAGTTCGGAGGAGTGTGAACAGGACTTTGTGGCTAAAACCATTAAGGCTTGATTCATAAAGATTCCAATAAAAGAATTCGAACGGGACTTGGAGGCGGCAATCTTCAAGGCTCGCTTCACAAAGAATTCTTGGATATAGGTCAAACAAAAGTGAACAGAGATGGGTGGCAACCACCATTAAGTCTTGATTCATGGAAGCCTGTCCAATCTTGGTCACTGATCCTGCAATGGAAGCAGACTTTGACTCAAGAGAGAAATTAGAGAGAGAGAAATTAGGAACTAACTTTTACCCGCAGTTCCAGATACTTGTCTGAAAATCCTTGCATCATGTGATCGACACTCCTAAGGTAAAGCATGCACTTTTATATTTATGCTAAGAAATGAGGTTAGTAGAGGAGAATGTCAGATATGATTTGATGAGTTGTAGACTTGTTAAATTTGGTTGTTAAGCTAGGATATTGCATAATGTGCTTTTGTGATTAGGACTTTTTAGATGTGGTTTGCGATATTGTAGAGGTGATGATTTTTATGTGTTAAATCTGTGAGTACCTGCTGTTTTCATACCGGTTTTAGAGAGATTGCATGTTTGTTTTGCTTGACGACAAGCAAAAGGGTAAGTGTGGGGGAGTTGATATACCATGGATTTGACCCATTTTCATCTATGGTATATAAGTGTTTTACTATCTATATATTATATATTCTATCCTATTAAGTATGTTTTCAGGTTCAGAAGTATCTTGGAGTAAAGTGATGATTATGGGACATTTAGGAGCTTAAAAGAGATTTCATCCGAGCTGACCATTAGAGGTCGATACGAAGAAGAAGCAATCGATCGATGTGCATCCTGTACCATCGATCGATGTCGATACGCGAGATGCGCGACTTGGTTCCAGCCGACTTTAAACCCAAGGCTTCACCAAATTACAAGATTACCCCTGACGAATTTTTAAGCTAATAGTTATATACTTGCCTAAGTGTTAGGAGGCAAAAAAGAGGAGAGCTTTAGCCACCATTGTCTTCTTACTTTCAGCAAGAGAGAGAGAGAGAGAGAGTTTTTTAGGAGAGAAAATCATAGAGAGATTTGTGATTGGAACTCCATTGATTCATCTATTCTATTCTATGCAGTTTTTATCTATATTTTGTGTCATGAATTGCTTAGCTATGTCTGAGTAGTTTACTTGCTTGATTCAGTGTTCAAATAGGTTAGAGGGATTAGCCCCAACTATAGGTTTGCTGAGTTGTGATATTCATTGATTGATTGTTCTTAATGCTTGTTTTAGCCTTGCTAACTAGAACATGAACCTAGGAATTTGCATGTGTCAAGCATCCTTGATCATCATGTCCTGAATCTAATTTCTCATGCTAGGACTGCTAGAGAGAGCTAACCGCTGATCTAGGAGACTAGTGAGCATTATCAACCCGCGCCTAGAACTTAGCTAGAAGCTATCGATCGATATTGTCTTCTGACAATCGATCGATATTGGAAAAGGTGTATCGATCGATATCCATATAAGATCATCGATCTACATTTTCTTGTGATCTAAAGACGACAGTTGAGATCCAAGATCTAGTTAGTTAACCAGTGAAACATTGTCATTGCTGATAACTGTGATTAAGGAGTTGAGCTTCAATATATCATGCATGCAACTGTTAGGCATCTATGGGATTATAATCTCTAACACCTGTATAGAAACCCTGCATCTAATATCATCCAATAAAGTTACACCCCCAATCATCTTGTTAATCGAGCAATAGACTTGCTTAATGAGGATTGCTATTTACTTTTAACTATAAAACAACAAAAACCTAGAATTAATAACCTTACTAGATTTAATAGGTTCCTTAGCTATTTGTGGATTTGATCCCCTAAGTACTGCAACTGAACCTCTTATTTGAGAGAGTAATTCTCTCCTTAGGGTAATTTGAGCGGTATCATTCCGCAGGGCATCGCTCGACGGCAAGAAACCTACAGAACATCTTCCCTACACAGCAGCAGAAGTTGATCAAATCACATCAAAGCTTTACACAGCTATAGACACCATGGAGGAACGACTTGAGAAGCGGTGTGATGACATCTACTTTCTATTCGACGTCAGACTCGGTGGACTTGATAGCCAAGCAGAGTGGTTACAGAAGCAAGTCAAAGCCATTCAGAGGCAACTCGCATCTCAACACCAGATATCAACATCGATCGACAGTAAGGCACCAGCATCGACCGATAAACACTTGGTCGCATCGATGGATACCACATCTACACGAGACGACGAGCAGCTGATACAAAACAAAATAGAGTCAATGCATTAGGAACTGAACGAGCTATCATCATACGCCTACGAAAAGATAGGATGGCATCAGTTTAGCATTGAAAACATCCTAGAAAGGCTACATAACATCTCAAATGCAATACAGAAGATGGATGAGAGATGGACCAGAAATGATGAGGCCACAAGAAGTTTCATTGCAGCCTTGTCCAGAATGTGCAGAGATGAGGTGGATGCTTGTTTCCCATCAAGTTGTTGTCTTTCCACCAACTAGCCACACACCTCCACACTAACAAAGCGCTGAGAGTGAGGCAACCCACTATTAGGTAATTTTAATTGGTTTTCTGAGTTACTTGTATTGACTTTCGTTTTCATTCTTTCAGATTTATTGCAAGACCCAAGTAGGATGATTACCAACATATCGACCGTGGACGAGACATCGACATCGATCGACCTACAATCACATACGATGATCGATGCATACCGATGCACATTGATCGATTCCTACTCCAGTCAGGTTTATCTTCCTAACTTGTTACATTGAGTACTTATGATTTATTTCCACCATAACTCCGACTGTGTTACAATCAGACAGTGTAATTTAAGTCTGGGAGAGGTTTACTGATATTAATTATTCTGATTCTTATAAAAGGATTTTAGTAAAGTTATGCTTAGCTATGTGACAGGGACTATGATCTTATTATTGATTTATACTTGAATGTCTAACCACCCTTTAGCACCATTCTAGATTTACTGATTGCAGATAGTACTAAAGATGCTTAAGTGGATCAACATGTCAACTATACACACTTGCCTTGATTGTTTTAAGGAACCAAAGCTGACCTCCAACACTAAACCTGACATAATCGCTTGTTTTGGGGCTTGGTATACATGGGATCGGATTCTTCACACAAGTCTGGAAGGTAACGCCTTGTGTAGATTCATTTATCACATTTCCTCTCTCTATTTCGACCCTAGAGTAGTTAGTGATATTATCAAAAAAAAAATATCGGAAATTTATTACTTAATTAAGACTTAGGATCTAGTTCGGAGGAGTCTGAATAGGACTTGGTGGCTAAAACCATTAAGGCTTGATTCATAAAGATTCCAATAAAAGAATTCGAACGAGACTTGGAGGCGGCAATCTTCAAGGCTCGGTTCACAAAGAATTCTTCGATATATGTCAAACAGAAGTGAACAGGGCTTGTTGGCAACTAGAGTTGTCAGACGGGTTGACCCGCGTCCACCTGGACAAACCCGTGGGGGTTCCGTCAGCACATCAGACCGTGCGGGTTGGCCCGCGGCGGGTTGCGGCCAGAGAAGTCTTGTCCAAGCCCGCCCCACCTAGTTTACTTTGTTTGCGGGTTGTCCGCGGGTTACCTGCAAAGAAGAGAGAGACACAAGCTCAACAGCTAAAGACTCGTTTAGAATTGTGATAATGTCTCAACTCTTAAGACTCGTTTACAGGCAACAAGAGGTCTACTAATGATGTCTCAAAATACAATCTTTAATGTTTACAAGCAACACATTCTTGGACAAAACGTTTACTAATAATAATAATAATGTCTCAAACACACATTTAACACAGTATATGTTTTGTCAATCGGTAAGAAGCGCACATGTTTATTTAACTCATAAGAAAGAAGTGCAAGTGTTTATTCTCCTTGTGGCTTCTGTTAAGAAAGAAGCAAAAACAGAACTGAAACCGAGTGATAGTTACCTTTCGACGGCTCTGGCGAGACTGTATTAAGTTTATGAAGCAAGCATACAAAAACAGACACAAATTTTGTAAGAGATTTAGAGACAAAGTATCAATTTCAACAACAGTTATCAAAAACGAGTATTAGCACTAGACATGTCACAAAATCAAACACACGTAATGAGAGTTTTCTCCAAGAATACACAAAGACTTTCATTCACCTGTTATTTCATTCCAACCCTCGTACAGATTCTTAAACTCCAAATATGTTTCTTTGAATCTCTTAAAAAAACGCAAGCGTTGATGACAAGACAATTAACAGAACCGCATCAGAATTCTCCATTGGCCACTTTTTGCATATTTCTCTCTCCATTGAAGAACATAAATCGTCTTCATCCCTTTTCTCTACTCAAGAATGCACATGCAAGAGCTCACATCAAAAAAATAATGGAATTGGAAGGCGATTTCAGACAGGAAACGATGAGAAACACTGAATGAAAGTCGATTGAAGAGAAGGGATGGTTCACTTTGCGCAGACAGCCCGCAAACCCGCAGACCCAGTACAGGTTCAATTTGCTCACCCGCAAACCGCATGGGTTGGACCCGCTAAACCCGCAATTTTGATGGACATTATTTCGGTGTCCAGACCCGCCCCGTGATGGGCCTATATGGGCTGGACCCGCGGGCCACGGGTTAGCTTGACATCTCTAGTAACCACCATATAAGTCTTGATTTATGGAACACTGTCCAATCTTGGTCACTGATCCTGCAATGGAAGCAGACTTTGACTCAAGAGAGAAATTAGAGAGAGAGAAATTAGGAACTAACTTTTACCTGCAGTTCCAGATACTTGTCTGAAAATCCTTGCATCATGTGATCGAGACTCCCAAGGTAAAGCATGCACTTTTATATCTATGCTAAGAAATGAGGTTAGTAGAGGGGAATATCATACATGATTTGCTGAGTTGTAGACTAGTTGAATTTGGTTGTTAAGCTAGGATATTGCATAATGTGCTTTTGTGATTAGGACTTTTTAGATGTGGTTTGCGACATTGTAGAGGTGATGATTTCTATGTGTTAAATCTGTGAGTACCTGCTGTTTTCATACCGGTTTTAGAGAGATTGCATGTTTGTTTTGCTTGACGACAAGCAAAAGGGTAAGTGTGGGGGAATTGATATACCATGGATTTGACCCATTTTCATTCATGTTATATAAGTGTTTTACTATCTATATATTATATATTCTATCCTATTAGGTATGTTTTCAGGTTCAGAAGTATCTTGGAGTAAAGTGATGATTATGGGGCATTTAGGAGCTTAAAAGAGATTTCATCCGAGCTGACCATTAGAGGTCGATACGAAGAAGAAGCAATCGATCGATGTGCATCCTGTACCATCGATCGATGTCGATACGCAAGATGCGCGACTTGGTTCCAGCCGACTTTAAACCCAAGGTTTCACCAAATTACAAGATTACCCCTGACGAGTTTTTAACCTAATAGTTATATACTTGCCTAAGTGTTTGGAGGCAAAAAAGAGGAGAGCTTTAGCCACCATTGTATTCTTACTTTCAGCAAGAGACAGAGAGAGTTTTTTAGGAGAGAAAATCATAGAGAGATTTGTGATTGGAACTCCATTGATTCATCTATTCTATTCTATACAGTTTTATCTATATTTTGTGTCATGAATTGCTTAGCTATGTCTGAGTAATTTACTTGTTTGATTCAGGGTTCAAATAGGTTAGAGGGATTAGCCCCAACTATAGATTTGCTGAGTTGTGATATTCATTGATTGATTGTTCTTAATGCTTGTTTTAGCCTTGCTAACTAGAACATGAACCTAGGAATTTGCATGTGTCAAGCATCCTTGATCATCATGTCCTGAATCTAATTTCTCATGCTAGGACTGCTAGAGAGAGCTAACCGCTGATCTAGGAGACTAATGAGCATTATCAACCCGCGCCTAGGACTTAGCTAGAAGCTATCTATCGATATTGTCTTCTGACAATCGATCGATATTCCGAAAGGTGTATCGATCGATGTCCATATAAGATCATCAATCGACATTTTCTTGTGATCAAAAGACGACAGTTGAGATCCAAGATCTAGTTAGTTAAGCAGTGAAACATTGCCATTGCTGATCACTGTGATTAAGGAGTTGAGCAATAATATATCATGCATGCAACTGTTAGGCATCTACAGGATTATAATCTCTAACACCTGAATAGAAACTCTGCATCTAATATCTTCCAATAAAGTTACACCCCCAATCATCTTGTTAGTCGAGCAATAGACTTGCTCAATGAGGATTGCTCTTTACTTTTAAACAATAAAACAACAAACACCTAGAATTAATAACCTTACTAGATTTAATAGGTTCTCTAGCTCTTTG
Source organism: Brassica napus (assembly GCF_020379485.1). Classification (NCBI taxonomy): domain Eukaryota; kingdom Viridiplantae; phylum Streptophyta; class Magnoliopsida; order Brassicales; family Brassicaceae; genus Brassica; species Brassica napus. The sequence continues at coordinate 16,470,665 of NC_063434.1, forward strand.
TGGATTTGAACCCTAAGTACTGCAACTGAACCTCTTATTTGAGAGAGTAATTCACTCCTCAGGGTAATTTTAGTGGTATCATTCCGCAGGGCATCGCTCGAGGGCAAGAAACCTACAGAACATCTTCCCTACACAGCAGCAGAAGTTGATCAGATCACATCAAAGCTGTACACTGCTATAGACACCATGCAGGAACAACTTGAGAAGCGGTGTGATGACATCTACTTTTCATTCGACGTCAGACTCGGTGGACTAGATAGCCAAGCAGAGTGGTTACAGAAGGAAGTCAAAGCCAATTAGAGGCAACTCACATCTCAACACAAGATATCAGCATCGATCAACAGAAAACGCTCCAAATCGATCGACAGTAAGGCACCAGCATCGACCGATAAACACTTGGTCACGTCGATCGATACCACGTCTACACTAGACGACGAGCAGCCGATACAAAACAAAATGGACTCAATGCATGAGGACCTGAACGAGCTATCAGCATACGCCTATGAAAAGATAGGATGGCATCAGTTTAGCATTGAAAACATCCTAGAAAGGCTACAAAACATCTCAAATGCAATACATAAGATGGATGAGAGATGGACCAGAAATGATGAGGCCACAAGAAGTTTCATTGCAGCCTTGTCCAGAATGTGCAGAGATGAGGTGGATGCTTGTTTCCCAACAAGTAGTTGTCTTTCCACCAACTAGCCACACACCTCCACAGTCAAGCTAAATGACTATAACAAAGCCCTGAGTGGGAGACAACCCACTATTAGGTTTTTTTAATTGGTCCTCTTAGTTATTAGTATTTACTTTCGTTTTCATTCTTTCAGATTTATTGCAAGACCCAAGTAGGATGATTACCAACATATCGACCATGGACGAGACGTCGACATCCATCGGCCTACAATAACATACGACGATCGATGCATACCGATGCACATCGATCGATTCCTACTCTGCTCAGGTTTATCTTCCTAACTTGTTACATTGAGTACTTATGATTTATTTCCACCATAACTCCGACTGTGGTACACTAGGACAATGTAATTTAAGTCAGGGGGAGGTTTACTAATATTATTTATTCTAATTCTTATAAAAGGATTTTAACAAAGTTATGCTTAGCTATGTAAAAGGGATTATGATCTTATTATTGATTTATACTTGAATGTCTAACCACTCTTTAGCACCATTCTAGATTTACTGATTGCAGATAGTACTAAAGATGCTTAAGTGGATCAACATGTCAACTATACACACTTGCCTTGATTGTTTGAAGGAACCAAAGCTGACCTCCAACACTAAACCTGACATAATCGCTTGTTTTGGGGCTTGGTATACATGGGATCGGATTCTTCAGACAAGTCTGGAAGGTAACGTCTTGTGTAGATTCATTTATTACATTTCCTCTCTCTATTTCGACCCTAGAGTAGTTAGTGATATTATCAAAAAAAACAAAATATCTGAAATTTATTACTTAATTAAGACATAGGATCTAGTTAGGAGGAGTCTGAATAAGACTTGGTGGCTAAAACCATTAAGGCTTGATTCATAAAGATTTCAATAAAAGAATTCGAACGAGACTTGGAGTCGGCAATCTTCAAGGCTCGCTTCACAAAGAATTCTTGGATATAGGTCAAACAGAAGTGAACAGGGCTTGGTGGCAACCACCATTAAGTCTTGATTCATGGAAGCCTGTCCAATCTTGGTCACTGATCCTGCAATGAAAGCAGACTTTAACTCACGAGAGAAATTAGGGAGCGATAAATTAGGAACTAACTTTTACCTGCAGTTCCAGATACTTGTCTGAAAATCCTTGCATCCTGTGATCGATACTCCCAAGGTAAAGCATGCACTTTTATATTTATGCTAAAAAATTAGGTTAGTAGAGGGGAATGTCAGACAGGATTTGCTGAGTTGTAGACTAACTGAATTTGGTTGCTAAGCTAGGATATTGCATAATATGCTTTTGTAATTAGGACTTTTTAGATGTGGTTTGCGAAATTGTAGAGGTGATGATTTCTATGTTTTAAATTTGTGGACTTTTTAGATGTGGTTTGTTTTGCTTGAGGACAAGCAAAAGGGTAAGTCTGGGGGAGTTGATATGCCATGGATTTGACCCATTTTCATCTTTGGTATATAAGTGTTTTACTATCTATATATTATATATTCTATCATATTAGGTATGTTTTCAGGTTCAGGAGTATCTTGGAGTAAAGTGATGATTATGGAGCATTTAGGAGCTTTAAAGAGATTTCATCCGAGCTAAACATTAGAGGTCGATACTAAGAAGAAGCAATCGTTCGATGCACATCCAGTGCCGTCGATCGATACAGAAGAGAAGCCTCGACGATTGAAGATTATGATCGATTGATGTACATCATGTACCATCGATCAATGTCGAGATGCGAGATGCGCGACTTGGTTCCAGCCGACTTTAAACCCAAGGCTTCACCAAATTACAAGATTACCCCAACGAATTTTTAACCTAATAGTTATATACTTGCCTAATTGTTAGGAGGCAAGGAGAGCTTTCAGCCACCATTGTATTCTTACTTTCAGCAAGAGAGGGAGAGAGTTTTAGGAGAGAAAATCATAGAGAGATTTGTGATTGGAATTCCATTGATTCATCTATTCTATTCTATGCAGTTTTTATCTATATTTTGTGTCATGAATTGCTTAGCTATGTATGAGTAGTTTACTTGTTAGAATCAGGGTTCAAATAGGTTAGAGGGATTAGCCCCATCTATAGATTTGCTGAGTTGTGATATTCATTGATTGATTGTTCTTAATGCTTGTTTTAACCTTGCTAACTAAAACATGAACCTAGGAATTTGCATGTCTCAAGCATCCTTGATCATCCTGTCTTGAATCTAATCTGTCATGCTAGGACTGCTAGAGAGAGCTAACTGCTGATCTAGGAGACTAGTGAGCATTATCAACCCGCGCCTAGGGCTTAGCTAGAAGCTATCGATCAATATTGTCTTCAGAAAATCGATCGATATTGCGAAAGGTGTATCGATCGATATCCATATAGGATCATCGATCGACACTTTCTTGTGATCAAAAGACGATAGTTGAGATCCAAGATCTAGTTAGTTAACCAGTGAAACAATGTCATCGCTGATCACTGTGATTAAGGAGTTGAGCTCTAATATATCATGCATGCAACTGTTAAGCATCTATAGGATTATAATCTCTAACACTTGAATAGAAAACCTGCATCTAATATCTTCCAATAAAGTTACACCCCCAATCATCTTGTTAGTCGAGCTATAGACCTGCTCAATTAGGATTGCTGTTTACTTTTAAACCATAAAACAACAAACACCTAGAATTAATAACCGTACTAGATTTAATAGGTTCCCTAGGTCCTTGTGGATTCGATCCCTAAGTACTGCAACTGAACCTCTTATTTGAGAGAGTAATTCACTACCTAGGGTAATTTGAATGATATCAGAGTTCCAATCAAAAATTATAACTTTGGATCTTCTCTCCAATCTATCAAAATCCTAGAAAACTTTGCTGTGAAAACAATAAAACGAAAACACAGAAACATACACTCTGCCTCTAACATGGTGGGAAAGTTTATATAATTAGGTTTAAACTCGTCAAAGGTAATCTTGTAAATTGGTGAAGACATGGACTTCAAGTCGGCTGTGACCAAACATGCTTTCTGCGCTTCGCTGGCGATCGATGTCAACATATGAACATCGATCGATTATTCTTCTTCAATATCGACTGATAGTCGAGCTCGATGGTCATCTCGGGTGCTTGCTCCAAATATCTCCAAAATCACTCATGATCCTATAAATAATCTAAATAGACTCTATAATATAATAATTAGTAGTTAAAATACTTATAAACCTTAGATAAAAGTGGGTCAAATCCATGGTCTATCAACTCTCCCAGACTTACCCTTTTGCTTGTCCTCAAGCAATACAAACATGTAGTCTCTCTGAAAGAAGTTTGAAAACAGCAGGGACTCACGTGATTTAAAACTTAGAATCATCACCTCTACAATATTGCAATCCACATCTAAAAAGTCATAATCACAAAAGCACATTATACCATATCCTAGCTCAGCAACCAAATTCATCTAGCCAACAACTTAGCAAATCTCGTCTGACATTCCCCTCTACCAACTTTATTTCTTAGCATAAATAAAAGTGTAGGCTTTACCTTAGGGGTATCGATCACAGGATGCAAGGACTTTCAAACAAGTATCTGGACCTGCAGGTAAACATTAGTTCCTTTCCTCTCTCTCTACTAGTTTTCTCTCTTAGTCAAAGTATGCTTATATTTGCACGATCATTGACTAAAATTGGACAGGCTTCCATGAATCAAGCCTTAATGGTTGTTGCCACCAATTCATGTTCACTTTTTTTATACCTATATCATAGGATTATTTGTGAAGCAAGCTTTAATGGTTGTAGCCACCAAGTCCTGTTCTAATCCTTTACCTATAGAATTCTTATGACGCAAGCCTTAATGGTTGTAGCCACCAAGTCCTGTTCGAATTCCTTCTTAATAAATCTCAAATTGGTATATATTATAATAATTGTTTATCTATCTATCTATCTATCTATCTATCTATCTATCTATCTATCTATCTATCTATCTATCTATCTATCTATCTATCTATCTATCTATCTATCTATCTATCTATCTATCTATCTATCTATCTATCTATCTATCTATCTATCTATCTATCTATCTATCTATCTATCTATCTATCTATCTATCTATCTATCTATCTATCTATCTATCTATCTATCTATCTATCTATCTATCTATCTATCTATCTATCTATCTATCTATCTATCTATCTATCTATCTATCTATCTATCTATCTATCTATCTATCTATCTATCTATCTATCTATCTATCTATCTATCTATCTATCTATCTATCTATCTATCTATCTATCTATCTATCTATCTATCTATCTATCTATCTATCTATCTATCTATCTATCTATCTATCTATCTATCTATCTATCTATCTATCTATCTATCTATCTATCTATCTATCTATCTATCTATCTATCTATCTATCTATCTATCTATCTATCTATCTATCTATCTATCTATCTATCTATCTATCTATCTATCTATCTATCTATCTATCTATCTATCTATCTATCTATCTATCTATCTATCTATCTATCTATCTATCTATCTATCTATCTATCTATCTATCTATCTATCTATCTATCTATCTATCTATCTATCTATCTATCTATCTATCTATCTATCTATCTATAATTCGAAAATAGAGAGAGAAAGGGTGATAAATCTATCTACACAAGGCTTTACCTTCCAGACTTGTTTGAAGAATCCGATCCCATGTATACCAAGCCGCAAGGCAACCAGTTGTGTCAAGTTTAGTGTTGGAGGTCAGTTTTGGTTCATTCAAACAATCTCAGCAAGTGTGAATAGTTGACAGGTTGATCCACTTTAGTATCTTTAGTACTATCTGCCATCAGTAAGTATAGAATGGTGCTAAAGAGTGGTTAGATAAAAAGCAAAAATCTAAAAGTTCATTATCCCCTTCTTGACTCAATAAAAACTTTTTTTTTGAAAAACGTTTTAATAAGACTCATAAATAAATTACTATCAGTAAACCTCCCCGCAGACTTAAACTACACTGTCCCCAGTGTAAATTCAGTTGGAGTTATGGTGAGAACTAAATCATAAAGACTCAATGTAACAAGTTAGAACGATATACCAGACCGGAATGGATGTCGACCGATGAAAGGATGTTGATATCGGTCGCGGCAGGTAAGGCAATGTCGATCGATGTCGACAGCTTCTCGTCGGTCGATATTTATTTACTACAATCATCTACTCGGATCTTTTTTTTAATATATGACATGCAATAATTAAAAACTAACATAAATAGTATATTAATAAAAACGAAATAAATATTACCTAATAGTGGGTTGCCTCCCACTCAGCGCTTTGTTATAGTCATTTAGCTTGACTTTGGAGGTGATTGGGCTAGTGATGTTGAAAGTTGGCACTTGTTGGGAAACAAGTCTCCATATCTTCTTTGCGCTTGTGGAACCATGTACCAGTGAAGTCTCTCATTGTTTCATCCCCTCTGCACCATTTTTCCTTCATTGTTGCAGTTGTGTTTTCCAGTCTCTGCAATCTATCTTAAAGACTCTCAAGGTTGAACTCATGTCTTCTAAGTGTGGCGTAATTGTCAGCTGAGATCTCCTGTCCATGGTAATATGTGTCAGACATGTCTGATTTCACCTTTGGTATTAGCCGGCCTCGGTTTGCAACTTCGTCGACCGATGTCTGTCTACGAATGTCGGTTGATATGTTGTTGGGTCTGTCGATCGATGCGGATGCTTCTGGTCGACGGGCAATGTAACTCTGAATCTCCACAAATTCCCCTTTCATAGCTTCAATCTTGGAAGTAAAAGCACTAATGCTAAAATCCATTGGAAGTAGATGTCATCAGATCTCCCATCTAGCCTCTCTTCTGTAGTGTCCAGAGCTCTATAGATTTCTGCTACCAACTGATCTATCTCTTCTCTGGTGTGAAAATCTTGTTGAGACTTCATCGGAGGTGAGTGTGGTGGACTGTTGTTGACCGATGCTGGTAAGCGATGGTCGATCGATGTAGGCAAGGGATTATCGATCGATGCATGTTGTCTTCTGTCGATTGATGTATGACGAGAAGCATCGGTCGCTTGCTGAATTTTGGCTATGTCTTGCCACATCTCTTCCATGCATGCAGTTAACCAACCGATTCTATCATTCAGTGGATGGTAGACACCATCAAGCTTCATCTGGAAATCAACTTCATACTTCTCTTGGGCTCCACAGACTCCATAAAACATCTCATTGATCTCGTCCGTGGTGTAGATCTCTGGTACCAGCTTGGTCTGTGTGAATAAGCTAGCATGTTCAGGAAGACATATGTAGCTTGACTCATCTCTCGAAGCTCTTTCCAGGAGTCTTCTGATATCTCTGTTGTGAACACGAATGGTGTGTCCCTCTAGATCTCTGGCGTATCCCTGATCATTTATGTAGACTCCATACTCATTTTTCTCTTCCCAGTAGAAGTTCCTGGTACTATAGAAATCAAAGGCCCTTATGTCAAATTCTGGACGTCTGTCGACCGATGTTGGGAGGTCAACGTCGATCGATGGTCAAGTGGGATGGCGAAACCTTTATTTGAAGCTTTTGTCTATGCACCAGATGTGGCATAGAACTCTTTTGTATCCTTCTGTTGGTATTCTGGAATGTTGCGTTGATGTACGAACAAATTTTCTGCTCCATTGGCTGTCTGAAGAATGTCTGCAATATCTTTTCGAGATATGTTTAGTATGCGTCCGTCTATTGCTCTTGCGTAGCCATCTGGGTCCCTAAAAACACCAAATTCGTCTGGAGTTTGATACTCGTTATTAAATTTATCCTTTTCGCTTATAGTGGTGTTTGGTTTAGAGCGGATGTCGATCGATGTTGTCAGAGCAACGTCAATCGATGTTGGCGGATTGATGTCGATCGATGGACGGCTTGCTCTGTCGATCGGAAGGCTGCATCGTGTTTTTTCCTAAGCAGCTTCTGATCGTAGTTGATCTGTTTCATCGTGTCTTTGCATGTTGAGAAGTTCCTCATATGTGAAACCTTCATGTAGTTCGTCTTCTCCTGGCTCATACATTGCTGTTTCTACAGCATAGCTTTCGTGATTGTGATCATCTGCCCTATGGAAAATCGAGTAGTGTCCTTCTCGCACACGGTCTACTTCTGCGTCGGTCGATGAGTAGTTGGCTATGTCGGTCGATGATCGTTTCCAGTTTCTCTGATGAGGCTGAATGTCGATCGATGTTGAGCCTGTTATGTCGATCGATGATGCATTCCTTTTCAAAAAGGAATGATGTAGAAGTGTATCTTCCTCATCAAGGATGGCTTTGTACTCAGTAGCTCTTTCATCCTCATAGTCTTCATCATATTCTTCTATATACATGTTTTGTCTGGTGTACGCGGCAATAATGGGGTTATAGTAGTCGTTTTCCCAACGTCTAGACTACTATCGACCGATCTTCATGTGGTGTGTTGGTCGATTTCTGATGGCCTATGTCGATCGATGTTGCGGTGTGAATTTTGATCGACGCTGAGTACTCTGTCTCGTACTCGGTTCCACAGTGGCAAGCTCCAATAATTCCTGGATCATTGATTCTTGTGGAGGTCGTCTGTGGCTTCTTGACTGGGATAGGGTCATAGTAGGTATTAGGATCGAGGAATGTTAGACACAACTGGTTGGATTGCAGGTTGCACACTGTTTCTACTGTTGACAAGAAGGCTCTCCCAATCAATAGAGAAGAGTTCCAGTTCAGCTTGATGTCCAAGACATGGAAGTCTGTTGGAACTAGGACATTACCAATCTGCACCTCTAGGTCTCTGACAATTCCTCCTAAGTTTCTCTGGGAACAATCCACAAAAGTGAATAATTCTTGTGAAGGCTCCACTTTCAGACCCAGATGGTCTGCCATAACCTTAGTTAGGATGCTAACTGATGCTCCTGTGTCGCAAAAGGCATGTGGGAATTCAATACTTTTCACCGTGCATGGTATTGCAAATTGCCCAGGATGACTCTTCTTCTTCAATGTAACCCTCTTCCTCATCTTTTCACTAGCTTCACAAAACATTCTCTTGATGTCTTCTTCTTTCTCCCTTGTCTCTCTGAAGAACATCCACAATCTGTGAGTATAATAAGCTTTCTGGAATGGCTTATATAGAGGTATCCTGAAGACTCTTTTCGGAAACTTTCCTTTTCCTTACCATTGGCCCCCCCTCTTCAGATGCTTCTCCACGTTTTCCTTTCTTTTCCTTAGGGTTCTTCCCATAGGAACCCTATCGACTTCCATCCAATTTACTCCATCATCTGAAGGTATCTTGACGGTCTCTGGTGGGTTTTCTGAAGGTTTAGGTTTGGAATCAGCACTCACTACGTAATAGGTGCTTGTCAATCGATGGACGCTGGAGGTTGTCGATAGATGTCGACATCTGTTTGTCGATCGATGGGGTAGTAGCATGTCGAGCGATTCTTACTTTATCAGGGTTAGGCGGATGTGGGTGTTTTGCTGCGAACTCCTCGTGAGTCAGAATCCTCACGGTATTGCAAGATGCGGCTGACTCCGTAGGTGTCATCGATCGATGCTCTGGAGATCCTGTTGATCGATTTGGACTGGGGACCGTCGATCGATGTTCATGGTCTGGCGTCGATCGACACTAGTGCGATCTGCCGAAGCTCATCAGACTTTCTACTTCGAAATCTCCTTCTTGCAGCTTCTCTTCCTTCACCACTTGCCAAAAATCATCCCCAATGATGGCATTCACGTGGTGTTTCATCACATCATTTCATACCCCTCTTGTCAAGGCTTCCTGCCTCTTAACAGCTTCTCCTTTCTGTACAACCTGCATCTCCAGCTTCTTCACATGAGTGCTCAAAGTTTCAAACTTTGTGTTCAGGTTGGTGTAGACATAATCAATCTTCCCATTGAAGTTGCTGCTGTGCCTCAAGAACCCTATCAAGCATCTCTTCAATCTTGCTCTCTTGAGTAGGCGGCGGTGGCTTCTGGTAGTAAGAATTTCCATAACTCATGTTGTTGTTGTAGTTGTTGTTGTAGGGTTTCTGGTACTGCGAACTCTGGTTGAAATTACCCCTATTTCTATAGGAATTTTTGTTTCCACCCTGGTTTCCAGAACCTTGAAATCCTGTTCCACCAATGAAGTTCACCTGTTCATCTTCCTCTGCTCTACCCTCTGTGTCTACAGCCTCTGCATCTTCAACCAAGCAGACCTGTTTCCTAAGAAGCTTGTGAACACTGTCCAGCTTTGCATTCACCTCATCCATCTGATCATTCCCAAGGATGGTGGCAGACTTTTTCCTCTCAAAATCAGTGTTCTTGGTGTTGTTGCTAGATGCTAGGTTTTCAATAACCTTCAGTGCCTCCTTTGGATTCCTGGTGTTGAAGTTCCCATTGCTGGAAGCATCAAGAGCCATCTGGTACTTGATATCACACAAATTACCCTAAAGAGTGTTACTCTCATCAAAAGAGGTCGAGTTAAAGTACTTAGGATCGAATCCACAAGGAGCTAGGGAACCGATTAGATCTAATAGTTATATGATTTAGCTAGGCTAATAGGTTTTAAAGTAGTAAATAAAGCAAGTAATAAATAAAGCAATAAACAAGATGAACAAGGTAATTCTTCAGCTTGGCAAGGAGTAGTTTGATGGAAGGATGGTTGCTAGATCTAGGGTTTCTATTCAGGTGTTGGAGATTATAATTCCTATAGGTACCTATTTGTTGCATGCATGATATGTTAGAGCTCAACCGCTTAACTCAGTGATCAGCTGTCGCATGTTTCACTGGTTAACAAGCTAGATCTCGTGTCTCAACGGTTAGTATGTTGACAACGAAAGAGTGTCGATCGATGGTCCTATAAGGACATCGACCGATACACCTTTTCCTACGTTGACCGATAGTCATTTGAGAACATCGATCTACGGGTTCTAGCCAGGCCTATGCGCGAGCTGATTTGCCCTATTAGAATGCTAAATTGGCGGTTAGCCTTCTCTAACAATCCTAATATGATAGATAGATGTCAGAATTGGATAACAAGGGTGCTTGAGTATGCAATCCTATGATCAAGTTCTAGTTAATTACTCTAAAACAAGCAATGAATACAAATCTATCATGTATATCACAACAAGGCAGATCTATAGTTTGGGGCTAATGCCACAAACCTATTTGAACCCTGGATCTAACAGGTGGATCTACTCAGAAATGAAAACAGAAATCATTGATGAATAAATATAAGACTTGAAATAGAATAAATAAGAAAACCAATGGACTTCCAGGAGGACTCTGATAGGAGTGCCTCCCTTCTCTCCTAAGAGAAACAATGGAAATGAAAGCGTAAAAAAGTTTGAAAAGCCTGTAGCCGTCAACAATGGCTTAGAAATAACATAAATAAAGTTTCTGGTCGTCCAAGGGCATTCTGGTAATTTGTGGCTTCTGGACTTCACGCAGTCATAAAATATACAAGGCCCACAATCTGGGATCTCCATCGATCGACGTGCAGAGTGCTGCATCGATCGACGCGGCTTGCTCTTCTCGGCAGCTTCCTCTCGCGAGGCAGACTGACCACTCTTCAGTAAAACGGGCATAACTTCTGCTACAGGATGCTGAGTGACCTGAGACCGGTGGCATTGGAAAGCTAACTCAACGCTCTATCTTGTGTCAAAATATGGGCTCAATCTAAAGCTCTACCAACCTCATTTCTTAACATAAATAAATGTGTATGCTTTACCTTGGGAGTATCGATCACAAGACACATGGACTCTTACCCAACAGGTATCTGAGTAAACATGTAGTCTTGTTCTGGTTTCTTTTACTCTATATCTCCCTTCTCTAAATCCTTTTTATCTCAATTCCAATGAACAAAGATGCTGATGCAGTCCATTTTATTCACCTTCTTTTCGATTTTTTTTTATTATTATTTTTTTCTTTTTTTTTTCTTTTTCTTTTCTTGACAAAGTGTAGGCGAATAGTGGGGTCATCGGTAATGTACCTACCCCACGCTTCCAACAATGTGTGATCATTCTATTAGAGTAGAATAATGGGGTCATCGGTAATATACCTACCCCTCTAAACCGCAAGAAATCATCTCAATCTTTTATTTTATTTTATTAGGATGACAAAGGGAGGAGAGAAGGAAACCAAAATCACTCAGACTTTTACTTTCAGACCTGAAGGAGGTATCCGATCCAGTGTATACCAAGCCCCAAGACAAGCAGTTAAGTCAAATAAGGTTGGAGGTCAGCTTCGGTTCCTTCAAACAATATCAGCAAGTGTGAACATTGTTGACAGGTTGATCTACTTTAGTATCTTTAGTACTATCACCAATCAGTAAGTCTAGAATGGTGCTAAAGAGTGGTTAGATAACAAGCATGAATCTAATAAGTTCATTATCCCGTTCTTGACTCAATAAAAACAGTTCTGAAAACATTTTATAAAACTCAATAGATAAGCAAATATCATTAAACATCCCCCCAGACTTAAATTACACTGTCCCCAGTGTATATCTAGTCGGAGTTATGGTTAGAACATAAATAATAAGTCGACAATTTAACAAGTAAGAACGATAACCTGCTCGACATCAGTGTCGATCGACACAATGAATAGACAATCGATCGATGTTGATGAAGTGCTGTCGATTGATAGTTACATGGTCTCTTCGGTCGATGGCTAGAGCAATCATTCGACACAATGAAGAGACATTCGATTGTTGGATATGAAGCGCTGTCGATCGATATCGAGTTGGTGTCATCGGTCGATGTGCTGAGCAATCGTCTACTCGGATCTGTTTTTTTTTTTTTTACTAACTAAAACACAATATTAGTAGAACCTCCCCCAGACTTAAACAACATTATCACTAGCGCTATCCAGTCTAAGATTGGTGGGAAAATAAATCATAAGGACAATATTTAACAAGGAAAAACGGTATACCTGCTTTGGATGTGAATATTGACCAACACAGTTAAGTGGCGATCGATACTCTTGATGCTCTGTCGATCGATGCTACGTAGCCATCATCGATTCTCCTGCAATCTCGTCTTCCTCGGATCTTGTCCTTTTACGTAACATAAACAAAACATTTAATACAATTAATAAATAAATAATAAAACCAATAATCAATAAAAATAATAATAATAATATTTATTATTTTTTTTCGATGAACAGTGCTTTGCTACAGTGTCGCTCGATGTTGCTGCTACAATGTCTCTACTACAGTACCGTCGTTACTGTTCTTTTTTTTTCTTACCTGAAATCTTTAGAAAACAAAGAATCAGTAATAAATGAAAGATAAACCATATTTAAAATTACCTAACAGTGGGTTACCCACTCAGCGCTTATTTTTAGTCATTAGCTTGACTTTTGGAGATCTGATTAAGTCCGCATAAGAATGAGAACTTGCTCCAAACCAAGTCTCAATGTCCACTTTTGAAGCTTTATCATTCTTGTGTGAAAGCCTCCTCCATAGATTTTTCTCCTTTGTCTATCATCTCAACAATAAGGAGTGCTTTAAGCTTTGCATATGGATGTGAGAAGCATTTGCTGCACACTCTTGATTTTCTGATACTGTCTGAGAAGTAAGGAGTCAAGGGTAATTGAGAACCTCCTTTGGTTTGTTTCCGCTTCTTCCAATTTCTCCCCTTCTTTCCCATAGACTTGTGTAATCTCACTCGGGACTTCCTGGCATCATCTGAGAAGTGAGGAATCAACGATATCTGAGAACCTTCATTGATTCTCTTTTTCTTCTTCCAGTTCCTCCACTTCTTTCCCCCAGACTTGTCTGAATGCGTGGTGGTATCTACAAAAAAAATATTTCCACACAATTCATACTCATTCTGCTCTGATTCGCGTATGGTGTCGATCGATGGTATCTGATCGGTACACAATTCATACACCTTTCCCTACGTCGACCGATAGTCAGTTGAGGACATCGATCGACGGGTTCTAGCCAGGCCTATGCGCGAGATGATTTACCTTATTAGAATGCTAAATTGGCGGTTAACCCTCTCTAACAATCCTAATATGATAGATAGATGTCAGAATGGGATAACAAGGGTGCTTGAGTATGCAATCCTATGATCAAGTTCTAGTTAATTACTCTAAAACAAGCAATGAATACAAATCTATCATGAATATCACAACAAGGCAGATCTATAGTTTGGGGCTAATCCCACAAACCTATCTGAACCCTGGATCTAACAGGTGGATCTACTCAGAAATAAAAACATAAATCATAGATGAATAGATATAAGACTTGAAATAGAATAGATAAGAAAACCAATGAAGTTCCAGGAGGACTCTGATAGGAGTTCCTCCATTCTCTCCTAAGAGAAACAATGGAAATGAAAGCGTAAAGAAGTTTGTAAAGCCTGTAGCCGTCAACAATGGTTTAGAAATAACATAAATAGGATTTCTGGTCGTTCAAGGGCATTCTGGTAATTTGTGGCTTCTGGGCTTCACGCAGTCATAAAATATACAAGGCCTACGATATGGGATCTCTATCGATCGACGTGCAGAGTGCTGCATCGATCGACGCGGCTTCCTCTTCTCGGCAGCTTCCTCTCGCGAGGCAGACTGACCACTCTTCAGTAAAACGGGCATAACATCTGCTACAGGATGCTGATTCACCTGTGACCGGTGGTATTGGGAAGCTAACTCAAAGCTCTATCTTGTGTCAAAATATGGGGTCAATCTAACGGTCGGATGGTCTCCATCCATAGCTAAACATCTGATGCGTCTGTGCAACTCTGCACCTCCAAAGGCTGCAAAAGACTCCAAAATCACCATATCAACATAATAATTGTATCTTAAAACACTTTAAAACACTTATAGACCATGATTAAAAATGGGTAAAATATATGGTCTATCAGTTCTGCACTGCGATGCCTCTTTAAAATGTATTGAGCAGTTGTACTTCATTGAATCCATGGTGTGGACAGTCTCTCTGATAAGACTTGAATATGATCCAAGAGCCTCTGAATGATTATGCAGGCTCCTGAGTGAATGTAGCAATCTTGCTCCTCAAGTCTTCAGCACGTGCTTCTTCAAAGAAATTGCATAAGAATGCATTCTTGATGTCGCTCCAGGATGTGAGAGATCCTGGTGGTAACTGCTTAAGCCAATGTGAAGCTTCTCCAGCAAGTGAGAACTTGAAGAGCTTGCATAAGAGATAATCCTCAGGGACTCCCTTGACTTTAATAGAAGATATCAGATCCTCGAACCTCTCCATATGGTCCATAGGATGCTCGTGAGATAGGGTATCTGTCCCACGAGGGTGTAGTACTGCACCTTAAACTCGAAATCCTTATGAATAGTGGGAGGACGACTGGTTGATCTGTTGGCGTATAACTGATCTGGACGGTTGTAGTCAGCCAATGTTTTGGTTCGCCGCACATACTCATCTACAGTTAGAGTAGTTCCTTTAGCATTAGAATCAAACTCCGGGATTGCAACCCCCTGAGCATTTATCCTCTGACCTGCTGCAATACGCAGATGAATTTCCTGGTCATGCATGTCTCCTCTCTTATCTTGTACAAGTATCAAAGTCGCAACCATGTCTCGCGGCTCAGTATTGGTCGATGTACAGACTGGAGTATCGATCATGTCAGATGGACGATGTCGGTCGATGGAAGGTGAGTGTTTTCGGTCGACGGTGGTGGTCGAGTGTCGGTCGACGGGACTAGTGTATGGGTCGACGGTGGTTGAACGAAATCAAGCGACCAACAGGTGTTGTTGTCGATCGATGAAGAGCGTGCTTCTTTGCGGATTGAACGCTCCAAACTTGCAGGATCTGGTGAGAATAGCAGTTGAGTTTCCGTGTTGCTTCTAGTACTGCTGGGCATGTACTTGAAAATCCAAGAAAAAATTTTGTGTCAGAAACTTAACAAAAATTAGATTGAATAGGCGATCAAAGCTCCCCGGCAACGACGCCAAATTTGATACCACTCAAATTACCCTAAAGAGTGATTCATACTCTCTCAAATAAAAGGTCGAGTTGTAATCCTAAGGGATCGAATTCACAGGGAGTTAGGGAACCTAAGAAATCTAATATGATTTGTTAAGGAGGATGTTTTAATGATTTAAATGTAAATTGCAGTTTAAATCAAGCAAATGTTTGCTCAATTGATTGGTTGAGGTTTTGGTGCTTAAAAAGAAATAGCTAGACTTGGAGTTTTTTTTCTGGAAACTTGGGATTATAATCCTACAGATGCCTAATGGCATGCATGATAATGTAAAGCTCAACTACTTAGTCAACAAGTCTCAGCTTTCGTATGTTTGGACTTGTCTATTAACTAGATCTAATGATTCACCTTTTCACTCTGTTGATCGATTATTCAATAATGATATCGATTGACGCGCTTCTAGTTAAGCTTTATGCGGGTTGAATGGTAGCTTACTAAGATCACTAGATCAGCTCTCGCCTTACTCATAGCAAGAAACTTAGGTCAGTTAGAATGTTTTCAGGATTAGAATGAAGCTCTCTCTTTTATCTATCAATCCTAGGGCAAGTTCTAGATAGCTAATGTAGAAACATGCATTAATGAACAATCCTAATTACAATTACCACAACTCAGCGATCTATAGTTGGGACTAATCCCTCCTAACCTATTTAAACCCTAAATCTAACAATAGAACTACTCAGACATGGCTAAGCAATTCATAACAGCAGTTATGTTAGAAAACTTCGTTAGAATAGTAACTAGATATTAATGGAGTTCCAATCACAAATTATAACTTCGGATCTTCTCTCTAACTATCAAAATCTTAGAAAACCTTGCTGTGAAAATAATAAAAAGAGAAAACACAGAAAAGCACACTCTGCCTCTAACATGGTGGCAAAGTTTATATAATTAGGTTAAAACTCGTCAGGGGTAATCTTGTAAATTGATGAAGACTTGGGCTTCAAGTCGGCTGTGACCAAACGTGCTTTCTGTGTGCTTCGCTATCGATCAATGTCAAGATATGAACATCGATCGATTATTCTACTTCAATATCGACCGATGGTCGAGCTCAATGGTCATCTCAGTTGCTTGCTCCAAATATCTCCAAAATGCTCCAAAATCATCACTTCTCTCCAAATCACACCTGATTCTATAAATATTCTAAATAGACTCTATAATATAATAATTAGTAGTTAAAACACTTATAAACCATGGATAAAACTGGGTCAAATCCATGGTCTATCATACCTCCCTTCTTAGGAACAACATGCACAAGGCTTACCCAGTTACAACATCTAGAAGCTTAATAATTTCCTTCTTAAGTACTTCTTTCAGATTCAGGTTTAGCCTATGTTGTTGTTCTACTGACGATTTGGAATCGTGTTCTTGGTGAATACGGTGCATGCACAGGTCTGAAGAGATACCATGAATATCCTCGAGAGAGTACCCGAGGGCTTTCTTATACTTGCGCAGTTTATTCAATAATAACGCAAGTTCTCCGTTAGTGAGGTTGGTGTTTACGATTACGGGGTAGGAATTATTATAAAGAAAAGCATATTGGAGTCCGGCAGGCAGTTGCTTCAACTCAATTTTCGTTGATTTTGAGGCGTTCCAATTTTCTAGAGAGGACGGTTGTCGATCGAGAGCGTCACTTAAACATCCATCAACATTGATTTCCAAATCGTCATCGTTCTCGCCATCGACATTTGTTATTTCTACACTTGCGTCCATTAATCACGCGTATTCATCCGCCGTGCTGTCTATGCTGAACATTTATTTTTTGGTAAATGTAAGCATTTTTTCTAGGGGGCATTTGAGCATAAGTCTACGAAAGATTCTTCAGCCAAATCAGAGATATCATCCACATAAAAAAACTTGGTTATCAATTAAATGACGTCTTATGAGTTTTTCCATATCAAAGGTCATTGGAAAATTTCCAATGTTTAGACATATCTGACCTTCCTTGACGTCGATGATTGCACCAGCCATAGCCAGAAATGGTCTACCTAAAATGAGTGGATCTTTTGGTTCATTCTGGTATTACAACACAACGAAGTCTGTTGGTATGTGACAATCAATAATCTTTATAGGCAGGTCATCAAGTACTCCTTCAGACCCTCTAACTGATCTACCAGCAAGAACCAAAGTTATTTTAGTTGGTTTAAACTCGTTGTACCCCAGAGATATCGCAACAGAGTGAGGCATGAGGTTGGTGTTGGTTCTGGATCCTAGGTCACAAAGGGATAGAGGGAAACGTTTTTTCGTATGTTGCAATCTAGAACAAAGCTGCAAGGGTCAGGCCTCTTGATAGGCGTTTCGCCTTGGATTATGGCGCTTACTTCCTCTGAAACCATCATGATGCTGTGTTATGCAGTTGGGAAGCTGTTAGATATCATGTCCTTCACATATTTGTTTATCGAAGGTGATACGTTCATGGCATCACTTAGTGGCATCTCTATCGTGATTTTATCAAATGCTCTTTTGCAAATTGCTTTATCCAATTCTCGCTTAGTGTGCAAATTGTTGGGGGGAAAGGGGGTAAAGTCCTGTACACTCTCTCTACTGCCGGTTCAGTAGGAGTCGAGTGTTGATAGACAGTGTTTCCAGTTTGTCGATAGATATTTATCGTAGTCGGTCAATCGACATTATTCCCTTCTTGTCGATTGATTTCCACATCTTCTTCCTACTCCTCCTCTTCTCCTTCGAGGTTAATCGTTGCCTTCTCAGCTTTTTCAGTGTTTGACAGTTCTTTCTCTCGAGAAGGTTTTGATCTTGGATCAGGATCATCGAGAAGTATTGGCGGCGATCTACTATTGCCGGTTTTCTCAGCTTCAGCGGGTTTTTCTGCATAAGTGATCTCTATAGTGTTCAGGGTATGGCGTTTTCCGTTTCTTAGTAACACGTCATTAACTTGACGTTTCGGGTTTGTGTTGGTTCTCCCAGGGAGACGTCATGTTTCTCTTTTGATGGCAGTCACATTTTCCGCTACTTAACAGTCCAGTCTCTTAATGTGTTCACTTACAACGTCGAATTTCCTTATTATCTCACTATAAATTAAATTTATTTTTTCGTTCAGGTCAGTGGCAATTTTACGATTTCCCGTGAAGGCTTGGTTTAGTCTAAATTTTGCTCTGCCTCGGCGTGATCCAACAATAGCATCATAATTTCGGGAAAGCTGTCAGTGTCAGGGTCGGGATGCCGATCTTCCAGGTTTGGGCTATCTACCTGTTGTTCTAGATCAGATAGGACATCATCATAAATTTGGGAAATTCCAAACTGATTTTGCTCCGCTAGAACGGAATGAAGTGAGTCCAGACATTCGTTAATATCTACTAAATGTGGGCCATCTATGGAATCAACTCTTCTTCCTTGTTCTACGTCTATCATCTCGTAGGATATACCCGTTGCTACATTCTTAATCAAACGCTTTGCTTCTTCAGGGCTCCTTGTGCCGAAGCTCCCTTCACTTGTTGTGTCTAGTGTGGTTTGGTAATGTAGGCTAATACCCCGTAAAAGATGTTGATAAGAAGTGGTTTTGAATAACCATGGTGGGGGCATTCAAGTTGATAACTCTTGAATCTTCCCTAGGCGTTTTTGAATGACTCTCGTGGATCTTAGCGGAATGTGGAGATCTTCTTCCTCACATCTCAATAACGCGTCTCATCGAAGAAGTGATTAATGAAAACACTCCTAATTTCCTTCCAGCAGGTCAGAGATCCTGCTGGTAGCTGATCTAGCCATTTTCTGGTGTCTCCCTCTAAGGAAAATGAGAAGAGATTACAGCGATTGTATTCGTCTATCATCATGTCTTCTAGGTTTTCGATGTGATCGTCTGGGTGTTCTAAGATGGTAACACAGAAAAGGTTCTGACGTACCAAGATTTGGTATTCGAGGTTAAGCTTGGATTTCTTGGTATCGTCTTTTGGTAGCTTAAGGGCTTGCAAAGGCAATTTCGTTTCTTCATGTTAATTTAAGAATGAATTAATTTTAAAAGGGATTGCAGCCCCCTGTTCATTAATGAATTGGTTAATTGCGTTGCTTAGTTAACATTTAGGTTCCCCTAGGACTACTTGCTCATCAGTATGATTGGTAAGAGAAAACTTACCTGCTTCCGGCAGGGTATTGTCGATCAATATTTGTAGTGAAGCGTCGATCGATTTTTCTGTCGACCCGTCACTCAATGTTATTGTTAGTTCGTCGATCGATGTTTGGCTGAAATCCATGTTCTCCATCTTAAGTACATGTGTCAGCAGGGAAAGAAGAAAAACTTTGAGCAAATAGAGTAACAAAATCTAGATTATATTCTAAACTTAATCTAATGGTAATAAGAAAGAGTCCCCGACAATGGCACCAAATTTGATCTCACTCAAATTACCCTAAGGAGTGAATTACTCTCTCAAACCGAAATTCGCACTGTCGATTTCCGTTTAAATAAGGAAACTAGGAAAACTCTAATTTCCCAGAGGACCCGGATATCTGCTAATTACCACACGTCAAGCAATCAGAACACGAGAATAACAACGATAAAGAATAAGAAATCGAAAAAGAGAGCAAAGAAGATCTTATTCCGAATTTGCGTATGAGCGTTTACAACAAGGTATAAGCCTGGGCTCGAGAGCTGTCGGCGAGATTCCTAGTTCTAGTAACCCTAAGACGGCTAAACCTAATTGAGTCGCAGCTCGAAATAACAAAAACGGAAAATTGCCTAAATTTCTCTAAGTG
Organism: Brassica napus; assembly: GCF_020379485.1. Lineage (NCBI taxonomy): Eukaryota > Viridiplantae > Streptophyta > Magnoliopsida > Brassicales > Brassicaceae > Brassica > Brassica napus. The sequence goes on from NC_063434.1 coordinate 16,490,927, forward strand.
CTAAGTTTGCTCTAAAAAAGTTCTCTTTCATGCTCCTCGCCTAGGACTCCTTATATACTAGCTCCAAGGTCGGTTAACGCTTTTACTCTTCTGCCCTTAAGCCGTCATAGCATAAAAATGGAGATATTCCATTTTTCCCGATCTTCACAATTATCTTCAAAACTTCCGTATTTATCCGCGGAAACTTGACATTTATCCATCCTTGTGGGCCAAGCGTAAACCGTGCTGCGGTTTACGGGCTTTTGGTTAAGAAATCGTAGGATGGGCCTCGAGTCGTGTTTTAGGTCCCTTTGGGCCGTCTTCCGACTCGACATGTTTACTACGAATTTTCCGCGGTTTCCTAATCCGCGAAGTTTGATCGATGAGTTGGAATAGCGGAAAATATGGACTGAGCTTGCTACGGTCTTCGGGAGATAGTATTCGAAGATTTGACGAGAATGCATGGATTGATGTCTGTCGATGTTCGGAAGAGTTCAATCGCTACACAGCGACCAAACTTCGGCTCGAGCCCGGTCGCTACGTAGCGACCGAGCGGGACGAGCGCTTGGTCGCTATGTAGCGACCGAGCTTTGGCTTGAGCTCGGTCGCTACGTAGCGACCGAGCGGGACGATCGCTCGGTCGCTATGTAGCGACCGAGCTTTGGCTCGAGCTCGGTCGCTACGTAGCGACCGAGCGGGACGATCGCTCGGTCGCTACGTAGCGACCGAGCGGGACAATTGCTCGGTCGCTACGTAGCGACCGAGCTTCGGCTCGAGCTCGGTCGCTACGTAGCGACCGAGCGGGACGAGCTTGGCTCGGGCTTGGTTGCTACGTAGCGACCGGACGGCGTGTATGCGCGGTAATTACGCAGCGACCGAGCTTGGTTTTGTTTGGTTTGAATCTTCAAGGATACTTCTTCGTAAAAACTTCGTATTGGTTATATTTTACGAAAGTTGTATCCTTCTTTTTACTATCTCTTTCGGAAATACGATCTCCAAGGATTTTCGGGTGGTAATTCCGTCGTAACCGTTTTAAACCCCAACAGTTAGCCCCCCAGCCCGTTAGGATCATGCGTCGTAGGATCCTAGCGTGCGGTTAGGCATGTTTGGCATGTTAGGCGTGTTGGATGGAATTATTATCCGAAAGTCCGAGCTTGAATAGTAAATCCTCATGCCTATAAGAAGGGAGGTAACTTGTTTCATAGTTTTTTCACTTTCTTGTCTTTCTCTAAGATCTTTCTTAAGAAAAACTTTCTATCTTTCTCTCCACCCTTTTCCTCTATTTTCTCAAGAGAAGTGTAAAGATGTCGAGCAAGAAAAAGATTGTGAAAAAAGGGTCTTTGTCCGCGAGTGCTTATGAAGAGCTCATCGTTCCAAAGATGGAATTCGTGCCTCACTCGGTACATCCTGCCGAGAACGAGGCATGGTGGGTTGCTCATTATGGCTCGTTGACCCCTCCCAAGGAGAAGTCGTTCCCTGTCCTGATCCATCGTGGAGTCGAGAAAGGGGATGCAAGCAGGAGTACCGACGAATTTATCGCGATCATGCGATCGTTCTACCATATCCCGGATGCTGTGGAGTTCCGGGTTCCCCGCCGTGTGGAATGTGCTTACAGCCCCCCAGAGGGTTACTTCACTTGCTATGAGGCGTTCGTAGTGCGTTGTCGCCTATGGTTCCCAATACCCGAAATTCTCGTCTGAGTGTTGGGCCGTTTCGAAGTTGCGATAAGCCAGTTGACTCCCCTTGCCATTCAGCATCTCATTGGGATCCTGATCCTAAGCTACGAGCATGGCCTTTCCCTTTCCGTCGATCATTATGAAGCACTTTTGAGGCTTCAACTTGTCACAGATACGGATAAGCATAGGTTGGTCCCTCGGAAATTTATGTCAGTGGTTAAGAAGTTCATTTCGAACTTCAACTCGTGGAAGAAGTTCTTTTTCTTTGTTCGTATAGACGCTGCGTCCGTCGAAGAGAGTTGCATTCCACTGTTCCGGAGATTTCCGAATGATCGTCCCTTCATCAACCCTCTTGCTCTGTTCCCTGAGGACATCATTGCGGTGAGGGATCTTCTCAGGAACGGTCCTTTCTTCTGGACTTCTTTTACGCCGAAGAGGGTTCGAAGGGCACTGAAATTCGTGCAACCCGGTCCTGCTTCGGCTGCGAACACGGGAAGCGACTCCGAACCTGACGACCAGAATCCCGTCGAAGCTCCAAAAGCTGTGCCGGAGTCGAGCTCTTGGAAGGGAAAAGACGTCGATCTTGGCGACATAGAATTTTCGATGGATGACTCTATGCTTCCAGGAAGGGATCCGAACCTTGCTTACGGCGATGGGAGTGGTTCGAGCGAGATCCCTATTCCGGATTTCGATGATTTCTTTGCTGATCTGCCACCGGGTTTCGATGCTCCTCCTCGGTTAGTTTTTTTTTGAGAATTTTTTTTGGTGATTGTCCTATGCATATATATATATTTATAACATGTCAATCGATTTTGCAGGGCCTGAGCTTGCTGGGCTCGGCCATTGAGGCGGGCCATAGAGAAGCCATGGTCTACCGCTTCAAAGCGGAGAAAGCGGAGCGGGATCTCGCTCGCGTGCAAGGCGAGATGTTGGAGCGAGAGGCGCAACTTACTCGTGATCATGCGCGGGCTATCCGCCAAGCGGAAAGGAAGGGCGAAAAGGAAATCGTCGAGGTGATGAAGACTCGTGCCTCTCAATTCCAGGTTGAGTATGGGAACCTCAAGAATGCCTTTACCTCGGTGGGTGACTTTCGTGAGTGCCGCGGTTCGGTCGGAAGTCATTGGAGGACGCAAGCCGATGACTATGCGTTCGAGGATGAAATGAGCTTGATGAAGAGTGGGATGAATGAACATGCCCACGCTGAGGCGCTTATCCCTCCGATCGACTAGCGGATTCAAGGGTTCTGGGATTCCATCCCGGTTTCCCCTGATACCGAGGAGGTTTCGACCGGGTTTCCCAATGGTGGCGAGGAAGTGGATCGTCCCGCGGATGCGTTCGGTGCTTCGTTGTCTGGGGACTTTGACTTTGGATTATGAGCGGTGGACTAGTTATCGAAAGAAAGATGTTCGTCTTTCTGTTTTATGTTTATGGCCGAGTGTGGCCGAGAGATTTGTATGGGCCTGTTTTGGCCGTTTCTATTGCTTATCGGGACTGGCCGTTGGTGGCTTCGAATCCCCTTGCCGCTTTACGCGGTTTATTTATATGATGAATGTTTCGTTTTTCGAGTTTTTTCCGAGTAGGTTCGAAGTAAATATGAGTTGTCGTCTCACTTTCAATTCCGATGAGACGTCCAATCTGTTGGTTCGTTCGTGATTTTCGTAAGAATTACCCATCTTTACGATTTTCGAGAACATTGAGATACGAACGGAGAGACATGGTTTAGGATCTCGTATCTTTTAGATATTATGCCTTGAGATGTTTGAGACCAGAGCGTTGGGTTTAGGGCAAGACCTAGGTTTACTTTCGGTTAAGGTTTGTGCGGTGACTAGCCGGCTATCGTTTTTACTGTTGCGATTTCTTCCTGACTCGTACAGATTTAAAGTCCACGATAGGTTCTCGGCTTATATGACTTGTATGGTACGAATCGAGCATCTTCTCAGAGTCAACTGGAAGTGCTAAACCAAAATTTCGGATTTTTGTTGTAGCGCGCTTTTGTCCTTGTGCTGGACGTTTTGAAGATCAAAAGAGTGATCGAATTGCGTTTGTTTAAGACGGCTAGCGTGTTCGTCGGGGCCAATCGACGAACGGGTGTAAGATGTTCGGACAGTTTGTTAGTATTATCCTCGAATTTTAACTTTTGCGACGTCTCGCAGTTGTTTCGGGGATTATACGTGTATCTTTGTGTGTTTGAAAGATGATAATCTTTAAGATTTTTGGGCCAGATGGGGCCGCAGACAAGAGTCTTAACGTTTTCAGGCGTGTCCTGAAAGTTTCTTTTGTGTTTTAATAAAGCATAAACGTTTTCGATAAAAAGGACAACGTATATTGTAGTAAAAGTTTTTGAAGTTTCTAAAAACTCGATTACAATAATGAAGATTTTTCTAAGTGGGAGTATACGAGTATACGCACCCACTCCCCCCCCCCCTTTTTAGAGAGGGGGATAGCTGAATTCGTCTTTCGACGAACTGCCTACGTACCCCTTTCGAGGATAAAGCCATCTCGTAGTTCTGTTTCATGCCGCGAGTGTTCTTACTCGGCGATAGATGTCGCGATGTCCGCCTTGACCGTGTCGATCGTGGCTGGGTCAACACTATTTTCTGGATGTTCCGGTTGAGTTGTAGCGTGGGCTTCGGACTTGTGTCGAGCTTCGACGTCCGATGCGTTTGCGTCGGTAGACGATTTTAATTCGTCTTTTCCCGGGGCGCTTTTGGTCGTAGATCGATCTATCTTCCTGCGTTTGCCGTTTGCAGTTGCAGAAGTCGTGATTTTCCTTAACTTGTGCTCTGCGAGGAAGCATAGCCGCGACTGTTTTTGGCATTCCCAGATGGCCGCGATTCCGCTTGGCATTGGGAATTTGAGACCCAGGTGGTAAGTTGACGGAACTGCCTGCATGGCGTTGAGCCATGGGGTTCCCATGATCACGTTGTAGATAGCGGGATGATCGACTACCGCGAACTCGACGATTTTCGTGATTTCCTTGGCCATGACTGGCAATTGGATCGATCCAAGAGTCATCGATACTTCGCCTGAAAAACCCGTGAGTGGTTTTGGCGTCGGAATCACTTCTCTGAGTTCGATGTTCACCCGCTTGAGAGTGTCACGGAAGATTACGTTGACCGTGCTTCCCGTGTCGACGAGTACCCTTCCGACTTCTAAATCTCGTATGACGAGATCTATGACGAACGGGTCGCAGTGAGGTTGGTCGATTCCGCCGGCTTCTTCCTTTGTGAAAGTGATCGAGCAATTTTGGCCATCTCGAGGAGGAGACCATGTAGGCCAATTTGCACTCGACTCTGCCTTCCGTTGGTAAGCCTTGATGGCCGATACAGTATCGCCGCAGTATTGTGATCCTCCGATGATCATATTGACTCTGCGACGATTGTTATCGTTCCCCTTGTCGTCCGGCCTCCTACCGCGTTTATCCCCAGGTTGGTTTCGTTGAGGGGATTTTTCAGCGGGCGGATTTCTGTCCGTCTTTGGAGGGCGATCAGAATCGAGGATGAGATCCTTGATGCTAGTTACTTCCGAGAGCTCTCCAGCGAGTAGCTTCGCGGCCAGTCTTGCTCCCAAGACTTTGCAGTTGGTCGTGGAGTGTCCTCGGGATTGGTGGAACTCGCAGAAGGTGTTTTCGTCATACCCTTGATTGCGAGTCCATGTGTTGCCCGTGGTCCGGCCTTGATCCGAATTGATCGCATAGTTATGCACCCCTTGGAGATCTTCCCCCTCGTGATGGACGTACTTGTCGTTACGAGAGTTCTTCTTTTTCCCTTTCGGATCCACGTCTTTTGAGGATGGTCTTGCCGCCTTATGTTTTTGCGATAAGACTTTAGTTTCTTCCTCAACTATGATGTAGTCCGTTGCTTTGTGGAGGGCGTCCTGGATCGTTCGCGGTTTGTCGAGAGTTATCCACTTTCTGAATTTCGACTTGTACCAGAGTGTCTTTCTCAGCGCGTCGATGGCCACTTTGTCGTTTATCCCGCTGAACCTGGACATTATCAGCTTGAAACGACTGGTTAACTGACGGAGGAGTTCGTCTTCCCTCTGGGAGAGACTCCAGAGATCAACATCGGAAGTTTCTCTGTCTATGAATACAGAGTACTGTTTGAGGAATTCCGATGCGAGCTTTCGAAAACTCCCGATGGTGTTACGACGATGGCGTGCGAACCATTCGAGCGCTGCTCCTTCAAGATTTTCGACAAACAGGCGGCAATAGCCGGCATCCTTTTCGCCGTCCTTCAGTCTTGCTCTTCCCATCGCGATGTGGAAAGCCTGAAGGTGCGCTTTTGGATCGGCCGTATCATCGTACTTTGGTACATTGATTACGCGTGTATGCGCGGTAATTACGCAGCGACCGAGCTTGGTTTTGTTTGGTTTGAATCTTCAAGGATACTTCTTCGTAAAAACTTCGTATTGGTTATATTTTACGAAAGTTGTATCCTTCTTTTTACTATCTCTTTCGGAAATACGATCTCCGAGGATTTTCGGGTGGTAATTCCGTCGTAACCGTTTTTAACCCCAACAAGAGGTTCATTAAAAAGCTAAAGAAGTCTCAACCTATAAGGGTTTTACCAAAACACACTTTTCAAAAACCTTTCGGAAAAATAAAACTTTCTCTCCCCAAAACCGCGAAAAAACCCTAGGTTAATTGCGGAAAAAGAAAGCACAATAAATTGGATATATAACTCACTGTTGTACTTCTTCCGAATATCTTTCGGAAAACCCCTAAATTACTCGCGGAAAAAAAAAGGACAACAAATCGGGTACACAATTCACCGATGTACTTCTGATCTCACTCAAATTACCTTAAGGAGTGAATTATTCTCTCAAATTAGAGGTTCAAAAGTAATACTTAGGGATCAAATCCACAGAGACTCTAGGATTACACAGTAGATTTATAGTCTTCAAAATAAAGCTAGATTAATAGGTTTTAAACAGTAAATGAAGTGGTGAACAAGGTACTTGTTCGATTGGTTTGATTTCAGGTTATTAACAGTTGGGAAAATAGCTAGATTCATGTATTATCTCAGGTTTGATAAGTAAGCAACTTATTTGGGTTATTAGGGTTTTATAGATATTAATTGTTCTCGAACTTAAACTTTGGTAAAATCAATTGGATTATCCATATCTAGATCTCTGATTTCAACTTCCGTATATCAATCACGAGAAAGTGTCGATCGATGATTCTTAAAGAATATCGATCGATACACCTTTCAATATCGATCGACACAACAATTATCGCGTCGATCGATGCTTCTTCTAGACAGCTTTACGAGTGGGTTTGATTAGTGTTCTCTAACTTAATAGACCAACTTTTGTGTGTATATAGTCAGTTAGATCATACTAGTTCAGTTTCAGGTATCCATCCTAAACTTAGCATTAAGAGCATTTAGATGAAGAACTATATTTTAAACATCCTAGCAACAGTTAATGTTAGCAATACATAAATCAACCTTACGAGAAACCTAAATATAACAGTAAGACTACTCAGACATATTTATAAGACAGATAGTTATGATGGTCTGAATAATACTTAAATAAATGAATAACAAGAGAAACAAAAAATAGAGTAAAGAAAGCAAGGGAGTTCAGATCTCTCTCTCCAATCCTAAGTTCTCTCTCCCAATTGTAGTCGGTTTTCTTCTCTCCAAACTAGGTCTAAAAGGCTCTAGGCAAGTCTTCCTCTAAAAGTGTACAAAACCCTAATAATATAGCTTAACAGGCGGCCATGGACTTAAATGTAATTATTGGAACATTTTTTGAAACTTGCAATCTTCTAAATTGTCATTAACTGGTGGGTGGCTTTGCTGTTGATCGATGGTCAGAACATTCCGTTGATCAATTATTCTTGGTAATCGCCGGTCGATATTCTGACTCAATAATCGACTCCTTCTCTGTTTCCAGCAAAGGTCTCAAAATGTCTCAGAATTGCCCCAAATACATCATTTTCCTCAAGTAAGTACATGAACCTGTAATTACTCTAAAAAGGGTCCAAATGCATATAAAAGACTCTAAAACATATATAAATCATGGTTGAAAATGGGTAAAATCCATGACCTCTCAACTTCTTCCAAATAACTTTCGGTAGAACCCTAGACTTCTCGCGGAAATAGAAGCACAACAAACCCTAGACTTCTTTCAGAGAAACCAACTTGAGTGCTATAACATCACTCAAAAACTAAAACGGCTGACGAAGACTAAACTAAGCAAAATGGGAGATCGTAACCCTCACTGCAAAAACATTTTCTGAAACCTAAGATTTTGTAAGAATTCAAGTATCACTTCTATAGTAACAAATTCCGCGAGTTGTTAATGTTTGGCACCTAATTCTTACTTCAGAAAAAGAAAACTGCTCGAAACTTCCATGGATCAATCCCACAGATAAGGGAAAAACTTCTAATTAAGTTTGTCACAATAATTAACCTCGGCACGGCTCTCGTACAGTGATCTCACTCAAATTACCCTAAGGAAGAAATTACTCTATCAAATGAGAAGTTCAGTTGTAGTACTTAGGGATCGAATTCTCAAGGACCTAGGGAACCTAATAAATCCAATTATGTTGATTAAGCTAGGTTGATTATTATTAAATGTAAAAGACATGTTTGTAAGCAAGTTAATTGCTCGATTGATTGATTGGGGTTTTGGTACTTAGATGAAAGTAGCTAGACTTAGGGCTTTTATTCAGGTAATAAGGATTATAATCCTACTGATATCACTCAAATTACCCTAAGGAGTGATTTATACTCTATCAAATAAGTGGTCGAGTTGTAGTACTTAGGGATCGAATTCACAGGGAGCTAGAGAACCAAATAAATTTAATCAGTTTGATTAAGCTCGGCTAATAGGTTTAAAGCAGTAAATAAAAATATGCAAAGCAGTAAATAGTAAACAAGTTTAACAAGACAATTGGTTAGCTTGGAAAAGAGTTGTTTGATGGAAGGATGGTTACTAAACTTAGGGTTTCATTCAGTTTATTAGAACTCTAAACTATAGATGCTAAGGATTGATTCTAGAACTCGATATCTAATGCAAAAGTGATATACCATGGATTTGAATCATTTTCACCCATGGTATATAAGTATTTTACTATCTCTATACTATATATTCTATCCTATAGGTATGTTTTCAGGTTAAGAAGTATCTTGGAGAAAAGTGATGATTATGGAGCATTTAGGAGCTTAAAAGAGATTTCATCCGAGCTGACCATTAAAGGTCGATGTGGGAATAAAAATTCGCACTGTCGATTTCCGTCTAAATTAGGAAACTAAGAAAACCCTAATTTCCCAAAAGTCCCGGAGATCTGTTAATACCAAACGCTAAGCAATCAGAACACGATATATCAACGACAAAGTATAAAAATCGTAAAAGGAGAGCAAGATAGATCTTATTCCGAATCTGTGTTTGAGCGTTACAACAAGGTATCAACAACGGTTTACGCTTTCCTCTTCTGCCCTTAAGCTGTCATAGCATAAAAATGGAGATATTTCATTTTTTCCGATCTTCGTAATTATCTTCAAAATTTCGTATTTATCTGCGGAAACTTGCCATTTGTCTTTCCTTGCGAACCATGCGTAAACCGTCATGCGGCTTACAGGCTGTTGGTTAAGAAATCGTAAGTTGGGCCTCGAGTCATGTCTTAGGTCCCTTTGGGCCATCTTCTGTCTCGAAGCGTTTATTACGGCTTCTTTCGATAAAGAACGAACTTTTTGCGGTTTTTACCGCGAAGTTTGATCGATGACTTAGAATGGCGGGAAACATGAAATGGGTTCGCTACGGTCTTCGAGAGATAGCATCAAAGGATAGACGAATTTGTTATAAATTAACTTCGAGGTTTTCGGTCAACAAATCTTATACATAAGATATATCAAAATGACTTTGCAAGGATAATAAAACTACCGCTGGCTAAGGCTGTTCCTTTCCGTCCTAGAGTAAGGTCTCCTGCCTATTGGTTATCTGCATCACAAATGAGTCATGATTAACTAGTTTACTCAGTGAGTCTAATCCCACACCCAAACACATATCAATAGTATCCCGAGCAAGCATAATAGAAAATCTCCCAAGGAATGCACTCGAAGGTTGGTGAAAAGGATAAGCTTTGACCTAAAGATGGATTAAAGGAAAGGTGGATCGATGGTTCTTCAGTATAAGGCTGCGGAAGGCCAGATACTTGCTGGGTTGGTCTTAGTCCGTGAGAGGCAGCCCCACTAGTGAACAAGACCGTGCTTACGGAAATCACTCTCGTAGCATTACGATGTTCCAAAGAACAAAGGATTCAACAAATTTAAAAAATAGATTTTTATTAAAAGGGTTGAATGAATAAAAACAATACAAAGCAAACCTTTATATAATAGGCAATTTGTAAAATTAAATAATCTAGTCAATCCTTGAAACTATAAAGCTCTTAAAACTATGAAGACTTGACTAGGAATATTGACTTGACCAAAGACCAAGACTGTTGACTGAATTTTGGAAATCGTGTTCGCAGAATTCCTTGGCTGGTCGCATCCTTTTGCATGATCGACGGTCTCTGAATTGCCGTCAGATTGATATATTATACGACATTGGCTTGTATTTTCTTGGTGAGCCTTTCTTTTTTTTGGACTTCTCTTGATTTGCTTGTTCCTGAACAAGGTCACATCATCCCCTCCTCCTTCAAAAGGATTTGCCCTCAAATCCGACTTAATGTTTAGAACCTGTGACCGTGAGAGGCAGCCCCACTAGTGATCAAAACAGGTTGCTTTTGGAGAAGCAATCTCCTAGAGCCATTACGAGAGATGGAGGAGCAGTCTCGGTTTAACTTCAGATGGAATGATCTCTTGTTTTCTCGTGGATTTTTTTTTTTTTTTTTTTGTAGAAGATGGAAAGATGAGAATGATGAATGACAGAAGTGAACACCGAACCCTCAAGTGTGCTCTGATACCAAATAATAGAAGATCTCCCAAGGAATGCACTCGAAGGTTGGTGAAAAGGATAAGCTTTGACCCAAAGATGGATTAAAGGAAAGGTGGATCGATGGTTCTTCAGTATAAGGCTGCGGAAGGCCAGATACTTGCTGGGTTGGTCTTAGTCCGTGAGAGGCAGCCCCACTAGTGAACAAGACCGTGCTTACGGAGATCACTCTCGTAGCATTACGATGTTCCAAAGAACAAAGGATTCAACAAATTTAAAAAATAGATTTTTATTAAAAGGGTTGAATGAATAAAAACAATACAAAGCAAACCTTTATATAACAGGCAATTTGTAAAATTAAATAATCTAGTCAATCCTTGAAACTATAAAGCTCTTAAAACTATGAAGACTTGACTAGGAATATTGACTTGACCAAAGACCAAGACTGTTGACTGAATTTTGGAAATCGTGTTCGCAGAATTCCTTGGCTGGTCGCATCCTTTTGCATGATCGACGGTCTCTGAATTGCCGTCAGATTGATATATTATACGACATTGGCTTGTATTTTCTTGGTGAGCCTTTCTTTTTTTTGGACTTCTCTTGATTTGCTTGTTCATGAACAAGGTCACATAAAAGCGACACCATTTGAATGCAGTGGAATTATATTCCATAATTAATATAATTATAAGGCCTCTCAATCCATCCATGTGAATCTATCTTAAACATCACCTCCACGATACCCGCCAATCACTCATACTCTTAATATATATATATGCTAAACCCGGAAAACCACCAAGGCTAACCGAACCTAACGGGGAATAAATATAACCATCATCTCCATCAGATATTCCAAGATAGAACATCCAACGCTGCATGCAGTTACACGGCCTCCAGGGTGCGACCCCATCATCGTGTCTTCATGACCTTGATCCATATCACATGATCAATTCACGGAAATGCGGGACTTTCGGGAGAGTGAGTATACAATAAGACTTCACATGATTCACGCTTATTAATAGAATACTTATAGATTAGTACTTGAGAACAAGTACTAAGGCTCGGGATAACCTCAAAGAATTATTCTTATTAATTCTTAAGTATTTTAACTTGATAAATACTTCATATATAAATATAGATCAAGGGATAATACTTAATCAATCAACCATAATTACTCCTTAATTAATCCATGATTAATTCTTAATTAATCAATGATTATCCCTTAATTAATTGATTATTAATTCTTAATTAATCAACCATATTCAATATGCAATCATGCATACTCATTCATAATTCATTCATCATCTATCTAGACTCACCTTTAAATCCATGAGATTGGCTAAGCAATACTATACTCGAGCTCAAGCTAATCACACTCGTCTTCTGGAATATTCTCGATTTAAAATCACCACAAGGATCCGGCTGATCGGAACACTATCCTTGACCATCTGTACCAATAACAGAACGGTAGGAACAAAGGTTAATCAGTCCGGTTCAACCCCACAGTTCAAGATTCAGGACAGCTACTAAGGCAAGTTCAAGGCAGCTTCAGTTCGGTTCAAACATAAATCGTTTCAGCTAAGTTGTTTAGATGGTAGGGGACCGTGAACTGAACTAATATAAATCAACAAAAGGGATTAAGAAATTAATCCAGAGAGGAAGAACAACAACTCAGACAGCAAGTTACAATCTAAATTGATCTGGATCAAAAGGCAAAACAGTTTACCGGTTCAAATCAAACACTGTCTGAACTCAATTGATACTCCACTTTAAAATGAAGCCACGCCAAACCTGATCAGTACCACATCAAGAAAATGTCGGACTCAATCAGAACAAAGCTGAACCGCAGTCAATCCAACAGAAATGCTCACATAAAACTGATCCACACAACAACTTACATCTTTACCGATTAAAATCAAAGGCTGAAGAACATGGGTGATTCTCAACTTCAGGACACCAAATCTCCAACTCTTTACCACATAAATACTCACTGATTAAATTCACAAGATGGTTGGAAAGGGTTGTCCATGCTCACTCCTCTTCTCTGAATTTGTTTCTGAATTTTTCATGAATTTTTCTTTGAATTTTTCTGTCACTTTTCTCTCTTCTCTCTCTCTGATTTTTCTGTGTTTCTCACAGGTTTATGCACGACCAAACTGGTGGAGAAAGAGTTAAATATGTTAGGAAGTTACTTAAGGTGAGGGTTTCACAAAACACAAGGCAAGGCTGAGTGGAGTCAGGTGGAGACATGCTTCAGCACATCAAGAAGCACAAGCAGCTGAACTTTTCCTTCCCATGAAGAAAGCTACAAGCAGCTGAAGCAAGTAGCTTGTGACCAGCATGTGACTTCTAATGAGCAAGCAGGCAAGCAAGTAGGTGCAGGTCATGTGACCTAATTACTGAGGAAGCAAGTAGGCTAGAAGGTGCAAAGCATGTGACCGTTCAGAAATAACTTTCAGAGTTTTGTCGATATTTTTCGGACTGTTTCGACTACATATTTTTCATCATTCGAATCTCGTCCTGCTCTGAATAAACTCGCCCAATATGAATAAAAATCGACAATAATAATTAACACTCGACCAGAACCATCAAAAGATAGTTTTTCGACCAAAAGACAGCCTCGTCGAGATTAATTCACCGTGTCGATTTTTATTTAAATTCTGATCGATCAATCTTCAAACTGATCTTAAAGAATTTTCTCGACCAGAATTATATATGCTCGTGAGGGTTATTACATTCTTCCCCCCTCAAAAGAATTCGTCCCCGAATTCTGAAAACGTAGTTGTACACTCTTTACTGAACAGTCACTGAATGGAGTTCTGGATATTAGCTCTTACATTATCTTAATCTTCCTATATCAAAACAACTCATGGTCGATCCCTTGATTCCCCCAACCGATCCTTTCTTTTCTGAGCAGCCACTTTCAAGATAACCAAATTCTTTACTCTGCACAACTCTTGTCAACTGCGTTCTGCATACTTTTTCTAACAATCTTCTATCTGTAGACTATCACTTCTCAACCTTTTTTATCTGACTTTCCCCCATAACAGCAACATGAAATTTGGAACATGAGGTGATGTGCCATACGTGAATGTAACATCTCCAGTCTGGTCAATGTTAACTTGATTAACCGTGCAACAATCAAACAAGAACATGCACGATCAATCACACCAACATGATTCGGACCAGGGGTGCTACTCTCAAATAAACACACTCACCCATTCCAAGAATAATTTTACTTACAGTATTCTTTACACTTCTGATCTATCTGAGATGCTCTTCATAATCTTCTGACTACTACTAGAACTCGGCAAGAACCACTTGGTGAGATCCCTAGGCTATGGCAGCGAATCCAGGTTCAACAAGAATATTGAACAGCTTACTTCTAGATAGCAACAACTCTTCCAATTCCTTAAGCATAACTTCAAATTCTCTAGCTATCTGATTGTTCACTATATTCTGATCCTTGTCATCTTCTGTTTTCCTAATGATCAAGATAATGGAATACACATCTTCACCTTTTCCCAAAAGGTCTTCAACTCACAAGACTGATACTAACGATGCTCCAACATTTGGTAGAATACCATTGTAGGCCATTGGCAACTAGTCTTCTTCCAAAAACTTCCTTCCTCAACAACATCCTAATTGAGCTCGATAACTAGATAGCCAATCTCACTCTAGATAGAAACAAACCGCTCTAATGGAAGTACTTAGGAATGGGGATGGGATACGGAGGCATACCATAACTCTAAATGGCAGCCAGTACTTCCACGAATAAGAACAGTGTACCTGAATTCACTAAAGTGAATCCTTCCTAAAACAATGACACTACCCAAGAACTACATCTATGTGTTGTTCCCGCATCACACACAATATGGACGGAAAATTCAGTCCATAGGCAAGGTCTCATACGACACCTTGATCACTCCTTCACTTATTTATTTAATCATTCATAAATTTTTAAAATGCACACAACACGCAATAGGATAAGAAGCAAACCTGTGATTGGACCTTTTTAGAAGTTTTGACGGTCCAGGCAACTATAAAGTGTAGGCTCTACCCAAATAGCCAAACACTTAGTTAGTGACTAATGGTAAGGGAAGCGAACAAGTTTAACAAGCGGTACCCTAGGTTTAGGTAAAAAGATCGGGTAACTTTATGGGCAAGGGTAAAATAATCATCCTTACTCTTCACAAGGGAATCACTGAAGCACATTGATGCAAATAATCAAGAATTTCTCGCACTTGGACGATCCCGACTATGCTGTCCTGGCATGTCACCACCATAACAACTCAGCCTCCTCGATCTTGATCTGATGAAACGTACACCCAAAATCATCCCAGCGACTTAATCCACTGATTTAAAATAATCTTCGATCTTCACTGGTTGGGAATTAAACGGTCTGCAGAATTTGGTGAACTTCTTCAGCAATAACTTCTTTAGTATTCGCGTCATACTCTAACATCTCCTCGAAGCTCTGAGACTCCATGGTCTTTTATCTACTACAAAATTCTTGGCTAAATTCCCAAATATTTTCCATCTGATCTTTGGCTTATTCTCCAAACCATAATCGATGAATGAAATTCACTCGACCATACATCTTGATGCTGAAATTGTTGTATATGATTAACTCAACCTGAACCTCCTGGCGGAAACATCCTACTGTACCAACTCCGTAAACTGAATCTTCAATCGGTCTCATATCTTGTGTAGAAAATTCTACTTCATGAACCCTTGAGATCTGTCCAACTCGATCTCACCTCTCTTAAGTAATTCTTAACTCTCGACCAACAACTCATTGCGTTCATCTCCAAATAGCTTGCTACCAAATCCTTCATGTAATTCTCTGAACATTGGCCACATCAATGTTTTGCTCTGGGTGTTAATTTCATCCCAAATCTGCCTCAAGCCAAAGTATACCTCAAACGGTTTAGTGTTTCTTCAGTATCTTAAGGTCCCACTACTTCTTTCCATCATAAGCTTTAAGATGTCTTGTTGCTAACAGAAAGGTGCATGTGTGCCCATCGTCTTGTAGTACAGTTGAACCATCTCTTCCTCCAACGCTAAGCTCCAAACAAAGGTTGAACAATTCAGGCTTGTACGGCTTTGTTTCTTGTAAGTCTCAGCATAAGCTGGAGACTTGAGAAGCTGGAAGAATAATTGCATCTAGGTGATCATGTGCAATCGCATCGCTCTGAATCGGACCACAAACAACGTCCACCTTGACATCGATAACACACAAGTCCAGAGATGTATTCGATGTATCAATTTTGTCCCATATCTCTCTCTAAGGAATTGGCATCCCCCACTAGAATTCAAAAGAACGACAGGAAGGCATGACGTTACTGACTCTTAACATGGCGGTAGTGAACCCCACCATGAGGGTAGCAAACTCGAGCCTGATGATACTAACATCGATAAGTACGGTCCACCCGTTCAAGCTTGTCTCGGTGCTTATGCTCTGAAAGATCACTGTTAGGTAACTACCCACGACTATCTATCCTTATATGAAGGAACAAGCCAGCAAATCCTAGTTATCCTTGCGACTCATTTTGACTCGAAAAACATTTGAAAGAAGTCCCATTCTAGCATCGTATAACCATGCTCTAATACCACCTTTGTGACACCCCCGATCGTAGATGATCGGAAATGACACGGTCAATGTTCCTCGATTGTCGATCTGAGGTTCTCAGAATACTTCCGATCGCCTTAGACCAACAACCAAAGAACACCAACGCTCCTATCAGATATAACTCTAGGCTTTTCAACCCGACAAAGCAATACCCGATAGTTAGTTCGTCCGGACAAGGACTAATATCATATGGAACCCGTACTTAAAAAAACATTCTTTATATATCAATCAAAAGCATCTTACAAAATTTGTTATAAATTAACCTCGAGGTTTTCGGTCAACAAATCTTATATATAAGATATATCAAAATGACTTTGCAAGGATAATAAAACTACCGCTGGCTAATGTTATTCCTTCCCGTCCTAGAGTAAGGTCTCCCGCCGATTGGTTACCTGCATCACAAATGAGTCATGAGTAACTAGTTTACTCAGTGAGTCTAATCCCACACCCAAACACATATCAATAGTATCCCGAGCAAGCGGCGCCATTTGAATGCAGTGGAATTCTATTCCATAATTAATATAATTATAAGGCCTCTCAATCCGTCCATGTGAATCTATCTTAAACATCACCTCCACGATACCCGCCAATCACTCATAGTCTTAATATATATATATGCTAAACCCGGAAAACCACCAATGCTAACCGAGCCTAACGGAGAATAAATATAACCATCATCTCCATCAGATATTCCAAGATAGAACATCCAACGCTGCATGCAGTTACACGGCCTCCAGGGTGTGATCCCATCATCGTGTCTTCATGACCTTCATCCATACCCCAGGACCAATTCACGGAAATGCGGGACTTTCGGGAGAGTGAGTATACAATAAGACTTCACATGATTCACGCTTATTAATAGAATACTTATAGATTAGTACTTGAGAACAAGTACTAAGGCTCGGGATAACCTCAAAGAATTATTCTTATTAATTCTTAAGTATTTAAACTAGATAAATACATCATATATAAATATAGATCAAGGGATAATACTTAATCAATCAACCATAATTACTCCTTAATTAATCCATGATTAATCCTTAATTAATCAATGATTATCCCTTAATTAATTCATGATTAATTCTTAATTAATCAGCTATATTCAATATGCAATCATGCATACTCATTCATAATTCATTCATCATCTATCTAGAATCACCTTTAAATCCATGAGATTGGCTAAGCAAGACTATACTCGAGCTCAAGCTAATCACACTCGGCTTCAGGAATATTCTCGATTTAAAATTACCACAAGGATCCGTCTGATCCGAAAACTATCCTTGGCCATCTGTACCAATAACAGAATGGTTGGAACACAGGTTAATCAGTATCCTTGACCATCTGTACCAATAACAGAATGGTTGGAACAAAGGTTAATCAGTCCGGTTGAACCCCACAGTTCAAGATTCAGGACAGCTACTAAGGCAAGTTCAAGGCAGCTTCAGTTCGGTTCAAACATAAATCGTTTCAGCTAAGTTGTCTAGCTGGTAGGGGACCATGAACTGAACTATTATAAATCCACACAAGGGATTAAGAAATTAATCCAGAGAGGAAGAATAACAACTCAGCCAGCTAGTTACAATCTAAACTGATCTGGATCAAAAGGCAAAACAGTTTACCGGTTCAAATCAAACACTGTCTGAACTCAATTGATACTCCACTTTAAGATGAAGCCACGCCAAACCTGATCAGTACCACATCAAGAAAAGGTCGGACTCAATCAGAACAAAGCTGAACCGCAGTCAATCCAACAGAAATGCTCACATAAAACTGATCCACACAACAACTTACATCTTTACCGATTAAAATCAAAGGCTGAAGAACATGGGTGATTCTCAACTTCAGGACACCAAATATCCAACTCTTTACCACATACATACTCACTGATTAAAGTCACAAGATGGTTGGAAAGGGTTGTCCATGCTCACTCCTCTTCTCTGAATTTTTTTCTGAAATTTTCATGAATTTTTCTTTGAATTTTTCTGTCACTTTTCTCTCTTCTCTCTCTCTGATTTTTCTGTGTTTCTCACAGGTTTATGCACGACCAAACTGGTGGAGAAAGAGTTAAATATGTTAGGAAGTTACTTCAGGTGAGGGTTTCACAAAACACAAGGCAAGGCTGAGGGGAGTCAGGTGGAGACATGCTTCAGCACACCAAGCAGCACAAGCAGCTGAACTTTTCCTTCCCATGAAGAAAGCTACAAGCAGCTGAAGCAAGTAGCTTGTGACCAGCATGTGACTTCTAATGAGCAAGCAGGCAAGCAAGTAGGTGCAGGTTATGTGGCCTAATTACTGAAGAAGCAAGTAGGCTTGAAGGTGCAAAGCATGTGACTGTTCAGAAATAACTTTCAGAGTTTTGTCGATATTTTTCGGACTGTTTCGACTAAATATTTTTCATCATTCAAATCTCGTCCTGCTCTGAATAAACTCGCCCAGCATGAATAAAAACCGACAATAATAATTAACACTCGACCAGAACCATCAAGAGATGGTTTTTCGACCAAAAGACAGCCCCGTCGAGATTAATTCATTGTGTCGATTTTTATTTAAATTCTGATCGATCAATCTTCAAACTGATCTTAAAGAATTTTCTCGACCAAAATTATATCTGCTCGTGAGGGTTATTACACCGTGCTTCCCGTGTCAATGAGTACTCTTCCGACTTCCAGATCTCGTATGACGAGATCTATGACGAGCGGATCGCAGTGAGGTTGATCGATCCCGCCAGCTTCCTCCTTCGTGAAAGTGATTGAGCAATTTTGACCGTCTCGGGGAGGAGACCATGTAGGCCAGTTTGCACTCGACTCTGCCTTCTGCTGGTAAGCCTTGATGGCAGAAACCGTATCATTGCAGTATTGTGATCCTCCGATGATCATGTTGACTCTGCGATGATTTTTATCGTTTCCCTTGTCGTCCGGCCTTCTGCCACGTTTATCCCCGAATTGGTTTCTTTGAGAGAATTTTCTGCGGGCGGATTTCTGTCCGTCTTCGTGGGGGCGATCGGTCTCGAGGATGAAATCTTTCGCACTGGTCACTTCCGAGAGCTCTCTAGCTAGTAGCTTGGCGGTCAGCCTTGCTCCCAAGACTTTGCAGTTAGTCGTGGAGTGTCCTCGGGACTGGTGAAACTTGCAGAAGGTATTTTTGTCATATCCTTGATTACGAGTCCACGTATTACCCGTGGTTCGGCCTTGGTCCGAACTGATTGCGTAATTGTGCGCTCCTTGGAGATCTTTCCCCTCGTGATGGACATACTTGTCGTTACGAGAGTTCTTCTTCTTCATTTTAGGATCCACGTCTTTCGAGGATGGTCCATCTGACTTATGTTTTTGTGATAAGACTCTCGTTTCTTCCTCGATTATGATGTAGTCTGTCGCCTTGTGGAGGGCGTCCTGGATCGTCCGCGGTTTGTCGAGGGTTATCTATTTTCTGAATTTCGACTTGTACCAGAGCGTCTTTCTGAGCGCGTCAATGGCCACCTTGTCGCTTATCCCGCTGACCCTGGACATTGCCAGCTTGAATCGGCTGATGAACTCGCGGAGGGGTTCGTCTTCCCTCTGGGACAGACTCCAGAGATCGACATCGGAAGTTACTCTATCTATGAACATAGAGTATTGTTTGAGAAATTCCGATGCGAGCTGTCGGAAACTCCCGATAGAGTTTCTCTTAAGGCGTGCGAACCATTCGAGGGCTGCTCCTTCCAGATTCTCGACGAACAGGCGGCAGTAGCCGGCGTCTTTTTCACCGTCCTTCAGTCTCGCTCTTCCCATCGTAATGTGGAAAGCCTGAAGGTGCGCCTTCGGATCGATCGTACCATCATACTTTGGTACTTTGATTTTCCCGGATCGGATACCCTCATATCTGAGATGCGAGTGGTGAAGGGGGTCTTCCGAGCCCCTTCCAGCAGCCTGTCGATCTTGGGGGCAGCGCTAGTAGCGTGACGGATTTAGGATTTCACGGCTCTTACTTCTGCCGCAGTCTTGGTGATATAGTCGCAAAGATCGCGGATATCCGATGTCTCGCCAGCAGACTTCCGAGTCTGTCGGCATTTACTGCGAGTGAGCTCGGTTTGCTTTTCAGCCAGCTCTTCTTGTTCGTTCCAATAGAGGATTTCCTCCTCTTCTGTCATTGGTTTGTCGAACGAAGAGCTTTCCCGAGCAGATCGGCTTCAGGTCCTTCTGGGATGTCTATCGACGTCCTCATCAGTATCGTTGGAGACATCGCTAGGATCCAGGTCGACGTGCTCGACTTCGTTATCCTCCGAATCTTTAGCGGGAGGCGGAGGACTTTCAGGGTTCCCCTTTCGGTGGGAGATTTTTCGCTAGGGTTTTGACCCGAAGGTCGTTTCCGTGCGGCTCTAGGCCTATCGAGTGGGGTGGCGAAGTCGAGTCTTTTCCCGCGGACTTTAGTAGTTCCGCGGGGATGGATTGCTCGGTTCCTTGCCGTTAAGATTTCAACCTGTTTGGTCAAGGTGCTCACGAGCCTGTCCTGTTCTTCCGACCTTTTTTCGTAGGTGGTGAACATCTTTTTAAACTCCTCGAGCACCGTTGGCTGGTGCGTTGGCTGCGGATACGTCCGCTGCTGGAGTATGGAGATCAGTGCCACTGCCTCCGTTAAGAGGAGTCTGCACGCTATCTGCGTCGTCAGTTGACATGTCTGGTTGAGCGTAATGTGGTTGATAGTTAGATTGATCCGTACCCCCCCCCTCCTTCAAGCGCCAAACTGTGGGAACCTAAATTCGCATTGTCGATTTCCATCTAAATTAGGAAACTAGGAAAACCATAATTCCCAGAGGTCCCGGAGATCTGTTAATACCACACGCTAAGCAATCAGAACACGAGATATCAACGACAAAGTATAAAAATCGTAAAAGGAGAGCAAGATAGATGTTATTCCGAATCTGTGTTTGACAATCGTAAAAGGAGAGCAAGATAGATCTTATTCCGAATCTGTGTTTGAGCGTTACAACAAGGTATAAGCCTGGGCTCGAGAGCTATCGGTGAGATTCCTAGTTCTAGCAACCCAAAGACGGCTAAACCTAATTGAGTCGCAGCTCGAAATAACAAAAACGGAAATATGCCTAAATCGCTCTACGTGCTAAGTTTGCTATGAAAAAGTCCCTCTCCATGCCTCTCGCCTAGGACTCCTTATATACTCGCTCCTAGGTCGGTTTACGCTTTTCCTCTTCTGCCCGTAAGCCATCATAGCATAAAAATGGAGATATTCCATTTTTTCCGATCTTTGTAATTATCTTCAAAATTTCGTATTTATTCGCGGAAACTTGCCATTTATCTTTCCTTGCGAACCAAGCGTAAAACATCATGCGGCTTACGGGCTGTTGGTTAAGAAATCGTAAGTTGGGCCTCGAGTCATGTCTTAGGTCCCTCTGGGCCGTCTTCTGACTCAAAGCGTTTATTACGGCTTCTTTCGATAAAGAACAAACTTTTCCCAGTTTTTACCGCAAAGTTTGATCGATGACTTAGAATGGCGGGAAACATGAAATGGGTTCGTTACGGTCTTCGGGAGATAGCATCAAAGGATATACGAGAATGCATGGACTAGTGTCGTATCGACGTTTCGGAAGAGCTCGGTCGCTATGTAGCGAACGAACAGAGCACATGGTCGGTCGCTACGTAGCAACGGAGCTTCGCTCGAGCTCGGTCGCTATGTAGCGACCGAGCGGAACAGACGCTTGGCTCAAGCTTGGTCGCTACATAGCTATCGGATAGCGTGCATGTGGGGTAGTTGCGTAATGACCGAGCTTGGTTTGTCCATGTTCTGATCGTCATACTCGAACCTATCCGTAGCGGGTTTGGGTATGTTTCCGATGACTTATGTTTGATCTAAATAGAATTTGAACGAAGCTTTATCTCGGGAACATACGTTGTGACGTTTTCTTGACCGAGCACGATTTGTTGCGGAAAGACATACTTGTATTTTGCGGAGATTTGGACGTTAACTTCGTCGTAACCGTTTTCGACCCCAACAGTCGATACGAAGAAGACACAATCGATCGATGTACATCCTGTACCATCTCTAATTGTCGAGATGCAGAAGAACGACTTGGTTCCAGCCGACTTTAAACCAAAGACTTCACCAAATTACAAAATTACCCCTAACGAGTTTTTAACCTAATAGATATATACTGGCCTAAGTGTTAGGAGGCAAGAGAGCTTTTGGCCAACTTTGTATTCTTATTTTCCCGAGAGAGTTTTAGGAGAGAAGATAGAGAGATTTGTGATTGGAACTCCATTGATTCATCTATTCTATTCTATGCAGTTTTATTTATATTTTGTGTCATGAATTGCTTAGCTATGTCTGAGTAGTTTACTTGTTGATTCAGGGTTCAAATAGGTTAGAGGGATTAGCCCAAACTATAGATTGCTTAGTTGTGGTATTCATTGATTGATTGTTCTTAATGCTTGTTCTGGATTAGCTACCTAGTGTATTGAACCTAGGAATCTGCATGAGTCAAGCATCTTTGACCATCCAGTCCTGAACCTAATCTGTCATACTAGACAACTGGAAAAAGGCTACCGATGAACAAGAAAGCTAGTGAGCATTATCAACTTACGCCTAAGGCTTGACTTGAAGAATCGATCGATACTGTCTTCTGACAATCGATCGATATTTGAGAAAGGTGTATCGATCGATATCCTTATAGGACCATCTATCGACACTTTCTTGTGATCAATATACGACAGTTGAGATCCAAAATCTAGTTAGTTAACCAGTGAAACATTGCCATCGCTGATCACTGTGTCTAAGGGGTTGAGCTCTAATATATCATGCATGCAACTGATAGGCATCTATAGGATTATAATCTCCAACACCTGAATAGAAACCCTGCATCTAATACCTTTCCAATAAGTAACACCCCCAAATCATCTTGTTAGTCTAGCAATCGACTCGCTCAATTAGAATTGCTATTTACATTTAAACCATAAAACAACAAACGCTTAGAATTAATAAATTATTAGATTTAATAGGTTCCCTAGCTCCTTGTGGATTCGATCCTTAAGTACTACAATTGAACCTCTTATTTGAGAGAGTAATTCACTCCTTAGGGTAATTTAAGTGATATCAAATTTGGTGTCGTTGCCGGAGAGCTTTGATCGCCATTAAATTTAGTGTTATTAATTCTTTTCTTTTTCTTTACCCCCATTATGACACAAAACTTTTTCTTGTCTTTTCAGGTGCATGCCCAGCAGTACCAGAAGCAAGGAAAAACACCTGCTATTCTCAGAAGATCCTGCTCACCTGGAACGCAGGATCCGCAAAGGTCAACGTTACACATCGATCGACGCATCAGCTTTCACGTCGACTGATTCTCGCACCCACCCATCGACCGACACCTGACCTTCATTGTCAACCGATCTACCTTGTTCGACATCGATCGATCCTACACCGAGTACATCGATCAATCCTCAGTCGCGAAACATGGTTGCGTTTGTTATTCTCAGACAGGATGAGAATGGAGACCTGTATGACCAGGATGGTCATCAGCGTAATGCAACAGGTCAGAAACTAGACGCTCAGGGAAATGTAATCCCTGATGCTGATGCTACAGGAGCTGCTCAACCTGTAGAAGAGGCTGCTCCACCAAAGGCACTTGCCGACTACAATCGTCCAGACGAGTACTACACCGATAGATCAGCTATTCGTCTTCCAGAGATTCAGAAGCAGAATTTCGAGTTAAAGCCTCAGTATTACACACTCGTGTTGCCGCCACCCTACTCTGGGTTACCGCACGAGCATCCTATGGACCATCTGGAAAGGTTCGAGGATCTTATCGCTGCTATTCGTATGGATGGAGTCCCTGAAAACTATATATTATGCAAGCTCTTCAAGTATACTCTGACTGGAGAAGTGATCCACTGGCTTAAGCAGCTACCCACAAGATCTCTAAAATTCTAAGCCGACATCAACAATACTTTCTTGCGAAAGTTCTTTGATGAGGGACGCACTGAAGACTTGAGGAGCAAAATTGCTACGTTCGCACATGAGACTGGAGAGTCTTTTAAAGATGCGTGGATCAGATTCAAGTTCTTCCAGCGAGACTGTCCACACCATGGATTCAATGAAGTGCAACTGCTGAGCACTTTCTTCAGAGGTATCGCCTTGAGGTATCAGATTGCTCTTGATACAGCTAGCGACGAAAACTTCAACACCAGGAATCAGGTGGAGGCTATGAGACTGATAGAAAATCTAGCAAACAGCAGCAGCACCAAGAACACTGACTTTGAGAGGAAGAAGTATGTTGCATCCCTAGGAAAGGAACATATGGACGAAGTTAGAGCAAAGTTAGATGTAGTTCATGAGCTTCTTAGGAAGCAGGTCTGTTCAGCTGAAGGAGAAGTAGCTGTAGACATGGAAGGAGAAGAGGATGTGAACTACATTGGAGGTACTGGATTTCAGAGATCTGAAAACCAGGGTGGAAACATAAACTTCTATGACAATGGCCAGAGCAGTAACCAGAGTTCACAGTTCCAGAAACTTTTCAGCAACAACAGCAGAGGCTATGAAATCTCATACTACCAGAATCCACCACCACAGATTCCGGAAAGCAAGATTGAAGCACTGCTTGACAGAGTTATGGAAGGACAGCAGCAACTCACTGTGGACTTCAATGGGAAGATAGATTCTGCCTACAACAGTCTGAACACAAGAGTTGAGACCTTAGGGACTCAAGTGAGGAAGCTTGAAATGCAAGTAGCTCAAACTGGAGAAACTGTAAAGAGGCAAGAAGCCTTGGCTAGAGAGGTAGGAGTTGAGAAAGCAAAACACCACGTGAATGCCATCCTAGATGATGATTTCTGGCAAGTGGTAAAGCATGAGAAGGTTAGAGAAGGGGACTTCAAAGTTGAAAGCTCCATAAGCTTCGGCGGATCACACTAGTGTCGACCGATGTCAATGGATGCACATCGCTCGACAGACCAGGACGAAGATCGATCGATGGATTACTCTAGACATCAATCAACGTCATCTCCTGAATCGACTGCGGAGTGTAGTGCAGTCCGAATCATGACTCATGAGGAATTCACAAAAGAAAAACACCCTCACCCACCCTCCCCTTTTTACGTCAAAATTGATCGATTGCATGAACCAGCCATCAATCGACAAAGAGAGATCGACATCGATCGACCCCCCCCCCCTCACCTCCCATCAATCGATGGGCACCTCTCACCCACCGAGTGCGATTACCATCAATTGATAGTAACCAAATCAACGCACTCAGACCACGACCTAAACCTTTAGCAAACCCACCAGAACCTATAACCAACCCTTCAGACACTACACCAGAGCCTATGCAAGTTGATGAGGCAACTAAGGGAAGAGTGTTAAGGAAAAGGAAGGAGAAGATTCCTAAGAACCTTAAGAGGGATGCTAATGAGAAGGAGATGGATGGTTTCACTAAGTGAGTCCTCAGAATCCCAGTGGAGAAACAATTTGATGAAGTTTATTTCACACACCTGTTGTGGATGTTCTTCAGGGAGACTAAGGAAACCGAGGAGGACATTAGGAGAATGTTTCATCATGTCAGGGAATGGATGAAACTAAGGATCACAATGAAAAAGAAGAGTGATCCTGGGAAGTTTGCAATACCATGTTTGGTAAAGGGTATTGAATTTCCCCATGCACTTTGTGACACATGAGCATCAGTCAGTATCCTACCTAATGTTTTGGCAGACCAGCTGGGTCTGAAAATAGAGCCCTCATTAGAATCTTTCACCTTCGTGGATCTTTCATAAAGTAGCTCAGGAGGAATCATAAGAGACCTTAAGGTACAAATTCGTAACACCCTTGTCCCAGTAGATTTTCATGTCTTGGACATCAAGCTTAACTGGAACTCTTCACTTCTGCTTGGAAGAGCTTTCCTAGCTACAATAGGAGCTGTATGTGACATGAACACAATCAGATTATATCTGACATAGATAGATCCAGACGTCCACGACCTAGTTCGAGTTGTGAGACAACAGGTCAACCTCGTGGAGCTTGGAAATTATCTTGGCTACATTGCAGCATGCCATTATGGAGCAGAGTACGAAACCGAGTACTCGGAATCGATCGACACTCACACTGTCACATCGATCGATTCCAATGAGTCACTGACGATCGATGAACGCTATCTCACGTCGCTTGACGGGACGCAACTGGTAGACCACTCCACATTACCAGATCAGTACTATCCAGACTTTGCCTTTCAACAACCCAACAAGAACGGACGAGATGACTATTCCATAGGCAGTTGGGCAGATAGTGGATTCCATGAAAGTTTTGCAGTGGAGACTGTGATTCTTTCATCCAATGAGGATCCTACTGAGGAGTATGATGAAGATTACTGGAAGGAAAGAGCTACAGAGATTGCTATGCATGATGAAAGATATTCAACCCATTCCTTCAACAACACGCCTTCACCATCGATCGACATCATCAACTCAGCATCGGTCGATTCCCACCCTCATCCGGCAAAATCATCTGCATCGATCGATACCACACCTGGTACATCGATCGATATTAAAGCTGCCGCCTCAGAAAAGGAAAAAGGGAATATTCCTATTCCAAATAGGTTTACCAACACCTATATAAGGAGTTTGCACCCAAGAGTACTTCTTACGAAACATAAGCAGAAAAGATGAATGCTCCCACACACCAATCGGAAGAAACATCCAAGAGGAGCATTCGATCAAAAAACCCCAATTCAGCAGACAAACGACTACCATCGATCGATACCCCAGTATCAACATCGGTCGATTCTCATTCTAAACCTAAACTTTCTTTATCTACTAAGAATATGAGTATTGATTACGACTTGCCTGATGAATTTGGTATTTTCAGGGAACAAGATGGCCATGCAAAAGCTATGGATGGAAGGATTCTACAACTATCCAAAGAGGACATAGCAGATATTGTTCAGTTGGCCAATGGAGTAGACAACTTGTTTACACAGCAACGCAGCATCCCAGACAACAATCCAACTGTTCCAGACAAATATCCAGAGGCTACAATAACAGGAATTTGTTCACACCAAACGTGCAAACCTGTTAGCCATGCATCAATCGACGAGGTTGCTTCTACATCGCTCGACAGGGTAACACCAACGTCGCTCGATAAAGCACCTTCACCATCGATCGATAGACGTTACAAATGTGGACATGCAAGGAGCGCAGCTGGTGATATGATTCATGTTACCAAGGATGACATCAGGAAAATTCTGGAGAGAGCATCCCTATTTGGAGAGGGTCACATATGTCTTCCAGAACATACCACTTCTTTCACACCTACAACACTGGCACCAGAGATCTACACCAAGGATGAGATCAATGAGATGGTGACTGGTATTTGTGGAACTCGGGAAAAGCTTGGAGATGAACTCAAGACATTGGTAGATGACACTTATCAGCCTTTGGACAGAGGTTACAATGAACTTTTCAGATGTATGGCAGAGATGAGGACAGAGATTGAGAGTATGCAACACAACCTTGAGAAAGAAGCTACGACATCAACATCGATCGACGCCAACAAAGCAACATCGATCGACGTCAAGCCACAGACATCCTAGATTCTTGCAGAACCGGAAAGTTTGGTAGAGAAGAAGGATGAGTGGGAGATCGCATACATCAACATGAGGATTAACGACGTTTACAACCCTCTCAAAAACAACGTGGACTGGTTGAGCACGAGAATTGATATGCTACAGCAAGAACTGGGCACCATTCGCATGAATGATCCACAACCAACCACATCGATCGATATATGCAACATCACATCGATCGACACAAGATTCGCAGCAATGGAGGATTGGTTGAAATTGTATGAGGATATGCATGACCATTTCACCTCACCTATTATGCGCTATGTTGAATACGAGTTTGGTAGATCGAATGATAATGAAATGAACTCGGTTTTGTGGGTCTTACAAAGATGTTTTATTCACAATATGAGATAGAAGAATGAGATTACAAAGAGATTAGGGAAGGAAGGAAAAGTTCAGAGCTTTGTTGAAAGACTCCGACAGAAACACTAAGCAAGGCGATCGGTCGTAAACCCTAGATCTTGCCGCAATCTCTAGTGTCTGTTTGCGGATCCCTCTCTTCTGACCATTTATCCTCCTTTTATAGGCTCTACATGTCTGTCACTCGTTCGCCCTAGCAGTTTGGGCTTAAATTGATGTTTAATGGGCTTTGTAGCCGAGCGATGGCTTGATGGGCCGACACTGATCAAGTCGGTCATTCGATCGTGAGGCTGAGTCGATCGAGCGATGGCTTGATGGGCCGACACTGATCCAGTCGATCGTGAGGCCAAGTTGATTAGCTCAAACTCTAACACTGATCGACAGGTTAGATCCCGGTTAGACTCCTGATAGAATTGGTCCGAATCTTAATAACCGATGGGCCTTGTGTGAGAATGCTAAATTCATCTCCTATAGTAAGCCCCCCAGTCCGCTTGCGAAGAAACGTTGGTCCTCGTAGTGGAATGTCGCGTATTGGTCCTGAGGGTAATGTATTTGGTCGTGTTTCTGATTGGGGTTCATTGATCGGTTAGACGATCGCCACCCTGAATGATCTGACAATCAACGGATAGCAATTAGTTTTCCACGATTATTTTTGGCGGTCGATTGATCACCTGGCGTTTGCCTATCGATTGGTCGCCTCTTATGTCGCATGACGAAGCTCATTGGTTGGATTAATCCTGTTGTGCAGAAATCTGGAACGTCGCCTCAATTGGCGCGGAGTTTTGAATGTGATAATCTGGGCCCAATAAGCCTAATAACAGTATTATCTCTAAAGCCCGTTATTTTAGCTATAAATAAGGTCTTAATCTCCTATTTCTTCACTTCTCTTCAAACCCAAAAGGTACTTTCTCTCTCCCTCTCTCTCTCTTTGTCTCCTCATCGATTTCTTCTCACTCTCTCTTCTTTTTTTTATTTCCGGGATCGATTGGTTGACCGTTCTTTGAGGAGGGGGGTTCGTTGTCTAAGACCGGGTTAAGATTTCCGCGCGATCGATTGACAGTCGATCGATCGGTCTTGAGTCCTCCACGTGCGCTGTTGATTGCCCCCCAAACAGATGGATCCAGTGATTAGGGTTAATCGCGACGACACGGCTGCTCGATCTATCGATTCGGGGACTGGCACCGAAGAGCCGCTTGGTAGAAGAAAAGGTAGGCGACATCCTGTGGTCGATCGCGAGCACTCCAGGGCGAGCGATGATGATGGAGGCATTGGGCGTCTTGCGTGTGATTCTCGTCCAGCTAGGGTTGGGCTTGTCGGGCAGCGCTCAAGCAACCCCGAGGCTGCGGGGTAATCATCGCGGAGGTCCGTTCCTGCGACCGAACGACTGAATCCGTTTCGTTTTTGCTGTGATGAAACGATTGAAGAATCTCCAGATCTCGCTCCGTCGTTCGATCGGTCGCGTGGAACAGATGGGCAGGATTGGGACGACGTTGCTCTTACTCATTCTACTCTAGAAGGGGTTTCCTTGTTGATGGAAGTGAGCCGAGCATCCGGCGTGACTTTCATGATCCCGAGATCAGACCAGCGTCCATGGAGTCTGCCGGTTGGATACTGCTGCGTTTATGAGTCGTTTTTCGGGGAGGATTCGAGGTTGTTGTTTCCAATTCCTCGTTTGATCACTTCTTATTGCTTTCGACGGGGGATCGCCATCAGTCAGCTTATGAATGGGGAGGTCAAGATCGCTGGTGCTTTAATGGTTATGGCGGCAGAGATTGACGTATTGACCGTTCGTGTTAGGGGATTTTTGTGTAGGCTCTTTGTGAGTACCACGAAACGATGAATGAGCTGGTGAAACTTGCGGTCTAGTGAGTGTTTCAGAATACTTCGGGAGGATTTAACGGTGCTTAAATGGAATAACAAGAGAATAGCCTTGAAGAGACTTTTATTAGATTGAACAAACAAGATTACAAGGTATTGAGTAAGAACCCTAATGCTATCCGTCTAGTTCTAGTCTCTAAGCCTTGGAGAAGTTGATGCTTTGCTTGAGGGCTGTTGTCGCTCTTATATAGTCATCTAAAAGTCGGTTTCATTTAGGTTAAACTCTTCCATATTCGGAAATATGGAAGGTTCTCCTTGTCGAAAGTTTTCCATTTCTTGGAAGGGAGTAGGGTCCAGGGACCGAGCCCAGGGTTCCCTCCGGCGGGGACCCGGGGAACCCATTTACCAGGGATCCGGGGATCTGAGTCCTGCTTGGAGGCTGGGGGAAATAATACCGGGATATTTTTTCCCAACATTTTGCCCCTTATTTCTCGACTTTTTCATCGAAGTCAGGGAATAACCTGTGCACTCGAGTCAACCGGGGTTGCTCATTCTCAGCAGGCTCCCTTTGGCAGGACTTGTTTCGATGATCTTGTTAGCCAAGGTTCCACTCAAGTCGGAACTGATTCTGAACCTAGGTAAGGACTGGTCCCTTCGTGTTAAGTCGATATCTGATAGTAATCTCTTCTATCTTCTAGGAGATGACAAGGCTGGAGCTTTGTCGTGCGGTTCACACGCGGTTTGAAGAAGGGAGCTTCGGCTGGTAACTAACCCTTCGTCGTTCCCTCGGGTCTTTCAAGAAAAGATCCCTTATTGAATCCTGAGATTGTTTTCCCGCGCGATCATACTCTTCTGGCACGTGTCGATCCTAAGGTGTTTCCCTTTTTTATTTGGACTCTTGAATTTCCTTTTCAAAGCTCTTTGCGCAGTAGACCTAGATTTTTAGTCTGTTCGACAGCTCTCCATTCTCTTGTCTCTTTACTCCGGATCTCTTAAGATGAAAAGCGAGCCTGATTTTGCCTCCGGCTCATCATCAATTGGCGTTAGGGTTCGCTCTCGACGCAAGATTGGAGACGAAGTTTGCGAATCGATGAGCTCTTCGGGATCTTCTCTGGGCCTGTCCGCGAAAAGAGAAGAGATCAAGAACGCAGCCATGGGGGAGACCTCGCCGCTTCCGAAAGGAGGTGGATCTTCGCCGGTGGGTCCCGTATTGGAGATAGGAGTAGAGGAGGTTGCGTTTTGGAGACAGAAATTCCATCTCTCCGAGAATCTTGTTATCCGAATTCCAGGTCCTTTCGACACGGTATCGGATTTCAGGGCAGGTGAAGTCCCGGTCTATGAAGGCTTTTTTGAATCAGTTTTCAGGGATCAAGTTCCTTCTTTGATTGCCAAAGTTTCGAGAGCGGTGAATATCTCTCCGGGACAGCTGAATCCTCCCGCCTGGAGGATTTTGATGGCTATGCAAAATCTTGGTGACCTCGAAGGTTTACTTGTTGGTGTCGCCGAGGTTCTGTACTGTTACTCTGTTTCTCCTCTAATTGGTGGAGAACATAGATATCATCTTCATCCTCGCAGCCGGATGCTCCCAGTTCAGGAGCTATCGAGGTCGGAGAAAAAGCATCATCCGGTTTTTGAAGGGAACTGGACATTGCAGTTTGCTTTTCTACCTCTTCCAGGATTTTCTTCAACTTGGCGCACGGCTGGGGAGTCGCGCAGAGTATTGTATTTCTTGTCGACTTTTATGATATTAACGTTCTTCCTTTTTCCTTCCATAGATATTTCTCGCGCGGATTTCTTTTCAGGGAGGCACATAATTGAGCAGTTGCTGGGGCTTCCTGTTGATCGCCGTGAGATTTCGTTTCTTGTGAGTGAAGAGGCATTAGATCGGTGTAGTATCAGGGGTAAGCTTCATATATGTAACTTCCATGTTTCCTTCTTGTTGTTTGTTGAATGATTCTTGTCCTTCAGGCGTGATATCGGCGCCTAGGGGTGTGCGGAGGCGTTGGAGAAGTATAAGAGAGCTCTTGAGGTAACGGCTGCGAGGAAGGCTGCGATTCATCGGGTAGTTCCTGCTGGGGGCAGTAATATTCAGTTTCCCGAAGTGGTAAGCGCCAAGCAGCTCCTATTGTGGCTCCTTCGTCTTTTAAGAAGAGTTCTACAGCCTCTGTTTTCATGCCTTCCCTTTCCGCCTCTCGCAGCTGCTCTAAGGCTCTGGCTAGTTTGAACTCGGAGGTGAGGATACCTCCAAGGTTGTCCGCTCCCTTCAGGGTGATGTTCTCCAGGTAATAATCTTCCTATTGCTCTCGTGACTCCTTTCTTTTTGAGCTCAGAGCTGAGTTTGGTTGGTGCAGGTGGCGTCTCAATTGTTCCACCTTAAGGGGAGGATGAAAGACAGAAGCGCTACTATGGCTGAACGGGATGCGTTGGCTATCCGGCTTCGTGAAGAGAAGGACGCTATCCATGCAAAGGATGAGGAAATTGAGGCTTGGAAGCTCAGTGTGCAGGATTTAGATGAGGAAAGAGAACGTCTGGAAGCGGAGGATGTTTCCTTACGGCGACAACTAGAGGATAAGGAGGAGGAGATATGCGAACTTACGTATGCCGCTGAAGTTTTTGATGCTGAGAAGATAAAGTCCGTGAATGACGCTAAGGTTGTAGTTTGTTGGGAACTGATGCGGGAGTGGCTTGATGATCAGACCGACCGTTGGGATCCGATAAGCCTTAGGTTCCTCCGATGGGGGTTTTAGAACTTTTGGATCGGGCCTTCGTGCCTTTTTATCTTATCGTTCTTAACAATGACCCTGCTATGGTCTTTTGAAGTGATTTCTTTTTGGACTCGCATATTTCTCCTTTTGAGATCTTCTGCTTCTGTTTGCACGTCTCTTCTTTTGGAGAGGTATACATTGCTTAGATGACCTGCGGGTCTTGAATCGTTTTTGGAGAGTTGGGCGTTGATCTGACTGTTTGGTAAGCCCTTATCGAATTTCGAGCCTTCTTAGGCTTTAGATGATTGTCGAAGGACTCAAGGATCCTGGGTGTCTAGGTTCCTTAGAGCCTCTGGACATTAAAATGATCGGACCTCATAGGTCTTGTAGGATTGGATCTCTTTTGGGGACCCTGGGATCGCTTAGTGTTAGGGGATTTTTGTGTACAAGTGATTCGTGCTCAGCACTACAGAATGATAGGAAGAAGGAGACTGGTCGTCGTGATACTTTCTCCTACTTCGGTTGTGGATAAGCCAGGAGATCCTGCTCTGAGGGTAGTGCCCTACGGGTATGGGCTGGTATATGTCGGTAGTGCCTTAGTAGCAGTAAGAAAGGTCGGCTGTTAGGCAGGAACCGCCTATCTGTAGTAAAGATTTCAGGGTCTTCTCGGTCTGCAATTGATGGTCCCGACTCCTGGGTCGGTCCTTGGATGCCTCATGATCTGTAGTTGATGGTTCCGACCACCAGGGGCGGTCCCTGAGCATCTAGGGGTGGAACCATGGAAGGTGTTTGGGTTTATAGCTGCATCCTTCAATGGGGATTGCCTACGTACCCTTCAGTGAGGGATCAAGCCGTTCGTAGTTCATGTATGTGGAGGCATGGAGCCTAGAGGGGCGCGTAGCCTGATGGAGGCACATAGCCTTAATGGAGGCACGTGGCCTAGGGAGCACGTAGCTCTGTAGGTTATTGGAGTTATTGTTGGGGTCTAAAACGGTTACGACAAATTTAACATCCAAAACATCCGAGGAAGAAAGTGAGAATTTATCCGAAGAGTACTTCTCGCAAAATAGACAATTTCTTACGAAAAAGCTTTACGGAAGAAAGAATCGAGATGCCCGACGAAGGCTCGAAACAGGTCGCTGCGTAGCTACCGAGCTCGAGCCAAAGCTCGGTCGCTACGTAGCGACCGAGCGATCGTCCCGCTCGGTCGCTACGTAGCGACCGAGCGATCGTCCCGCTCGGTCGCTACGTAGCGACCGAGCTCAGCCAAGCTCGGTCGCTACGTAGCAACCGAGCGCTCGTCCCGCTCGGTCGCTACGTAGCGACCGAGCTCAGCCAAGCTCGGTCGCTACGTAGCGACCGAGCGCTCGTCCCGCTCGGTCGCTACGTAGCGACCGAGCGATCGTCCCACTCGGTCGCTACGTAGCGACCGAGCTCAAGCCAAAGCTCGGTCGCTACGTAGCGACCGAGCACTCGTCTCACTCGGTCGCTACGTAGCGACCGGGCTTGAGCCAAAGTTCGGTCGCTGTGTAGCGATTGAACCTTTCCGAACATCGATACGACACCAGTCCATGCATTCTCGTCAAACCTTCGAATGCTATCTCCCGAAGACCGTAGCAAGCTCAGTCCATGTTTCCCGCTATTCTAATTCATCGATCAAACTTCGCGGATTAGAAACCGCGGAAAACTCGTAGTAAACGTGTCGATCGGAAAACGGCCCAAAGGGACCTAAAACACGATTCGAAGCCCATCCTACGATTTTCCTAACCAAAAGCCCGTAAACCACAGCATGGTTCACGCTTGGCCCACGAGGAAGGATAAATGTCAAGTTTCCGCGGATAAATACGGAAGTTTTGAAGATAATTGTGAAGATCGGGAAAAATGGAAAATCTCCATTTTATGCTATGACGGCTTAAGGGCAGAAGAGTAAAAGCGTAAACCGACCTTGGAGCTAGTATATAAGGAGTCCTAGGCGAGGAGCAGAGGAGGACGTTTTCAGAGCAAACTTAGCACTTAGAGCAATTTAGGCAATTTTCCGTTTTTGTTATTTCGAGCTGCGACTCAATTAGGTTTAGCCGTCTTAGGGTTGCTAGAACTAGGAATCTCGCCGACAGCTCTCGAGCCCAGGCTTATACCTTGTTGTAACGCTCATACGCAGATTCGGAATAAGATCTACTTTGCTCTCTTTTCGATTTCTTATTTTTATCGTTGTTATTCTCGTGTTCTGATTGCTTGACGTGTGGTAATTAACAGATATCCGGGTCCTCTGGGAAACTAGGGTTTTCTTAGTTTCCTTATTTAAACGGAAATCGACAGTGTGAATTTCGGTTCCCACAGTTTGGCGCTAGAAGGAGGGGGACTTACGGATCAATCTAACCCGCAAAAGCCACTCAACGATCAGGAACGATATGCGAGATTCGACGTGCGCGAACGTCATCTCATTCAAGGGGGGAGAAACGATCGATCGAGCCAAACCTCGAAACGATCTCCTTGTTATCGAGTTGACGATTCGAGATATCGACGTCGCTAGAGTACTAATCGATACCGGAAGCTCGGCCGATATCATCTTCAAAGACACTCTTGAAAAGATGGGGATCAGTCAATCCGAAATCGCGAAATACCCAAGCCCACTGCTAGGACTTTCGGGGGAAACGACCATGGCCTATGGATCGATTAGACTCGCTGTCAAAGCCGGAACCGTGACGAACATCACAGAGTTTCTAGTCGTTGACCGCCCCGCATCTTACAACGTTATCATGGGGACGCCATGGCTGAACACCATGCGCGCAATCCCATCAACCTACCATCTTTGCCTCAAGTTCCCGACCCCTAACGGAGTCGAGGTAATCTGGGGAAATCCAAGAGTTTCGCAGGTTTGTTTCGCCGCGGAACTAAAACGAAAGAGACCGATCCTCGAAATTACTCCTAAGAAAGCGGAGAAAAAGACCTCCAGCAAAGATACGCGAAGTCAGGATTCAGCGGAATTCTTCTGGCAATCTCGTATCATCGCAGCTCTAGATGAAAAACGCGAGCCAACATGTGAACCCGTGGTAACGATCTGTCTCGACGAAGCCTTCCCAGAACGCTGCGTCGAGATTGGAGCCAATCTCCACGAGCCTTTAAGGACAGAACTCATAACCTGTCTTAAAAAGAACCTTAACACTTTCGCATGGGCTGCGGAAGATATGCCAGGAATCGACATTAACATAACATGTCACGAGCTGAATATCGACCCAACATTCAAACCCGTCAAACAGAAAAGACGAAAGCTGGGACCCGAACGTGCTGCCGCAGTAAACGATGAGGTCGAAAAACTGCTTAAAGTTGGGTCGATAACGGAAGTAAGATACCCGGACTGGCTCGCCAACCCCGTAGTAGTCAAAAAGAAAAACGGGAAGTGGCGAGTTTGCGTAGATTTTACCGACCTAAACAAGGCATGTCCAAAGGATAGCTTCCCTCTACCACATATCGATCGATTGGTAGAAGCAACAGCGGGCAACGAACTCTTATCCTTCATGGATGCCTTCTCAGGTTATAATCAAATTAGGATGAATCCCGACGATCGTGAGAAGACTGCGTTCATTACCGATCGCGGAACTTATTGCTATAAGGTAATGCCCTTCGGCCTCAAAAACGCTGGAGCAACTTACCAACGACTCGTGAACCGAATGTTCTCCAAACAACTCGGAAAAACGATGGAAGTTTATATCGACGACATGCTCGTCAAATCCCTCAAAGCAAGAGATCACGTGTCACATCTCGAAGAATGCTTTGCACAACTAAACTCCCATAACATGAAGCTCAACCCGACGAAATGTAGATTCGCCGTGGCATCAAGAGAATTCCTCGGCTACTTGGTCACCAACCGCGGCATCGAAGCAAATCCAAAACAGATCAACGCACTAATCGAGATGGCTTCACCAAAGAACAAGCGGGAGGTCCAAAGACTGACCGGCAGAATTGCAGCGCTTAACCGATTTATTTCACGATCAACAGATAAGTGCCTGCCCTTCTACGACGTCCTGCGAGGAAATAAAAAATTCGAATGGTCGGAAGAGTGCGAAAACGCCTTCCAACAGCTGAAGCGTTATTTAGCTACTCCTCCAGTCCTCGCAAAACCCGTGGAAGGGGAGCCTTTATTCTTGTACATCGCGGTATCGGCAACGGCCGTAAGCGGAGTCCTGATCAGGGAAGAACGCGGAGAGCAGAAACCTATTTTCTACATAAGCAAAACCTTGCTGGATGCCGAATCTAGGTATCCGTTGATGGAAAAATTGGCATGCGCGGTCGTAACATCGGCCCGAAAACTAAGACCATATTTCCAATCCCACACGATTGTCATCCTCACGACTTTTCCCTTGCGGACAATTTTGCATAGCCCAAGTCAATCAGGTCGATTGGCTAAGTGGGCGGTCGAGTTGAGCGAGTATGACATCGAATACCGACCAAGGACGAGCGCAAAATCACAAGTGCTCGCAGACTTCTTAGTCGAACTTCCAACGGGAGCAATAACCAATGAGGAACCAAATTCCACCTGGCTCCTCCACGTCGACGGATCCTCATCCAAGCAAGGATCGGGTATCGGGATCCGTCTCACATCTCCAACGAGCGAGATCTTGGAACAATCGTTCAGGCTGGAATTCCATGCCTCAAACAACGAGGCCGAATACGAAGCATTAATCGCAGGGTTACGTTTGGCTCACGGCTTAAAAATACGTAATCTCCACGCCTACTGCGACTCCCAGTTAGTGGCCAGTCAATTCAGCGGAGAGTATGAAGCCAGAGACGAACGGATGGACGCGTACCTCAAACTGGTCCAAGGTCTAGCTCAAGACTTCGACTGTTTCGCCCTTACCCGGATCCCCCGTTCCGAGAATGTCCAGCGGACGCCCTCGCGGCCTTAGCATCAAGTTCCGATCCAGGACTCAAAAGGGTAATTCCAGTCGAATTCATCGAACATCCAAGTATCGGACCACCAGTCGTTGTCAATCTCATAGAGGGTCAAGACGACGAGGAAGAAGAAGTTACGATACCACCATCATCGGAGCAATCTAATTACGGCTGTGATACCCCATGGCTTCAGACGATTCGAGACTACATTATCGACGGGCAACTGCCCGCCGAAAAATGGGCAGCTCGCAAGATCCGAACACAGGCCGCACGCTACGTAACAGTGGACGGCGAAATCTACAAATGGAGATTCTCCGGACCACTCTTGACGTGCCTGGAAGGAGAAAAGGCAAGGAAAGTAATGGAGGAAATACATTCCGGCTCATGCGGCAACCATTCCGGCGGAAGATCGCTAGCCGTGAAAATCAAACGCCACGGATACTATTGGCCAACAATGATCGGAGATTGCGAGAAATTCGCACGAAAATGCGAAAAATGCCAAAGGCATGCGCCAACTATCCGACAACCGGCCGAAGTTCTTTCCTCCATCACATCGCCTTATCCTTTTATGCGCTGGGCCATGGATATTGTCGGACCTCTGCATAATTCAAAGCAAAAGCGTTTCCTTCTAGTCCTTACCGATTTTTTCTCAAAATGGGTAGAGGCGGACTCGTACGCAAGTATAAAAGACGTCCAAGTCGAGAATTTCGTATGGAAAAACATCATCTGTAGGCATGGAGTTCCTTACGAAATCGTAACCGATAACGGGTCTCAATTCATTTCCACCCGATTCGAGGCATTCTGCGAAAAGTGGAAGATACGACTCAACAAGTCAACTCCCAGATATCCGCAGTGCAACGGACAGGCTGAAACAATCAACAAGACCATTCTCGACGGACTGAAGAAACGCTTGGAGGCCAAAAAAGGTAGATGGGCCGACGAACTCGAGGGAGTCCTCTGGTCTCACCGTACCACCCCAAGGCGAGCAACGGGAGAAACTCCCTTCGCCCTGGTATACGGCACAGAATGCATGATTCCCGCAGAAGTAGAATTTCCCGGTGTTCGAAGAAGGTTCTTACCTGAACGAGAGGAACTCAACAATGTTATGCTCTTGGACGACCTCGACCTCATTAACGAACGCCGGGATCGAGCGCTCATCCGAATTCAAAACTACCAGCACGCCGCTGCGAGATACTATAATTCCAACGTACGGAATCGTAGGTTCAATCAGGGAGATCTGGTCCTTCGCAAAGTCTTCCAAAACACCGCTGAACGAAACGCGGGAAAACTCGGAGCAAACTGGGAAGGTCCCTATAAAATCGAAAAAGTCGTCCGACCAGGTTCTTACGAAATAGCCAACATGCAGGGCATAAAAATCCCTAGAACCTGGAATGCGATGCATCTCAAAAAATACTATCACTAAACAAACCAACTCGCAATCACTGAACTACGAGACGGCTTGATCTCCGCAAGGAGTACGTAGGCAGTTTGCCGAAAGGCAAATTCAGCTGTCCCCCCTCATTAAAAAAGGGGGGGGAGTGGGTACGTATACTCGTATACTCCCAAAAAATCGAAAAACTTCTTACCACACTTTTGGTGTTTTCGACTTATCTAAAACATCCTCACCCGCAAAATCGCAACGAGGTCTTCGGAAATCAGTCGGCCGCTTGGGAGAATCAACCTTTAGCATCGCGAGACGTCGCAAAAGATGCCTCAAAGTTGGTTTCTTCCGAGCAAACGAAATCTCCGCAAAAAGACACATACATACACACATTAACATTTATTTTGCGCAAAATAATCAAAACAACGGCACACGCCACCAAGTCCGATGCTGATCACATCGAACTCACAAACGTCCTAAACAGACATAGACATCTCACGGAGATGACTCTCTTACATCCGACACAAGGATAATAGCGCTATAAAAGAAATCCGAAATTTTGGTCTAGCACTTCCGGTCTCCGGAGAGATGCTCGATTCGTATCAAACAAGTCGTATAAGCCGAGAACTTTTCGCGGACTTTACATCGATACGAATCAGGAAGAAATCGCGACAGGAAAAACGATAGCCGGTTAGTCACCGCACAATCCTTAAACCGAAAGTAAACCTAGGTCTTGCCCTAAACCCAGCGCACTGGTCTCTAACATCTCAAAGGCATGATATCAAAAGATACGAGATTCTTAAACCACGCCTCTATGTTTACGTTCGATACCTTCAGCACCCCCGCAGAGTTCACATCTCGCGGAAGAACTCTCGAAACAGGTCTCGAATAAAACATTCCACAATTGAAGAAGGATATGAGACGACAACTCATCACCTTCCTCCCCACTATTCACAAATTCATAAAAAGCGTTATCCGATTATCATATCATAAAGCCGCAGAGCGGCAGGGATTCAAAGCCACACACGGCCAGTCCCGAAATACAAACAAGGCCATTCAAGGCCGAAACATAAGAACATAAAAAAAATCTCTCGCAAGAGATCTAACCCAAGTCACCCTCAGAACTTACGCCCCCTCTTCACCCGCTGCCTCGTCCGAGCCTGGAGCCGCGTCGCTTCCGTTCTCTCCGACCATCGGGTCTTTCCCCTCTGGGTCTTCTGAACACGTCGGAAGGAAGCACGCGGATTTCAGGTCGGCTAGGATGAGACCGAAATCCCCATCCTCGGCCGCCATATCTCCCTTGCAGCCGGACAGCCGGGCCTCTTCGGCCTCCAAGGTCGGGGGAGTCTCACTTTGGAACGACCGAACTACGGCCATCCCGCCCTCAATCGTCGCCAAAGCGAGATCCCTGCTCCGGATACACTCGAGGGAACCCAGGGAAGCAGAAATCCTCGCCAAGCGAGCTTGAAACTCCGCACGAAGAGCATCCGTAGCCTCTTGGATCCCGCGGCGCGCTAGTCCCGCGTCACTCTCGATCTGACGCTGGAGTCGGCGCACCTCCGAGGATTTGGCCTTCCTGGCCTTCTTTTCCTTGAGCAAGGAACTCGCCGTCTTCCCAAGGTCCCTCTCAAGCTCTCCTATCGCAACCTCGAGCTTCGACACTTTCGCAGAGTGAGAGTCCTCGACAGCCGTCAACATAGCCTCGGTTTCGGACCATCTGCCCTGAAGCTCCACCAACTCCCCGGAAAGGCGACTGGTCTCGGAACCACATTCGCTGATCATCCCATCGATCAACGATATGAACTGCGAACGGTAAAAATTCTTAAGACTAAGTCCGTGAAAAGAATGCACGAAAAACGATCGAGAATTCAAACAAGAAACAAACCTTTCCGCGAAGTCCCGATGCTAGGCTCGATCCACCTCGCTGCGAAGTCTCTCCATCACCGCTCTTGGCAAGTTTCCTTTTCCGACTCTTAGGCTGAGTAGCCAGGACAGCACTAGGAGCACGC
Organism: Brassica napus; assembly: GCF_020379485.1. Classification (NCBI taxonomy): domain Eukaryota; kingdom Viridiplantae; phylum Streptophyta; class Magnoliopsida; order Brassicales; family Brassicaceae; genus Brassica; species Brassica napus. The sequence continues at coordinate 16,531,853 of NC_063434.1, forward strand.
AATGCCAGGACGATTTCTTTTCTGGCTGGAGGCGGAGGCATAGAGTCAGCGGCTTTCTCTCTGTCCTCGACAAGGATCGGAGTCGTAGAAGATCCCGCAGGAAGGGCTTGCGGGAGAAGAGCCGCGACATCGGTCCCATGACACGGAGCAACGACCTGCGCGGAAGAAGACGGAAACTCGGAGCCAGTTTGAGCCAATCCTTTCTCGGCTTGGCGACGAACTAGTTTCTCTCGGAAAGAAAGATGACCGGCAACACAAGCCGGCGCTTCCGCCGGAGAAGTTGGAACCGGAGCCGGGGAAGTGGCCTCACCCATCTCGACGTCGGAATCCTTCTTATCACCTTGGGAAGAAGACATGTTGAGAAGAAAGTTATGAAACTAGAGAGGGTTTTGAAGAAATGAAGAAGGGAAGGTGTGAAGAAAATGAATGACAAGAGCTCACTACTTATAGAAGTATGGGTTCGGAATGTCGTCTCGACAACTTTTTTTCGCGGAATTTTAAATGTAAATTTCGTCTATTACACTTAACCTTGTCAAAATCACCTATCCACCCGCTAGAGTCACGACTCTAAACGGGCTGGGGGGCTAACTGTTGGGGTCTAAAACGGTTACGACAAATTTAACATCCAAAACATCCGAGGAAGAAAGTGAGAATTTATCCGAAGAGTACTTCTCGCAAAATAGACAATTTCTTACGAAAAAGCTTTACGGAAGAAAGAATCGAGATGCCCGACGAAGGCTCGAAACAGGTCGCTGCGTAGCGACCGAGCTCGAGCCAAAGCTCGGTCGCTACGTAGTGACCGAGCGATCGTCCCGCTCGGTCGCTACGTAGCGACTGAGCTCGAGCCAAAGCTAGGTCGCTACGTAGCGACCGAGTGAGACGAGTGCTCGGTCGCTACGTAGCGACCGAGCGATCGTCCCACTCGGTCCCTACGTAGCGACCGAGCTCAAGCCAAAGCTTGGTCGCTACGTAGCGACCGAGCACTCGTCTCACTCGGTCGCTACGTAGCGACCGGGCTTGAGCCAAAGTTCGGTCGCTGTGTAGCGATTGAACCTTTCCGAACATCGATACGACACCAGTCCATGCATTCTCGTCAAACTTTCGAATGCTATCTCCCGAAGACCGTAGCAAGCTCAGTCCATGTTTCCCGCTATTCTAATTCATCGATCAAACTTCGCGGATTAGAAACCGCGGAAAACTCGTAGTAAACGTGTCGATCGGAAAACGGCCCAAAGGGACCTAAAACACGATTCGAAGCCCATCCTACGATTTTCCTAACCAGAAGCCCGTAAACCACATCATGGTTCACGCTTGGCCCACGAGGAAGGATAAATGTCAAGTTTCCGCGGATAAATACGGAAGTTTTGAAGATAATTGTGAAGAACGGGAAAAATGGAAAATCTCCATTTTATGCTATGACGGCTTAAGGGCAGAAGAGTAAAAGCGTAAACCGACCTTGGAGCTAGTATATAAGGAGTCCTAGGCGAGGAGCAGAGGAGGACTTTTTCAGAGCAAACTTAGCACTTAGAGCAATTTAGGCAATTTTCCGTTTTTGTTATTTCGAGCTGCGACTCAATTAGGTTTAGCCGTCTTAGGGTTGCTAGAACTAGGAATCTCGCCGACAGCTCTCGAGCCCAGGCTTATACCTTGTTGTAACGCTCATACGCAGATTCGGAATAAGATCTACTTTGCTCTCTTTTCGATTTCTTATTTTTATCGTTGTTATTCTCGTATTCTGATTGCTTGACGTGTGGTAATTAACAGATATCCGGGTCCTCTGGGAAACTAGGGTTTTCTTAGTTTCCTTATTTAAACGGAAATCGACAGTGTGAATTTCGGTTCCCACAGTTATCCGTTCTAGAGCGCACATAGCCCGAACAGATGGTAAACCTGTCGATATCCTGCAGTGAGCATGGAGCGTCGATGTGCTTCAGTGAGGATGGATGGACCTTGCTGATGAGCTGGAGATCGTGGCCTCAGCCAGTCTGTAGAGTTGTAGACGTGCTGCAGGGAGCATATATCTTCCCCTGGTCGATAGTAACCGCCGGGATCAGCCTCTCCTAGGCTTGTCCGAGAAGAAGGTCTTCTAGGTGTAGAATCTTGCCTGACGGCTGTAGAACTGGTGAGCTCTGGTTATGGACGTCACTCCCCTTTTCCTTTAGGTTTAGAAACCTATATTTATAGAAGAGGTCATGCCTCCTCTTTTAGGGTTTGGAATTATTCCATATATCCTTAGATAATAGAATATTCCCATTCTTCTTCAAGGGCGAGCTATATATTTGAATACTTCCTCTTTCTCTTGGATTTAGAAAGATCCCTTCTTCTCTAAGTTGATGACCTGATAAATGGAAGATTTCCATTTATCTTCAGACAGGAGAAATCACTTGGCCTGGAAGACGACGAAGGTCCCAGACTCGGGGACAGGGACCCGGGACCCAGAGGCAAGAACCCGGACCCTGGGGGCAGAGACCTAGAAGAAGGAAGCTGGAGTAATCTCTTCATGGAATATTTTTCCCCAACAGTTTGCCCCTTATTTTCTGGCTTCATGTTTGAAGGCATGAAATAACATGACTTTCTTTATTGGACTATAAGTTGCACCGTAGTATCAAGCTGCTTTGTTGATCGTTCTCAGATGTACTTGCGCTCGGTGTGAAAGGATTTGCTGCCTGGTTGGAGATGTATGACCTTTGATTAGGATGACCTGGAAGTGGAGAATCAGGAAGGACCATAATTAGGACCTAGTAAACGCTCTAAGGGTGGACATCATCGTTGTGCGAGATCAGGTGGGGCCTGTAGGACTTTCTTCTTCTCCTCTATAAGGATGAGATATTGCCCCTACGGTGGGGATTTGCTGGAGTTGGCAGAATGTTTTATGAAGAAGCCAGGAACACCTGCATAAAGGGTGATACTTCTGCTCATACCCAGGTGCTTGTACTTCTCTTGTGGCTGTACTCGTGCTTCGTTCAGGCCTGACTTCAGTTTGCGTTTCTTGAGGCTCTCTGGCTCCACGAAGCGTGTGGAGGAGTGTATGGGTCAGGACCCAGGAATTCTAAGAGGGAGAATCTTGGCGAGACTAAGGACCATGGGGATGAGTAGGTTTAGCAAGAGCCGGAGGCCGAAACTGAGGATTCTCATGCTTGATTCTACTGGCCTTGCTTGTGCCTCTCGAGCTTCTAAAGGCTGTAATGGACTTTCAGGACGGTCTTTGTGCCGGTTTCCTTCCTGCGTTTAGCATACTTGATACTCCTTTGGTGTTGATGTTGTAGCTGTAGCTTCTTACCTCGTCTCTGGATCGTACTTTGACTTTTGGCAGAGGGGACATTCAGCATGTTCTTCTTGGTGCTTGGAGATAACCTAGTTGATTCTTGGTACCAAAGTAGATCTCCTGGACATGTTGTTTGCGCGAGCAGTAGTTTCGATGCCAAATAAAGAAGGTGGAAACATTGGTTGAACTTTGCCATTGATTCTTGGTCACTCTCAACTACGTAGTACTGCCATCTGCCCCTCGGAGGTAAGCCACCATCAATGCTGGGATGACCTTGCATCGTGCTTTCAGGGAACCCAGAGGATCCTAGGCATGCTCTTCCAAAATCTGGAGGTTTAGAGATACATCTTTCTATAGGTTCGAGGATGAGATCGGAGGTTGTATAGACTTTCATCGTGCAACCTGGAGGCTGGATGGACCTTAATCAAGGAACCCGTTGCTTGCATGGACCTTAGTCCAGGAACCCTTAGGTTATAAGGATTTTTGTCCGGGAACCTGATGGTTGTGTGGACCTTCAAGGGGACCTTCCCGTATATCTTTTCGACTCAAAGTCGTCTTCGTCGGGTAGACTCTCGTTGATTGCTAGGTAAGCTTTTTGGAGCAGTGTCTTCCTTTGTGTCGTCCAGCAATCCTTTTGGAAGGCTTAAAGACGGAACAAGATGTGTTAGACTCGTAAACCTGGAGTATAGGGATGCTTCACATTCCACCTTCCTTAGATAGGTTACTCGTGAATTTTTCCGAAGAGATAGCAGGTCTCTCTTAGGGACCCGGAGATTTAATGGCAGGATATTGGGATCGAACGGAACCTTGGTACTGCTTCAGAATCCGGAGATGTTGTTGGGACCCGAAGGTCGTTTCTGGAGCCCGGAGGCTGCCCTAGACCCGAAGATCGCTTTAGAACCTGGAGGTTGAGTGAGGACCCAGAGGTCGATGGGGAACCTAGAGGTTCCTCTAGACCCTGACGTCGTATTTAGGACCTGAGGTCGTTTTGGGACCTAGAGGTCGATTGAGAACCCGAAGGTTCTTCTAGACCCTGAGGTCGTATTTAGGACCCTAAGGTTGTTTTGGAACCCAGAGGTCGATTGGGAACCCGGAGGTTCCTCTAGACCCTGAGGTCGTTTAGAGACCCGGAGGTCGATTGGGAAACCATAGGTTCTTCTAGACCCTGAGGTTGTTTTAGAACCCGGAGGTCGATTGGGAACCCGGAGGTTCTTCTAGACCATGAGGTCGTATTTAGGACCCTGAGGTCATTTTAGGACCTGAAGGTCGATTGGGAACCCGGAAGTTCCTCTAGACCCTGAGGTCGTTGTTGGGTCCGAGGGTTATAAAGAACCTGGAGGTTTACCTTTTCCAGGTCCTGAAGAAATTTGTTCAGGACCCAGAGACTGCATGGGGACCCGAAAGTTCTTAATAACCCAGGGGTATTTGATTTGTATTTAAGGGACCGTATTCTGCCATCCTAGGTGAGGCCACTACCGGTACCTGTTGGGATTTCGCATTCCACCGCTTGGAAGCTGGTCCTTATAGAGTTCCCGTGCTGCATGCTGCTTTCTACAGAAAGCCACTATCAGACTTAGAGGTGCTGGTTATGGATTCGGAAACCCAAGTGCCAGGCTTACGCTGCGTTCCACGTCTGGAGAAGCCAGAATTTATGTATTGCTCCATGCACGTGGCAGTACTTATGCAATATACAAACTCCCTGAATTAACCCGGAGGTGTCACAGTACTCTTGCTTATGGGGCCCTGATATGGCTCTAGGCCTATACCGGGGTTATAGGTAGTTTTGACAAGCATACTCAGGTTGATCAGACCTAATCCTGCCTTAGGTATCATACCCATTGTTATTGTCGCTCTCTGTACAAACTCTGAGTTTGAATACAGTACATTGCATTTGCGCACGAGTTTGGAAAGTTTTTACCTTTCATTTTTAGATGGTGTTAAGGATAGGAGCAGAGGTCGGAGCCGGAGCTTCGTAGTCGGAGTCGGAGTCAGAACTTCTTCATGCGGGTGTATGGATACCAGGGTCATGCCCGGAAACAAGAGTAGTATTTTCCAAAATTATTTACTCCCAATAGTTTGCCCTTTATCTTTCGATTTCATGGGTGAAGTCAGGAGATAACATGTGTAGTTTGGCCAACCGGAGTCGTTCCATCTCAGCATGCTTATTGTGGACAGGATGCTGCTTCCCTTTTTCTGATTTATTCTTAGGCCTGGACCGTGTTAGAACCTGGAGGAGAGTCATTTTTCAGATGGTAGACCGGGGTCTTGATGAATACTTCCAGGTTCTAGACCTGTTCGAAGGTGATCTTGTAAGATTCGGGACCTTGATCTTGTATTTCAGTGAACGACAAGATTTGCTTTCCGGCTTGTAACCCACGTAGGTTTCTTCCATTGATGTAGGGTTCGGCGGAGATGGACTTGCTGATGCTTCAGTGAGCTTTGACATTCGTCAGCTGGATACATGGTCCTTAGACCTGTAACAGGACCTTAGAGGAATGGAGATCTTTGTTCAGGCATGGATGCTACTTCTCTTGGAGGACCAGTAGATTTATCCTTGAGAGCCTTGAGGCTCCTTGGAACTAGTGCTCTGGCACATGAGGATCTGTAGATATTCTCTTTTTGTCGATGTCGTTTAGTAACTTCTTCTGGCTGCTCTCTGCTCCCTCTTGGGTGAGCCACTCTCAGCGTTTCTTGGATGTCACTAAATGACCCGTCGCTTTGTCTTGAATCCTCCCTTTAGTGGGCAAGCCAACAAGATTTGTTGACGCATGTTTGCCCCTTGGGTTGAGTGTTAACTCGTTTGCCCCCTCTTTTCTCTCAGATATCTCTTTCGTAGAAGTTCAGGAAGGTATGTGCCCTGGACCTACTTCCTTGTAGACTGGCGTATTCTTGACTCCTTCACTGCGAATTCCCGTTTCTTACAACTTCTCGAGGGATGCAGCCTTGGAGACTTGGAGAGGCATGGATCCTGAGTTTCCCCGGGAGTTTGTAGGGGGTAAAAGGCCTTAATTTCCTTTAGAGATATATCAGGGTTTGTTGCCGGGAAAAGCGGTAGTAAGGTGGTCGGAGCTTGCTTTTTCGTGGAGCCATTGGATTTCACCTCCATGTAAGGTGGGCATCCGGAGACCCGGAACCTGGATCCGGGACCTGGGATCCGGGACCTGGAATCTGGAACCCGGAACCCATAGATGAATAATAGGTGGAAAGTATGTTCTTCGGCTTCTTTTACCCTCCTTTGCTCTAATTGGACCCAAGAATCATAAGGCCAGCATGTCTTGATGTAGAGTTCGTGTTTTTCTTCGGCTCCTTTGCAGGATGCAGAGAAGCAGTGTTCCCGGCGCTTGGGCAGGGATCCTTTCGCGGAACAACTACAATGGAAGTTGATGAGTACTAAAAGGCGTTCTATACACCCAACTATTAGGCTTATGTAGGATTCCACTACCACTTAGATTCTAAAGCCTAAAGAGAAAGGTGGTTCTCCGGTTGTGGGAACTGAAATTCGCACTATCGATTTCCGTCTAAATTAGAAAACTAGGAAAAACCTAATTTCCTAGAGGTCCCGGAGATCTTTTAATACCACACGCTAAGCAATCAGAACACGAGATATCAACGACAAAATATAAAAATCGTAAAAGGAGAGGAAGATAGATCTTATTCCGAATCTGTGTTTGAGCGTTACAACAAGGTATAAGCCTGGGCTCGAGAGCTCTCAACGAGATTCCTAGTTCTAGCAACCCTAAGACGGCTAAACCTAATTGAGTCGCAGCTCGAAATAACAAAAACGGAAATATGCCTAAATCGTTCTAAGTGCTAAGTTTGCTCTAAAAAAGTCTCCCTTCATGCTTCTCGCTTAGGACATCTTATATACTCGCTCCTAGGTTGGTTTACGCTTTTCCCCCTCTGCCCTTAAGCCGTCATAGCATAAAAATGGAGATATTCCATTTTTTTCTGATCTTCGTAATTATCTTCAAAATTTCGTATTTATCCGCGGAAACTTGACATTTATCTTTTCTTGCGAACCAAGCGTAAACCGTCATGCGGCTTACGGGCTGTTGGTTAAGAAATCATAAGTTGGGCCTCTAGTCATGTCTTAGGTCCCTTTGGGCCGTCTTTTGACTCGAAGCGTTTATTACGGCTTCTTTCGATAAAGAACGAACTTTCCGTAGTTTTTCCGCAAAGTTTGATCGATTACTTTGAATGGCGGAAAAAATGAAATGGGTTCGCTACGGTCTTCTGGAGATAGCATTGAAGGGTAGACGACAATGCATGGACTTGTGTCATAACGACGTTTTGGAAGAGCTCGGTCGCTACGCAGCGATCAAACGGAACGCACGCTCGGTCGCTACATAGCGATCGAGCTTTGCTCGAGCGGGACGGATGCTTGGTTGCTATGTTGCGACCGAGCGGGACGTGCGTTCGGTCGCTATGTAACGACCGTGCGACCTTATTCGGGCTTTTCTCCGATGTCTCGTGTTTCCTCCGCAAAGTTCTTCGTAAGAATGAATCTTTTCCGAAAAATTATTTGTCGAATTTAGTTCTTATTTTCTTCTTCGGATGTTTCGAGTGTTAACTTCGTCGCAACCGTTTTTGACCCCAACAGTTAGCCCCCCAGCTCGTTAGAATCGTGGACTAAGAGACGAGATTCTAGCGCGCGGTTTGACGATTTAGGCAAAGTTAGGCGTATCAGACGAAGTTTATGCTCTAAACCCCGCAGAAGAAAGTCATCGAGAGAGTATATAAAAAGTTCTAAACCCATACTTCTATAAGTAGTGAGCTCTTGTCATTCATTTCCTTCATACCTTCCCTTCTTCAAACCTTCAAATCCTTCAAATCCTCTCTAGCTCCCAAATTTTACCTTTCAACATGTCTTCCTCCCAAGGCGGCAAGGGAAATTCCGACGTTGAGATGGGCGAGGCCACCTCTCCGGCTCCGATTCCGATGTCTCCCGTCGAGGTGCCGGCTTAGTTGCTGACCATCTCTCCTTCTGAGAGAAACTAGTTCGTTGCAGAGCCGAGAAGGAACCGGTTCAAGCTGATACCGATATCCCATCCTCTTCTGCACTGGCCGTTGCTACGGGTCATGGGACCGAGGTCCAGGTTCCGTAAGGCGCATGAACTCTTGCTAACTCAGGCATTCAGGATACTTCGGATCTCCCCGCCTGATCAACCACGACTCCGATCCTCATCGAGGATAAGGAGAGGGCTACGGAGTCAATGCCTCCTCCTCCGGTCAGAAAGGAGATCGTTCTAGCTGCGTGCTCCTAGTGCTGTTCCGGTTGCTCAGCCTAAGAGCTGGAAAAGGAAGTTCACTAAGGGCAGTGATGGGGAATTTTCGCAATAAGGAGGCTCGAGTGTAGCGTCGGGACTCCGCGGAAAGGTCTGTCGCCAACTCAACTCCTTTTTTTTATATGACGATATATTATTTTATTTTTTTATTTCTAACTGTTTTCTCGTTTTGCAGTTCATGTCGTTGATCGATGGGATGATCAGCGAGTGCGGTTCCGAGGCCAGTCGTCTTGCCGGAGAGTTGTCGGAGCTGCAGGGTAGATGGACCTCGGGAAGACGGCGAGTCGAAAGTGTCGAAACTCGAGGTCAAGATAGGGGGCTCGAGAGGGACCTCGGGAAGACGGCGAGTTCACTGCTTAAGGAGAAGAAGGCCAGGAAGGCCAAATCTTTGGAGGTGTGTCGGCTTCAGCGTCAGATCGAGGGCGATACAGGATTAGCTAGCCGCGGGATCCGAGAGGCCACAGACGCTCTCCGCTCTGAGTTTCAGGCTTCCTTGGCGAAGATCTCTGCCTTTCTGGGCTCCCTCGAGTGCATCCGGAGCAGGGATTTGACCTTGGCGACGATCGAGGGCGGGATGACCGTAGTTTGGGCGTTCCAGAGTGAGACTCCTCCGAACTTAGAGGCCGAAGAGACCCGGCTGTCCGGCTGCAAGAGGGGTTTGGCAGCCGTGGATGGAGATTTCGATCTTGTCCTAGTTTATCTGAAATCTGCGTGCTTCCTTCCGACGTGTTCAGAAGACCCAGAGGGGAAAGATCCCATGGTCGGAGAAAAAGGAGGTGACGCGGCTCCAGGTTTGGACGAAGCAATGGGTGAAGAGGGGGCGTGAGTTCTGAGGATGACTGTGGTTAGATCTCTTGCGAGAGATTTTTTTTATGTTTGATGTTTTGGCCTTAAATGGCCTTATTTCATGTTTCGGGACTATCGATTTGCGTTTTTCATGAGTTTACGTATGGTGTGGAAGGAGAGTAATGAGTTGTCGTCTCATACCCTTCTTCGATGTGAAATGTTTCGTTCGAGATCCGATTCGAGAGTTGTTCCGCCAGATAAGGATTTTGCGGGATATCTGAAGATGTCGAATATAAACATAGAGGCATGGTTTTGGGATCTCGTATCTTTTTGATATCATGCCTTGAGATGTTAGAGACCAGTGCGCTGGGTTTAGGGCAAGACCTAGGTTTACTTTCGGTTTTATGATTTATGCGGTGACTAGCCGGCTATCGATTTATCTGTCGCGATTTTAACCTAATTCGTACCGATTTAAAGTCCGCGATAGGTTCTCGGCTTACATGATTTGTTAGATATGAATCGAGCATCTTTCCGGAGACAATTTTTAAGCCAACCGGAAATGCAGGACCAAAATTTCGGGTTTCTTTTATAGCGCTATTATCCTTTTGTCGGATGTATGAGAGTCATCTTCGTGAGATGGCTATGTCTGTTTAGGACGTTCGAGAGTTCGATGTGATCAGCACCGGACTTGGCGGCAGATGCCGCCGTTTTGAGTTTTTGCGCAAAATATGTGTTAACATGTTCATTGTTTTTTTGTGAAGGAGGTTCCGTTGTCGTCGTTCGGAAGAAGTAACTCTCGAGGCATCTTTTGCGACGTCTCGCGATGCCAAAGGTTGCTTCTCCCTAACGGCTGATTTATTTCCGAATATCGAAAATGATTTGCGGATAAAAAATAATTTGCTTTGTTAAGATATGTCGGAAACATCGAAGGCGTGGTCGGATGTTTTCGAATTTGAGAGTATACGAGTATACATTCCACTCCCCCCCCTTTTTAATGACGGGGGACAATTGAATTTGCCTTTTGACAAACTGCCTACGTACTCCTTATGAAGATCAAGCCGTCTCGTAGTTCGGTGATTGCGAGTTGGTTTGCTTAGTGATATTATTTTTTGAGATGCATCGCGTTCCAGGTCCTTGAAATTTTTACGCCTTGCATGTTGGCTATTTCGTAGCAGCCTGGTCGGACGTCTTTTTCGATTTTATAGGGTCCTTCCCAGTTTGCTCCAAGCTTTCCCGCGTTTCGTTCAGCGGTGTTTTGGAAGACTTTGTGAAGGACCAGATCTCTTTGATTAAATCTGCGATTCCGTACATTGGAATTATAGTACTTTGCGGCTGCGTGTTGGTAATTTTGGATTCGGCTGAGCGCTCGATCTTGGCGTTCGTTAATGAGATCGAGATCATCCAGGAGCATGGCATTATTGAGCTCCTCTCGTTCGGGAAGTAATCTTCTTCGAACACCAGAGAACTCTATTTCCACGGGAATCATGCATTCCGTTCCGTACACCAGAGCGAAAGGGGTTTCTCCCGTTGCCCGCCTCGGGGTGGTACGGTGGGACCAAAGGACTCCCTCGAGTTCGTCGGCCCACCTGCCTTTTTTGGCCTCTAAGCGTTTCTTCAGTCCGTCGAGAATGGTTTTATTGATCGTTTCAGCTTGTCCGTTACACTGTGGATACCTGGGCGTCGACTTCTTGAGTCGTATCTTCCATTTTTCGCAAAACGCCTCAAACCGGGTGGAGATAAACTGAGATCCATTATCGGTTACAATCTCGTAGGGAACTCCATGGCTACAGATGATGTTTTTCCATACGTCTTTTATACTTGCGTACGAATCTGTCTCTACTCATTTTGAGAAGAAATCGGTGAGGACTAAAAGGAAAAGCTTTTGCTTTGAATTATGAAGGGGTCCGACGATATCCATGGCCCAGCGCATAAAGGGATAGGGCGATGTGAGGAGGAGAGAACTTCGGCTGGTTGTCGGATGGTTGGAGCATGCCTTTGGCATTTTTCGCATTTTCGTTCGAACTTCTCGCTATCTCCGATCATCGTCGGCTAGTAGTATCCATGGCGTTTGATTTTCACTGCCAGCGATCTTCCACCGGAATGGTTACCGCAGGACCCAGAATGTACTTCCCCCTTCCAAGCACGTCATGAATGGTCCGGAGAATCTTCACTTGTAAATTTCGCTGTCCATTGTTACGTAGCGCGCGACCTGTGTTCGGACTTTGCGGGCTGCCCATTTCTCGGTGGGCAGTTGTTCGTCGATAATGTAGTCTCGAATTGTCTGAAGCCATGGAGTATCGCAGCCGTAATCAGATTGCTCCGATTGCGGTTGTATCGTAACTTCTTCTTCCTCGTCATCTTGACCTTCTATAAGGTTGACGACGGTTGGTGGGCTGATGCTCGGATGCTCGATGAACTCGACCGAAATTACTCTTTTAAGTCCTGAGTCAGAACTTGATGCTAGGGCCCCGAGAGCATCTGCCTGGACGTTTTCGGAACGGGGGATTCACGTAAGAGCAAAACAGTCAAACTCTTGAGCTAGATTTTGAACTAGTTTGAGGTACGCGTCCATCTGTTCGTCCCTGGCTTCGTAATCTCCGCTGAATTGACTCGCCACTAGCTGGGAGTTGCAGTAAGCATGGATGTTGCGTATCTTCAAGCCTTGAGCCAATCGCAGCCCTGCGATGAGTGCTTCGTATTCGGCCTCGTTGTTTGAGGCGTGGAATTCCAGCCTGAATGATTTCTCCAAGATCTCGTTCCTCGGAGATGTTAGGCGAATTCTGATACCTGATCCTTGCTCGGATGAGGATCCGTCAACGTGGAGCAGCCAGGTGGAATTTGGTTCCTCGTTGGTTATGGTCCCCGTCGGTAGTTCGACCAAGAAGTCTGCGAGTACTTGTGATTTTGCGCTTGTTCTCGGTCGGTACTCGATATCATACTCGCTCAACTCGATTGCCTACTTGGCCAGTCGGCCCGACTGACTCGGGCTATGCAGTATCGTCCGTAGGGGAAAGGTCGTGAGGATGACGATCGTGTGGGATTGGAAATACGGTCTTAGTTTTCGAACCGATGTTACGAGCGCGCACACTAATTTTTCCATTAGCGGGTACCTAGATTAGGCATCCAGCAAGATTTTGCTTATATAAAAAATAGGTTTCTGTTCACCGCGTTCTTTCCTGATCAGGACGCCGCTCACATCTGTTGCCGATACAGCAATGTACAAGAACAACAGTTCCCCCTCCACGGGTTTTGCGAGGACTAGAGGAGAAGCTAAATACCACTTCAGCTGTTGGAAAGCATTTTCGCATTCTTCCGACCATTCGAATTTTTTATTTCCCCGTAGAACATCATAGAAGGGCAGGCACTTTTCCGTTGATCATGAAATAAATCGGTTAAATGCTGCGACTCTACCGGTCAGTCTTTGGACTTCCCGCTTATTCTATGGTGAAACCATCTCGATCAATGCGTTGATATGTTTTGGATTAGCTTTGATGCCGCGGTATGTGACTAGGTAGCCGAGGAACTCCCCTGATGCCACGGCAAATATGTATTTTGTCGGGTTGAGCTTCATGTTATGGGAATTTAACTGCACGAAACATTCCTCGAGATGTGATACGTGATCCTTTGCTCGGAGGGATTTGACGAGCATGTCGTTGATCTAGACCTACATCGTTTTACCGCGTTGTTTGGAGAAAATACGGTTCACGAGTCGTTGGTAACTTGCGCCATCGTTTTTGAGGCCGAAGGGCATTACCCTGTAGCAATAGGTTCCGCGATCGGTAATGAACGCAGTCTTCTCGCGATCGTCAAGGTTCATCATAATTTTATTGTAACCTGAGAAGGCGTCCATGAAAGACAGAAGTTCGTTGCCTGCCGTTGTTTCTACCAACGATCGATATGTGGCAGAGGGAAACTATCCTTTGGACAGGCCTTGTTTAGGTCGGTAAAATCCACACAAACTCGCCATTTCCCGTTTTTCTTCTTGACAAGTACAGGGTTGGCGAGCCAGTCTGGATATCTCACCTCCGTTATTGACTCGACTTTAAGCAATTTTTTGACCTCGTCATTTACGGCAGAAGCACGTTCGGATCCTAGCTTCCGCCTTTTTTGTTTGACGGGTTTGAAAGTCGGATCGATATTTAATTCGTGACACGTTATGTTAATGTCGATCCCTGGCATATCTTCTGCAGCCCATGCGAAAGTATTTGGTTCTTTTTTAAACAGGTTATGAGTTCTGTCCTCAAAGGCTCGCGGAGATTGGCTCCGATCTCGTCGCAGCGTTCCGGAAATGCTTCGTCGAGACAGACCGTGACCCCATGTTCGCAAGTTGGTTCGCGTTTTTCCTCTAGGGCAGTGATGTTACGAGACTGCCAGAAGAGTTCCGCTGAATCTTGACTTCGCGAATCCTCGTTGGAGATCTTTTTCTCCGCTTTTCTAGGAGTGATCTCGAGGTCTGGTCTTTTTCGTTTTTTTTCTGCGGCGTAACACACCTGTGATACTCTCAGATTTCCCCATATTACCTCGACTCCGTTAGGGGTTAAGAACTTGAGGCAAAGATGGTACGTTGATGGGATGGCACGCATGGCGTTCAACCATGGTGTTCCCATGATAACGTTGTAAGATGCGGGAGGTCAACGACAAGAAAGTCCGTGACTCTTGTCACGTTTCCGGCTTTGACTGCGAGATTAATCGACCTGTAGGCCATGGTTGTTTCTCCCGAAAGTCCTAGTAGTGGGCTAGGGTATTTTGCGATTTCGGATTGATCGATCCCCATTTTTCTGAGAGTATCCTTGAAGATGATATCGGCCAAACTCCCGGTGTCGATTAGCACTCAAGCAATGTCGATATCTCGAATCGTCAGCTTGATAACAAGGAGATTGTTTCAAGGTTTGGCTCGATCGACCGTTTCTCCCCCCTTAATTGAGATGACGTTCGCACACGTCGAGTCTTGCATATCGTTTCTGATCGTTGAGTGGCTTTTTGCGGGTTAGATTGATCCGTACCCACCCTCATCCTAGCGCCAAACTGCGGGAACCAAAATTCGCACTGTCGATTTCCGTCTAAATTAGGAAACTAGGAAAACCCTAATTTCTCAGAGGTCCAGGAGATCTGTTAATACCACACGCTAAGCAATCATAACACGAGATATCAACGACAAAGTATAAAAATCGTAAAAGGATAGCAAGATAGATCTTATTCTGAATATGTGTTTGAGCGTTACAACAGGTATAAGCCTGGGCTCGAGAGCTGTAGGCGAGATTCCTAGTTCTAGCAACCTTAAGACGGCTAAACCTAATTGAGTCGCAGCTCGAAATAACAAAAACAGAAATATGCCTAAATCGCTCTAAGTGCTAAGTTTGCTCTGAAAAAGTCTCCCTTCATGCTTCTCGCCCAGGACTTCTTATATACTCGCTCCTAGGTTGGTTTACACTTTCCCCCTCTGCCCTTAAGCCTTCATAGCAAAAAAAATGGAGATATTCCATTTTTTCCAATCTTCGTAATTATCTTCAAAATTTTGTATTTATCCGCGGAAACTTGACATTTATCTTTCCTTGCAAACCAAACGTAAACCGTGACGCGGCTTACGGTCTGCTGGTTAAGAAATCGTAAGTTGGGCCTCGATTCATGTCTTAGGTCCCTTTGGACCGTCTTTTGACTCGACGCATTTATTACGGCTTCTTTCGACAAAGAACAAAATTTCCGCGGCTTTTCCGCAAAGGTTGATCGATGACTTCGAATGGCGGAAAACATGAAATGGGTTCGCTACGGTCTTCGGGAGATAGCATCAAAGGGTAGATGAGAATGCATGGACTTGTGTCGTATCGACGTTTCGGAAGAGCTAGGTCGCTACGCCGCGACCGAACAGAACGCACGCACGGTCGCTACGTAACAACCGAGATTCGCTCGAGCTCTGTCGCTACGTAGCGACCGAGCGGGAGGCGCGCTCGGTCGCTATGTAGCGACCGAGCTTGGCTCGAGCTTGGTCCCTACGTAGCAACCAAGCGGGACGCGTGCTCGGTCGCTGGCTTGAGCTTGGTCATTACGTAACGACCGAGCGGGACGCGCGCTCGGTCGCTACGTAGCGACCGAGCGGGACGGACGCTCGGTTGCTATGTAGAGACCGAGCGGGACGTGCGTTCGGTCGCTATGTAGCGACCGTGCGACCTTATTCGGATTTTTCTCCGATGTCTCGTGTTTCCTCTGCAAAGTTCTTCGTAAGAATGAATCTTTTCCGAAAAAGTATTTGTCGAAGTTAGT
This sequence comes from Brassica napus, assembly GCF_020379485.1. Lineage (NCBI taxonomy): Eukaryota > Viridiplantae > Streptophyta > Magnoliopsida > Brassicales > Brassicaceae > Brassica > Brassica napus. The sequence goes on from NC_063434.1 coordinate 16,547,447, forward strand.
TCTTATTTTCTTCTTCGGATGTTTCGAGTGTTAACTTCGTCGCAACTGTTTTTGACCCCAACACCGGTTACCTCTTAATGGTTGCCTGGTACGCCCGTGATATTTCCAGGAGCTCGTCGTCTGACTCCTCCTGTCTTTAGAATTCATCCAAGTTGTAAACCCGGGCGGAAAATGTTGTGTCCCGCTTGAGAACCTTGCATCTTTCTCATATGAGGCGGAGTTGTGAGTCTGGAAGTATGGATGTCGTCTAGGGCTTGCTTGGTGATGGCTGCCCCCATTGTGTCCGAAGGTAGTTGAGACTTATTGTGTAGTGAAGATCCAGAACCAGCAGGAGTCAATAATTGTAGACATCAGCTTTGGGTTGGGACTCGGAACCGGCAGATCCGAAGACTGCGGGGATTTGATTTGAGGATAGGACCCGGAACCAGCAGGAACCAGGGACTGCAGAAAGTCTGATCTGAGGATAGGACCCGGAACCAGCAGGAACCAGGGACTGCAGAAAGTCTGATCTGAGGAATAGGATCCATAACCAGCAAAAACAAGTAGGAACCAGTTGGTAATTCCATTTTAGCGTTGTGTTATCCTCCCTTGAGGAGGTGTTTCCAGCTGTGTGAGGTTTAGATCTGGTAAGAATACAACATTTCTTACCCCTAGATGGTTGGGGTTAAAATATTCTGAAGGAATAGATGTAATGTCTCTTCCGCCTATCACCATCATCACGTAGCATATGACTGCCCCTTCTTATAGCACCACACTGTTAGGGGATTTTTGTGTACAAGTGATTCGTGCTCAGCACTATGGAATGATAGGAAGAAGGAGATTGGTCGTCGTGATACTTTCTCCTACTTCGGTCGTGGATAAGCCAGGAGATCCTGCTCTGAGGGTAGTGCCATACGGGTATGGGCTGGTATATGTCGTCAGTGCCTTAGTAGCAGTAAGAAAGGTCGGCTGTTAGAGAGGAACCGCCTGTCTGTAGTGAAGAACGCAGGGTCTTCTCGGTCTGCAATTGATGGTCCCGACTCCAGGGTCGGTCCTTGGATGCCTCCTGATCTGTAGTTGATGGTTCCGACCACCAGGGCGGTCACTAAGGGTCTAGGGGTGGAACCATGGAAGGTGTTTGGGTTTATAGCTGCATCCTTCAATGGGGATTGCCTGCGTACCCTACAGTGAGGGATCAAGCCGTTCGTAGTTCTTTTATGTGGAGGCACGGAGCCTTGATGGGCGCGTAGCCTGATGGAGACACATAGCCTTAATGGAGGCACGTGGCCTAGGGAGCACGTAGCTCTGTAGGTTATTGGAGTCATCCGTTCTAGGGGGCACATAGCCCGAACAGATGGTAAACCTGTCGATATGCTGCAGTGAGCATGAAGCGTTGATGTGCTTCAGTGAGCATGGATGGACCTTGCTGATGAGCTGGAGATCGTGGCCTCAGCCAGTCTGTAGAGTTATAGACATGCTGCAGGGAGCATATATCTTCCGCTGGTCGATAGTAACAGCCGGGATCAGCCTCTCCTAGGCTTGTCCGAGAAGAAGGTCTTCTAGGTGTAGAATCTTGCCTTGGCGGCTGTAGAATTGGTGAGTTCTGGTTATGGACGTCACTCCCATTTTCCTTTAGGTTTAGAAACCTATATTTATAGAAGAGATCGTGCCTCCTCTTTTAGGGTTTGGAAATATTCCATATATCCGTAGATAATAGAATATTTCCATTCTTCTTCAAGGACGACCGATATATGGAAATACTTCCTCTTTCTCTTGGATTTAGGAAGATCCCTTTTTCTCTAAGTTGATTACCTGATAAATGGAAGATTTCCATTTATCTTCTGGCAGGGGAAATCACTTGGCCTGGAAGACGGAGGAAGGTCCCAGACTCGGGGACAGGACCCGGGACCCAGAGGCAGGAACCCGGACCCTGGGGGCAAAGACCAGGAAGAAGGAAGCTGGAGTAATCTCTTCATGGAATATTTTTCCCCAACACTTAGAGGTTTTAAATAATATTGGGACCCGGAGGTCCCTTTTTAGGGAACCCGTAAGTTCTGGACCCTGAGGTCTCTAATAGGACTTGTAGTCACCGGATCCTGAGGTCTTTTTCTATGAAACCCGTAGGTTATTGACCCTGAGGCCTTGTATTAGACTCGTGGTCCTTGGTCCCCGAGGTTCTTTTTAGGGAACCCGTAAGTCCCTGGCCCTTAAAGCCTATCTGAGCCCGGAATTCTTTTTCAAAATCCGGACTTAAGTTATAAAGGGAACCGATAGGTTCCTGACCCTGACGTCTCGTTTTAGACTCATGGTCCTTGGACCCTGAGGTCCTTTTAAGGAACCCATAGGTTCTTGGACCTAAAGCTTATCTGAGCCCGGAGTTCTTTCTCAGAACCCGGAATTAAGTTTTAAAGGGACCGCATTCTACCACCCTAGCTGTGGCCACTCTCGGTACCTGTTGGGGATCGCTTTCTACCGCTTGTGGCTGGTCACTATCGAGTTCCCGTGCTGCACTCTGCTGTCTGCAGAAAGCCACTATCAGTCTTAGAGGGTGCTGGTGTGGGTGAAAACCCAAGTGCCATACTTACGCTGTTTTCCACGTCTGGAGAAACATGATATTATTTAGATGCTCCCGGACTTTTGCACTTGCTCAGTGGCAAGTATACATCGTGTCCCCTGTATTAATTTAGCACGTAGCGTTTTGATACAGGTACCTTTCACTTTTTGGTATTTTAGTTTGGGATCCCGATATGCCTGAGGCTATACATGGGTTTTAGGTAGTATTGACGGTATACTCGGGCTTGCGCAGACCCATTCCTACCTTATGTCTCATACTCGTTTTGTTTTTGTGTGGTCGTGCCACTTATCATTGAGGGTTGGCCAGGATCGGAGGTCTCTTTGACCTGATCCAGCTCGTTTGCCCCTTTAAGTATTATGGTATTCGTACTCTCTCTTATAGTCGGAATTATTTTATTATATAGGCTATGTCCGTAGACTTTCAGCGTACATATGAGTAGAAGAACATAATGCTTAAATAAAAGATAGAATAATTATATAGAAATCATGGTCCGGAGACCGTACAAGATATCAGCTTGCGAGATACCCTGGTGGTTAGGCCATGTTTTACCTCTTATTGCTGCGTGACCCGTGGGGTTTGACTTGCTTTCGAGACGAATGTCTTTGTTGGAGGGTTCCTTCATCCTCTACAGGGTTCTGCATCTTTTTGAATCTAGGGACATCGTTTGGGAGCTGTTTAATGCCCCAGCCCTTGCGGATCTCTGTGTTGTTGACGTTTTGGGGCCACTGTCTCCTATCGATGGAGGTTCTCAGCGCCTCGAAAAAGAATGTGGTCGCCTTCGTGCACTGGAGAAAATGGGTTCAGAGGTCCCCTATCTCCGTCTGGTGCCTGCTGGGAGCTCTCTTCCGAGGGGGTTTTGTCGAGGTGTTCGTGACCCACTCGTTTATCTGCGAGACCGCCGGTGGATAACTGTTGAAGTTTCTGGTTATCTTGTCTATGTGAGGCGGAGGACGAGTGATAGAACCAAAATATGGATCACTCTTTCGGTATTGTTGATATGAACTCAGATCCGAGGGGATTGAGAACTGATGGATCGAGGGGTGACACTAAGGGTTGCGGAATAGCCCAAAGATACTACCAGAGATTCGAAGGTTGCCGGATGTGACGCACCGGTCCAACACAACGAAGTGGTTCGCTTGGAGATGACCTCACCAAGAGAAGTATGAATGCTCTAAGCAAAGAACAATGAGAGAAGACTCAAAAATAAGCAAAGGAAAATCGATGTTAATTTTATTAAGGGGATCATCACATACTTATAAGGTTTGTGAGTCAAAGAAACATAAAGACATTTGTGGGAAAAGACAACATAGAAAATAGAAATGAATGAAAACAAGACATAGAATTTCGAAATTTGACTAAGACTGGTCAAGGTGCGGATTCTTATGTTGACTGGTCCAGATTCATAAAGATGTCCAGGTTCATTATGTGGTGATCAGGTCGTTCGCGGTAAGGAGCAGGACGAACGTAAGGCTGCCCGCCTGGTTGATCGTCGATGATCCATGAACGGATGAAGAGATAGCTCGACCTAAATCTTCAGAGAGCTTGAGTATCCTTCCTTTGGAGTAGTTGGAAGCATCTATCATCATGAAATCATCAAAGTGGTTGGAAAGGTCGTGATCAGCCTGATCCGGGCGTGCGGTACGTCCCAAACGGGCCAGGAAAGACATGCTAAGTCTGAAATCTGATTCTTCTTGATGATCATGGGTTCTGGCTTGACTGTTGGCTCTAGAATGGCGAATGGGTCGGGGAAGAACGCCTGTGGTTCGGCTGATTCGGTCATCAGGTCGTGGATCCATCCTTAGGTCACGTCCGGGTGCACGCGGGTCGATCCGGTACACGGCTCTGTCCGTTGATCTGGTACGGCTGAATGGCTGAACCCCAGTTGGACTGATCTGATCGTCCTGGTCACCATGCTGAGTCTGCTCCACGTCCTGGTCCAGGTCCTGGGTTCTATCATTCCCTCACTCTTCAAAAGGATTTGACCACAAATCCGGATCATCTTCGCAAAAAGGAGATAAATCAGAAACATTAAAACTTGAAGAGATATCATGCTTACCCTGAAGATCAAGCTGGTAAGCATTGTCATGGAGTTTTCTGAAAATATGGAATGGACCATCGACAAGGGGCATGAGTTTGGACATCTTTTGTTCCGGGAATCGTTCCTTCCTCATGTGGACCCAAACAAGATCACCTTCCTGGAAGATCACTTCTTTCCTTTTCTTGTCTGCAACTCGTTTGTAGCCCTCGGTCTTGGCTTCAATGTTGTCTCAGACCTGTTCATGCAGCTTCTTGGTTGTGTCCACCTTCCTCTTGCCATATGTACTAACTCGTTCACTCAAAGGCAAAGGTAAAAGATCAAGTGGAGACAAGGGATTAAATCCATAAACAACCTCAAAAGGAGAAAACTTAGTAGCTGAATGCAAAGCATGGTTATAAGCAAATTCAACATGAGGCAAACATTCTTCCGAAGTCCTAAGATTCTTTTTAACCAAAGATCTAAGCAAAGCAGACAAGGTTCGGTTAACTACTTCAGTTTTCCCATCAGTTTGTGGATGACAAGTTGTAGAGAACATCAATCTAGTACCTAGCTTAGACCACAAGGTCTTCCAAAAATAGCTAGGGAACTTAGCATCACGATCAGAGACAATGGTCTTAGGCATTCCATGCAATCTAACAACTTCCTTAAAGAATAAATCTGCAACTTGCACAGCATCATCAGTTTTGTGACAAGGAATGAAATGAGCTATTTTCGAGAACCTATCAACAACCACAAAGATAGAATCTCGTCCAGCTTTAGCCCTAGGCAATCCAAGCACAAAATCCATAGAAATGTCTACCCAAGGATGAGAGGGAATGGGTAGAGCTGAGTACAAACCGTGGTGTGATGCTTTAGGCTTAGACTTCTTGCACACCACACATCGGCTACAGATCCTCTCAACATCTTTCATCAGGCTCGGCCAGTAGAAATGGTCATGAACCGCCTTGTAAGTCTTCTTGACACAAAAGTTTCCCATAAGCCCACCTCCATGAGCTTCCCTGAGAAACAACTCCCTCAAAGAACATTGGGGCACACACAAACGGTTATCAAAGAATAAGAAACCAGAATTTTGAAAGTATTTGCCATAAGCAAACTTTGAGCATTTTCGAAAAATCTCTTTAAAATCCTGATCAGAAGCATAAAGATCCTTGATAAATTCAAAGCCAAGCAATTTAGTTTCAAGGGCTGAGAGAAGAGTATACCTTCGAGACAATGCATCGGCCACAACATTCTCCCTACCTTGTTTGTACTTGATCACATAAGGGAATGTCTCAATGAACTCCATCCAACGAGCATGCCTCTTGTTAAGCTTCTACTGACCCTTAAGGTGTCTTAGAGACTGATGATCAGTGTGGATGATGAACTCCTTAGGCAAAAGATAGTGCTGCCACGTTTGAAGGGCCCTCACCAAGGCATAGAGTTCTTGGTCGTATGTGGGGTAGTTGAGCATGGATCCTCCAAGCTTCTCACTGAAATAAGCCATTGGTTTTCCATCCTGCATCAACACAGCACCAATACCAACACCAGAAGCATCACATTCGATTTCAAAAGCTTTAGGAAAATCTGGAAGTACAAGTAAAGGGGCGTGAGTCAACTTCCCTTTAAGGATTTCAAATGCTTCTTCCTGAGCTGGTCCCCATTTTAACCCCACGTTCTTCTTGATTACTTCAGTAAGAGGAGCGGCCAAGGTACTGAAGTTTTGAACAAATCGCCTATAGAAGCCGGCAAGGCCATGGAAGTTGTTTACTTCACCAATGGTGGTCAGAATCAGCCAGTCCCGGATTGCTTGGACCTTCTGCTCGTCCACTCTCAAGCCATCTGCACCTACAACAAAACCTAGAAAGACCACATGATCTGTGCCAAAAGAACACTTTCCAAGGTTAGCAAACAAACGTTCCTTTCTAAGGACTTCAAGAACAGATTTCAAATGCTGTTTATTCTCATCAAGGCTTTTGCTGTAAATAAGAATGTCATCAAAGTAAACCACAACAAAATGACCAATAAAAGACCTCAAGACATGATTCATTAGGCGCATGAAAGTACTAGGTGCATTAGTGAGACCAAAGGGCATGACAAGCCACTCATACAAACCTAGTTTTGTTTTAATGGCCGTCTTCCATTCATCACCTTCTTTCATCCTAATCTGATGATAGCCACTTCTCAAATCTATCTTAGAAAAGTACTTAGAACCATGGAGTTCATCAAGCATATCATCAAGACGACGAATAGGATGTCGATACTTTACCGTGATGTTGTTTATGGCCCGGCAGTCCACACACATCCTCCAGGAGCCATCCTTCTTTGGTACAAGTAGAACAGGCATGGCACAGGGACCGAGACTCTCTATGATGTATCCCTTCTCAAGCAAGTCGTTGATCTGTTTTTGCAACTCCTTGGTCTCGACCGGATTGGTGCAGTACGCTGGTCGGTTCGGTAGAGAGGCGCCTGGGACGAGATCGATCTGATGCTCAATGTCTCTCAGCAGTGGCAATCCTTTGGGATTTTCTTCTGGAAATCAGAATAATCCTGCAAGATACCTAAAAACTCACTCGGAATCTCCGGTGCAAGGTCAGAAGAAGATGAGGCCAAGAGACACTCTTTATAAATCAGTAAGAGAAATGGGTTTTGAGAGCAAAGAGACTTCCTTACCTGACTTTCTTTGACAAAGAAGTTGGAGTTTCTGGTACTGGTCTCAGGTTTATCAGCTTTAGAGTCTTCGTCTCGGTTCTTCTTAAGTTGGACCTGGTCTTGATGAACTTCCGAAGGTGACAAAGGCACCAAGGTGATCTTCTTTCCCTGATGATCAAATGAATGCCGGTTTGTGAAACCATCATGCACTGCCTTCTTGTCAAATTGCCAAGGCCGGCCCAAGAGAACATGGCAAGCATCCATGGGAAGCACATTGCACACAACCTCTTCCTCATATCGGCCAATGGAGAGTGGAACTGTGACTTGCTCCTTCACATACTGTTCTCCGGCCTCATTGAGCCACTCCAACCTGAAAGGACGAGAAAGAGGTCGAGTAACAAGCCCAAGTTTCTTTACAAGGGTGTCACTAGCCACATTAGTGCAACTACCTCCATCAATGATTAAAGAACAAACTTTATCAGAAATGAGACATCTAGAGTGAAAGAGATTCTCCCTTTGTTCTTTGTCATTGGATTTTGGGTGGACACTCAAGGCACGCCTAGTAACCAGTAGTGAACCATGGCTCGGCTCATCAAGGACATCTTCATCATAGATCGGTTCAGAACTCTTCACAAAGGTCGAGCAAAACTCATCGATCACTCCATCGACCTCCTCATCAAAGATGGGATCAGTGGTGTCGTCCAAGACCTTCCTAGTAACAAGAAGGGGACCATGAACCGGGAAGTCAAGTGCTTCTTCCTCATCATCATCAGCATCATACACTGGTCCGAGATCCTCCTTGTCTTCTTCAGATTCGACTTCTCCATTCTCCAAGAGCACCATCACCTTTAGGTTTGGACATCGGTTGGCATAGTGGCCAAGGCCATGACACCTAAAGCATTGGATGTCTCTGGTTCGTTTGGTAGCCTCTTCTTTCTTTTCTCTATCAACACGAGCAGGGACATTAGTCTTAAAAGCTGTATTTGTTGTGGAAGAAGACTTACCCTTGTCTTGATAGTTTGGCTTGGAAGCAAAGGTCGGTTTAGAAGCAACGGTCGGTTTAGTGAGACCCTTTCTGTTGACTTGTTGCTCGATCAGCACGGCCTTGTGTAGCATCTGCTCCATGCTGTCATAGTCTTCCAGCTCCATGCGGTCTTGTATGTCCCGGTTGAGCCCGGTAAGAAATCTGGCCATGGTGGCGTCTAAGGGCTCTTCTACATCAGCTTTGATCATCAAGGTCTCCATCTCCTGGTGATAGTCCTCAACTGACTTAGAACCTTGAAGCAAACGCCTGAGTTTATGGTGTAGATCTCGGTGGTAATGGTCGGGAACTGGCGCCTCACCTTCTCTCCTCCTGCTAGTCACAACTCGATCATACCAGTTAATAGCATAGCCAGTAAACTCAGCAGCAGCAAGTCTAACCTTTTTAATATCAGAAAAATTTTGACAATTAAACACAAGTTCAATTTTTCTTTCCCATTCAAGAAAAGCATCCGGATCATTTTTGCCATCAAAACTTGGAATTTTCAATTTCAAACCACCCAAGCCATCATTGGTTCTTTCATTTCTACCAAAAGGATTGACATCACCTCGGTTTTGATGCCTAGGAACTCTCCTTGGACGGTTGATGGATTGATCATCATCATAAGACTCTTCTCGGATTTCTAGGTCGGACCGGCTGTTCCTCCTTGGATGGTCACGTCTGGTTCTGGTTCGTGACTGAGTTGGACGGCCCTGAAGTTCATCTAGCCTCTGATGGATCGCCTCCAAACCTGTATTCAACAAGTTAGACATAGAATCATTGAGAGCACGCATTTGCAAGTTAGATAATCCGGCATGTGAATTTCCGGGTCGGTTTCTTTCTTCTTCACTATCCATGGTTACCTGAAAACTTAAACAAGGTAAAGTTATATATTAAAACCCTCACACACTCAGGTGTTTATCCTCACCCACACACGTGTTTCACTTAATTTTTTTTTTTTTTGGTAATCACACAAAAGAGTTCCTCCCAAAGTTCTAAGAGAGCAAACTAGATCACCCAATGAGCATATCCAAGTGAACCACAAAAGATCAAGAGAGAAAGATAAAGAGATTTAGAGGGGAACCCGCCTTAACCACCTCAATGGCCAGATTTCTCTTCGTCCAGCAGGATTTCTCTTCCACCACCACACCACAAACAAATCAAACTTTGGAATATCTTTTTTTTATATACTTTTTTTTTATATGCGGGTAATGAGGGGACCGGGTTCAAGATAGATAGATAAGAAATTTAGATGAAGAATATGGAAGATGAGATGAAATAGATTGAAAAACAGTTACCGAGAGAGTGGCTCTGATACCACTTGATAGAACCAAAATATGGATCACTCTTTCGGTATGGTTGATATGAACTCAGATCCGAGGGGATTGAGAACTGATGGATCGAGGGGTGACACTAAGGGTTGCGGAATAGCCCAATGATACTACCAGAGATTCGAAGGTTACCGGATGTGACGCACCGGTCCAACACAACGAAGTGGTTCACTTGGAGATGACCTCACCAAGAGAAGTATGAATGTTCTAAGCAAAGAACAATGAGAGAAGACTCAAAAATAAGCAAAGAAAAATCGATGTTAATTTTATTAAGGGGATCATCACATACTTATAAGGTTTGTGAGTCAAAGAAACATAAAGACATTTGTGGAAAAAGACAACATAGAAAATAGAAATGAACGAAAACAAGACATAGAATTTCGAAATTTGACTATGACTGGTCAAGGTGCGGATTCTTATGTTGACTGGTCCAGATTCATAAAGATGTCCAGGTTAATTATGTGGTGATCAGGTCGTTCACGGTAAGGAGCAGGACGGACGTAAGGCTTCCCGCATCGTTGATCGTCGATTATCCATGAACAGATGAAGAGATAGCTCGACCGAAATCTTCAGAGAGCTTAAGTATCCTTCCTTTGGAGTAGTTGGAAGCATCGATCATCATGAAATCATCAAAGTGGTTGGAAAGGTCGTGATCAGCCTGATCCGGGCATGCGGTACGTCCCAAACGGGCCAGGAAAGACAGGCTAAGTCCGGAATCTGATTCTTCTCGATGATCATGGGTTCTGGCTTGACTGTTGGCTCTAGAATGGCGAATGGGTCGGGGAAGAACGCCTGTGGTTCGGCTGATTCGGTCATCAGGTCGTGGATCCATCCTTAGGTCACGTCCGGGTGCACACGGGTCGATCCGGTACACGGCTCTGTCCGTTGATCGGGTACGGCTGAATGGCTGAACCTCAGTTGGACTGATCTGATCGTCCTGGTCACCATGCTGAGTCTGCTCCAGGTCCTGGTCCAGGTCCTGGGTTCTATCAACGAGGGTCCTGCGGGGACCAGATTTTGCGAGCATGTGTAGCTTTGAAGGTTCTTAGGGGAGACCATGCGAAGCGGTTGACGTAAGCTCTCTGGGATCTTTTTGGATATAGGGTCCGGACCCTGCGGAAGGTTCCTGGATTGCCCCTACTGTTGACCCCTGATTCCCGATTCCGCGGGATCTGAGGTCTCCTCTGTAATTGCTATAAGGCCTTGGTCTTTCCCTTTAAGGTGGTCTGGTAGCAGGACCTAGAATTCTCCTGGTCTCCTCGGATTGCTCTGATGCCCCAGGGTGTAGGGAACTTCACTATTTGATGGAGGGTTGAGGGGACTGCTCAATGTCGTGAATCCAGGGTCGTCCTAAGATCATGTTGTATGCCGATTGGCAGTCCACGACCAGGAATTTGGTAGATAGGTTGATCCTTTCAGCATATACTGGTAGAACAACCTCCCCAGCGGTTTGCTTGACCTCGCCGCTGAACCCGATGAGTGGATTTACTTTGCGCGTCAGGGTATTCTCCTCTAACCCTAGGTCTTGGTACGCCGTCATAAAGATGATATTGCTGGAGGACCCGTTGTCTACTAGTATTCTTTTCACCAAACAGTTCGCTATGGTGAGAGAGACAACTAGAGCGTCATGGTGGGGAGCTAATATCTTCTCTCGCTCCTTGGCTGTGAAGCTTATTTCATCGGTACCTAGAAGTAGGCGTTTAGGTTGAGCAGTTTCCAGCCGTGTTTAGCATTACGGGTGCTCTTCTTCGCAGCTGCATGACTCACGCCACTTACTTCAGAGCCTCCTGAGATGACATGAATCACCCAATCCTAGCGAGGTGGTGAGCTTGGTGCGGCTCCTTTGGATTTCCCTGATGCTTCTTTGCTAAGATGAGCATTGGCTATCTCTGAAAGGAATTCTCGTAGATGCCCCTTTTAAAGCAGTTCGTTGACCTCGATATTCAAGGCGACGCAGTCTTCAGTTTTGTGGCCGTGATCGCGATGGTAGTCGCACCAGAGTCCCGGGTTCCGGAATGAGTCAGGTGCTTTCATCTTTGGGGGCCACTTGACCTGTTGGCCCATCTGCCTCAGCGTGTTGACCAGCTCTGGTGTGTATTGAGAGATGGGATATATCAGGCCAGGTAGACACAGACATCCCCTCTTCTTTTTCTAATAGCCGGTATTGGAACCTGCCCCGGCTCCTACTTCCGGAGTCCTTAGATCCCTTTTGGGAGGATCTTTCTTCTCGGTCTCCCCGGTCTGATTGGGTGGACCTCTGATCCTGCTTGGGTTGAGCCGTGGCGCGGCTAGCGACGTCCTCTTCCCACTTCACCTGTGCCCACGCTCGGGATAGCACATCCTCCATGGTTTTGCAAGGGTACATGGTTAGCTCTTTGTAGAGCCCTCCATCTGGAAGTAGGCCTCTCTTGAAGGCAGAGATTGCGGTAGGGATGCTGCATTCAGGGACCGCTACCTTCTCTTGATTGAAACGGGCTATGTAGTCTGATATCACTCAAATTACCCTAAAGAGTGTTACTCTCATCAAAAGAGGTCGAGTTATAGTACTCAGGGATCGAATCCACAAGGAGCTAGAGAACGGATTAGATCTAATAGTTATATGATTAAGCTAGGCTAATAGGTTTAAAAGCAGTAAATAAAGCAAGTAATAAATAAAGCAATAAACAAGATGAACAAGGTAATTGTTCAGCTTGGCAAGGGTTGTTCGATGGAAGGATGGTTGCTAGATCTAGGGTTTCTATTCAGGTGTTGTTGATTATAATTCCTATAGGTACCTATTTGTTGCATGCATGATATGTTAGAGCTCAACCGCTTAACTCAGTGATCAGCTGTCGCATGTTTCACTGGTTAACAAGCTAGATCTCGTGTCTCAACGGTTAGTATGTTGACAACGCAAGAGTGTCGATCGATGGTCCTATTGGGACGTCGACCGATACACCTTTGCCTACGTCGACCGATAGTCAGTTGAGGACATCGATCGACGGGTTCTAGCCAGGCCTATGCGCGAGTATGATATGCCCTATTAAGATACTAAATTGGCGGTTAGCCCTCACTAGCAGTCCTAATATGATAGATAGATGTCAGGATGGGATAACAAGAGTGCTTGAGTATGCAATCCTATGATCAAGTTCTAGTTAATTACTCTAAAACAAGCAATGAATACAAATCTATCATGAATATCACAACAAGGTAGTTCTATAGTTTGGGGCTAATCCCACAAACCTATATGAACCCTAAACCTAACAGGTGGATCTATTCAGACATGAAACAGAAATCATAGATGAATAAATATAAGAACTGAAATGAAATAGATCAATAAAACCAATGGAGTTCCAGGAGGACTCTGATAGGAGTTCCTCCCTTCTCTCCTCTAAGAGAAACAATGCAACATAAAGCGTAAAGAAGTGGTAGCCGTCAACAATGGCTTAGAAATGACATAAATAGGGTTTCTGGTCGTCCAAGGGCATTTTGGTAAATTGTGGCTTTTGAGCTTCACACAGTCACAAAATATACAAGGCCCACGATCTGGGATCTCCATCGATCGACGTGCAGACTGTTGCATCGATCGACGTGGCTTCCTCTTCTCGGCAGCTTTCTCTCGCGAGGTAGACTGACCACTCTTCAGTAAAACGGGCATACAGGATGCTGATTGACCTGAGACCGGTGGCATTGGAAAGTTAACTCAAAGCTCTATCGTGTGTCAAAATATGGGCTCAATCTAACGGTCGGAAGGTCTCCATCCATAGCTAAACATCTGACGCGTCTTTGCAACTCTGCACCTCCAAAAGCTCCAAAAGACTCCAAAATCACCATATTTCTCCTAAACGTCCCTGAACCTGTAAATACTCTAAATAGACTCCAAAATATAATAATTGTATCTTAAAACACTTTAAAACACTTATAGACCATGATTAAAAATGGATAAAATATATGGGGGATCTCGTAGAGACCGTAGGGGATCTACTCGATGCAGGGGTTCTGCAGGGGTTCTACTCGATGCTGGAGGATCTCGTAGAGACCGTCTGAAGTCTTCTCCAGGCTCCTGCTACTCGCGGATTGTTCTACGAACTTGTCGCTCAGGCCGGCAAAGGAAGAGATGGACCTGGTAGGGAGATTGATATACCATTGCAAGGCGGGCTGGATTCGAGGATCCGCTGGAAGTCGATCGCCGGGTTTTATGGAGTAGCCGTATTGGTAGATCGTTTTATGTCGATTTGTTCTTCGTGTGGTGTTGTTTCTAACCTTTTCTTTAAATTTTTTGCAGTGGGTCACCCCAACACCTTTGGTCCTTGGGACGCTTTCCGGAGGGACTTACCGAAGATCATCGCGCTCCGTCCTCAAGAGTTTAAGGACTTTGACCGCAAAAGAATCCGTCGTCAACGAAGACGCGTTGCTAACAGTTTGTCTCCTTTATCTATTTTTTGTTGTTTTTCCTCTCCTCCCGACCGATCGATTGACTGTCATTATCTCTTCATGTTTTCCATCTCTTCTTCCCCCTTTATTTTTTGGCAGTTGATTGGGCAGCAAACGTTCCTTGCGAGGAACCGAAGGGAAAGAAAAGACTAAAACTTCCGATCATGGGGACGCCTTCGAAAGTGTATCCAGACTACAGCGAAATCTTGGCTGCTCAACTGAGGGATGCAAACTTTGGCCCTTCGGCGAACACGGATGGGACGGGTAGCGCGGTTGCGGACACATCAATCGATCGGGCACCGGCGCCGGTGATCATTACGGTAGATTCCAGCGTTGAGGGGCCCGTTGACGTTCGTCCGCCGAAGAAAAAGAGAAAGAGGACTAAGTCCTCTAAAGAAGTGAGGGCTGATCCTCCTTTGGATGGAGATGAAAGGGACGCTGCTCAAATGCAACTCGAACCAAGGGGTGGTGACGAGATGGAGGAAGGCGATGAAGTCGCTCCCATAGAGGATTCTACGGGCCCGCCCGGAGATGAGTCTTCGGGGGGGAGACCCGGGAGCCTGGTGAGGTGACTCGTCCGATCGACAGTGGGATGCAAACAACGCTATCTGTTTCTGAACTTGCGTTTCCGGACAAGTTTGCTGAATCACTTCGTGCGGATGCTGAGGTAGGCGTTCGTCTAAGGGATTGTGTTTGATTGCTCACTTATATTGTTGCCTTGGGTGATGATCTTCTTGATATCGATTGATCCTTTTTTTTTTTTGGTTTTCTCTTGGTCTAGGCTGCTGCCCGGAAGAATCCTCTCGTGATGGAGTACGAAAACGCTTTGCAGAAGATGGCGTTGGACCTTAAGGAAGCTGAAGAGATGATCAAGATCAAAGAGGTTGGGCTTGAAGCGGCCAAAAAGGAGAAACATGATAGGGATAAGGAGTTGGCCGCCGAGGGAGGCCGCTATTCCCGCGAGCGTCGGCAAGCGATCCAGGCGGCCGTGGATCTCGAGGAGGAGTTAGAGACCGCCTGAAGCAAGATTTCTCGGCTAGAGGCGGAGATGGTCGAGGAGCTTGAGAGGACGAAGAGAGCGATGGATCGTATGAGACAATCTCGCAATCGCGAGCTTTTATCCGAGGGAAGTTGCGTAATTTCTGTGGCTAATAGGTGTTTCGAAAAAATTCGGAAGTATATTGCCGATCGAGATGAGAAGGAGGAGAGGCGTCTACTCTACGGTACGGGTCTTGGAACCTTGAACGCGTTGAGCTTATTGGAGAAAAAAGGACTGTCCAACCCACAACAACTGAAGGATCTCTTGACTGCTAACGAGGCGAAGTTCAAGAAAGAGGTAGAGGATGTTAGTGTTGAAGTTATCACGGAGCGCAATCTTTCTCTTTCACCTCCTCGTAGGTACTGGGCGTGCTGTTGTGGCTCTTGGGCGTTCGATGTCTTTGATGCCGTTGACTTTAGAGCCTGCTGCTTGGCGTTGTAAACTGGCTTGTCTTTGTCCATCTTGATAAAGTTCTTTGAACCGTGCAGAGCGTGTTCGATGGTTATAGTTGGGTTAATCCCAAGGTAATCGCGAAACTTGGAGTTGATCCAAAGAGCGTTGGTCAAAGCTTCGACGGTAGTGTGGTTTGGGGTAGGTACCTTTGATAGTACTTGCTTGAATTTTTCCATAAAGTTCTTCAGACTCTCGTTTTTCGATTGGGATAGCTTCCATAGGTCGGCCATGGATGTTCCTTGACGTAATCACATGATGTAGTTTTTTAGGAAGGAGGCGGACAGGTCGTCGAAGCTATCGATCGAACCTTCTTTCAAATGTGAAAACCAACTTAGGGCCGGTCCGGAAAGGCTCATGACGAAGAGTGGGCAGAGGCCTGCATCTTTCTCTTCGTCGGAAAAGTGATTTCGACCCATAGCGATGTTCAAATCGGTCATGTGATCGGTCTGATCTGAATCTCCCTTATGTGGAGGAATACAGAGTTTCTCCATCTTCTTGATCTTGACTTTTGTTATCTGCTGGGTGAAAGGGTTTCGCCGGGTGGTGGCGAGAACGCGTTCGATCTCTGGTGTGGATGCCTTGACATGATGTATCTTAGAGTGGATGTTCCGCAGTGAGAGTTGCAGATCGGCGATCTGGTGGCTAGTCAGAGAGTCTGAGCCGTCAGTCGTTTGTGCGACCTCACCGTTAGTAGGGTTTGCTTCGTCTGTTGGTTGTTCGACTCCAAGGTTAGGGTTTGTGGTTACGAACAACCTTCTTCTTGCTGTTTCCGCTCTGTCGTTTTTGCCATCTAGGGTTCCGAGAGCAGCAGCGAGTGCGGCCAGACGGTCGCTCGTTGCTTTGTTGGTTTCTTCTTGTTGAATGAAACGTGCCATGATGGCCTGCAGCATCTCGGGAACGGATTGGTTCAGAGCGACCGGAGCGTCGGGAGCCGGCTTAACAGAGGCCGACGGTCGGTTACCGTCAGCGGGTGTGTCGTCGGGACTCATACTGAACTCGTGAACGTTACTCTGTAAGGCCCCACGGTGCGCGCCAAATGTTGAATACGAGTTTGGTAGATCGAATGATAATGAAATGAACTCGGTTTTGTCGGTCTTACAAAGATGTTTTATTCACAATATGAGATAGACGAACGAGATTACAAAGAGATTAGGGAAGGAAGGAAAAGGTTGAAGCTTTGTTGAAAGACTCCGGCAGAAACACTAAGCAAGGCGATCGGTTGTAAACCCTTGATCTTGCCGTCAATCTCTTAGTGTCTGTTTGCGGATCCCTCTCTTTGTTGGGGTCAAAATCGGTCACGACGGAATCAATGTCTGAAAGTCCGTAAAAATCAGCATAACCGTTTTTACGAAAAGTAATCTTCGTAAAGATATCTTTACGAACAGCCTTGCAGTAAAATATCGTCCAAATCTCAATCGAACCACTAAATACCGATTGTCCGAAGGCAACGGACATGTATCCAAATCGGCCGCGGACAAGCTCGAGTATGGAAATCAGACCGCGGACAAGCCAAGCTCGATCGATACGCGGCGACCAAACATGCACACAGCTCGGTCGCTACGTAGCGACCGAGCTCGAGCCAAAGCTCGGTCGCTACGTAGCGACCGAGCGGGACGATCGCTCGGTCGCTACGTAGCGACCGAGCTCGAGCCAAAGCTCGGTCGCTACGTAGCGACCGAGCGATCGTCCCGCTCGGTCGCTGCGTAGCGACCGAGCTCGAGCCAAAGCTCGGTCGCTACGTAGCGACCGAGCGATCGTCCCACTCGGTCGCTACGTAGCGACCGAGCTCGAGCCAAAGCTCGGTCGCTACGTAGCGACCGAGCGATCGTCCCGCTCGGTCGCTACGTAGCGACCGAGCTCGAGCCAAAGCTCGGTCGCTACGTAGCGACCGAGCGATCGTCCCGCTCGGTCGCTACGTAGCGACCGAGCTCGAGCCAAAGCTCGGTCGCTACGTAGCGACCGAGCGATCGTCCCGCTCGGTCGCTACGTAGCGACCGAGCGATCGTCCCGCTCGGTCGCTACGTAGCGACCGAGCTCAGCCAAGCTCGGTCGCTACGTAGCGACCGAGCGCTCGTCCCGCTCGGTCGCTACGAAGCGACCGGGCTCGAGCCAAAGTTCGGTCGCTGTGTAGCGATTGAACCTTTCCGAACGTCAATACGACACCAGTTCTTGCATTCTCGTCAAAACCTTCGAATGCTATCTCCCGAAGACCGTAGCAAGCTCAGTCCATGTTTCCCGCCATTCTAATTCATCGATCAAACTTCGCGGATTAGAAACCGCGGAAAACTCGTAGTAAACGTGTCGAGTCGGAAGACGGCCCAAAGGGACCTAAAACACGACTCGAGGCCCATCCTACGATTTTCCTAATCAAAAGCCCGTAAACCACAGCCTGGTTTACGCTTGGTCCACAAGGAAGGATAAATGTCAAGTTTCCGCGGATAAATACGGAAGTTTTGAAGATAATTGTGAAGATCGGGAAAAATGGAATATCTCCATTTTTATGCTATGACGGCTTAAGGGCAGAAGAGTAAAAGCGTAAACCGACCTTGGAGCTAGTATATAAGGAGTCCTAGGCGAGGAGCAAGAGGGAGAACTTTTTAGATTCGGAATTCTCTGCACTTAGAAACTTTAGGCTTATTCTCGACAAGTTCGGTTTCTATGACTGGCACTCAATTACTAGACGAACTCGCCCAGGCAGTTCGATCTCTTGTCCAGCTCTATCAATTGAACTACGTTCGGCTTGATCCTCGAAAGGGGTACGTAGGCAGCCTTTAACAAGGTTCAGTCCGAAATCAATCTAAGCCTTTTAGATATCTTTTTCGTCCTTTGTTATCGAGCTGCGACTCAACTAGGATTAGGGTTTTATGTTGCTAGAACTAGGTAACTCGCTGACGGCCCCTGCGGCCAAAGCCTTTGTATTCTCTTGTAATGATCGCAACGCTCTTACGCGGACTCGAAATAAGATCTACTGTTTTCTCTAAACTCGTTTGTTATCTTTTCATGATTTCCGCATATATTCGATCACTTGTCGTTGGCTCTCGCAGAGATCCGGGACCTCTGGGAAATTAGGGTTTTCCTAGTTTCCTTATTTAAACGGAAATCGACAGTGCGAATTTCGGTTCCCACAGTTTGGCGCTAGAAGGAGGGGGCGGTTACGGATTACTCTTACTCATGGCCACAAAACGCTTGATCGAAACGATGTTTGGATATATGAAAGACAAACTTGCAGCACTGACTGCTCCTATGGCCAACGCTTACGCAAACGCCGTAGTTTTCAACAAAATCGAAAACTTAGTCGCGACCTTCCGCCACAGGAAGAGCACTAAAACAAGCTCGCGATTCCTCCCTGTAAACAAGAAGGGAAACGATAAATCTTATCAAAACCCCGTAAACAAATCTCGATGCATAAGGGTTTTACCAAAACACGTTTTCCGAAAACATTTCGGAAGGATAAAACTTGTTCTCCCAAAAAAAACTGCTGAAAAACCCGTACGTTAATCGCGGAAAAAAGAAACACAACAAAACGATTACACAGCTCGGTCGCTACGTAGCGACCGAGCACGCACACTGCTCGGTCGCTACGTAGCGACCGAGCATGCACACGCTGCTCGGTCGCTACGTAGCGACCGAGCACTCACACGGCTCGGTCGCTACGTAGCGACCGAGCACGCACGCTGCTCGGTCGCTACGTAGCGACCGAGCACACACGCTGCTCGGTCGCTACGTAGCGACCGAGCACGAACACGCTGCTCGGTCGCTACGTAGCGACCGAGCACGCACACTGCTCGGTCGCTACGTAGCGACCGAGCACGCACACTGCTCGGTCGCTACGTAGCGACCGAGCACGCACACTGCTCGGTCGCTACGTAGCGACCGAGCACGCACACTCTGCTCGGTCGCTACGTAGCGACCGAGCACACACACTGCTCGGTCGCTACGTAGTGACCGAGCTCAAGCCAACTTTCCACTCGCTACATAGCGACCTGTAAGGCCTCAGAAAGGTCCTACTTTGGGTTCTCTTTTGAATCCTCGTCGAAACGCTTTTCGTTTCGTCTCAATCGGAGTTTCCGTTGAGATTTTACGACGAACACAAGTGGGAATCTTCTCGGCTTGCTTCCACTCGCTACGTAGCGACCTGTCAGACTGTCAGTCGCTACGTAGCGACCTGTAAGGCCTCAGAAAGGTCCTTCTTTGGGTTCTCTTTTGAATCCTCGTCGAAACGCTTTTCGTTTCGTCTCAATCGGAGTTTCCGTTGAGATTTTACGACGAACACAAGTGGGATTCTTCTCGGCTTGCTTCCACTCGCTACGTAGCGACCTGTCAGACTGTCAGTCGCTACGTAGCGACCTGTAAGGCCTCAGAAAGGTCCTTCTTTGGGTTCTCTTTTGAATCCTCGTCGAAACGCTTTTCGTTTCGTCTCAATCGGAGTTTCCGTTGAGATTTTACGACGAAAACAAGTGGGACTCGTCTCGGCTTGCTTCCACTCGCTACGTAGCGACCTGTCAGACTGTCAGTCGCTACGTAGCGACCTGTAAGGCCTCAGAAAGGTCCTCCTTTGGGTTGTCTTTTGAATCCTCGTCGAAACGCTTTTCGTTTCGTCTCAATCGGAGTTTCCGTTGAGATTTTACGACGAAAACAAGTAGGACGCTTCTCGGCTTGCTTCCATTCGCTACTTAGCGACCTGTCAGACTGTCAGTCGCTACGTAGCGACCTGTAAGTCCTCAAAGGGTTCTTCCTTTGCGTTCTCCTTTGAATCCTCTTCGAAATGCTTTTTGTTTCGTCTCAATCGGAGTTTCCGTTGAGATTTTACGACGAAAACAAGTAGGACGCTTCTTGGCTTGCTTCCATTCGCTACGTAGCGACCTGTCAGACTGTCAGTCGCTACGTAGCGACCTGTAAGTCCTCAAAGGGTTCTTCCTTTGCGTTCTCCTTTGAATCCTCTTCAAAATGCTTTTCGTTTCGTTTCAATCGGAGTTTCCGTTGAGATTTTACGACGAAAACAAGTGGGACTCGTCTCGGCTCCCTTCCACTCGCTATAGCGACCGAGATGACATCCTCACTCGCTATAGCAACCTGTCAGGCCTCAAAGGGGTCCTCCTTTGCGTTCTCCTTTGAATTCTCATCGAAACGCTTTTGGTTTCGTCTCAATCGGAGTTTCCGTTGAGATTTTACGACAAAAACAAGTAAACCTCATCCTAAACTCCTTGGCTTGTTTCTGCTCACCCTACCTCCATCTTTGCGTTCACTTTCGAATCTCGATCGAAACGTCTCTTGTTTCGCCTCGATTGAAGTTACCATTGAGACTTTACGATATAAAAAAAAAAAACCGCAAAGACCTATTTTCTCGCATGGATTCAGATTAATCGTATAAAACGGCAATGGTTAACTTAACACCTTAGCCGCCTTAACTATACGATTACGTTGGACCTTTTTACAAAAATCGACGTCTTATCTAAGGAGAAGATAACAGTCAAGTTCGGAAGATAAATGTCAAGTTTCAAAGGGTAAACACCAATATCGGAAATGGCGAACATACACGAGAATAGGAAACGGAAATGAGCACGCAAAACTGAGAAGGGACAAAACTGCATCTTCGAGAGAACTAAGGTATTTCCGACTTGAAATTTTTGAAATCAGACTTGGAATTTTCGTAGGAAATTACTTTGAGGCTGCCATAGAACTTTAGGGAACGTAAAACCTAGGCGGATAGTCTAGCGAACTAAGTTTTAAGCGATTTTTCCTGTCTCGATATATTGTCCCATAATTGTTCATCCAAATCTTGCAAACCGATCTAAACTCTCCGAAAGTCGAGAAATGATCGCCACGCATATCAAGCTCGCTTCCTAAAGAGAGAAAAAGTTAGAGACATGAACGTCGTCTTAAAACCGATTCGTTTCTGGCAATTTTCTCGGAACCGACATATCCCAAGTCGTCAACGTGGAAACAACCAAATCACAGTCCAGCGTCGTCTATAAATCGTCCCGAATTATCGATCATTCCAAACATCAGGAGAGGAAACGTACACAACCCTTCAAAGTATCGGTTCAACCGTTTTTCTTTCGTAAAAAAAAAGGGGGGAGTAGGTACGTATACTATACTCGTATACTCCCAAACTTCAAAAAACTTCTGCAAATCGTCAAGAATAGGCAAACGACAATCTTAATATTCGTCTAAACGCTAGCAACATATCCAGACGATCATGAACATAATCTCAAAAACTATACATCATTTCTTGTCGCAATCATGCGTACAGAAAACTTGTACCAATATCAAACTGAAACTCGACGATTAGCCAAAGTATTGAAGCCTTTTCCGGCTTCAGAAAGCCAGTTTCGTTTTAAACTTAGCGGCGAGAAATCTTCAATCACCAAAGCATTTCTTTCAGTTTCCGTTGTACCAAGTAAGTCACGGAAAAGTATCGAAAACATTTGCGACGAAGAAAACTCGAGAATATATGTAGCATCGTGCACATTAAAAGAAGCACTTTCCTCCCGATGGTTAGCTAGATCCACTTCTGGTTGACCAATTCTTTCAAGAAACAAATGTGTCATGAGAATCCTCTCGAAAAACCTATGAAAAACGTTCCGCGACTAGATCGTATTGAAATAAACTTCGGTAATACTCCATGGGTAACGCCAAGCAACCTTCACCTAAGATCAAAATCACAGCGGGAACGTTTCTCGTAGAACCCGCAGAAACAATGCTACTTTGACATATGTATACATATCACTGATTTACGACCTTCGTAAAATCGGTTATATGATATGATAAATTATCGTATAGCCCACAATCGGAAATCATATGATAAATTCTTCATAACGAAACTAAGTCCTAACAACCAAACGGTTAACGGAAAATCTAAACTTTTCGAAAATTGACCAAGTTCAATACGCTCCACAATTCACTTTAAGCCCGCAACGTTTTAACCACAATACGCGGCATGTAAGGAAAAATTCGTAACAAAGCTTCTAGAGCTATACGAAACATCCTAAAAAATGCACGAAATACATCTCGGAAGGCCAACTCTTCACAAAGCACCATGAAGGAAAACACTTGTTCCCATGGACAAATTTACACGACACCTCAGTCATAATTCCTCGATCGCAAACAAAACTATTAGCATCCGAACAGGAACAACAATTTTTGGCTGCGAACATTCTTAGTCAAACCAGAATGTTTCTCAAACACAGGGCTAATACTAAACCCTCGCAACATCGCGAAATATCTTCAAAGCCCGCGAACATTTCAAGCACGAAACGTGGCATACGAAAGAATAACAAATCTTCAGCATCGCGAGACGTCGCGGACGCCTGAAGATTAGTTCTTCGACGAAATTTCCTTCCTCGATAAAAACACCTTCATGGAAGACCAGACAGTCATACGCACTAACATCTTCTCAAAACATATTCTTCGCGAAGACTCAAAATAGTAATTTTTACCATTAAGTTTGTTGCTGATCACAACAAACTCTTAACGTCCTAAACAGACTTAGCCATCTCGTAGAAGATGACTCTCTTACATCCGACACAAGGATAATAGCGCTATAAAAGAAATCCGAAATTTTGGTCCAGCACTTCCGGTCTCCGGAGAGATGCTCGATTCCAACCATACAAGTCGTATAAGCCGAGAACCTATCGCGGACTTTAAATCGGTATGGAATCAGGATGAAACTGAAACGGGATACGTAAGTCGAATTAGTCATCGCACCCTCTAAAACCAGGAGTAAACCTAGGTCTTGCCCTAAACCCAGCGCACTGGTCTCTAACATCTCTAGGCATAGTATCAAACACCCTGATACGAGATCCCAAAATTTGTCTCTTTGCCAATATTCGAACGTCTTCAGAAAATCCCGCAAGTTTACACACTGCGGAAAACTCTCGAAACAGATTATGGATATGGCAATTCACACAGAGTTAGATTACGAGACGACAACTCGTAGTCTTCCCTCTACACCCATACAAAATGCCATCGGCAGCAACACGCCTTATAACCGCTACATAAAAACTAGACCATAAAGGTCCTACTGGAAAACTAGTCATAAGAACCTTAACTCCAAGATGAACTACGAAAGGCTTGATCCCTTCAACAAGGGTACGTAGGCAGCCGTCATAAGGCGCAGCCCCAATCTTATCGCGTTTTCTACTTTTAGGAGAGCGAGAAGATCACTTACCACAGACCTTTTCAACCATTAATTCCGCCTAACTCACCTAACTTGCCTAACTTGCCAAGCCACTCGCTAGAACCTCACGCTAGAAGCTCATGATTCTAACGAGCTGGGGGGCTAACTGTTGGGGTCAAAATCGGTCACGACGGAATCAATGTCTGAAAGTCCGTAAAAATCAGCATAACCGTTTTTACGAAAAGTAATCTTCGTAAAGATATCTTTACGAACAGCCTTGCAGTAAAATATCGTCCAAATCTCAATCGAACCACTAAATACCGATTGTCCGAAGGCAACGGACATGTATCCAAATCGGCCGCGGACAAGCTCGAGTATGGAAATCAGACCGCGGACAAGCCAAGCTCGATCGATACGCGGCGACCAAGCATGCACACAGCTCGGTCGCTACGTAGCGACCGAGCTCGAGCCAAGCTCGGTCGCTACGTAGCGACCGAGCGATCGTCCCGCTCGGTCGCTACGTAGCGACCGAGCTCGAGCCAAAGCTCGGTCGCTACGTAGCGACCGAGCGATCGTCCCGCTCGGTCGCTACGTAGCGACCGAGCTCAGCCAAGCTCGGTCGCTACGTAGCGACCGAGCGATCGTCCCGCTCGGTCGCTACGTAGCGACCGAGCTCGAGCCAAAGCTCGGTCGCTACGTAGCGACCGAGCGATCGTCCCGCTCGGTCGCTACGTAGCGACCGAGCTCGAGCCAAAGCTCGGTCGCTACGTAGCGACCGAGCGATCGTCCCGCTCGGTCGCTACGTAGCGACCGAGCTCGAGCCAAAGCTCGGTCGCTACGTAGCGACCGAGCGATCGTCCCACTCGGTCGCTACGTAGCGACCGAGCTCGAGCCAAAGCTCGGTCGCTACGTAGCGACCGAGCGATCGTCCCGCTCGGTCGCTACGTAGCGACCGAGCGATCGTCCCGCTCGGTCGCTACGTAGCGACCGAGCTCAGCCAAGCTCGGTCGCTACGTAGCGACCGAGCGCTCGTCCCGCTCGGTCGCTACGAAGCGACCGGGCTCGAGCCAAAGTTCGGTCGCTGTGTAGCGATTGAACCTTTCCGAACGTCAATACGACACCAGTTCTTGCATTCTCGTCAAAACCTTCGAATGCTATCTCCCGAAGACCGTAGCAAGCTCAGTCCATGTTTCCCGCCATTCTAATTCATCGATCAAACTTCGCGGATTAGAAACCGCGGAAAACTCGTAGTAAACGTGTCGAGTCGGAAGACGGCCCAAAGGGACCTAAAACACGACTCGAGGCCCATCCTACGATTTTCCTAATCAAAAGCCCGTAAACCACAGCCTGGTTTACGCTTGGTCCACAAGGAAGGATAAATGTCAAGTTTCCGCGGATAAATACGGAAGTTTTGAAGATAATTGTGAAGATCGGGAAAAATGGAATATCTCCATTTTTATGCTATGACGGCTTAAGGGCAGAAGAGTAAAAGCGTAAACCGACCTTGGAGCTAGTATATAAGGAGTCCTAGGCGAGGAGCAAGAGGGAGAACTTTTTAGATTCGGAATTCTCTGCACTTAGAAACTTTAGGCTTATTCTCGACAAGTTCGGTTTCTATGACTGGCACTCAATTACTAGACGAACTCGCCCAGGAAGTTCGATCTCTTGTCCAGCTCTATCAATTGAACTACGTTCGGCTTGATCCTCGAAAGGGGTACGTAGGCAGCCTTTAACAAGGTTCAGTCCGAAATCAATCTAAGCCTTTTAGATATCTTTTTCGTCCTTTGTTATCGAGCTGCGACTCAACTAGGATTAGGGTTTTATGTTGCTAGAACTAGGTAACTCGCTGACGGCCCTTGCGGCCAAAGCCTTTGTATTCTCTTGTAATGATCGCAACGCTCTTACGCGGACTCGAAATAAGATCTACTGTTTTCTCTAAACTCGTTTGTTATCTTTTCGTGATTTCCGCATATATTCGATCATTTGTCGTTGGCTCTCGCAGAGATCCGGGACCTCTGGGAAATTAGGGTTTTCCTAATTTCCTTATTTAAACGGAAATCGACAGTGCGAATTTCGGTTCCCACACTCTTCTTCCCATTTGTCCTCCTTTTATAGGCTCTACATGTCTGCCACTCGTTCGCCCTAGCAGTTTGGGCTTAAATTGATGTTTAATGGGCTTTCCAGCCAAGCGATGGCTTGATGGGCCGACACTGATCCAGTCGGTCATTCGATCGTGAGGCTGAGTCGATCGAGCGATGGCTAGATGGGCCGACACTGATCCAGTTGATCGTGAGGCCAAGTTGATTAGCTCAAACTCTAACACTGATCGACAGGTTAGATCCCGGTTAGTCTCCTGATAGAATTGGTCTGAATCTTATTAACCAATGGGCCTTGTGGGAGAATGCTAAATTCATCTCCAACACGCTACTTGGACACCTTGGCTACATAGATAATGAATGGCCAGAAGGACATTGGTAAGCTTAATGATCAACATAACTTTCAGGAAGAAGGTTCAATATCAATCGATAGGTTCCGCAGGACTTCGCTCGACAGCAAGAAACCTACAGAGCATCTTCCCTACATAACAGACGCAGTTGATCAGATCACATCAATGCTTTACAAAGCTATATACATCTTGGAGGACCGACTTGAGAAGTGGTGTGATGACATCTACTTTCCATTCGACATCAACAGTGGACTAGATAGCCAAGAAGAATGCCTACAGAAGGAAGTCAAAGCCATTCAAAGGCAACTCGCATCTCAACACCAAATATCAGCATCGATCTACGGAGCACACTCCAAATCGATCGACAGTGCTACACCAGCAACGATCGATAGACACCTGGTCGCATCGATTGATACCACGTCCATACCAGACGACGCGCAGCTGATACCAAACCACATGGAGGCAATCCAGGAGCAACTGAACGAGCTATCAGAATACGCCTACATCAAGATAAGTTGGTGTCAGTTCCGCATTGAAGACATCCTAGAAAGGCTACATAACATCTCAAATGCAGTACAAAAGATGGATGAGTGATGGACCAGAAATGATAAGGCCACAAGAAGTTTCATTGCAGCTTGGTTCAGAATGTGCAGAGATGAGGTGGATGCTTGTTTCCCAACAAGTAGCTGTTTTTCCACCAACTAGCCACATACCTCCAAAGTCAAGCTAAATGACTATAACAAAGCGCTGAGTGGGAGACAACCCACTATTAGGTAATTTTAATTAGTTTTCTTAGTTATTGGTATTTATTTTCGTTTTTATTCTTTCATATTTATTGCAAGACCCAAGTAGGATGATTACCAACATATCGACCGTGGACGAGACATCGACATCGATCGACATACATTCACACACGACGATCGATGCATACCTATGCACATCGATCAATTCCCACTCCGGTCAGGTTTATCTTCCTAAATTTTTACATTTGTACTTATGATTTATTTCCAACATAACTCCGACTGTGTTACACTGGGACAGTGTAATTTAAGTCTAGGGGGAGGTTTACTGATATGATTTATTCTGATTCTTATAAATAGATTTTTATAAATTATGCTTAGCTATGTGAAACGGACTATGATTTTATTACTTTAATGTCTAACCACTCTTTTGTACCATTCTAGATTTACTGATTGCAGATAGTACTAAAATGCTAAAGTGGATAAACCTGTCAACTATACACACTTGCCTTGATTGTTTGAATGAACCAAAGCTGACCTCCAATACTAAACCTGACATAACCGCTTCTATTGGGGCTTGGTATACATGTGATCAGATTCTTCACACAAGTCTGGAAGGTAAAGCCTTATGTAGATTTATTTATCACAATTTTCTATCTCTATTTCGACCCTAGAGTAGTTAGTATTAGTTACTAATTTTTATTAAAAAAAAAAGAAAAAAATCTGAAATTTATTAATTAAATATGACTTAGGATTTAGTTAGGTGGAATCGAAACAGGACTTGGTGGCTAAAACCATTAAGGCTTGCTTCATAAAGATTCCAAATAAAGAATTCGAACGGGACCTGGAGGCGGCAATCTTCAAGGCTCGCTTCACAAAGAATTCTTGGATATAGATCAAAAAGAAGTTAACAGGGCTTGGTGGCAACCACCATTAAGTCTTGATTCATGGAAGCCTGTCCAATCTTGGTCACTGATCCTGCAATGGAACCAGACGTTGACTCAAAAAAGAAATTAGAGTGAGAAAAATTAGGAACTAACTTTTACCTGCAGTTCCAGATACTTGTCTGAAATCCTTGAATCCTGTGATCGATAATCTCAAGGTAAAGCATGCACTTTTATATTTATGCTAAGAAATGAGGTTAGTATAGGGGAATGTCAGACATGATTTGCTAAGTTGTAGACTAGTTAAACTTGGTTGTTAAGCTAGGATATTGCATAATGTGCTTTTATGATTAGGACTTTAGATGTGGTTTGCAAAATTGTAGAGGTGATGATTTCTATGTTTGATATCTATAAGTCCCTGCTGTTTTCAAACCTCTTTCAGAGAGACTGCCTGTTTGTTTTCTTGAGGACAAGCAAAAGGGTAAGTCTAGAGGAGTTGATATACCATGGATTTGACCCATTTTCACCCATGGTATATAAATATTTAACTATCTATATAATATATATTATATCCTATTAGGTATGCTTTCAGGTTCAAAAGTATCATGGAGTAAATTTATGATTATGGAGCATTTAGAAGCTTAAAAGAGATTTCATCAGAGCTGACCATTAGAGGTCGATACGAAGAAGACATAATCGATCGATGCACATCCAATGTCGTCGATCGATACAGAAGAGAAGCCTCGACGATTGAAGAGTAAGATCGATCGATGTACATCCTCTACCATCGCTCGATGTAGAGACGCAGAAGAACAACTTGGTTCAAGCCGACTTTAAACCCAAGACTTCACCAAATTACAAGATTACCCCTGGCGAGTTTTTAACCTACTAGATATATACTTGCCTAAGTGTTAGGAGGCAAGAGAGCTTTTGGCCACCTTTGTATTCTTATTATCAGAAGAGAGTTTTAGGAGATGTTGGGATCGAAAACGGTCACGACGAAGTTAACGTCCAAATCTCCGCAATATATAAGTATGACTCTCCGTAACATAGCTTTTCGAGATAAAGTTTCATCTCGAACTTCATTTAGATCAAACATAAGCCATCGGAAACATACCCAAACCAATTACGGATAAGTTCGAGTATGACAATCAGAACACGGACAAACCAAGCTCGGTCATTGCGCAACTACCGCACATGCACGCTGTCCGGTCGCTACATAGCGACCGAGCTCAAGCCAAACCCGGTCGCTACGTAGCGACCGAGCTCGAACCATAGCTCGGTCGCTTCATAGCAACCGAGCGTTCGTCCCGCTCGGTCGCTACGTAACGACCGAGCTCGGCCAAGCTTCGTCGCTACGTAGCAACCGAGCGTCCGTCCCGCTCAGCCGCTATGTGTAGCGACCGAGCTCTTCCGAAACGTTGATACGACACCAGTCTATACATTCTCGTCTATCCTTTGATGCTATCTCCCGAAGACCGTAGCGAACTCAGTTCATGTTTTCCGCCATTCTAAATCATCGATCAAACTTTGCGGTTAAAACCGCGGAAAGTTCGTTCTTTATCGAAAGAAGTCGCAGTAAACGCTTCGAGTCGGAAGACGGCCCAAAGGGACCTAAAACACGACTCGAGGCCCATCCTACGATTTCTTAACCAAAAGCCCGTAAACCGTAGCTCGGTTTACGCTTGGCACGCAAGGAAGGATAAATGTCAAGTTTCTGCGGATAAATGCAAAATTTTGAGGATAAATACGAAGATCGGAAAAAATGGAATATCTCCATTTTATGCTATGACGGCTTAAGGGCAGAAGAGTAAAAGCGTAAACCGACTTTGGAGTGAGTATATAAGGAGTCTTAGGCGAGAGGCATAGGGGAAAACTTTTCAGATCAAACTTAGCACTTAGAGCAATTTAGGCATATTTCCGTTTTTGTTATTCGAGCTGCGACTCAATTAGGTTATTGCCGTCTTAGGTTTTTAGAACTAGGAATCTCGCCGACAGCTCTCGTATCCCAGGCACTTACCCTGTTGTAACGCTCAAACGCGAATTCGGAATAAGATCTACTTTGCTCTAGTTTCGATTTATTATACTTTATCGTTGTTATTCTCGTGTTCTGATTCCTTGACGTGTAGTATTAGCAGATATCCGGGACCTCTGGGAAATTACGGTTTTCCAAGTTTCCTTATTTTAACGGAAATCGACAGTGCAAATTTCGGTTCCCACAGTTTGGCGCTAGAAGGAGGGGGTACGGATCAATCTAACCCGCAAAAGCCACATCACGCTCAATCAGACATGTCAATTGACGACGCGAATAACGTGCAGACTCCTCTTAACGGAGGAAGCGGCACCGATCTCCATACTCCAGCAGCGGACGTATCCGCGGCCAACGTACCAGCCAACGCCGCGGCGCTCGAGGGGTTTACAAAGATGTTCGCCACCTGTGAAAAAAGGTCTGAAGAACAGGACAGGCTCGTGAGCAACTTAACCAAACAGGTTGAAACCTTAACGGCAAGGACTCGAGCAATCCATCCCCGCGGAACCACTAAAGTCCGCGGGAAAAGACTCGACTTCGCTACCCCACTCGATAGATCTGGGGTTGCGCAGGAACGACCTTCGGGTCAAAATCCTAGCGCGAAATCTCCTGTCGAAAAGGGGAATTCCGAAAGTCCTCCGCCTCCCGCAAAGGATTCGGAGGATAACGAAGTCGAACGCGTTGACCTGGATCCTAGCGATGTCTCCAACGACACCGATGAGGACGTCGATAGACATCCAAGAAGGAGCAGAAGCCTATCTGCTCGGAAAATCTCTCTGTTCGACAAACCAATGACGGAAGAGGAGGAAACCCTCTATTGGAACGAACAAGAAGAGCTGGCTGAAAAGCAAACCGAGCTCACTCGCAGTAAACGCCGACAAGCTCGGAAATCTACTGACGAGACGTCGGATATCCACGATCTTCGCGACTATATCACCAAGACTGCCGTGAAAGTCTCAAATCCATCACGCTACTAGCGCTGCCCCCGAGATCGACATGCTGCTGGAAGGGGCTCGGAAGACCCCCTTCACCACTCGCATCTCAGATATGAGGGTGTCCGATCCGGTAAAAATCAAAGTACCAAAGTATGATGGTACGACCGATCCGAAGGCGCACCTTCAGGCTTTCCACATTACGATGGGAAGAGCGAGACTGAAGGATGGCGAAAAAGATGTTGGTTATTGCCGCCTGTTCGTCGAGAATCTGGAAGGAGCAGCCCTCGAATGGTTTGCACGCCTTAAGCGAAACTCTATCGAGAGTTTCCGACAGCTCGCGTCGGAATTTCTCAAACAATACTCTATGTTCATAGATATAGAAACTTCCGATGTCGATCTCTGGAGTCTGTCCCAGAGGGAAGACGAACCCCTCCGCGAATTCATCAGCCAATTCAAGCTGGTGATGTCCAGGGTCAGCGGGATAAGCGACAAATTGGCCATCGACGCGCTCAGAAAGACACTCTGGTACAAGTCGAAATTCAGAAAATGGATAACCCTCGACAAACCGCGAACATTCCAGGACGCCCTCCACAAGGCAACAGACTACATCATAATCGAGGAAGAAACTAAAGTTTTGTCGCAAAAACATCAGTCGGCATGGCCATCCTCGAAAGACGTAGATCCGAAAGCCAAAAAGAAGAACTCTCGTAACGACAAGTATGTCCATCACGAGGGGGAAGATCTCCAAGGAGCACAAAATTACGCGATCAATTCGGACCAAGGCCGAACCACGGGTAATACATGGACCCGCAATCAAGGATATGACAAAAACACCTTCTGCGAGTTCCACCAGTCCCGAGGACACTCCACGACTAACTGCAAAGTCTTGGGAGCAAGGCTGGCCGCGAAGCTACTCGCTGGAGAGCTCTCGGAAGTAACCAGCGTCAAAGATCTCATCCTCTTCACCACTCGCATCTCAGATATGAGGGTGTCCGATCCGGGAAAAATCAAAGTACCAAAGTAGCGACCGAGCTCGAAGCGAAGTTCGGTCGCTGTGTAGCGATTAAACTCTTCCGAACATCGATACGACACCAATCCATGTATTCTCGTCGAACCTTCGAATGCTATCTCCCGAAGACCGTAGCAAGCTCAGTCAATGTTTTCCGCCATTCTAACTCATCGATCAAACTTCGCGGATTCGAAACCGCGGAAAGTTCGTTCTTTATCAAAAGAAATCATAGTAAACGTGTCGAGTCGGAATACGGCCCAAAGGGACCTAAAACACGATTCGAGGCCCATCCTACGATTTCTTAACTAAAAGCCCGTGAACCACAGTACGGTTTACCCTTGGTCCACAAGGAAGGATAAATGTCAAGTTTCCGCGGATAAATACGGAAGTTTTGAAGATAATTGTGAAGATCGGGAAAAATAGAATATCTCCATTTTTATGCTATGACGGCTTAAGGGCAGAAGAGTAAGCGTAAACCAACCTTGGAGCTAGTATATAAGGAGTCCTAGGCGAGGAGCATGGGAGGAGAACTTTTTCAGAGCAAACATTAGAGCGATTTAGGCATTATTCCGTTTTTGTTATTTCGAGCTGCGACTCAATTAGGTTTAGCCGTCTTAGGGTTGCTAGAACTAGGAATCTCGCCGACAGCTCTCGAGCCCAGGCTTATACCTTGTTGTAAACGCTCATACGCAATTTCGGAAATAAGATCTTCTTTGCTCTCTTTTTCGATTTCTTATACTTTATCGTTGTTATTCTCGTGTTCTGATTGCTTGAAGTGTGGTAATTAGCAGATATCCGGGTCCTCTGGGAAATTAGGGTTTTCCTAGTTTCCTTATTTAAACAGAAATCGACAGTGCGAATTTCGGTTCCCATAGTTTGGCGCTAGAAGGAGGGGGTACGGATCAATCTAACCCGCAAAAGCCACATCACTCTCAATCAGACATGTCAACTAACGACGCGGATAACGTGCAAACTCCTCTTAACGGAGGCAGCGGCACCGATCTCCACACTCCAGTAGCGGACGTATCTGCGGCCAACGCACAAGCCAACGCCGCGGCGCTCAAGGAGTTTAAAAAGATGTTCGCCACCAATGAGAAAAGGTCGGAAGAACAGGATAAGCTCATGAATACCTTGACCAAACAGGTTGAAACCTTAACGGCAAGGACCCAAGCAATCCGTCCCCGCGGAACCACCAAAATCCGCGGGAAGAGGCTCGACTTCGCTACCCCACTTGACAGATCTGGAGTCGCGCGGGAACGACCTTCCGGTCAAAACCCTAGCGAGAAATCTCCCACTGAAAAGGGGAACCCTGAAAGTCTTCCGCCCCCTGCAAAGGACTCGGAGGATAACGAAGCCGAACACATTGACCTGGATCCTAGCGATGTTTGCAACGACACCGACGAGGACGTCGACAGACATCCAAGAAGGACCAGAAGCCGATCCGCTCGAGAAGGCCCCCCTTTCGAAAAACCAATGACGGAAGAAGAGGAAATCGCCTATTGGAATGAACAAGAGGAGCTGGCTGAAAAGCAAACCGAGCTCACTCGCAGTAAACGCCGACAGGCTCGGAAATTGACTGACGAGACATCGGATATCCGCGATCTTCGCGACTACATCACCAAGACTGCGGCAGAAGTGAGAGCCGTAAAGTCTCAAATCCATCATGCTACTAGTGCTGCCTACGAGATCGATCGACTGCTGGAAGGAGCTCGAAAAACCCCCTTCACCAATCGCATTTCGGACATGAGGGTGTCCGATCCGGGAAAAATTAAAGTACCAAAGTACCATGGTACGGCCGATCCAAAAGCGCACCTTCAGGCTTTCCACATTGCGATGGGAAGAGCAAGATTGAAGGACGGCGAAAAAGATGCCGGCTACTGCCGCCTGTTCGTCAAAAATCTTGAAGGAGCAGCGCTCGAATGGTTCGCATGCCTTCGTCGCAACACCATCGGGAGTTTCCAACAACTCGCATCGGAGTTTCTCAAACAATACTCTGTATTCATAGACAGAGAAACTTCCGATGTTGATCTCTGGAGTCTCTCCCAAAGGGAAGACGAACCCCTCCGTGAGTTTATCAGTCGGTTCAAGCTGATAATGTCCAGGGTCAGTGGGATAAGCGACAAAGTGGCCATTGACGCGCTGAGAAAGACGCTCTGGTACAAGTCGAAATTCAGAAAGTGGATAACTCTCGACAAACCGCGAATGATCCAGGATGCCCTCCACAAAGCAACGGACTACATCATAGTCGAGGAAGAAACTAAAGTCTTATCGCAAAAATATAAGGCGGCAAGACCATCCTCGAAAGACATGGATCCAAAAGGGAAAAAGAAGAACTCTCGTAACGACAAGTACGTCCATCACGAGGGGGGAAGATTTCCAGGGGGCGCATAACTACGCGATCAATTCGGATCAGGGCCGGACCACAGGGAACACATGGACTCGCAATCAAGGGTATGACGAAAACACCTTTTGCGAGTTCCATCAATCCCGAGAACACTCCACGACCAACTGCAAAGTCTTGGGAGCAAGACTGGCCGCGAAGCAACTCGCCGGAGAGCTCTCGGAAGTAACTAGCGTCAAGGATCTCATCCTCGATTCTGATCACCCTCCAAAGACGGACATAAACCCGCCCGCTGAAAAATCCCCTCAACGAAATCAGCCTGGGGATAAACGCGGTAGGAGGCCGGACGACAAGGGGAACGATAACAATCGTCGCAGAGTCAACCTGATCATCGGAGGATCACAATACTGCGGCGTGTCGGCCATCAAGGCTTACCAACGGAAGGCAGAGTCGAGTGCAAATTGGCCTACATGGTCTCCTCCTCGAGATGGCCAAAATTGCTCGATCACCTTCACAAAGGAAGAAGCCGGCGGCATCGACCAACCTCACTGCGACCCGCTCGTCATAGATCTCGTCATACGAGATTTAGAAGTCGGAAGGGTACTCATCGACACGGGAAGCACGGTCAACGTAATCTTCTGCGACACTCTCAAGCGGATGAGCATCGAACTCGGAGAAGTAATTCCGACGCCAAAACCACTCACGGGTTTTTCAGGCGAAGTATCGATGACTCTTGGATCGATCCAGTTGCCAGTCATGGCCAAGGAGATCACAAAAATCGTCGAGTTCGCGGTAGTTGATCATCCCGCTATCTACAACGTGATCATGGGAACCCCATGGCTCAACGCCATGCAGGCAGTTTCGTCAACCTACCACCTGGGTCTCAAATTCCCAACCACAAGCGGAGTGGGTGCGTATACTCGTAGCGACCGAGCGCTCGTCCCGCTCGGTCGCTACGTAGCGACCGGGCTCGAGCCGAAGTTCGGTCGCTGTGTAGCGATTAAACTCTTCCGAACATCGATACGACACCAATCCATGCATTCTCGTCGAACCTTCGAATGCTATCTCCCGAAGACCGTAGCAAGCTCAGTCAATGTTTTCCGCCATTCTAACTCATCGATCAAACTTCGCGGATTCGAAACCGCGGAAAGTTCGTTCTTTATCAAAAGAAATCATAGTAAACGTGTCGAGTCGGAAGACGGCCCAAAGGGACCTAAAACACGACTCGAGGCCCATCCTACGATTTCTTAACTAAAAGCCCGTGAACCACAGTACGGTTTACGATTGGTCCACAAGGAAGGATAAATGTCAAGTTTCCGCGGATAAATACGAAAGTTTTGAAGATAATTGTGAAGATCGGGAAAAATGGAATATCTCCATTTTTATGCTATGACGGCTTAAGGGCAGAAGAGTAAAAGCGTAAACCGACCTTGGAGCTAGTATATAAGGAGTCCTAAGTGAGGAGCATGGGAGGAGAACTTTTTCAGAGCAAACTTAGCATTTAGAGCGATTTAGGCATTTTTCCGTTTTTGTTATTTCGAGCTTCGACTCAATTAGGTTTAGCCGTCTTAGGGTTGCTAGAACTAGGAATCTCGCCGACAGCTCTCAAGCCCAGGCTTATACCTTGTTGTAAACGCTCATACGCAAATTCGGAAATAAGATCTTCTTTGCTCTCTTTTTAGATTTCTTATACTTTATCGTTGTTATTCTCGTGTTCTGATTGCTTGACGTGTGGTAATTAGCAGATATACGGGTCCTCTGGGAAATTAGGGTTTTCCTAGTTTCCTTGTTTAAACGGAAATCGACAGTGCGAATTTCGGTTCCCACAACCTCCTCAGTATCAGGGGAAGCCGGGATGGAATCCCAGAACCCTTGGATCCTCCCGTCGATCGAGGGAATGATTGCCTCAGCGTGAGCATGTTCGTTCATGCCGCTCTTCATCAAACTCATTTCCTTCTCGAAGACGTAGTCGTCAGCTCGCGTCCTCCAAAGACTTTCGACTGAACCACGACACTCACGGAAATCGCCCACCGAGGTAAAGGCGTCCTTGAGGTTCCCATAGTCGCCTTTTAACTGAGAGGCACGAGTCTTCATCACCTCGACGATCTCCCTCTTGCCCTTCCTTTCCGCCTTGCGGATAGCCCTCGCATGTTCACGAGCAAGTTGCGCATCTCGCTCCAACATCTCGCCTTGCACGCGAGCGAGATCTCGTTCCGCTTTCTCCGGCTTAAAGCGATAGACCATGGCTTCCCTGTGTCTCGCCTCAATGGCCGAGCCAAGCAAGTTGAGGCCCTGCGAAACCGGTTAACACATTACAAGCGGAAAAAGAAACGCCTAGGTAATCGCCAACATTTTCGAAAAAAATCTAAACCCGTTGATAATGCGAGACCCTTCCGTGATGACTTTTGACCTCCCTGATTCATTTGTTGGCGGAGGAGCATCGAAGCCGAAGGGAAGAGCATCGAAGAAATCATCGAAGTCCGGAATAGGAACCTCGCTAGTACAGCTTCCGACGCTGTAAGCAAGGTCTGGATCCCATCCCAAAAGCATAGAATCGTCCGTCGAAAACTCTATGTCACCAAGATCGATATCCTTCCCCTTCGAAGAGTTTCACCCCGTCGCAGCAGTGGGGGCAGCGTCAGGACTCTGATCATCGGGCTCGGAGTCGTTCCCCGTTTCCGTAGGACCGGGACACACAAACCTCAACGCCTTCCGAACTCACTTCGGCGTAAAGGAAGTCCAGAAAAACGGACCATTCCTAAGATGATCCCTCACTTCAATGATATCCTCGGGGAAAAGAGCAAGCGGGTTGATGAAGGGACGATCATTCGGCAACCTCCGGAACAGTGGGATACAACTCTCTTCAACAGACGCAGCGTCTATACGAACAAAGAAGAAAAACTTTTTCCACGAGTTGAAGTTGGAGATGAACCTCTTAACCACCAACATAAAGCTCCGAGGGACCAGCTTATACTTGTCCGTATCCTTGACGAGCTGTAGCCTCAAAAGTGCTTCAAAGTGATCAACGGAAAGGGAGAGACCATGCTAGTAGCTCAGGATCAGGATTCCAATGAGATGCTGAATGGCAAGGGGATTCACCTGGCTTATCGCCACCTCGAAACGGTCCAACACTCGGACGACGATTTCAGGAATCGGGAACCACAAGCGAGAACGCACTACGAACGCTTCGTAGCAAGTAAAATAACCCTCCGGAGGCTATTAGCGCGCTTCCCTCGACGAGGAACCCAGAATTCCACCGTGCTTGGAATGTGGTAGAACGACCGCATGATCTCGAGGAACTCGTCGGTACTCCTGCTTGGAGCCCCTTGCTCGACTGCACGATGGGTCAGGACCAGGAACAACTTCTCTTTGGGAGGAGTGATCGAACTGTAATGCATAACCCACCATGCCTCATTCTCAGCGGGATCTACCGAGTGAGGCACAAACCCTATCTTCGGAACAAGGAGCTCTTCATGAGCAGTTGCAGACGAAGACCCTTTCCTCGAAATCTTTTTCTTAGTCGACATTTTATACTCCTCTTTTGGGAAACTAGAAGAAAAGGATAGAGAGAAAGAAAGAAATTTTTCTTAAGGGAAATCTTTGAGAAAACAAGCAAGTGAAAAAATTGTGAAGAAGTTACCTCCCTTCTTATAGGCATGAGGAATTACTATTTACTTGCAGATTTTCGGACACAAACTTCGCCCAAATACACCAATCTCGTCCGAACTCGCCATACCGCGCGTTAGAATCTCGCTGGAAATCCACGATTCTAACGGGCTAGGGGGCTAACTGTTGGGGTCGAAAACGGTCACGACGAAGTTAACGTCCAAATCTCCGCAATATATAAGTATGACTCTCCGCAACATAGCTTTTCGAGATAAAGTTTCATCTCGAACTTCATTTAGATCAAACATAAGCCATCGGAAACATACCCAAACCAATTACGGATAAGTTCGAGTATGACAATCGGAACACGGACAAACCAAGCTCGGTCATTGCACAACTACCGCACATGCACGCTGTCCGGTCGCTACGTAGCAACCGAGCTCAAGCCAAAGCCCTGCCGCTACGTAGCGACCGAGCGTCCGTCCCACTCGGTCGCTACGTAGCGACCGTGCGTCCGTCCCGCTTGGTCGCTACGTAGCGACCAAGCTTGAGCCAAAGCTCGGTCGCTACGTAGTGACCGAGCATTCTTCCCGCTATTTGTGAAAGGTGTATCGATCGATATTTGTGAAAGGTATATTGATCGATGTCCCTATAGGACCATTGATTGATACTTTCTTGTGATCAATATACGACAGATGGATCCAAAATCTAGTTAGTTAACCAGTGAAACATTGCCATCGCTGATCAATGTGTCTAAGTGGTTGAGCTCTAATATATCATGCATGCAACTGATAGGCATCTACATGATTATAATCTCCAACACCTGAATAGAAACCCTGCATCTAATACCTTTCCAATAAGTTACACCCCCAAATCATCTTGTTAGTCGAGCAATAGACTTTCTCAATTAGGATTGCTATTTACATTTAAACCATAAAACAACAAACACTTACAATTAATAAATTACTAGATTTAATAGGTTCCCTAGCTCCTTGTTGATTCGATCCTTAAGTAGTACAATGGAACCTCTTATTTGAGAGAGTAATTCACTCCT
The DNA here is from genome assembly GCF_020379485.1 of Brassica napus. Classification (NCBI taxonomy): domain Eukaryota; kingdom Viridiplantae; phylum Streptophyta; class Magnoliopsida; order Brassicales; family Brassicaceae; genus Brassica; species Brassica napus. The sequence continues at coordinate 16,586,087 of NC_063434.1, forward strand.
TAGGGTAATTTGAGAGGTATCAAAAAGACAACCAGCTCTCGTTGTGAGTCTAGTCTATTGACTATGTTCAGTGTTTCAGCTCTTGCACGTTAACACAGATCGAGCGTCGATCGATGCTATGGTATGAGCGTCAATCGATGCTACGGATTGAGTGTCGATCGATGCTATGGTATAAGCGTCGATCAACACTGCCTTAGGGAAGCGTTATCGATCTGATCGATTATGTTCAACTACATTCCTAGACCAACTCTCGTATGCGCCTAGGTATTTAATCCAGCAGGATTCAGGTTCTGTTAATTGATTGCACTCTCGTGCCTCTCAATTATCCTATTATTCTAGGTTCAAGCAATTAGTCACACTCTCATGGTTTTCCAACTACTCTAGATCTTTGTATTACAAGATATCCTAATGTAGAGATCTTTAGATATCCTAACAATCATATAATTCAGAAATTCATTCAAAACCCTAGAAATTCCTAAACCTAGCAGGTGGATCTACTCATGCATGATGTTTGTCACATAAATCATAGATGAATAACATAAAATATAAATAAAACCAAAACAATGGAGTTTAAAGAGGACTCTGAAGGAGTTCTTCTCTTCTCTCCTAACCTAGAACTATGAATAAAATAAAGCTTAGATAGTGTAGCCGTCAACAATGGCTTATAAGACTCGTGTATTCTAAGACAAAGGAAGATCATGAGAGGCATCTTCGGGCAGTGCTGCAACGCTTGAGGGAGCAGAAGCTCTTTGCTAAGTTAAGCAAGTGTAATTTCTGGCAGAAGAGCATTGGTTTTCTTGGACATACAGTGTCTGATGAAGGAGTGTCTATTGATCAAGAAAAGATAAAGTGTATACGGGAATGGCCTCAGCCAAAGAATGCTACAGAAGTACGAAACTTCTTGGGATTGGCCGGCTACTACAGGAAATATGTCAAGGGGTTCTCGAGCATAGCTCAGCCCATGACTAAGTTGACAGACAAGGACGTGAAGTTCACATGGTCTGAGGAGTGTGAGAGGAGTTTCTAAGCACTCAAGGACATGTTGACTAATGCACCAGTCCTGGTATTACCTGAGGCGGATCAACCCTATATTGTGTATACTAATGCATCAATCACTGGACTTGGATGTGTCCTGGCACAGCATGGGAAGGTAATAGCCAATGCATCTCGACAGTTGAGGAAGCATGTGGGGAATTATCCGACCCATGATCTGGAAATGGCAGCTGTGGTGTTTGCCTTGAAGATATGGAGATCATATCTGTATGGAGCCAAAGTGCAATTACTTACAGACCATAAAAGTCTAAAGTATATATTCACTCAGCCAGAGTTAAACTTAAGCAGAGGAGATGGATGGAGTTTATTGCAGATTATGATCTAGATATAGCTTATCATCCAGGAAAGGCTAACCTAGTGGCAGATGCCTTGAGCAGAAGGAGAGCGGAGGTATCAGCCGAGAGGGAGGCTGGGTGATGTGATCATGGACCAAATAGCTAATGAAAATGATGAGGATCTAGATAAGCCGGCTGATGAAGATGTTCTAGTCTTATCTAAAGGACCTCTAACTCGATCAAGATCAAGAAAGCTCACGCAAGCTATTGGAGGATTGGTTAAGATGTCATGGAAGCAAGAGGAATGTCTTGGTAGAAGCTTGATCAACCAAGACACACTTATCACCATTCAAGCTACTTCACCATCAAGCTGATCATCAACTAAGCAAGCAATCTATGCGTGCCCTTTTTCCCTATCTTTGGTTTTGTCCCATTGGGTTTTCCAAAGATAGGTTTTTAACGAGGCCATAGATTTGCTTCTCAAATCTCTTAGTTGATGATCTCGATCCAACCTTATCCCGGATCAACCTTATGTTATATTATGTCTTTCATTTCATGCTTTTGTTTTCAAACTTGTCATTTGTTTCTATTTCCAAGAGAGCCGTGTGCCTTTACTCTCTTGATAGTTTTCGAGAAGCTTGGAGTCTGTTCCAACTTCTCTTATATAAGTGTACTTGAAACCCTTATTGATAATCAATTATCTTTTCTCATAAACCTTTCCTTTGTTCTCTCTACTGCTTGTTTGCGAGTTGTTGAGTGTTCTTGTTGGTGTGTAATATCCAACAGCCCAAGAGTGTCTATCTCGGTGTGTCATATCCGATCTAGTCACTTAGGAGTATCAAAAAGCCTTTCCGCAGCCTCTTGTGTCACCATTCGATCCATAACCTTGTAGAGCTTGAGTCTTTGATTCGTTCTAGCAAGGATCTATCCCATACTATCCAGAGAAGCAATCTAGGGACGTATTATGTGGTATCAGAGCATCTCTGGTTAGGGAAGTTCTCGTTTCTCTCTTGTTTCGATTTAATCTGTTCATCTTCTTGATCTGTTTTAGATCGATCCGTTTTGTTTCAACTGATCTGTCCTTTGATTCGCAATATCCATTGATTGATCTGTAATCCGTGGTTGTTTGATTGTGTGATCTAATCGATTTGTGTCGATCTAATTGTTAAGAGTTTTGAATTGATAGATCTATGTTTCGCGCTTTTAGATCCGATTGTTATCGATTCATATTCTCGTTTTGATCTTTTGTTTGAATCTAATTGATCGTGTGATCTGTTTTAAATCACCTATAACAATTAGATCTACTTGTGTGTCGTCGAAATCTGATCAAAGAACCTACCCTGATCTCGTTTCTATTGTTATTTACTTGTCTTTCACGTTGTCGATTTGAATCCTCTTTTGCTTGTTAAACAAGTTTTCTTTACCGCCTGTTTATTTTCGATTTAAAATCTCTTGATCATCTACTGATTACGATCAGTTTATTGGAATTATTTACTGGCTGAGTGTTGTTGTTGATTCTAGGTACCAATGGGAAAAGAATCAGAAGAAGAAGCCGAGCTAGTAAGGAAGAACAAGATGCTGAGGGAGCAAATGACCGAGCAAATGAATCAGACTATGATCTCTACAATGGCTGATATGCTCAAGGCTAGCATGAAGGAATTCCATGAGAAGATGAGACAAGAGTTGAGACAAGCTACTGGCCAGGGACATAGCAATGAATCTAGAGGGAACCGGCCTACTCCAATACGGCAAGAGCATGCGGGTTCACAAGAGACCGACAACTACTACTCGCGCCATAGAACTGAGCACAACCAAACTGAGCGCAGTAGTTCTTCTTCTGAACTGAGCAGAGGAAGATCGAGGCGTGAACATGATGGAAGGTGGTCACGCAAAGACAAGCTTTCTGGACTTAAGCTTAAGATTCCATCCTTCCATGGCAAGGTTGATCCGGATGCCTATTTGGAATGGGAAAAGAAGATCGAGCTTGTCTTCAATTGCCAACACTACTCCAATGCCCAAAGGATCAAGATTGCAGCAACTGAATTTTATGATTATGCATTGAGTTGGTGGGATCAGCTTGTAACTACTAGACGGCTTAACCAAGAGAATCCGGTTGATTCATGGCACGAGATGAAGTCACTCATGCGCAAACGGTTTGTTCCAAGCCATTATCACCGCGATCTACATCAAAAGCTGCGAAGACTTACCCAAGGAACACGAACTGTTGAAGAATACTATCAAGACATGGAGTTACTGATGTTAAGAGCTAGTATCTTGGAGGATAGAGAAGCTACTATGGCAAGGTTTCTTGGAGGACTTAACCGTGAGATACAAGACAATGTGGAGATGCAACACTATGTGGAAATAGAAGAGATGTTGCACAAAGCTATTCTAGTGGAGCAGCAGCTCAAGAGGAAGGGTAACTCACGCAGCTATGGATCTTCTAAGTTCCACCACTCTAAGGAGGAGAAAACATCCTATCTGAAGGATAGCAAGCCTCAGCAGAAAGAAGAGACTAAGCCGAGCAGCCCATACAACAAAGACAAAGGCAAAGCTGAAATTACTAGTTCAAGAACTAGAGATGTTAAGTGTTTCAAATGTCAAGGGCGTAGGCATTATGCTAATGAGTGCACCAACGAAAAGGTTATGATTCTTCTTGAGAATGGAGAGTATGAATCAGAGGAAGAGAAGTTTGGGTCTGATCATGAGGAGTCTGAAGAAGAAAGTGAAGTAGAACCCGTGAAAGGAAGGTTGTTGGTGACAAGAAGGCTCTTGAACTTGCAAGCTAAGAATGGAGAGCTTGAGCAGCGAGAGAATCTATTTTACACAAGGTGTATGGTTCAGGGAAAGGTGTGCAGCCTCATTATTGATGGATGAAGTTGTGTCAATGTAGCTAGTGAGACAATGGTGAAGAAGTTGGGTTTGAAAATTCAGAAACACCCAAGACCCTACAGATTGCAGTGGCTCAATGAGGAGGGCGAGATGAGAGTTTCTACTCAAGTACTGGTTCCTATAGCCATTGGTAGATATGAAGATGAAGTCTTGTGTGATGTGTTGCCAATGGAAGCCAGTCATATACTTCTTGGAAGACCCTGGCAGTATGATAGACGTGTGAATCATGATGGCTTCACAAACAAGCACTCATTTGAATTCAATGGAAAGAAGACTGTGCTGGTGCCTTTATCTCCTAAAGAGGTTCATGAAGATCAACTCCAGCTTCAGAAAAAGAAAGAGAAAGAGATTGATCTCAAAACTGATCATAACAAGCATCACAGCCTCTATGCCAAACAGGGAGATATCAAAAGAATTCTTTACTCTCAAAATTCTATTATCTTGCTTATGTTTAAGGAGACTTTACTAACAGTTACTGATCATACACCGGATCATCCGAGTGAACTAGTCTCTCTTTTACAGGAATATGCAGATGTGTTTCCTGAAGATAGCCCTATTGGATTGCCTCCAGTGCTTGGGATTGAGCATCAAATTGATTTTGTACCTGGTTCTACACTGCCCAACCGTCCAGCATACAGGACCAATCCAGTTGAGACTAAAGAATTGCAAAGACAAGTAGAGGAGCTTATGGAAAAGGGTCATATCCGAGAGAGCTTGAGTCCTTGTGCAGTTCCAGTGCTCCTTGTGCCTAAGAAAGATGGGAGCTGGCGCATGTGTGTTGATTGTAGAGAAATCAACAACATAACAGTGAAGTATCGCCACCCTATTCCTAGATTAGATGATATGCTTGATGAGTTACATGGTTCTTGCATATTTTCTAAGATAGATTTGAAAAGTGGATATCATCAGATTAGAATGAAAGAAGGAGATGAGTGGAAAACTGCTTTTAAAACTAAATATGGCTTGTATGAATGGTTAGTTATGCCATTTGGATTAACCAATGCGCCTAGTACATTCATGAGACTGATGAATCATATTCTTAGGTCTTTCATAGGCATCTTTGTTGTTGTGTACTTTGATGATATATTAGTTTACAGCAAATGCTTAGAACATCATATAGAACATCTTAGGGCTGTTTTGGATGTTTTGAGAAAAGAAAAGCTTTATGCCAATCTAAAGAAGTGCACTTTTTGCACAGATAACTTGGTCTTTCTAGGTTTTGTTGTAAGTGCAGATGGAGTAAAGGTGGATCAGGAAAAGATCAAAGCAATACAAGAGTGGCCGAGTCCAACTACAGTGGGAGAAGTAAGGAGTTTTCATGGACTGGCAGGTTTCTATAGGCGCTTTGTGAAGGATTTCAGCACTCTAGCAGCTCCCCTGACTGAGATAATCAAGAAGGATGTAGGATTCAAGTGGGGAGAAGTTCAAGAAGCCGCATTCCAACTCCTTAAAGAGAAGCTTACTCAATCTCCTCTTCTTATACTTCCTGATTTTTCTAAAACATTTGAAATAGAATGTGATGCCTCAGGAATTGGAATTGGTGCTGTGTTGATGCAGGATAAAAGACCTATTGCTTATTTCAGTGAGAAACTCAGTGGAGCTACTCTCAACTATGCCACTTATGACAAAGAACTCTACGCCTTGGTGAGAGCTCTACAAACTTGGCAGCATTATCTCTGGCCAAAAGAGTTTGTCATTCACACCGACCATGAATCTCTCAAGTATCTCAAAGGACAAAGTAAGCTCAGCAAGAGACATGCCAGATGGGTAGAATTCATTGAAACCTTCCCTTATGTGATCAAATACAAACAAGGTAAGGAAAATATAGTTGCTGATGCACTATCCAGAAGGTATGTCCTCTTGAATGCTCTTGATGCTAAGTTGCTAGGCTTTGAGCAGATTAAAGAAATGTATGAATCTGATCCTGACTTTCAAGAAGCTTATAATTCATGTGCTAAGTATGCTTCTGGTCATTATTTTAGGCATGATGGATTCTTATTCTATGACAATCGTTTATGTGTGCCTAATTGCTCTTTGAGAGATCTATTTGTCAGGGAATCCCATGGAGGAAGCTTGATGGGTCACTTTGGTATAGCAAAAACCCTTAAGTTCTGCAGGATCACTTCTACTGGCCGCATATGAAAAGAGATGTGGAGAGAATCTGTGGAAGGTGCACAACTTGCAAGCTTGCAAAGTCTAAGGTTCAACCCCACGGTTTGTATACTCCTTTGCCTATTCCTACTCATCCTTGGAATGATATATCTATGGATTTTGTTATGGGTTTGCCTAGAACTAGGACTGGAAAGGATTCTATCTTTGTGGTTGTTGATAGATTCTCTAAAATGGCACATTTCATAGCTTGTAATAAAACTGATGATGCATTACATGTAGCTAATTTGTTCTTTAAAGAAGTTGTGCGTTTGCATGGAATGCCTAGGACTATAGTTTCAGACAGAGACACTAAATTCCTTAGCTACTTTTGGAAAACATTGTGGTCTAAACTAGGAACTAAGCTATTGTTTTCTACTACTTGTCATCCACAAACTGATGGGCAAACTGAATTAGTTAATAGAACCCTAGGGACTCTCCTGCGTACATTCATCAAAAAGAACTTGAAATCATGGGAAGATTACTTGCCTCATTGTGAATTTGCATAAAATCATGCTGTGCACTCTGCTTCTAAGTTTTCTCCTTTTGAAATTGTTTATGGGTTCAATCCCATCTTACCTTTGGATCTAATACCTTTGCCTGAGTGTGAAAGAGTTAGTATGGATGGAAAAAAGAAAGCTGAGATGGTTCAGCAGATTCATGAGCAAGCTAAGCGCAATCTCGAAGAGAAAACTAAGCAATACGCCAAACAAGCTAACAAGGGAAGGCGTGAGATGATCTTTGAAGTTAGAGATCTAGTATGGGTTCACTTGAGGAAAGAGAGGTTTCCAAAAGAGAGGAAGTCTAAGTTAATGCCGAGAATTGATGGCCCTTTTGAAGTCACCAAGAGGATCAATGACAATGCCTACAAACTTGATCTGCAAGGTAAGTACGATATAAGTGATAGCTTCAATGTTACTGACTTGATCCCTTTTGTTGCAGATGAGCCAGATTTGAGGACAAATCCTTTTCAAGAGGGAGGGGATGATGTGATCATGGACCAAATAGCTAATGAAAATGATGAGGATCTAGATAAGCCGGCTGATGAAGATGTTCTAGTCTTATCTAAAGGACCTCTAACTCGATCAAGATCAAGGAAGCTCACGCAAGCTATTGGAGGATTGGTTAAGATGTCATGGAAGCAAGAGGAATGTCTTGGTAGAAGCTTGATCAACCAAAACACACTTATCACCATTCAAGCTACTTCACCATCAAGCTGATCATTAACTAAGCGAGCAATCTATGCGTGCTCTTTTTCCCTATCTTTGGTTTTTTCCCATTGGGTTTTCCAAAGATAGGTTTTTAACGAGGCCATAGATTTGCTTCTCAAATCTCTTAGTTGATGATCTCAATCCAACCTTATCCCGGATCAACCTTATGTTATATTATGTCTTTCATTTCATGCTTTTGTTTTCAAACTTGTCATTTGTTTCTATTTCCATGAGAGCCGTGTGCCTTTACTCTCTTGATAGTTTTCGAGAAGCTTGGAGTCTGTTCCAACTTCTCTTATATAAGTGTACTTGAAACCCTTATTGATAATCAATTATCTTTTCTCATAAACCTTTCCTTTGTTCTCTCTACTGCTTGTTCGCGAGTTGTTGAGTGTTCTTGTTGGTGTGTAATATCCAACAGCCCAAGAGTGTCTATCTCGGTGTGTCATATCCGATCTAGTCACTTAGGAGTATCAAGAAGCCTTTCCGCAGCCTCTTGTGTCACCATTCGATCCACAACCTTGTAGAGCTTGAGTCTTTGATTCGTTCTAGCAAGGATCTATCCCATACTATCCAGAGAAGCAATCTAGGGACGTATTACTGGGGAACTGGAAGAGATGGTCCGGTCACTGCATCTCAACACATTGGTTGGACAGGATGAACCTTTGGGGTTGGAGGCAGTGGATCAGGCTGATCTACTTACCAGAGTTCGCCAAGCTCAAGGTCTAGATGAGAACCTTAAAAAGTTTGCTTCCAATGACAAGACTGAGTACCTAACGGCAAGTAATGGTACCATCTTGGTCAATGGAAGGATTAGTGTTCCAAACAACCAGGAACTAAAGGAAGAGATTATAAGACAGGCTCATAAGTCTAAGTTCTCGGTTCATCCGGGATTGAACAAGATGTATAGAGATCTGAAGAGGTATTATCATTGGGTGAGAATGAAATCTGATTTTGCTGAGTGGGTGTCTAAGTGTCCTACTTGTCAACTTGTGAAAGCAGAGCATCAAGTTCCCAATGGTCTACTTCAGAACTTACCTATACCGGAGTGGAAGTGGGATCACATCACAATGGACTTTGTGACTGGGTTTCTTACGACCAGGAAACGGAAGGACGCAATATGGGTTGTGGTCGATCGTTAGACCAAGTCTTCTCATTTCCTACCCATTTGGAAAGGGGATGGTGTAGATCAGATTGTACGGATATACATGGATGAGATAGTGCGGTTGCATGGTGTTCCTGCAAGCATTGTCTCGGATAGAGATCCATAGTTTACATCTTACTTCTGGCAGGCTTTCCAGAAAGCCTTGGGAACCAGAGTAAACATGAGTACATCCTATCATCCTCAGACGGATGGACAGTCCGAGAGGACGATTCAGACCTTGGAGGATATGCTAAGGGCATGTGTTTTAGACACGGGAAAGTCTTGGGAGAAACACTTACCTTTGGTAGAATTTGCTTACAACAATAGCTTCCATACCAGCATTGGCATGTCGCCATATGAGGCTTTGTATGGTAGGCCGTGTAGGACACCTCTGTGGGAACCGAAATTCGCAGTTTCGATTTCCGTTTAAATAAGGAAAGTACGAAAACCCTAATTTCCCAGAGGACCCGGATATCTTCTAATTACCACACGTCAAGCAATCAGAACACGAGAATAACAACGATAAAGTATAAGAAATCGAAAAAGAGAGCAAAGAAGATCTTATTCCGAATTTGCGTATGAGCGTTTACAACAAGGTATAAGCCTGGGCTCGAGAGCTGTCGGCGAGATTCCTAGTTCTAGCAACCCTAAGACGGCTAAACCTAATTGAGTCGCAGCTCGAAATAACAAAAAACGGAAAATTGCCTAAATTGCTCTAAGTGATAAGTTTGCTCTGAAAAAGTTCTCTCCTCATGCTCCTCGCCTAGGACTCCTTATATACTAGCTCCAAGGTCGGTTTACGCGTTTACTCTTCTGCCCTTAAGCCGTCATAGCATAAAAATGAAGATATTAAATTTTTCCCGATCTTCACAATTACCTTCAAAACTTCCGTATTTATCCGCGAAAACTTGACATTTATCCTTTCTTGTGGACCAAGCGTAAACCGTGCTGCGGTTTACGGGCTTTTGGTTAAGAAATCGTAGGATGGGCCTCGAGTCGTGTTTTAGGTTCCTTTGGGCAGTTTTCCGACTCGACATGTTTACTACGCATTTTCCGCGGTTTCTAATCCGCGAAGTTTGATCGATGAGTTAGAATAGCGGAAAACATGGACTGAGCTTGCTACGGTCTTCGGGAGATAGTATTCGAAGGTTTGACGAGAATGCATGGATTGGTGTCGTATTCATGTTCGGAAGGGTTCAATCGCTACACAGCGACCGAGCTTTTGCTCGAGCTCGGTCGCTACGTAGCGACCGAGCGGGACGAGCGCTCGGTCGCTACGTAGCGACCAAGCGGGACGAGCACTCGGTCGCTACGTAGCGACCGAGTGGGTCGGAAGTTCGGTCGCTATGTAGCGGCCGATATCGGCCCGGACTTGGTTGCTACGTAGCGACCGGACGGCGTGTATACGCGGTAATTACGCAACGACCGAGCTTGATTTGTTTGGTTTGAATCTTCAAGGATACTTCTTCGCAAAAATTTCGTTTTTGGTTACATTTTACGAAAGTTACATCTTTCTTTTTACTATCTTTTTCGGAAATACGATCTCCGAGGATTTTCGGGTGGTAATTGCGTCGTAACCGTTTTTGACCCCAACAACCTCTATGCTGGACCCAAGTGGGGGAGCGTAGTATGTTGGGTCCTGAGATTGTGGAAGAAACCACTGAGAAGATAAAGATGGTCAAGTAAAAGATGAAAGAGGCGCAGGATCGCCAAAAGAGCTATGCTGACAAGCGTAGGAAACATATTGAGTTTGAGGTCGATGACTTTGTGTATCTCAAGATGATCACCTTAAAGGGTAGGACCAGAGTTTCTGGATGAAATAAACTGGATCCTAGATATTTAGGTCCGTTCAGGATCATAGAGAGGGTGGGTGCAGTGGCATACAAGTTGAACTTGCCATCGGTAATGGATGCATATCATAATGTATTCCATGTATCCCAACTCTGGAAGTGCTTGACGGATCAAGACATTGTTTTGCCTGAGATTTCTGCTGATCTGGGTAAGAACCTAACCTTAGAAACAAGGTCGGTTCGCATCGTAGATCGGTTAGAGAAGGCAATGAGAAAGAAGACGGTTCCCATGATAAAAGTTGTGACACCTCCGATCGTAGATGACCAAAAATGACACGGTCGATGTTCCTCGATTCTTGATTTGAGGTTCTCAGAATACTTCCGATCGCCTTAGACCAACAACCAAAGAACACCAACGCTCCTATCGGATATAACTCTAGGCTTTTCAACCCGACAAAGAAATACCCGATAGTTAGTTCGTCCGAACAAGGACTAATATCATATGGAACCCGTACTTTAAAAAAAACGTTCTTTATATATCAATCAAAAGCATCTTACAAAATTTGTTATAAATTAACCTCGAGGTTTTTGGTCAACAAATCTTATACATAAGATATATCAAAATGACTTTATAAGGATAATAAAACTACCGCTTGCTAATGTTGTTCCTTCCCGTCCTAGAGTAAGGTCTCCCGCCTATTGGTTACATGCATCACAAATGAGTCATGAGTAGCTAGTTGACTTAGTGAGCCTAGTCCCACACCCCAATATATATTAATAATATCTCAAGCAATCAACTTCATTTGTATGCAGTGGAAATATATTCCATATATGGATATTTATATATATAAGGAATAATCTTCCATCATTGTGAATCTAATCATATACCTCACTTCCTATTCTCGTCTCTCACATCATTCATATAATCATATTTATATATATATATATATATATATATATATATACCAGACCCGAGAAACCACAAAGGCTAAACGAGTCTAGCGAGTTAACATCACCATCATCGCCATCAGATATTCAAAAATTGAACATCTAACGCTGCATACAGTTACACGGCCTCCAGGGTGCGACCCCATTATCGTGTCTTCGTGACCTTGTTCCATATCGCAGGACCAATTCACGGTAATCATCATTCATACGGGAATATTTTGGAAGACAGATTTATAATAAGACTTCACATGATTAATACTTCTATACTTAATTATATTTAATACTATACATATGTATTAGTACTTGAGAACAAGTACTAAAGTTTGGAATAAACCTCTATGATCATTCATAAATATTTAATAAGTGTTTACACTAAGTAAACACCTTACCAATTCAATATTGATCAAGAGACAAAGCCTATCAATCATCTACAATCAGTACGTTCAATCAAGAAATATTCATTCACTACTCATCAATCATCTATCTAGAGTCACTTTTGATTCCATGAGATTGGCTAGGGAAGACTAGACTCGAGCTCAACTAATAACACTCCATTTCACTCCTGATTCAGAATGTGTGGATACAAGATCAGTCAGGTTGATTCCAACAGAAACTCAACTCAGCTTAGTTCAAAGCAGTTCAGTTCGGTTGAAAGATAATTCAGTTCAGCTAAGCCTTTAAAAAAATATCTAAGGGACATAACTGAACCAAGATCAATCCACATACAGGTTTAAAAACTAATCTGGACAGGAAGCTTAACAAATCATTCCACTTGTTCCAAACAAAACTTCTCTGAACTAGTAGCTATGGCTTACCGATTTCCTCAAGCTTTAAGATGAACTTGGTTGATATAAACTTCAATCTAAACACACGTCTAACCTGATCAGGACAAGATACCCATGATAGGTTCAAGATCAGAAACAGACCAAATCGTTTTGGTTACCTAACAAGAACTGAAGCTCAAGCAAAACTGATCTCATCAAACCCATATGTTCTTACCGATAAAATCAAAGGCTAAAGAACTTGGGTGATTCTAAACTCTTGAACACCAAACCTTCAGCTCTTAACCACACCAGAACATACTGATTAAAGTCACAGGATGGTGAGAAAGGGTCGTCCAAGCTCACTTCTCTTTCCTGATTTTTTTTCTGAATTTTTCAACTAATTTATCTCACAGATTTTTTTCTTTTCTTTCTCTTTTTCTCTCTGAATTTTCTCTGGTTTTTCATGCAGTAACAGGACGTCCAGAAGAGAGAAGAAGATGTTTTATACCATATGGGGTTGCTTCAGCTCAGGGTTTTCTCTTTACACAAAGTGGTAGTTTGGAGAAACATGTGGCAACCATCTTCAGCACAAGCAGCTCACCTTCCCTTACAAGAAGAGAGCTGCAAGCAGCTGAAGCAAACAGCTTGTGACCAGCATGTGACTTCTAATGAGCAAGCAGGTAAGCAAGTAGCTGCATGTCATGTGACCTAATTACTGAGAAAGCAAGTAGGCTATAAGGTGCAAGGAATGTGACTATTCAGAAATAATTTTAAGAGTTTTCTCGATATTTTTCGGACTGTTTCGACTAAATATTTTTCATCATTCGAATCTCGTCCTGCTCTGAATAAACTCGCCTAGCATAAATAAAACTCGACAATAATAATTAACACTCAACCAGAACCATCAAGAGATGGTTTTTCCACCAAAAGACAGCCCGTCGAGAGATTAATTCACCGTGTCGATTTTTATTTAAATTCTGATCGATCAATCTTCAAACTGATCTTAAAGAATTTTCTCGACCAAAATTATATCTGCTCGTGAGGGTTATTACATTCTTTCCCCCTCAAAAGAATTCGTCCCCAAATTCTAAAAACGTAGCTGTACACTCTTTACTGAACAGTCTCTGAAAGGAGTTCGGGATATTAGATCTGACCTTATCTTAATCTGCCCATATCAAAACAACTCATGGTCGATCCCTTGATTCCCCCAACCGATCCTTTGTTTTTTGAGTAGCCACTTTCAGGATAACCAAATTCTTTACTCTGCACAATTCTTGTCAACTGCGGTCTGTATACTTTTTCTAACAATCTTGTATCTGTAGACTATTACTTCTCAACCTTTTCTATCTGGCTCTCCCCCATAACAACAACATGAAATTTGGAACGTGAGGTGATGTGCCATACGTGAATGTAACATCTCCAGTCTAGTCAATGTTAACTTGATTAACCGTGCAACAATCAAACAAGAACATGCACGATCAATCACGCCAACATGATTCAGACCAGGGGTGCTACTCTCAAATAAACACACTCACCCATTCCAAGATTGATTTCACTTACAGTATTCTTTACACTTCTGATCTATATGAAATGCTCTTATAATATTCTAACTACTACTAGAACTCGACAAGAACCACTTGGTGAAATCCCTAGGCTATTACAGTTAATTCATGTTCAACAAGAATACTGAACATGTTACTTTTTTAGATGTCGACCATCCTTTCAATGCCTTAAACACATCTTCATCTTCCCTGATTATCAGACTGTCTTCTACTCTGCTCCTTTTCATCTTCTACTTTTTAAACGATCAAGTTACTCGAGTACACTTCTTCACCTTTTCCAAAAAGTTCTTCAACACGCCAGACTTATTTGAGTGATACTCGAACACTTAGTAGTATACCATTGTAGGCCAACAATAACTGGTCCTCTTCAAAAGACTTCTTTCCTTAATATCCTAATTGAGCTCGGTAACTAGATAGCCAATCTCATTCTAGATAAAAACATACCGCTCTAACGGAAGTACTATGGAATAGGGAAGGCATACCATAACTTTAACTGGCAGCCCGTACTTCCAAATAAGAACGGTAGACTTGAGTTCACAAAAGTGAATCCTCTCTAATACTATGACATCGCTCAGGAACTACAACCATGTGTTGTTCCCGAATCAAACACAATATGGGCGGAGAATTCCATCCATAGGCAAGGTCTCTTGCGACACCTTGATCACAATTCACATAAGTTTTTTATTTATTTCAATCATTCATAAAATTTTAAAAATGCACACAACACACAATGGGATAAGAAGCAAACATGTGATTGAACCTTTCAGGGGTTTTGACGGTCCAGACAACCATAAAGTGTAGGCTCTACCCAAATAGCCGAACACTTGGATCAAGACTAATGGTAAGGAAGCGTGAACAAGTCCAACTACTGGTACCCTAGGTATAGGTAAAGGAACCGGGTAACTTTATGGGCAAGAGTAAAATAATCATCATTACTCTTCACAAGGGAATCACTGAAGCGCATTGATGCAAATAATCAAGAATTTCTTGCACTTCGACGATCCCGACTATGCTGTCCTGGCAGGTCACCATCATAACAACTCAGCCTCCTCGATCTTGATCTGATGAAACGTACACCCAAAATCATTCTAGAGACTTAATCCACTGATTTAAAATAATCTTTGATCTTCACTGGTTTGGAATTAAATGGCCTGCAGAATTTGGTGAACTTCTTCAGCAATAACTTCTTTAGTATTCGCGTCATACTCTAAAATCTCCTCGAAGCTCTGAGACTCCATGGTCTTTTATTTACTACAAAATTCTTGGCTAAGTTCCCAAATATTTTCCATCTGATCTTTGGCTTATTCTCCAAACCATAATCGATGAATGAAATTCACTCGACCACATATCTTGATGCTGAAATTGTTGTATATGATTAACTCAACCTGAACCTCCTGGTGGAAACATCCCACTGTACCAACTCCGTAAACTGAATCTTCAATCGGTCCCATATCTTGTGTAGAAAATTTTACTTCATGAACTCTTGAGATCTGTCCAACTCGATCTCACCTCTCTGAAGTAATTCTTGACTCTCGACCAACAACTCATCGCGTTCATCTCCAAATAGCTTGCTACCAAATCCTCATGTAATTCTCTGATGTTAGGAGTTTTCAAGGCTCCTACTCCTAAGAGAAATGATGTAGTATAAAAGATTGTCGAACCAGTTCTGAGGAATATCAAAGCACCGAGAATGCAAGTACTCACTTAATCTAAGTGCAACCAATGATTTAGATGGGTTTAAACTACTACTAATACTAGAAAGCAATAAGAGAATGATAATTTCTTGACTAAGGGAAAAGAGAACTCATGGGCATAGGGATTAGACCTTGGGTGATCAAGTATCGAACTAAGGATGGCAAATGATTAATCAAACTATCGACCTTAAGCCTAGACACAATTCTAAGCAAGCTCTATGTCTAGATGAATGCTCATTTGCTAACATATCTCAAACATCAAATGTCTTTGGTTGAATAATATGAAAGCAATCATTACTAACAAGTCTATTAGCTATCTTAGCACCTTTAACAACAAATGTCTTTGGCAAAGTATATTAAAAGCCTAGGAGAGTTGTCTCAGGCATTTCATCAAACACCTTTTGGGTGTGAAATGCCTATTGATCAACTTTTGAGTGGCCAACTCAGAAGATGCATTATGAATACTCTACTAGCAAGGAACACGAATGATCTACACTAAAACATCCTAGAACTAACCTAATCACCCTTGATCTCCCTAACCCATGAATTCAAAAGGTGATTACTCACTAATCTCCATGATTCCTCTTAAACCCATATTGGATTTCAGATTAATCATGTAGAGAAATAGATAAGAAATCAACAAGAACACAAGATGAAAGCAATGAAATCTCAATCAAAAGAGGTTTTTTACTAGTTCTTCTCTAGAAAAGAGATTATCTTGCCTCCCATGGCTTACAAAAGTATTTAACTTAGGTTTAAAAAGTGTAAAACATCAAAACAAATGACCAAAAGGCCCATGAAATAACATAAAAATCGTCCAAGCAAAACACGCGGAGTGACCTAGCATAGTCGCTCCAGGAGGTCACTTCCGGCGCGTTTCTTTGTGTCTCGACCCGTCAAAACGCGAGTGACTTGAGCTGGTCGCTCTGGCTGGGAGTGACCTCGGTAGGTCGCTCTGAGAGGTCACTCTGCGATGCTCGACCAGGATGGATATGCCTCTAGTAAATTGATCATCACTCCTTCATTACATCTCCAAATGACTTGAAACCACTTCCATTAGAAAGCTAACTCAATTTTCTGTGTCTCCCCATAATCTTAGCAACAGGAGATTTCTCTAAAGGCTCCATCCATGCTCATCGTTCACCTCCTTTTCGATCACGATGCTCCCAAACATCTCAAATCACTCCATGGCACACTCCAACACCTAATAAGGACAATGAATGCAAAATGCAACCTAGACATGGCTAAATCGTAATCTATATGATGAAAATGCTCATGGATGAATGGATAAAACAATGTAAATATGCAAGATATCATTCTCTGAACATTGGCCACGTCAATGTTTTGCTCTGGGTGTTTCATCCCAAATCTGCCTCAAGCAAAAGTATACCTCAAACGGTTTAGTGTTTCTTCAGTATCTTATGGTCCCACTACTTCTTTCCATCATAAGCTTTAAGATGTCTTGTTGCCAAGAGAAAGGTGCATGGTGTGTCCATCGTCTTGTACTACAGTTGAACCATCTCTTCCTCCAACGCTAAGCTCCAAACAAATGTTGAACAATTCAGGCTTGTACGGTTTTGTTTCTTGTACGTCTCAGCATAAGCTGGAGACTTGAGAAGCTGGAAGAATAAGTGCATCTAGGTGATCATGTGCAGTCGCATCATTCTGAATCGGACCACAAACAACGCTCACCTTGACATCGATAACACACGAGTCCGAAGATGTATTCGATGTATCAATTCTGTCCCATATCTCTCTCTAAAGAATTGGCATCCCCCATTAGAATTCAAAAGAACGAAAGGAAGGCATGACGTTACTGACTCTTAACAGGGCGGTAGTGAACCCCACCATGAGGGTAGCAAACTCGAGCCTGATGATACTAACATCGGTAAGTATAGTCCACCCGTTCAAGCTTGTCTCGGTGCTTCTGCTATGAAATATCACTGTTAGGTAACTACCCATGACTATCTATCCTAAAATGAAAGAAAAAGCCAGCATATCCTAGTTATCCTTGCGACTCATTTTGACTCGAAAAGCATTTGAAACAAGTCCCATTCTAGCATCGTATAACCATTCTCTGATACTACCTTTATGACACCCCCGATCGTAGATGACCGGAAATGACATGGTCCATGTTCCTCGATTGTCAATCTGAGGTTCTCAAAATACTTCAGATCGCCTTAGACCAACAACCAAAGAACACCAACGCTCCTATCGGATATAACTCTAGGCTTTTCAACCCGAAAAAGCAATACCCGATAGTTAGTTCGTCTGGACAAGGACTAATATCATATGGAACCCGTACTTTAAAAAAACATTCTTTATATATCAATCAAAAGCATCTTACAAAATTTGTTATAAATTAACCTCGAGGTTTTCGGTCAACAAATCTTATACATAAGATATATCAAAATGACTTTGCAAGGATAATAAAACTACCGCTGGCTAATGCTGTTCCTTCCCGTCCTAGAGTAAGGTCTCCCGCCTATTGGTTACCTGCATCACAAATGATTCATGAGTAACTAGTTTACTCAGTGAGCCTAGTCCCGGACCCCAACATATATTAATAATATCTCAAGCAATCAACTTCATTTGTATGCAGTGGAAATATATTCCATATCTGGATATTTATATATAAGAAATATTCTTCCATCATTGTGAATCTAATCATATACCTCACTTCCTATTCCCGTCTCTCATATCATTCGTATAATCATATTTATATATATATATATACCATACCCGAGAAACCACAAAGGCTAAACGAGTCTAGCGAGTTAGCATCACCATCATCGCCATCAGATATTCAAAAATTGAACATCTAACGCTGCATGCAGTTACACGGCCTCCAGGGTGCGACCCCATCATCGTGTCTTCGTTACCTTGTTCCATATCGCAGGACCAATTCACGGTAATCATCATTCATACGGGAATATTTTGGAAGACAGGTTTATAATAAGACTTCACATGATTAATACTTTCATACTTAATTATATTTAATACTATACATATGTATTAGTACTTGAGAACAAGTACTAAGGTTTGGAATAAACCTCTATGATCATTCATAAATATTTAATAAGTGTTTACACTAAGTAAACACCTTACCAATTTAATATTGATCAAGAGACAAAGCCTATCAATAATCTACAACCAGTACGTTCAAATTCATTCACTACTCATCAATCATCTATCTAGACTTACCTTTGATTCCATGAGATTGGCTAGGGAAGACTAGACTCGAGCTCAACTAATAACACTCCATTTCACTCCTGATTCAGAATGTGTGGATACAAGATCAGTCAGGTTGATTCCAACAGAAACTCTACTCAGCTTAGTTCAAAGCAGTTCAGTTCGGTTGAAGGATAATTCAGTTCAGCTAAGCCTTTAAAAATATATCTAAGGGACATAACTGAACCAAGATCAATGCACATACAGGTTTAAAAACTAATCTGGACAGGAAGCTTAACAAATCATTCCACTTGTTCCAAACAAAACTTCTCTGAACTAGTAGCTATGGCTTACCGATTTCCTCAAGCTTTAAGATGAACTTGGTTGATATAAACTTCAATCTAAACACACGTCTAACCTGATCAGGACAAGATACCCATGATAGGTTCAAGATCAGAAACAGACCAAATCGTTTTGGTTACCTAACAAGAACTGAAGCTCAAGCAAAACTGATCTCATCAAACCCATATGTTCTTACCGATAAAATCCAAGTCTAAAGAACTTGGGTGATTCTAAACTCTTGAACACCAAACCTTGAGCTCTTAACCACACCAGAACACACTGATTAAAGTCACAGGATGGTGAGAAAGGGTCGTCCAAGCTCACTTCTCTTTCCTGATTTTTTTTCTGAATTTTTCAACTAATTTTTCTCACAGATTTTTTTCTTTTCTTTCTCTCTTTCTCTCTGAATTTTCTCTGGTTTTTCATGCAGTAACAGGACGTCCAGAAGAGAGAAGAAGATGTTTTATACCATAAGGGGTTGCTTCAGCTCAGGGTTTTCTCTTTACACAAAGTGGTAGTTTGGAGAAACATGTGGCAACCATCTTCAGCACAAGCAGCTCACCTTCCCTTACAAGAAGAGAGCTGCAAGCAGCTGAAGCAAACAGCTTGTGACCAGCATGTGACTTCTAATGAACAAGCATGTAAGCAAGTAGGTGCATGTCATGTGACCTAATTACTGAGAAAGCAAGTAGGCTATAAGGTGCAAGGCATGTGACTGTTCAGAAATAATTTTAAGAGTTTTGTCGATATTTTTCGAAATGTTTCGACTAATTATTTTTCATCATTCGAATCTCGTCCTGCTCTGAATAAACTCGCCTAGCATGAATAAAACTCGACAATAATAATTAACACTCAACCAGAACCATCAAGAGATGGTTTTTCGACCAAAAGACAGCCCGTCGAGAGATTAATTCACCGTGTCGATTTTTATTTAAATTCTGATCGATCAATCTTCAAACTGATCTTAAAGAATTTTCTCGACCAAAATTATATCTGCTCGTGAGGGTTATTACATTCTTTCCCCCTCAAAAGAATTCGTCCCCAAATTCTAAAAACGTAGCTGTACACTCTTTACTGAACAGTCTCTGAAAGGAGTTCGAGATATTAGATCTGACATTATCTTAATATGCCCATATCAAAACAACTCATGTTTGATCCCTTGATTCCCCCAAACGATCCTTTGTTTTCTGAGCAGCCACTTTCAATATAACCAAATTCTTTACTCTGCACAATTCTTGTCAACTGCGGTCTGTATACTTTTTCTAACAATCTTGTATCTGTAGACTATTACTTCTCAACCTTTTCTATCTGGCTCTCCCCCATAACAACAACATGAAATTTGGAACGTGAGGTGATGTGCCATACGTGAATGTAACATCTCCAGTCTAGTCAATGTTAACTTGATTAACCGTGCAACATTCAAACAAGAACATGCACGATCAATCACGCCAACATGATTCAGACCAGGGGTGCTACTCTCAAATAAACACACTCACCCATTCCAAGAATAATTTCACTTACAGTATTCTTTACACTTCTGATCTATATGAAATGCTCTTCATAATATTCTAACTACTACTAGAACTCGACAAGAACCACTTGGTGAAATCCCTAGGCTATTACAGTTAATTCATGTTCAACAAGAATACTGAACATGTTACTTTTTTAGATGTCGACCATCCTTTCAATGCCTTAAACACATCTTCATCTTCCCTGATTATCAGACTGTCTTCTACTCTGCTCCTTTTCATCTTCTACTTTTTAAACGATCAAGTTACTAGAGTACACTTCTTCACCTTTTCCAAAAAGTTCTTCAACACGCCAGACTGATTTGAGTGATACTCGAACACTTAGTAGTATACCATTGTAGGCCAACAATAACTGGTCCTCTTCAAAAGACTTCTTTCCTTAATATCCTAATTGAGCTGGTAACTAGATAGCCAATCTCATTCTAGATAAAAACATACCGCTCTAACGGAAGTACTATGGAATGGGGAAGGCATACCATAACTTTAACTGGCAGCCCGTACTTCCAAATAAGAACGGTAGACTTGAGTTCACAAAAGTGAATCCTCTCTAATACTATGACATCGCTCAGGAACTACAACCATGTGTTGTTCCCGAATCAAACACAATATGGGCGGAGAATTCCATCCATATGCAAGGTCTCTTGCGACACCTTGATCACAATTCACATAAGTTTTTTATTTATTTCAATCATTCATAAAATTTTAAAAATGCACACAACACACAATGGGATAAGAAGCAAACATGTGATTGAACCTTTCAGGGGTTTTGACGGTCCAGACAACCATAAAGTGTAGGCTCTACCCAAATAGCCGAACACTTGGATCAAGACTAATGGTAAGGAAGCGTGAACAAGTCCAACTACTGGTACCCTAGGTATAGGTAAAGGAACCGGGTAACTTTATGGGCAAGAGTAAAATAATCATCCTTACTCTTCACAAGGGAATCACTGAAGCGCATTGATGCAAATAATCAAGAATTTCTCGCACTTCGACGATCCCGACTATGCTGTCCTGGCAGGTCACCACCATAACAACTCAGCCTCCTCGATCTTGATCTGATGAGACGTACACCCAAAATCATTCTAGCGTCTTAATCCACTGATTTAAAATAATCTTTGATCTTCACTGGTTTGGAATTAAACGGTCTGCAGAATTTGGTGAACTTCTTCAGCAATAACTTCTTTAGTATTCGCGTCATACTCTAAAATCTCCTCGAAGCTCTGAGACTCCATGGTCTTTTATTTACTACAAAATTCTTGGCTAAGTTCCCAAATATTTTCCATCTGATCTTTGGCTTATTCTCCAAACCATAATCGATGAATGAAATTCACTCGACCACATATCTTGATGCTGAAATTGTTGTATATGATTAACTCAACCTGAACCTCCTGGTGGAAACATCCCACTGTACCAACTCCGTAAACTGAATCTTTAATCGGTCCCATATCTTGTGTAGAAAATTTTACTTCATGAACTCTTGAGATCTGTCCAACTCCATCTCACCTCTCTGAAGTAATTCTTGACTCTCGACCAACAACTCATCGCGTTCATCTCCAAATAGCTTGCTACCAAATCCTTCTTGTAATTCTCTGATGTTAGGAGTTTTCAAGGCTCCTAAGACAAATGATGTAGTATAAAAGATTGTCGAACCAGTTCTGAGGGATATCAAAGCACCGAGAATGCAAGTACTCACTTAATCTAAGTGCAACCAATGATTTAGATGAGTTTTAAACTACTACTAATACTAGAAAGCAATAAGAGAATGATACTTTCTTGACTAAGGGAAAAGAGAACTCATGGGCATAGGGATTAGACCTTGGGTGATCAAGTATCGAACTAAGGATGGCAAATGATTAATCAAACTATCGACCTTAAGCCTAGACACAATTCTAAGCAAGCTCTATGTCTAGATGAATGCTCATTTGCTAACATATCTCAAACATCAAATGTCTTTGGTTGAATAATATGAAAGCAATCATTACTAACAAGTCTATTAGCTATCTTAGCACCTTTAACAACAAATGTCTTTGGCAAAGTATACTAAAAGCCTAGGAGAGTTGTCTCAGGCATTTCTTCAAACACCTTTTGGGTGTGAAATGCCTATTGATCAACTTTTGAGTGGCCAACTCAGAAGATGCATTATGAATACTCTACTAGCAAGGAACAAGAATGATCTACACTAAAACATCCTAGAACTAACCTAATCACCCTTGATCTCCCTTACCCATGAATTCAAAAGGTGATTACTCACTAATCTCCATGATTCCTCTTAAACCCATTTTGGATTTCAGATTAATCATGTAGAGAAATAGATAAGAAATCAACAAGAACACAAGATGAAAGCAATGAAATCTCAATCAAAAGAGGTTTTTTACTAGTTCTTCTCTAGAAAAGAGATTATCTTGCCTCCCATGGCTTACAAAAGTATTTAACTTAGGTTTAGAAAGCGTAAAACATCAAAACAAATGACCAAAAGGCCCCTGAAATAACATAAAAATCGTCCAAGCAAAACACGCGGAGTGACCTAGCATAGTCGCTCCAGGAGGTCACTCCCGACGCGTTTCATTGTGTCTTGACCCGTCAAAACGCGAGTGACTTGAGCTGGTCGCTCTGGCTGGTCGCTCTGGCTGGGAGTGACCTTGGTAGGTCGCTCTGAGAGGTCACTCTGCGATGCTCGACCAGGATGGATATGCCTCTAGTAAATTGATCATAACTCCTTCATTACATCTCCAAATGACTTGAAACCACTTCCATTAGAAAGCTAACTCAATTTTCTGTGTCTCCATAAAATCTTAGCAACAGGAGATTTCTCTAAAGGCTCCTTCCATGCTCATCTTTCACCTCCTTTTGGATCACAATGCTCCCAAACATCTCAAATCACTCCATGGCACACTCCAGCACCTAATAAGGACAATGAATGCAAAATGCAACCTATACATGGCTAAATCCTAATCTATATGATGAAAATGCTCATGGATGAATGGATAAAACAATGTAAATATGCAAGATATCATTCTCTGAACAGTAGCCACGTCAATGTTTTGCTCTGGGTGTTTCATCCCAAATCTGCCTCAAGCAAAAGTATACCTCAAACGGTTTAGTGTTTCTTCAGTATCTTATGGTCCCACTACTTCTTTCCATCATAAGCTTCAAGATGTCTTGTTGCCAAGAGAAAGGTGCATGTGTGTCCATCGTCTTGTACTACAGTTGAACCATCTCTTCCTCCAACGCTAAGCTCCAAACAAATGTTGAACAATTCAGGCTTGTACGGCTTTGTTTCTTGTACGTCTCAGCATAAGCTGGAGACTTGAGAAGCTGGAAGAATAAGTGCATCTAGGTGATCATGTGCAGTCGCATCATTCTGAATCGGACCACAAACAACGCCCACCTTGACATCGATAACACACGAGTCCGGAGATGTATTCTATGTATCAATTCTTTCCCATATCTCTCTCTAAAGAATTGGCATCCCCCATTAGAATTCAAAAGAACGACAGGAAGGCATGACGTTACTGACTCTTAACAGGGCGGTAGTGAACCCCACCATGAGGGTAGCAAACTCGAGCCTGATGATACTAACATTGGTAAGTATGGTCCACCCGTTCAAGCTTGTCTCGGTGCTTCTGCTATGAAATATCACTGTTAGGTAACTACCCATGACTATCTATCCTAAAATGAAAGAACAAGCCAGCATATCTGAGTTATCCTTGCGACTCATTTTGACTCGAAAAGTATTTGAAGCAAGTCCCATTCTAGCATCGTATAACCATTCTCTGATACTACCTTTATGACATCCCCGATCGTAGATGACTGGAAATGACATGGTCCATGTTCCTCGATTGTCGATCTGAGGTTCTCAAAATATTTCTGATCTCCTTAGACCAACAACCAAAGAACACCAACGCTCCTATCGGATATAACTCTAGGCTTTTCAACCCGAAAAAACAATACCCGATAGTTAGTTCGTCTGGACAAGGACTAATATCATATGGAACCCGTACTTTAAAAAAATATTCTTTATATATCAATCAAAAGCATCTTACAAATTTTGTTATAAATTAACCTCGAGGTTTTCGGTCAACAAATCTTATACATAAGATATATCAAAATGACTTTGCAAGGATAAAAAAACTACTGCTGGCTAATGCTGTTCCTTCCGGTCCTAGAGTAAGGTCTCCCGCCTATTTGTTACCTGCATCCCAAATGAGTCATGAGTAACTAGTTTACTCAGTGAGCCTAGTCCCGCACCCCAACATATATTAATAATATCTCAAGCAATCAACTTCATTTGTATGCAGTGGAAATATATTCCATATCTGGATATTTATATATAAAAAATATTCTTCCATCATTGTGAATCTAATCATATACCTCACTTCCTATTCCCGTCTCTCATATCATTCATATAATCATATTTATATATATATATATATACCATACCCGAGAAACCACAAAGGCTAAACGAGTCTAGCGAGTTAGCATCACCATCATCGCCATCAGATATTCAAAAATTGAACATCTAACGCTGCATGCAGTTACACGGCCTCCAGGGTGCGACCCCATCATCGTGTCTTCGTTACCTTGTTCCATATCGCAGGACCAATTCACGGTAATCATCATTCATACGGGAATATTTTGGAAGACAGGTTTATAATAAGACTTCACATGATTAATACTTTCATACTTAATTATATTTAATACTATACATATGTATTAGTACTTGAGAACAAGTACTAAGGTTTGGAATAAACCTCTATGATCATTCATAAATATTTAATAAGTGTTTACACTAAGTAAACACCTTACCAATTTAATATTGATCAAGAGACAAAGCCTATCAATAATCTACAATCAGTACGTTCAATCAAGAAATATTCATTCACTACTCATCAATCATCTATCTAGACTTACCTTTGATTCCATGAGATTGGCTAGGGAAGACTAGACTCGAGCTCAACTAATAACACTCCATTTCACTCCTGATTCAGAATGTGTGGATACAAGATCAGTCAGGTTGATTCCAACAGAAACTCAACTCAGCTTAGTTCAAAGCAGTTCAGTTCGGTTGAAGGATAATTCAGTTCAGCTAAGCCTTTAAAAATATATCTAAGGGACATAACTGAACCAAGATCAATCCACATACAGGTTTAAAAACTAATCTAGACAGGAAGTTTAACAAATCATTCCACTTGTTCCAAACAAAACTTCTCTGAACTAGTAGCTATGGCTTATTGATTTCCTCAAGCTTTAAGATGAACTTGGTTGATATAAACTTCAATCTTAACACACGTCTAACCTGATCAGGACAAGATACCCATGATAGGTTCAAGATCAGAAACAGACCAAATCGTTTTAGTTACCTAACAAGAACTGAAGCTCAAGCAAAACTGATCTCATCAAACCCATATGTTCTTACCGATAAAATCCAAGGCTAAAGAACTTGGGTGATTCTAAACTCTTGAACACCAAAACTTCAGCTCTTAACCACACCAGAACACACTGATTAAAGTCACAGTATGGTGAGAAAGGGTCGTCCAAGCTCACTTCTCTTCCCTGATATTTTTCTGAATTTTTCAACTAATTGTTTTCACAGATTTTTCTCTTTTCTCTCTCTCTTTCTCTCTGAATTTTCTCTGGTTTTTCTTGCAGTAACAGGACGTCCAGAGGGGAAAAGAAGATGTTTTATACCATATGGGGTTGCTTCAGCTCAGGGTTTTCTCTTTACACAAAGTGGTAGTTTGGAGAAACATGTGGCAACCAGCTTCAGCACAAGCAGCTCACCTTTCCCTTACAAGAAGAAAGCTACAAGCAGCTGAAGCAAACAGCTTGTGACCAGCATGTGACTTCTAATGAGCAAGCATGTAAGCAAGTAGGTGCATGTCATGTGACCTAATTACTGAGAAAGCAAGTAGGCTAGAAGGTGCAAGGCATGTGACTGTTCAGAAATAATTTTAAGAGTTTTGTCGATATTTTTCGGACTGTTTCGACTAAATATTTTTCATCATTCGAATATCGTCCTGTTCCGAATAAACTCGCCTAGCAGGAATAAAAATCGATAATAATAATTAACACTCGACCAGAACCGTCAACAGATGGTTTTTCGACCAAAAGACAGCCCGTCGAGAGATTAATTCACCGTGTCGATTTTTATTTAAATTTTGATCGATCAATCTTCAAACTGATCTTAAAGAATTTTCTCGACCAAAATTCTATCTGCTCGTGAGGGTTATTACAAAAGTGGCGTGGGATTACAATGGAGGAGTCGGATCCAATGAGGATCCTACAGAGGAGTATGATGAGGATTACTGGAAGGAAAGAGCTATAGAGATTGCTATGCAGGATGACAGATATTCAGGCCATTCCTTCAACAACACGTCTCCACCATCGATCGACAGAGTTCACTCAGCATCGATCGATCCCACCCTCATCCAGCAAAACATTTTTATGCATCGATCGATACCATACCTGGTACATCGATCGATATGAAAACCGCCGCCTTTGAAAAGGAAAAAGGGAATATTCTAATTCCAAGTGGGTTTACCAATACCTATATAAGAAGTTTTGCACCCCAGATTACTTCTCACGACACCGAAGCAGAAAAGATGAATGGTCCCACAAACCAATCAGAAGGAACATCCAGGAGGAGCATTCAATCCAAAAACCATAATTCCACAGATAAACGTCTACCATCGATCGATACTCTAGTATCAACATCGATCGATACTCATTCTAAACCTCAACTTTCTTTATTTACTAAGAAGAATATGAGTATGGATTACGGTTTTGTAACTCCTGATGAATTTGGTATTTTCAGGGACCCAGATGGCCATGCAAGAGCTATGGATGGAAGAATTCTAAAAGTATCCAGAGAGGATATAGCAGACATTCTTTAGGTGGCCAATGGACCAGACAACTTGTTTATGCAGCAACGCAGCATTCCAGACAACATTCCAACAGTTCCAGACGAACATCCAGGGGCTAACACAACAGCAATTGGTTCACATCAATCATACCGACCAGTTGGCCACGCATCGATCGACAAGGTTGCTCCAACATCGTTCGACAGGGTAACACCAACGTCGCTCGACAAGGAACCCTCACCATTGTTTGACAAATGTTACGAGTTTGGACATCGCGCTTATGACATCTGTGGAGCCAGAAAGTTCATATGGGAATAGAAGGACGAATATGGAGTCTACAGAGATGCATTTAGATATGCAAGGAGCGTAGCTGGTGAGATGATCCCTATTACCAAGGACAACATCAGAAAAATTCTAGAGAGAGCATCACTATATGAAGAGAGTCACATATGTCTTCCAGAACATGCCACTTCTTTCACACCTACAAGACTGGCACCAGGGATCTACACCAAGGATGAGAGTAATGAAATGGTGACTGGTATTTGTGAGCTCAGGAAAGGCTAGGAGATGAACTCAAGACATTGGTAGATGACACCTATCAACCTTTGGACAGAGGTTACAATGAGCTTTTCAGAAGTATGGCAAAAATGAGGACAGAGATTGAGAGTATGCAGCACAGCCTTGAGAAGGAAGCTACGACATCGCCATCGATCGCCGACAAAGTAACATCGATCAATGTCAAGCAACAGACATTCCAAATCCCTGCAGAACCGCAAAATTTGACAGAGATGAAGGATGAATGGGAGATCACATACATCAACATGAAGATTAACGACGTCTACAACCCTCTCAACAACAACGTGGACTGGTTAAGCACGATAATTGATCTGCTACAGCAAGTTTTGGACACCATTCGCAAGAAGGATCCACAACCAGCCACATCGATCGATATCTGCCCCATCACATCGATCGACAGCAAGTTCGGAGCCATGGAAGATAGGTTACAATCTTATAAGGATATGTGCGACTGTTTCACCTCACCTATCATGCGATACTTGGACAGCTTGTCTACGCAGATGATGAAAGTCCAGAAGGATATTGGCAAGCTTCATGACCAACATGATTTCCAGGATGAAGGATCGATATCGATCGATATGTTCCTCAGAGCATCGCTAGACGGCAGGAAACCTACAGAACACCTTCCCTACACAGCAGCATAAGTTGATCAGATAACATGAAAGCTTTACACAGCTATAGCCACCATGGTGGAACGACTTGAGAAGCGGTGTGATGACATCTACTTTCCATTCGAAGCTACGACATCGCCATCGATCGCCGACAAAGTAACATCGATCAATGTCAAGCGACAGACATCCCAAATCCCTGCAGAACCGCAAAATTTGACAGAGATGAAGGATGAATGGGAGATCACATACATCAACATGAAGATTAACGACGTCTACAACCCTCTCAACAACAACGTGGACTGGTTAAGCACGATAATTGATCTGCTACAGCAAGTTTTGGACACCATTCGCAAGAAGGATCCACAACCAGCCACATCGATCGATATCTGCCCCATCACATCGATCGACAACAAGTTCGGAGCCATGGAAAATAGGTTACAATCTTATAAGGATATGCACGACTGTTTCACCTCACCTATCATGCGATACTTGGACAGCTTGTCTACGCAGATGATGAAAGTCCAGAAGGATATTGGCAAGCTTCATGACAAACATGATTTCCAGGATGAAGGATCGATATCGATCGATATGTTCCACAGGGCATCGCTAGACGGCAGGAAACCTACAGAACACCTTCCCTATACAGCAGCATAAGTTGATCAGATAACATGAAAGCTTTACACAGCTATAGCCACCATGGTGGAACGACTTGAGAAGCGGTGTGATGACATCTACTTTCCATTCGACGTTCGACTCGGTGGAGTAGATCGCCAAGCAGAGTGGCTACAGAAGGAAGTCAAAGCCATTCAAAGGCAACTCGCATCTCAATACCAGATATCAGCATCGATCGACAGAGCACGGTCCAAATCGATCGACAGTACTGCACCAGCAACGATCGATAGACATATGGTCGCATCGATCGATACCAAGTCTACAGCAAACGACGAGCAGCTGATACACAATAAGATGGAGTCAATAGACGAGGAACTGAACGAGCTATCAGCATACGCCTACGACAAGATAGGATGACATCAGTTCAGCACTGAAACTCTTCAGGAGAGGCTACAGAACATCTCAAATGCAATCCAGAAGATGGATGAGAGATGGACCAGAAACGATGAGGCCACAAGAAGTTTCATTGCAGCTTGGTCCAGAATGTGCAGAGATGAGGTGGATGGTTGTTTCCCAACAAGTAGCTGTCTTTCCACCAACTAGCCAAACACCTCCACAGTCAAGCTAATAAATGACTATAACAAAGCACTGAGTGGGAGGCAACCCAGTATTAGGTAATTTGAATTGGTTTTCTTAGTTACTAGTATTTACTTTCGTTTTTATTCTTCAAGATTTATTGCAAGACCCAAGTAGGATGATGATCACCATATCGACCGTGGACGAGACGTCGACATCGATCGACATGCTGACACCTGCGACGATTGATGCATACCGATGCACATCGATCGATTCCCACTCCGGTCAGGTTTATCTTCCTAACTTGTTACATTGAGTACTTATGATTTATTTCCACCATAACTCCGACTGTGTTACACTGAGACAGTGTAATTTAAGTCTGGGGGAAGGTTTACTCATATTATTTACTCTGATTCTTATTAAAAGGATTTTAATAAAGTTATACTTAGATATGAGAATGATTTTAATGTCTAACCACTCTTTAGCACCATTTTAGATATACTAATTACATATAGTACAAAAGATGCTAAAGTGGATCAACCTGTCAACTATACACACTTGCCTTGATTGTTTGAAGGAACCAAAGCTGACCTCCATCACTAAACCTAACATAATTGCTTGTCTTGGAGCTTGGTATACACCGGATCGGATTCTTCAGAAAAGTCTGGAAGGGTAACGCCTTGTGTAGATTCATTTATAACTTTTTCTGTCTCTATTTCGACCCTAGAGTAGTTAGTGTTTAATAAAAAAAATATCCAAAAATTATTATTTAAAGAGGACTTAGGATTTAGCTAGGAGGAATCTGAACAGGATTTGGTGGCTGAAACCACTAAGGCTTGATTCATAAAGATTCCAATAAAAAGAATTCGAACGGGACTTGGAGGCGGCAATCTTCAAGGCTCGCTTCACAAAGAATTCTTGGTGGCAACCACCATTAAGTCTTGATTCATGGAAGCTTGTCCAATCTTGGTCACTAATCTTGCAATAAAAGCATATTTTGACTCAAGAGAGAAATTAGAGAGAGACAAATTAGGAACTAACTTTTACCTGCAGTTTCAGATACTTGTATGAAAATCCTTGCATCCTGTGATCGATACTCCTAAGGTAAAGCCTGCACTTTTATATTTATGCTAAGAAATGAGGTTAGTAGAGGGGAATGTAAGAAATGATTTGCTGAGTTCTTGGCGAGTTGAATTTGGTTGCTAAACTAGGATATTGCATAATGTGCTTTTGTGATTAGGACCTTTTAGATGTGGATTGCAATATTGTAGAGGTGATGATTTCTATGTTTTATATTTGTGAGTCTCTGCTGTTTTCAAACCTCTTTCAGAGAGACTGCCTGTTTGCAAAAGGATAAGTCTGGGGGAGTTGATATACCATGGATGTGACCCATTTTCATCCATGGTATATAAGTGTTTTACTATCTATATATTATATATTCTATCATATTAGGTATGTTTTCAGGTTCAGGAGTATCTTGGAGTAAAGTGATGATTATGGAGCATTTAGGAGCTTAAAAGAGATTTCACCCGACCTCACCATTAGAGGTCGATATGCAGAAGAAGCAATCGATCGATGCACACCCAGTGCCGTCGATCGATACAGAAGAGAAGCCTCGACGATTGAAGATTATGATCGATCGATGTACATCCTGTACCATCGATCGATGTCGAGACGCGAAACGCGCGACTTGATTCCAGCCAACTTTAAACCCAAGGCTTCACCAAATTACAAGATTACCCCTGACGAGTTTTTAATCTAATAATTATATACTTGCCTAAGTGTTAGATTCATGGTTCAAATAGGTTAGATGGATTAGCCCCAACAATAGAATTGCTTAGTTGTGATATTCATTGATTGATTTTTCTTAATGCTTGTTCTAGCGTTGCTAACTAGAATATTGAACCTAGGAATTTGCATGTGTCAAGCATCCTTGATCATCCTGTCCTGAATCTAATTTGTCATGCTAGGACTGCTAAAGAGTGCTAACCGCTGATCTAGGAGACTAGTGAGCATTATCAACATGCGCCTAGGGCTTAACTAGAAGCTATCGATCGATATCATCATCTGACAATCGATCGATATTGTGAAAGGTGTATCGATCGATATTCCTATAGGATCATTGATCGACACTTTCTTGTGATCAAAAGACGACAATTGAGATCCAAGATCTAGTTAGTTAACCAGTGAAACATTGCCATCGCTGATCACTGTGATTAAGGAGTTGAGCTCTAATATATCATGCATGCAACTGTTAGACATCTATAGGATTATAATCTCCAACACCTGAATAGAAACTATGCATCTAATATCTTCCAATAAAGTTACACCCCCAATCATCTTGTTAGTCGAGAAATAGCCTTGCTCAATTAGGATTGCTATTTACTTTTAAACTCATAAAACAACAAATACCTAGAATTAATAACCAGACTAGATTTAATAGGTTCCCTAGCTCCTTGTGGATTCGATCCCTAAGTACTACAACTGAACCTCCTATTTGAGAGAGTAATTCACTCCTTAGGATAATTTGAGTGGTATCAGATATATCCTTCGTGAGAACCTGCAAAAACCCATTGATGCAATTCGATTTGCATGGCACATATAATCGGTTTAATCGATCAATAGTCCCTATTCCAGCATTTCCTTAGCCCAAATCGATCGATATAGGCCCGAAAATCCCGGTTCTAATTCATTTTCTATTTCATCCCTAACCAGAACGAAAATTTAGAAAATTTCCTATTCATACCATGATGATGCTTGAGTTAAGTTATCTAAGCGGATAGATGGTTGAAAATCGAGTGGATTGAGCGTAAGAATCGTTGGATTTGGCCAAAAAAAAGGGAGAAAAGAGATGGGAGTGTTTTCATAGGGTTTTCGGGTTTGTGTGAATGTCGACTTAAATGAGCCTGTGTTTGTTCATTTACTGTCGATCGATGAAGAGATGTCTTCGTTGATCGACAGACGTTATGTTTTCCGAAGATTACTTTTTTTATCCTAAATATTCTAAAACTAGAAATGGGTTGCCTCCCATTCAGCGCTTATTTTAAGTGTTTAGCTTGACTCAGTAGTCGATCTTTCTAATTATCGGGAGGGGGGTCTAAGTATATAGGCCTGCTAATTGGCGGTTTAGCCCAATAGTGTTTCACTCGTTGGCCGTTCACCGAGAATTTGGCTCCTTTATCATTTATAAGTGTAATGGCTCCATAAGGATTGACGTTCACAACAGTAAAAGGACCTGACCAACGAGATCGGAGTTTTCCGGGAAAGAGTGTTAGCTGAGAGTTATATAAGCACTTGATCATTTGGTTCAAAGTGTTTGGAGATGATATCTTTATCATGATATGCTTTCGTTTTTTCTTTGTATATCTTTGAACTCTCATAAGCTAAATGTCTTATCTAATCCAGCTCGTTAAGCTGCATGAGCCTTCATTCGGCAGATGGTTTGATGTCAAAATTTAATAATTTAATAGCCCAGGCTGCCTTGTGTTAAAGCATGTGAATGGGGTGGTTCCTAAAGGAGTTTTGAAATCAGTCCAGTAACCCTAGAGTGCATTGTCCAATTTTCTAGACCAATCTTTTCTAGATGTTCCTACAGTTTTTTCTAAGATTTCTTTTATCTGTCGATTTGAGACTTCTACATGCCCGCTCGTCTGCGGGTTGTAGGGTGTAGCAACTCTATGATGCACTCTGTTCTTCCGGAGCAATACCTCAAAAAATTTGTTAATGAAATGGGATCCACTGTCCGTTCGGGAAGCTACTGCTTCGGGGAATGTGATCCAGGGAATTCCAAATCTCGGGAAAATAATGCTTTTGATAAGCTTAATAACTATCGATGCGTCGTTCGTTGGGGAAGCTACTGCTTTGACCCATTTTGACACATAATCAACATCGAACAGGATGTATTTATTCCCGTAGGAGGAGGGGAAAGGACCCATGAAATCTATTCTCCAACAGTCAGATACTTCTACTTCTAGAATAGATTTATGTTCCATTTCATGTGTTTTACTGATTTTTCCTCTCCGTTGACATCTGTCGCATTGTGCTATGAATGCATGAGTAAACGTTTTCCGTTAGTAAGAAGTCATTTATAGGAATGTCATCTTCTATTCGTATCCAGGAAAGATGATCTGTAACTCCATTTTCTACTCCTCTTTTATCTTTAATCTCGATGTTGAATTCTTGAAGTAGAAAGATCCATCGCAGGAGTCGTGGTTTCGCATCTTTCTTTTGCATTAAATATTTAATTGCAGCGTGATCAGTATGAACGATGACTCGCGAACCAACCAGGTATTGGCAGAACTTTTCAAATGCATAAACTATGGCAAGCAATTCTTTTTCTGTTGTTGCGTAATTCCTTTGTGCCTCGTCGAGTGTTCGACTGGCATAGTAAACTGTATGTAGCCTTTTGTCTTTCCTTTGGCCTAGAACTGCTCCTACAGCAAAATCGCTCGCATCGCACATGATTTCGAAAGGAAGATTCCAGTCAGCTGCTTGTACGATGGGGGAAGTTATCAATGTGAGTTTTAATGATTTATGAGATGGTTATGTGTATAGATTAAGGAGATTAAGTTAGAACCATAAGAATAAGAAAGAGAGAGATTGTTGCAAAGTGAGAGAGTAAGAAGGAGGAATCTCTTATTCCCTTACTTGATTAATTTCTCAGACATGTTACATAAATAGATACAAGAGTTTCTAATGAGACAATAGGAATTAATAAACAAATGGAGACAGCATGGGATCAAGTCACTCTCAACTGAGCCATGAAAGTGACATCTCCTCTTTCTCTTACATCCTTAGCTTAACATGTGACTTTGGCTTGTCTTTGAGCTCCAACAGATCCATCCACTTCCTCCCACTTGTGTAAACTATTCCAGACCTTATGGAGACTGATGGTGAGACATTTAAAAACGCCCACACCCTTGCTTGCCTTCCAAGACACTCTTGTTACGGATTAGGGCAAACTGTATGGCTTGATTCAAATTGCTCTTTCCCTCTTGTTTCCATAGTTCTGATTCTTCATGCCTTTACTGTTGATCTTTATTGCTTCATCTCAACACTCCCCCTCAAGCCTGACAATAGGAATTGGCCAAGCTTGGAAACCATGAAGCATTCCCTCATTAAAACCTTTAGCTTGGAAAAACCTCATGGGATAAAAACTAAGCCAAGGAAAAAGAGTAGAACACTTCATAGCTAAGAGGATCAGTGTGATGAAAGATCTACGAGTCCTAACTTGGAATGTATGAACTCGCAAACCTTGGTGCTTGCAGCCTTGGTGAAGATGTCAGCTAGTTGATCCTCACTTCTTGTGTAACAAGGTAAGATGATCCTTTGTTCTACTGCTTGCCTAACTTTATGACAGTCCACCTCAATGTGTTTAGTCCTCTCATGGAACACACTGTTGGAAGCTATGTGTATTGCAGCTTGATTATCACAATGCATGGTGATTGGAGTTGATGTCTCTATACCCAAGTCTTGAAGTAGGTTTCTGATCCAGATCAACTCACTAGTGAGCTTCCTCATTGCCCTATATTCAGCTTCAGCACTTGAGCATGACACTATCTTCTGTTTCTTGCTCTTCCAAGTGACAAGATTGCCTCCAATAAATGTACAATAGCCTGTGGTGGATCTCCTATCCACTCTGTCTCCTGCCCAATCAGCATCACAATACCCAACTATCTCTGTACTTTTGTTGCATCCCATCCACACTCCTTGCCCTGGC
The DNA here is from genome assembly GCF_020379485.1 of Brassica napus. Taxonomy (NCBI): domain Eukaryota; kingdom Viridiplantae; phylum Streptophyta; class Magnoliopsida; order Brassicales; family Brassicaceae; genus Brassica; species Brassica napus. The sequence goes on from NC_063434.1 coordinate 16,621,564, forward strand.
GCCTCTCTTAGGTATCTTAGGATCCTTTCAACCATGTTCCAATGGTGTATCTTGGGAGCTTGCATGTGCTGGCTTACTTGGTTAACTGCAAAGCATACATCAGGCCTGGTGATGGTGAGGTATATCAGCTTTCCCACCATTATCCTATAGTGTTTAACATCAGCATAGGGCTTGTCTTCAATCTCCCCCTCACGCAGCACCTTATACCCATCTTCTAGTGGAGTCTTGGCTGCTCTTCCTCCTAGATCACCTGCCTCATTCAGAAGATCAAGTGTGTACTTCCTTTGGGATAAGAATAGCCCATCCTTGGATCGGCACATCTCAATCCCTAGAAAGTACTTTAACTCTCCCAAGTCTTTGATATCAAAAGATGATTTAAGGAAAGCTTTAGTTAGGAGTATACCTTCTTTGTCACTCCCGGTGATGATGATATCATCAACATATACTAAGATCACAACAATCCCTTGCTTGCTGGTGAGTGTAAAGAGAGTATGATCTGCCTCAGATTTCACAAAGCCCCTTCCATTGAGTGTGGTGCTGAGCTTGTGGTACCATGCCCTAGGTGATTGTTTTAGTCCGTAGATAGCCTTCTTGAGTCTAAGAACATTTCCAGGCTTTACTAGGTGTTCTAGGCCAGGAGGTGGCCTCATATAGACTTCATCTTCTAGTTCTCCTTGTAGGAAAGCATTCTTCACATCCATTTGCCATAGATCCCACTCTAAGTTGACAGCCAAAGATAGGATTATCCTTATGGTGTGAAGTGTAGCAACTGGTGCAAAGGTATCTAGGTAATCCTCTCCATATGTTTGAGTGAAGCCCCTTGCTACTAGTCTTGTCTTGCGCCTTTCTACTGTCCCATCAGCATTGTACTTGATGGTGAAGATCCAGCGGCTTGTTACAGCTCTCTTGCCTTTAGGTAGTTCAGCTTCATACCATGTATCATTGATGATCATGGCATTAGTCTCACTGCCCACTGATTCTTTCCATTCCTCATGCTCCATAGCTTCCTCATAAGGCCTTGGAATGTATTCCTGATACAACTCTCCAATAAACACCACATGTTCTTGGGGATAATGAGCTAGAGAGCACACTCCTTGTATAGGATGGGCCACAGCTTGAGCATTGAAGTAGACCCTGTTGTTCTTCCAGTTTAGATCAACCGGCTTTCTGATCCTAGAACTTCTTCTTAGAACCGGCTGCTGTGAACTACTTTCCTCAGTTCCTATTTGATCACTATTAGGCTGAGGCTGGCTTGCAATCACTACTGGCTCCTCTTGAGTAGTGTGATGATCCTGCTCCTCTTCTGTATGATGCTCAGCTTGATCATGACTTGCTGAATCCTCCTGATTATGTTCAGCTTGATTGTCCCCCTCAGGATCAAGGTGAGGAATCTCAATCACATCAGTATCAACTTCAGTAGATGGAGTGGACTGGTGGGGACTCGCCTCAGGTGTACTGGCGCCTTTCTCTTGGTGTATACTGATCCCAAGTCTTTCCATTACTCTCCTTAGATTGTTGGCTCTATCCGAGGCTGATTGGGACAGATTCTCTAACTCTTCCCAACTCTTTCCATCATAGTAGCCTCTGGATTCCACAAATTTCACATCTCTTGAGACTAAGACCCTCCTGGTCTCTGGTACATAACACTTATAGCCTTTCTGGTGAGGAGAGTACCCAATAAATATTGCCTTTGTGCTCTTGGCTGACAGCTTATCTCTTTGTTCTCCTGGTATCAAAACAAAGCAAAGACACCCAAACACACGTATATGTTCTATAGATGATTTGTTTTTGTTAAGTACCTCATAAGGGGATTGATCTTGAAGGACTTTTGTGGGGATCCTATTGATTAGATAGCAAGCTGTTAAAACTGCATCTCCCCAAAATCGCTTGGGCACACTTGTGTGAAACATCATGCTCCTTGCCACCTCCATGAGATGTCTATTCTTTCTCTCAGCTACACCATTTTGTTGTGGAGTATATGGACAGCTAGTTTGGTGGATCATCCCATGTTTGGCTAAGTGTTGTTTGAAAGCATTGCTTGTGTATTCTCCTCCATTATCTGATCTCAAAATCTTAATCTTGGCATTAAAGTGGTTAGATACATGGGTTTGAAAATTTATGAAAGCTTCTAAGACCCTATCTTTAGATTGTAATAATGTGATCCATGTATACTTTGATTTCTCATCTATAAAGGTCACAAAATACTTATGATGTTCTCTAGATATGCATGGAGCAGTCCATACATCAGAGTGGATTAAGTCAAAGCAATGTTCATAAATAGTACTTGATCTAGAGAACACACTCTTGCAATGTTTGCCTAGAATACAAGCCTCACAATCACTTTTAAAGGAAATACTTGGAATCATGATGTTCAAAGCACGAGAATGGGGATGTCCTAATCTTGCATGCCATAATACATCTTTAGGTAAAGTAGAAATAGAATTTAGAGCATAAGATAAATCAGCTGATAGCTTAGTGTCGTCAAGTAAGTACAAGTCTCCCTTGGTTACACCTTTGCCAAGCAACCTACTAGTTTCAATATCCTGAAAGTAGACATCATTAGGAGTGAAAGTAACACTACAATTCAAGTCATTAGTAGCTCTTTTAATTGATAACAAGTTTGAGGTAAAACTAGGCATATAGAAAGCTTTGGAATCTTTATCAAATAGCCTAAGATCACCTACACCTTTGATTGGTACTTTCTCTCCATTAGCTATCATAACATTTCCTAGGGCAGGAACAATGTTTTTAATTAAGCTAAGATCACTAATCATGTGGTGACTTGCCCCTGAATCTATAACTAAAGATTTTGTAATTTTAGGTTCAGTTAAAGCATTCAGCAAGATACCACAAGTGGAGGCATGTAAAGAGGTACCAAGTGTGTTACCAGAGTTATCCTTGACGAGTTTGATGAGAGCCTCAATGTCAGAACGTCTGATGACTTCATCTTGATTGTTCCTCAAGGTAAGGTTGCCACTGGAAGCTAGAGCCTTGCCTTCACCACCTGCTGGAGCAGAGCGCATGGTAGCTGGAGTAGATGGCTCTCCCATGTCACCAGAGAAGTTGGCTCTTGCATCATTGTAGTTGGTTCTGAACTTTTGTGGCTTGAGGTGAGGATGGAGGATCCAGCACTTGTCCTTTCCATGGCCTTTCTTCTTGCAATGATCACAGATCCACACCTTCTTGTCTTCAGTCTTGTAGGTGCCTTTATTTGCAAGTCCTTCAGCTTGGTTTGCTAGTACCAAGTCTTGCTTGCGTCCAAAGAGCCCCCCTGATCCTTGTTCTTTCTGAATCCTAGCACAAAATTCTTCAAGGGATGGGAGTTCCTTGTCTCTTAAGATATGCTTGATTAGATCATTGTATCCAGGGTTGAGAGTAGAGAGTAGTGCAAACACCTTGTCTTGTTCTCTCCTTTCATTCAACACATCTGGATCAATAGTTGCTGGCCTTAACATCCCTAGCTCAGCCCACAGAGATCTGAACTTCCCAAAATGTTTATCAAAGTCATTGTCCTCTTGACTGAGAGTATTGATAGCCCTCTTGACTTCAAACACCCTACTGATGTTGGACTGGTTTCCATACACCTTCTTGAGTGTATCCCATAGGTCTTTTGAAGTTTCACAGTAGCCATAAGCTTCCTGGAGTGAAGCATCAGGCTGGACTGAAGAATAGACAGTACCATGAGATCCTCTTGATTCTTCTTCTTGTCGCCAGCCTCACTAACCACCACTTCTCTACCATCCTCTCCTAGGATTGTTTTCTTTGGGTTCTTGCCTTCTTCAACTATATCCCAGAAGCCTCTGCCTCCAAGAGCTGTCTTAGCAAGCCTTGCCCACAACAGATAGTTACCTCCCTTAAGAGTAACCGGAATCACAACCATTTTTGAAATTTCTCCAGAATCCATCAAGAACAACTCAAGAACAGTTCAAGAATGATGAGAGAAAATAAAAGGATTTGTGAAAAAGAAATAATCAGAGTGAAAGATTTGCGGAAGTAATAGGTTTCAAGAGCTTAAATGCTCTGATACCATGTGAGTTTTAATGATTTATGAGATGGTTATGTGTATAGATTAAGGAGATTAAGTTAGAACCATAAGAATAAGAAAGAGAGAGATTGTTGCAAAGTGAGAGAGTAAGAAGGAGGAATCTCTTATTCCCTTACTTGATTAATTTCTCAGACATGTTACATAAATAGATACAAGAGTTTCTAATGAGACAATAGGAATTAATAAACAAATGGAGACAGCATGGGATCAAGTCACTCTCAACTGAGCCATGAAAGTGACATCTCCTCTTTCTCTTACATCCTTAGCTTAACATGTGACTTTGGCTTGTCTTTGAGCTCCAACAGATCCATCCACTTGCTCCCACTTGTTTAAACTATTCCAGACCTTATGGAGACTCATGGTGAGACATTTAAAAACGCCCACACCCTTGCTTGCCTTCCAAGACACTCTTGTTACGGATTAGGGCAAACTGTATGGCTTGATTCAAATTGCTCTTTCCCTCTTGTTTCCATAGTTCTGATTCTTCATGCCTTTACTCTTGATCTTTATTGCTTCATCTCAACAATCAAGGCTTTCTTTATTTCCTCAAAAGACTTTACGCATTCTGGTGAGAAGTTGAATTTAGCTTCTTTACAGAGGGGGGAGGTGAGAGGTCTAGCGATTTTGCTAAAAATCTTGTATGAACCTCCTATAAAATCCGGCATGCCCGAGAAAACTTCTCACGTCTTTTACGTTCGTGGGTGCAGGCAGGTAGCTCTACCTCAATCTTCGCCCGATGTACTTCTATACCAGCAGCAGACACTTTATGTCCTAGGACGATTCCATCATTAACCATAAAGTGGCATTTTTCCTAATTCAAAACTAAGTTGTTTTCTTCACATCTTGCCAAGACTTACATAGGTTATCGAGACCGTTTTTGAAACTGGATCCATACTCAGAGAAATCGTCCATAAAAACTTCCATGGAATCTTCTATCATATCTGTGAAGATTGACATCATGCAACATTGGAAAGTGGCGGGAGCATTACAAAGACTGAAAGGCATTCTGCGGTATAGGAATGTTCCGTAAGGGCATGTAAAAGTGGTATTTTCTTGATCGTCAGGATGTATGGGGATTTGGAAAAATCCGGAGTAACCGTCAAGAAAACAGTAATATTGGGGATTTGCCAATCTTTCCAACATTTGATTAATGAAGGGTAAAGGAAAGTGATCTTTCCTTGTGGCAGCATTCAACTTCCTATAGTCGATGCACATCCGATGTGTGGTGACAGTTCGCGTAGGGATGAGTTTGTTTTTATCATTCTTCACCACAGTGATTCCGCCCTTTTTTGGTACGAGATGCACGGGGCTATCCCAGTTGCTATCTGAAATCGGGTAAATGACTCCGGCATCTAGAAGTATGATTATTTCCTTTTTAACAACTTCTTTCAAGTTTGGGTTTAGTCGCCTTTGGGGTTCCACTGACGATTTTGAATCGTCTTCTAGGTGAATCCAATGCATGCACAGATCTGGAGAGGTACCAGGAATATCTTCGAGAGAGTATCTGGGGGCTTTCCTATATTTGCGCAGCTTGTTTAATAGCAACACAAGTTCTCCATTTGTCAGGTTACGTGGTAGGAATTTTTATAGAGAAAAGCAAATTTGAGTCCAGCGGGTAGTTGCTTTAACTCAATCTTTGGTGCTTTTTCGGGATCCCATTCCTCCAGGGAGGATGGTTGTCGATCGACATCCTTCGTTAAATATCGATCGAAGTTGATTTTCGAAGCGTCATCCTCTATGTTATCAACGTTTTCTATTTCCATACTTGCGTCCATTAATCGTGTCTATTCCCCAGCTCTGTTGTCGACACTAAATGTTTCTTCTTCACTAGACGTGAGTACTTTTTCCAGGGGATCATCTGAGCACAGGTCTATGAAAGATTCTTCAGCCAACTCAGAGATATCGTCCATCTTGGGGTCAAAATGGGTCATGATGGAATCAATGTCTGAAAGTCCGTAAAAATCAGCATGAACGTTTTTACGAAAAGTAATCTTCGTAAAGAAATCTTTATGAAGAGCCTTGCGGTAAAATATTGTTCAAATCTCAATCGAACCACTAAATACCGATTGTCCGAAGGAAACGTAAACGTATCCAAATCGGCCACGGACAAGCCAAGCCCGGTCGCTACGTAGTGACTGAGCTCCAGCCAAGCTCGGCCGCTACGTAGCGACTGAGTTCAAGCCAAGCTCGGTTGCTAAATAGCGACCGAGCACGCACACGTCTTGGTCGCTACGTAGCGACCGAGCTCAAGCCAAGCTCTGTGGACTCCGTAGCGACCGAGCACGAACACGACTCGGTCGCTACGTAACGACCGAGTGTTGGAGTCAAAATCAGTCACGACGGAATCAATGTCTGAAAGTCCGTAAAAATCAGCATGAATGTTTTAACGAAAAGTAATCTTTGTAAAGAAATCTTTACGAAGAGCCCTGCAGTAAAATCTTATTCGAATCTCAGTCGAACCAAATACAAATTGTCCCAAGTCAACGGACACGTATCCGACTGGCCATGGACGAGCTCGAGCATGATAATCGGACCGCGAACAAGCCAAACTCGATCAATACGCGGAGACCAAGCATGCACACGGCACGGTCGCTACGTAGCGACTAAGTTCATAACCAAGCTTGGTCACTACGTAGTGACCGAGCACATGCACATTTTGATCGTTACGAAGCGATCGAGCTTTCCCAAAACGTCAATACGACGCGAATCCATGCATTCTCGTCTACTCTTTAATGCTATCTCCCGAAGACCGTAGCTGAACAATTTCATGTTTCTCGTTATTCGAAGTCATCAATCAAACTTTACGATAAAAACCGCAGAAAGTTCATGTTTATCGAAGAAACCGTAATAAACGTTTTGAGTCAAAAGACGGTCCAAAGAGACCTAAGACGTGACTCGAAGCCCACTTACGATTTCTTAAGAAAAGCCCATGAGCCGTATGACAGTTTATGCTTGCTTCGCAAGGAAAGATAAATGTCAAGTTTCCGCGGATAAATATGAAATTTTCGAAGATAATCACAAAGATCTGGAAAAACGGACCATTTCCATTTTTGAGCTATAACAGCTTTAGGGCAGAAGGAGAAAAGCGTGAACTGGCCTAGGAGCGAGTATATAATGAGTTCTAGGCGAGAGGCAGAGAAGAGAGCTTTTACACAGCAACCTTAGCACTTAGAGCGATTTTAGGAAATTTTTTCGTTTTTGTTATTCGAGCTGCGACTCAATTGGGTTTTTGCCGTCTTAGGATTTTAGAACTAGGAATCTCGCCGACATCACTATAGATGCTAAAGCAGATCAACCTATCAACTACACACTTGCCTTGAAACGTATGAAGCAACCAAAGCTGACTTCCAACACTAAACCTGACATAACCGCTTGTCTTGGGGCTTGGTATACATGTGATCGGATTCTTCAGACAAGTCTAGAAGGTAACGCCTGGTGTAGATTATTTATCACATTTTCTCTCTCTAAATTTCGACCCTAGAATAGTTAGTCTATCAAAAAAAAAAAAAAGATCTATTGTTTACTTAAGATGAGTCTGAACAGGACTTGGTGGCTAAAACCATTAAGGCTTGATTCATAAAGACTCCAATAAAAGAGTTCGAAACGGGACTTGGAGGCGGCAATCTTCAAGGCTCGCTTTCGCAAAGAATTCTTGGATATAGGTCAAAAAGAAGTGAACATAACTTGGTGGCAACCACCATTAAGTTTTGATTCATGGAAGCCTGTCCAATCTTGGTCACTGATCCTGCAATGGAAGCAGACTTTGACTCAAGAGAGAAAATTAGAGAGAGAAAAACTAGGAACTAACTTTTACCTGCAGATCCAGATACTTGTCTGAAATCCTTGCATCCTATGATCGATACTCCCAAGGTAAAGCATTCACTTTATATTTATGCTAAGAAATGAAGTCAGTAGAGGGGATGTCAGAAGTGAATTGATGAGTTGTGTTATGTTAGAAATGGTTGCTAAGTTAGGATATTGCATAGTGTGCTTCTGTGATTAGGACATTTTAAATGTGGTTGCAAAATTGTTGAGGGAAAGATTTCTTGCTTTAAAATCTTAAGTCCTTAATATTTTCAAACCTCTTTCAGAGAGACTGCATGTATGTTTTGCTTGAGGATAAGCAAAATGGTAAGTCTGGGGGAGTTGATATACCTTTGATTTGACCCGTTTTCATCCATGGTATATAGGTGTTTTACTATATATATATATATATCTATGTTTTCTACTCTTCTATGTATGTTTTCATGATCAGGTGCATTTCGGAGTAAAGCTATGACTTTGGAGCATTTTGGAGCTTAAAGGACATTTCACCCGAGCTGACCACGTAGAGGTCGACGAGAGGAAGAACAATCGATCGATGCACATCAATGCTGATGATCGATACCAGGAGATGCCTGGACAGATGAAGACTAATATCGATCAATGTACACAACTACCATCGATCGATGTTGAGACATCAGACACGCGACATTTTGGATTCAGCAGACTTAAAACCCAAGGCCAAGCCAAATTACGAAAATGCCCTGACGAGTTTTTAACCTAGTAGATTATAAACTGCCTAAGTGTTTTGATGGCAGAGAGACCTTTGTTGTTACAAGTTTTACTTGAGAGAAGAGAGAGGTTTTGGAGAGAAGATCACTTATGATTGGAACTCCTTGTTATCATTTCTTTTCATCTATACTGTGAGTTTCTATTTCTTTATTGTTATGAATTGCTTTGCTATGTCTGAATAGTTCAATTATTAGATCCAGGGTTCAGATAGGTTTGTGGGATTAGCCCCAAACTATAGATCTGCCTTGTTGTGCTATTCATGATAGATTTGTATTCATTGCTTGTTTTAGCCTTGCTAACTAGAACTTGATCATAGGATTGTATATTCAAGCACCCTTGTTATCCCATCTTGACATATGTCCATCATATTAGGACTGCTAGAGAGGGCTAACCGCCAATTTAATATCTTAGTAAGGCATATCATACTCGCGCATAGGCCTGGCTAGAACCCGTCGAGCGATGTCCTCAACTGACTATCGATCGACGTTGGCAAAGGTGTATCGGTCGATGTCCCAATAGGACCATCGATCGACACTCTTTCGTTGTCGACATACTAACCGTTGAGACACGAGATCTAGCCTGTTAACCAGTGAAACATGCGACAGCTGATCACTGAGTTAAGCGGTTGAGCTCTAATATATCATGCATGCAACAAATAGGCATCTATAGGTATTATAATCCCCAACACCTGAATAGTGGCCCTGCATCTAATATCATTTCCAACCAAGTTACATTTACTAGTTACTTTGCTTGTTACTATTGCTATTTCATTTAAACATTTACAACTCTTAGAATTAATAAACACTAGATTTAATTGTTCTCTAGCTCCTTGTGGATTCGATCCCTAAGTACTACATATGAACCTCTTTTGATGAGAGTAACACTCCTTAGGGTAATTTGAGTGGTATCACTCTCGTAGCCCAGGTACTTACTTTGTTGTAAACGCTCAAATGCAGATTCAGAATAAGAACTATCTTGCTCTCTTTTTCGATTTCTTATTTTATTACTGTTCTCGTTTCGTGTTATGATTGCTTGGCATGTGGTATTAGCAGATATACGGGACCTCTGGGAAACTAGGGTTCTCCTACTTTCCTAACTAAAACGGAAATCGACAGTGTGAATTTCGGTGCCCACAGTTCAGCGCTTGAAGGAGGGGGGGGGGGTACGGATCAATCTAACTCTCAGCCACAAAACGCTTGAACAAAAAAATGTCCGGAAATACGAAAGACAAAATCGCAGTTCGCAATAACGCTGGTAAGAAAACCCCATCCGCCACTGCGCCTATGGCCAACGCCTACGCAAATGCCACAGTTCTTGAGAAAAATCAAAAATCTTGCTGCGACTTTTCGCCACAGGAAGTCCAATGAAACGAGCTCGGGATTTATCTTTCTAAACATAAAGGGAAACGCTAAATCTTATCAAACCCCGTAAGTTTGGCTCATTACCGAACAAATGAAATCTCAATGCGTAAGTATTTTACCAAAACACGTTTTCCGAAAACATTTCAAAAGGGTAAAACTGGTTCTCCCAAAAACCGCAGAAAACCCCTAGGTCAATCGCGGAAAAAGAAAGCACAACAAATCGATTACACAGCTCGGTTGCTATGTAGCGACCAGCACGCACACGGCTCAGTTGCTACGTAGCGACCGAGCTCCATCCAAGCTTGGTCCCTACATAGCGACCGAGCAAGTACACGGCTCGGTCGTTACGTAGCGACCAAGCACGCACACAGCTCGGTCGCTACGTAGCGACCGAGCACGCACACGGCTCGGTTTCTACGTAGTGAGCGAGCTCAAGCTAACTCTCCACTCGCTACGTAGTGACCTGTAAGGCCTCAGAAAGGTCTTTCTTTGCGTTCTCTTTTGAATTCTCATCGAAACACTTTCCGTTGAGATTTTACGACGAAAACAAGTAGGACTCATCTTGGCTTACTTCTGCTCGCTATATAGCGACCTGCCAGGCCTCAAAAAGCTCCTCCTTTGTGTTCTCTTTTGAATCCCGATTGAAACGCTTTTCATTTCGTCTCAATCGGAGTTTCCGTTGAGATTGTACGACGAAAACAAGTAAGACTCGTGATGCGCCCTAAGGAACGAACACTCGACCGGTAAGGAAAGATATGGACTTGATCCGTGAGGAAGGAGAACTGATGGAATGAATGGTGACACAAAGGGTTGCGGATGGCTCAATGATACTACCAGGGTGCTTGATTGTCGCCTGATATGACTCACAGGTCCGACAAGGAAGCAAACTCAATCTGTTGCCGGATATGACACACCGGTCCAACAAGAAAAAGGCGTTTGTTTGGAGCTAACCACACCAAAGAAACTAAGAAATGTTCTAAACAAAGAACAAAGAGCAAAGCCTTAAAAGTTGAAAGAAAAATGGAATTATTTTATTTATACTAGAAAAAGACATAAAAAGTATTAATGATAGATCTAGATCTAGATCTGGAATTAAAGACAAAGTAGAAAATATCTTGAGTTCCAGATCTGGTCATAAATGACTAACGTCCAGGTTCGTCTGAACCAAGTGGTTCCTTCGCGGTAAGGAGCAGGACGGACGAGGCGCGTTCTGGCAGTCGGGGTGATCGGATGGGTCAGGAGGCACGGTCTGATCAGCACGAACCAAAGGGAAATTATGATCAGCATGGACGGAATGATCAGATGGAATTACACGGGCAGTAGGACTGGCATGAAAACCTCGGTTTGGTCGAGCTGGTAAACAAGAACTCCACCTTGGGATGTGTCTATGAACCAAACTAGTCGATGCTCGATCCAGGGCATATCATACTCTCCCTCTTCAAAAGGATTTGTCCTCAAATCCATTTTACATGAATCAAAAGAAATTAATCAGACAAAGAGAATTTTAAAAACAAGTAAAATTCAATGCATGATAAATTTGGAGAAAAACTTCCTTGGAGTTTTGAACTTGTTTTCCTCAAGTACTTCCAGTTCCATGTTCCAAGAACACAAGTGTTGTGTCGACCTCCTAAGCTTGCTTCCTTGTGAAACTGACCCTTTATATCCTGCACTTCAAAACTACTAGAGAAACCACATCAAATCTGCGAAAGAAATAATCAAAGGGTTTCTCTATCCTTAAGACATCAAAATCAGGATCTAAGCCCTTAGGATAATCATCAAGCACGTGGGCAAGCATCAAGCAAGTAAACTGATCACCAAAAATTGGTTTATCAATTTTAAAATTAGGCCAAGCTCTGAAACGGTTAGGAAAAGAAAGAGACAATGCCAAATCTGAAAAATTCTCATCACGAACGAAATCAAATTGATTCTTTGGCCTAAGTAATTTTGGTTCATGCATTTTTCTACACCGAATCTCTTTCAAAGCATAGCTTAAGTAAAACAATTCATGAAAAGGTTTAAGCAAAATGTTTTTCAACCAAGTAAAGATGTGTTTTCTTTTGGAAATTCTCGGATTCAAAACTTTTTCATGATGAGCAGAGACAATCAACCCATGATCCTTACAGTGCTTTTAGGTTGGACAGGAGGTTGACTGAGGAAACACCTTTGGTGCATGGAGGATCACTTTTGGCTCAGGCCGCTTCTTTCTTGGGCCTGAATCTCCTTTAGATGTCTTGTACTCGCGGATAGACGGGCTGGAGAACCTCCAGTTCGGAAAATTCATAACTCCTTCCTCCGTGAAGCTTCTGAATGTTGAGATAGCCGTTTCTACTGAACCCCTGTCGCAGGCATCTCCAAGGTAGCCGGTTTGGACAACAAAGCTTCTCCAAATCTCAGGCCGTTGGGCACGGTCAATGCTTTTGTTTCTCAGAGGCTGAACCTGTCTTTCCTGGATACGCAAAACAAACACTAAAAGACCAGGATTATATGTGCAAGACAAGTACTTGCTCAATTCAAAAATCAAGATCTCTTTTCCAAGAACAAGTAGCACACATTTCAGCCTTTCAAGATGCACATCAAAGTAGACATTACAGACCAGATTTTTATCAAGATATGCAACAATAGTATTCATATTCAAGTCGTGCATATCCTGCTCAACATCTGAACACACAAGCTTAAGTTCAGATTGAAAATCAACTATCAAAGACTCAAGATGTTTTTCAAAGAAAGTGTTGTAAACCACAATATCATCAAGGTTCAAAGCAACACAATTATCAAGAATTGATCTTAGAAAATGCCATGTTATATTAGTTTCAGAACTCAAGAGATCAGGATGCAAAAAATAATCACAAAAATCAGTTTCAGTTTCAAGTGATTTCTGTTCCAGCATCTTTTTAATCAAGAAATCGTCCAAGGCACAAGAGGATGCAATCAAATTATCAGTGATCATTGCATGTTTAGAAGAACTCAGATCAAAGCCATTATTTTTGAAAACAAACGAATCAAAAGATTTTCTAGCACAAAAATCAGTTTGTTTCAGATCAAGCTCAAGAGATTTTTCAAAACGATCAAAGTCTTTGCTATGCTTTAAGAACTGATCAAAACTCAAAATAAATTCAGACGTGATGCTGTGGGAACCAAAATTCAAACTGTCAATTTCCGCTGTAATAAGGAAAATAGGAGAGCCCTAATTTTCCAGAGGTCTCGGATATCTGCTAATACCACACGCTAAGCAATCAGAACACGAAATAACAACGACAAAGTATATAAGATCATAAAAAGAGAGCAAAGTAGATCTTATTCCGAATCAGCGTTTGAGTGTTACAACAAGGTATAAGCCTGGGCTCGAGAGCTCTCGGCGAGATTCCTAGTTCTAGCAACCCTAAGACGGCTAAACCTAATTGAGTCGCAGCTCGAAATAACAAAAAACGGAAAATTGCCTAATTGCTCTAATTGCTAAGTTCTCAAAAATTATTCTTTCATGCTTCTCGCCTAGGACTCCTTATATACTCGCTCCTAGGTCGGTTTACGCTTTTTCCCTTATGCCCTTAAGCCGTCATAGCCTAAAAATGGAGATATTCCATTTTTCCCGATCTTCGTAATTATCATCAAAATTTCTTATTTATCCGCAGAAACTTGACATTTATCTTTCCTTGCGAACCAAGCATAAACCGTCCCAGGGTATACGGGCTGTTGGTTAAGAAGAAATCGTAAGGTAGGCTTCGAGTCATGTCTTAGGTCTCTTTGGGCCGTCTTTTGACTTGAAGCGTTTATTACGACTTCTTTCGATAAAAACGAACTTTCTGCGGTTTTTATCGTAAAGTTTGATTGATGACTTCGAATGGCGGAAAACATGAAATGGGTTCGCTACGGTCTTTGGGAGACAGCATCGAAGGGTAGACGATAATGCATGTATTCGTGTCGTATCGACGTTTCGGAAGAACTCAGTCACTACGTAGCGACCGAGCGGGACGTGCACACCGTCGCTACGTAGCGACCGTGCGACCTTTTTCGGGCTTTTCTCCGATGTCTCATGTTTCTTCCGCAGAGCTCTTCGTAAGAATAAATCTTTTCCGAAAGAGTATTTATCGTAGAAAGAAATTCTTACTTTCTTCTTTGGACGTTTTGAATGTTAACTTCGTCGCAACCGTTTTTGACCCCAACAGTTAGCCCCCTAGCTCGTTAGAATCGTTGATCGAGAGACGAGATTCTAGCGCGCGTTTTGGCAATTTAGGCGAAGATAGGCGTACCGGACGAAGTTTAAACTCTAAACTCCGCGGAGGAAAGTTATCGAGAAAGTACATGTTTTAAAAAAAAAAAATCTAAACCCATACTTCTATAAGTAGTGAGCTCTTGTCATTCATCTCCTTCATACCTTCCCTTCTTCAAATCTTCTCTAGCTTCTCTCCTAAATTTTAGCTTTCAACATGTCTTCCTCCCAAGGTGGCAAGAGAAGTTCTGACGTTGAGAAGGGCGAGGCCACCTCCCCGGCTCTGATTCCGACTTCTTCCGTCGAAGCACCGGCTTGCGTCGCCGACCATATTTCCTTCCGCGAAATACTAGCTCGTCGCAAAGCCGAGAAGGAACCGGTTCGAGCTGGTACTGAGTTCCCATCCTCTTCTGCCCTGGCCGTTGCTCCGGACCATGGGACCGAGGTCAAGGTTCTGCAAGACGCAGGAACTCTTGCTGGCTCGACCGTTCCAGATACTTCGGTTCTCCCCGCCGGTTCGTCCATGACTCTGATTCTCGTCGAGGATAAGGAGAAGGCCGCTGAGTCTATGCCTCCTCCTCCGGCCAGAAAAGAGATCGTTCTAGTGCTGCGTGCTGCTAGGGCTGTTCCGGTTGCTCAGCCTAAGGGCCGGAAGAGGAAGTTTACCAAGGGTGGTGACGGAGAATCTTCACAACAAGGAGGCTCGAGTCTAGCGTCGGGCCAAGGTTTGTCGCCTGTTCAACTTTTTTTTTTATGATGATTTTTTTGTTTATCTCTAACTGTTTTATCGTTTCGCAGTTCATGTCGTTGATCGACGGGATGATCAGCGAGTGCGGTTCTGAGGCCAGTCGTCTTGCCGGGGAGTTGTCAGAGCTGCAAGGTAGATGGTCCGAAACTGAAGCCATGCTGACGGCTGTCAAGGATTCTCATTCCACGAAAGTGTCTAAACTCGAGGTTGAGATAGGGGAGCTCGAGAGGGACCTCGGGAAGACGGCGAGCTCTCTGCTTAAGGAGAAGAAGGACAGGAAGGCCAAATCTTCGGAGGTGCGTCGACTTCAGCGTCAGATCGAGGGTGACGTAGGATTAGCTAGTCGCGGGATCCGAAAGGCCACAGATGCTCTCTGCTCTAAGTTCCAGGCTCGTTTGGCGAAGTTCTCTCCCTTTCTTGGCTCCCTCGAGTGCATCCGGAGCAGGGATTTGGCCTTGGCGACGATTGAGGGCGGGATGGCCGTAGTTCGGGTGTTCTAGAGTGAGACTCCTCCGTCCTTAGAGGGCGAAGAGACCCGGTTGTCCTACTCTAAGGGGGATTTAGCAGTCGTAGATTGAGATTTCGATCTCGTCCTAGCTGACCTGAAATCTGCGTGCTTCCTTCCGACGGGTTCAGAAGACCCAGAGGGGAAAGATCGCGTGGTCGGAGAAAACGGGGGTGACACGGCTCTAGGCTTGGACGAAGCGACGGGTGAAGAGGGAGCGTGAGTTCTGAAGATGACTATGGTTTAGATCTCTTGTGAGAGATTTTTTTTATGTTTGATGTTTTGGCCTTAAATGGCTTTATTTCATGTTTCGGGACTGGCCGTGTGTGGCTTTGAATCCCTGCCGTTATGCGGCTTTCTTTTTAAGACAAGATGTTCAAGTTGCATTTTTCATGAGTTAGCGTTTTTCATAAGTTAGCGTATGGTGTGGAAGGAAGGTGATGAGTTGTCGTCTCATATCCTTGTTCGATGTGAAATATTTTGTTCGAGATCTGTTTCGAGAGCTTTTCTGCGAGATATAGATTTCGCAGGATATCTGAAGATGTCGAATATAGACATAGAGGCATGGTTTTGGGATCTCGTATCTTTTCGATATCATACCTTGAGATGTTAATGACCAGTGCGCTGGGTTTAGGGCAAGACCTAAGTTTACTTTCGGTTTTAAGATTTATGCGGTGACTAGCCGGCTATCGATTTATCTGTCGCGATTTTAACCTGATTCGTACCGATTTAAATTCCGCGATAGGTTCTCCGCTTACACGACTTGTTTGATACGAATCGAGCATCTCTCCAGAGACAATTTTTAAGCCAACTGGGAGTGCTAGACCAAAATTTCGGGTTTCTTTATAACGCTATTATCGGTGTGTCGGATTTACGAGAGTCATCTTCGTGAGATGGCTATGTCTGTTTAGGACGTTCAAGAGTTCGATGTGATCAGCACCGGACTTGGCGGCAGATGTCGCTGTTTTGAGTTTTTACGCAAAATGTGTGTTAACATGTTCATTGTTTTTCGTGACAAAGGTTTCGTTTTGTCGGCCGGAAAAAAAAACTCTTGAGGCATTTTTGCGACATCTCGCGATGCCAAATGTTGGTTTTCCCTAACGACTGGTTTATTTTCGAGGATCTGAAAATAATTTGCGGATAAAAATGTTTCGCTTGGTTAAAATATGTTGGAAACATTGAGGGTGTGGTCAAAATGTTTTCGAATTTGAGAGTACACAAGTATACGTATCCACTCCCCCCCCCCTTTTTAATGAGGGGGGACAGCTGAATTTCCTTTCGACAAACTGCCTACGTACTCCTTATAGAGATCAAGCCGTCTCGTAGTTCAGTAATTGCGAGGTGGTTTGTTTAGTGATAGTATTTTTTGAGATGCATTGCGTTCCAGGTTCTTGGAATTTGTACACCTTGCACGTGTGCTATTTCGTAGGAACCTGGTCGGACGACCTTTTCGATTTTATAGGGTCCTTCCCAGTTTGCTCCAAGTTTTGCCGCGTTTCGTTCAGCGGTGTTTTGGAAGACTTTGCAAAGGACCAAATCCCCTTCATTGAATCTGCGATTCCGTACGTTGGAATTATAGTACTTTGCGGCTGCGTGTTGGTAATTTAGGATTCAAATCACCGCTCGATCTCGGTGCTCGTTGTTGGGGTTAAAAACGGTTACGACGGAATTACAACCCGAAAATCCTCGGAGATCGTATTTCCGAAAGAGATAGTAAAAAGAAAGATACAACTTTCGTAAAATATAACCAATACGAAGTTTTTACGAAGAAGTATCCTTGAAGATTCAAACCAAACAAAACCAAGCTCGGTCGCTGCGTAATTACCGCGCATACACGCCGTCCGGACGCTACGTAGCAACCAAGCCCGAGCAAAGTTTGGTCGTTATGTAGCGACCGAGCGTCCGTCTCGCTCGATCGCTACGTAGCGACCGAGCTCGAGCCAAAGCTCGGTCGCGACATAGTGACCGAGCGATCGTCCCGCTCGGTCGCTACGTAGCGACCGAGCTAAGGCCAAAGCTCGGTCGCTACGTAGCGACCGAGCCCGGCCAAGCTCGGTCGCTACATAGCGACCGAGCGATCGTTCCGCTCGGTCGCTACGTAGCGACCTAGCCCGGCCAAGCTCGGTCGCTACGTAGCGACCGAGCGATCGTCCCGCTCGGTCGCTACGTAGCGACCGAGCTCGAGCCAAAGCTCGATCGCTACGTAGCGACCGAGCTAAAGCCAAAGCTCGGTCGCTACGTAGCGACCGAGCGCTCGTCCCGCTCGGTTGCTACGTAGCGACCGAGCTCGAGCCAAAGCTTGGTCGCTACGTAGCGACCGAGCGCTCGTCCGGCTCGGTCGCTACGTAGCGACCAAGCTCGAGCCGAAGCTCGGTCGCTACGTAGCGACCGAGCGATCGTCCCGCTCGGTCGCTACGTGGTGACCGAGCTCGAGCCAAAGATCGGTCGCTACGTAGCGACCGGGCGATCGTCCCGCTCGGTCGCTACATAGCGACCAAGCTCAAGCCAAAGCTCGGTCGCTACGTAGCGACCGAGAGCTCGTCCCGCTACGAGAATGCGTGGATTGATGTCTGTCGATGTTCGGAAGAGTTCAATCGCTACACAGCGACCGAACTTCGGCTCGAGCCCGGTCGCTAACTCGAGCCAAAGCTCGGTCGCTACGTAGCGACCGAGCGATCGTCCCGCTCGGTCGCTACGTAGCGACCGAGCTTGAGCCAAAGCTCCGTCGCTACGTAGCGACTGAGCGATCGTCCCGCTCAGTCGCTACGTAGCGACCGAGCTCAAGCCAAAACTCGGTCGCTACGTAGCGACCGAGCGCTCGTCCCGCTCGGTCACTACGTAGCGACCGGGCTCGAGCCGAAGTTTGGTCGCTCTGTGTAGCGATTGAACTCTTCCGAACATCGACAGACATCAATCCACGCATTCTCGTCAAATCTTCGAATGCTATCTCCCGAAGACCATAGCAAGCTCAGTCCATGTTTTCCGCTATTCCAACTCATCGATCAAACTTCGCAGATTAGAAACCGCGGAAAATTCGTAGTAAACGTGTCGAGTCGGAAGACGGCCCAAAGGGACCTAAAACACGACTCGAGGCCCATCCTACGATTTCTTAACCAAAAGCCCGTAAACCGCAGCACGGTTTACGCTTGGCCCACAAGGAAGGATAAATGTCAAGTTTCCGCGGATAAATACGGAAGTTTTGAAGATAATTGTGAAGATCGGGAAAAATGGAATATCTTCTTTTTTATGCTATGACGGCTTAAGGGCAGAAGAGTAAAAGCGTAAACCGACCTTGGAGCTAGTATATAAGGAGTCCTAGGCAAGGAGCATGGGGGAGAACTTTTTCAGAGCAAACTTAGCACTTAGAGTAATTTAGGCAATTTTCCGTTTTTGTTATTTGGAGCTGCGACTCAATTAGGTTTAGCCGTCTTAGGGTTACTAGAACTAGGAATCTCGCCGACAGCTCTCGAGCCCAGGCTTATACCTTGTTGTAAACGCTCATACGCAAATTCGAAATAAGATCTTCTTTGCACCCGTTTTCGATTTCTTATTCTTTATCGTTGTTGTTCTCGTGTTCTGATTGCTTGACGTGTGGTAATTAGCAGATATCCGGGTCCTTTGGGAAATTAGGGTTTTCCTAGTTTCCTTATTTAAATGGAAATCGACAGTGCGAATTTCGGTTCCCACAGTTTGGCGCTAGAAGGAGGGGGGGGGGTACAGATCAATCTAACCCGCAAAAGCCACACAACTCTTAATCAGACATGTCAACTAATGACGCGGATAACGTGCAAACTCCTCTTAACGGAGGCAGCGGCACCGATCTCCACACTCTAGCAGCGGACGTATCTGCGGCCAACGCACAAGCCAACGCCGCGACGCTCGAGGAGTTTAAAAAGATGTTCGCCACCTATGAGAAAAGGTCGGAAGAACAGGATAAGCTCGTGAATACCTTGACTAAACAGGTCGAAACCTTAACGGCAAGGACCCAAGCAATCCGTCCCCGCGGAACCACCAAAATCCGCGGGAAGAGGCTCGACTTCGCCACCCCACTCGATAGAACAGGAGTCGCGCGGGAACGACCTTCCGGTCAAAACCCTAGCGAGAAATCTCCCATCGAAAAGGAAAACCCTGAAAGTCTTCTGCCCCCTGCAAAGGACTCGGAGGATAACAAAGCCGAACGCATTGACCTGGATCCTAGCGATTTCTCCAACGACACCGACGAGGATGTCGACAGACATCCAAGAAGGACAAGAAGCCGATCCGCTCGGGAAGGCTCCCCGTTCGAAAAAACCAATGACGGAAGAAGAGGAAGTCGCCTATTGGAACGAACAAGAGGAGCTGGCCGAAAAGCAAACCGAGCTCACTCGCAGTAAACGCCGACAAGCTCGGAAATCTACTGACGAGACATCGGATATCCGCGATCTTCGTGATTACATCACCAAGACTGCGGCAGAAGTGAGAGCCGTAAAGTCTCAAATCCATCATGCTACTAGTGCTGCCCCCGAGATTGATCGACTGTTGGAAGGAGCTCGAAAGACCCCCTTTACCAGTCGAATTTCGGACATGAGGGTGTCCGATCCGGGAAAAATCAAAGTACCAAAGTACAATCATACGGCCGATCCAAAAGCGACCTTCAGGCTTTCCACATCGCGATGGGAAGAGAAAGACTGAAGGACGGCGAAAAGGATGCCGGCTATTGCCCCCTGTTTGTCGAAAATCTTGAAGGAGCAGCGCTCGAATGGTTCGCACGCCTTCGTCGCAACACCATCGGGAGTTTTCGACAGCTCGCATCGGAATTCCTCAAACACTACTCTGTATTCATAGACAAAGAAACTTCCGATGTTGATCTCTGGAGTCTCTCCCAGAGGGAAGACGAACCCCTCCGTGAGTTTATCAGTCGTTACAAGCTGATAATGTCCAGGGTCAGCGGGATAAGCGACAAAGTGGCCATCGACGCGCTGAGAAAGACGCTCTGGTACAGGTCGAAATTAAGAAAGTGGATAACTCTCGACAAACCGCGAACGATCCAGGACGCCCTCCACAAAGCAACGGACTACATCATAGTCGAGGAAGAAACTAAAGTCTTATCGCAAAAACATAAGGTGGCAAGACCATCCTCGAAAGACGTGGATCCAAATGGGAAAAAGAAGAACTCTCGTAACGACAAGTACTTCCATCACGAGGGGGAAGATCTCCAAGGGGCGCATAACTATGCAATCAATTCGGATCAAGGCCGGACCACGGGCAACACATGGACTCGCAATCAAGGGTATGACGAAAACACCTTCTGCGAGTTCCACCAATCCCGAGGACACTCCACGCCAACTGCAAAGTCTTGGGAGCAAGACTGGCCGCGAAGCTACTCGCTGGAGAGCTCTCGGAAGTAACTAGCATCAAGGATCTCATCCTCGATTCTGATCGCCCTCCAAAGACGGACAGAAATCCGCCCACTGAAAAATCCCCTCAACGAAACCAACCTGGGGATAAACGCGGTAGGGGGCCGGACGACAAGGGGAATGATAACAATCGTCGCAGAGTCAATATGAACATCGGAGGATCACAATACTGCGGCGATACTGTATCGGCAATCAAGGCTTACCAACGGAAGGCAGAGTCGAGTGCAAATTGGCCTACATGGTCTCCTCCTCGAGATGGCCAAAATTGCTCGATCACTTTCACAAAGGAAGAAGCCGGCGGAATCGACCAACCTCACTGCGACCCGCTCGTCATACGAGATTTAGAAGTCGGAAGGGTACTCGTCGACACGGGAAGCACGGTCAACATAATCTTCCGCGACACTCTCAAGAGGATGAACATCGAACTCAGAGAAGTGATTCCGACGCCAAAACCACTCACGGGTTTTTCAGGCGAAGTATCGATGACAATTGGATCGATCCAATTGCCAGTCATGGCCAAGGAGATCACGAAAATCGTCGAGTTCGCAGTAGTCGATCATCCCGCTAACTACAACGTGATCATGGGAACCCCATGGCTCAACGCCATGCAGGCAGTTCCGTCAACTTACCACCTGGGTCTCAAATTCCCAACGCCAAGCGGAGTCGCGGCCATCTGGGGATGCCAAAAACAGTCGCGGCTATGCTTCCTCGCAGAGCACAAGTTAAGGAAAATCACGACTTCTGCAACTGCAAACGGCAAACGCACGAAGATAGATCGATCTTCGACCAAAAGCGCCCCGGGAAAAGACGAATTAAAATCGTCTACCGACGCAAACACATCGGACGTCGAAGCTCGACACAAGTCCAAAGCCCACGCTACAACACAACCGGCCGGAAAATAGCGTTGACCCAGCCACGATCGACACGGTCAAGGCGGACATCGCGACATCAACCGCCGAGTAAAAACACTCGCGGCATGAAACATAACTACGAGATGGCTTGATCCTCGAAAGGGGTACGTAGGCAGTTCGTCGAAAGACGAATTCAGCTATCCCCCTCTCTAAAAAGGGGGGCGGGGGAGTGGGTGCGTATACTCGTATACTCCCACTTAGAAAAATTTTCACTATTGTAATCGAGTTTTTAGAAACTTCAAAAACTTTTACTACAATATACGTTGTCCTTTTTATCGAAAACGTTTACGCTTCAGTAAAACACAAAAGAAACTTTCAGGACACGCCTGAAAACGTTAAGACTCTTGTCTGCGGCCCCATCCGGCCCAAAAATCGTAAAGATTATCATCTTTCAAACACACAAAGATACACGTATAATCCCCGAAACAACTGCGAGACGTCGCAAAAGTTAAAATTCGAGGATAATACTAACAAATTGTCCGAACGCGACTACCAAACATCTTACACCCCGTTCGTCGATTGACCTCGACGAACACGCTAGCCGTCTTAAACAAACGCAATTCGATCACTCTTTTGATCTTCAAAACGTCCAGCACAAGGACAAATACAACAAAAATCCGAAATTTTGGTTTAGCACTTCCAGTTGACCCTGAGAAGATGCTCGATTCGTACCATACAAGTCATATAAGCCGATAACCTATCGCGGACTTTAAATCGGTACGAGTCAGGAAGAAATCGCAACAGGAAAAACGATAGCCGGCTAGTCACCGCACAAACCTTAACCGAAAGTAAACCTAGGTATTGCCCTAAACCCAACGCTCTGGTCTCAAACATCTCAAGGCATGATATCTAAAAGATACGAGATCCTAAACCATGTCTCTCCGTTCGTGTCTCAATGTTCTCGAAAATCGTAAAGATGGGTAATTCTTACGAAAATCACGAACGAACCAACAGATTGGACGTCTCATCGGAATTGAATATGAGACGACAAATCATATTTACTTCGAACCTACTCGGGAAAAACTCGAAAAACGAAACATTCATCATATAAATCAACCGCGTAAAGCGGCAAGGGGATTCGAAGCCACCAACGGCCAGTCCCGATAAGCAATAAAAAGGGCCAAAACAGGCCCATACAAATCTCTCGGCCACACTCGGCCATAAACATAAAACAGAAAGACGAACATCTTTCTTTCTAACTACTCCACCGCTCATAATCCAAAGTCAAAGTCCCCGGACAACGAAGCACCGAACGCATCCGCGGGACGATCCACTTCCTCGCCACCATCGGGAAACCCGGTCGAAACCTCCTCGGTATCAGGGGAAATCGAGATGGAATCCCAGAACCCTTGAATCCGCTCGTCGATCGGAGGGATAAGCGCCTCAGCGTGGGCATGTTCATTCATCCCACTCTTCATCAAGCTCATTTCGTCCTCGAATGCGTAGTCATCGGCTTGCGTCCTCCAAAGACTTCCGACCGAACCCCGGCACTCACGAAAGTCACCCACCGAGGTATAGGCATTCTTGAGGTTCCCATACTCAACCTGGAATTGAGAGGCACGAGTCTTCATCACCTCGACGATTTCCCTTTTGCCCTTCCTTTCCGCTTTGCGGATAGCCCACGCATGATCACGAGTAAGTTGCGCCTCTCGCTCCAACATCTCGCCTTGCACGCGAGCGAGATCCCGCTCCGCTTTCTCCGCTTTGAAGGGGTAGACCATGGCTTCTCTATGGCCCGCCTCAATGGCCGAGCCCAGCAGGCTCAGGCCCTGCAAAATTGATTGACATGTTATAAATATATATATATACATAGGACAATCACCAAAAAAAATTCTCAAAAAAAAACTAACCCCATTGATCATGCGAGATCCTTCCGCAACGACTCTCGGCCTCGCCGATTCTTTCGTAGGAGGAGGAGCATCGAAACCCGGTGGCAGATCCGCAAAGAAATCATCGAAATCCGGAATAGGGACCTCGCTCGAACCACTCCCATCGCCGTAAGCAAGGTTCGGATCCCATCCTGGAAGCATAGAGTCATCCATCGAAAATTCTATGTCGCCAAGATCGACGTCTTTTCCCTTCCAAGAGCTCGACTCCGGCACAGCTTTTGGAGCTTCGACGGGATTCTGGTCGTCAGGATCGGAGTCGCTTCCCGTGTTCGCAGCCGAAGCAGGACCGGGTTGCACGAATCTCAGTGCCCTCCGAACCCTCTTCGGCATAAAAGAAGTCCAGAAGAAAGGACCGTTCCTGAGAAGATCCCTCACCGCAATGATGTCCTCAGGGAACAGAGCAAGATGGTTGATGAAGGGACGATCATTCGGCAATCTCTGGAACAGTGGAATGCAACTCTCTTCGACGGACACAGCGTCTATACGAACAAAGAAAAAGAACTTCTTCCATGAGTTGAAGTTCGAAATGAACTTCTTAACCACTGACATAAATTTCCGAGGGACCAACCTATGCTTATCCGTATCTGTGACAAGTTGAAGCCTCAAAAGCGCTTCATAATGATCGACGGAAAGGGAAAGGCCATGCTCGTAGCTTAGGATCAGGATCCCAATGAGATGCTGAATGGCAAGGGGAGTCAACTGGCTTATCGCAACTTCGAAACGGTCCAACACTCGGACGAGAATTTCGGGTATTGGGAACCATAGGCGACAACGCACTACGAACGCCTCATAGCAAGTGAAGTAACCCTCTGGGGGGCTGTTAGCACATTCCCCGCGGCGGGGAACCCGGAACTCCACAGCATCCGGGATATGGTAGAACGATCGCATGATCGCGAGAAATTCGTCGGTACTCCTGCTTGCATCCCCTTTCTCGATTCCACGATGGATCAGGACCGGGAACGACTTCTCCTTGGGAGGGGTCAACGAGCCATAATGAGCAACCCACCATGCCCCGTTCTCGGCAGGATGTACCGAGTGAGGCACGAATTCCATCTTCGGAACGATGAGATCTTCATAAGCACTCGCGGACGAAGACCCTTTTTTCGAAATCTTTTTCTTGCTCGACATCTTTACACTTCTCTTGAGAAAATAGAGGAAAAGGGTGGAGAGAAAGATAGAAAGTTTTTCTTAAGAAAGATCTTAGACAAGAAAGTGAAAAAAACTATGAAACAAGTTACCACCCTTCTTATAGGCATGAGGATTTACTATTCAAGCTCGGACTTTTGGATAATAATTCCATCCAACACGTCTAACTTGCCAAACATGCCTAACCGCACGCTAGGATCCTACGACGCATGATCCTAACGGGCTGGGGGGCTAACTGTTGGGGTTAAAAACGGTTACGACGGAATTACCACCCGAAAATCCTCGGAGATCGTATTTCCGAAAGAGATAGTAAAAAGAAGGATACAACTTTCGTAAAACATAACCAATACGAAGTTTTTACGAAGAAGTATCCTTGAAGATTCAAACCAAACAAAACCAAGCTCGGTCGCTGCGTAATTACCGCGCATACACGCCGTGCGGACGCTACGTAGCAACCAAGCCCGAGCCAAGCTCGGTCGTTATGTAGCGACCGAGCGTCCGTCTCGCTTGGTCACTACGTAGCGACCAAGCTCGAGCCCAAGCTCGGTCGCTACGTAGCAACCGAGCGATCGTCCCGCTCGGTCACTACGTAGCGACCAAGCTCGAGCCAAAGCTAGGTCGCTACATAGTGACCAAGCGATCGTCCCGCTCGGTCGCTACATAGCGACCGAGCGCTCGTCCAAGCTCGGTCGCTACGTAGCGACCGAGCGATCGTCCCTCTCGGTCACTACGTAGCGACCGAGCGATCGTCCTGCTCGGTCGCTACATAGCGACCGAGCTCAAGCCAAAGCTCGGTCGCTACGTACGACCGAGCGCTCGTTCCGCTCGGTCGCTACGTAGCGACCGAGCTCGAGCCAAAGCTCGGTCGCTATGTAGCAACCGAGCGATCGTCCCGCTTGGTCGCTACGTAGCGACCGAGCTCGAGCCAAAGCTCGGTCGCTACGTAGTGACCGAGCGATCGTCCCGCTCGGTCACTACGTAGCGACCGAGCTCAAGCCAAAGATCGGTCGCTACGTAGCGACCGAGCTCTCGTCCCGCTCGGTCCCTACGTAGCGACCGGGCTCGAGCCGAAGTTTGGTCGCTGTGTAGCAATTGAACTCTTCCAAACATCGACAGACATCAATCCATGCATTCTCGTCAAATCTTCGAATGCTATCTCCGGAAGACCGTAGCAAGCTCAGAACATGTTTTCCGCTATTCCAACTCATCGATCAAACTTCGCGGATTAGAAACCGCGGAAAATTCGTAGTAAACGTGTCGAGTCGGAAGACGGCCCAAAGGGACCTAAAACACGACTCGAGGCCCATCCTACGATTTCTTAACCAAAAGCCCGTAAACCGCAGCACGGTTTACGCTTGGCCCATAAGGAAGGATAAATGTCAAGTTTCCGCGGATTAATACGGAAGTTTTGAAGATAATTGTGAAGATCGGGAAAAATGGAATATCTCCATTTTTATGCTATGACGTCTTAAGGGCAGAAGAGTAAAAGCGTAAACCGATCTTGGAGCTAGTATATAAGGAGTCCTAGGCGAGGAGCATGGGGGAGAACTTTTTCAGAGCAAACTTAGCACTTAGAGTAATTTAGGCAATTTTCCGTTTTTGTTATTTCGAGCTGGGACTCAATTAGGTTTAGCCGTCTTAGGGTTACTAGAACTAGGAATCTCGCCGACAGCTCTCGAGCCCAGGCTTATACCTTGTTGTAAACGCTCATACGCAAATTCGGAATAAGATCTTCTTTGCTCCCTTTTTCGATTTCTTATTCTTTATCGTTGTTGTTCTCGTGTTCTGATTGCTTGACGTGTGGTAATTAGGAGATATTCGGGTCCTCTGGAAAATTAGAGTTTTCCTAGTTTCCTTATTTAAACGGACATCGACAGTCGTCGCGGAAGGGTCCCGAAACATCAACGGGGTATGATTTTTTTTGAAAATATTCGTGATTTCCTAGGTTTTTCCTTTTCTGCTTACAATGCATTAATTGATTTCGCAGGGCCTTAACTTGCTTGGCTTGGCCATTGAAGCGGAACGAGATCTTGCTCGCGTGCAAGGCGAGATTTTGGAGCGAGAAGCGCAACTTACTCGTGATCATGCGCGGGCTGTCCGTAAGGCGGAAAGGAAAGGTAAAAGAGAAATCGTCGAGGTGATGAAGACTCGTGCCTCTCAATTCCAGGTTGAGTATGGGAACCTCAAGAACGCCTTTACCTCGGTGGGTGATTTCCGTGAGTGCCGCGGTTCGGTCGGAAGTCTTTGGAGGACGCGAGCCGATGACTATGTGTTCGAGGAGGAAATGAGCTTGATGAAGATTGGGATGAATGAACGTGCCCACGCTGAGGCGCTCATCCCTCCGATCGACGAGCGGATTCAAGGGTTCTGGGATTCCGTCCCGGTTTCCCCTGATACCGAGGAGGTTTCGACCGGGTTTCCCGATGGTGGCGAGGAAGTGGATCGTCCCGCGGATGCGTTCGGTGCTTCGTTGTCCGGGGATTTTGACTTTGGATTATGAGTGGTGGAGAAGTTATCGAAAGAAAGATGTTCGTCTTTCTGTTTTATGTTTATGGCTGAGTGTGGCCTTTGGATTTTGCTTAGGCCTAGATGGCCGTATTTGTATTTACCGGGACTGGCCATTGGTGGCTTTGAATCCCTTGCCGTCTTACGCGGTTTATTTATATGATGAATGTTTCGTTTCGAGGGTCGAAGTAAATACGAGTTGTCGTCTCGTATTTAGTTCTGATTAGACGTTCAATCTATTGGTTCGTTCGTGATTTTCGTAAAAATTTACTTATCTTTGCGATTTTTGGGAACATTGAGATGTGAACGGAGAGACATGGTTTAGGATCTCGTATCTTTTAGATATCATGCCTTGAGATGTTTGAGACCAGAGCGTTGGGTTTAGGGCAAGACCTAGGTTTGCTTTTGGTTAAGGTTTGTGCGGTGACTAGCCGGCTATCGTTTTTCCTGTTGCGATTTCTTCTTGACTCGTACCGGTTTAAAGTCCGCGATAGGTTCTCGGCTTATATGACTTGTATAGTACGAATCGAGCATCTTCTCAGAGTCAACTGGAAGTGCTAGACCAAAATTTTGGATTTTTGTTGTAGCGCGCTTTCGTCCTTGTGTTGGACGTTTTCCAAGATCAAAAGAGTGATCGAATTGCGTTTGTTTAAGACGGCTGGCATGTTCGTCGGAGCCAATCGACGAACGGGGTGTAAGGTTTTTGGTGATCGCGTTCGGACAATTTGTTAGTATTATCCTCGAATTTTAACTTTTGCGACGTCTCGCAGTTATTTCGGGGATTATACGTGTATCTTTGTGTGTTTGAAAGATGATAATTTTTACGATTTTTGGGCCTGATGAGGCCGCAGACAAGAGTCTTAATGTTTCCAGGCGTGTTCTGAAAGTTTCTTTTATGTTTTACTGAAGCGTAAGCGTTTTCGATAAAAGGGACAACATATATTGTAGTAAAAGTTTTTGAAGTTTCTAAAAACTCGATTACAATAATGAAGATTTTTCTAAGTGGGAGTATACGAGTATACGCACCCACTCCCCCCCCCCCCCACCCCCTTTTTAAAGAGGGGGATAGCTGAACTCGTCTTTTGACAAACTGCCTACGTACCCCTTTCGAGGATCAAGCCATCTCGTAGTTCTGTTTCATGCTGCGAGTGTTCTTACTCGGCTGTAGACGTCGCGATGTCCGCCGTGGCCATGTCGATCGTGGCTGGGTCAACGCAATTTTCCGGATGTTCCGGTTGAGTTGTAGCGTAGGCTTCGGACTTGTGTCGAGCTTCTACGTCCGATGCGTTTGTGTCGGTAGACAATTTTAACTCGTCTTTTCTCGGGGCTCTTTTGGCCGAAGATCGGTCTATCTTCGTGCGCTTGCCGTTTACAGCTGCAAAAGTCGTGATTTGCCTTAACTTGTGCTCTGCGAGGAAGCATAGCCGCGACTGTTTTTGGCATCCCCAGATGGCCGCGACTCCGCTTGGGGTTGGGAATTTGAGACCCAGGTGGTAAGTTGACGGAACTGCCTGCATGGCGTTGAGCCATGGGGTTCCCATGATCACGTTGTAGATAGCAGGATGATCGACTACCGCGAACTCGACGATTTTCGTGATCTCCTTGGCCATGACTGGCAATTGGATCGATCCAAGAGTCTTTGGAGGGCGATCAGAATCAAGGATGAGATCCTTGACGCTAGTTACTTCCGAGAGCTCTCCAGCGAGTAGCTTCGCAGCCAGTCTTGCTCCCAAGACTTTGCAGTTGGTCGTGGAGTGTACTCGGGATTGGTGGAACTCGCAGAAGGTGTTTTCGTCATACCCTTGATTGCGGGTCCATGTGTTGCCCGTGGTCCGGCCTTGATCCGAATTGATCGCATAGTTATGCGCCCCTTGGAAATCTTCCCCCTCGTGATGGACGTACTTGTCGTTACGAGAATTCTTCTTTTTCCCTTTCGGATCCACGCCTTTCGAGGATGGCCTTGCCGCCTTATGTTTTTGCGATAAGACTTTAGTTTCTTCCTCGACTATGATGTAGTCCGTTGCTTTGTGGAGGGCGTCCTGGATCGTTTGCGGTTTGTCGAGTGTTATCCACTTTCTGAATTTCGACTTGTACCAGAGCCTCTTTCTTAGCGCGTTGATGGCCACTTTGTCGCTTATCCCGCTGACTCTGGACATTATCAGCTTGAACCGACTGATAAACTCGCGGAGGGGTTCGTCTTCCCTTTGGGAGAGACTCCAGAGATCAACATCGGAAGTTTCTCTGTCTATGAATACAGAGTATTGTTTGAGAAATTCCGATGCGAGCTGTCGGAAACTCCCGATGGTGTTGCGACGAAGGCGTGCGAACCATTCGAGCGCTGCTCCTTCAAGATTTCGACGAACAGGCGGCAATAGCCGGCATCTTTTTCGCCGTCCTTCAGTCTTGCTCTTCCCATCGCGATGTGGAAAGCCTGAAGGTGCGCTTTTGGATCGGCCGTACCATCGTACTTCGGTACTTTGAGTTTTCCCGGATCGGACACCCTCATGTCCGAAATGCGATTGGTAAAGGGGGTCTTTCGAGCTCCTTCCAGCAGTCGATCGATCTCGGGGGCAGCACTAGTAGCATGATGGATTTGAGACTTTACGGCTCTCACTTCTGCCGCAGTCTTGGTGATGTAGTCGCGAAGATCGCGGATATCCGATGTCTCGCCAGTGGATTTCCGAGCTTGTCGGCGTTTACTGCGAGTGAGCTCGGTTTGCTTTTCAGCCAGCTCCTCTTGTTCATCACAATAGGCGACTTCCTCTTCTTTCGTCATTGGTTTTTCGAACGGGGAGCCTTCCCGAGCGGATCGGCTTCTGGTCCTTCTTGGATGTCTATCGACGTCTTCGTCGGTGTCGTTGGAGACATCGCTAGGATCCAGGTCAATGTCTTCGGCTTCGTTATCCTCCGATTCCTTTGCAGGGGGCGGAAGATTTTCAGGGTTCCCCTTTTCGATGGGAGATTTCTCGCTAGGGTTTTGACCGGAAGGTCATTCCCGCGTGACTCATGTTCTATCGAGTGGGGTAGCGAAGTCGAGCCTCTTCCCGCGGATTTTGGTGGTTCCGCGAGGACGGATTGCTTGGGTCCTTGCCGTTAAGGTTTCAACCTGTTTGGTCAAGGTATTCACGAGCTTATCCTGTTCTTCCGACCTTTTCTCATAGGTGGCGAACATCTTTTTAAACTCCTCGAGAGTCGCGGTGTTGGCTTGTGCGTTGGCCGCGGATACGTCCGCTACTAGAGTGTGGAGATCGGTGCCGCTGCCTCCGTTAAGAGGGGTTTGGACGTTATCCGCGTCGTTATTTGACATGTCTGATTGAGAGTAATGTGGCTTTTGCGGGTTAGATTGATCCGTACCCCCCCCCCTCCTTCTAGCGCCAAACTGTGGGAACTGAAATTCGCACTGTCGATTTCCGTTTAAATAAGGAAACTAGGAAAACCCTAATTTCCCAAAGAACCCGGATATCTGCTAATTACCACACGTCAAGCAATCAGAACACGAGAATAACAACGATAAAGTATAAGAAATCGAAAAAGAGAGCAAAGAAGATCTTATTCCGAATTTGCGTATGAGCGTTTACAACAAGGTATAAGCCTGGGCTCGAGAGCTGTCGGCGAGATTCCTAGTTCTAGTAACCCTAAGACGGCTAAAGCTAATTGAGTCGCAGCTCGAAATAAAAAAAAACGAAAAATTGACTAAATTGCTCCAAGTGCTAGGTTTTCTCTGAACAAAAGTTCTTTTTCACGCTCCTCGCCTAGGACTCCTTATATACTAGCTCCAAGGTCGGTTTACGCTTTTACTCTTCTGCCCTTAAGCCGTCATAGCATAAAAATGGAGATATTCCATTTTTCCCGATCTTCACAATTATCTTCAAAACTTCCGTATTTATCCGCGGAAACTTGACATTTATCCTTCCTTGTGGGCCAAGCGTAAACCATGCTGTGGTTTACGGGCTTTTGGTTAGGAAATCTTAGGATGGGCCTCGAGTCATTTTTTAGGTTCCTTTGGGCCGTCTTCCGACTCAAAACGTTTACTACGAATTTTCCGCGGCTTCTAATCCGCGAAGTTTGATCGATGAGTTAGAATAGCAGAAAACATGGACTGAGCTTGCTACGGTCTTCGGGAGATAACATTCGAAGGTTTGACGAGAATGCATGGATTGGTGTCGTATCGATGTTCGGAAGGGTTCAATCGCTACACAGCGACCGAACTTTGGCTCGAGCCCGGTTGCTACGTAGCAACCGAGCGGGACGAGCGCTCGGTCGCTACGTAGCGATCGAGCTTGGCCGAGCTCGGTCGCTACGTAGCGACCGAGCGGGACGAGCGCTCGGTCGCTACGTATCGACCGAGCTTTGGCTCGAGCTCGGTCGCTACGTAGCGACCGAGCGGGACGAGCGCTCGGTCGCTACGTAGCAACCGAGCTGGACGAGACCGAGCTTTGGTTCGAGCTCGGTCGCTACGTAGCGACCGAGTGGGTCGGACGTTCGGTCGCTATGCAGCGGCCGATATCGGCGCGGACTTAGTTGCTACGTAGCGACCGGACGGCGTGTATGCGCAGTAATTACGCAACGACCGAGATTGGTTTGTTTGGTTTGAATCTTCAAGGATACTTCTTCGTAAAAACTTCGTATTGGTTATATTTTACGAAAGTTGTATCCTTCTTTTTACTATCTCTTTCGGAAATACGATCTCTGAGCATTTTCGGGTGGTAATTCCGTCGTAACCGTTTTTAACCCCAACAGCGACCGAGCACGTACACCGCCCGGTCTCTACGTAATGACCTTGCTCCAGCCAAGCTCGGTCGCTACGTAGTGACCTAGCTCAAGCCAAGCTCGGTCGCTACATAGCGACCGAGTACGCACATGGCTCTGTCGCTACGGAGCGACCGAGCTCAAGCCAAGCTTAGTCGCTACGTAACGACCTAGCACAAACACGGCTCGGTTGCTACGAAGCGACCAACCTCAAGCCAAGCTCGGTCGCTACGTAGCGATCGAGCTCAAGCCAAGCAGCGACCGAGCACGCACGCGGCTCGGTTGCTACGTAGTGACCAAGCTCAAGCCAAGCTCGATCGCTACGTAGCGACTGAGCTCCAGCCAAGCTCGGTCCCTACGTAGCGACAAAACTTTCCCAAAACATCGATACGACACGAATCCATGCATTCTCGTCTACACTTTAATGCTATCTCCCGTAGGACATGGCTAAACTATTATTTGTTTCTCATCATTCGAAGTCATCAGTCAAACTTTATGACAAAAACCGGGGAAATTTGTTTTTATTGAAGAAACCATAATAAACGTTTCGCGTCAAAGACGGCCCAAAGAGACCTAAAACGCAATTTTAAGCCCACTTACGATTCATTTACTGAAAACCCATTATCCTCACGACGGTTTATGCTTGGTTTGTAAGGCAAGATAAATGTCAAGTTTCCGCGGATAAATGTGAAGTTTTCAAAGATAATCACGAAGATCGGGAAAATTAGAATATCTCCATTTTTGAGCTATGACGGTTTAAGGACAGAAGGGAAAAGGCGCAAACCTACCAAGGAACAAGTATATAAGGAGTCCTAGGTGAGAGGCAAAAGGGGATTCGAGACACATAGAACTCTCGGCACTTTCATAAGGTTCAGTCCGAAATCAATCAAAATTATTTTCATATGTTTTCCATCTTCTGTTATCGAGCTGCGACTCAACTAGGTTTAAGGTTTTAGGTTCCTAGAACTAGGTAATTCGCTGACAGCTCTGACGGCCGAAGCCTTTATAATCTCTTGTAAAGATCCCAACGCTCTTAGGCGGATTCAAAATAAGATCTACCTTTTCTATAAATTTGTTTTGTTATCTTTTCATATTTTTCGCATTTATTTGGTTACTTGTCGTTGGCTCTCACAGAGAATCTGGGACCTCAGGAGAAGTTAGGATTTCCTAACTTTCTTCCAATTTCGGAAATCGACTGTGTGAATTTCGGTTCCCACAGTCCATGTAGGAAGTCTGTTTATCTATTAAAGGTTGTCTTATCAGCTTATGCATGTCGAAGGTCATCGGAATTTTTCCGATGTTTTGACATATTCTTCCTTCCATGACATCGATGATCGCACCAGCTGTAGCTAGAAATGGTCTACCCAAAATGAGGGGATCTTTCGGTTCATTCGGGTATTTCAGCACAACGAAATCCGTTGGTATGTGACAGTCGTTAATCTTTATTGGCACGTCGCCAAGTATTCCCTCAGGTACTCTAACGGATCTATCAGCAAGAACCAAAGTTATTTTGGTAGGCTTGAATTTGTCGTACCTATGGGATATTGCAACAGAGTGCAAAGCAGTTGAATACCATGTCCATTACATATTTTTTTAATTGAAGGTGAAACTTTTATGGCTTCACTCAATGGCATTTCCAATATGATTTTATCGAATGCTTTCTTGCAGATCGCTTTATCTAATTATCGCTTAGTCTATATCTCTTTAGGAGGAAGGGTGGTAGACTCCTATACACTCTCTCTACAGCTGGTTTAGAAAGGTTTCAGCGTCGATCAACATTGTTTCCAGTTTGTTGATCGATATTTACTGTAGTGGGTCGATCGACGTTGGTTACTTCTTATCGATCGATTTCTACATCTTCTTCCAACTCCTCTTCTTCCTCCTCGAGATCGATGGTTCCTTCCTCAGTGTTGGACTGCTCCTTTTCTAGAGGTGTTTCTGATTCTGGGTTGGGACTATCGAGGATTATTGGTCGAGACCTATTTTCACCGGTTTTCTCAACTTCAGCATGTTTTTTTCTGCGTGGTTGATCTCTATTGTGCTCGGGATGAGGCGTTTTCCGCTTCTTAGTAGCAAATCATTAACTTGATGTTTCGGATTCGCGTCAGTTTGCCCAGGGAGACGTCATGTCTCTCTTTTTGATGGCGGTTGCGTTTTCCGCGACTTGATCGTCCAACCTCTTAATGTGTTCACTTAAACCGGCGAACTTCCTTATCAGCTCACTGTAGATTATGTCTATCTTTCCGTTCAGGTCAGTGGCCATTTTGCGATTTCCCGTGAAAGCTTGGTTTAACCTAAATTTTGCTCTGCCTCGGCGTGATCCAAGAGTAGTATCGTAGTATTTGGGTAAAACTATCAGTGTTAGGGATAGGGTACCTATCTTCCATGGTTGGAATATCTACAAAGTCAACCAGTTGTTCTAATTCAGAGAGGGTATTATTGTCAATTTGGTAAATTCCAAATTGGTTTTGTCCCTCTAGAGCAGAATGAAGCGAATCTAGAGATTCTTTGATTTTGGCTAAAGGTGGACCATCCATTGAGTCAACTGTTCTTCCTCGCTCTATGTCCACAATTTCGTAGGATCTACCCGTAGCTACTTTCTTGGTCAAACGTCTCGCCTCGTCAGGGTTCCTAGTACTGAAGCTCCCTTCACTGGCTGTGTCAAGCATGATTTGGTAATGCAAGTTAATACCTCTGTAAAAGGTATTAATGAGTTGTGGTTTTGAACCATGGTGGAGATATTCAAGTTGGTAGCTCTTGAATCTCTCCCATGCGTTTCTGAATGATTCCCGTGGACCTTGACGGAATGTGGAGATTTTCTTCCTTTCATCCCAGTAACGCGTCTAATCGAAGAATTGATTAATGAAGGTATTCCTTATCTCTTTCCAGCAGGTCAAAGAACCCGTTGGTAGTTGGTCTACCCATTTTCTAGCGTCGCCTTGTAAGGAGAATGGAATGAGTTTCCAGCGATTGTACTCGTCGTCCATCATATCTTCTAGGTGTTCGATGTGATCGTGAGGGTGTTCTGCGACGGTTCCACAGAAAGGGTTTTGATGTACCAAGAATAAGTATTCGAGACTGACCCCGGAAAGGGTTTTGACGTACCAATAATAAGTATTCGAGATGGAAAGAGATTGTACGAATGTTTTTCCGAAAAATAATATCAAGTTTAATTTTGCGAAAGTTATTCCGCAAAATGTTATCGATTTTAATTTTACGAAAGTTGTTTCGTAAATTGTTGTCAAGCTTAATTTTTGCAAATGTTATTTTGCAAGATGTTGTCGATCATAATTTTTACGAGATTTGTTCCGTAAAGAAATTTTCAAGTTTTTGTTGTACGAGAGTCGTGAGGAGGTTCATTATTGCAACCAAACTTAATCAGAAGTTTTCCACTTATCCGTGGGATTGATCCGTGGAAGTTTCGAGTAGTTTTTTCTGAAGTAAGATTTAGGCGACAAACGTCGACAACTCGCAGAATTTGTTACTATTGAAGTGATACTTGAATTCTTACGAAATCTTAGGCCTCAGAAAACGTTTTAGCGGTGGGGATACGATCTCCCGTTTTTCTTTATTTAGTCTTCGTCAGCCGTTTTAGGTTTTGAGTGATTCTATAGAAATCAACTTCGTTTCTGAGAAAGTTATTGGGAAGAAGTACAGCTGTGGGGGTTTCGTAACCGATTTGCGGTGCTTTCTTTTTCTACGATTAATATAAGGTTTTTCAGAAAGATATTCAGAAGAAGTACAGCGGTGAGTTATGCACCCGATTTGATGTGCTTCTTTTTTCCGCGACTAGCCTAGGATTTTTCCGAAAGATATTTGGAAGAAGTACAGCAATGACTTATGTAGCCGATTTGATGGGCTTCCTTTTTTCGCGATTAACCTAGGGTTTTTTCCGAAAGATATTCAGAAGAAGTACATCGGCGAGTTATGTACCCGATTTGCTGTGCTTCCCTTTTCTGCGTTTAACCTAGGGTTTTTCTGCGGTTTTGGGGAGAACAAGTTTTACTTTTCGAAAAAGTTTTTGGGAAATGTGTTTTCGTAAAACCCTTACGCATTGGGACCCCTTTGATAAAATTTATCGTTTTTCCTTTACGTTTAGACAGAGAAATCGCGAGCTTGTTTCATTGCGCTTCCTCTGGCGAAAAGTCGCGGCTAGGTTTTCGACTTTTTTTGAGCACTACGGCGTTTGCGTTAAGCGTTGGCCATAGGAGCAGTCGCTGCTGGAGTTGTTTTACCAGCGTTGTTGCGAACTGCGATTTTGTCTTCCGTATTTCCAGACATCGTTTTGATCAAGCGTTTTGTGACTATGAGTTAGAGTAATCCGTACCCCCCCCCCCTCCTTCTAGCACCAAACTGTGGGAACCAAAATTCATTCCGTCGATTTCCAGAATCGGAGGAAAGTCAAGAAACCCTAACTTTCCCTAAGGTCCCGGATTTTCTACGAGAGCCAACGACAAATGAACAAATAAATGCGAAAAATATGAAAAGATAACAAAAACAAATTTATAGAAAAGGTAGATCTTATTTCGAATCCACGTAAGAGCGTTGCAATCATTACAAGAGAATATAAAAGCTTCAGCCGCAAGAGCTGTCAGCGAATTACCTAGTTCTAGCAACCTAAAAGATTAAGCTTATATGAGTCGCAGCTCGATAACAGAAGAAGAAAAAGATACGAAAAAAGGTTTTGATTTGATTTCGGATGAACCTTATGAAAGGCTGCCTACGTACCCTTTTCGAGGATCATGCCAAACATAGTTTGATTGAAAGAGTGAACCAAGAGATCGAACTGCATGTGCAAGTTCGTCTGGTAATCGGGTGCCATTCATAGAAACAGAACATGTCGAGAATAATGCCTAAAGTTTCTAAGTGCTGAGAGTTCTAAGAGTAAAAATAATTATGTCCCTTCTGCGTCCTCAACTTCCACATTCTTATATACTCTCCAAGAGGCGGATTGCTCTTCCCTTTGCTGCTCTCCGTCGAGTTTATCGCTTCGCGGAAATATTCCATTTTTGCTCGATCTTTGATAGGCAATGGATTTTACCCACTTTTAGTCATGGTTTATAAGTGTTTTAATATATATTTACTACTATATAGAGTATATTTAGAGTATTTACATGTTTATGAATGATTTGGAGGAAAGTGGTTTTTTTGGTGTCTTTTGGAGCCTTTTGAGTGCAGAGCTGCACAGACGCGTCAGATGTCTAGCTATGGAAGGAGACATTGACACCGTTAGCTTATGCCCATACTTTGATACAAGATAGATATTTGAGTTATCTTTTAAATGCCGCAAATTTGAGGTCGATCAGCATCCTGTATCAGAAGTTATGCCCGTTTTACTGAAGAATGATCAGTCTGCCTCGCAAGAGGAAGCTGTCGAGAAGATGAAGGACCGTCGAT
Organism: Brassica napus; assembly: GCF_020379485.1. Lineage (NCBI taxonomy): Eukaryota > Viridiplantae > Streptophyta > Magnoliopsida > Brassicales > Brassicaceae > Brassica > Brassica napus. Next base: position 16,658,977 of record NC_063434.1, read on the forward strand.
CGACGGTGATGCCAGAATATGGGACAAGCATATTTTATGACCGACAGAATCCCACAAGCCACACCAAGTTACCAAAATACCCATGGACGACGTAAAACCCTATTTATGTATTTTATAAACCATTGTTGACGGCTATGCATTCTTTAAGCTTTATTCATTGTTTCTCTTAGCTAGGTGACAAGGGAGTAACTCCTTCAGATTCCTCCTGAAAATCCTTTAGTTTTATCATTGCGTTTATCTATTATATTCATCTATGATTTCTGTGACAAACTTCAAGCTTGAATAGATCCACCTGTTACGTTTAGGGTTCAGATAGGTTATGAGGGATTAGCCCCAACTATAGATTGCTAAGTTGCGATATTCATCATTAGGATTGTCATTAATGCCTGTCTCTAGATCAGCTACCTAGAACTTGCCCTATGATTTGTAGACATAAGCGATAGCTTGCATTTCACCTTGAATCCATCCTAATTGAGCTAAGAATGCTAGAGCAAGGCGAGAGCTGATCTAGGAAGCTTAGTGAGCAGATTCAACCCGCGCGTTAAAACCTGACCAAATGCGTCAATCGATATTCCAATCGAATAATCGGTCGATGTTTCAACAAGTGTATCAATCGATATTCCTATAGAATCATTGATCGACACTGGTCAATAGACAAATCTTGAAAGCGAGAGCCTAATGGTTTGTTTATAAGTGTTGAGCTCTATAATATAATGCATACAACTTGTTAGGAATTTGTAGGATTATAATCCTGATTTCCTGACTAGGAACCCTAAGTCTAGCAAACCATCCTTCCACCAAAACCCCAATCAAATCACTTAACCAATTGCCTTGCTCAAAAACTTGCAACTTTACATTTAATCATTAAATCAACCTAGCTTAATCAATCTGATTAGATTTATTTGGTTCCCAAGCTCCTTGTAAATTCGATCCCTAAGTACTACAACTCGACCTCTTATTTGAGAGAGTATAAATCACTCCTTAGGATAATTTGAGTGAGATCAATCTTCGGCTCTAACTGGTAACCACAATAGGAATAGAAGTAATATGAAAAAAAGAATGAAATGGAATAAAATGAAAGAAAAATCTATTCCTCTCTTAATTTGTCAATGAATTATTGTAGGGTATGAATGGTGACTAGGGAACGGTGAAGAATAATCCATTCATTAACGTTTTTAAAAAATATCAACATTCACGAGGAATAATTTTTTTTATTCCCTAATGTTTCTATAAAATGTCACCATTCACGAGGAATACATTTTTCTTCTCATTCCCTACAATTCCTTTTTTGTACAGAAATAAAGAACAAAAGTGTTCCTTGTTAAATTTGATGAGGAACAATCATTCCTTTTCATTCCTAGAATTTTATTCCTTTACGTTGCTTTTTTATTTGTTACTCTTGTTTCCGGAATGGTCACCACTCGAACCCGTAGTCTTTTATTCCTTAAATCTAAAGGAATGTTAAGGAATCATAGGTAACAAATATTCCTTGTAAATGGTGAAAATTGTAAGGAATGCTAAGGAATTAGCTATTCCCACTCATTCGCTTGGTTACCATTTGGAGCCGAAGGTTTATCTTCGGAAACATCACATTTATCTTTCGAACTTGACATTTATCTTCTCCTGCATAATAGAAGGATAAACCGTCACAACAATTTGGGCCCGATTTCGCATAAAATCATAAGTGGACTTTTTACCGCGTTCTGGGCCTTTTTTGGCCGTTCTTCAACCTGAGCATTTTTATGATTCACAGAAAGAGTATTGTCGAAACGACGGTGATTTCGAAGAACAACCTAATTTTCTCGTATAGCGTAAGCGGTTAGAGGTGTTCAGTTAACCGTTGCCGTTTTACACAAGAAATTCAAATTTCCTTCGAGTGAACGAGTTCTTTGCGGTTTCCAAACTGTAAAGTTCCGATGATGACTCTGATAGAGACGAAACAAGAGTTAGTTCGATCCGATCACAGAAGAGGGAGCTATGAGAATGGGGTGAAGGCAGCGTGGTCCGTCCAACTCGTCCATCTGACTAGTTGGATGGTGTGATCGGTCCAACTCGCCCATTTGGTGAGTTGGACAATGTGGTCGGTCCAACTCACCCATTTGACGAGTTGGCAGTGTGATCGGTCCAACTCGCCCATTTTGCGAGATGGACAATGTGGTCGATCCAACTTGCCAAATGGGCGAGTTAGACAATGTTGTAGGTCCAACTCGCCCATTTGGCGAAATGGACAATGTGGTCGGTCCAACTTGACAAATGGGCAAGTTGGACAATGTGGTCGGTCCAACTCGCCCATTTGGCGAGTTGGACTTAATCAACCTCGTCAAATGGATGAGTTAGACAGTGTGATTGGTTCAACTCGCCAAATGGGCGAGTTGGACTTAGTCAACCTCGTCAAATGGATGAGTTGGTGAGTTTAACAGTGTGATCGGTCCAACTCGCCAAATGGGCGAGTTGGACAATGTGGTCGGACCAACTCGCCCATTTGGCGAGTTGGACGGTTTGATCGGTCCAGTCTGTAATAAAATAAATATAACTTCTGCTACAGGATACTGATTGACCTCATACCGGTGGCATTGGAATGATAACTCAAATCTCTACATTGAGTCAAAAGATAGGCTCAATCAAACCATGGGAAAGTCTTCATGATATACCTTGGATTTGACCCATTTTTATCCATGGTATATTAGTATTTTACTATATATATATATCTATGTTTTCTACTCTTCTAGGTATGTTTTCAGGTTCAGGTGCATTTCAGAGTAAAGCTATGACTTTGGAGCATTTTGGAGCATAAAGGACATTTCACCCGAGCTGACCACTTAGAGGTCGACGAGAGGAAGAATAATCGATCGATGCGCATCAGTGCTGACGATCGATATCAGGAAATGCCTCGACAGATGAAGATTAATATCGATCGATGTACACAAGTACCATCGATCGATGTCGAGACACCAGACGCGACATTTTGGATTCAGCAGACTTAAAAACCAAGGACAAGCCAAATTACCAAAATGCCCTGGCGAGTTTTTAACCTAGTAGAATATATACTGCAAGTGTTTTTGACGGCAGGAGAGCTTTTTCTTTTCTAGACCTAGTTTTGTTACAAGTTTCAATTTTGGAGAGAAGATCATTTGTGATTGGAACTCCTTGTTTCTATTTCTTTTCATCTATTCTATGAGTTTCTATTTATCTATTGATTTGAATTGCTTTGCTATGTCTGAGTAGTTCAACTGTTAGATCCAGGGTTCAGATAGGTTTGTGGGATTAGCCCCAAACTATAGATCTGTCTTGTTGTGATATTCATGATAGATTTGTATTCATTGCTTGTTTTAGCCTTGCTAACTAGAACTTGATCATAGGATTGCATATTCGAGCACCCTTGTTATCCCATCCTGAAATATATCTATCATATTAGGATTGCTAGAAAGGGCTAACCGCCAATTTAGAATCTTAGTAGGGCATTTCATACTCGCGCATAGGCCTGGCTAGAACCCGTCGATCGATGTCCTCAACTGACAATCGATCGATGTTGGCAAAGGTGTATCGGTCGACGTCTTAATAGACTATCGATCGACACTCTCTTGTGTCTGCATCTAACCGGTGAGACATAAGATCTATTCTTTTAACCAGTGGTACATGCGACAGCTGATCACTGAGTTAAGCGAATGAGCTCTAATATGTCATGCATGCAACAGTTAGGCATCTATAGGAATTATAATCTCCAACACCTGAATAGTGGCCCTGCATCTAATATCATTTCCAACCTAAGTTACATTTATTATTTACTCGCTTGTTACTATTGCTATTTTATTTAAACATTACAATCTTTAGAATTAATAAACACTAGATTTAATTGTTCCTTAGCTCCTTGTGGATTTGATCCCTAAGTACTACATCTGAACCTCTTTTGATGAGAGTAACACTCCTTAGGGTAATTTGAGTGGTATCACTTCATCAATAGCTAAACATCTGACGCGTCTGTGTATTTACACCTCAAAAGGTCCGAAAGAACGAGTTGGCCTGCTTGTTTGGTTCCGTTATCCATTTCTCTCGAGTCTTTTGCTCAGGAACTTTTTTCGAGAGTGTGTCGAGAGATATTTCGTACATAAAAACAATTTTTGGACGTTTATTTCGAGATAACCGTTTTTGACCCCAACAATGTTTGCTTCTTATTGTCGATAAAATAATTCTAGAACGTTGTACAACCTTTTGAATAAAAATTATACGAAATTTATATAGCGAGTAATATTTTCCGGGGACTTATATACATTGATTCCGTCGTGACCGATTTTGACCCCAACAATAATCACGTCAATCGTCTACTTGGATCTTTTTTTTTTTTTTTAATGACCTTCAATAATTAAAAACCAACATGAATACTAAATTAATAAAAATCAATTAAATATTACCTAATAGTGGGTTGCCTCCCACTCAGCGCTTTATTATAGTCATTTAGCTTGACTTTTGGAGGTGATTTGGCTAGTAATGTGGAAACCTTGAACTTGTTGGGAAACAAGTCTCCATCTCTTCTCTGCGCTTGTTGAACCATGTACCAGTGAAGTCTCTCACTGCTTCATCTCTTATGCACCATTTGTCCTTCATTGATGTAGTTGCATTCTCTATCTTTTGCAATTTGTCGTCAAGACTCTCAAGTTGGAACTGATTCCTTATGAGTGTGACGTATGCGTCGTCTGAGATTTCCTCTTCATGGTTATGTGTATCAGACATGTCTGATTTCACCTTTGGTACTAGCCTGCCTCGGTTTGTAGCTTCGTCGACCGATGTTAGTCTACGACTGTTTTTATGCGTCTGTCGATCGATGCTGATGCTTCTGGTCGACGAGCGATGTATCCTTGAATCTATACTATCTCCCTTTGTATTGCTTCTATCTTGGAAGTCAGAGAACTTTTTGTAAGGTCCATCAAGAAATAGATGTCATCACATCTCCTATCAAGCCTCTCTTTTGTAGTTTCTAGAGTTTTATAGATCCCTTTTACCAACTGATCAATTTCTGTTCTGGTGTAAGAATCTGGTTGAGACTTCATCGAATCTGAGTGTGTGAAGTCGACGTCGATCGATGTTGAGTGGTGTTTGTCGATCGACGCTACAGCGGTTGCTTCGGCCGCACGCTGTGTTGGATTCTGGCTATGTCTTGTCTCATCTCCTCCATGCATGTATTTAACCAACTGATGCCATCACTCAGTGGATAATAGACACCATCAAGCTTCATCTGGAAATCACCTTCATTCTTTTCTTGCGCTCCACAGACTCCATAGAACATCTCATTTATCTCATCCTTAGTGTAGATCTCTGGTACTAGCTTCGTGTGTGTGAATGACCTAGAATTCTCTGGAAGAGATAGGTAGTTGTGCTCATATCTTGAAGCTCTTTCTAGAAGACTTCTGATATCTTCCTTGGATACACTGATGATGTGTTCATCTACATCTCTGGTGTGTCCATGATCATCTCTGTAGACTCTATACTCATCTTTCTCCTCCCAATGGAATCTTCTGGTTCCATCACGGTCATAAGCTCGTTTTCCAAATTATGGAGGTCTGTCGATCGATGAAGAGATGTCAATGTCGATCGACAGTCGAGTATGCTTTCGAGGTTTCTGCTTGAAACGATCATCTACTCCACCAGTTGTGTTATAGATCTCGCTTGTAACCCTCTGCTGATGCGATGGGCTGTTGCGTTGTTGCATGAAGAGATTTTCTGCTCCATTAGCCATCTGAAGTATGTCTGCAATGTCCTCTTTGGATACTTGCAGTGCATGTGCATCCATTGCTCTTGCATAGCCATCTGGGTCCCTGGAAATACCAAACTCATCCTTTGTTAGATACTGATTATCATATTGAGTTTTTGCGCTTGCAGTGGAAGGTGGTCTCAGATAGATGTCGATCGATGATGTAGGTTTGTCGTTGATCGACGGGCGGTTGATTTTCGAATAAGGATTGCTGAAACGTGTTTTTTTTTAAAACAGATTTCTGCTTGGTGTTGATGTGCTTCATCACGTCTTTGCATGTTGAGAAGTTCCTCATATGTGAAACCCTCATGAAGTTCATCAGCTCTGGCACATGTATTGTTGTTTCTAGTGCATATCTTTCGTGATGGTGATCATCTGCCCAGCTTCTAATTGAGGAATCTCCTTCTCGTACACGATCGATGGGTAGCAGGCAATGTCAGTCGATGCTCGTTTTCGACTTGTCTAATGAGGATGAGTGTCGATCGTTGTTTAGACAGTTAAGTTAATCGACGGCGCATTCTATATTCCTCATCGAGAATGGCTCTGTATTCTATAACTCGTTTCTCCTCATAATCTTCATTATAATCCTCTGTATGTGTTGGGGTAAAAAACGGTTACGACAAATTTAACATTTAAAACGTCCGAGGAAGAAAATGAGAATTTCTCCGAAGAGTACTTTTTGAAATAGATTCTTCCTTACAAAAAAGCTTTGCGGAAGAAAGAATCGAGATGTCCGACGAAAGCTCGAAACAAGTCGTTACGTAGCGACCGAGCGCAAGCCAAAGCTCGGTCGCTACGTAGCGACCGAGCGCTCGTCCCGCTTGAACGCTACGTAGCGACCGGGCTCGAGCTGAAGTCCGGTCGCTGTGTAGCGATTGAACTCTTCCGAACATCGACAAACATCAATCCATGCATTCTCGTCAAACCTTCGAATGCTATCTCCCGAAGACCGTAGCAAGCTCAGTCCATGTTTTCCGCTATTCTAACTCATCGATCAAACTTTGCGGATTAGAAACCGCGGAAGGTTTGTTCTTTATCAAAAAGATATCGTAGTAAACGTGTCGAGTCGGAAGACGGCCCAAAAGGACCTAAAACACGACTCGAGGCCCATCCTACGATTTATCAACTAAAAGCCCGTAAACCGCATCACGGTTTACGCTTGGCCCACAAGGAAGGATAAATGTCAAGTTTCCGCGGATAAATACGGAAGTTTTGAAGATAATTGTGAAGATCGGGAAAAATGGAATATCTCCATTTTTATGCTATGACGGCTTAAGGGCAGAAGAGTAAAAGCGTAAACCGACCTTGGAGCTAGTATATAAGGGGTCCTAGGCGAGGAGCATGAAGAAAGAACTTTTTCAGAGCAAACTTAGCACTTAGAGCAATTTAGGCAATTTTCCGTTTTTGTTATTTTGAGCTGCGACTCAATTAGGTTTAGCCGTCTTAGAATTACTAGAACTAGGAATCTCGCCGACAGCTCTCGAGCCCAGGCTTATACCTTGTAGTAAACGCTCATACGCAAATTCGGAATAAGATCTTCTTTGCTCTCTTTTTCGATTTCTTATTCTTTATCGTTGTTATTCTCGTGTTCTGATTGCTTGACGTGTGGTAATTAGCAGATATCCGGGTCCTCTGGGAAATTAGGGTTTTCCTAGTTTCCTTATTTAAACGGAAATCGACAGTGCGAATTTCGGTTCCCACAGTTTGGCGCTAGAAGGAGGGGGACATACGGATCAATCTAACCCGCAAAAGCCACTCAACGATCAGGAACGGTATGCAAGATTCAACATGCGCGAACGTCATCTCATTCAAGGGGGCAGCAACGATCGATCGAGCCAAACCTCGAAACGACCTCCTTGTTATCGAGTTGACGATTCGAGATATCGACATCGCTAGAGTGCTAATCGATACCAGAAGTTCGGCCGATATCATTTTCAAAGACACTCTCGAAAAGATGGGGATCAGTCAATCCGAAGTCACGAAATGCCCAAGCCCACTGCTGGGGCTTTCGGGGGAAACGACCATGGCCTACGGATCGATTAATCTCGCTGTCAAAGCCGGAACCGTGACGAACGTCACAGAGTTTCTAGTCGTTGACCGCCCCGCATCTTACAACGTTATCATGGGAACGCCATGGCTGAACACCATGCGCGCAATCCCATAAACCTACCATCTTTGCCTCAAGTTCCCGACCCCCAACGGAGTCGAGGTAATTTGGGGAAATCCTAGAGTTTCACAGGTTTGTTTCGCCGCGGAACTGAAACGAAAGAGACCGATCCTCGAAATCACTCCTAGAAAAGCGGAGAAAAAGACCTCCAGCAAAGATATGCGAAGTCAGGATTCAGCGGAATTCTTCTGGCAGTCTCGCAGTATCGCAGCTCTTGATGAAAAACGCGAGCCAACATGCGAACCCGTGGTAACGATCTGTCTCGACGAAGCCTTCCCAGAACGCTGCGTCGAGATTGGAGCCAATCTCCACGAGCCTTTAAAGACAAAACTCATAACCTGTCTTAAAAAGAACCTTAATACTTTCGCATGGGCTGCGGAAGATATGCGGGGAATCGACATTAACATAACATGTCACGAGCTGAATATCGACCCAACGTTCAAACCCGTCAAACAGAAAAGACGGAAGCTAGGACCCGAACGTGCTGCCGCAGTAAACGATGAGGTCGAAAAATTGCTTAAAGTTGGGTCGATAATGGAAGTAAGATACCCGGACTGGCTCGCCAACCCCGTAGTAGTCAAAAAGAAGAACGGGAAGTGGCGAGTTTGCATGGATTTTACCGACCTAAACAAGGCATGTCCAAAGGATAGCTTCCCTTTACCACATATCGATCGATTGGTAGAAGCAACAGCGGGCAACGAACTCTTATCCTTCATGGATGCCTTCTCAGGTTATAATCAAATTAGGATGAATCCCGACGATCGTGAAAAGACTGCGTTCATTACCGATCGCGGAACTTATTGCTATAAGGTAATGCCCTTCGGCCTCAAAAACGCTGGTGCAACTTACCAACGACTCGTGAACCGAATGTTCTCCAAACAACTCGGAAAAACGATGGAGGTTTATATCGACGACATGCTCGTCAAATCCCTCAAAGCAAGAGATCACGTGTCACATCTCGAAGAATGCTTTGCACAACTAAATTCCCATAACATGAAGCTCAACCCGACAAAATGTAGATTCGCCGTGGCATCAGGGGAATTCCTCGGCTACTTGGTCACATACCGCGGCATCGAAGCAAATCCAAAACAGATCAACGCTCTAATCGAGATGGCTTCACCAAAGAATAAGCGGGAAGTCCAAAGACTGACCGGCAGAATCGCAGCGCTTAACCGATTTATTTCACGATCAACAGATAAGTGCCTGCCCTTCTACGACGTCCTGCGAGGAAATAAAAAATTCGAATGGTCGGAAGAGTGCGAAAACGCCTTCCAACAGTTGAAGCGTTATTTAGCTACTCCTCCAGTCCTCGCAAAACCCGTGGAAGGGGAGCCTTTATTCTTGTACATCGCTGTGTCGGCAACGGCCGTAAGCGGAGTCCTGATCAGGGAAGAACGCGGGGAGCAGAAACCTATTTTTTACATAAGCAAAACCTTGCTGGATGCCGAATCTAGGTATCCATTGATGGAAAAATTGGCATGCGCGGTCGTAACATCGGCCCGAAAACTAAGACCATATTTCCAATCCCACACAATCGTCATCCTCACGACTTTTCCCTTACGGACAATTTTGCATAGCCCAAGTCAATCAGGCCGACTGGCTAAGTGGGCGGTCGAGTTGAGCGAGTATGACATCGAATACCGACCAAGGACGAGCGCAAAATCACAAGTGCTCGCAGACTTCTTGGTCGAACTTCCAACGGGAACAATAACCAATGAGGAACCAAATTCCACCTGGCTCCTCCACGTCGACGGATCCTCATCCAAGCAAGGATCAGGTATCGGAATCCGTCTCACATCTCCAACGAGCGAGATCTTGGAACAATCGTTCAGGCTGGAATTCCATGCCTCAAACAACGAGGCCGAATACGAAGCATTAATCGCAGGGCTACGTTTGGCTCACGGCTTAAAAATACGTAATCTCCACGCTTACTGCGACTCCCAGTTAGTGGCCAGTCAATTCAGCGGAGAGTATGAAGCCAGAGACGAACGGATGGACGCGTACCTCAAACTGGTCCAAGGTCTAGCTCAAGACTTCGACTGTTTTGCCCTTACCCGGATCCCCCGTTCCGAGAATGTCCAGGCGGACGCCCTCGCGGCCCTAGCATCAAGTTCCGATCCAGGACTCAAAAGGGTAATTCCGGTCGAATTCATCGAACATCCGAGTATCGGACCACCAATCGTCGTCAATCTCATAGAGGGTCAAGACGACGAGGAAGAAGAAATTACGATACCACCACCATCGGAGCAATCTGATTACGGCTGTGATACCCCATGGCTTCAGACAATTCGAGACTACATTGTCGACGGGCAACTGCCCGCCGAAAAATGGGCAGCTCGCAAGGTCCGAACACAGGCCGCACGCTACGTAACAGTGGACGGCGAAATCTACAAATGGAGATTCTCCGGACCACTCATGACGTGCCTGGAAGGAGAAAAGGCGAGAAAAGTAATGGAGGAAATACATTCGGCTCCTGCGGCAACCATTCCGGCGGAAGATCACTAGCCGTGAAAATCAAACGCCATGGATACTATTGGCCAACAATGATCGGAGATTGCGAGAAATTCGCACGAAAATGCGAAAAATGCCAAAGGCATGCACCAACCATCCGACAACCGGCCGAAGTTCTTTCCTCCATCACATCGCCTTATCCCTTTATGCGCTGGGCCATGGATATTGTCGGACCTCTGCATAATTCAAAGCAAAAGCGTTTCCTTCTAGTCCTTACCGATTTTTTCTCAAAATGGGTAGAGGCGGACTCATACGCAAGTATAAAAGACGTCCAAGTCGAGAATTTCGTATGGAAAAACATCATCTGTAGGCATGGAGTTCCTTACGAAATCGTAACCGATAACGGGTCTCAGTTCATCTCCACCCGATTCGAGGCATTCTGCGAAAAATGGAAGATACGACTCAACAAGTCAACTCCCAGATATCCGCAGTGCAACGGACAGGCTGAAACAATCAACAAGACCATTCTCGACGGACTGAAGAAACGCTTAGAGGCCAAAAAAGGCAGATGGGCCGACGAACTCGAGGGAGTCCTCTGGTCTCACCGTACCACCCCAAGGCGAGCAACGGGAGAAACTCCCTTCGCCCTGGTATACGGCACGGAATGCATGATTCCCGCAGAAGTAGAATTTCCCGGTGTTCGAAGAAGGTTATTACCCGAACGAGAGGAACTCAACGATGCTATGCTCTTGGATGATCTCGACCTCATTAACGAGCGCCGAGATCGAGCGCTCATCCGAATTCAAAACTACCAGCACAGGTTTGTTTGATACTATAATTCCAACGTACGGAATCGTAGGTTCAATCAGGGAGATCTGGTCCTTCGCAAAGTCTTCCAAAACACCGCTGAACGAAACGCGGGAAAACTCGGAGCAAACTGGGAAGGTCCCTATAAAATCGAAAAAGTCGTCCGACCAGGTTCTTACGAAATAGCCAACATGCAGGGCATAAAAATCCCTAGAACCTGGAACGCGATGCATCTCAAAAAATACTATCACTAAACAAACCAACTCGCAATCACTGAACAACGAGACGGCTTGATCTCCGCAAGGAGTACGTAGGCAGTTTGTCGAAAGGCAAATTCAGCTGTCCCCCTTCATTAAAAAAGGGGGGGGGGGAGTGGGTACGTATACTCGTATACTCCCAAAAAAATCGAAAAACTTCCTACCACGCTCTTGGTGTTTTTGACTTATCAGAACATCCTCACCCGTAAAATCAGAACGAGGTCTTCGGAAATTAGTCGGCCGCTTAGGAGAAGCAACCTTTAGCATCGCGAGACGTCGCAAAAGATGCCTCAAAGTTTATTTCCTCCGAGCAAACGAAACCTCTGTCACAAAAAAGACATATATATGCACACACTAATACTTATTTTGCGCAAAATATTCAAAACAAACGGCACGCGCCACCAAGTCCGATGCTGATCACATCGAACTCACAAACGTCCTAAACAGACATAGCCATCTCACGGAGATGACTCTCTTACATCCGACACAAGGATAATAGCGCTATAAAAGAAATCCGAAATTTTGGTCTAGCACTTTCGGTCTCCGGAGAGATGCTCGATTCGTATCAAACAAGTCGTATAAGCCGAGAACCTATCGCGGACTTTACATCGATACGAATCAGGAAGAAATCGCGACAGGAAAAACGATAGCCGGTTAGTCACCGCACAATCCTTAAACCGAAAGTAAACCTAGGTCTTGCCCTAAACCCAGCGCACTGGTCTCTAACATCTCAAAGACATGATATCGAAAGATAAGAGATTCTTAAACCATGCCTCTATGTTTATGTTCGACACCTTCAGCACCCCCGCAGAGTTCACATCTCGCGGAAGAACTCTCGAAACAGATCTCGAAAGAAACATTTCACAATCGAAGAAGGATATGAGACGACAACTCATCACCTTCCTCCCCACTATTCACAAACTCATAAAAAGTGTTATCCGATTATCGTACTATAAAAAGGAAGCAGCGGAGCGGCAGGGATTCAAAGCCACACACGGCCAGTCCTGAAATACAAACAAAGCCATTCAAGGCCGAAACATAAAAACACAAAAAAAATCTCTCGCAAGAGATCTAACCCAAGTCATCCTTAGAACTTACGCCCCCTCTTCACCCGCTGCCTCGTCCGAGCCTGGAGCCGCGCCACTTCCGTTTTCTCCGACCATCGGGTCTTTCCCCTCTGGGTCTTCTGAACACGTCGGAAGGAAGCACGCGGATTTCAGGTCGGCCAAGATGAGACCGAAATCTCCATCCTCGGCCACCATATCTCCCTTGCAGCCGGACAGTCGGGCCTCTTCGGCCTCCAAGGTCGGGGGAGTCTCACTTTGGAACGACCGAACCACGGCCATCCCGCCCTCAATCGTCGCCAAAGCTAGATCCCTGCTCCGTATACGCTCGAGGGAACCCAGGGAAGCAGAAATCTTCGCCAAGCGAGCTTGAAACTCCGCGGAAGGGCATCCGTAGCCTCTTGGATCCCACGGCGCGCTAGTCCCGCGTCACTCTCGATCTGACGCTGGAGTCGACGCACCTCCGAGGATTTGGCCTTCCTGGCCTTCTTTTCCTTAAGCAAGGAGCTCGCCGTCTTCCCAAGGTCCCTCTCAAGTTCTCCTATCGCAACCTCGAGCTTCGACACTTTCGCAGAGTGAGAGTCCTTGACAGCCGTCAACATGGCCTCGGTTTCGGACCATCTGCCCTGAAGCTCCACCAACTCCCCGGAAAGGCGACTGGTCTCAGAACCACATTCGCTGATCATCCCATCGATCAACGATATGAACTGCGAACGGTGAGAATTCTTAAGATTAAGTCCGAGAAAAGAATGCACAAAAGACGATCGAGAATTCAAACAAGAGACAAACCTTTCCGCGATGTCCCGATGCTAGGCTCGATCCACCTCGCTGCGAAGTCTCCCCGTCACCACTCTTGGCAAGTTTCCTCTTCCAACTCTTAGGCTGAGTATCCAGGACAGCGCTAGGAGCACGTAATGCCAGAACGATTTATTTTCTGGCTGGAGGAGGAGGCATAGAGTCAGCAGCCTTCTCCTTGTCCTCGACGAGGATCGGAGTCGTGGAAGATCCCGCAGGAAGGGCTTGCGGGAGAGGAGCCATGACTTCGGTCCCATGACACGGGGCAACGACCTGCACGGAAGAAGACGGAAACTCGGAGCCAGCTTGAGCTAGCTCTTTCTCGGCTTGGCGACGAACTAGTTTCTCTCGGAAATAAAGATGACCGGCAACACAAGCCGGCGCTTCCACCGGAGAAGATAGAACCGGAGCCGGAGAAGTGGCCTCGCCCATCTCGACGTCGGAATTCTTCTTATCACCTTGGGAGGAAGACATGTTGAAAGGAAAGTTATGAAACTAGAGAGGTTTTTGAAGGAATGAAGAAGGGAAGGTGTGAAGAAAATGAATGACAAGAGCTCACTACTTATAGAAGTATAGGTTCGGAATATCGTTTCGACAACTTTTTTCCGCGGAGTTTAAAATGTGAATTTCGTCCAATACACTTAACTTGTCAAAGTGATCTATCCGCCCGCTAGAGTCACAACTCTAACGGTCTGGGGAGCTAACAGTTGGGGTCAAAAACGGTTACGACAAATTTAACATTTAAAACGTCCGAGGAAGAAAATGAGAATTTCTCCGAAGAGTACTTGTCGAAATAGATTCTTCCTTACGAAAAAGCTTTGCGGAAGAAAGAATCGAGATGTCCGACGAAAGCTCGAAACAGGTCGTTACGCAGCAACCGAACGTCCGTCCCACTCGGTCGCTACGTAGCGACCGAGCTCGAGCCCAAGCTCGGTCGCTACGTAGCGACTGAGCGCTCGTCCCGCTCGGTCGCTACGTAGCGACCGAGCTCGAGCCAAAGCTCGGTCGCTACGTAGCGACCGAGCGTTCGTCCCGCTCGGTCGCTACGTAGAGACCGAGCTCGAGCCAAAGCTCGGTCGCTACGTAGCGACCGAGCGCTCGTCCCGCTCGGTCGCTACGTAGCGACCGAGCTCGAGTCAAAGCTTGGTCGCTACGTAGCGACTGAGCGTGCGTGCTATTCGGTCGTTACGTAGCAACCGAGCTTGGCTGAACTCTTCCGAAACGTCGATACGACACCAATTCATGCATTCTCGTCTATCCTACGATGCTATCTCTCGAAGACCGTAGCGAACTCAGTTCATGTCTTCCGACCATTCTAAGACATCAATCAAACTTTGCGGTAAAAACCGTGGAAAGTTTGTTCTTTATCGAAAGAAGTCGTAATAAACGTTTCGAGTCGGAAGACGGCCCAAAGGGACCTAAGACACGACTCGAGGCCCAACTTACGATTTCTTAACCAAAAGCCCAAAAACCGTATGACGGTTTACGCTTGGCGCGCAAGGAAGGATAAATGTCAAGTTTCCGCGGATAAATACGAAATTTTGAGGATAAATACGAAGATCGGAAAAAATGGAAGATCTCCATTTTATGCTATGACGGCTTAAGGGCAGAAGAGTAAAAGCGTAAATCGACCTTGGAGCTAGTATATAAGGAGTCCTAGGCGAGAGGCATGGGGAGAACTTTTTAGATTCGGAATTCTCTGCACTTAGAAACTTTAGGCTTTATTCTCGACAAGTTCGGTTTCTATGACTGGCACTCAATTACTAGACGAACTCGCCCAGGCAGTTCGATCTCTTGTCCAGCTCTATCAATTGAACTATGTTCGGCTTGATCCTCGAAAGGGGTACATAGGCAGCCTTTAACAAGGTTCAGTCCGAAACCAATCAAAAACCTTTTATGTATCTTTTTCGTCTTTTGTTATCGAGCTGCGACTCAACTAGGTTTGAGCTTTTAGGCCGCTAGAACTAAGTAACTCGCTGACAGCCTTTGCGGCCAAAGCTTTCATGATCTCTTGTAATGATCGCAACGCTCTTACGCGGACTCGAAATAAGATCTATTGTTTTCTCTAAACTCGTTTGTTATCTTTTCATGATTTCCGCATATATTTGGTCACTTGTCGTTGTCTCTCGCAGAGATCCGGGACCTCTGGGAAATTAGGGTTTTCCTAGTTTCCTTATTTAAACGGAAATCGACAGTGCAAATTTCGGTTCCCACACAAAGCATTAAATGGTTTGAGACAAGCACCACGGGCTTGGAACAATAAACTGAATCAGATTTTATGCGAGCTAAAGTTCGAAAAGTGTTCTAAGGAACCGTCGGTCTATCATAAGACAGTAAACGGTGAGCTACTAGTTGTCGCAGTCTATGTTTATGACTTATTCGTGACCAGCACAAAGACTGAAATCATTAGAGAATTCAAAGAAAACATGGCTACAAAATTCGACATGAGCGACCTTGGTAAACTCACCTATTACCTTGGTATAGAACTCTGTCAGCATGAGAACGGAATCACTTTGCTACAAAGAAGTTATGCGTCTAAGATACTAGAGGAAGATGGAATGGAGAAGTGTAATCCCGTACGTACACCAATGGAACAAGGATTGAAGTTATCTAAGGCAGAGCACGAAAAAGAAATTGATCCAACGAGATTCAGAAAGAACATAGGGTGCTTACGTTATTGCCTCCATACCCGACCAGATCTATCTTACAGTGTAGGAGTTTTGTCACGCTATATACAAAGCCCAATAGAATCCCATGGAGCTGCGATGAAACAGGTCTTGAGATATCTGCGAGGAAGCGTCTCATACGGCTTAACTTTTGAGCGTTCAACATCAAGAGTGCCAAGGCTTATAGGGTATAGCGACAGCAGCTATGTGTCTGATCCAGATGATGGGAGAAGCACGACAGGTCACATTTTCTACATAGGAGACAGTCCGATCACGTAGAGCTCCAAGAAACAAGACACGGTTGCATTGTCGTCTTGCGAGGCTGAGTTCATGGCAGGAACAAATGCTGCAAGACAAGCTATTTGGTTGCAAGATTTACTATGTGAGATCACGGGCCAACCAAGTGAAAGAGTGATCATTCGGATTGATAACCAATCTGCAATAGCATTGACACGAAACCCGGTATTTCATGGAAGGAGTAAGCATATACACAAGAGATATCATTTTATAAGAGAGTGTGTTGATAATGGTTAAGTAGGAGTAGAGTATGTGGCTGGAGAGAAGCAAAAGGCCGATATCCTAACCAAGGCATTAGGAAGAATCAAATTCAAGGAGATGGGAGACTTTATTGGGATGAAGGATCTGGAGAATGAGAGCTTCAAGCTTAAGCGGGAGAATGTTGGAATAAGCTTGAAGAAAGCTTGAGAAGCAAGTTTCCTAATCCTATTGAGTTTGTGATTATCTAAAGGATTAGGAAATATTCTAAATAATATATACCTAATGAGTTAAGGAGTTTTTAGTTTAATATATAAGGAGATGCAAGGGTGTTGCATAACTTAAGAGGTTATGAGTTTCAGAGCTTGAGGTTTTGAGATAGTTTCCTCAAGAGATTAATAAGAAGAGTTCTTATTTGAGAGTTCATACAATCTTATATTCGAGACTTGATTTCTAGAGCTTTATGCACCATTGTATTCTTACTTTCAGCAGGAGAGAAAATCATAGAGATATTTGTGATTGGAACTCCATTGATTCATATATTCTATTCTATGCAGTTTTATCTATATTTTGTGTCATGAATTGCTTAGCTATGTCTGAGTAGTTTACTTGTTAGATTCAGGGTTCAAATAGGTTAGAGGGATTAGCCCCAACTATAGAATTGCTAAGTTGTGATATTCATTGATTGATTGTTCTTAATGCTTGTTTTAGCCTTGCTAACTAGAACATGAACCTAGGAATTTGCATGTGTCAAGCATCCTTGATCATACTGTCCTGAATCTAATCTGTCATGCTAGGACTGCTAGAGAGAGCTAACCGCTGATCTAGGAGACTAGTGAGCATTATCAACCCACGCCTAGGGCTTAGCTAGAAGCATTGATCGACACTTTCTTGTGATTAAAAGACGACAGTTGAGATCCAATATCTAGTTAGTTAACCAGTGAAATATTGCCATCGCTGATCACTGTGATTAAGGAGTTGAGCTCTAATAATATATCATGCATATAACTAATAGTCATCTATAGGATTATAATCTCCAACACCTGAATAGAAACTCTGTTTCTAATATCTTTGATAGCCAAATATTTTACCCATTTTTAATCATGGTCTATAAGTGTTTTAAAGTGTTTTAAGATACAATTATTATGTTTTGGAGTCTATTTAGATTAGTTACAGGTTCAGAGACGTTTAGGAGAAATATGGTGATTTTGAAGTCTTTTGGAGCCTTTGGAGGTGCAGAGTTGCACAGACGCGTCAGATGTTTTGCTATGGATGGAGATCTTCCGACCGTTAGATTGAGCCCATATTTTGACACAGGATAGCGATTTGAGTTAGATTTCCAATGCCACCAGTATCAGGTCAATCAGCATTCTGTAGCAGACGTTATGCCCGTTTTACTGAAGAGTGGTCAGTCTGCCTCGCGAGAGGAAACTGCCGAGAAGAGGAAGCCACGTTGATCGATGCAGCACTCTGCACGTCGATCGATGGAGATCCCAGATCATGAGACTTGTATAATTTTATGACTGCGTGAAGCCCAGAAGTAACCACAAATTATAAAAATGCCCTTGAACGACCAGAAACCCTATTTATGTTATTTCTAAGCCATTGTTGACGGCAGACGCTTTTTACACACTTTCTTTGATTCTTAGTTTTGAGAGGAGAGAAGGGAGGAACTCCTATCAGAGTTCTCCTGGAACTCCTTTGGTTTTATTTATCTATTTCATTTCAGTTTTTCTATCTATTCATCTATGATTTCTGTTTTCATGTCTGAGTAGATCCACCTGTTAGATCCAGGGTTCAGATAGGTTTGTGGGATTAGCCCCAAACTATAGATCTAGCAACCATCCTTCCATCGAACAACCATTGCCACGCTGAACAATTGACTTGTTCAACTTGTTTACTGCTTTGTTTATTTAGTTGCTATTTTACTGCTTTATAATCTATTAGCCTAGTTTATTATAAATTGTTTAGATCTAATTGGTTTCCTAGCTCCTTGTGGATTCGATCCCTAAGTACTATAACTCGACCTCTTTTGATGAGAGTAACACTCTTTAGGATAGTTTGAGTGATATCAAATTTGGCGCCGTTGCCGGGGAGCTTTGATCGCCATTAGATCTTGTTTAATTAGATTTAGTAAAACTCATAAAATTTTTTCTTCTATTTCAGGTATATACATATCAGTACCAGAGCAACGAAGAGAGGATTTCTAGGTCCTTCAAGGAAGGAGCCTGCTGGTCTATGCACGATCCGTAAGTCTAAGAGGGAAGTATCGATCGACACCCTCTGAGCAGCATCGATCGACCCCATTCATCCGACGTCGATCGACAACTGACAAGCAGCGGTGATCGACAGAGCCAACAAATCGTCAAACAACACTGTTCACCGAGGGACTATTCATTGAGGTACTGTTCATCCATGTACTGTTCATCATAATACTATTCATCCTAGTACTGCTCATCGCGATACTATTCATCGCGATACTATTTACCTACCGTCGATCGACACTATTCAAATTCCATCGATCAACATTATTCATGTCCCGTCGATCGATACTGTTCATCCAAACACAGTTCACCCGAACACTATTCATCGCGATACTATTCATCGCGACACTATTTATCTCCCATCGATTGACACTGTTCATCCCGTGTCGGTCGACACTATTCATATCCCGTCGATCAACACTGTTAATATTCTGTCGTTTGACACTGTTCACCCGAACACTGTTCATCCGAACACTGTTCATCCCGATACTGTTCATCGAAACACTGTTAATCGCAATACTGTTCATTGTTGGGGTCAAAATCGGTCACGAAGAAATCAATGTCTGAAAGTCCGTAAAAATCAGCATGAACATTTTTACGAAAAGTAATCCTCGTAAAGATATCTTTACGAAGAGCCTAGCGGTAAAATCTTGTTCAAATCTCAATCGAACCGCTAAATACGATTGTCCGAAGGCAACGGACATGTATCCAAATCGGCCGCGGACAAGCTCGAGTATGTCAATCGGACCGCAGACAAGCCAAGCTCGATCGATACGCGGTGACCAAGCATGCACACAGCTCGGTCGCTACGTAGTGACCAAGCCCGAGCCTAGATCGGTCGCTACGTAGCGACCGAGCGTCCGTTCTGCTCGGTCGCTCCGTAGCGACCGAGCGTACGTCCCGCTCGGTCGCTACGCAGCGACCAAGCTCGAGCCAAAGCTCGGTCGCTATGTAGCGACTGAGCTCTTCCGAAACGTCGATACGACACCAGTCCATGCATTCTTGTCTATCCTTCGATGCTACCTCCCGAAGACCGTAGCGAATTCAGTTCATGTTTTCCGCCATTCTAAATCATCGATCAAACTTTACGGTAAAAACTGCGGAAAGTCCGTTCTTTATCGAAAGAAGTCGCAATAAACGTTTCGAGTCGGAATACGGCCCAAAGGGACCTAAGACACGACTCGAGGCCCAGCTTACGATTTCTTAACCAAAAGCCCGTAAACCATAGGACGGTTTACGCTTGGTTCACAAGGGAAGATAAATGTCAAGTTTCCGTGGATAAATACGGAATTTTGAAGATAATTACAAAGATCGGAAAAAATGGAATATCTCCATTTTATGCTATGACGGCTTAAGGGCAGAAGAGTAAAAGCGTAAACCGACCTTGGAGCGAGTATATAAGAGTCCTAGGCGAGCGGCATGGAGAGAGAACTTTTAAGACTCGGAATTTTCTGCACTTAGAAACTTTAGGTTTTTTTCTCGACAAGCTCGGTTTTTATGATTGGCACTCAATTACTAGACGAACTCGCCCGGGCAGTTCGATCTCTTGTCCAGCTCTATCAATTGAACTACGTTCGGCTTGATCCTCGAAAGAGGTATGTAGGCAGCCTTTAACAAGGTTCAGTCCAAAATCAATCAAAAACCTTTTATGTATCTTTTTCGTCTTTTGTTATCGAGCTGCGACTCACCTAGGTTTGAGCTTTTAGGCCGCTAGAACCAAGTAACTCGCTGACAGCCTTTGCGGCCAAAGATTTTATGATCTCTAGTAATGATCGCAACACTCTTACGTGGACTCGAAATAAGATCTACTGTTTTCTCTAAACTCGTTTGTTATCTTTTCATGATTTCCGCATATATTTGGTCACTTGTCGTTGGCTCTCGCAGAGATCGGGGACCTCTGGGAAATTAGGGTTTTCCTAGTTTCCTAATTTAAACGGAAATCGACAGTGCGAATTTCGGTTCCCACATTCATCCGAACACTGTTCATTGAAACACTATTCATCGCGGCACTGTTCCTCCAATGACGAACACCACTTACGGAGAGACAGAGAAGGTCGAAGCGCTCATACTTAAGATCGACAAGAAAGGTATTTGGCGAGACGAAGAAGGTCGCCCTTGCAGCCGCACAGGACAATTGATTAATGCAGAGGGTAATGAAATCCCTGATGTAATTGTTGTTGCTGAGATGAATACCTTTGATCTGACAAGTCAATGATATAATTGGGGAAGTGAGGATCTTTTCCGAGGTCTTCCTCATGAAAATCCCAGAAACCACATCGAAGAGCTTGAGGGTCTAGTTTCAAGGCGTAAGCAGAAACAAATATCCGAAGACCTCATACTCTGCAAGATTTTCCCTTATACTATCTCTGGAGATGCTTTTAGCTGGTTCAGTAAGCTGCAGCCAAGATCTCTAACCTGCTGGGAAGACATCAAAGGCACCTTCCTAGGTAAATTTTTTAGCGAAGCTGTAGGAACTCGAAGTAAAAGGTTTGATTACATGGTGGACAAGATGATTGAAGATCCCGGGAAAGGAATAATCACTAGTCTTAGTCAGATTAGTATTAGTCAGATTATGGATTTTGCCTATAGCGAGCAGGATGAAGATATTGAAATCCCGACCACTCATGTCAAGCAGCCAGACATTCAGGTTCACCATGCAGATGAGAGTAAGCAGAAGGACGAACTGAACAGAGAAAAGCTTGTCAACCATGATACAGTTAAGGATGATGAATATCATGTATCAGGAGAGCAGAGCAAAGTAGAAGAAGCTGATACAAAAGATCCGACTTCAGCATCGATCGACAGTAGTAACTCAGAATTGATCGATATCCGCACTTCAGAAACGATCGATACAAATATTTGTCATCGATCGATACCTTCTACAATCCCTGATGCTACCACTGTGTATGTTAGGACTGGACGACCGAAGGCAATTAGAGACTATAACGGTCCTGAGGACGTCTATGCTAAAAGGTCTGCATTGCGTCGTTCAGCACTTCAGAATACTGTCCTTGAGCTACACCCTGTATATCTCTCTCTTGTGGGTCAGCATTCTTTCCACGGTTTTTCTCATGAAGATCCCACTAGCCACCTGGAGACATTTGTAGATCTAGCCTAGACCATTAAATGCAATGGAGTCTCTGAAGACTACTAATTTTGCAAACTATTTCCATACTCTCTTGTTGGGGATGCAGCTAATTGGTTGAAGAAGCTACCACCAGGATCTTTCACTACCTGGAATGACATCAGATACGTCTTCCTCAACAAATTTCTCTATGATGCTGCAGCAAATCTAGAGATTGAGATAAGGTCTATGCTGGAATATATGGTGGAGGATGATGAGCAACATGAGTCTGGAAAGCTGAGCACAGTAGAAGTAGCTAATATTAGTGACAGGAGCTCATCATCGATCGACACCCTTACTACCATAACATCGATCGTCACCCCCACCTCATCGTCGATCGACCCAGTACCTCAGAAATGATCGACACAGACTTTGGTCATCGATCTATTCCACTTGAAATCCCTGAAAGATCGAGTTGTCCTCAGGACATTGCAAACTGGACACAGGAGAGCATCGATGAATCAAGCTGTGATCTTACCTCAGATGTCGACAAAGTCACTCTGAAAGACTTTCTAGAGTTGGAAGAATGGCTTCGGCAGAAGCTTGATGATCAGCCCGCTTCGGGAAAAGGTCTGGAAAATTCCTTAAAGGCTGACGACATCGACCGACATAAACCTGATGAGATCGATCAACACCCACCTTACAACATCGATCTACAGTCCCCGTCTAATATCGATCAACATACACCCGACTGTATCGCTCGATACCCACCCGATTGCATCGATCGACACCCATGTTTGGATGAACTATCAGGATACATGATTGAACCAGAACTGGTTGGAAGAAAAGAACACACGTCTGGAGCCTCACACCTAACTGTCCCCAAAAATCTAAGACCACCTCTATGCGAAGAAGAAGCTGTTGGGATTTTCAAAAGAGTGAAAAAGATACATGATTCTGTGAAGATTATGGTTCCATGTGCAGTGTTTGAAGTTGAATCTCCTATCCCACCAGATAAAGGTGTGTATCTGAGTTCTTACATTGAGGTATTGAATGATCAACATCATGTAGAAGCTTCTCAGAGAGGGCTGCGATTTAGAGATGAAGTAGATGAAGGCCCAGCAGGAGCACCATCGAGCGACATCAGCAAATCGGAATTGATCGATACTAACACTTCATCATCGATTGATACCGATAAGATACCATCGATCGACACCAGACGCGAATCATAGCAGAATGAGTATGAATTGTGTGGAAATATTTTTTATGGAGATACCACCACGCATTCAGACAAGTCTGGGGGGAAAGAAGTGGAGGAACTGGAAGAAGAAAAGGAGAATCAATTAATGTTCTCAGATATCATTGATTCCTTGCTTCTCAGATGATGCCAGGAAGTCCAGAGTGAGATTACACAAGTGTGTGGGAAAGAAGGGGAGAAATTGGAAGAAACGGAAACGAACCAAAGGAGGTTCTCAATTTCCATTGACTCCTTACTTCTCAGATAGTATCAGAAAATCAAGAGTGCACAGCAAATGCTTCTCACATCCATATGCAAAGCTCAAAGCACTCCTTATTGCTGAAATGATAGACAAAGGAGGAGGGTATATGGAGGAGGCTTTCACACAAGAATGATAAAGCTTCAAATAGTAGACATTGAGACTTGGTTTGGAGCAAATTCTCATTCTTATGCGGACTTAATAAAATCTCCAGAAGTCAAGCTAATGACTAAAAATAAACGCTGAGTGGGAGGCAACCCACTGTTAGGTTTGTTTTAAATATTGTTTAATTTTCATTTATTACTGATTTTTCTTGTTTTCTAATGATTTCAGGTAAAAAAAAATTATTAGTTGATTGGTTTTATTAGTTATATATTACTAACTTATAGACTTTTAGTATATTATTTATGTTAGGTACAAGGAAAAGATCCGAGGAAGACGAGTTTCCTTAGAAATCGACGATGGCTAGCTAACATCGATCGACAGAGTATCAAGGGTATCGATCGCCACTTAACTATGTTGGTCAATATTCACATCAAAGTTAGGTATATTGTTCTTCCTTGTTAAATATTGTCCTTATAGTTTATTCTCCAACCGATTTTAGGCTGAATAACATTGGTCACAATGTTATTTAAGTCTGGGGAGGTTATATTAATATTAGGTTTTAGTTAGATGTTTAGAATAGGGACCCAACTAAACGATTGCCATGATATCGACCAACGAGAACAAGTCCATATCGATCGACATTGCAACTTCTTCCACGACCGATGACAACACGTTTACATCGATCGACATCCATTCCGGTCAGTCTGGAGGAGGTTCTACTGATATTGTGTTTTAGTTATATATAAAAAAATACATATCCATGTAGACGATTGCTCAGATCATCGACCGACGAGACCATCTCGATATCGATCGACAACACTTCATCAACAACGATCGACTGTTACTTCATTGTATCGATCGATACTGAGCAGGTTATCGTTCTTACTTGTTAAATTTTGTACTTCTGCTTTATGATTTTCACCTTACCACCGACTGTGTTACACTGGGGACAGTGTAATTTAAGTCTGGGGGGATGATATACCATGATTTTCACCCGTTTTTATACATGGTATATAAAGGTTTTAAGATATATTAATCATGTTTTAGAGTCTTTTCAAAGCAAATACAGGTTTATTCACCTGATGGAAGGAAATGATATTTTTGGGACATTTTGGAATGCTTTTACGCAAGGAAAATCGATCGACGCTTCAAGAGCAACATCGGTCGATCGTAATCACTTACCATCGATCGACATACATATATGTGCATCGATTAATACGCAGTCACACAGATGAAATCGCAAATTAAAAGATTTCATTTCCCAGAAAATCTATTATTTACAACTTAAGT
Source organism: Brassica napus (assembly GCF_020379485.1). Lineage (NCBI taxonomy): Eukaryota > Viridiplantae > Streptophyta > Magnoliopsida > Brassicales > Brassicaceae > Brassica > Brassica napus. The sequence goes on from NC_063434.1 coordinate 16,683,644, forward strand.
TCCTGGCCGCCTGTGAACCTATATGTACTAGGGTTTTGTATCATTTCTTGGCAGACACTAGCAAAAGACCTAGTTTTGGAAAATGAGCATTTTGGCTACCATTAGGAGAGCTTAGGATTGGAGAGATAGATCTGAAACTGCAAAACAGAGAAGATCTTGAACTCCTTTATTTCTATTACTCTATCTATTTGTGTTCTATGTTTCATTTGAGTTTATTTCACACCATCATGACTTTGTCTCTCATGAATATGTTTGAGTAAACCAATTGTTAGATTTAGGTTTCTCATCATGGTTGAAATTATGTACTGCTAATATGACTGTTAAAAAGGTGTTTTGATTGTTCTTTCATTGCTTATGGACTTAATGCTAAAATTGAGATTGATCACCTTCATTTTAAATCTTAGGATTAATTGAGTCCAACTAACCGTTTTCCCTCAATACCTGAACCCATTTGTGTGATCTAACTGACTCAGACGCAACGACAGTTGGTCTGAGAAGGTTAGAGAACAAGTTAAACCCGTTTGCAAAGCTCGCTAGAATAACCGTCAATCGACGCAACTGTCGTTCTGTCGGTCGATCATTACAAAGGTGTATCGGTCGATGTACATCAAGTCGCATCGATCGACACTCTCTCGAGATTAAAATACGACAGTTGAGATCCGAGATCTAGTGAAGATAACCTATCCGGTTAAATCAACGTTTAGTTCAAGAACCATTAAACCCTTTAGTCCAAACTAAGTGCATACATTTTATACCTGAGAATTGCCTGAATCTAGTTACTTTCCCAATCTTGAAACCACTTCAATTCAATCTACTGAATCACTGTTGTTTTCGATTTATCATTTACTGCTTTTAAAACTATTAAAACGTTTTAGTCTATATTCATTTCTAATTATTTAAGTTTGTTAAGTAATCCTAGAGTCTATGTGGATTCGATCCCTAAGTACTACATCTGAACCTCTTTTGATGAGAGTAACACTCTTTAGGGTAATTTGAGTGATATCAAATTTAGCGCCGTTGCCGGGGACTCTTTCTTATTACCAATAGATTAAATTTAGAATTTAGTATAGACTTGTTACGAAAATCTTGCTAAAAGTTTTCTTTCTTAATCTGTTATTCAGACACAAAGAATGGAGAACATAGAGCGCAACCAACCATCGATCGACGGAAACACGTTTCCATCGAGCGACGGTGAGTCAGAGGAATCGATCGATACGGAGTCACCAACATCGATCGATGCTGCCCAGCCGGAAGCAGGTAAGTTTTCTCTAACCAAACCTGTTAATGAGAAAGTAGTCCAAACTGAACTAAGTGGTCAAACGAGCAATGAAACTAGCCAAACTGAACAGGGGACTGAAATCCCTGTTAAGGAAAATTCCACCTTAACTAAAGGTGAAGATATAAAATTGTCCATACAAGACTACCTTGATCCTGGTAGGACCTATTCCAATAGGTCCGCTATTAAAATATCAGGAGACGATACCAAGAAATCTAAGTTTAACGCAGATTACTACCGTATGGTTCGTCAAAATCCATTCCGTGGATCCCTCCCAGAACACCCACAAGATCATATTGAGACTTTGGAAGAATTAATACCAGATGAATATGATCGTTGCAAACTATTCTCATTCTCCCTAGAAGGAGAAGCCCTCAGGTGGTTGAACTGTTTAGCAACAGGATCACTCACTTGTTGGGAAGAGATTAGAAGAGCTTTCCTTAGAGAATTTTTCACTGATGAACGCTACTGGGAAGTAAGAAAACAAATTTATACATTTCGCCAAGGTCCACGCGAATCATTTAAAAACGCTTGGGGAAGATTCAGAGACTATGAACTTGAATGTCCCCATCATGGTTATTCAGAACCACAACTTCTTAACATCTTTTATGGAGGTGTTAATTTGAGCTATAAAACCACACTCGATACAGCGAGTGATGGAAATTTCATCACTAGGAATCCCGAAGGAGCTAGACGCCTTATCAAGAATATGACAACGGGAAGATCCTATGAAAAAATGGATGAAGAAATAGAAAAAACTACAAATCCAAAAGACAATTCTGATTTATTAGAAATTAAGAATTCCCTTAAATCCCTTCATTCCTTTCTTCAAAACAAACACCAATATGATATAGCCCAGATCGACGAAAACGCTTTGTCTGACACCGATGATTATTCGGATGAAGAAACGAACTGCTCTGATCCTTACTCTGTGTTTCATGTCGAGAGCTTTACCCAAGCTTATGACACTGCTTTAAAATCACGTACCGGAAGGGAAAGGTTCAACATCAGACAAGCTCTTACTGGCAACCGTAAGACAAAATCGGAGTTTTACGGAATGATAAATATGGTTTACGGAGAATTGATGGAGAAAGCAGATTCTTTAGGAGAACTAATCCGAAAATTAGAAGGTCAAGTGGCTGAGATTGCAACTGCAATAAAGAGAGATGCTGGATGTGTTCCCGGAAGGACTGATCTAAACCCAAGACGTCAAGTCAGTGCTGTAATGCTGCGCAGCGGGAAAAACCTCGCAGCAGACACGAGGAATAATTCAGATGTTGGAAAACCTGACGATGCCGATGAGACCGGGAAAAGCAACTCTCATCCTATTTTTCTTGACAAACTTGACCCAAATCCATCTCAAGACAACCGGAAAACCACCGCTGAAAAGGCTAAGGAAAAGGCAATAGACTTAGAACTAGAAGAAGATATAGAGATTGAGGATGAAATCGATCGACAGTACGGAACTGACGTCGATCCACCCAAAACACCTACCATCGATCGACAACTGGAGAAACCCATCGTTCGACGGTCTACTCAACCCGAACCCATAATTGAAAGAGTCTATAGAACTTTACCCCCTTTTCCTCCTAAAACGCAAACTAAGAAATCATTAGAAAACGCAATCTGCAAGAAAGCCTTAGATAGGATTTCTGTCGAGATGTCTCTTAGCGATGCTATAAAAATAGCCCCTTCAATTAAGAAGTATATAAAGGATATGACATCTCCAAACTATCCAATCGCAGAAAATAGCGTGATGATGATTTCAGAAGAAGTAAGTGCTATGATTAAAGGAGAAACTCCAACGAATAGATCCGATCATGGTAGTTTCGTCCTAGATTGTAAAATAGAAAACACGCGTTTCCCTAGATCACTATGTGACCTCGGCTCTAGCGTAAACCTTATGCCTTACTCTGTTGCTGTGACGTTAGGATACAGAGAGTTTATGCCAACTCCGATCACCCTGGTTTTAGCTGATAGATCTATTAGGGTACCGAAGGAATTCTCGAAGATATTCCCATAAAGATTAACGATTGCATCGTGCCTACGGATTTTGTTGTGTTGAAATACAGACAAGAACCCAAAGACCCCCTCATTCTGGGTCGGCCATTCCTAGCTACAGCTGGAGCAATCATTGACGTCAAGGAAGGACGAATTAATTTGAACATAGGGGATATCTCGATGACTTTTGATATGGAGAAACTGATTAAGCGACCCCTAATAGATGACCAGGCCTTCTACGTGGAAAAGGTTTCTGAGGATGAAAGAGACTCTTTCATAAACATGTGTTCAGACAACCCCTTAGAAGACACCCTTAACCACGTGGAAAATGAAGTGTTCAGCATATCAGATAGGACAGACGATTACATGCAACTAATGGACGCTAGCATCGACGTTGCAAACGTAGAAGAAAATGACGATTCCGAAGTTGTCATCGATCGATACCTTCAAGATACAGTCGATCGACAACCTCCCTCACAATCAAATTGGTCTAAAGATAAAGCACCAAAGGTGGAATTAAAACCTCTACCTAGCGGTCTTAAGTACGCCTACCTTTATGAACAATCCTACCCTGTTATCGTCAACGCCAATCTCACTAGGGGAGAAGTTGCTTTATTGCTGAATAAATTACGCAAGTACAGGAAAGCGATCGGGTATTCTCTCGATGACATTCCTGGGATCTCTCCTGATCTTTGCATGCACCGGATTAACTTGGAAGATGCCGCTAAAACGTCAATAGAACAGCAAAGGAGATTGAACCCGAATCTGAAAGAAGTGGTTAAAAAGAAAATTATAAAACTCCTTGATGCTGGAGTTATTTACCCCATTTCGGATAGCGAATGGGTAAGCCCCGTACATGTTGTACCCAAAAAGGGAGGTATCACTGTAGTGAAGAATGAAAAAGACAAACTCATTCCGACTCGTACCGTTACTGGTCATCGGATGTGCATTGATTATAGGAAACTGAATGCCGCTACTAGGAAAGACCATTTTCCCCTTCCCTTAATTGATCAGATGCTGGAGAGATTAGCTAATCACCAGTGTTGGGGTCAAAAACGGTTACGACAAAATTTAACATTTAAAACGTCCGAGGAAGAAAATGAGAATTTCTCCGAAGAGTACTTTTCGAAATAGATTCTTCCTTACGAAAAAGCTTTGCGGAAGAAAGAATCGAGATGTCTGACGAAAGCTCGAAACAGGTCGTTACGCAGCAACCGAACGTCCGTCCCGCTCGGTCGCTACGTAGCGACCGAGCTCGAGCCAAAGCTCGGTCGCTACGTAGTGACCGAGCACTCGTCCCGCTCGGTTGCTACGTAGCGACCGAGCTCGAGCCAAAGCTCGGTCGCTACGTAGTGACCGAGCGTTCATCCTGCTCGGTAGCTACGTAGCGACCGAGCTCGAGCCAAAGCTCGCTCGCTACGTAGCGACCGAGCGCTCATCCCGCTCGGTCGCTACGTAGCGACCGAGCTCGAGCCAAAGCTCGGTCGCTACATAGCGACCGAGCGTTCGTCCCGCTCGGTCGCTACGTAGCAACCGACCTCAAGCCAAAGATCGGTCGCTACGTAGCGACCGAGCGCTCGTCCCGCTCGGTCGCTACGTAGCGACCGGGCTCGAGCTGATGTTCGGTCGCTGTGTAGCGATTGAACTCTTCCGAACATCGACAAACATCAATCCATGCATTCTCGTCAAACCTTCGAATGCTATCTCCCGAAGACCGTAGCAAGCTCAGTCCATGTTTTCCGCTATTCTAACTCATCGATCAAACTTCGCGGTAAAATCTTGTTCAAACCTCAATCAAATCTCAATACCGATTGTACGAAGGAAACAGACATGTATCCAATTCGGCCGCGGACAAGCTTGAGTACAGCAATCGGACCACGGACAAGCCAAGCTCGATCGTTACGCGGTGACCAAGCATGTACACAGCTCGGTCTCTACGTAGCGACCGAGCGTCCGTCCCGCTCGGTCGCTACATAGCGACCGAGCTCGAGCCAAGCTCGTTCGCTACGTAGCGACCGAGCGTCCGTCCCACTCGGTCGCTACGTAGCGACCGAGCGTCCGTTCTGCTCGGTCGCTACGTGGTGACCGAGCTAGCGACCGAGCGTCCGTCCTGCTCGGTCGCTATGTAGCGACCGAGCTCGAGCCAAGCTCGGTCGCTACGTAGCGACCGAGCGTCCGTCTCGCTCGGTCGCTACGTAGCGACCGAGCTCAGCCAAGATCGGTCGCTACGTAGCGACCGAGCGTCTGTCCCGCTCGGTCGCTACGTAGCGACCAAGCTCGAGCCAAGCTCGGTCGCTACGTAGCGACCGAGCGTCCGTCTCGCTCTGTGGCTACGTAGCGACCGAGTTCAGCCAACTCGGTCGCTACGTAGCGACTGAGCGTGCGTGCTATTCGGTCGTTACGTAGCAACCGAACTCTTTCGAAACGTCGATACGACACCAATTCATGCATTCTCGTCTATCCTACGATGCTATCTCTCGAAGACCGTAGCGAACTCAGTTCATGTCTTCCGACCATTCTAAGACATCAATCAAACTTTGCGGTAAAAACCGTGGAAAGTTTGTTCTTTATTGAAAGAAGTCGTAATAAACGTTTCGAGTCGGAAGACGGCCCAAAGGGACCTAAGACACGACTCGAGGCCCAACTTACGATTTCTTAACCAAAAGCCCAAAAACCGTATGACGGTTTACGCTTGGCGCGCAAGGAAGGATAAATGTCAAGTTTCCGCGGATAAATACGAAATTTTGAGGATAAATACGAAGATCGGAAAAAATGGAAGATCTCCATTTTATGCTATGACGGCTTAAGGGCAGAAGAGTAAAAGCGTAAATCGACCTTGGAGCTAGTATATAAGGAGTCCTAGGCGAAAGGCATGGGGAGAACTTTTTAGATTCGGAATTCTCTGCACTTAGAAACTTTAGGCTTTATTCTCGACAAGTTCGGTTTCTATGACTGGCACTCAATTACTAGACGAACTCGCCCAGGCAGTTCGATCTCTTGTCCAGCTCTATCAATTGAACTATGTTCGGCTTGATCCTCGAAAGGGGTACATAGGCAGCCTTTAACAAGGTTCAGTCCGAAACCAATCAAAAACCTTTTATGTATCTTTTTCGTCTTTTGTTATCGAGCTGCGACTCAACTAGGTTTGAGCTTTTAGGCCGCTAGAACTAAGTAACTCGCTGACAGCCTTTGCGGCCAAAGCTTTCATGATCTCTTGTAATGATCGCAACGCTCTTACGCGGACTCGAAATAAGATCTATTGTTTTCTCTAAACTCGTTTGTTATCTTTTCATGATTTCCGCATATATTTGGTCACTTGTCGTTGTCTCTCGCAGAGATCCGGGACCTCTGGGAAATTAGGGTTTTCCTAGTTTCCTTATTTAAACGGAAATCGACAATGCAAATTTCGGTTCCCACACAAAGCATTAAATGGTTTGAGACAAGCACCACGGGCTTGGAACAATAAACTGAATCAGATTTTATGCGAGCTAAAGTTCGAAAAGTGTTCTAAGGAACCGTCGGTCTATCATAAGACAGTAAACGGTGAGCTACTAGTTGTCGCAGTCTATGTTTATGACTTATTCGTGACCGGCACAAAGACTGAAATCATTAGAGAATTCAAAGAAAACATGGCTACAAAATTCGACATGAGCGACCTTGGTAAACTCACCTATTACCTTGGTATAGAAGTCTGTCAGCATGAGAACGGAATCACTTTGCTACAAAGAAGTTATGCGTCTAAGATACTAGAGGAAGATGGAATGGAGAAGTGTAATCCCGTACGTACACCAATGGAACAAGGATTGAAGTTATCTAAGGCAGAGCACGAAAAAGAAATTGATCCAACGAGATTCAGAAAGAACATAGGGTGCTTACGTTATCGCCTCCATACCCGACCAGATCTATCTTACAGTGTAGGAGTTTTGTCACGCTATATACAAAGCCCAATAGAATCCCATGGAGCTGCGATGAAACAGGTCTTGAGATATCTGCGAGGAAGCGTCTCATACGGCTTAACTTTTGAGCGTTCAACATCAAGAGTGCCAAGGCTTATAGGGTATAGCGACAGCAGCTATGTGTCTGATCCAGATGATGGGAGAAGCACGACAGGTCACATTTTCTATATAGGAGACAGTCCGATCACGTAGAGCTCCAAGAAACAAGACACGGTTGCATTGTCGTCTTGCGAGGCTGAGTTCATGGCAGGAACAAATGCTGCAAGACAAGCTATTTGGTTGCAAGATTTACTATGTGAGATCACGGGCGAACCAAGTGAAAGAGTGATCATTCGGATTGATAACCAATCTGCAATAGCATTGACACGAAACCCGGTCTTTCATGGAAGGAGTAAGCATATACACAAGAGATATCATTTTATAAGAGAGTGTGTTGAGAATGGTTAAGTAGGAGTAGAGTATGTGGCTGGAGAGAAGCAAAAGGCCGATATCCTAACCAAGGCATTAGGAAGAATCAAATTCAAGGAGATGAGAGACTTTATTGGGATGAAGGATCTGGAGAATGAGAGCTTCAAGCTTAAGCGGGAGAATGTTGGAATAAGCTTGAAGAAAGCTTGAGAAGCAAGTTTCCTAATCCTATTGAGTTTGTGATTATCTAAAGGATTAGGAAATATTCTAAATAATATATACCTAATGAGTTAAGGAGTTTTTAGTTTAATATATAAGGAGATGCAAGGGTGTTGCATAACTTAAGAGGTTATGAGTTTCAGAGCTTGAGGTTTTGAGATAGTTTCCTCAAGAGATTAATAAGAAGAGTTCTTATTTGAGAGTTCATACAATCTTATATTCGAGACTTGATTTCTAGAGCTTTATGCACCATTGTATTCTTACTTTCAGCAGGAGAGAAAATCATAGAGATATTTGTGATTGGAACTCCATTGATTCATATATTCTATTATATGCAGTTTTATCTATATTTTGTGTCATGAATTGCTTAGCTATGTCTGAGTAGTTTACTTGTTAGATTCAGGGTTCAAATAGGTTAGAGGGATTAGCCCCAACTATAGAATTCCTAAGTTGTGATATTCATTGATTGATTGTTCCTAATGCTTGTTTTAGCCTTGCTAACTAGAACATGAACCTAGGAATTTGCATGTGTCAAGTATCCTTGATCATACTGTCCTGAATCTAATCTGTCATGCTAGGACTGTTAGAGAGAGCTAACCGCTGATCTAGGAGACTAGTGAGCATTATCAACCCACGCCTAGGGCTTAGCTAGAAGCATTGATCGACACTTTCTTGTGATTAAAAGACGACAGTTGAGATCCAATATCTAGTTAGTTAACCAGTGAAATATTGCCATCGCTGATCACTGTGATTAAGGAGTTGAGCTCTAATAATATATCATGCATATAACTGTTAGTCATCTATAGGATTATAATCTCCAACACCTGAATAGAAACTCTGTTTCTAATATCTTTGATAGCCAAATATTTTACCCATTTTTAATCATGGTCTATAAGTGTTTTAAAGTGTTTTAAGATATAATTATTATGTTTTGCAGTCTATTTAGATTAGTTACAGGTTCAGAGACGTTTAGGAGAAATATGGTGATTTTGAAGTCTTTTGGAGCCTTTGGAGGTGCAGAGTTGCACAGACGCGTCAGATGTTTTGCTATGGATGGAGATCTTCCGACCGTTAGATTGAGCCCTATTTTGACACAGGATAGCGATTTGAGTTAGATTTCCAATGCCACCAGTATCAGGTCAATCAGCATTCTGTAGCAGACGTTATGCCCGTTTTACTGAAGAGTGGTCAGTCTGCCTCGCGAGAGGAAGCTGCCGAGAAGAGGAAGCCACGTTGATCGATGCAGCACTCTGCACGTCGTTCGATGGAGATCCCAGATCATGAGACTTGTATAATTTTATGACTGCGTGAAGCCCAGAAGTAACCACAAATTATAAAAATGCCCTTGGACGACCAGAAACCCTATTTATGTTATTTCTAAGCCATTGTTGACGGCAGACGCTTTTTACACACTTTCTTTGATTCTTAGTTTTGAGAGGAGAGAAGGGAGGAACTCCTATCAGAGTTCTCCTGGAACTCCTTTGGTTTTATTTATCTATTTCATTTCAGTTTTTCTATCTATTCATCTATGATTTCTGTTTTCATGTCTGAGTAGATCCACCTGTTAGATCCAGGGTTCAGATAGGTTTGTGGGATTAGCCCCAAACTATAGATCTAGCAACCATCCTTCCATCGAACAACCATTGCCACGCTGAACAATTGACTTGTTCAACTTGTTTACTGCTTTGTTTATTTAGTTGCTATTTTACTGCTTTATAATCTATTAGCCTAGTTTATTATAAATTGTTTAGATCTAATTGGTTTCCTAGCTCCTTGTGGATTCGATCCCTAAGTACTATAACTCGACCTCTTTTGATGAGAGTAACACTCTTTAGGATAGTTTGAGTGATATCAAATTTGGCGCCGTTGCCGGGGAGCTTTGATCGCCATTAGATCTTGTTTAGTTAGATTTAGTAAAACTCATAAAAAATTTTCTTCTATTTCAGGTATATACATATCAGTACCAGAGCAACGAAGAGAGGTTTCTAGGTCCTTCAAGGAAGGAGCCTGCTGGTCTATGCACGATCCGTAAGTCTAAGAGGGAAGTATCGATCGACACCCTCTGAGCAGCATTGATCGACCCCATTCATCCGACGTCGATCGACAACTGACAAGCAGCGGTGATCGACAGAGCCAACAAATCGTCAAACAACACTGTTCACCGAGGGACTATTCATTGAGGTACTGTTCATCCATGTACTGTTCATCATAATACTATTCATCCTAGTACTGCTCATCGCGATACTATTCATCGTGATACTATTTACCTACCGTCGATCGACACTATTCAAATTCCATCGATCAACATTATTCATGTCCCGTCGATCGATACTGTTCATCCAAACACAGTTCACCCGAACACTATTCATCGCAATACTATTCATCGCGACACTATTTATCTCCCATCGATCGACACTGTTCATCCCGTGTCGGTCGACACTATTCATATCCCGTCGATCAACACTGTTAATATTCTGTCGTTTGACACTGTTCACCCGAACACTGTTCATCCGAACACTGTTCATCCCGATACTGTTCATCGAAACATTGTTAATCGCAATACTGTTCATTGTTGGGGTCAAAATCGGTCACGAAGAAATCAATGTCTGAAAGTCCGTAAAAATCAGCATGAACATTTTTACGAAAAGTAATCCTCGTAAAGATATCTTTACGAAGAGCCTAGCGGTAAAATCTTGTTCAAATCTCAATCGAACCGCTAAATACGATTGTCCGAAGGCAACGGACATGTATCCAAATCGGCCGCGGACAAGCTCGAGTATGTCAATCGGACCGCAGACAAGCCAAGCTCGATCGATACGCGGTGACCAAGCATGCACACAGCTCGGTCGCTACGTAGTGACCAAGCCCGAGCCTAGATCGGTCACTACGTAGCGACCGAGCGTCCGTTCTGCTCGGTCGCTACGTAGCGACCGAGCGTACGTCCCGCTCGGTCGCTACGCAGCGACCAAGCTCGAGCAAAAGCTCGGTCGCTATGTAGCGACTGAGCTCTTCCGAAACGTCGATACGACACCAGTCCATGCATTCTTGTCTATCCTTCGATGCTACCTCCCGAAGACCGTAGCGAATTCAGTTCATGTTTTCCGCCATTCTAAATCATCGATCAAACTTTACGGTAAAAACTGCGGAAAGTCCGTTCTTTATCGAAAGAAGTCGCAATAAACGTTTCGAGTCGGAATACGGCCCAAAGGGACCTAAGACACGAATCGAGGCCCAGCTTACGATTTCTTAACCAAAAGCCCGTAAACCATAGGACGGTTTACGCTTGGTTCACAAGGGAAGATAAATGTCAAGTTTCCGTGGATAAATACGGAATTTTGAAGATAATTACAAAGATCGGAAAAAATGGAATATCTCCATTTTATGCTATGACAGCTTAAGGGCAGAAGAGTAAAAGCGTAAACCGACCTTGGAGCGAGTATATAAGAGTCCTAGGCGAGAGGCATGGAGAGAGAACTTTTAAGACTCGGAATTTTCTGCACTTAGAAACTTTAGGTTTTTTTCTCGACAAGCTCGGTTTTTATGACTGGCACTCAATTACTAGACGAACTCGCCCGGGCAGTTCGATCTCTTGTCCAGCTCTATCAATTGAACTACGTTCGGCTTGATCCTCGAAAGGGGTACGTAGGCAGCCTTTAACAAGGTTCAGTCCAAAATCAATCAAAAACCTTTTATGTATCTTTTTCGTCTTTTGTTATCGAGCTGCGACTCACCTAGGTTTGAGCTTTTAGGCCGCTAGAACCAAGTAACTCGCTGACAGCCTTTGCGGCCAAAGATTTTATGATCTCTAGTAATGATCGCAACACTCTTACGTGGACTCGAAATAAGATCTACTGTTTTCTCTAAACTCGTTTGTTATCTTTTCATGATTTCCGCATATATTTGGTCACTTGTCGTTGGCTCTCGCAGAGATCGGGGACCTCTGGAAAATTAGGGTTTTCCTAGTTTCCTAATTTAAACGGAAATCGACAGTGCGAATTTCGGTTCCCACATTCATCCGAACACTGTTCATTGAAACACTATTCATCGCGGCACTGTTCCTCCAATGACGAACACCACTTACGGAGAGACGGAGAAGGTCGAAGCGCTCATACTTAAGATCGACAAGATAGGTATTTGGCGAGACAAAGAAGGTCGCCCTTGCAGCCGCACAGGATAATTGATTAATGCAGAGGGTAATGAAATCCCTGATGTAATTGCTGTTGCTGAGATGAATACCTTTGATCTGACAAGTCAATGATATAATTGGGGAAGTGAGGATCTTTTCCGAGGTCTTCCTCATGAAAATCCCAGAAACCACATCGAAGAGCTTGAGGGTCTAGTTTCAAGGCGTAAGCAGAAACAAATATCCGAAGACCTCATACTCTGCAAGATTTTCCCTTATACTATCTCTGGAGATGCTTTTAGCTGGTTCAGTAAGCTGCAGCCAAGATCTCTAACCTGCTGGGAAGACATCAAAGGCACCTTCCTAGGTAAATTTTTTAGCGAAGCTGTAGGAACTCGAAGTAAAAGGTTTGATTACATGGTGGACAAGATGATTGAAGATCACGGGAAAGGAATAATCACTAGTCTTAGTCAGATTAGTATTAGTCAGATTATGGATTTTGCCTATAGCGAGCAGGATGAAGATATTGAAATCCCGACCACTCATGTCAAGCAGCCAGACATTCAGGTTCACCATGCAGATGAGAGTAAGCAGAAGGACGAACTGAACAGAGAAAAGCTTGTCAACCATGATACAGTTAAGGATGATGAATATCATGTATCAGGAGAGCAGAGCAAAGTAGAAGAAGCTGATACAAAAGATCCGACTTCAGCATCGATCGACAGTAGTAACTCAGAATTGATCGATATCCGCACTTCAGAAACGATCGATACAAATATTTGTCATCGATCGATACCTTCTACAATCCCTGATGCTACCACTGTGTATGTTAGGACTGGACGACCGAAGGCAATTAGAGACTATAACGGTCCTGAGGACGTCTATGCTAAAAGGTCTGCATTGCGTCGTTCAGCACTTCAGAATACTGTCCTTGAGCTACACCCTGTATATCTCTCTCTTGTGGGTCAGCATTCTTTCCACGGTTTTTCTCATGAAGATCCCACTAGCCACCTGGAGACATTTGTAGATCTAGCCTCGACCATTAAATGCAATGGAGTCTCTGAAGACTACTAATTTTGCAAACTATTTCCATACTCTCTTGTTGGGGATGCAGCTAATTGGTTGAAGAAGCTACCACCAGGATCTTTCACTACCTGGAATGACATCATATACGTCTTCCTCAACAAATTTCTCTATGATGCTGCAGCAAATCTAGAGATTGAGATAAGTTCTATGCTGGAATATATGGTGGAGGATGATGAGCAACATGAGTCTGGAAAGCTGAGCACAGTAGAAGTAGCTAATATTAGTGACAGGAGCTCATCATCGATCGACACCCTTACTACCATAACATCGATCGTCACCCCCACCTCATCGTCGATCGACCCAGTACCTCAGAAATGATCGACACAGACTTTGGTCATCGATCTATTCCACTTGAAATCCCTGAAAGATCGAGTTGTCCTCAGGACATTGCAAACTGGACACATGAGAGCATCGATGAATCAAGCTGTGATCTTACCTCAGATGTCGACAAAGTCACTCTGAAAGACTTTCTAGAGTTGGAAGAATGGCTTTGGCAGAAGCTTGATGATCAGCCCGCTTCGGGAAAAGGTCTGGAAAATTCCTTAAAGGCTGACGACATCGACCGACATAAACCTGATGAGATCGATCGACACCCACCCTACAACATCGATCTACAGTCCCCGTCTAATATCGATCAACATACACCCGACTGTATCGCTCGATACCCACCCGATTGCATCGATCGACACCCATGTTTGGATGAACTATCAGGATACATGATTGAACCAGAACTGGTTGGAAGAAAAGAACACACGTCTGGAGCCTCACACCTAGCTGTCCCCAAAAATCTAAGACCACCTCTATGCGAAGAAGAAGCTGTTGGGATTTTCAAAAGAGTGAAAAAGATACATGATTCTGTGAAGATTATGGTTCCATGTGCAGTGTTTGAAGTTGAATCTCCTATCCCACCAAATAAAGGTGTGTATCTGAGTTCTTACATTGAGGTATTGAATGATCAAGATCATGTAGAAGCTTCTCAGAGAGGGCTGCGATTTAGAGATGAAGTAGATGAAGGCCCAGCAGGAGCACCATCGAGCGACATCAGCAAATCGGAATTGATCGATACTAACACTTCATCATCGATTGATACCGATAAGATACCATCGATCGACACCAGACGCGAATCATAGCAGAATGAGTATGAATTGTGTGGAAATATTTTTTATGGAGATACCACCACGCATTCAGACAAGTCTGGGGGGAAAGAAGTGGAGGAACTGGAAGAAGAAAAGGAGAATCAATTAATGTTCTCAGATAACATTGATTCCTTGCTTCTCAGATGATGCCAGGAAGTCCAGAGTGAGATTACACAAGTGTGTGGGAAAGAAGGGGAGAAATTGGAAGAAACGGAAACGAACCAAAGGAGGTTCTCAATTTCCATTGACTCCTTACTTCTCAGATAGTATCAGAAAATCAAGAGTGCACAGCAAATGCTTCTCACATCCATATGCAAAGCTCAAAGCACTCCTTATTGCTGAAATGATAGACAAAGGAGGAGGGTATATGGAGGAGGCTTTCACACAAGAATGATAAAGCTTCAAATAGTAGACATTGAGACTTGGTTTGGAGCAAATTCTCATTCTTATGCGGACTTAATAAAATCTCCAGAAGTCAAGCTAATGACTAAAAATAAGCGCTGAGTGGGAGGCAACCCACTGTTAGGTTTGTTTTAAATATTGTTTAATTTTCATTTATTACTGATTTTTCTTGTTTTCTAATGATTTCAGGTAAAAAAAAATTATTATTTAATTGGTTTTATTAGTTATATATTTCTAACTTATAGACTTTTAGTATTTTATTTATGTTAGGTACAAGGAAAAGATCCGAGGAAGACGAGTTTCCTTAGAAATCGACGATGGCTAGCTAACATCGATCGACAGAGTATCAAGGGTATCGATCGCCACTTAACTATGTTGGTCAATATTCACATCAAAGTTAGGTATATTGTTCTTCCATGTTAAATATTGTCCTTATAGTTTATTCCAACCGATTTTAGGCTGAATAACATTGGTCACAATGTTATTTAAGTCTGGGGAGGTTATATTAATATTAGGTTTTAGTTAGATGTTTAGAATAGGGACCCAACTAAACGATTGCCATGATATCGACCAACGAGAACAAGTCCATATCGATCGACATTGCAACTTCTTCCACGACCGATGACAACACGTTTACATCGATCGACATCCATTCCGGTCAGTCCGGAGGAGGTTCTACTGATATTGTGTTTTAGTTATATATATAAAAAAACACATATCCATGTAGACGATTGCTCAGATCATCGACCGACGAGACCATCTCGATATCGATCGACAACACTTCATCAACAACGATCGACTGTTACTTCATTGTATCGATCGATACTGAGCAGGTTATCGTTCTTACTTGTTAAATTTTGTACTTCTGCTTTATGATTTTCACCTTACCACCGACTGTGTTACACTGGGGACAGTGTAATTTAAGTCTGGGGGGATGATATACCATGATTTTCACCCGTTTTTATACATGGTATATAAAGGTTTTAAGATATATTAATCATGTTTTAGAGTCTTTTCAAAGCAAATACAGGTTTATTCACCTGATGGAAGGAAATGATATTTTTGGGACATTTTGGAATGCTTTTACGCAAGGAAAATCGATCGACGCTTGAAGAGCAACATCGGTCGATCGTAATCACTTACCATCGATCGACATACATATATGTGCATCGATTAATACGCAGTCACACAGATGAAATCGCAAATTAAAAGATTTCATTTCCCAGAAAATCTATTATTTACAACTTAAGTTCCTGGCCGCCTGTGAACCTATATGTACTAGGGTTTTGTATCATTTCTAGGCAGACATTAGCAAAAGACCTAGTTTTGGAAAATGAGCATTTTGGCTACCATTAGGAGAGCTTAGGATTGGAGAGATAGATCTGAAACTGCAAAACAGAGAAGATCTTGAACTCCTTTATTTCTATTACTCTATCTATTTGTGTTCTATGTTTCATTTGAGTTTATTTCACACCATCATGACTTTGTCTCTCATGAATATGTTTGAGTAAACCAATTGTTAGATTTAGGTTTCTCATCATGGTTGAAATTATGTACTGCTAATATGACTGTTAAAAAGGTGTTTTGATTGTTCTTTCATTGCTTATGGACTTAATGCTAAAATTGAGATTGATCACCTTCATTTTAAATCTTAGGATTAATTGAGTCCAACTAACCGTTTTCCCTCAATAGCTGAACCCATTTGTGTGATCTAACTGACTCAGACGCAACGACAGTTGGTCTGAGAAGGTTAGAGAACAAGTTAAACCTGTTCGCAAAGCTCGCTAGAATAACCGTCAATCGACGCAACTGTCGTTCTGTCGGTCGATCATTACATAGGTGTATCGGTCGATGTACATCAAGTCGCATCGATCGACACTCTCTCGAGATTAAAATACGACAGTTGAGATCCGAGATCTAGTGAAGATAACCTATCCGGTTAAATCAACGTTTAGTTCAAGAACCATTAAACCCTTTAGTCCAAACTAAGTGCATACATTTTATACCTGAGAATTGCCTGAATCTAGTTACTTTCCCAATCTTGAAACCACTTCAATTCAATCTATTGAATCACTGTTGTTTTCGATTTATCATTTACTGCTTTTAAAACTATTAAAACGTTTTAGTCTATATTCATTTCTAATTATTTAAGTTTGTTAAGTAATCCTAGAGTCTATGTGGATTCGATCCCTAAGTACTACATCTGAACCTCTTTTGATGAGAGTAACACTCTTTAGGGTAATTTGAGTGATATCAAATTTAGCGCCGTTGCCGGGGACTCTTTCTTATTACCATTAGATTAAATTTAGAATTTAGTATAGACTTGTTACGAAAATCTTGCTAAAAGTTTTCTTTCTTAATCTGTTATTCAGACACAAAGAATGGAGAACATAGAGCGCAACCAACCATCGATCGACGGAAACACGTTTCCATCGAGCGACGGTGAGTCAGAGGAATCGATCGATACGGAGTCACCAACATCGATCGATGCTGCCCAGCCGGAAGCAGGTAAGTTTTCTCTTACCAAACCTGTTAATGAGAAAGTAGTCCAAACTGAACTAAGTGGTCAAACGAGCAATGAAACTAACCAAACTGAACAGGGGACTGAAATCCCTGTTAAGGAAAATTCCACCTTAACTAAAGGTGAAGATATAAAATTGTCCATACAAGACTACCTTGATCCTGGTAGGACCTATTCCAATAGGTCCGCTATTAAAATATCAGGAGACGATACCAAGAAATCTAAGTTTAACGCAGATTACTACCGTATGGTTCGTCAAAATCCATTCCGTGGATCCCTCCCAGAACACCCACAAGATCATATTGAGACTTTGGAAGAATTAATACCAGATGAATATGATCGTTGCAAACTATTCTCATTCTCCCTAGAAGGAGAAGCCCTCAGGTGGTTGAACTGTTTAGCAACAGGATCACTCACTTGTTGGGAAGAGATTAGAAGAGCTTTCCTTAGAGAATTTTTCACTGATGAACGCTACTGGGAAGTAAGAAAACAAATTTCTACATTTCGCCAAGGTCCACGCGAATCATTTAAAAACGCTTGGGGAAGATTCATAGACTATGAACTTGAATGTCCCCATCATGGTTATTCAGAACCACAACTTCTTAACACCTTTTATGGAGGTGTTAATTTGAGCTATAAAACCACACTCGATACAGCGAGTGATGGAAATTTCATCACTAGGAATCCCGAAGGAGCTAAACGCCTTATCAAGAATATGACAACGGGAAGATCCTATGAAAAAATGGATGAAGAAATAGAAAAAACTACAAATCCAAAAGACAATTCTGATTTATTAGAAATTAAGAATTCCCTTAAATCCCTTCATTCCTTTCTTCAAAACAAACACCAATATGATATAGCCCAGATCGACGAAAACGCTTTGTCTGACACCAATGATTATTCGGATGAAGAAACGAACTGCTCTGATCCTTACTCTGTGTTTCATGTCGAGAGCTTTACCCAAGCTTATGACACTGCTTTAAAATCACGTATCGGAAGGGAAAGGTTCAACATCAGACAAGCTCTTACTGGCAACCGTAAGACAAAATCGGAGTTTTACGGAATGATAAATATGGTTTACGGAGAATTGATGGAGAAAGCAGATTCTTTAGGAGAACTAATCCGAAAATTAGAAGGTCAAGTGGCTGAGATTGCAACTGCAATAAAGAGAGATGCTGGATGTGTTCCCGGAAGGACTGATCTAAACCCAAGACGTCAAGTCAGTGCTGTAATGCTGCGCAGCGGGAAAAACCTCGCAGCAGACATGAGGAATAATTCAGATGTTGGAAAACCTGACGATGCCGATGAGACCGGGAAAAGCAACTCTCATCCTATTTTTCTTGACAAACTTGACCCAAATCCATCTCAAGACAACCGGAAAACCACCGCTGAAAAGGCTAGGGAAAAGGCAATAGACTTAGAACTAGAAGAAGATATAGAGATTGAGGATGAAATCGATCGACAGTACGGAACTGACGTCGATCCACCCAAAACACCTACCATCGATCGACAACTGGAGAAACCCATCGTTCGACGGCCTACTCAACCCGAACCCATAATTGAAAGAGTCTATAGAACTTTACCCCCTTTTCCTCCTAAAACGCAAACTAAGAAATCATTAGAAAACGCAATCTGCAAGAAAGCCTTAGATAGGATTTCCGTCGAGATGTCTCTTAGCGATGCTATAAAAATAGCACCTTCAATTAAGAAGTATATAAAGGATATGACATCTCCAAACTATCCAATCGCAGAAAATAGCGTGATGATGATTTCAGAAGAAGTAAGTGCTATGATTAAAGGAGAAACTCCAACGAATAGATCCGATCCTGGTAGTTTCGTCCTAGATTGTAAAATAGAAAACACGCGTTTCCCTAGATCACTATGTGACCTCGGCTCTAGCGTAAACCTTATGCCTTACTCTGTTGCTGTGACGTTAGGATACAGAGAGTTTATGCCAACTCCGATCACCCTGGTTTTAGCTGATAGATCTATTAGGGTACCCGAAGGAATTCTCGAAGATATTCCCATAAAGATTAACGATTGCATCGTGCCTACGGATTTTGTTGTGTTGAAATACAGACAAGAACCCAAAGACCCCCTTATTCTGGGTCGGCCATTCCTAGCTACAGCTGGAGCAATCATTGACGTCAAGGAAGGACGAATTAATTTGAACATAGGGGATATCTCGATGACTTTTGATATGGAGAAACTGATTAAGCGACCCCTAATAGATGACCAGGCCTTCTACGTGGAAAAGGTTTCTGAGGATGAAAGAGACTCTTTCATAAACATGTGTTCAGACAACCCCTTAGAAGACACCCTTAACCACGTGGAAAATGAAGTGTTCAGCATATCAGATAGGACAGACGATTACATGCAACTAATGGACGCTAGCATCGACGTTGCAAACGTAGAAGAAAATGACGATTCCGAAGTTGTCATCGATCGATACCTTCAAGATACAGTCGATCGACAACCTCCCTCACAATCAAATTGGTCTAAAGATAAAGCACCAAAGGTGGAATTAAAACCTCTACCTAGCGGTCTTAAGTACGCCTACCTTTATGAACAATCCTACCCTGTTATCGTCAACGCCAATCTCACTAGGGGAGAAGTTGCTTTATTGCTGAATAAATTACGCAAGTACAGGAAAGCGATCGGGTATTCTCTCGATGACATTCCTGGGATCTCTCCTGATCTTTGCATGCACCGGATTAACTTGGAAGATGACGCTAAAACGTCAATAGAACAGCAAAGGAGATTGAACCCGAATCTGAAAGAAGTGGTTAAAAAGAAAATTATAAAACTCCTTGATGCTGGAGTTATTTACCCCATTTCGGATAGCGAATGGGTAAGCCCCGTACATGTTGTACCCAAAAAGGGAGGTATCACTGTAGTGAAGAATGAAAAAGACAAACTCATTCCGACTCGTACCGTTACTGGTCATCGGATGTGCATTGATTATAGGAAACTGAATGCCGCTACTAGGAAAGACCATTTTCCCCTTCCCTTAATTGATCAGATGCTGGAGAGATTAGCTAATCACCAGTGTTGGGGTCAAAAACGGTTACGAAAAATTTAACATTTAAAACGTCCGAGGAAGAAAATGAGAATTTCTCCGAAGAGTACTTTTCGAAATAGATTCTTCCTTACGAAAAAGCTTTGCGGAAGAAAGAATCGAGATGTTTGACGAAAGCTCGAAACAAGTCGTTATGCAGCAACCGAACGTCCGTCCCGCTCGGTCGCTACGTAGCGACCGAGGTCGAGCCCAAGCTCGGTCGCTACGTAGCGACCAAGCGCTCATCCCGCTCGGTCGCTACGTAGCGACCGAGCGCTCGTCCCGCTCGGTCGCTACGTAGCGACCGAACGCTCGTCCCGCTCGGTCGCTACGTAGCGACAGAGCTCGAGCCAAAGCTTGGTCGCTACGTAGCGACCGAGCGCTCGTCCCGCTCGGTCGCTACGTAGCGACCGAGCTCGAGCCAAAGCTCGGTCGCTACGTAGTGACCGAGCACTCGTCCCGCTCGGTTGCTATGTAGCGACCGAGCTCGAGCCAAAGCTCGGTCGCTACGTAGCGACCGAGCGTTCATCCTACTCGGTCGCTACTTAGCGACCGAGCTCGAGCCAAAGCTCGCTCGCTACGTAGCGACCGAGCGCTCGTCCCGCTCGGTCGCTACGTAGCGACCGAGCTCGAGCCAAAGCTCGGTCGCTACATAGCGACCGAGCGTTCGTCCCGCTCGGTCGCTACGTAGCGACCGACCTCAAGCCAAAGCTCGGTCGCTACGTAGCGACCGAGCGCTCGTCCCGCTCGGTCGCTACGTAGCGACCGGGCTCGAGCTGATGTTCGGTCGCTGTGTAGCGATTGAACTCTTCCGAACATCGACAAACATCAATCCATGCATTCTCGTCAAACCTTCGAATGCTATCTCCCGAAGACCGTAGCAAGCTCAGTCCATGTTTTCCGCTATTCTAACTCATCGATCAAACTTCGCGGATTAGAAACCGCGGAAGGTTCGTTCTTTATCAAAAAGATGTCGTAGTAAACGTGTCGAGTCG
Organism: Brassica napus; assembly: GCF_020379485.1. Classification (NCBI taxonomy): domain Eukaryota; kingdom Viridiplantae; phylum Streptophyta; class Magnoliopsida; order Brassicales; family Brassicaceae; genus Brassica; species Brassica napus. The sequence goes on from NC_063434.1 coordinate 16,704,825, forward strand.
GAAGACGGCCCAAAAGGACCTAAAACACGACTCGAGGCCCATCTTACGATTTCTCAACTAAAAGCCCGTAAACCGCAGCACGGTTTACGCTTGGCCCACAAGGAAGGATAAATGTCAAGTTTCCGCGGATAAATACGGAAGTTTTGAAGATAATTGTGAAGATCGGAAAAAATGGAATATCTCCATTTTTATGCTATGACGGCTTAAGGGCAGAAGAGTAAAAGCGTAAACCGACCTTGGAGCTAGTATATAAGGGGTCCTAGGTGAAGAGCATGAAAAATAACTTTTTCAGAGCAAACTTAGCACTTAGAGCGATTTAGGCAATTTTCCGTTTTTGTTATTTCGAGCTGCGACTCAATTAGGTTTAGCCGTCTTAGGGTTGCTAGAACTAGGAATATCGCCGACAGCTCTCGAGCCCAGGCTTATACCTTGTTGTAAACGCTCATATGCAAATTCGGAATAAGATCTTCTTTGCTCTCTTTTTTGATTCCTTATTATTTATCGTTGTTATTCTCGTGTTCTGATTGCTTGACGTGTGGTAATTATCCGATATCCGGGTCCTCTGGGAAATTAGGGTTTTCCTAGTTTCCTTATTAAAATGGAAATCGACAGTGCGAATTTTGGTTCCCACAGTTTGGCGCTAGAAGGAGGGGGACATACAGATCAATCTAACCCGCAAAAGCCACTCAACGATCAGGAACGGTATGCAAGATTCGACATGTGCGAACGTCATCTCATTCAAGGGGGGAGCAACGATCGATCAAGCCAAACCTCGAAACGACCTCCTTGTTATCGAGTTGACGATTCGAGATATCGACGTCGTTAGAGTGCTAATCGATACCGGACGTTCAGCCGATATCATCTTCAAAGACACTCTCGAAAAGATGGGGATCAGTCAATCCGAAGTCACGAAATGCCCAAGCCCACTGCTGGGGCTTTCGGGGGAAACGACCATGGCCTACGGATCGATTAATCTCGCTGTCAAAGCCGGAACCGTGACGAACGTCACAGAGTTTCTAGTCGTTGACCGTCCCGCATCTTACAACGTTATCATGGGAACGCCATGGCTGAACACCATGCGCGCAATCCCATCAACCTACCATCTTTGCCTCAAGTTCCCGACCCCTAACGGAGTCGAGGTAATTTGGGGAAATCCGAGAGTTTCACAGGTTTGTTTCGCCGCGGAACTGAAACGAAAGAGACCGATCCTCGAAATCACTCCTAGAAAAGCGGAGAAAAAGACCTCCAGCAAAGATACGCGAAGTCAGGATTCAGCGGAATTCTTCTGGCAGTCTCGCAGTATCGCAGCTCTAGATGAAAAACGCGAGCCAACATGCGAACCCGTGGTAACGACGATCTGTCTCGACGAAGCCTTCCCAGAACGCTGCGTCGAGATTGGAGCCAATCTCCACGAGCCTTTAAAGACAGAACTCATAACCTGTCTTAAAAAGAACCTTAATACTTTCGCATGGGCTGCGGAAGATATGCCGGGAATCGACATTAACATAACATGTCACGAGCTGAATATCGACCCAACGTTCAAACCCGTCAAACAGAAAAGACGGAAGCTAGGACCCGAACGTGCTGCCGCAGTAAACGATGAGGTCGAAAAATTGCTTAAAGTTTGGTCGATAATGGAAGTAAGATACCCGGACTGGCTTGCCAACCCCGTAGTAGTCAAAAAGAAGAATGGAAAGTGGCGAGTTTGCGTGGATTTTACCGACCTAAACAAGGCATGTCCAAAGGATAGCTTCCCTTTACCACATATTGATCGATTGGTAGAAGCAACAGCGGGCAACGAACTCTTATCCTTCATGGATGCCTTCTCAGGATATAATCAAATTAGGATGAATCCCGACGATCGTGAAAAGACTGCGTTCATTACCGATCACGGAACTTATTGCTATAAGGTAATGCCCTTCGGCCTCAAAAACGCTGGTGCAACTTACCAACGACTCGTGAACCGAATGTTCTCCAAACAACTCGGAAAAACGATGGAGGTTTATATCGACGACATGCTCGTCAAATCCTTCAAAGCAAGAGATCACGTGTCACATCTCGAAGAATGCTTTGCACAACTAAATTCCCATAACATGAAGCTCAACCCGACAAAATGTAGATTCGCCGTGGCATCAGGGGAATTCCTCGGCTACTTGGTCACATACCGCGGCATCGAAGCAAATCCAAAACAGATCAACGCTCTAATCGAGATGGCTTCACCAAAGAATAAGCGGGAAGTCCAAAGACTGACAGGCAGAATCGCAGCGCTTAACCGATTTATTTCACGATCAACAGATAAGTGCCTGCCCTTCTACGACGTCCTGCGAGGAAATAAAAAATTCGAATGGTCGGAAGAGTGCGAAAACGCCTTCCAACAGTTGAAGCGTTATTTAGCTACTCCTCCAGTCCTCGCAAAACCCGTGGAAGGGGAGCCTTTATTCTTGTACATCGCTGTGTCGGCAACGGCCGTAAGCGGAGTCCTGATCAGGGAAAAACGCGGGGAGCAGAAACCTATTTTTTACATAAGCAAAACCTTGTTGGATGCCGAATCTAGGTATCCATTGATGGAAAAATTGGCATGCGCGGTCGTAACATCGGCCTGAAAACTAACACCAAATTTCCAATCCCACACAATCGTCATCCTCACGACTTTTCCCTTACGGACAATTTTGCATAGCCCAAGTCAATCAGGCCGACTGGCTAAGTGGGCGGTCGAACTTCCAACGGGAACAATAACCAATGAGGAACCAAATTCCACCTGGCTCCTCCACGTCGACGGATCCTCATCCAAGCAAGGATCAGGTATCGGAATCCGTCTCACATCTCCAACGAGCGAGATCTTGGAACAATCGTTCAGGCTGGAATTCCATGCCTCAAACAACGAGGCCGAATACGAAGCATTAATCGCAGGGCTACGTTTGGCTCACGGCTTAAAAATACGTAATCTCCACGCTTACTGCGACTCCCAGTTAGTGGCCAGTCAATTCAGCGGAGAGTATGAAGCCAGAGACAAACGGATGGACGCGTACCTCAAACTGGTCCAAGGTCTAGCTCAAGACTTCGACTGTTTTGCCCTTACCCGGATCCCCCGTTCCGAGAATGTCCAGGCGGACGCCCTCGCGGCCCTAGCATCAAGTTCCGATCCAGGACTCAAAAGGGTAATTCGGTCGAATTCATCGAACATCCGAGTATCGGACCACCAATCGTCGTCAATCTCATAGAGGGTCAAGACGACGAGGAAGAAGAAATTACGATACCACCACCATCGGAGCAATCTGATTACGGCTGTGATACCCCATGGCTTCAGACAATTCGAGACTACATTGTCGACGGGCAACTGCCCGCCGAAAAATGGGCAGCTCGCAAGGTCCGAACACAGGCCGCACGCTACGTAACAGTGGACGGCGAAATCTACAAATGGAGATTCTCCGGACCACTCATGACGTGCCTGGAAGGAGAAAAGGCGAGAAAAGTAATGGAGGAAATACATTCCGGCTCCTGCGGCAACCATTCCGGCGGAAGATCACTAGCCGTGAAAATCAAACGCCATGGATACTATTGGCCAACAATGATCGGAGATTGCGAGAAATTCGCACGAAAATGCGAAAAATGCCAAAGGCATGCACCAACCATCCGACAACCGGCCGAAGTTCTTTCCTCCATCACATCGCCTTATCCCTTTATGCGCTGGGCCATGGATATTGTCGGACCTCTGCATAATTCAAAGCAAAAGCGTTTCCTTCTAGTCCTTACCGATTTTTTCTCAAAATGGGTAGAGGCGGACTCGTACGCAAGTATAAAAGACGTCCAAGTCGAGAATTTCGTATGGAAAAACATCATCTGTAGGCATGGAGTTCCTTACGAAATCGTAACCGATAACGGGTCTCAGTTCATCTCCACCCGATTCGAGGCATTCTGCGAAAAATGGAAGATACGACTCAACAAGTCAACTCCCAGATATCCGCAGTGCAACGGACAGGCTGAAACAATCAACAAGACCATTCTCGACGGACTGAAGAAACGCTTAGAGGCCAAAAAAGGCAGATGGGCCGACGAACTCGAGGGAGTCCTCTGGTCTCACCGTACCACCCCAAGGCGAGCAACGGGAGAAACTCCCTTCGCCCTGGTATACGGCACGGAATGCATGATTCCCGCAGAAGTAGAATTTCCCGGTGTTCGAAGAAGGTTATTACCCGAACGAGAGGAACTCAACGATGCTATGCTCTTGGATGATCTCGACCTCATTAACGAGCGCCGAGATCGAGCGCTCATCCGAATTCAAAACTACCAGCACGCCGCTGCAAGATACTATAATTCCAACGTACGGAATCGTAGGTTCAATCAGGGAGATCTGGTCCTTCGCAAAGTCTTCCAAAACACCGCTGAACGAAACGCGGGAAAACTCGGAGCAAACTGGGAAGGTCCCTATAAAATCGAAAAAGTCGTCCGACCAGGTTCTTACGAAATAGCCAACATGCAGGGCATAAAAATCCCTAGAACCTGGAACGCGATGCATCTCAAAAAATACTATCACTAAACAAACCAACTCGCAATCACTGAACTACGAGACGGCTTGATCTCCGCAAGGAGTACGTAGGCAGTTTGTCGAAAGGCAAATTCAGCTGTCCCCCTTCATTAAAAAAGGGGGGGAGTGGGTACGTATACTCGTATACTCCCAAAAAATCGAAAAATTTCTTACCACGCTCTTGGTGTTTTCGACTTATCAAAACATCCTCACCCGTAAAATCAGAACGAGGTCTTCGGAAATTAGTCGGCCGCTTAGGAGAAGCAACCTTTAGCATCGCGAGACGTCGCAAAAGATGCCTCAAAGTTTATTTCCTCCGAGCAAACGAAACCTCCGTCACAAAAAAGACATATATATGCACACACTAATACTTATTTTGCGCAAAATATTCAAAACAACGGCACGCGCCACCAAGTCCGATGCTGATCACATCGAACTCACAAACGTCCTAAACAGACATAGCCATCTCACGGAGATGACTCTCTTACATCCGACACAAGGATAATAGCGCTATAAAAGAAATCCGAAATTTTGGTCTAGCACTTCCGGTCTCCGGAGAGATGCTCGATTCGTATCAAACAAGTCGTATAAGCCGAGAACCTATCGCGGACTTTACATCGATACGAATCAGGAAGAAATCGCGACAGGAAAAACGATAGCCGGTTAGTCACCGCACAATCCTTAAACCGAAAGTAAACCTAGGTCTTGCCCTAAACCCAGCGCACTGGTCTCTAACATCTCAAAGACATGATATCGAAAGATAAGAGATTCTTAAACCATGCCTCTATGTTTATGTTCGACACCTTCAGCACCCCCGCAGAGTTCACATCTCGCGGAAGAACTCTCGAAACAGATCTCGAATGAAACATTTCACAATCGAAGAAGGATATGAGACGACAACTCATCACCTTCCTCCCCACTATTCACAAACTCATAAAAAGCGTTATCCGATTATCGTACTATAAAAAGAAAGCCGCGGAGCGGCAGGGATTCAAAGCCACACACGGCCAGTCCCGAAATACAAACAAGGCCATTCAAGGCCGAAACATAAAAAACAAAAAAAAATCTCTCGCAAGAGATCTAACCCAAGTCATCCTCAGAACTTACGCCCCCTCTTCACCCGCTGCCTCGTCCGAGCCTGGAGCCGCGCACTTCCGTTTTCTCCGACCATCGGGTCTTTCCCCTCTGGGTCTTCTGAACACGTCGGAAGGAAGCACGCGGATTTCAGGTCGGCCAGGATGAGACCGAAATCTCCATCCTCGGCCGCCATATCTCCCTTGCAGCCGGACAGTCGGGCCTCTTCGGCCTCCAAGGTCGGGGGAGTCTCACTTTGGAACGACCGAACCACGGCCATCCCGCCCTCAATCGTCGCCAAAGCTAGATCCCTGCTCCGGATACGCTCGAGGGAACCCAGGGAAGCAGAAATCTTCGCCAAGCGAGCTTGAAACTCCGCGCGAAGGGCATCCGTAGCCTCTTGGATCCCGCGGCGCGCTAGTCCCGCGTCACTCTCGATCTGACGCTGGAGTCGACGCACCTCCGAGGATTTGGCCTTCCTGGCCTTCTTTTCCTTAAGCAAGGAACTCGCCGTCTTCCCAAGGTCCCTCTCAAGTTCTCCTATCGCAACCTCGAGCTTCGACACTTTCGCAGAGTGAGAGTCCTCGACAGCCGTCAACATGGCCTCGGTTTCGGACCATCTGCCCTGAAGCTCCACCAACTCCCCGGAAAGGCGACTGGTCTCAGAACCACATTCTCTGATCATCCCATCGATCAACGATATGAACTGCGAACGGTGAGAATTCTTAAGACTAAGTCCGAGAAAAGAATGCACAAAAGACGATCGAGAATTCAAACAAGAGACAAACCTTTCCGCGAAGTCCCGATGCTAGGCTCGATCCACCTCGCTGCGAAGTCTCCCCGTCACCACTCTTGGCAAGTTTCCTCTTCCGACTCTTAGGCTGAGTATCCAGGACAGCGCTAGGAGCACGCAATGCCAGAACGATTTCTTTTCTGGCTGGAGGAGGAGGCATAGAGTCAGCAGCCTTCTCCTTGTCCTCGACGAGGATCGGAGTCGTGGAAGATCCCGCAGGAAGGGCTTGCGGGAGAGGAGCCATGACTTCGGTCCCATGACACGGGGCAACGACCTGCGCGGAAGAAGACGGAAACTCGGAGCCAGCTTGAGCTAGCTCTTTCTCGGCTTGGCGACGAACTAGTTTCTCTCAGAAAGAAAGATGACCGGCAACACAAGCCGGCGCTTCCGCCGGAGAAGATAGAACCGGAGCCGGAGAAGTGGCCTCGCCCATCTCGACGTCGGAATTCTTCTTATCACCTTGGGAGGAAGACATGTTGAAAGGAAAGTTTTGAAACTAGAGAGGTTTTTGAAAGAATGAAGAATGGAAGGTGTGAAGAAAATGAATGACAAGAGCTCACTACTTATAAAAGTATAGGTTCGGAATATCGTTTCGACAACTTTTTTCCGCGGAGTTTAAAATGTGAATTTCGTCCAATACACTTAAACTTGTCAAAGTCATCTATCCGCCCGCTAGAGTCATAACTCTAACGGGCTGGGGGGCTACCTGTTGGGATCAAAAACGGTTACGACAAATTTAACATTTAAAACGTCCGAGGAAGAAAATGAGAATTTCTCCGAAGAGTACGTTTCGAAATAGATTCTTCCTTACGAAAAAGCTTTGCGGAAGAAAGAATCGAGATGTCCGACGAAAGCTCGAAACAGGTCGTTACGCAGCAACCGAAAGTCCGTCCCGCTCGGTCGCTACGTAGCGACCGAGCTCGAGACAAAGCTCGGTCGCTACGTAGCAACCGAGCGCTCGTCCCGCTCGGTCTCTACGTAGCGACCGAGCTCGGCCAAGCTCGGTCGCTACGTAGCGACCGAGCGCTAGTCCCGCTCGGCCGCTACATAGCGACCGAGCTCGATCCAAAGCTCGGTCGCTACGTAGCGACCGAGCACTCGTCCCGCTCGGTCGCTACGTAGCAACCGAGCTTGAGCCAAAGCTCGGTCGCTACATAGCGACCGAGCGTTCGTCCCGCTCGGTCGCTACGTAGCGACCGAGCTCAAGCCAAAGCTCGGTCGCTACATAGCGACCGAGCGCTCGTCCCGCTCGGTCGCTACGTAGCGACCGGGCTCGAGCTGATGTTCGGTCGCTGTGTAGCGATTGAACTCTTCCGAACATCGACAAACATCAATCCATGCATTCTCGTCAAACCTTCGAATGCTATCTCCCGAAGACCGTAGCAAGCTCAGTCCATGTTTTCCGCTATTCTAACTCATTGATCAAACTTCGCGGATTAGAAACCGCGGAAGGTTCGTTCTTTATCAAAAAGATATCGTAGTAAACGTGTCGAGTCGGAAGACGGCCCAAAAGGACCTAAAACACGACTCGAGGCCCATCCTACGATTTCTCAACTAAAAGCCCGTAAACCGCAGCACGGTTTACGCTTGGCCCACAAGGAAGGATAAATGTCAAGTTTCCGCGGATAAATACGGAAGTTTTGAAGATAATTGTGAAGATCGGGAAAATGGAATATTTTTATTTTTATGCTATGACGGCTTAAGGGCAGAAGAGTAAAAGCGTAAACCGACCTTGGAGCTAGTATATAAGGGGTCCTAGGCGAGAAGCATGAAAAAGAACTTTTTCAGAGCAAACTTAGCACTTAGAGCGATTTATGCAATTTTCCGTTTTTGTTATTTCGAGCTGCTACTCAATTAGGTTTAGCTGTCTTAGGGTTGCTAGAACTAGGAATCTCGCCGACAGCTCTCGAGCCCAGGCTTATACCTTGTTGTAAACGCTCATACGCAAATTCGGAATAAGATCTTCTTTGCTCTCTTTTTCGATTCCTTATTCTTTATCGTTGTTATTCTCGTGTTCTGATTGCTTGACGTGTGGTAATTAGCAGATATCCGGGTCCTCTGGGAAATTAGGGTTTTCCTAGTTTCCTTATTTAAACGGAAATCAACAGTACGAATTTCGGTTCCCACAACCAGTATTACTGTTTTCTTGATGGATATTCCAGATTTTTCCAAATTCCTATACACCCGGATGATCAAGAAAAGACAACGTTTACATGCCCTTACGGAACTTTCGCATATCGCAGAATGCCATTTGGTTTATGTAACGCCCCCGCTACTTTCCAACGTTGTATGATGTCAATCTTTACGGATATGATCGAGGACTTCATGGAAGTATTCATGGATGATTTTTCAGTCTATGGATCAGATTTTAAGAGTTGCCTCGACAATTTATGCAAAGTATTGGAAAGATGCGAAGAAAAGAGCCTTGTCCTAAACTGGAAAAAATGCCATTTCATGGTAAACGATGGAATAGTGTTAGGACATAGGGTTTCCGCTGCTGGAATAGAGGTCGATAGAGCTAAGATTGAAGTAGTGGCCAGTTTACCCCCACCCAAAACTGTTAAGGACGTGCGAAGTTTTCTCGGACATGCCGGATTTTACAGGAGATTTATACTGGACTTCAGCAAAATCGCTAGACCTTTAAATAACCTACTATGCAAGGATATTAAATTCGATTTTACCCCCGAATGCATGAAAGCTTTTGAAGATTTAAAGAAATCCCTTATCACTGCCCCTGTCGTACAAGCCCCCGACTGGAATCTTCCTTTCGAAATCATGTGCGATGCAAGTGATTTCGCAATTGGAGCAGTTCTAGGCCAAAGGAAAGATAAAAAGCTACATGCTATTTACTACGCCAGCTGCACGCTTGATGAAGCACAACAGAATTATGCAACAACAGAAAAGGAACTATTAGCTGTAGTTTACGCTTTTGAAAAATTCCGTCAATACTTGATTGGCTCTCGAGTGATAGTTCACACTGATCACGCTGCCATCAAATATTTAATGCAAAAGAAACATGCTAAACCTCGACTCATACGCTGGATTCTACTACTCCAAGAGTTTGACATTGAGATTAAGGATATGAGAGGAGTAGACAATGGAGTTGCTGACCATCTTTTTAGGATAAGGATAGAGGATGATGTCCCTATAGACGACTTCTTTCCCACAGAGAATGTTGCACACATAGATACATCCTTCGTCGGTCAAATATCTCTCACATCTGAAGATCTATCGATCGATAAGGGAGATGTCATATCGGTCGATTCACGTAGTGCTACATCGACCGAGGACGAGACTGATGTAATTCCTCATCTCTCAGATAACCAAAATCACGAACCCCCATTTAATAAGATCAACTTCGGTTTACAAGTAAATTTTTCTGGTGATGAGATTAATCTCACACCTGAGGAACTATCACAACGGGAGGTAAATGCGATTGGTAGAAACTCGGATAACCGACCCTGGTATGCCGACATAGTTAACTATTTGGCAGCTGAGGTCGAGCCCGACGAACTCAAGGGATATATGAGGAAGAAATTTTTCAGAGAAGTAAGACGCTATCATTGGGATGAACCTTACCTCTATAAGCATTGTTCTGATGGCATATACAGACGATGCGTATCCGAAGCTGAAATTCCAGACATTATTTACCAATGTCACGGAGCTGAGTATGCAGGACATTTCGCTACCTTTAAAACGGTTTCAAAAATTCTCCAAGCAGGATTTTGGTGGCCAACCTTTTTTCGCGATGTCCATGCATTTATAACCCAATGTGACAGATGCCAAAGACGTGGAAAAATCAGCAAAAGACACGAAATGAAACAAAAGTTCGTTCTTGAAGTTGAAGTCTTTGATTGCTGGGGTATCGATTTTATGGGACCTTTCCCGTCTTCATATGGAAACAAATATATACTAGTCGCTGTAGACTACGTATCCAAATGGGTCGAAGCAATAGCTTCCCCTACCAATGACGCATCTGTGGTTATTAAACTATTGTTATTAAATTCTTCAAGAGTATAATCTTTCCAAGATTTGGAGTTCCAAGAGTAGTCATTAGTGACGGTGGAACTCATTTCATTAACAAAATCTTTGATAGATTGCTTAAAAAGAATGGTGTTCATCATAGAGTAGCTACACCTTACCACCCACAAACTAGTGGACAAGTAGAAGTCTCTAACCGGCAAATTAAGGAAATCTTAGAGGAAACCGTAGGAACCTCCAGAAAAGATTGGTCTAGGAAACTAGATAATGCACTTTGGGCCTACAAGACCGCCTACAAAACGCCGTTAGGAACAACTCCAGTCCACCTTCTTTATGGCAAATCATGTCATCTACCAGTCGAACTGGAACATAAAGCAGCTTGGGCTACCAAACTTTTGAACTTTGATATCAAACCAGCTGCATAAAGAAGACTCATCCAGCTTAACGAGCTTGATGAAATTAGACATTTAGCTTTCGAAAATTCAAAAATCTATAAAGAAAGGACTAAAGCCTATCACGATAAAAGATCATATCCCGGCACTTCGAGCCAGATGATCAAGTCCTCCTTTATAACTCTCGATTGACTTTATTTCCTGGAAAGCTAAAATCTCGTTGGTCTGGACCCTTCACCGTAACGAATGTTCAACCCTCCGGAGCTATCACCTTACAAAATGAGAAAGGCCAGGAATTTACGGTGAATGGCGAACGAGTTAAGCATTATTGGGAAAAACCACCAGCGAAAGTGCCCATGGTGCTGTATGAACCTGATAATTAGTTTAATCAGGAAATCGAGCTAAAGGCTTAAAAATTAAGCGCTGAATGGAAGGCAACCCATTTATTATAAAAAAAAAATTATAATAATAATCTAATTTCAAAAATCATTAATTAAAATTAATAAATTATATTTACTAGTAATTAATAGTAATTTCCGTATTTCTTAATATTAGCATTATTTAGAAAATTTAGTAATTAGAATCTGTCAATAAAAAGGACATCGATCGACGCGGCATTACTGTCATCGATTGATGCGGGCATATCGACGGGTTTAACAATAACTTCAATCGATATCAACCCACTTCCTCTTCAACACTCACAAACGAAACCGAAAACAAAACACCTATTCTCTCTCTCGATTTTCGACGGAATTCGTCCGTTCTTTGCCTAAATCCACTCGATTTTTCACTCTGTAACTGTTAAATCCACTCCCGAAATCAACAATCAAGGTATGCACTCGGAATGTTCAATTTTTCGAAAAATTAGGGTTTTTGTTTTGAGTTGGATTAGAACGCTTGATTTAGGGCGATTGAGAGATGTTTTGTAGTTCATATTGCTTATCTAGAGTTCGCTTTGTGATTTCCATGCATTTAGATTAGTATAAACGCGATTTGGAGTTGAGCGATTTTGCAGGTTTCGCGATTCGACATCGGTCGATATGAACTTGTTCGCATCGACCGATGCTCGCTTGTCCGATTGTTCCGACACGACGATATCGATCGATGTTCAGTATAACCCATCGATCGATATTACATTTTATCGACAACGCTAACCTTCTTTTCTTCTTGGTTTCAGATGAGCAGCTCAGAGACGAACGCACGAAACAGAGAACTCAGGTCGAAAAGGAGGTTCGACGAGACTAGCAGTTCCTCCAACCCACAGCGTCATCCATGGCCTCGCCCCGAAGACACACCATTCGATGTCCCGGGCTATGCTGATCCTAAGGCAGCAATCAACAGCAACGAGTGCCGTCAGTGTCCTCTGTCCGATGACTGGGACGACTATGACAGCCTCTTCTACAATGCCTGGCTAGGAATCTCTATCGAGCCCACCAAGTTCCTTGACCAACCATCCTGAAGAAACTCGGGATCGAGGGAGATGTTAAGGACATGATCACACAGCTAGGACTCGGTACCATGCCCTCTCGCGCTTACGACCTCTACCCCGATCTCGTCCGCCAGTTCATGGCCACTGTCGAGGTCATCTACAGGACTTCAGCTGCGAGGGTAGCGGGAGATGGCACTTTGAGCTTCTTCGCCAGAGGGACACGCTACAGGATCAGTATCTCCGAGCTCTGTCGCATCTACGGATTCGATGAGAGCATCGCCTCTTACACAGTACCACCTTTCTCACACATTGAGGAATTCTGGGAGATCGTCGGCACAGGAGTTTGGGACACGAACAGGGCCGTGCTATCAGACATCCGCCATCCTGCACTTCGCTACTTCCTACGGCTCCTTGCAAACACACTTGTTTGCAAGATGGAGCCCAACAAGGTCCGGATAAAGGAGCTCACACTACTTTTCTGCGCAGTGAACGGCGTGGTGGACTTGGTCGAGTTGGACGAGGATGGCGAGGTAAGCCCGCTGAACCTCGGACCTGTCTTTGCCACGCATTTGGTGGAGCTGAAGAAGAAGCCCTTCACCAGCAAGGGCAAGAACAAGAAGGAGACAGTTGGGTGTCTTCTGACCCCGATTTTCCAGTATCTCGGCATCCACCTCAACTCTCGCACCGCCGACCGCGACCACGCCTTCCTCGACGAGCAGCACTTGATGCACTCGCTATGGCTCGAGGAAGGGAAGCTCTGGCGTTTCAGGATCCGCGACGAGCATCGCCTGCTACCCCTACCGGATAGGAGGATCACTGACTTCGGCAACAACGTGGCGCAGCTTCGATGCATGCCAGACGAGGCATTCCTCCGCAACCCGCAGAAAATGCACGCCGACCTCCCAGCATTCGCCGTACCAGAGCTCGCGACGCACAGGCACCTCCTCTTCCTGACTTCCCGAACATTTCGGACATCCCTATGCACGACCAGGGAGACTTCCAGAGGTTCGTGGTGGACGCTCTTCAGGCCATCTGGGCTAGAGTGTCTTGTCAGAGCAGGAGATCCACAGGAGCACAGGCACCAGCACCAGCAGCACGTAGGGAGCCATCCCCAGAGGACGATGAGGCGACTGATGAGGACACCGATTAGTCCTCCCATTTCTATCTCTTCTCCTTTTATTATGAACTTGTTTATTTATTTTCCGAACTTGTAGGATTTATGTTTATAAACTTATATTTTATGTTTGAGGATGCTTATTATTTATTATGCTTGATTGTCTAACAGAGCTACATTTAGGCAAAGGAGCTTCGAGTTTGACTCCAAGCACATGCGAAATGTCTGTGCTTTGCCATCAATCGATATGGAAAGGATTACATCGACCGATTCTGGGCGCGTTACATCGATCGATATGGAGAGGATGACATCAATCGATGTGTAGTACGGATAGGTACTTCATTCTTACTCTAACATTCTCAAACATCTAACTTGATTCTAACCTACCCTTGAACATTTTGCACCGAGTCGGTGCATTTTAAGTCTGGGGGAGGTAGTTACTAACACCATTTTTTTGAGTTTTTGTCAAAAATCTTTTCAAAAATGATTTTATTGAGTCAAGAAGGGGATTATGAACTAATGATTTCTACTTGAATGTCTAACCACTTTCTAGCACCATTCTAGATTTACTGACTGCAGATAATACTATAGATGCTAAAGTGGATCAACCTGTCAACTATGCACACTTGCTAACTTGTTAGAAAGAACCGAAGCTAACCTCCAACACTAACCTGACTTCACTGCTTGTTTTGGGGCTTGGTATACATGGGATCGGATTTTTAAGACAAGTCTGGAAGGTAATGCCTGGTTTAGATATTGTATCACATTTTCTCTCTCTAAATTTCGACCCTAGATTAGTTAGTGAGCATACATGAAAAAATAATATATATATATATATATATGTGAAAAAAAAAAAAGTGAGATCTATTGTTTAATTAGGAAGAGTCTGAACAGGACTTGGTGGCTAAAACCATTAAGGCTTCATTCATAAAGACTCAAATAAAAGAGTTCAAAACGGGACTTGGAGGCGGCAATCTTCAAGGCTCGCTTTCGCAAAGAACTCTTGGATATAGGTCAAGAAGAAGTGAACAGAACTTGGTGGCAACCACCATTAAGTTTTGATTCATGGAAGCCTGTCCAAACTTGGTCACTGATCCTGCAATGGAAGCAGACTTTGACCAAAGAGAGAAATTTAGAGAGAGAGAAACTAGGAACTAACTTTTACCTGCAGTTCCAGATACTTGTCTGAAATCCTTGCATCATGTGATCGATACTCCCAAGGTAAAGCCTACACTTTTTACATTAAGAAATGAGGTTGGTTGAGGAGATTGATAATAAGATTAGTTAAGATTTTTGGCTAGATGATTTTGGTTGCTAAGCTAGGATATTGCATAATGTATATATGTAACAAGAAACCTTAGATGAGGAATGCAATATTATAGAGGTGATAACTTCAATGTTTCAAATCTGTGAGTCCTTGATGTTTCCAACCCTCTTCCAGAGAGATTGTCCATTGGTTTAACTTGAGGACAAGTCAAAAGATAAGTCTGGGGGAGTTGATATACCATGATTTTCACCCGTTTTAATACATGGTATATAAAGGTTTTAAGATATATTAATCATGTTTTAGAGTCTTTTCAAAGCAAATACAGGTTTATTCACCTGATGGAAGGAAATGATATTTTTGGGACATTTTGGAATGCTTTTACGCAAGGAAAATCGATCGATGCTTGAAGAGCAACAATGGTCGATCGTAATCACTTACCATCGATCGACATACGTATATGTGCATCGATCGATACGCACTCTCACGGATGAAATCGCAAATTAAAAGATTTCATTTCCCAGAAGATATATTATTTACAACTTAAGTCCCTGGCCGCCTGTGAGGCTATATGTACTAGGGTTTTGTATCATTTCTAGGCAGACACTTGCAAAAGACCTAGTTTTGGATAAGGAGCATTTTGGCTACCATTAGGAGAGCTTAGGATTGGAGAGATAGATCTGAGACTGCAAAACAGAGAAGATCTTGAACTCCTTTATTTCTATTACTCTATCTATTTGTGTTCTATGTTTCATTTGAGTTTATTTCACACCATCATGACTTTGTCTCTCATGAATATGTTTGAGTAAACCAATTGTTAGATTTAGGTTTCTCATCATGGTTGAAATTATGTACTGCTAATATGACTGTTAAAAAGGTGTTTTGATTGTTCTTTCATTGCTTATGGACTTAATGCTAAAATTGAGATTGATCACCTTCATTTTAGATCTTAGGATTAATTGAGTCCAACTAACCGTTTCCCCTCAATACCTGAACCCATTTGCGTGATCTAACTGACTCAGGCGCAACGACAGTTGGTCTGAGAAGGTTAGAGAACAAGTTAAACCCGTTCGCAAAGCTCGCTAGAATAACTGTCGATCGACGCAACTATCGTTCTGTCGGTCGATCGTTACAAAGGTGTATCGGTCGATGTACATCAAGTCGCATCGATCGACACTCTCTCGAGATTAAAATACGACAGTTGATATCCGAGATCTAGTGAAGATAACCTATCCGGTTAAATCAACGTTTAGTTCAAGAACCATTAAACCCTTTAGTCTAAACTAAGTGCATACATTTTATACCTGAGAATTGCCTGAATCTAGCTACTTTCCCAATCTTGAAACCACTTCAATTCAATCTATTGAATCACTGTTGTTTTCGATTTATCATTTACTGCTTTTAAAACTATTAAAAACTTTTAGTCTATATTCATTTCTAATTATTTAAGTCTATTGAGTAATCCTAGAGTCTCTGTGGATTTGATCCCTAAGTACTACATCTGAACCTCTTTTGATGAGAGTAACACTCTTTAGGATAATTTGAGTGATATCAGGGGATTACTAACGTTTATCTACCTTTATGAGTCTTATTTAAAATATTTTCAAAATCTGTTTTTATTGAGTCAAGAAGGGGATAATGAACTTATTAGATTCATGCTTGTTATCTAACCACTCTTTAGCACCATTATAGACTTACTGATTGCAGATAGTACTAAAGATACTAAAGAAGATCAACCTGTCAACTATGTTCACACTTGCTGAGATTGTTTGAAGGAACCGAAGCTGACCTCCAACCTAATTTGACTTAACTGCTTGTCTTGGGGATTGGTATACACTGGATCGGATTCCTCCTTCAGGTCTGAAAGGTAAAAGTCTGAGTGATTTTGGTTTCCTTATCTCCTCCCTTTGGCATCCTAATAAAATAAAATAAAAGATTGAGATGATTTCTTGTCGTTTATAGGGGTAGGAGCGTCTCCTGTGACTTCATTATTCTACTCTAATAGAATGATCACACATTGTTGGAAGCGAGGGGTAGGTACATTACCGATGACCCCACTATTCGCCTACACTTTGTCAAGAAAAGAAAAAAATAATAATAATAATAATTAAAAAAATCGAAAAGAAGGTGAATTAGATGGACTGCATCAGCATCTTTGTTCATTGGAATTGAGATAAATGGGATTCAGGGAAGGGAGATATAGAGTAAAAGAAACCAGAACAAGACTACCTGTTTACTCAGATACCTGTTGGGGTAAGAGTCCATGTCTCTTGTGATCGATACTCAGTTGGGGTCAAAATCGGTCACGACGGAATCAATGTCTAAAAGTCCGTAAAAATCAGCATTAACATTTTTACGAAAAAGTAATCTTCGTAAAGAAATCTTTACAAAGAGCCTTGCGGTAAAATCTTGTTCAAATCTCAATTGAACCACTAAATACCGATTGTCCGAAGGAAACAGACATGTAT
Organism: Brassica napus; assembly: GCF_020379485.1. Lineage (NCBI taxonomy): Eukaryota > Viridiplantae > Streptophyta > Magnoliopsida > Brassicales > Brassicaceae > Brassica > Brassica napus. The sequence continues at coordinate 16,721,865 of NC_063434.1, forward strand.
CCAATTCGGCCACGGACAAGCTCGAGTACGACAATCGGACCACGGACAAGCCAAGCTCGATCGATACGCGGCGACCAAGCATGCACACAGCCCGGTCGCTACGTAGCGAGCGAGCGTCCGTCCCGCTCGGTCGCTACGTAGCGACCGAGCTTGAGCCAAGCTCGGTCGCTACGTAGGGACCGAGCGATCGTCCCGCTCGGTCGCTACGTAGCGACCGAGCTCAGCCAAGCTCGGTCGCTACGTAGCGACCGAGCGATCGTCCCGCTCGGTCGCTTCGTAGCGACCGAGCGCTCGTCCCGCTCGGTCGCTACGTAGCGACCGAGCTCGAGCCAAAGCTCGGTCGCTACGTATCGACCGAGCGCTCGTCCCGCTCGGTCGCTACGTAGCGACCGAGCCCAAGCCAAAGCTCGGTCGCTATGTAGGGACCGAGCCCAAGCCAAAGCTCGGTCGCTACGTAGCGACCGAGCGCTCGTCCCGCTCGGTCGCTACGAAGCGATCGGGCTAGAGCCAAAATTCGGTCGCTGTGTAGCGATTGAACCTTTCCGAACATCGATACGACACCGGTTCTTGCATTCTCGTCAAACCTTCGAACGCTATCTCCCGAAGACCGTAGCAAGCTCAGTCCATGTTTCCCGCCATTCTAATTCATCGATCAAACTTAGCGGATTAGAAACTGCGGAAAACTCGTAGTAAACGTGTCGAGTCGGAAGACGGCCCAAAGGGACCTAAAACACGACTCGAGGCCCATCCTATGATTTTCCTAACCAAAAGCCCGTAAACCACAGCATGGTTTACGCTTGGCCCACAAGGAAGGATAAATGTCAAGTTTCCGCGGATAAATACGAAAGTTTTGAAGATAATTGTGAAAATCGGGAAAAATGGAATATCTCCATTTTTATGCTATGACGGCTTAAGGGCAGAAGAGTAAAAGCGTAAACCGACCTTGGAGCTAGTATATAAGGAGTCCTAGGCGAGGAGCAAGAGGAGAGAGATAACTTTTTAGATTCGGAATTCTCTGCACTTAGAAACTTTAGGCTTATTCTCGACAAGTTCGGTTTCTATGACTGGCACTCAATTACTAGACGAACTCGCCCAGGCAGTTCGATCTCTTGTCCAGCTCTATCAATTGAACTACGTTCGGCTTGATCCTCGAAAGGGGTACGTAGGCAGCCTTTAACAAGGTTCCGTCCGAAATCAATCTAAGCCTTTTAGATATCTTTTTCGTCCTTTGTTATCGAGCTGCGACTCAACTAGGATTAGGGTTTTATGTTGCTAGAACTAGGTAACTCGCTGACGGCCCCTGCGGCCAAAGCCTTTGTATTCTCTTGTAATGATCGCAACGCTCTTACGCGAATTCGAAATAAGATCTACTTTCTTTGTAAATTCGTTTTATCATGTTTTCTCATATTTTCCGCATTAGTTTGGTTACTTGTCGTTGGCTCTCGCAGAGATCCGGGTCCTCTGGGAAATTAGGGTTTTCCTAGTTTCCTTATTTAAACGGAAATCGACAGTGCGAATTTCGGTTCCCACAGTTTGGCGCTAGAAGGAGGGGGGGGGTAACGGATTACTCTTACTCATGGCCACAAGACGCTTGATCGAAACGATGTCTGGATATATGAAAGACAAACTCGCAGCACTGACTGCTCCTATGGCCAACGCTTACGCAAACGCCGAAGTTTTCAACAAAATAGAAAACTTAGTCGCAACCTTCCGCCACAGGAAGAGCCCTAAAACAAGCTCGCGATTTCTCCCTGTAAACAAGAAGGGAAACGATAAATCTTATCAAAACCCCGTAAACAAATCTCGATGCGTAAGGGTTTTACCAAAACATGTTTTCCGAAAACATTTCGGAAGGATAAAACTTGTTCTCCCAAAAAAACCGCTGAAAAACCCCTACGTTAATTGCGGAAAAAGGAAACACAACAAAACAATTACACAGCTCGGTCGCTACGTAGCGACCAAGCACGCAAACTGCTCGGTCACGCACACGCTGCTCGGTCGCTACGTAGCGACCGAGCACGCACACGGCTCGGTCGCTACGTAGCGACCGAGCACAGTGACCGAGCACACACGCTGCTCGGTCGCTACGTAGAGACCGAGCACACACGCTGCTCGGTCGCTACGTAGCGACCGAGCACACACGCTGCTCGGTCGCTATGTAGCGACCGAGCATTCACGCTGCTCGGTCGCTACGTAGCGACCGAGCACACACGCTGCTCAGTCGCTACGTAGCAACCGAGCACGCACACGGCTCGGTCGCTACGTAGCGACCGAGCATGCACGCTGCTCGGTCGCTACGTAGCGACCGAGCACACACGCCGCTCGGTCGCTACGTAGCGACCGAGCACGCACGCTGCTCGGTCGCTACGTAGCGACCGAGCACGCACAATGCTCGGTCGCTACGTAGCGACCGAGCACACACACGCTGCTCGGTCGCTACGTAGCGACCGAGCACACACGCTGCTCGGTCGCTACGTAGCGACCGAGCACGCACACGCTGCTCGGTCGCTACGTAGCGACCAAGCAAGCACACTGCTCGGTCGCTACGTAGCGACCGAGCACGCACACGCTGCTCGGTCGCTACGTAGCGACCGAGCACACACACTGCTCGGTCGCTACGTAGTGACCGAGCTTAAGCCAACTCTCCACTCGCTACATAGCGACCTGTAAGACCTCAGAAAGGTCCTCCTTTGGGTTCTCTTTTGAATCCTCGTCGAAACGCTTTTCGTTTCGTCTCAATCGGAGTTTCCGTTGAGACTTTACGACGAAAACAAGTGGGACTCTTCTCGGCTTGCTTCCACTCGCTACGTAGCGACCTGTCAGACTGTCAGTCGCTACGTAGCGACCTGTAAGGCCTCATAAAGGTCCTCCTTTGGGTTCTCTTTTGAATCCTCGTCGAAACGCTTTTCGTCTCGTCTCAATCGGAGTTTCCGTTTAGATTTTACGACGAAAACAAGTAGGACTCTTCTCGGCTTGCTTCCACTCGCTACGTAGCGACCTGTCAGACTGTCAGTCGCTACGTAGCGACCTGTAAGGCCTCAGAAAGGTCCTCCTTTGGGTTGTCTTTTGAATCCTCTTCGAAACGTTTTTCGTTTCGTCTCAATCGGAGTTTCCGTTGAGATTTTACGACGAAAACAAGTGGGACTCGTCTTGGCTCCCTTCCACTCGCTATAGCGACCGAGATGACATCCTCACTCGCTATAGCGTCCTGTCAGGCCTCAAAGGGGTCCTCCTTTGCGTTCTCCTTTGAATTCTCATCGAAACGCTTTTCGTTTCGTCTCAATCGGAGTTTCTGTTGAGATTTTACGACAAAAACAAGTAAACCTCATCTTAAACTCCTTGGCTTGTTTCTGCTCACCCTACCTCCATCTTTGCGTTCACTTTCGAATTTCGATCGAAACGTCTCTTGTTTCGCCTCGATTGAAGTTACCATTGAGACTTTACGATATAAAAAAAAAACCCGCAAAGACCTATTTTCTCGCATGGATTCAGATTAATCGTATAAAACGGCAATGGTTAACTTAACACCTTAGCCGCCTTAACTATACGATTACGTTGAACTTTTTTACAAAAATCGACGTCTTATCTAAGGAGAAGATAACAGTCAAGTTCGGAAGATAAATGTCAAGTTTCAAAGGATAAACACCAATATCGGAAATGACGAACATACACGAGAATAGGAAACGGAAATGAGCACGCAAAACTGAGAAGGGACAAAACTGCATCTTCGAGAGAACTAAGGTATTTCCGACTTGAAATTTTTGAAATAAGACTTGGAATTTTCGTAGGAAATTACTTTGAGGCTGCCATAGAACTTTAGGGAACGTAAAACCTAGGCGGATAGTCTAGCGAACTAAGTTTTAAGCGATTTTTCCTGTCTCGATATATTGTTCCATAATTGTTCATCCAGATCTTGCAAACCGATCTAAACTCTCTGAAAGTCGAGAAACGATCGCCACGCATATCAAGCTCGCTTCCTAAAGAGAGAAAAAGTTAGAGACATGAACGTCGTCTTAAAACCGATTCGTTTCTGGCAATTTTCTCGGAACCGACATATCCCAAGTCGTCAACGTGGAAACAACCAAATCACAGTCCAAGCGTCGTCTATAAATCGCCCTGAATTATCGATCATTCCAAACATCAGAAGAGGAAACGTACACAACCCTTCAAAGTATCGGTTCAACCGTTTTCTCTCGTAAAAAAAAAAGGGGGAGTAGGTACGTATACTATACTCGTATACTCCCAAACTTCAAAAAACTTCTGCAAATCGTCAAGAATAGGCAAACGACAATCTTAATATTCGTCTAAACGCTAGCAACATATCCAGACGATCATGAACATAATCTCAAAAACTATACATCATTTCTTGTCGCAATCTTGCGTACAGAAAACTTGTACCAATATCAAACTGAAACTCGACGATTAGCCAAAATATTGAAGCCTTTTCCGGCTTCAGAAAGCCAGTTTCGTTTTAAAAATTTCTACGAGAAATCTTCAATCACCAAAGCATTTCTTTCAGTTTCCGTTGTACCAAGTAAGTCACGGAAAAGCATCGAAAACATTTGGGACAAAGAAAACTCGAGAATATATGTAGCATCGTGCACATTAAAAGGATCACTTTCCTCCCGATGGTTAGCTAGATCCACCTCTGGTTGACCAATTCGTTAAAGAAACGAATGTGTCATGAGAATCCTCTCGAAAAACCTATGAAAAACGTTCTGCGACTAGATCGCATTGAAATAAACTTCGGTAATACTCCATGAGTAACTCCAAGCAACTTTCACCTAAGATTAAAATCACAGCGGGAACGTTTCTCGTAGAACCCGCAGAAACAATGCTACTTTGACATATGTATACATATCAATGAGTTACGACCTTCGTAAAATCGGTTATGTCATATGATAAATTCTTCGTATCGAAACTAAGTCCTAACAACCAAACGGTTAACGGAAAATCTAAACTTTTCGAAAACTGACCAAGTTCAATACGCTGCACAATTCACTTTAAGCCCGCAACGTTTTAACCATAATACGCGGCATGTAAGGAAAAATTCGTAACAAAGCTTCTAGAGCTATACGAAACATCCTAAAAAATGCACGAAATACATCTCGGAAGGCCAACACTTCACAAAGCACTATGAAGGAAAACGCTTGTTCCCATGGACAAATTCACACGACACCTCAGTCATAATTCCTCGATCGCAAATAAAACTATTAGCATCCAAACATGAAGCAACAATTTTGGCTGCGAACATTCCTAGTCAAACTAGAATGTTTTTCAAACGCATGGCTAAGACTAAACCCTTACAACATCGCGAAATATCTTCAAGCCCGCGAACATTTCAAGCACGAAACGTGGCATACGAAAGAATAACAAATTTTCAGCATCGCGAGACGTCGCAGACGCCTGACGATTAGTTCTTCGACGAAATTTCCTTCCTCGAATAAAAACACCTTCATGGAAGACCAAACAGTCATACGCACTAACATCTTCTCAAAAAATATTCTTCGCGAAGATCCGAAACGGTATTTTTTACCATTAAGTTTGTTGCTGATCACAACAAACTCTCAACGTCTTAAACAGACATAGCCATCTCACGAAGATGACTCTCTTACATCCGACACAAGGATAATAGCGCTATAAAAGAAATCCGAAATTTTGGTCCAGCACTTCCGGTCTCCGGAGAGATGCTCGATTCATATCAAACAAGTCGTATAAGCCGAGAACCTATCGCGGACTTTAAATCGATACGAATCAGGAAGAAATCGCAACAGGAAAAACGAGAGCCGGCCAGTCACCGCACAATCCTTAAACCGAAAGTAAACCTAGGTCTTGCCCTAAACCCAGCGCACTGGTCTCTAACATCTCTAGGCATAGTATCAAACACCCTGATACGAGATCCCAAAATTTGTCTCTTTGCCAATATTCGAACGTCTTCAGAAAAATCCCGCAAGTTTACACACTGCGGAAAACTCTCGAAACAGATTATGGATATGGCAATACACACAGAGTTAGATTACGAGATGACAACTCGTAGTCTTCCCTCTACACCCATACAAAATGCCATCGGCAGCAACACGCCTTATAACCGCTACATAAAAACTAGACCATAAAGGTCCTACTGGAAAACTAGTCATAAGAACCTTAAACTCCAAGACGAACTACGAAAGGCTTGATCCCTTCAACAAGGGTACGTAGGCAGCCGTTATAAGGCGCAGCCCCAATCTTATCGCGTTCCATTTTTAGAAGAGCGAGAAGACCATTTACCACTGACCTTTTCAACCATTAATTCCGCCTAACTCACTTGCCTAACTTGCCAGGCCACTCGCTAGAACCTCACGCTGTAAACTCATGGTTATAACGAGCTGGGGGCTAACTGTTGGGGTCAAAATCGGTCACGACGGAATCAATGTCTAAAAGTCCGTAAAAATCAGCATTAACATTTTTACGAAAAAGTAATCTTCGTAAAGATATCTTTACAAAGAGCCTTGCGGTAAAATCTTGTTCAAATCTCAATTGAACCACTAAATACCGATTGTCCGAAGGAAACAGACATGTATCCAATTCGGCCACGGACAAGCTCGAGTACGACAATCGGACCACGGACAAGCCAAGCTCGATCGATACGCCGCGACCAAGCATGCACACAGCCCGGTCGCTACGTAGCGAGCGAGCGTCCGTCCCTTAGCGACCGAGCTCGAGCCAAGCTCGGTCGCTACGTAGCGACCGAGCGATGTCGCTACGTAGCGACCGAGCTCGGCCAAGCTCGGTCGCTACGTAGCGACCGAGCGCTCGTCCCGCTCGGTCGCTACAAAGCGATCGGGCTAGAGCCAAAATTCGGTCGCTGTGTAGCGATTGAACCTTTCCGAACATCGATACGACACCAGTTATTGCATTCTCGTCAAACCTTCGAACGCTATCTCCCGAAGACCGTAGCAAGCTCAGTCCATGTTTCCCGCCATTCTAATTCATCAATCAAACTTAGCGGATTAGAAACTGCGGAAAACTCGTAGTAAACGTGTCGAGTCGGAAGACGGCCCAAAGGGACGAGGCCCATCCTATGATTTTCCTAACCAAAAGCCCGTAGACCACAGCATGGTTTACGCTTGGCCCACAAGGAAGGATAAATGTCAAGTTTCCGCGGATAAATACGGAAGTTTTGAAGATAATTGTGAAGATCGGGAAAAATGAAATATCTCCATTTTTATGCTATGACGGCTTAAGGGCAGAAGAGTAAAAGCGTAAACCGACCTTGGAGCTAGTATATAAGGAGTCCTAGGCGAGGAGCAAGAGGAGAGAGATAACTTTTTAGATTCGGAATTCTCTGCACTTAGAAACTTTAGGCTTATTCTCCACAAGTTCGGTTTCTATGACTGGCACTCAATTACTAGACGAACTCGCCCAGGCAGTTCGATCTCTTGTCCAGCTCTATCAATTGAACTACGTACGGCTTGATCCTCGAAAGGGGTACGTAGGCAGCCTTTAACAAGGTTCAGTCCGAAATCAATCTAAGCCTTTTAGATATCTTTTTCGTCCTTTGTTATCGAGCTGCGACTCAACTAGGATTAGGGTTTTATGTTGCTAGAACTAGGTAACTCGCTGACGGCCCCTGCGGCCAAAGCCTTTGTATTCTCTTGTAATGATCGCAACGCTCTTACGCGAATTCGAAATAAGATCTACTTTCTTTGTAAATTCGTTTTATCATGTTTTCTCATATTTTCCGCATTAGTTTGGTTACTTGTCGTTGGCTCTCGCAGAGATCCGGGTCCTCTGGGAAATTAGGGTTTTCCTAGTTTCTTTATTTAAACGGAAATCGACAGTGCGAATTTTGGTTCCCACATACTCCCAAGTTAAAGCATACACATTTATTTATGTTAAAAAATGAGGTTGGTAAAGGGGAATATCAGACATGATTTGCTAAGATGTTGGCTAGGTGAATTTGGTTGCTAAGCTACGATATTGTATAATGTGCTTCTGTGATTAGGACTTCTTAGATGTGGATTGCAATATTATAGAGGTGATGATTCTAAGTTTTAAATCATGTGAGTCCCTGCTGTTTTCAAAACCTCTTTCAGAGAGACTGCCCGTCAGTTTTGCTTGAGGACAAGCACAAGGGTAAGTCTGGGGGAGTTAATAGACCATATATTTTACCCATTTTTAATCATGGTCTATAAGTGTTTTAAAGTGTTTTAAGATACAATTATTATGTTTTGGAGTTTCTTTAGAGTATTTACAGGTTCAGGGACGTTATTTTTGAGTCTTTTGGAGCCTTTGGAGGTGCAGAGTTGCACAGACGCGTCAGATGTTTAGCTATGGATGGAGACCTTTCGACCGTTAGATTTAGCCCATATTTGGTCACAAAATATAGCGTTGAGTTAGCTTTCCAATGCCACCGGTCTCAGGTCAATCAAAATCTTGTAGCAGAAGTTATGCCTGTTTTACTGAGGAGTGGTCAGTCTGCCTCGGGAGAGGAAGCTGCCGAGAAGAGGAAGCCACGTCGATCGATGCAGCACTCTGCACGTCGATCGATGGAGATCTCAGATCGTGGGCCTTGTATATTTTATGACTGCGTGAAGCCCAGAAGTAACCACAAATTACCAGAATGCCCTTGGACGACCAGAAACCCTATTTATGTTATTTCTAAGCCATTGTTGACGGCGGACGCTTTTTACACACTTTCTTTGATTCATAGTTTTGAGAGGAGAGAAGGGAGTAACTCCTATCAGAGTCCTCCTAGAACTCTTTTGGTTTTATTTATCTATTTCATTTCAGTTTTTTATCTATTCATTTATGATTTCTGTTTTCATGTCTGAGTAGATCCACCTGTTAGATCCAGGGTTCAGATAGGTTTGTGGGATTAGCCCCAAACTATAGATCTGCCTTGTTGTGATATTCATGATAGATCTATACTTATTGCTTCTTCTAGAGTAATTAACTAGAATATTGATCATAGGATTGCATACACAAGCATCCTTGTTATCCCATCCTGACATATATCTATCATATTAGGATTGCTAGAGAGGGCTAACCGCCAATTTAGCATCCTAATAAGGCAAATCATCTCCCGCATAGGCCTGGTTAGAACCCGTCGATCGATGTCCTCAACTGACTATCGGTCGACGTAGGTAAAGGTGTATCGGTCGATGTCCCAATAGGACCATTGGTCGACACTCTTTCGTGATCAAGATACTAACCGTTGAGACACGAGATCTTGCGAGTTAACCAGTGAAACATGCGACAGCTGATCTTTGAGTTAAGCGGTTGAGCTCTAACATATCATGCATGCAACAAGTAGGTATCTATAGGAATTATAATCTCCAACACCTGAATAGAAACCCTAGATCTAGCAACCATCCTTCCATCGAACAACCCTTGCCAAGCTGAACAATTGACTTGTTCAACTTGTTTACTGCTTTGTTTATTTAATTGCTATTTTACTGCTTTATAATCTATTAGCCTAGTTTATTATAAATTGTTTAGATCTAATTGGTTCCCTAGCTCCTTGTGGATTCGATCTCTAAGTACTATAACTCGACCTCTTTTGATGAGAGTAACACTCTTTAGGGTAATTTGAGTGATATCAATCTTCCAATAAGTTACACCCCCAATCATGTTGTTAGTCGAGCAATAAACTTGCTCAATTAGGATTGCTATTTACTTTTAAACCCATAAAACAACAAATACCTAGAATTAATAACCTTACTAGATTTAATAGGTTTCCTAACTCCTTGTGGATTCGATCCCTAAGTATTGCAACTGAACCTCTTATTTGAGAGAGTAAATCACTCCTTATGGTAATTTGAGTGGTACCAAATTGGGCGCCATTGTCGGGGAGCTTTGATCGCCATTAGTTTTAGTGTTATTGATTCTTATTCTTTTCTCTACCCCCATTCTGACACAAAATTTTTTCTTGTGTTTTCAGGTACATGCCCAGCAGTACCAGAATCAACAAGGACAAACACCTGCTATTCTTAGAAGATCCTGCTCACTTGGAACGCACTATCCGCAAAGACCAATGTTCCACATCGATCGACGCAGCAGCTTTCACGTCGACTGATTCTCGCACCCAACCGCCGGCCGACACCCGACCTTCATCGTCGACCGATCTACATCGTTCGTCATCAATCGATACTACACCACGTACATCGATCGATCATCAGTCGCGAAACATGGTTGCGATTGTTTTTCTCAGATAGGACGAGAATGGAAACCTGTATGACTAGGATGGTCATCTGTGTGATGCAACAAGTCAGAAACTAGAGGCTCAGGGGAATGTAAACTCTGATACTGATGCTACAGGAGCTGCTCAACCTATAGAAGAGGCTGCTCAACCAAGGGCACTGGCTGACTACAATCGTCCAGATGAGTACTACGCCAACAGATCAGCTATTCGACTTCCAAAGATTCATAAGCAGAATTTTGAGCTGAAGCCTCAGTACTACACACTCGTGTCGCAGATACCCTACTCTGGGTTACCACACGAGCATCCTATGGACCATTTGGAGAGGTTCGAGGATCTTATCGCTGCTATTCGTATGGATTGAGTACCCGAGGACTACCTATTGTGCAAGCTCTTCAAGTATACTCTGACTGGAGAAGCGATGCACTGGCTTAAGCAGCTACCCACAGGATCTCTAACATCCTGGGCCGACATCAAGAATGCTTTTTTGCGAAACTTCTTTGATGAGGCACGCGCTGAAGACTTGAGGAGAAATATCGCTACATTCGCGCAGAAGACTGGAGAGTCTTTCAAAGATGCGTGTATCAGATTCAAGTTCTTCCAGCGAGACTTTGCACACCATGGATTCAACGAAGTGCAACTGCTGAGCACTTTCTTCAGAAGTATCGCCTTGAGGTATCAGATGGCTCTTGATACAGTTAACGAGGGAAACTTCAACACTAGGAATCTGGTGGAAGCTGTGAGACTGATAGAAAATCTAGCAAATAGCAGCAGCACCAAGAACACTGACTTTGAGGGGAAGAAGTCTGTTGCATCCCTATGGAAGGAACAGATGGACGAAGTTAGAGCAAAGTTAGATGTGGTTCATGTGCTTCTTAGGAAGCAAGTCTGCTCAGCTGAAGGAGAAGAGGCTGTAGACATGGAAGGAGAAGAAGATGTGAACTACATTGGAGGTACTGGATTTCAGAGGTCTGGAAACCAGGGTGGAAACAAAAACTTCTGTGGCAATGGTCAGTGGAGTAACCATAGTTCACAGTTCCAGAAACCTTTCAGCAACAACAACAGAGGCTATGGAAACTCATTATACCAGAATCCACCACCACAGACTCAGGAAAGCAAGATTGAAGCAATGCTTGACAGAGTTCTGGAAGGACAGCAACAACTCACTGTGGATTTCAATGGGAAGATAGATTCAGCCTACTACAGTCTGAACACAAGGATTGAGACCTTAGGGACTCAGGTGAGGAAGCTTGAAATGCAAATGGTTCAGACTGGAGACACTGTAAAGAGGCAAGAAGGCTTGGTTAGAGAGGCAGGAGTTGAGAAAGCAGAACACCACGTAAATGCCATCATAGATGATGATTTCTGGCAAGTGGTGAAGCATGTGAAGCTTGGAGAAGGAGATTTCGAAGTTGAAAGCTCCATGAGTTTTGACGGATCACATTTGTAACACTCCCGAACCGTCCTAAGCATAGGTCGACCCACCGGCCAACAATCAAACAAGAACATGACGGACGGGCGACCCACACCAAGGGTTGGAGATGAAAGGCCAACCGGCCAGCCAACAATCAAACAAGAACATGACTGACCGTCCAACCCAACACCATGGTCCGGAAGCGCTATGTGAGAAGCTAGGGACGATTCAGTCAGAGTCGCGAAATTTACTCCACGACCTTGACCAGTACATCCACTAACTCGTCCCGCTGCGTCAAGGCACAAGGCTTTGCAACCCGTACCTAGAGTTAGCGTTTTCCGTTAGATCGAGGCCTAAGGCTTTTCAACCCGTACTACGACCTAACATTGTCTTAGACTGGACTAGTCAAATATTAGAGTACTCATGATACGCATATAAAATGATTACTTTATTGATTTAAGAAATATTCATACATTGAATAATTCGAGACTGGGCCCGCCCTAATGCCAAATCGAACCAACTAAACAAATAACTCAATACCGTTTACAAAAGCCATGAAAATCTACACCGGCGGTCCTAAAGTCCAGCACCAAGCTATCCGATCATCCTTACCTAGACCTGCAAAAAGGACAACAGAGTTGGATGAGTAACCTAATGTTACTCAGTGAATTATGATCCCCATCTAACAAATACAACTCCTCGCTATCCCACCCCAAACAATCTAAAGCGAGAGGTTCACCTAATAGCACAATTCCATAACAACAAGCAATATCCAAAATACTCAGTGGATAATAATAGCAAGATAATTAACGATATGAAATCATAACCGCTAATGACTAGCTAACCACTTAAACTCAAACTCAACTAAATCTAGGGTTCAACAACCCTCTACAGTATCTACACTATAACTAGGGCCCTTTGTGACTTAGTGTTCCTCCTCTATCCTCGGCAATATCCTATCACCCTACCACAAAGGCCAGAAGAAGGAACTTTCAACCGAACGCGGTCCACAGTACAGTCGGGTCACCGCGCGACAGCCCCAGTACAGTCGGGCCACTGCCGGTTGTTACAAGATGAACGCGGCCCACAGTACGGTCGGGTCACCACGAGACAGCCCCAGTACAGTCGGGTCACTGCTGGTCACTACCCCGTCCGTGTAACCACTCAGCCATGGGCCATGACCCCGTCTCTCTGAGTGTTCTCGATCCAGCGAATAAGGGGTTTCCTTAAACCCACCGGGTACGAGGTCGAGGAAACACTAATCCACCTCAAACATGCCTAGCATGGTGGGTTACACACAAGCTATATGGCATCACACTCTAACTCTACAACACTAACAACAATATCATCACTAAACAACTCAACCAGTTAGTCACTCCCTTACCAAGAGCTGACTAACCTCAATCAACAAGCATTAATTAACAAGCAAGCATTCAACATTCGCTAACTAACCAATCAACCTAACCATTAGCATGCTACTATGATTCCCAAGTAATAACTAAGAATGCTATCAACTCAATCAACTAATACTCAACTATTAACTAGCAAACCGTTACTCAGTTAGAGCCGGCCTCCTGCCATGATCCAAGTTCCAAGTAACGGGAACCTGCATGAAAACAAGCCAGCAATCAATTGATCATAACTCACAGTGTTCTTTGCCGATAAGCAGCTGGTTGATCGGAGAGGACTTGGCCAAAACCTAATTGAGGACATGACTGGAGTGGACAAGACTGATCTTGTCTTGGACACAAGCTCGGCTTCACCATGAAGACACTAACAGGTCTGGACAGACTGATCTGGACTCGGACAGAACCTCCTTTAGCTTCTTGACAGTTCTTCGGACTTCCCGGCAGAGCATCGAGTAGAACTTCGAGTGGAACTGAAATAATATTGGACAGAACCTCCACTTGATTGTAGGAGAAAATGACTGGCTTGGACGGATTGAATTGGACAGAGCTTCCGCGTCACAATCGTAGAGAATCGCCGATTGGACAGAACTGGCCTTCTCGGTGAGAATCGACTATACTCTAAGTCGGCCACTTTGTTTCTATCTCCCTCTCTAGCAACGTTGACTTGCTTCCCATCCGAACTTATCTTCACTTGATTGATCTTCAGTTGGACAGAACCTTCCCTAGGCGCTGACTCGAAATCAATAGAGAACTGACCTCGAAAACTCTCTAAATCTATCGAAATAGCTCGGAATCACTTGCTTTCTTTTTCTACATTTCTCTCACGTTTTGAAATGGATTTGGACAGGTCTGGATGTGATGAAATGAGGAGGGGTCGTGGGGTATTTATAGGAGACACCAGCCAATCAGCTTCAGGTTGGTGGCAGCCCGTGTGTCGCTTCGCATGGCTCCGGACGCATGCACGGCGGCACCTCGTGCTCCACATGGCTGGCTGCATGTCCAGGACACATGCAGGATGCCACCACTCCCCACATATGTCAGGTTTCATGACTGGAACTCATGCAAGGCGCCACAGCATCACACACATGGCTGGCCGCATACTTCGGTTACATGCGCGGAGACACCTCGTGCTTGGTCAATACACCTCGTGCTTCTACATGTCAAGCTGCATGTGCAGCTTCCATGCACGTGTACACCTCCTCCTTGTGTTGACACTCAGCGGCTGATGTGATAGACAGAACGTCCTGCCCATATGCATAAAGACACCTTGAGCTTCTTGATCGGTTTACGCGATTTTTGACTCTTTTGGCATTTTTTCGTCCCACGATCAATCCCGATATTTTTCCGCTCCCGTTTTGATGAACTATATATTTTTAATAAACTCCAATCTGAACTCTGACCTTTGCGGTAAATATTTTCCGATCCTTCGGCTTCATCGAAACCTTCCATAATACCGAAATTAGGGTTTTCGTCTAATTTCGGGTTTTCCTGTCGTGCTTTGATCCTGTTGTGCTTGCTTCCAAAACTTCCATCTGATCAATCTAAGACATTTTTAAACCATGGCCTAGTGGCATACTTGACTCATGGTTCAAACAAGAACAATCTGATCGCCCGCAACTCGACCACCACAAAGATACTCGACCATTCTTTCTTTTCTTTTTTTTAACGGGTTTCTACAACATTGGTGTCGATCGATGTCAATGGTACACATCGATCGACAGACCATGACGAAGATCGATCGGCAGATCACTCTCGACAACGATCGACGTCATCTGCTAAATCGACAGCGGAGTGTAGTGCAGTTCGAATCATGACTCATGAGGAATTCGCAGTAAAACATCCTCACCCACCCTCCCCTATCTACGTCAAAATCGATCGACCGCATGAGCCAGCCGTCGACCGACAGAGAGAGACCGATATTGATCGACTTCCCCTCACCTTCCATCGATCGAAGAGCACCTCTCACCTACCGAGTGCGGTTACCATCTATTCATAGTGACCAAAACAACGCACTCAGACCACCACCTAAACCTTAGCAAACCCACCAGAACCTACAACCAACCATTCAGACACTACACAAGCGCCTATGCAAATAGATGAGGCAACTGAAGGAAGAAGGTTAAGGAAAAGGAAGGAAAAGATTCCTAAGAACCTTAAGAGGGAAGCTAATGAGAAGGAGATGGATGGTTTCACTAAGAGAGTCCTTAGAATCCCAGCAGAGAAACCTTTTGATGAAGTTTATTTCACACATAGGTTGTGGATGTTCTTCAGAGAGACTAAGGAGACTAACGAGGACATTAGGAGAATGTTTCATCATGTTAGGGAAAGGATGAAACTAAAGATCACATTGAAGAAGAAGAGTGATCCCGGGAAGTTTGCAATACCATGTGTCATGAAGGGTATTGAATTTCCCCATGCACTTTGTGACACAGGAGCATCAGTCAGCATACTACCTACGGTTATGGCAGACCAGCTGGGTCTGAAAATAGAGCC
The DNA here is from genome assembly GCF_020379485.1 of Brassica napus. NCBI lineage: Eukaryota > Viridiplantae > Streptophyta > Magnoliopsida > Brassicales > Brassicaceae > Brassica > Brassica napus. Next base: position 16,737,361 of record NC_063434.1, read on the forward strand.
CTCATCAGAATCTTTCACATTCGTGGACCTTTCAGAAAGAAGCTCAGGAGGCATCATGAGAGACCTTGAGGTACATATTGGTAATGCCCTTGTCCCATGATATACCATGAATTTCACCCACTTTTTGTCATGGTATATAAGAGTTTTAAGATCAATGCACTACGTTTTAGAGTCTTTTCAAAGCAATTACAGGTTCAGTTACTTGATGGAAGGAAATGATGCTTTTGGGACACGTTAGAGTACTTTTACGCGTATAGCATCGCCAATACAAATCGATCGACAGCCTTTCAGCGCCATCGATCGATATCGGATCACTCGAGGATTAATCATGAAATTAGAAGATTTCATTTCTTAAAAGTTTATGATCTGCAACTTAAACCCTTAGCCGCCTGTGAGGCTATATGTAGGGTTTCGTATCATTTTAGAGGCAGACTTGCCCAAAGACCTAGAGTGGAGAAGAAGCATTTTGGCTACCATTTGGAGAGCTTAGAAATGGAGAGATAGATCTGAGACTGCATAACAGAGAAGATCTTGAACTCCTTTATTTCTATTTCTCTTACTTTCTGTGTTTAAGTATTTCATTTGAGTTTTATTCATACCATCATGATTTTGTCTCTCATGAATATGTCTGAGTAAACCCAATTGTTAGATTTAGGTTTCTCATAAAGGTTGAAAACATGTGCTGCTAATAAGACTGTTAAAAAGGTGTTTTGATTGTTCTTTCATGCTTGTTGAGCTTAATGCTAAAATTAGGATTGATCACCCTCATTTTAGATCTTAGGATTAATTGAGATAACCAGCCGTTACCCTCAATACCTGAAATAGCCAGTGTGATCTAACTGACTAGATAGCAACGAGAGTTGGTCTAGAAGGTTAGAGAACAGATTCAAACTCGCTCGCAGTGCTTGCTAGAAGAACCATCGATCGACGCGTCGACCGATTGTTTGAAAGGTGTATTGATGATGTCCTTATAAGACCATCGATCGACTCTTTCTCGATATCAATAAACGACATTTGAGATCCGAGATCTAGTAAAGAAAACTTATCTGGTTTTACCATTGTTTGAGTTCAAAAACCATCAAACCCTTTAGTCTAAACTAAGTTACATACCTTTCATACCTGAGAATTTTCCTAAGTCTAGCTGTTTTCCATCCTTGAAACAACTTCAACTTAAACCTCCGAACAATTGCCTTGTTCGATTCTTCATTTACTGCTTTTAAACAAACAAACCTTTCAGTCTATATTTATTTCTAATCTTTTAGATCTTTTGATTAATCCTAGAGTCCTTGTGGATTCGATCCCTAAGTACTACATCTGAACCTCTTATTTGAGAGAGTAATTCACTCTTTAGGGTAATTTGAGTCATATCAAATTTGGCGCCGTTGCCGGGGACTCTTTCTTGTTACCAATAGATTTAAATTATAATTTAGTATAGACTTGTTACGAAAAAACTTGCTAAGTTTTCTTTCTTTCTCTGTCTACACAGACACTAGAGAATGGAGAACATAGGATTTAGCCAAGAATCCATAGACAAAGATGGAATGTTATCGAGCGACGTAGAGCCCGAAGAATCAACCGACACGGAGCTGCCGACATCGATCGACATCGCCCAGCCGGAAGCAGGTAAGTCCTCTCCTACCGAGCTTATTAATGAGGAAGTAGTCCAAACTGAACCAATAGGTCAAATGAGCAATGCAACTAGCCAAACTAAACAGGGGACTGAAATCCCTGTTAAGATAAATCCCACCTTAACAAGAGATGAAGAGATAAAATTGCCTATGCAAGACTACCTAGACCCTGGTAGAACCTTTTCCAATAGGTCCGCTATTAAAATACCATGAGACGATACCAAGAAATCGAAGTTTTACGCAGATTACTACTGTATGGTTTGTCGAAACCCATTCCGTGGATCTCTTTCTGAGCACCCACAAGATCACATCGAAGGTTGGGAATAATTAATTCTAGATGAATATAATCGTTGCAAACTATTCTCATTTTCCCTAAAGGGAGATGTTATCAGATTGCTAAACTGTTAAGCAGAAGGATCACTTACATGTTGGAAAGAGATTAGAAACGCCTTCCTAAAGAAATTTTTCGATGATGATTGCTATTGGGAAGTGAGGAGACAAATCTTTACATTCCGCCAAGATCCACGTGAATCGTTTAAGAACGCCTGGGGAAGATTCAGCGGTTATGAACTTGAATGCCTCCATCATGGTTATTCAGAACCACAACTCCTTAACATCTTCTATGGAGGTGTTAACTTGAGCTACAAAACCACACTCGCACGGCAAGTGAAGGAAATTTCGTCACTAGGATTCCCAAAGATGCCAGACGCCTTATCAAAAATATAGCAACGGGAAAATCCTATGAAAAGATGGATGAAGAAATTGGAAATTCGATAAATTCAAAAGAAAATTCAGATTTGGAAGAGATCAAGAATTCCCTAAATTCACTCCACTCTTTCCTTCAGAATCAACACCGATCTGATATAGCCCAGATCGAAGAAGATGCCTTGTCTGATACGGAAAATCAATTAGAAGAAGAGATAAGCCATTCAGACCCCTATTCCATATTTAACGTTGATAGTTTCACCCAAACCTATGACATTTCTGTGAAATCACGCACAGGAAAGGAGAAGTTCAATATCAGACAAGCACTTACTGGGAACCGTAAAACAAAGTCAGATTTTTACGGAAAAATAAATATGGTTTACGTAAAGTTAATAGAGAAAGCAGATTCTTTGAGTGAACTTATCCGAAAATTAGAAAGTCAAGTAGCTGAAATTGTGACTGCCATTAAAAGAGAAACAGGACGCCTTCCCAGGAGAACTGATTTAAATCCGAGACGTCAAGTCAGTGCTGTACTGTTGCATAGCGGAAAACATCTCGCGACAAACACGAAGAACAACACCGAAATTGGTAATTATGCCTATGCTGATGAAACATGCAAGAGTGATTCTCAGCCTATACTTCTTGATGACCCTCACCTAAAACCTTCTTGTGAAAACGAGAAGTCTACCGCTGAAAATAATAAGGAAAAGACTATAGACTTAGAAATAGAAGAAGATTCGGAAATTGAGGCCGAAATCGATCGGCAGTATGCTACCCACGTCGATCGACTGGTGGAACCTATCGGCGATCAAAATTTGAATAACCCTATTGATCGACGCCCTACTCTACCCGAACCAACTATTGAAAGAGTCTATAGAACCCTACCCCCGTTTTCCTCCTAAATCCAGACTAAGAAATCATTAGAATACGCAATCTGCAAGAAAGCATTGGATAAAATTATTGTGGAAATGCCCCTTAGTGATGCTATGAGAATAGCACCTTCAATTAAGAAGTATGTGAAGGATATGACATCCCCAAACTATCCAATTGCAGAACAAAGCGTGATGATGTTGTCGGAAGAAGTAAGTGCAATATTTCAAGGAGAACTTTAGCCAAGAGACTTGATCCTGGTAGTTTCGTCCTGGATTGCAATATACAAAACACGCGTTTTCCCCGATCACTATGTGATCATGGCTCTAGCGTAAATCTTATGCCTTACTCCATCGCAGTGACCTTAGGATATGACGAGTTCATGACAACTCCGATAACCTTAGTTCTAGCTGATCGATCTATCAGGGTACCTGAAGGAATTCTCGAAGACGTACTCGTGAAAGTTAATAACTGCTTCATACCTACGGATTTCGTCGTTTTAAAATACAGACAAGAACCAAAAGACCCCCTCATTCTGGGTCGACCGTTCCTAGCTACGGCTGGAGCGATCATAGATGTGAAGGAAGGACGTATAAATTTGAACATCGGGGACATCTGAATGAATTTTGATATGGAAAAGCTAATCCAGCGACCCTTGATAGATGACCACGCCTTCTATGTGGAAGACGTCTCTGAGCTAGAAAAGGAATCTTTCATAGACATGTGGTCAGGCGACCCCTTAGAAAATGCTCTTACTCATGTAGAAAGTGAAATCTTCAGCATAGATAACAGAACAGACGATTACGTGCGACTGATGGATGCAAGTATCGAGGTTACGAACATCGAAGAAGATGATGACTCAGACATTATCATCGGTCGATACCTCAGAGAGGCCGTCGATCGACAACCATCTTCATTATCTAATTGGTCCAAAGACAAAGCACGAAAAGTTGAGCTAAAACCCCTTCCCAGTGGTCTCAAATATGCATTTCTTTACGAAAAATCCTATCCTGTTATTGTCAACGCCAATCTCACTAGTGGAGAACTTGCGTTATTACTAAATAAACTACACAAATACAGGAAAGCAATCAGGTATTCTCTCGATGATATTCCTGGTATTTCTTCTGATCTTTGCATGCACCGTATCCATTTGGAAGACGACGCAAAAACGTCAGTAGAACAGCAAAGGAGTTTAAACCCGAATCTAAAGGAAGTAGTCAAAAAAGAAATTATTAAACTCCTAGATGCTGGAGTTATCTATCCTATCTCGGATAGTAAATGGGTAAGCCCCGTACATGTTGTACCCAAAAAGGGAGGTATTACAGTAGTGAAGAACGAAAACGATGAACTCATCCCGACTCGTACCATAACTGGACATCAGATGTGTATCGACTATAGGAAATTAAATGCCGCTACTAGGAAAGATCACTTTCCCCTACCCTTTATTGGTCAAATGCTGGAGCGTTTAGCTAATCACCAGTATTATTGTTTCCTTGATGGATATTCCTGATTCTTCCAAATTCCCATACATCTAGATGATCAAGAAAAGACGACCTTTACATGCCCCTATGGAAAATTTGCGTATCGCAGAATGTCATTTGGACTTTGTAATGCTCCCGTCACTTTCCAACGTTGCATGATGTCAATCTTTACAGACATGATCGAAGACTTTATGGAAGTCTTTATGGATGACTTTCAGTCTATGGATCGAATTTTAAGAGTTGCCTCGATAACTTATGCTAGGTATTGGAAAGATGCGAAGAAAAGAATCTTTTCCTAAATTGAGAAAAATGCCATTTCATGGTTAACGATGGCATTGTTTTAGAACATAAGGTTTTTGCGGGAACCGAAATTTGCACTGTCGATTTCCGTTTAAATAAGGAAACTAGAAAAACTCTAATTTTCCAGAGGACCCGGATATTTGCTAATACCACACGTCAAGCAATCAGAAAACGAGAATAACAACGATAAGGTATAAGAAATCGAAAAGAGAGCAAAATAGATCTTATTCCGAGTTTGCGTATGAGCGTTTACAACAAGATATAAGCATGGGCTCGAGAGCTGTCGGCGAGATTCCTAGTTCTAGGAACCCTAAGATGGCTAAACCTAATTGAGTCGCAGCGCGAAATAACAAAAACATAAAGTTGCCTAAATTGCTCTAAGTGCTAAGTCTATGAAAAAGTTTTTCCCTCATTCTCGCCTAAGACTCCTTATATACTCGCTCTAAGGTCGGTTTACGCTTTTACTCTTCTGCCCTTAAGCCGTCATAGAATAAAATGGAGATATTCTATTTTTTCCAATCTTCGTAATTATCCTCAAAATTTCGTATTTATCCGCGGCAACTTGACATTTATCCTTCCTTGCGCACCAAGCGTAAACCGTGCTACGGTTTATGGGCTCTTGGTTAAGAAATCGTAGGGTGGGCCTCGAGTCTTGTTTTAGGTCCCTTTGGGTCGTCTTCCGACTCAAAGCATTTACTGCGACTTCTTTCGATAAAGAACGAACTTTCCGCGGTTTTAGTCCGCAAAGTTTGATCGACGATTTAGAATAGCGGAAAACATGAACCGAGTACGCTACGGTCTTTGGGAGATAGCATCGAAGGTTTGACGAGAATGCATGGACTGGTGTCGGATCGACGTTTCGGAAGAGCTCGGTCGCTACGTACGTAGCGACCGAGCTTCAACTCGAGCTCGGTCGCTATATAGCGACTGAGCGCTACGTAGCGACCGAGCTTCGACTCGAGCTCGGTCGCTATATAGCGACTGAGCGGGACGAGTGCTCGGTCGCTATGTAGCAACCAAGCTTGGCGGAGCTCGATCGCTACGTAGCGACCGAACAGGACGAATGCTCGGTCGCTACGTAGCGACTAAGCGGGATGGACGCTCGGTCGCTACGTAGCGTCCGAACCGGACGGACGCTCCGTCGCTACGTAGCAACCGAGCGGGACGGACGCTCGGTCGCTACGTAGCGACCGAACCAGACGGACGCTCGGTCACTTTGTAGCGACCGAGCTTTGGCTTGAGCTCGGTCGCTACGTAGCAACCGAGCTTTGGCTCGAGCTCGGTCGCTATGTAGCGACCGAGCGGGATGGACGCTCGGTCGCTACGTAGCGACCGAGCTTGGTTCGAGCTTGGTCGCTACGTAGCGACCGGACAGCATGCATGTGCGGTAGTTTGCGCAATGACCGAGCTTGGTTTGTCCGTGTTCCGATTGTGATACTCGAACTTATCCGTACTTGGTTTGGGTATGTTTACCATAGCTTATGCTTGATCTAAATGAAGTTTGAGATGAAACTTTATCTCGAAAAGCTATGTTGCGGAGAGTCATACTTATATATTGCGGAGATTTGGACGTTAACTTCGCCGTGACCATTTTTGACCCCAACAGTTAGCCCCCCCAGCCCGTTAGAATCGTGTATTTCCAGCGAGATTCTAACGCGTGGTATGGCGAGTTCGGACGAGATTGGTGTATTTGGGCGAAGTTCGTGTCCGAAAATCTGCAAGTAAATAGTAATTCCTCATGCCTATAAGAAGGGAGGTAACTTCTTCACAATTTTTGTTTTCTCAAAGATTTCCCTTAAGAAAACTCTCTTTCTTTCTCTCTATCCTTTCCTTCTATTTTCCCAAAAGAGGAGTAGAATGTCGAGTAAGAAAAAAATTGCGAGGAAAGGGTCTTCGTCCATAAGTTCTCATGAAGAGCTTCTTGTTCCGAAGATAGAGTTTGTGCCTCACTCGGTATATCCCGCCGAGAATGAGGCATGGTGGGTTGCACATTACAGTTCGATGACTCCTACCAAAGAGAAGTCGTTCCCGGTCCTCACCCATCGTGCAGTCGAGGAAGGGGCACCAAGCAGGAGTACCGACGAGTTCCTCGAGATCATGCGGTCGTTCTACCGCATTTCGAGCACGGTGGAGTTCCGGGTTCCTCGTCGAGGGGAACGCGCTGATAACCCCCCAGAGGGTTATTTTACTTGCTACGAAGCGTTCGTAGTGCCTTGTCGCTTGTGGTTCCCGATTACCGAAATCGTCGTCCGAGTGTTGGACCGTTTCGAGATGGCGATAAGCCAGCTGAATCCCCTTGCCATTCAGCACCTCATTGGAATCCTGATCCTAAGCTACGAGCACGGTCTCTCCCTACAGCTCGTCAAGGATAAGGACAAGTATAGGGTTCCTCAGATCTTCATGTCGGTGGTTAAGAGGTTTATCTCCAACTTTAACTCGTGGAAGAAAATTTTCTTCTTTGTTCGTATAGACGCTGCGTCTGTCGAAGAGAGTTGTATCCCACTGCTCCAGAGGTTGCCGAATGATCGTCCCTTCATCAACCCGCTTGCCCCGTTCCCCGAGGATATCATTGAAGTGAGGGATCTTCTTAGGAATGGTCCATTTTTCTGGACTTCCTTTACGCCGAAACGAGTTCGGAAGGCGCTAAGGTTTGTGTATCCCGATCCTGCAGAAACGGGGAACGACTCCGAGTCCGATGATCAGAGTCCCAACGCTGACCCAATGCTGTGACGGGGTGGAACTCTTCAAAGGGGAAGGATATCGATCTTGGTGACATAGAGTTTTTGACGGATGATTCTATGCTTCCATGATGGGATCCAGACCTTGCTTATGGCGACGGAAGCGGTTCTAGCGAGGTTCCTATTCCAGACTTCGATGATTTCTTCGCTGGTCTACCCTCGGGCTTCGACGTTGCTCCGCCTACGAATGAATCAGGGAGGACGAAGGTCATCGCGGAAGGGTCTCGCATTATCAGCGGGGTTAGATTTTTTCGAAAATTTAGGTGATTGCCTAGGTGTTTCTTTTTCTGCTTATAACGTGTTAATCGGTTTCGCAGGGTCTTAACTTGCTTGGCTCGGCCATTGAGGCGAGCCATAGGGAAGCTATGGTATATCGTTTTAAAGCGGAGAAAGCGGAACGAGATCTCGCTCGCGTGAAAGGTGAGATGTTGGAGCGAGATGCGCAACTTGCTCGCGATTATGCGCGGGCTGTCCGTAAGGCGGAAAGGAAGGGCAAAAGGGAGATCGTTGAGATGATGAAGACTCGTGCCTCTCAGTTCCAGGTCGAGTATGGGAACCTCAAGGACGCCTTTACCTCGGTGGGTGATTTCCGTGAGTGCCGTGGTTCAGTCGGAAGTCTTTGGAGGACGCAAGCCGACGACTACGTGTTCGAGAAGGAAATGAGCTTGATGAAGAGCGGCATGAACGAACATGCTCACGCTGAGGCGCTCATTCCCTCGATCGACGGGAAGATCCAAGGGTTCTGGGATCCCATCCCGGTTTCCCCTGATACTGAGGAGGTTGCGACCGGGTTTCCCGATGGTGGCGAGGAAGGGGATCGTCCTACGGATGCGTTCGGTGTTTCGTTGTACGGGGACTTTTACTTTGGACCATGAGAGGTGGAGTGATCATTGAGAGGGAGGCGCTGGTCTATCCGTTCTATGTTTGTGGCCGAATGTGGCCTTTAATTCGAGAGATTGTATGGGCCTGTTTTGGCCGTTTTATTGTTTATCGGGACTGGCCGTTGGTGGCTTTGAATCTCTACCGCTTTACGCGGTTTTATATATATGAGTTGTCGTCTCATATTTAATTCCGATGAGATATTCAATATGTTGGTTCGTTCGTGATTTTTCGTAGAAGATATACTTATTCTTACGATTTTTGGGAACGTTGAGGTGTGAACGGAGAGACATGGTTTAAGATCTCGTATCATTTAGATATCATGTCTTGATATGTTTGAGACCAATGTGATGGGTTTAGGGCAAGACCTAGGTTTACTTTCGGTTTAAGGTTTGTGCGGTGACTAGCCGGCTATCGTTTTTCCTTTTGTGATTTCTTCCTGATTTGTAACGATTTAAAGTCCGCGATAGGTTCTCGGCTTATACGACTTGTATGGTACGAATCGAGCATCTTCTCAGAGGCAATTTTTAAGTCAACTGGAAGTGCTAAACCAAAATTTCGGATTTTTGTTGTAGCGCGTTTTCGTCCTTGTGTTGGACGTTTGAAGATCAAAAGAGTGATCGAATTGCATTTGTTTAAGACGGCTGGCGTGTTTGTCGGGGCCAATCAACGAACGGGGTGTAAGGTTTTGGTGGTCGCGTTCGGACAATTTGTTCGCATCATCTTCGAATTTTAACTTTGCGATGTCTCGTAGTTGTTTCGAGGACTATACGTGTACCTTTAAGTGTTGAAGGATGATTATTTTGCGATTTTGGGCCGGATGAGGCCGCTGACAAGAGTTTTAACGTTTCCATGCATGTCCTGAAACTTTTTGCGTTAACTGAAGCGTAAGCGTTTTCAATAAAAAGGAGTAATGTAAATTGTAGTAAAAGTTTTTGGAATTTCTAAAAACTTGATAACAATAATGCATCTTTCCTATGTGGGAGTATACGAGTATACGCACCCACTCCCCCCCCCCTTTTTAGAGAGGGGGATAGCTGAACTCGTCTTTCGACGAGCTGCCTACGTACCCCCTTCGAAGAACAAGTCATCTCGTAGTTCTGTTTCATGCCGCGAGCGTTTTTTACTCGGCGGTAGTCGCCGTGCTGACCGCCTTGACCATGTCGATCGTGGCCGGGTTAATGCTATTTTCCGGATATCCCGGTTGAGTGTAGCGTCGGCTTCGGACTCGTGTTGAGTTTCGACGTCCGATGCGTTTGCGTCGGCAGACGATGTTAAATCGTCTTTCCTTGGGGCGTTTTTGGCCGAAGATTGATCTATCTTCGTGCGTTTGCGATTTGCTGTTGCAGAGGTCGTGATTTGCATTAACTTGTAATCTGCAAGGAAGCATAGCCGCGACTGTTTTTGACATCCCCAGATAGCCGCGACTCCGCTTGGGGTTGGGAATTTGAGACCCAGGTGGTAGGTTGACGGAACTGCTTGCATGGCATTGAGCCATGGAGTTCCCATGATCACGTTGTAGATAGTGGGATGATCGACTACCGCGAACTTGATGATTTTCGTGATCTCCTTGGCCATGACTGGCAACTGGATTGATCCAAGAGTCATCGATACTTCGCCTGAAAAACCCGTGAGCGGTTTCGGCGTCGGAATTACTTCTCCGAGTTCGATGCTCATTCGATTGAGGGTGTCGCGGAAGATTACGTTGACCGTGCTTCCCGTGTCGATGAGTTCCCTTCCGACTTCTAGGTTTCGTATGACGAGATCTATGACGATGCCGCCAGCTTCCTCCTTTGTGAAGGTGATCGAGGAATTTTGGCCATCTCAAGGAGAAGACCAGGTAGGCCAGTTTGCACTTGACTCTGCCTTCCGCTGGTAAGCCTTGATGGCCGAAACACTATTGTTACAGTATTGCAATCCTCCGATGATCATGTTGACTCTGCGACGATTGTTATCATTCCCCTTATCATCCGGCCTCCTGCCGCGTTTATCCCTGGGCTGGTTTCGTTGAGGGGATTTCTCAGTGGGCGGATTTCTGTTCTTCTTTGGAGGGCGATCGGAATCGAGGATGAGATCTTTGACGCTGGTTACTTTTGAGAGCTCTCCAGCGAGTAGCTTCGCGGCCAGCCTTGCTCCCAAGACTTTGCAGTTGGTCGTGGAGTGTCCTCGGGACTGGTGGAACTCGCAGAAGGTGTTTTCGTCATATCCTTGATTGCGAGTCCACGTATTACCCGTGGTTCGGGCTTGGTCTGAATTGATCGCGTAATTATGCGCTCCTTGGAGATCTTCCCCCTCGTGATGGACATATTTGTCGTTACGAGAGTTCTTCTTTTTTGCTTTCGGATCTACATCTTTCGAGGATGGTCTTGTCGACTTATGTTTTTGAGACAAAACTTTAGTTTCTTCCTCGATTATGATGTAGTCCGTTGCCTTGTGGAGGGCGTCCTGGATCATCCGCGGTTTGTCGAGAGTTATCCATTTTCTGAATTTCGACTTGTACCAGAGCGTCTTTATGAGCGCGTCGATAACTACTTTGTCGCTTATCCCGCTGATCCTGGACATCACCAGCTTGAATCGGCTGATAAACTCGCAGAGGGGTTCGTCTTCCCTCTGGGATAGACTCCAGAGATTAACATCGGAAGTTTCTCTATCTATGAACATAGAGTATTGTTTGAGAAATTATGATGCGAGCTGTCGGAAACTCCCGATAGAGTTTCGCTTAAGGCGTGCAAACCATTCGAGATCTGTTCCTTCTAGATTCTCGACGAACAGGCGGCAATAGTCGGCATCTTTTTCGCCATCCTTCAGTCTCGCTCTTCCCATCGTAATGTGGAAAGCCTGAAGGTGCGCTTTTGGATCGGTCGTACCGTCATACTTTGGTACTTTGATCTTTCCCGGATCGGAAACCCTCATATCTGAGATGCGAGTGGTGAAGGGGGTCTTCCGGCCCCTTCCAGCAGCCTGTCGATCTCGGGGGCAGCGCTAGTAGCATGATGGATTTGAGACTTTACGGCTCTTACTTCTGCCGCAGTCTTGGTGATGTAGTCGTGAAGATCGCAGATATCCAGCGTCTCGTCAGTAAAATTCTGAGTCTGTCGGCGTTTACTGCGAATGAGCTCGGTTTGCTTTTCAGCCAGCTCTTCTTGTTCATTCCAATAGATGATTTCCTCCTCTTCCGTCATTTGTTTGTCGAACGGAGAGCTTTCACGAGCAGATCGGCTTCTGGTCCTTCTTGGATGTCTGTCGACGTTCTCATCGGTGTCGTTGGAGACATCGCTAGGATCCAGGTCAATGCGTTCGACTTTGTTATCCTCCGAATCCTTTGCAGGAGGCGGAGGACTTTTGGGGTTCCCCTTTTCGACGGGAGATTTCTCGCTAGGGTTTTGACCCGAAGGTCGTTCCCGCGCAACTCCAGATCTGTCGAGTGAGGTAGCGAAGTCGAGTCGTTTCCCGCGAACTTTAGTGGTTCCGCGGGGGCGGATTGCTCGAGTCCTTGCCGTTAAGGTTTCAACCTGTTTGGTTAAGGTGCTCACGAGCTTGTCATGTTCTTCCGACCTTTTTTCATAGGTGGCGAACATCTTTTTAAACTCCTCGAGCGCCGCGGCGTTGGCTGGTGCGTTGGCCGCGGATACGTCCGCTGCTGGAGTTTGGATATCGGTGCCGCTGCCTCCGTTAAGAGGAGTCTGCACGTTATCTGCGTCGTTAGTTGACGTGTCTGATTGAGCGTGATCTGGCTTTTGCGGGTTAGATTGATCCGTATCCCCCTCCTTCTAGAGCTAAACTGTGGGAACCGAAATTCGCACTGTCGATTTCCGTTTAAATAAGGAAACTAGGAAACCCATAATTTCCCAGAGGACCCGGATATCTGCTAATACCACATGTCAAGCAATCAGAATACGAGAATAACAACGATAAGGTATAAGAAATCGAAAAGAGAGCAAAATAGATCTTATTCGAGTTTGCGTATGAGCGTTTACAACAAGGTATAAGCATGGGCTCGAGAGCTGTCGGCGAGATTCCTAGTTCTAGCAACCCTAAGACGGCTAAACCTAATTGAGTCGCAGCTCGAAATAACAAAAACGAAAAGTTGCCTAAATTGCTCTAAGTGCTAAGTTTGCTCTGAAAAAGTTTTTCTCTCATGCCTCTCGCCTAAGAGTCCTTATATACTCGCTCCAAGGTCGGTTTACGCTTTTACTCTTCTGCCCTTAAGCCGTCATAGCATAAAATGGAGATATTCCATTTTTTCCGATCTTCGTAATTATCCTCAAAATTTCGTATTTTGTCCTTGGAAACTTGACATTTATCCTTCCTTGCGCGCCAAGCGTAAAACGTGCTACGGTTTACGGGCTCTTGGTTAAGAAATCGTAGGGTGGGCCTCAAGTCGTGTTTTAGGTCCCTTTGGGCCGTCTTCCGACTCAAAGCGTTTACTGTGACTTCTTTTGATAAAGAATGAACTTTCCGTGGTTTTAGTCCGCAAAGTTTGATCGACGATTTAGAATAGCGGAAAAAATGAACCGAGTTCGCTACGGTCTTCGGGGGATAGCATCGAAGGTATGACGAGAATGCATGGACTGGTGTCGTATCGACGTTTCGGAAGAGCTCGGTCGCTACGTAGCGACCGAGCTTTGGCTGGAGCCCGGTCGCTACGTAGCGACCGAGCGGGATGAGCGCTCGGTCGCTACGTAGCACCCGAGCGGGACGGACGTTCGGTCGCTATGTAGTGACCGAGCTTGGCTCGAGCTTGGTCGCAACGTAGCCACCGGACAGCGTGCATGTATGGTAGTTTGCGCAATGACCGAGGTTGGTTTGTCTGTGTTCCGATTGTGATACTCGAACTTATCCGTACTTGGTTTGGGTATGTTTACCATAGCTTATGCTTGATCTAAATGAAGTTCGAGATGAAACTTTATCTCGAAAAGCTATGTTGCGGAGAGTCATATTTATATATTGCGGAGATTTGGACGTTAACTTCGTCGTGACCGTTTTTGACCCCAACAGTTTCCGCCTCTGGTATAGAGGTAGATAGAGCTAAAATCGAGGTGATGACCGGTCTACCAGCACCCAAAAATGTAAAAGACGTGCGAAGTTTTCTCGGACACGCCGGCTTTTACAGGAGGTTTATACAATACTTCAGCAAGATTGCTAGACCTTGGAATAACCTCTTGTGCAAGGAAGTAAAGTTCGATTTTACCCCATAATGCATGAAAGCTTTCGATGATTTAAAAAAAATCCCTTATATATGCCCCCGTCATTCATGCCCCGGATTGGAATCTTCCTTTCGAGATCATGTGCGATTCAAGTGATTTTGCGATAGGAGCAGTTTTAGGCCAAAGGAAAGATAAAAAGCTGCATGCTATCTACTATGCCAGTCGTACGCTTGATGAAGCACAACAGAATTATGCAACAACAGAATAAGAACTACCCGTAGTCTATGTATTTGAAAAATTCCATCAATATTTAATTGGCACACATGTGATAGTTCACACTGACCACGCTGCCATTAAATATTTAATGCAAAATAAATATGCAAAACCCCAACTCATACGCTGGATTTTACTACTCCAAGAATTTGATATTGAAATTAAAGATAAACGAGGAGTAGATAATGGAGTCGCTGACCATCTTTCTCGAATCAGAATAGAGGATAACGTCCCTATATACGTTTTCTTCCCAGCAGAGAACATTGCACAAATAGACACATCTTTCGTAGGTCAAATATCTCTCACTACCAATGAGAGATTGATCGATGCGAAGAAACACATATCGGTAGATTTAAGTAGTAATACATCGATCGATAGCGACAGTATCGAAACACCTCGATCCCCTAGTAACCACAATCACGGCACCTCGTCTATATAAATAAACATTTGAATAGAAGTTAACGTTGTGGGTGATAAGACAAATCTACCACATGATGAAAAATCGCAACAAGAGGTGCACGCAATTGGTAGAAACTCAAAAGATCGACCCTGGTATGCTGATATATGTGGGAACCGAAATTCGCACTGTCGATTTCCGTTTAAATAAGGAAACTAGAAAAATCCTAATTTCCCAGAGGACCCGGATATCTGCTAATTACCACACGTCAAGCAATCAGAACACGAGAATAACAACGATAAAGAATAAAAAATCGAAAAAGAGAGCAAAGAAGATCTTATTCCGAATTTGCGTGTGAGCGTTTACAACAAGGTATAAGCCTGGGCTCGAGAGCTGTCGGCGAGAATCCTAGTTCTAGTAACCCTAAGACGGCTAAACCTAATTGAGTCGCAGCTCGAAATAACAAAAACGGAAAATTGCCTAAATTGCTCTAAGTGCTAAGTTTGCTCTAAAAAAGTTCTCCCCCATGCTCCTCGCCTTGGACTCCTTATATACTAGCTCCAAGGTTGGTTTACGCTTTTACTCTTCTGCCCTTAAGCCATCATAGCATAAAAATGGAGATATTCCATTTTTCCCGATCTTCACAATTATCTTCAAAACTTCTGTATTTATCCGCGGAAACTTGACATTTATCCTTCCTTGTGGGCCAAGCGTAAGCCGTGCTGCGGTTTACGGGCTTTTGGTTAAGAAATCGTAGGATGGGCCTTGAGTCGTGTTTTAGGTCCCTTTGGGCCGTCTTCCGACTCGACACGTTTACTACGAATTTTCCGCGGTTTCTAATCCGCGAAGTTTGATCGATGAGTTGGAATAGCGAAAAACATGGACTGAGCTTACTACGGTCTTCGGGAGATAGCATTCGAAGATTTGACGAGAATGCATGGATTGATGTCTGTCGATGTTCGGAAGAGTTCAATCGCTACACAGCGACCGAACTTCGGCTCGAGCCCGGTCGCTACGTAGCGACCGAGCGGAACAAGCGCTCGGTCGCTACGTAGCGACCGAGCTTTGGCTTGAGCTCGATCGCTACGTAGCGATCGAGCGGGACGATCGCTCGGTCGCTACGTAGCGACTGAGCTTGGCCGAGCTCGGTCGCTACGTAGCGACCGAGCTTTGGCTTGAGCTCGGTCGCTACGTAGCGACCGAGCGGGACGATCGCTCGGTCGCTACGTAGCGACCTAGCTTGGCCGAGCTCGGTCGCTACGTAGCGACCGAGCGGGACGATCGCTCGGTCGCTACGTAACGACCAAGCGGGAGGATCGCTCGGTCGCTACGTAGCGACCAAGCTTTGGCTCGAGCTCGGTCGCTACGTAACGACCGAGCGGGACGAGCGCTAGGTTGCTACGTAGCGACCGAGCGAGACGGACGCTCGGTCGCTACATAACGACCAAGCTTGGCTCGGGCTTGGTTGCTACGTAGCGACCAGACGGCGTGTATGCGCGGTAATTACGCAGCGACCGAGTTTGGTTTTGTTTGGTTTGAATCTTCAAGGATACTTCTTCGTAAAAACTTCGTATTGGTTATATTTTATGAAAGTTGTATCCTTCTTTTTACTATCTCTTTCGGAAATACGATCTCCGAGGATTTTCGGGTGGTAATTCCGTCATAACCGTTTTTAACCCCAACAGTTAGCCCCCCAGCCCTTTAGGATCATGCGTCGTAGGATCCTAGCGTGCGGTTAGGCATGTTTGGCAAGTTAGGCGTGTTGGATGGAATTATTATCCGAAAGTCCGAGCTTGAATAGTAAATCCTCATGCCTATAAGAAGGGAGTTAACTTGTTTCATAGTTTTTTCCCTTTCTTGTCTTTCTCTAAGATCTTTCTTAAGAAAAAATTTCTATCTTTCTCTCCACCCTTTTCCTCTATTTTCTCAAGAGAATTGTAAAGATGTCGAGCAAGAAAAAGATTGCGAAAAAAGGGTCTTCGTCCGCGAGTGCTTATGAAGAGCTCATCGTTCCGAAGATGGAATTCGTGCCTCACTCGGTACATCCTGCCGAGAACGAGGCATGGTGGGTTGCTCATTATTGCTAGGAGAAGTCGTTCCCGGTCCTGATCCATCGTGGAGTCGAGAAAGGGGATGCAAGCAGGATTTTCGACGAATTTCTCGCGATCATGCGATCGTTCTACCATATCCCGGATGCTGTGGAGTTCCGAGTTCCCCGCCGCGGGGAATGTGCTAACAGCCCCCAGAGGGTTACTTCACTTGCTATGAGGCGTTCGTAGTGCGTTGTCGCCTATGGTTCCCAATACCCGAAATTCTCGTCCGAGTGTTGGACCGTTTCGAAGTTGCGATAAGCCAGTTGACTCCCCTTGCCATTCAGCATCTCATTGGGATCCTGATCCTAAGCTACGAGCATGGCCTTTCCCTTTCCGTCGATCATTATGAAGCGCTTTTGAGGCTTCAACTTGTCACAGATACGGATAAGCATAGGTTGGTCCCTCGGAAATTTATGTCAGTGGTTAAGAAGTTCATTTCGAACTTCAACTCGTGGAAGAAGTTCTTTTTCTTTGTTCGTATAGACGCTGCATCCGTCGAAGAGAGTTGCATTCCACTGTTCCGGAGATTGCCGAATGATCGTCCCTTCATCATCCTCTTGCTCCGTTCCCTGAGGACATCATTGCGGTGAGGGATCTTCTCAGGAACGGTCCTTTCTTCTGGACTTCTTTTACGCCGAAGAGGGTTCGGAGGGCACTGAGATTCGTGCAACCCGGTCCTGCTTCGGCTGCGAACACGGGAAGCGACTCCGAACCTGACGACCAGAATCCCGTCGAAGCTCCAAAAGCTGTGCCGGAGTCGAGCTCTTGGAAGGGAAAAGACGTCGATCTTGGCGACATAGAATTTTCGATGGATGACTCTATGCTTCCAGGATGGGATCCGAACCTTGCTTACGGCGATGGGAGTGGTTCGAGCGAGGTCCCTATTCCGGATTTCGATGATTTCTTTGCTGATCTGCCACCGGGTTTCGATGCTCCTCCTCCTACGAAAGAATCGGCGAGGCCGAGAGTCGTTGCGGAAGGATCTCGCATCATCAATGGGGTTAGTTTTTTTTTGAGAATTTTTTTTGGTGATTGTCCTATGTATATATATATATATATTTATAACATGTCAATCGATTTTGCAGGGCCTGAACTTGCTGGGCTCGGCCATTGAGGCGGGCCATAGAGAAGCCATGGTCTACCGCTTCAAAGCAGAGAAAGCGGAGCGGGATCTCGCTCGCGTGCAAGGCGAGATGTTGGAGCGAGAGGCGCAACTTACTCGTGATCATGCGCGGGCTATCCGCAAAGAGGAAAGGAAGGGCAAAAGGGAAATCTTCGAGGTGATGAAGACTCGTGCTTTTCTCAATTCCAGGTTGAGTATGGGAACCTCAAGAATGCCTTTACCTCGGTGGGTGACTTTCGTGAGTGCCGCGGTTCGGTCGGAAGTCTTTGGAGGACGCAAGCCGATGACTACGCGTTCGAGGACGAAATGACCTTGATGAAGAGTGGGATGAATGAACATGCCCACGCTGAGGCGCTTATCCCTCCGATCGACGAGCGGATTCAAGGGTTCTTTGGATTCCATCCCGGTTTCCCCTGATACCGAGGAGGTTTCGACCGGGTTTCCCGATGGTGGCGAGGAAGTGGATCGTCCCGCGGATGCATTCGGTGCTTCGTTGTCCGGGGACTTTGACTTTGGATTATGAGCGGTGGACTAGTTATCGAAAGAAAGATGTTCGTCTTTCTGTTTTATGTTTATGGCCGAGTGTGGCCGAGAGATTTGTATGGGCCTGTTTTGGCCGTTTTTATTGCTTATCGGGACTGGCCGTTGGTGGCTTCGAATCCCCTTGCCGCTTTACGCGGTTTATTTCTATGATGAATGTTTCGTTTTTCGAGTTTTCCAGTAGGTTCGAAGTAAATATGAGTTGTCGTCTCATATTCAATTCCGATGAGAGGTCCAATCTGTTGGTTCGTTCGTGATTTTCGTAAGAATTACCCATCTTTACGATTTTCGAGAACATTGAGATACGAACGGAGAGACATGGTTTAGGATCTCGTATCTTTTAGATATCATGCCTTGAGATGTTTGAGACCAGAGCGTTGGGTTTAGGGCAAGACCTAGGTTTACTTTCGGTTAAGGTTTGTGCGGTGACTAGCCGGCTATCGTTTTTCCTGTTGCGATTTCTTCATGACTCGTACCGATTTAAAGTCCGCGATAGGTTCTCGGCTTATATGACTTGTATGGTACGAATCGAGCATCTGCTCAGAGTCAACTGGAAGTGCTAAACCAAAATTTCGGATTTTTGTTGTAGCGCGCTTTTGTCCTTGTGCTGGACGTTTTGAAGATCAAAAGAGTGATCGAATTGCGTTTGTTTAAGACGGCTAGCGTGTTCGTCGGGGCCAATCGACGAATGGGTGTAAGATGTTTGGTAGACGCGTTCGGACAATTTGTTAGTATTATCCTCGAATTTTAACTTTTGCGACGTCTCGCAGTTGTTTCAGGGATTATACGTGTATCTTTGTGTCTTTGAAAGATGATAATCTTTACGATTTTTGGGCCGGATGGGGCCGTAGACAAGAGTCTTAACGTTTTCAGGCGTGTCCTGAAAGTTTCTTTTGTGTTTTATTGAAGCGTAAACGTTTTCGATAAAAAGGACAACGTATATTGTAGTAAAAGTTTTTGAAGTTTCTAAAAACTCGATTACAATAATGAAGATTTTTCTAAGTGGGAGTATACGAGTATACGCACCCACTCCTCCCCCCCTTTTTAGAGAGGGGGATAGCTGAACTCGTCTTTCGACGATCAAGTCATCTCGTAGTTATGTTTCATGCCGCGAGCGTTTTTTACTCGGCGGTAGTCGCCGTGCTGACCGCCTTGACCATGTCGATCGTGGCCGGGTTAATGATATTTTCCGGATATCCCGGTTGAGTGTAGCGTGGGCTTCGGACTCGTGTCGAGCTTCGACGTCCGATGCGTTTGCGTCGGCAGACGATTTTAAATCGTCTTTCTTGGGGCGTTTTTGGCCAAAGATTGATCTATCTTCGTGCGTTTGCGTTTGCAGTTGCAGAGGTCGTGATTTGCATTAACTTGTGCTCTGCAAGGAAGCATAGCCGCGACTGTTTTTGACATCCCCAGATAGCCGCGACTCCGCTTGGGGTTGGGAATTTGAGACCCAGGTGGTAGGTTGACGGAACTGCCTGCATGGCGTTGAGCCATGGGGTTCCCATGATCACGTTGTAGATAGCGGGATGATCGACTACCGCGAACTCGACGATTTTCGTGATCTCCTTGGCCATGACTGGCAATTGGATCGATCCAAGAGTCATCGATACTTCGCCTGAAAAACCCGTGAGTTGTTTTGGCGTCGGAATCACTTCTCCGAGTTCGATGTTCATCCGCTTGAGAGTGTCGCGGAAGATTACGTTGACCGTGCTTCCCGTGTCGACGAGTACCCTTCCGACTTCTAAATCTCGTATGACGAGATCTATGACGAGCGGGTCGCAGTGAGGTTGGTCGATTCCGCCGGCTTCTTCCTTTGTGAAAGTGATCGAGCAATTTTGGCCATCTCGAGGAGGAGACCATGTAGGCCAATTTGCACTCGACTCTGCCTTCCGTTGGTAAGCCTTGATGGCCGATACAGTATCGCCGCAGTATTGTGATCCTCCGATGATCATATTGACTCTGCGACGATTGTTATCGTTCCCCTTGTCGTCCGGCCTCCTACCGCGTTTATCCCCAGGTTGGTTTCGTTGAGGGGATTTTTCAGCGGGCGGATTTCTGTCCGTCTTTGGAGGGCGATCAGAATCGAGGATGAGATCCTTGACGCTAGTTACTTCCGAGAGCTCTCCAGCGAGTAGCTTCGCGGCCAGTCTTGCTCCCAAGACTTTGCAGTTGGTCGTGGAGTGTCCTCGGGATTGGTGGAACTCGCAGAAGGTGTTTTTGTCATACCCTTGATTGCGAGTCCATGTGTTGCCCGTGGTCCGGCCTTGATCCGAATTGATCGCATAGTTATGCGCCCCTTCTAGATCTTCCCCCTCGTGATGGACGTACTTGTCGTTACGAGAGTTCTTCTTTTTCCCTTTCGGATCCACGTCTTTCGAGGATGGTCTTGCCGCCTTATGTTTTTGCGATAAGACTTTAGTTTCTTCCTCGACTATAATGTAGTCCGTTGCTTTGTGGAGGGCGTCCTGGATCGTTCGCGGTTTGTCGAGAGGTATCCACTTTCTGAATTTCGACTTGTACCAGAGCGTCTTTCTCAGCGCGTCGATGACCACTTTGTCGCTTATCCCACTGACCCTGGACATTATCAGCTTGAAACAACTGATTAACTCACGGAGGGGTTCGTCTTCCCTCTGGGAGAGACTCCAGAGATCAACATCGGAAGTTTCTCTGTCTATGAATACAGAGTACTGTTTGAGGAATTCCGATGCGAGCTGTCGAAAACTCCCGATGGTATTGCGACGAAGGCGTGCGAACCATTCGAGCGCTGCTCCTTCAAGATTTTCGACAAACAGGCGGCAATAGCCGGCATCCTTTTCGCCGTCCTTCAGTCTTGCTCTTCCCATCGCGATGTGGAAAGCCTGAAGGTGCGCTTTTGGATCGGCCGTACCATCGTACTTCGGTACTTTGATTTTTCCCGGATAGGACACACTCATGTCCGAAATTCGATTGGTAAAGGGGGTCTTTCGAGCTCCTTCCAACAGTCGATCGATCTCGGGGGCAGCACTAGTAGCATGATGGATTTGAGACTTTACGGCTCTCACTTCTGCCGCAGTCTTGGTGATGTAATCATGAAGATCGCGGATATCCGATGTCTCGTCAGTGGATTTCCGAGCTTGTCGGCGTTTACTGCGAGTGAGCTCGGTTTGCTTTTCGGCCAGCTCCTCTTGTTCGTTCCAATAGGCGACTTCCTCTTCTTACGTCATTGGTTTTTAGAACGGGGAGCCTTCCCGAGCGGATCGGCTTCTGGTCCTTCTTGGATGTCTGTCGACATCCTCGTCGGTGTCGTTGGAGACATCGCTAGGATCCAGGTCAATGTGTTCGGCTTCGTTATCCTCCAAGTCCTTTGCAGGGGGCGGAAGACTTTCAGGGTTTTCCGTTTCGATGGGAGATTTCTCGCTAGGGTTTTGACCGGAAGGTCGTTCCCGCGCGACTCCTGTTCTATCGAGTGGGGTGGCGAAGTCGAGCCTCTTCCCACGGATTTTGGTGGTTCCGCGGGGACGGATTGCTTGGGTCCTTGCCGTTAAGGTTTCAACCTGTTTAGTCAAGGTATTCACGAGCTTATCCTGTTCTTCCGACCTTTTCTCATAGGTGGCAAACATCTTTTTAAACTCCTCGAGCGTCGCGGTGTTGGCTTGTGCATTGTCCGCGGATACGTCCGCTGCTAGAGTGTGGAGATCGGTGCCGCTGCCTCCGTTAAGAGGAGTTTGCACGTTATCCGCGTCGTTAGTTGACATGTCTGATTGAGAGTTGTGTGGCTTTTGCGGGTTAGATTGATCCGTACCCCCCCCCCTCCTTCTAGCGTCAAACTGTGGGAACCGAAATTCGCACTTTCGATTTCAGTTTAAATTAGGAAATTAGGGAGGACCCGGACATCTGCTAATTACCACACGTCAAGCAATCAGAACACGAGAATAACAACGATAAAGAATAAGAAATCGAAAAAGAGAGCAAAGAAGATCTTATTCCGAATTTGCGTATGAGCGTTTACAACAAGGTATAAGCCTGGGCTCGAGAGCTGTCGGCGAGATTCCTAGTTCTAGTAACCCTAAGACGGCTAAACCTAATTGAGTCGCAGCTCGAAATAACAAAAACGGAAAATTGCCTAAATTGCTCTAAGTGCTAAGTTTGCTCTAAAAAAGTTCTCCCCCATGCTCCTCGCCTAGGACTCCTTATATACTAGCTCCAAGGTCGGTTTACGCTTTTACTCTTCTGCCCTTAAGCCGTCATAGCATAAAAATGGAGATATTCTATTTTTCCCGATCTTCACAATTATCTTCAAAACTTCCGTATTTATCCGCGGAAACTTGACATTTATCCTTCCTTGTGGGCCAAGCGTAAACCGTGCTGCGGTTTATGGGCTTTTGGTTAAGAAATCGTAGGATGGGCCTCGAGTCGTGTTTTAGGTCCCTTTGGGCCGTCTTCCGACTCGACACGTTTACTACGAATTTTTCGCGGTTTCTAATCCGTGAAGTTTGATCGATGAGTTGGAATAGCGGAAAACATGGACTAAGCTTGCTACGGTCTTCGGGAGATAGCATTCGAAGATTTGACGAGAATGCATGGATTGATGTCTGTCGATGTTCGGAAGAGTTCAATCGCTACACAGAGACCGAACTTCGGCTCGAGCCCGGTCGCTACGTAGCGACCGAGCGGGACGAGCGCTCGGTCGTTATGTAGCGACCGAGCTTTGGCTTGAGCTCGGTCGCTACGTAGCGACCGAGCGGGACGATCGCTCGGTCGCTATGTAGCGACCGAGCTTTGGCTCGAGCTCGGTCGCTACGTAGCGACCGAGCGGGATGATAGCTCGGTCGCTACGTAGCGACCGAGCTTCAGCTCGAGCTCGGTCGGTACGTAGCGACCGAGCGGAACGAGCGCTCGGTCGTTACGTAGCGACCGAGCTTTGGCTTAAGCTCGGTCGCTAAGTAGCGACCGAGCGGGACGATCGCTCGGTCGCTACGTAGCGACCGAGCGGGACGAGCGGGACGAGCGCTCGGTCGCTACGTAGCGACCGAGCGTGACGAGCGGGACGAGCGCTCGGTCGCTATGTAGCGACCGAGCTTTGGCTCAAGCTCGGTCGCTACGTAGCGACCGAGCGGGACGAACTCTCGGTCGCTACGTAGCGACCGAGCTTCGGCTCGAGCGCTTGGTCGCTACGTAGCGACCGAGCTTGGCCGAGCTCGGTCGCTATGTAGTGACTGAGCGGGACGAGCGCTCGGTCGCTACGTAGCGACCGAGCTTTGGCTCGAGCTCGGTCTCTACGTAGCGACCGAGCGGGACGAGCGCTCGGTCGCTACGTAGCGACCGAGCTTGGGCTCGAGCTCAGTCGCTACGTAGCGACCGAGCGAGACGGGCGCTCGGTCGCTACATAACGACCGAGCTTGGCTCGGGCTTGGTTGCTACGTAGTGACCGGACGGCGTGTATGCGCGGTAATTACGCAGCGACCGAGCTTGGTTTTGTTTGGTTTGAATCTTCAAGGATACTTCTTCGTAAAACTTCGTATTGGTTATATTTTACGAAAGTTGAATCCTTCTTTTTACTATCTCTTTCGGAAATACGATCTCCGAGAATTTTCGGGTGGTAATTCCGTCGTAACCGTTTTTAACCCCAACAATATAGTCAACTATTTGGCAGCCGAAGTCGAGCCTGAAGGACTCGAGGGATATATGAGGAAGAAATTCTTCAGAGATGTTAGAAGATATCATTGGGATGAGTAACTCTATAGGCATTGCTCTGATGGAATATACAGACGATGCATATCCGAACCTGAAATTCCGGACATTATATACCAATGTCATGGATCTGACTATGCAGGACATTTTGCCACTTACAAAACAGTTTCAATGATTCTTCAAGCAGGATTCTGGTGGCCTACGACTTTTCGCGATGTCCATGCATTTATAACACAATGTGACAGATGCCAAATACGAGGAAAAATCAGCAAAAGACACGAAATGGAACAGAAGTTCATTCTGGAAGTTGAAGTCTTTGATTGCTTGGAGATAGACTTCATGGGGCCTTTCCCATCCTCATACGAAAACAAGTATATACTAGTTGCTGTATACTACGTATCCAAATGGGTTGAAGCAGTTGCTTCCTCAACCAATGACGCATCCATTGTTATTAAGCTTTTCAAAAGCATAATCTTCCCATGGTTTGGAGTTCTGAGAATAGTCGTTAGTGACGGTGGAACCCATTTCATCAATAAGGTTTTTGATAGATTGCTTAAAAAGAGTGGCGTTCAGCATAGAGTAGCTACGCCCTACAACCCACAAACCAGTGGACAGGTAGAAGTCTCTAATCGGCAAAACAAAGAAATTCTAGAGAAAACTGTAGGAACCTCCAGAAGGGATTGGTCTAGGAAACTAGATAATGCACTCTGGGTCTACAGGACCGCCTATAAGACACCATTGGGAACAACTCCCATCCACCTCCTTTATGGTAAATCCTGTCATTTACCAGTCGAACTGGAGCATAAAGCAGCTTGGGCCACTAAACTTCTGAACTTTAATATAAAGCCAGCTTAACGGGCTTGATGAAATCAGACATTGAGCCTATGAGAATTTGAAACAATATAAAGAACGGACTAAAGCGTACCACGATAAGAAGATTTTATCCCCGACACTTTGAACCAGATGATCAAGTCCTTCTTTATAACTCTCGGTTAACGTTATTTCCTGGAAAGCTTAGATCTCGTTGGTCCGGACCTTTCACAGTAACATATGTAAAATCCTCCGGAGCCATAACTCTAAAAAGTGATAAAGGGGACGAGTTTACAGTGAACGGCCAACGAGTGAAACATTATTGGGCAAAACCGCCAGCAAAACAGCCCATGATTCTAAGACCCCCTGATAATTAGTTTATTCAGGAAGTCGAGCTAAAGACTTTAAATTTATGCGCTGAATGGGAGGCAACCCATTTTCATTTCAAAAAAAAATATATATATAAAATATTTCCATATAATTTTATTTTTATTTATATTTATATCTTATTATTAATATTAGGAGTAATATAAATTAGGAATAGTTTATTTGGAGGAACATCGATCGATGTATCTATCGTGCCATCGATCGATGCGGGCATATCGAGAGTTAAACGCGTTTAACTCGACATCCGCCTCTTTCTCCTCTCATTCGAAAAACCCTAACGAAATCAAAACCTCCCTTTTCTCTCTCGATTCTTGACGGAATTCTCTCGATTCTCACACTAATCCACTCGATTTCTCATTCTCTATCTGTTTAGTTCATTCACACATCCGATCTACAAGGTTTGCCTTCAAAATTCTCTTTTGTTAGATATTTTTAGAATTGAGTTTTGAGATGAATTAGAACTTATGATTAGGCGTGAATTTGGGATGGTTTTGAAGTTTCTAACGATTATCTAGTATTAGGATTGCAAATTTTACGTTGTTAATGCCTTGAAAGTGCGATCTGGGATCGTGTGTTTTTGCAGGTTTCGCGATTTAACATTGATCGATGTGACCTCACTAGCATCGATCGATACCCATGTTGTCGACTCACACTTACGCGACATATCGATCGATGGCTTATACACTTCATCGATCAATATCACAATATATCGACAACACCATCTCACTTCTACTCTCTTTTCTGTTTGTTTGCAGATGAGCACATGCTCAGCCGCAGAGAGACGTGAGAGGAGGACGAAGAGGAGATTCGACGAATCCAGCACCTCCGTACAACACCGCGACCCTTTGCCTCGCAACGACAAAACACCCATACGCACAGTCTAGCCGTTCGCTGACCGGAAGAAAGCGGTCATCAGCAAGGAGTGCATCAACCGAGCGCTCACAGACGATTGGGACAACTACGGCAACTTGTTCTACAATTCTTGGCTTGGCGTCTACATCGAGTCCACTTGGTTCATCGACACTTACGTCTTACGGAAGCTACAGATTGATAAAGACATCGACGAGATGATCACGCAGCTCGGACTTGGCACCATGCCCACTCACGCTTACGATCTCCACGTCGACTTGGTCATACAGTTTATGGCCACAGTCGAGTTCATCTACAACACCTCGAAGGCGAGGGTAGCAGGAGATGGTACACTGACCTTTTTCGCCAGGGGGATTCCGTACAGGATCTCTATCCCCGAGCTTTACCGCATCTACGGTTTCGATGAGACTGCGACTGCGAGCAAGCTCCCACCCTTCCCACGCCTCGACAGTTTCATGGAGATCATCGGCACAGGAGCATGGGACTCCAACTCCGCCACACAGACAGACATTCGTCACCCTACCCTCCGGTACTTTCAACGGGTTCTTGCAAACACGTTGGTTTGCAAGATGGAGCCCAGCAAGGGGAGGATATATGAGCTTACACTTCTCTTCTGTGGAGTAAACGGCTTCGTGGACTTGACTCATCTTGGAGCCATTTTTGCTGCGCACCTGGTGGAGCTGAAGAAGAAGCCCTTCACGGGCAAAAGCAGGAAGACAGAGACGGTTGGGAGCTTGCTGACACCGATCTTTGAGTATCTAGGCATCCGCCAAGACCCGAGCACAGCCAACACCTCCCACCGCTTCTTGGACGAAAAACACCTGATGAACTCAGGTTGGCTCAAGGAGAACCTTCTCTAGAGTCTCAGGATCGGGAACCAGCATCGTCTACTGCAGATGCCGAACAGGACGATCACAGACTTCGATTACAGTATCGAGAGACTCCGGTTTCTCCCCGATGCCCATCTCCTCCGTGATCTTCCAGCCATCCCACGCAGCCCTCCCGGAGTGCGTCGAGCCAGAGCCACGCAGGGACAACCAGAGGCACCTCTTCCTGACTTCCCAAAAATCCCGGACATCCCTATGCGCGATCAGGGACACTTTCAGAGGGTAGTTGTGGATGCTCTTCGCGCCATATGGGCTAGAGTATCTTGTACGAGCAGGAGGTTCATCAGAGCTCACTCACCAGCAGCTGCAGGACGTGCTAGGCAGCGCAGAGACCCCTCATCCGAGAGCGACGACGATGAGACCGCCGAGGACACCGACTCGTCCTCCCATTTCTATCTCTTTCCCTTATGCACTTGTTTTTCTATCTTTTGAACTTGTAGGATTTATCTTCTGGACATATCTATGCTTTATGTTTGAGACTGTTTACTTATTTCTTATGCTTGGAGTGTCAAACAGAGCTAACCACACTGACAGATGACATGAGTTTGACTCCAAACATGACAGAGAATTTTTCTGTTTCTCGCCATCGATCGACATGGAGTAGATGGTAACGATCGATGTGCGAGACAGAGAGGTACAATACTTTGCTCTAACATCTCAAACATCTACTTTGTTTTTCACCACCTTTGGACACTTTACACCGAGACGGTGTAATTTAAGTCTGGGAGAGGTAATACTAACACCATCTTCTTGAGTTTTGTCAAAATCTTTTCAAAAACAATTTTATTGAGTCAAGAAGGGGACTATGAACTTATGATTTTTACTTGAATGTCTAACCACTCTTTAGCACCATTCTAGATTTACTGATTGCAGATAGTACTAAAGATGCTAAAGTGGATTAACTTGACAACTATACGCACTTGTCTAAGCTTGTTTGAAAGAACCAAAGCTAACCTCCAACACTAAACCTGACACAACTGCTTGTCTTGGGGTTTGGTATACATGGGATCGGATTCTTCAAACAAGTTTGGAAGGTAAAGCCTTGTGTAGATTTATCACCTTTTCTCTCTCTATTTCGGCCCTAGAATAGTTAGTTATCTGTCTAAAAAAAATTCGAAATTTACTACTTATTTAGAATTTAGTTAGGAGGAATCCGAATAGGACTTGGTGGCTACAACCATTGAGGCTTGCTTCATAAGGATTCCAACAAAAATAATTCGAACGGGACTTGGTGGCGGCAATCTTCAAGGCTCGCTTCATATGAATTCTTGGATATAGGTCAAAAAGAAGTGAACAGGGCTTGGTGGCAACCACCATTGAGACTTGATTCATGGAAGCCTGTCCAATCTTGGTCAACGATCTTGAAATATAAGCAGACCTTGACTCAAGAGAGAAATTAGTAGAGAGAAATTAGTAGAGAGAAAAGATAGGAACTAACTTTACGTGCAAATCCAGATACTTGTTTGAGAATCCTTGCATCCTATGACCGATACTCCCAAGGTAAAGCCTACACTTTTATTTATGCTAAGAAATGAGGTTGGTCAAGGGAATGTCAGATAAGATTTGCTAAGTTGTTGGCTAGAAGAATTTGCTTGCTAAGCTTGGATATTGCATAATGTGCTTTTGTGATTAGGACCTTTTAGATGTGGATTGCAATATTGTAGAAGTGATGACTTCTATGTTTTAAATCTGTGAGTCCCTGCTGTTTTCAAACTTATTTCAGAGAGACTATCTGTTTGTTTTGCTTGAGGGCAAGCAAAAGGATAAGTCTGGGGGAATTAATATACCATGAATTTCACTCAATTTTAGTCATGGTATATAAGAGTTTTAAGATCTATTCACTACATTTTAGTCTTTTCAAAGAAATTACAGGTTCAGTTACTTGATGGAAAGAAATGGTGCTTTTGGGATACTTTAGAGTACTTTTACGCGTATAGCATCGATCGACGCTTGAAGACCAATATCGATCGACCAAAGACTATACAAATTGAACGACAGCCTTTCAGCGCCATCGATCGATATCGGATCACTCGAGGATTAATCATGAAATTAGAAGATTTCATTTCTTAAAAGTTTATAAATTTCAATTTAAGCCCTTAGCCGCCTGTGAGGCTATATGTACTAAGGTTTTGTATCATTTTAGATGCAGACTTGTCTAAAGACCTAGAGTGGAGAAGAAGCATTTTGGCTACCATTTGGAGAGCCTAGAAATGGAGAGATAGATCTGAGACTGCATAACAGAGAAGATCTTGAACTCCTTAATTTCTATTACTCTTACTTTCTGTGTTCAATATTTCATTTGAGTTTTATTCATACCATCATGATTTTGTCTCTCATGAATATGTCTGAGTAAACCTAATTGTTAAATTTAGGTTTCTCATAAAGGTTGAAAACATGTGCTGCTAATAAGACTGTTAAAAAGGTGTTTTGATTGTTCTTTCATGCTTGTTGAGCTTAATGCTAAAATTAGGATTGATCACCCTCATTTTAGATCTTAGGATTAATTGAGATAACCAACCGTTACCCTCAATACCTGAAATAGCCAGTGTGATCTAACTGACTAGATAGCAACGAGAGTTGGTCTAGAAGGTTAGAGAATAGATTCAAACCCGCTCGCAGTGCTTGCTAGAAGAACCATCGATTGACGCGACGACAGTCGCGTCGACCGATTGTTTGAAAGGTGTATTGATCGATGTCCCTATAGGACCATCAATCGACTCTTTCTCGAGATTAATAAACGACAGTTGAGATCCGAGATCTAGTAAAGAATACCTATCTGGTTTTACTATTGTTTGAGTTCAAAAACCATCAAACTCTTTAGTCTAAACTAAGTTACATACCTTTCATACCTGAGAATTTGCCTAAGTCTAGCTGTTTTCCATCCTTGAAACAACTTCAACTTAAACCTCCGAACAATTACCTTGTTCGATTCTTCATTTACTGCTTTTAAACAAATAAACCTTTTAGTCTATATTTATTTCTAATCTTTTAGATCTTTTGAGTAATCCTAGAGTCCTTGTGGATTCGATCCCTAAGTACTACATCTGAACCTCTTATTTGAGAGAGTAATTCACTCCTTAGGGTAATTTGAGTGATATCATCCCAGTAGATTTTCATGTCCTGGACATCAAGCTTAACTAGAACTCTTCACTTCTGCTTGGAAGAGCTTTCCTGGCTACAGTAGGAGTTGTATGTGACATGAACACCAACAGATTGTGTTTGACACTGATAAATCCAGACGTCCACTATGACCCAGTTTGAGTTACGAGACAACATGTCAACCTCGTGGAGCTTGGAAATGATCTTGACTACATTGCAGCATGCCATTGTGGAGCAGAGTACGAAACAGCGTAATCAGAATCGATCGACACTCACACTGCATTATCGATCGATTCCGATGAGTCACCGACAACCAATGAACGCTATCCCACGTCGCTCGAAGGGAAGCAACCGGTAGACCACTTCACATTACCAGATCAGTGTTATCCAGACGTTGCCTTTCAACAACCCAACAACAGAGGACGAGATGACTATTCAATAGGCAGTTGCCCAGAAAGTGGATTCCATGAAACTTTTGTAGTAGAGACTGTAATTCCTTCATCCAATGAGGATCCTACTGAGGAGTATGATGAGGATTACTAGAAGGAAAGAACTATAGAGATTGGTATGCAGGATGACAAATATTCAAGCCATTCCTTCAACAACACGTCTCCACCATCCATCGAAAAAGTCTACTCAGCATCGGTCGATCCCACCCTCAACCAGCAAAACGATCTTATGCATCGATCGATCCCACACTTGGTATGTCGATCGATATTAAAGCCACTGCCCTTGAAAAGGAAAAAGGGAATATTCCAATTCCAGGTAGGTATACTAATACCTACATAAGGAGTTTTGAACCCCAGATTACTTCTCACGACACCAAAGCAGAAAATATGAACGCTCCCACAAACCCTAATTCTGCAGATAAACGTTCACCCTCGATCGATACTCCAGTATCAACATCCACTCATTCTAAACCTAAACTTTCTTTATTTACTAAGAAGAATATGCGTATTAATTACGATTTTCTAACTACTAATGAATTTGGTATTTTCAGGGACTCAGATGGCCAAGCAAGAGCTATGGATGGAAGAATTCTACAAGTATCCAGAGAGGACATAGCAGATATTCTTCAGTTGGCCAATGGAGCAGACAACTTGTTTAAGCAGCAACGCAACATTCCAGACAACATCCCAGCTGTTCCCGACGAATATCCAAGGGCCAACACAACAAACATTGGTTCACACCAATAGTGCAGACCAGTTGGCCAAGCATTGATCGACAGGGTTACTCCTACATCGTTCGACAGGGTAACACCAATGTCGCTCGATAAGGCACCTTCACCATCGATCGACTGACGTTACGAATTTGGACATCGCGCTTATCACATCTATGAAGCCAGAAAGTTCAAATGGGAACAGAAGGACGAATACAGAGATGAATTTGGATATGCAAGGAGCGTAGCTGGTGAGATGATCCTTGTTACCATGGACAACATCAGAAAAATTCTGGAGAGAGAGCATCCCTATTTGAAGAGAGTCACTTATGTCTTCCAGAACGTGCCACTTCTTTCACACCTACAAAACTGGCACCAGAGATCTACACCAAAGATGAGATCAATGAGATGATGACTGGTATTTGTGGAGCTCAGGAAAAGCTAGGAGATGAACTCAAGACATTGGTAGATGACACCTATCAGCCTTTGGACATAGGTTACAATGAGGTTTTCAGAAGTATGGCAGAGATGAGGACAGAGATTGAGAGTATGCAGCACAACCTTGAGAAAGAAGCTACGACATCAACATCGATCGACGCCGACAAAGCAACATTGATCAACATCAAGCCACAGACATCCCAGATTCCTGCAGAACTGGAAAGTTTGGTAGAGAAGAAGGATGAATGGGAGATCACATACATCAACACGACGATTAACGACGTATACAACCCTCTCAACAACAACGTGGACTGGTTAAGCACGAGAACTGATCTGGCACAGCAAGATTTGGATACCATTCGCAAGAAGGATCCACAACCAGCCACATTGATCGATATCTGCACTATCACATCCATCGACAGCAAGTTCGCAGCCATGGAAGATAGGTAACAAACCTATGAGGATATGCACGACCGTTTCACCTCACCTATCATGCGATACTTGGACACCTTGTCTACACATATGATGAATGTCCAGAGGGAAATTAGCAAGCTTAATGATCAACATGATTTTCAGGAAGAAGGTTCAATATCGATCGACAGGTTCCGCAGGGCATCGCTCGACGGCAAGAAACCTACATAATATCTTCTCTACACAACAGCAGAAGTTGATCAGATCACATCAAAGCTTTACACAGCTATAGACACAATGGAGGAACGACTTGAGAAGCGGTGTGATGACATCAACTTTCCATTCGACGTCAGACTCAGTGGACTGGATAGCTAAGCAGAGTGGTTACAGAAGAAAGTCAAAGCCATTCAGCAGCAACTCCCATCTCAACACCAGATATCAGCTTCGATCAACAGAGCACGCTCCAAATCGATCGATAGTACTGCACCAGCAACGATCGATAGACACTTGGTTGCATCGATCGATACCACGTCTACACTAGACGACAAGCAGCTGATATAAAACAAAATGGAGTCAATGCATGAGGAACTGAACGAGCTATCAGCATACGCCTACAACAAGATATGAAGGCATCAGTTCAGCATTGACGATATCCTAGAAAGGCTACAGAACATCTCAAATGCAATACAGAAGATGGATGAGAGATGGACCAGAAATGATGAGGCCACAAGAAGTTTCATTGCACCTTGGTCCAGAATGTGCAGAGATGAGGTGGATGCTTGTTTCCCAACAAGTAGCTGTCTTTCCACCAACTAGCCACACACCTCCACAGTCAAGCTAAATGACTATAACAAAGCGCTGAGTGGGAGACAACCAACTATTAGGTAATTTTAATTGGTTTTCTTAGTTACTACTATTTACTATCGTTTTCATTCTTTCAGATTTATTGCTAGACCCAAGTAGGATGTTTACCAACATATCGACCGTGGACGAGACGTCGACATCGATTGACCTACAATCACATACGATGATCGATGCATACCGATGCACATCGATCGATTCCCACTCCGGTCAGGTTTATCTTCCTAACTTGTTACATTGAGAACTTATGATTTATTTCCACCATAACTCTGACTTTGTTATACTGGGACAGTGTAATATAAGTCTGGGGGGAGGTTTACTGATATAATTTATTATGATTCTAATAAAAGTATTTTAATAAAATTATGCTTAGCTATGTTAAAGGGACTATGATCTTATTATTGTTTTACACTTGAATGTCTAACCACTCTTTAGCATCATTCTAGATTTACTGATTGTAAATAGTACTAAAGATTCTAAAGTGGATCAACCTGTCAACTATACTCACTTGCCTTGATTGTTTGAAGGAACCAAAGCTGACCTCCAACACTAAACCTGACATAATCGCTTGTCTTGGGGATTGGTATACATGGGATCGGATTCTTCAGACAAGTCTGGAAGATAACGCCTTGTGTAGATTCATTTATCACATTTCCTCTCTCTATTTCGACCCTAAAGAAGTTAGTTTAAAAAAAAATAATAATATAAAAAAATAAAGCATGCACTTTTATATTTATGCTAAGAAATGAGGTTGGTAGAGCGGAATGTCAGACATGATTTGCTGAGTTGTAGACTAGTTGAAATTGGTTGCTAAGCTAGGATATTGCATAATGTGCTTTTGTGATTAGGGCTTTTTTTAGATGTGGTATGCGAAATTGTAGAGGTGATGATTTCTTTGTTTTAAATCTGTAAGTCCCTACTGTTTTCAAACCTCTTTCAGAGAGACTGCCTGTTTGTTTTGCTTGAGGCCAAGCAAAAGGGTAAGTCTGGGGGAGTTGATATACCATGGATTTGACTCATTTTCATCAATGGAATAAAAATGTTTTACTATCTATATATTATATATTCTATCCTATTAGGTATGTTTTCAGGTTCAGAAGTATCTTGGAGTAAAGTGATGATTATGGAGCATTTAGGAGCTTAAAAGAGATTTCATCCGAGCTGACCATTAGAGGTCGATACGAAGAAGTAATCGATCGAAGTCATCAATCAAACTTTACGTTCTCGTCTATCCTTCAATGCTATCTCCTGAAGACCAAAGGGAAGCCGTCTCATGTTTTCCGACCATTCGAAGTCATCAATCAAACTTTACGGTAAAAACCGCGGAAAGTTTATTCTTTATCGAAAGAACCGTAATAAACGCTTCGAGTCAAAAGATGGCCCAAAGGGACCTAAGACGTGACTCGAGGTCCACTTTACGATTTCTTAACCAACAGCCCGTAAACCGTGGGATGGTTTACGCTTGGTTCGCAAGGAAAGATAAATGTCAAGTTTCCGCGGATAAATACGAAATTTTGAGGATAATTACGAAGATCGGGGAAAATGGAATATCTCCATTTTTATGCTATGACGGCTTAAGGGCAGAAGGGGGAAAACGTAAACCAACCTAGGAGCGAGTATATAAGGAGTCCTAGGCGAGAGGCAAAGGGAGAAGTTTTTTACACATCAAATTTAGCACTTAGAGCAGTTTAGGCATTTTTTCCGTTTTTGTTATTCGAGCTGCGACTCAATTAAGTTGATGCCGTCTTAGGGTTTTAGAACTAGGAATCTCGCCGACAGCTCTCGTGGCCCAGGCTCTTACCTTGTTGTAACGCTCAAACGCGAATTCAGAATAAGATCTACTTTGCTCTCTTTTTACGATTTCTTATACTTTATCGTCTTTATTTCTTGTTCTGATTGCTGGGTGTGTGGCAATAGCAGATATCCGGGACCTCTGGGAAATTAGGGCTTTCCTACTTTCCTAATTTAAATGGAAATCGACAGTGCAAATTTCGGTTCTCACAACATTCCCCTCTACTAACCTCATTTCTTAGCATAAATATAAAAGTGCATGCTTTACCTTTAGAGTATCGATCACAGGATGCAAAGATTTCAGACAAGTATCTGGAACTGCAGGTAAAAGTTAGTTCCTAATTTTTCTCTCTCTAATTTCTCTCTTGAGTCAAAGTCTGCTTCCATTGCAGGATCAGTGACCAAGATTGGACATGCTTCCATGAATCAAGTCTTAATGGTGGTTGCCACCATGCCCTGTTCACTTCTTTTTGACCTATATCCAAGAATTCTTTGTGAAGCAAGCCTTGAAGATTGCCGCCTCCAAGTCCCGTTAGAATTCTTTATTTGGAATCTTTATGAATTAATCCTTAATGGTTTTAACCACCAAAGTCCTATTCAGATTCCTCCTAACTAATCCTATCCTAAGTCCTATTTAAATAATAATTTTCGGGTTTATTTTATATATATATATATAAACTAACCACTCTAGGGTCGAAATAGAGAGAGAAAATTGTGTTAAATAAATCTACATAAGGCTTTACCTTCCAGACTTGTCTGAAGAATCCGATCACATGTATACCAAGCCCCAACACAAGCGTTTGTGTCAGGTTTAGTGTTGGAGGTCAGCTTTGGTTCCTTCAAACAATCAAGGAAAGTGTGTATAGTTGACAGGTTGATCCACTTTAGCATCTTAGTACTATTTGCGATCAGTAAATCTAGAATGGTGCTAAAGAGTGGTTAGACATTCAAGTAGTAAGATCATAGTCCCTTTCACATAGCTAAGCATAATTTATTAAAATCTTTTTATAAGAATCAGAATAAACTATATCAGTAAACCTCCCCCCCAAACTTAAATTACACTGTCCCAGTGTAACACAGTCGGAGATATGGTGGAAATAAATCATAAGTACAAATGGAACAAGTTAGAAAGATAAACCTGACCGGAGTGGGAATCGATCGATGTGCATAGGTATGCATCGATCATCGTGTGTGTGTGTATGTCGATCGATGTCGACGTCTCATCCACGGTCAATATGTTGGTAATCATCCTACTTGGGTCTTGCAATAAATCTGAAAGAATAAAAACGAACATAAATACTAATAACTAGGAAAACCAAATAAAATTACCTAATAGTAGGATGCCTCTCACTCAGCGCTTTGTTATAGTCATTTAGCTTGACTTTGGACGTATGTGGATAGTTGGTGGAAAACAGCTACTTGTTGGGAAACAAGCATCCACATCATCGCTGCACATTCTGGACCAAGCTGCAATGAAACTTCTTGTGGCCTCATCATTTCTGGTCCATCTCTCATCCATCTTTTGTACTGCATTTGAGATGTTCTGAAGCCTTTCTAGAATGTTTTCAATGCTGAACTGGTATCATCCTATCTTGCTGTAGCCGTATTCTGATAGCTCGTTCCGTTCCTCATGCATTGACTCCATTTTGTTTTGTATCAGCTGCTCGTCGTCTAGTGTAGACGTGGAATCGATCGATGCGACCAAGTGTTTATCGGTCGATGCTGGTTTAGCACTGTCGATAGATTTGGAGTGTTTTATGTTGATCGATGCTGATATCTGGTGTTGAGATGCGAGTTGCCTTTGAATGGCTTTGACTTCTTTTTGTAGCCATTCTGCTTGGCTATCTAGTCCACTAAGTTTGACGTCGAATGGAAAATAGATGTCATCACATCGCTTCTCAAGTCGTTCCTCTAAGGTGTCTATAGCTGTGTAAAGCTTTTATGTGATCTGTTCAACTTCTGCTGCTGTGTAGGTTTCTTGCCGTCGAGCGATGTCATGCGGAACCTATCGATCGATGTTGAACCTTCTTCCTGAAAATCATGTTGATCATTAAGCTTACCAATGTTCTTCTGGACATTCATCATCTGTGTAGACAAGGTGTCCAAGTAGCGCATGATAGGTGAGGTGAAACGGTCGTGCATATCCTCATAAGATTGTAACCTATCTTCCATTGCTGCGAACCTTGTGTCGATCGATGCGATGTTGGAGATCTCGATCGATATGGCTGGTTGTGGATCATTCATGCGAATGGTATCCAGCTCTTGCTGTAGTATATCAATTCTCGTTCTCAACCAGTCCACGTTGTTGTTGAGAGGGTTGTATACGTCGTTAATCCTTGTGTGGATGTATCTGATCTCCCATTCATCCTTCTTCTCTTCCAAACTTTCCGGTTCTGCAGGAATCTGGGATGTCTGTGGCTTGATGTTGATCGATGTTGCTTTGTTGGCTTCGATCTATGTTGATTTCGTAGCTTCTTTCTCAAGGTTGTGCTGCATACTCTCAATCTCTGTCCTCATCTCTGCCATACTTCTGAAAAGCTCATTGTAACCTCTGTCCAAAGGCTGATAGGTGTCATCTACCAATGTCTTGAGTTCATCTCCTAGCTTTTCCTGAGCTCCACAAATACCAGTCATCATCTCATTGATCTCATCTATGGTGTAGATCTCTGGTGCCAGTTTTGTAGGTGTGAAAGAAGTGGCATGTTCTGGAAGACATAAGTGACTCTCTTCTAATAGGGATGCTCTCTCTCCAGAATTTTTCTGATGTTGTCCTTGGTAACAGGAATCATCTCACCAGCTACGCTTCTTGCATGTCAAAACTCATCTCTGTAGACACCATATTCGTCCTTCTGTTCCCATCTGAACTTTCTGGCTCCACATTCGTAACGTCTATCGATTGATGGTGAAGGTGGCTTATCGATCGACGTTGGTGCTACCTTGTCGAGCGATGTAGAAGCAACCTTGTCGATCTATGCTTGGCCAACAGGTGTGCACGATTGGTGTGGACCAATTCCTGTTGTGGTAGCCCTTGGATATTCATCTGGAACAGCTGGATTGTTGTCTGGGATGCTGTGTTGCTGCATAAACAAGTTGTTTGCTCCATTGGCCAACTGAAGAATATCTCCTATGTCATCTCTAGATACTTGTAGAATCCTTCCGTCCATAGCTCTTGCATGGTTTTGCCCAAAAAAAAAAGCTCTTGCATGGCATCTTGGTCCCTGAAAATACCAAATTCATCAGGCAATAGAAAGTCGTAATCAATACTCATATTCTTCTTAGTAGATAAAGAAAGTTTAGGTTTAGAATAAGAATCGATCGATGTTGATACTGGTGTATCGATCGATGATAGACGTTTGTCTGCTGAATTAGGATTCTGCTGAATTAGGATTTTTGGATCAAATGCTCTTCCTGGACGTTCCTTCTGATTGGTTTGTGGGAGCATTCATCTTTTCTGCTTATGTTTCGTGAGAAGTAATCTTGGGTGCAAAACTCCTTATATAGGTATTGGTAAACATACTTGGAATTGGAATATTGCCTTTTTCCTTTTCTAAGGCGGCGACTTTAATATCGATCGATGTACCAGCTGTGGTGTCAATCGATGAAAAAGATCGTTTTACTGGATGAGGGTGGAAATCAACCGATGCTGAGTAGATGTTGTCGATCGATGGGGGAGGCGTGTTGTTGAAGGGATGGGTTGAATATCTTTCATCCTGCATAGAAATCTCTGTAGCTCTTTCCTTCCAGTAATCCTCATCATACTCCTCAATAGGATCCTCATTGGATGGAAAAATCACAGTCTCCACTGCAAAAATTTCATGGCATCCACTATCTGCCTGACTGCCTATGGAATAGTCATCTCGTTCGTTCTTGTTGGGTTGTTGAAAGGCAAAGTCTGGATAATACTGATCTGGTGATGTGGAGTGGTCTACCGGTTGCTTCCCGTCGAGCGACGTGGAATAGCGTTCATCGGCCGTCGGTGACTCATTGGTATCGATCGATATGATAGTGTGAGTGTCGATCGATTCCGAGTAGTCGGTTTCGTACTCTGCTCCACAATGGCATGCTGCAATGTAGCCAAGATCATTTCCAAGCTCCACGAGGTTGACATGTTGTCTCACAACTCGAAAATGTCATAGTGGACGTCTGGATCTATCAGTGTCAGACACAATCTGTTGGTGTTCATGTCACATACATGTGGGAACCGAAATTCGCACTGTCGATTTCCGTTTAAATAAGGAAACTAGGAAAACCCTAATTTCCCAGAGGTCCCGGATCTCTGCGAGAGCCAACGACAAGTGACCGAATATATGCGGAAATCATGAAAAGATAACTAACGAGTTTAGAGAAAACAGTAGATCTTATTTCGAGTCCGCGTAAGATCGTTGCGATCATTACAAGAGATCATAAGAGCTTTGGCCGCAAAGGCTGTCAGCGAGTTACTTAGTTCTAGCGGCCTAAAAGCTCAAACCTAGTTGAGTCGCAGCTCGATAACAAAAGACGAAAAAGATACATAAAAGGTTTTTGATTGATTTCGGACTGAACCTTGTTAAAGGCTGCCTACGTACCCCTTTCGAGGATCAAGCCGAACGTAGTTCAATTGATAGAGCTGGACAAGAGATCGAACTGCCTGGGAGAGTTCGTCTAGTAATTGAGTGCCAGTCATAGAAACCGAACCTGTCGAGAATAAAGCCTAAAGTTTCTAAGTGCAGAGAATTCCGAGTCTAAAAAGTTCTCTCTCATGCTCCTCGCCTAGAACTCCTTATATACTAGCTCCAAGGTCGGTTTACGCTTTTACTCTTCTGCACTTAAGCCGTCATAGCATAAAATGGAGATATTCCATTTTTTCCGATCTTCGTATTTATCCTCAAAATTTCGTATTTATCCGCGGAAACTTGACATTTATCCTTCCTTGCGCGCCAAGCGTAAACCGTCATATGGTTTATGGGCTTTTGGTTAAGAAATTGTAAGTTGGGCCTCGAGTCGTGTCTTAGGTCCCTTTGGGCCGTCTTCCGACTCGAAACATTTATTACGACTTCTTTCGATAAAGATCGAACTTTCCGCGGTTTTTACCGCAAAGTTTGATTGATGTCTTAGAATGGTCGGAAGACATGAACTGAGTTCGCTATGGTCTTCGGGAGATAGCATCATAGGATAGACGAGAATGCATGAATTGGTGTCGTATCGACGTTTCGGAAGAGTTCGGTCGCTACGTAACGACCGAACAGAACGCACGCTTGGTCGCTACGTAGCGACCGAGCTTGGCTGAGCTCGGTCGCTACATAGCGACCGAGCGAGACGGACGCTCGGTCGCTACGTGGCGACCGAGCTTGGCTCGAGCTCGGTCGCTACGTAGCGACCGAGCGGGACAGACGCTCGGTCGCTACGTAGCGACCGAGCGGGACAGACGCTCGGTCGCTACGTAGTGACCGAGCTTGGCTCGAGCTCGGTCGCTACATAGCGACCGAACGGGATGGACGCTCGGTCGCTACGTAGCGACCGAGCTTGGCTCGAGCTCGGTCCCTACGTAGCGACCGAGCGGGACGGACGCTCGGTGCTACGTAGTGACCGAGCTTGGGCTCGAGCTCGGTCGCTACGTAGCGACCGAGCGGGACGGACGCTCGCTCGCTACGTAGCGACCGGGCTGTGTGCATGCTTGGTCGCCGCGTATCGATCGAGCTTGGCTTGTCCGTGGTCCGATTACCGTACTCGAGCTTGTCCGCGGCCGAATTGGATACATGTCTGTTTCCTTCGGACAATCGGTATTTAGTGGTTCGATTGAGATTTGAACAAGATTTTACCGCAAGGCTCTTTGTAAAGATATCTTTACGAAGATTACTTTTTCGTAAAAATGTTAATGCTGATTTTTACGGGCTTTTAGACATTGATTCCGTCGTGACCGATTTTGACCCCAACAGTTAGCCCCCCAGCTCGTTAGAACCATGAGCTTACAGCGTGAGGTTCTAGCGAGTGGCCTGGCAAGTTAGGCATGTAAGGTGAGTTAGGCGGAATTAATTTTTGAAAAGGTCAGTGGTAAATGGTCTTCTCGCTCTTCTAAAAATAGAACGTGATAAGATTGGGGCTGCGCCTTATGACGGCTGCCTACGTACCCTTGTTGAAGGGATCAAGCCTTTCGTAGTTCGTCTTGGAGTTAAGGATCTTATGACTAGTTTTCTAGTGAGACCTTTATGGTCTAGTTTTTATGTAGCGGTTATAAGGTGTGTTGCTGCCGATGGAATTTTGTATGGATGTAGAAGGAAAACTACGAGTTGTCATCTCGTAATCTAACTCTGTGTGAATTGCTATATCTGTAATCTGTTTCGAGAGTTTTCCGCAGTGTGTAAACTTGCGGGATTTCTGAAGATTCTCGAATATTGGCAAAGAGACAAATTTTGGGATCTCGTATCAGGGTGTTTGATACTATGCCTAGAGATGTTAGAGACCAGTGCGCTGGGTTTAGGGCAAGACCTAGGTTTACACCTGGTTTTAGAGGGTGCGATGACTAATTCGACTTACGTATCCCGTTTCAGTTTCATCCTGATTCCATACCGATTTAAAGTCCGCGATAGGTTCTCGGCTTATACGACTTGTATGGTTGGAATCGAGCATCTCTCCGGAGATCGGAAGTGCTGGACCAAAATTTCGGATTTCTTTTATAGCGCTATTATCCTTGTGTCGGATGTACGAGAGTCATCTCTACGAGATGGCTAAGTCTGTTTAGGACGTTGAGAGTTTGTTGTGATCAGCAACAAACTTAATGGTAAAAAATACCGTTTCGAGTCTTCGCGAAGGATATGTTTTGAGAAGACGTTTTTATCGAGGAAGGAAATTTCGTCGAAGAACGAATCTTCAGGCGTCTGCGACGTCTCGCGATGCTGAAGATT
Source organism: Brassica napus (assembly GCF_020379485.1). Classification (NCBI taxonomy): domain Eukaryota; kingdom Viridiplantae; phylum Streptophyta; class Magnoliopsida; order Brassicales; family Brassicaceae; genus Brassica; species Brassica napus. The sequence goes on from NC_063434.1 coordinate 16,778,799, forward strand.
TGTTATTCTTTCGTATGCCGCGTTTCGTGCTTGAAATGGTTGCGGGCTTGAAGATGTTTCGCGATGTTGCAAGTGTTTAGTCTTAGCCTTGCGTTTGAGAAACGTTCTTGTTTGACTACGTATGTTTGCAGCAAAAATTGTTGTTCCTGGTTGGATGCTAATAATTTGATATTCGATCGAGGAATTAGGATTGAGGTGTAGCGTAAATTTATCCGTGAGAAGAAGCGTTTTCCTTCATAATGTTTTTTGAAGTGTTGGCCTTCCGAGATCTATTTCGTGCATTTTTTAGGATGTTTCGTATAGCTCTAGAAGCTTTATTATGAATTGTTTTTCCTTACATGCCGCGTATTATAGGTAAACCGTTGCGGGATTAAAGTGAATTGTGGAGCGTATTGAACTTGGTCAATTTTCGAAAAGTTTAGATTTCCGTTAACCGTTTGATTGTTAGGACTTAGTTTCGTTACGAAGAATTTATCATATGTTTTCCGACTGTGGGCTATACGATAATTTATCATATCATATAACCGGTTTTACGAAGGTTGTAAATCAGTGATATGTATACATATGTCAAAGTAGCGTTGTGTCTGCGGGTTTTACGAGAAACGTTTCTGCTGTGATTTTGATCTTAGGCGAAAGTTGCTTGGAGTTACTCATGGAGTGTTACCGAAGTTTATTTTAATACGATCTCGTCGCAGAACGTTTTTCATAGGTTTTTTGCGAGGATTCTCATGATACATTCGTTTCTTGAACGAATTGGTCAACGAGAGGTGGATCTAGCTAACCATCGGGAGGAAAGTGCTCCTTTTAATGTGCACGATGCTACATCTATTCTCGAGTTTTCTTCGTCGCAAATGTTTTCGATGCTTTTCCGTGACTTACTTGGTACAACGGAAACTGAAAGAAATGCTTTGGTGATTGAAGATTTCTCATAGAAATTTTTAAAACGAAACTGACTTTCTGAAGCCGGAAAAGGCTTCAATACTTTGGCTCATCGTCGAGTTTCAGTTTGATATTGGTACAAGTTTTCTGTACGCATGATTGCGACAAGAAATGATGTATAGTTTTTGAGATTATGTTCATGATCGTCTGGATATGTTGCTAGCGTTTAGACGAATATTAAGATTGTCGTTTGCCTATTCTTGACGATTTGCAGAAGTTTTTGAAGTTTGGGAGTATACGAGTATAGTATACGTACCTACTCCCCCTTTTTTTTACGAAAGAAAACGGTTGAACCGATACTTTGAAGGGTTGTGTACGTTTCTTCTTCTGATGTTTGGAATGATCGATAATTCGGGACGATTTATAGACGACGCTTGGACTGTGACTTGGTTGTTTCCATGTTGACGACTTGGGATATGTCGGTTCCGAGAAAATTGCCAGAAACGAATCGGTTTTAAGACGACGTTCATGTCTCTAACTTTTTCTCTCTTTAGGAAGCGAGCTTGATATGCGTGGCGATCGTTTCTCGACTTTCGGAGAGTTTAGATCGGTTTGCAATATCTGGATGAACAATTATGGAACAATATATCGAGACAGGAAAAATCGCATAAAACTTAGTTCGCTAGACTATCCATCCTCCTAGGTTTTACGTTCCCTAAAGTTCTATGGCAGCCTCAAAGTAATTTCCTACGAAATTTCCAAGTCTGATTTCAAAAATTTCAAGTCGGAAATACCTTAGTTCTCTCGAAGATGCAGTTTTGTTTCTTCTCAGTTTTGCTTGCTCATTTCGCTTTTCTCGTGTATGTTCGCCATTTCCGATATTGGTTATCCTTTGAAACTTGATATTTATCTTCCGAACTTGACTGTTATCTTCTCCTTAGATAAGACGTCGATTTTTGTAAAAAGGTTCAACGTAATCGTATAGTTAAGGCGGCTAAGATGTTGAGTTAACCGTTGCCATTTTATACGATCAATCTGAATCCATGCGAGAAAACAAATCTTTGCGGTTTTTTTTATTCTAAAGTTTCAATGGTAACTCCGATAGAAACAAGAGAGGTTTCGATCGAGATTTGAAGGAGAATACAAAGCTGTAGGTAAGGGCGAGTAGGAGCAAGCGAATGAGTTTAGACGAGTCTTATTAGTTTTTGTCGTAAAATCTCGACAGAAACTCCGATTGAGACGAAGTGAAAAGCGTTTTGATCGGGATTCAAAAGAGAACCCAAAGGACTATGTAGTGACTGACAGTCTGACAGGTCGCTACGTAGCGAGTGGAAGCAAGCCAAGAAGAGTCTTACTTGTTTTCGTCGTAAAATCTCAACGGAAACTCCGATTGAGACGAAACGAAAAGCGTTTCGATGAGGATTCAAAAGACAACCAAAAGGAGGACCTTTCTGTGGCCTTACAGGTCGCTACGTAGCAACTGAAAGTCTGACAGGTCGCTACGTAGCGAGTGGAAGCAAGCTGAGAAGAGTCCTACTTGTTTTCGTCGTAAAATCTCAATGGAAACTCCGATTGAGACGAAACGAAAAGCGTTTCGACGAAGATTCAAAAGAGAACCCAAAGGAGGACCTTTCTGAGGCCTTACAGGTCGCTACGTAGCGACTGACAGTCTGACAGGTCGCTACGTAGCGAGTGGAAGCAAGCTGAGAAGAGTCCTACTTGTTTTCGTCGTAAAATCTCAACGGAAACTCCGATTGAGACGAAACGAAAAGCGTTTCGACGAGGATTCAAAAGAGAACCCAAAGGAGGACCTTTCTGAGGCCTTACAGGTTGCTACGTAGCGACTGACAGTCTGACAGGTCGCTACGTAGCGAGTGGAAGAAAGCCAAGAAGAGTCCTACTTGTTTTCGTCGTAAAATCTCAACGGAAACTCCGATTGAGACGAAACAAAAAGCGTGGCGATGAGGATTCACAAGAGAACCCAAAGGAGGACCTTTCTTAGGCCTTACCGGTCGCTATGTAGCGACTGGCGGCCTGACAGGTCGCTACGTAGCGAGTGAAAGCAAGCCAAGAAGAGTCCTACTTGTTTTCGTCGTAAAATCTCAATGGAGACTCCGATTGAGACGAAACGAAAAGCGTTTCGATGAGGATTCAAAATAGAACCCAAATAAGGACCTTTCTGAGGCCTTACAGGTCGCTATGTAGCGACTGACGGTCTGACAGGTTGCTACGTAGCGAGTGGAAGCAAGCCAAGAAGAGTCCTACTTCTTTTCGTCGTAAAATCTCAACGGAAACTCCGATTGAGACGAAACGAAAAGCGTTTCGATGAAGATTCAAAAGAAAACCAAAAGGAGGACCTTTCTGTGGCCTTACAGGTCGCTATGTAGCGACTGACAGTCTGACAGGTCGCTACGTAGCGAGTGGAAGCAAGCTGAGAAGAGTCATACTTGTTTTCGTCGTAAAATCTCAATGGAAACTCCGATTGAGACGAAACGAAAAGCGTTTCGACGAGGATTCAAAAGAGAACCCAAAGGAGGACCTTTCTGAGGCCTTACAGGTCGCTACGTAGCGACTGCCTGTCTGACAGGTCGCTACGTAGCGAGTGGAAGCAAGCTGAGAAGAGTCCTACTTGTTTTCGTCGTAAAATCTCAACGGAAACTCCGATTGAGACGAAACGAAAAGCGTTTCGACGAGGATTCAAAAGAGAACCCAAAGGAGGACCTTTCTGAGGCCTTACAGGTTGCTACATAGCGACTGACAGTCTGACAGGTCGCTACGTAGCGAGTGGAAGCAAGCCAAGAAGAGTCCTACTTGTTTTCGTCGTAAAATCTCAACGGAAACTCCGATTGAGACGAAACGAAAAGCGTGGCGATGAGGATTCACAAGAGAACCCAAAGGAGGACCTTTCTGAGGCCTTACCGGTCGCTATGTAGCGACTGGCGGCCTGACAGGTCGCTACGTAGCGAGTGGAAGCAAGCCAAGAAAAGTCCTACTTGTTTTCGTCGTAAAATCTCAACGGAGACTCTGATTGAGACGAAACAAAAAATGTTTCGATGAGGATTCAAAAGAGAATCCAAATAAAGACCTTTTTGAGGCCTTACAGGTCGCTACAGAGCGACTGACGGTCTGACAGGTCGCTACGTAGCGAGTGGAAGCAAGCCAAGAAGAGTCCTACTTGTTTTCGTTGTAAAATCTCAACGGAAACTACGATTGGGGCGAAACGAAAAGTGTGGCGATGAGGATTCACAATAGAACCCAAAGAAGGACCTTTCTGAGGCCTTACCGGTCGCTACGTAGCGAGTGGAGAGTTGGCTTGAGCTTGGTCGCTACGTAGCGACCGAGCAGTGTGCGTGCTCGGTCGCTACGTAGCGACCGAGCGGTGTGCGTGCTCGGTCGCTACATAGCGACCGAGCAGTGTGCTTGCTTGGTCGCTACGTAGCGACTGAGCGGTGTGCGTGCTCGGTCGCTACGTAGCGACCGAGCGGTGTGCGTGCTCGGTCGCTACGTAGCGACCGAGCGGTGTGCGTGCTCGGTCGCTACGTAGCGACCGAGCTAGGTAATCGTTGTGTTGTGTTTCCTTTTTCCGCGATTAACCTAGGGGTTTTTCAGCGGTTTTTGGGAGAACAAGTTTTATCCTTCCGAAATGTCAACGGAAATTGTGTTTTGGTAAAACCCTTACGCATCGAGATTTCTTTTGTTCGATAATGAGCCAAACTCACGGGGTTTGATAAGATTTATCGTTTCCGTTTACGTTTAGAAAGAGAAATCGCGGGCTTGTTTTAGTGCTCTTCCTGTGGCGGAAGGTCGCAGCAAGGCTTTCAATTTTGTTGAACATATATCCAGACATAGTTTCGATCAAGCGTTCTGTGGCCATGAGTAAGAGTAATCCGTAACCCCTCCTCCTTCTAGCGCCAAACTGTGGGAAACGAAATTCGCACTGTCGATATACGTTTAAATTAGGAAACTAAGGAAACCCTAATTTCTCAGAGGTCCCGGATCTCTGCGAGAGCCAACGACAAGTGACCAAATATATGTGGAAATCGTGAAAAGATAACAAACGAGTTTAGAGAAAACAGTAGATCTTATTTCGAGTCTGCGTAAGAGCGTTGCGATCATTACAAGAGATCATAAGAGCTTTGGCCGCAAAGGCTGTCAGCGAGTTACTTAGTTCTAGCGGCCTAAAAGCTCAAACCTAGTTGAGTCGCAGCTCGATAACAAAAGACGAAAAAGATACATAAAAGGTTTTTGATTGATTTCGGACTGAACCTTGTTAATGGCTGCCTACGTACCCCTTTCGAGGATCAAGCCGAACGTAGTTCAATTGATAGAGCTGGACAAGAGATCGAACTGCCTGGGCGAGTTCGTCTAGTAATTGACTGCCAGTCATAGAAACCGAACTTGTCGAGAATAAAGCCTAAAGTTTCTAAGTGCAGAGAATTCCGAGTCTAAAAAGTTCTCTCTCATGCTCCTCGCCTAGAACTCCTTATATACTAGCTCCAACGTCGGTTTACGCTTTTACTCTTCTGCCCTTAAGCCGTCATAGCATAAAATGGAGATATTCCATTTTTTTCGATCTTCGTATTTATCCTCAAAATTTCGTATTTATCCGCGGAAACTTGACATTTATCCTTCCTTGCGCGCCAAGCGTAAACCGTCATACGGTTTATGGGCTTTTGGTTAAGAAATCGTAAGTTGGGCCTCGAGTCGTGTCTTAGGTCCTTTTGGGCCGTCTTCCGACTCGAAACGTTTATTACGACTTCTTTCGATAAAGAACGAACTTTCCGTGGTTTTTACCGCAAAGTTTGATTGATGCCTTAGAATGGTCGGAAGACATGAACTGAGTTCGCTACGGTCTTCAGGAGATAGCATCGTAGGATAGACGAGAATGCATGAATTGGTGTCGTATCGACGTTTCAGAAGAGTTCGGTCTCTACGTAACGACCGAACAGAACGCACGCTTGGTCGCTACATAGCGACCAAGCTTGGCTTAGCTCGGTCGCTACATAGCGACCGAACGGGATGGACGCTCGGTCGCTACGTAGCGACCGAGCTTGGGCTCGAGCTCGGTCGCTACGTAGCGACCGAGCGGGACGGACGCTCGCTTGCTACGTAGCGACCGGGCTGTGTGCATGCTTGGTCGCCGCGTATCGATCGAGCTTGGCTTGTCCGTGGTCCGATTGCCGTACTCGAGCTTGTCCGCGGCCGAATTGGATACATGTCTGTTTCCTTCGGACAATCGGTATTTAGTGGTTCGATTGAGATTTGAACAAGATTTTACCGCAAGGCTCTTTGTAAAGATATCTTTACGAAGATTACTTTTTCGTAAAAATGTTAATGCTGATTTTTACGGACTTTTAGATATTGATTCCGTCGTGACCGATTTTGACCCCAACAATACAGCTCCTACTGTAGCTAGGAAAGCTCCTCCAAACAGAAGTGAAGAGTTCCAGTTAAGCTTGATTTCCAGGGGATGAAAATCTACTAGGATAAGGGCATTACCAATATGTACCTCAAGATCTCTTATGATGCCTCCTGAGCTCCTTTCTCAAAGATTTACGAAGGTGAAAGATTCTGATAAGGGCTCTATTTTCAGACCCAGCTGGTCTGCCATAACCTTAGGTAGAATATTGACTGATGCTCATGTGTCACAAAGTGCATGGAGAAATTCAATACCCTTTACCAGACATGGTATTGCAAACTTCCCAGGATCACTCTTTTTCTTCAATATGATCCTTAGTTTCACCCTTTTCCTGACATGATGAAACATACTCCTAATGTCCTCCTCAGTTTCCCTAGTCTCTCTGAAGAACATCCACATCCGGTGTGTGTAATAAACTTCTTCAAAATGTTTCTCGACAGGGATTCTGAGGACTCTCTTGGTGAAACCATCCATCTCCTTCTCATTAGCTTCCCTCTTAAGGTGTTTAGGAATCTTCTCCTTCCTTTTCCTTAAAAATCTTCCCTCAGTTGGCTCATCAACTTGTATAGGCTCTGGTGTAGTGTGTAAAGGGTTGGTTGTAGGTTCTGGTGGGTTTGCTAAAGGTTTAGGAGGTGGTCTGAGTGTGTTGATTCGGTTACTATCAATTGATGGTAATCGCACTCGGTAGGTGAGAGGTGCCCGTCGATCGATGGGAGGTGAGGGGGGTCAATCGATGTCGATATCTCTTTGTCGATCGACGGCTGGCTCATGCGGTCGATCGATTTTTACGTAGAAAGGGGAGGGTGGGTGAGGGTGTTTTTCTGCGAATTCCTCACGAGTCATGATTCGAACTGCACTACACTCTGCAGTCGATTCAGCAGATGACGTCGATCGATGTCTAGAGTAATCTGTCGATCGATCTTCGTCCTGGTCTGTCGAGCGATGTGCATCTATTGACATCGGTCGACACCAATGTGATCTGCTGAAGCTCATGGAGCTTTCAACTTCGAAGTCTCCTTCTCCAAGCTTCTCATGCTTCACCACTTGCCAAAAATCATCATCTAGGATGGCATTCACGTGGTGTTTTGCTTTCTCAACTCCTACCTCTCTAACCAAAGATTCTTGCCTCTTTACAGTGTCTCCAGTCTGAGCCACTTGCATTTCAAGCTTCCTCACTTGAGTCCCTAAGGTCTCAATTCTTGTGTTCAGACTTTTGTAGGCAGAATCTATCTTCCTATTGAAGTCCACAATGAGTTGTTGTTGTCCTTCCAGAACTCTGTCAAGCAGTGCTTCAATCTTGTTTTCCTGAGTCTGTGGTGGTGGATTTTGGTAGAATGAGTTTCCATAGCCTCTGCTGTTGTTCCTGAAAGGTTTCTGGAACTGTGAACTCTGGTTACTCCTCTGACTATTGCCATAGAAGTTTCTGTTTCCACCCTGGTTTCCAGATCTCTGAAATCCAGTACCTCCAATGTAGTTCACATCTTCTTCTCCTTACATTTCTACAGCTACTTCTCCTTCAGCTGAGCAGACCTGCTTCCTAAGAATCTCATGAACCACATCTAACTTTGCTCTAACTTCGTCCATCTGCTCCTTTCCTAGGGGTGCAACAGACTTCTTCCTCTCAAAGTCAGTGTTCTTGGTGCTGCTGTGTTTGCTAGATTTTCTATCAGTCTCATAGCTTCCACCGGATTCCTGGTGTTGAGGTTTCCCTTGCTAGCTGTATCAAGAGCCATCTGATACCTCAAGGCTATACCTCTGAAGAAAGTGCTCAGCAGAGCACTTCATTTAATCTGTGGTGTGGACAGTCTTGCTGGAAGAACTTGAATCTGATCCACGCTTCTTTGAATGTAGCAATTTTCCACTCTCCAGTCTCCTGCGCAAATGTATCAATTTTGCTCCTCAAGTCTTCAGCGTGCGGCTCATCAAAAAAGTTCCGCAAGAAAGCATTCTTGATGTCGGCCCATGATTTTAGAGATCCTGTGGGTAGTTGCTTAAGCCAGTGCATCGCTTCTCCAGTCAGAGTATACTTGAAGAGCTTGCACAATAGATAGTCCTCAGGGACTCCATCCATACGAATTGCAGCGATAAGATCCTCGAACCTCTCCAGATGGTCCATAGGATGCTTGTGCGGTAACCCAGAGTAGGGTAGCTGCGACACGAGTGTGTAATACTGAGGCTTCAGCTCGAAATTCTCCTTCTGAATCTCTGGAAGGCGAATAGCTGATCTGTTGGTGTAGTACTCATCTAGACGATTGTAGTCTGCCAGTGCCTTTGGTGGAGCAGCCTCTTCTACAGGTTGAGAAGCTCCTGTAGCATCAGCATCAGGGATTACATTCCCCTGAGCGTCTAGTTTCTGACCTATTGAATTACGCAAATGACCATCCTGGTCATACAGGTCTCCATTCTCATTGTGTCTGAGAATCACAAATGCAACCATGTTTCGCGACTTAGGAACTATCAATGTACGTGGTGTATGATCGATTGATGTCGAACGATGTGGATCGTTCGACGATGAAGGTCAGGTGTCGGTCGATGGGTGGGTGAGAGAATCAGTCGACGTGAAAGCTGCTACGTCGATCGATGTGGAACATTGATCTTTGCGGATCGTGCGTTCCAGGTGAGCAAGATCTTCTGAGAATAGCATGTGTTTGTCCTTGTTGCTTCTGGTACTGCTGGGCATGCACTTGAAAAGACAAGAAAAAGTTTTGTGTCAAAATGAGGGTAGAGAAAAAGAAAAGAAATAATAACACTAAATCTAATGGCGATCAAAGCTCATCTGCATTGGCGTCAAATTTGATTCCACTCAAATTACCATAAGGAGTGAATTACTCTCTCAAATAAGAGGTTCAATTGTACTACTTAGGGATCGAATCCACAAGGAGCTAGGGAACCTATTAAATCTAGTAATTTATTAATTCTAAGTGTTTGTTGTTTTATGGTTTAAATGTAAATAGCCATCCTAATTGAGCAAGTATATTGCTCGACTAACAAGATGATTGGGGGTGTAACTTATTAGAAAGGTATTAGATGCAGAGTTTCTATTAAGGTGTTGGAGATTATAATCCTATAGATGCCTATCAACTGCATGCATGATATATTAGAGCTCAACCCCTTAAACCTAGTGATCAGCGATGGCAATGTTTCACTGGTTAACTAACTAGATCTTGGATCTCAATAGTCGTTTATTGATCACAAGAAAGTGTCGATCGATGGTCTATAAGGATATCGATCGATACACCTTTCACAAATATCGATCGATTGTCAGAAGACAATATCAATCGATGCTTCTAGTTAAGCCTTAGGCGTAAGTTGATACTGCTCACTAGCTTTCTAGTTCAGCAGTAGCCTTTTTCCAGTTGTCTAGTATGACAGATTAGGTTCAGGATTGGATGGCCAAGGATGCTTGACTCAAGCAGATTCCTAGGTTCAATATTCTAGTTAGCTAATCTAGAACAAGCATTAAGAACAATCAATCAATGAATACCACAACTTAGCAATCTATAGTTGGGACTAATCTCTCTAACCTATTTGAACCCTGAATCTAACATGTAAACTAATCAGACATAGCTAAGCAATTCATGACACAAAATATAAATAAAAACTGCATAGAATAGAATAGATGAATCAATGGAGTTCCAATCACAAATCGCTCAATGGTCTTCTCTCCTGAAACTCTCTGCTGATAATAAGAATACAAAGGTGGCCAAAAGCTCTCTTGCCTCCTAACACTTAGGCAAGTATATAACTATTACGTTAAAAACTCGTCAGGGGTAATCTTGTAATTTGGTGAAGTCTTGGGTTTAAAGTCAGCTGGAACCAAGTCGTGCTTCCGCATCTCAACATCGATCGATGGTACAAGATGTACATCGATCGATCATAATCTTCAATCGTCGAGGCTTCTCTTCTGTATCGATTGACGTCACTGAATGTGCATCGATCGACTGTTTCTTCTTCGTATCGACCTCTTATGGTCAGCTCGGATGAAATCTCTTTTAAGCTCCTAAATGCTCCATATTCATCACTGTACTCCAAGATACTTTTAAACCTGAAAACATGCCTAATAGGATATAATATATAGTATATAGATAGTAAAATACTTATATACCATGGGTAAAAATGGGTCAAATCCATGGTATATCAGCAATATGAATGGTGGATTGGTTATCACAATGCATTGTCAATGGTGTGGCTTTATCGATTTCCAAATGCTTCAAAATGCCCTTGATCCACACTAGCTCGTTTGTAGGCTTCAGCATGGCTCTGCACTCAGCTTCTGCACTTGAACAAGACACCACGTTCTGCTTCTTGCTCTTCCAAGTCACCAAGTAGCCTCCAATGAATGTGCAATAGCCGGTTGTTGATCTTCTGTCAGCTCTATCACCAGCCCAATCAGCATCACAGTATCCAACAACCTCCGTGCTTCCATTGCAGCCCATCCATACTCCTGATCATGTGAGCCATTCAAATACATCAAGATCCTCTCCACCATTCGCCAATGATGCTCCTTAGGCACTTGCATGTGCTGGCTCACCTGATTCACAGCAAAACAAATATAAGGCCTTGTGATGGTAAAATAAATCAATTTGCCAACTAATTTTCTATAGGGATCCGAAATGGTTTGCTGTCTTCAATCTCCCCCTCTCGCGGGACTTTGTAACCATCCTCCATAGGCATCCTTGCTGTCTTGCCTCGATAAGCACATGCACCTTTCAAGAGATCAAGTGTATACTTCCTTTGGGACATGAACAAGCCTTCTTTGGATCTACATATCTCAATCCCAAGGAAGAATTTCATTTCTCCCAAGTCTTTAATCTCAAACATGGATTTAAGAAACTCCTTGGTTGCTATGATACCTTCCTTATCACTTCCCGTGATAATGATATCATCAACATGCACAAGGAGTGCAATCATACCTGAGGGAGTAGTGAGAGTGAAGAGAGTGTGATCTAGTTCAGACTTCTTGAAGCCTCGGCCATTTAGAGTGGTGCTAAGCTTGTTGTACCAAGCTCTTGGTGATTGCTTCAACCCATAAAAGTTTTTTTCAGTCTCAACACGTTTCCCTTTTTCACCAAATGTTCCAAGCCTGGTAGAGGATGCATATTGACTTCATCCTCAAGCTATCCTTGTAGAAAGGCATTATTCACATCCATTTGCCATAAATCTCATCCAAGATGCACAGCCAAGCTTAGTACTAGTCGGATTGTATGTAGCTTAGCTACTGGTGCAAATGTCTCAATGTAATTCTATCCATAAGTTAAGTGAAGCCTCTTGCAACATGTCTTGACTTCTTCCTATCAATCTGCCCATCAGCCTTGTACTTGATTGTGAAGATCCATCTACTAGACACAGCCTTCTTTCCCTTAGGTAGTTCTCTATCATACCATGTATTATTCTTTATCATAGCTCCTGCCTCAGCTCCCACGGATTCCTTCAATTCTTTATCCAACATTGCCTCTTCATAGCTTCTTGGAACATAACTCTCACAGCATTGTTGTGAACTCCTCGTGAGACATAATCCTCACTGCATTGCAAGATGCGGTCGACCCCGTAGGTGTCGTCGATCGATGTTTTTGAGAGCCCGTCGATCGATTTTGATTCACGTCCGTCGATCGATATTCGAAGTCAGGCATCGATCAACACTAATGCGATTCGCCGAAACTCATCGAGCTTTCTACTTCGAAATCTCCTTCTTACAGCTTCTCTTGCTTCACCACTTGCCATAAATCATCATCTATGATGGCATTCACGTGGTGCTTCATCACATCATCTCCTACCCCTCTTGTTAAGGCCTCTTTCCTCTTAACATCTTCTTCTGTCTGAACAACCTGCATCTCCAGCTTCTTAACATGAGTACTCAACGTCTCAAACTTTGTGTCCAAGTTGGTGTAGACAGAGTCAATCTTTCCATTGAAGTCAACCTGCATCTCCAGCTTCTTCACATAAAGCTCTGATGTCCCTCTAGAACTTTATCGAGCATCGCCTCAATCTTGCTCTCCTGAGTAGGTGGTGGTGGCTTTTGGTAGAATGAGTTTCTATAACCATGTTGTTGCTGTAGTTGTTGCTGTAGTTGTTGCTGTAGGGTTTCTGTTGCTGCGAACTCTAGTTGAAATTACTTCTTTGTCCATAAAAGTTTCCATTCTCGTTTCCAGACCTCTAAAATCCAAATCCTCCAATGAAGTTCACATCTTCTTCTACTTCTGCTTTTCCCTCTATGTCTACAGCCTCTCCATCCTCTACTAAGCAAGCCTGCTTCCTAAGAAGCTTGTGAACACTGTCCAGCTTTGCTCTAACTTCATCCATCTTGCCATTCCCAAGGATGGAAGCAGATCTCTTCCTCTCGAAGTCAGTGTTCTTGGTGCTGTTGTTTGATGTTAAGTTCTCAATAACTCTCACAACCTCCTCTGGATTCCTGGTGTTAAATTTTCCATCGCTGGAAGCATCAAGAGCCATCTGATACTGCACTGCGATGCCTCTGAAGAAGATGCTGAGTAGATGCACCTCATTGAATCCATGGTGTGGACAGTCCCTCTGGTAAGACTTGAATCTGATACAGGAGCTTATGAAGGACTCTGTAGGCTCCTGAGTGAATGTGGCAATTTTGCTCCTCAAATCTTCAGCACATGCCTCATCAAAGAAATTGCATAAGAATGCATTCTTGATGTCGGCCCATGATGTGAGAGGTCCTTGTGGTAACTTCTTAAGGAAATGCAAAATCACTCCAGCAAGTGAGTACTTGAAGAGCTTGCAAAGTAGGTAGTCCTCAGGGACTCCTTTGACTTGTATAGCAGATATGAGATTCTCGAACCTCTCCAGATGGTCCATATGATGCTCGTGAGATAACCCATAGTAGGGTGTCTGTCCCACAAGTGTGTAGTACTGTGGCTTCAACTCTAAATCCCCTCTCTGGATAGTTGGAGGACGAATAGCTGATATGTTGGTGTAGAACTGATCTGTATGATTGTGGGAACAGAAATTCGCACTGTCGATTTCCGTTTAAATTAGAAAAGTAGGAGAACCCTAGTTTCCCAGAGGTCCCGGATATCTGCTAATACCACACGCCAAGCAATCAGAACACGAGATAATCAACGACAAAATATAAGAAATCGCAAAAAGATAGCAAATAGATCTTATTCCAAATCTGCGTTTGAGCGTTACAACGAGGTATAAGCCTGGGCTCGAGAGCTGTCTTGATCTCGGTCGCTACGTAGCGACCGAGCGGTACGTGCGTTTGGACGCTATGTAGCGACCGTGCAACCTTATTCGGGCTTTTCTCCGATGTCTCGTGTTTCCTCCGCAAAGCTCTTCGTAAGAATGAATGTTTTCCGAAAACGTATTTGTCGAAGAAAGTTCTTATTTTCTTCTTCGGATGTTTTGAGTGTTAACTTCGTCGGAACAAATTTTGACCCCAACAGTTAATCCCCCAGCCCGTTAGAATCGTGGATTGAAAGTCAAGATTCTAGCGCGCGGTTTGACGATCTAGGCAAAGTTAGGCGTATCGGACGAAGTTTGTACTCAAAACCCCGCAGAAGAAAGTCATCGAGAAAGTATATGTTTAAAAATAAAAAAAAATTCTAAGCCCATACTTCTATAAGTAGTGAGCTCTTGTCATTCATTTCCTTTATACCTTCCCTTCTTCAAACCTTCAAACCTTCTCTAGCTCCCAAATTTTAGCTTTCAACATGTCTTCCTCCCAAGGTGGCATTTCCGACGTTGAGATGGGTGAGGCCACCTCTCCGACTCCGATTCTGACTCCTCCCGTCAAAGCGCCGGCTTGCGTTGCTGACCATCTCTCCTTCCAAGAGAAACTAGCTCGTCGCAAAGCCGAGAACGAACCGGTTCAAGCTGATACCGAGATCCCATCCTCTTCTGCACTGGCCGTTGCTCCGGGTCATGGGACCGAGGCCAAGGTTCCGCAAGACGCAGGAACTCTTGCTGGCTCGGGCATTCCAGATACTTTGGCTCTTCCCGCCAGATCGTCCACGACTCCGATCCTCGTCGAGGATAAGGAGAGGGCCGCTGAGTCCATGCCTCCTCCTCCTGTCCGGAAGGAGATCGTTCTAGCGCTGCGTGCTCCTAGTGCTGTTCTGGTTGCTCAGCCTAAGAGCCGGAAGAGGAAGTTCACCAAGGGCGGTGATGGGGAATCTTCGCAACAAGGAGGCTCGAGTATAGCGTCGGCGCTCCGCGGAAAGGTCTGTCGCCTACTCAACTCCTTTTTTTTTATGATAATTGATAATTTTTTTTTATCTCTAATTGTTTTCTCGTTTCGCAGTTCATGTCGTTGATCGATGGGATGATCAGCGAGGGCGATTTTCAGGCCAGTCGTCTTGCCGGGGAGTTGTCGGAGCTGCAGGGTAAATGGTCTGAAACCGAAGCCATGCTGACGGCTGTCAAGGATTCTCACTCCGTGAAAGTGTCCAAACTCGAGGTCGAGATAGGGGAGCTCGAGAGGGACCTCGGGAAGACGGTGAGCTCTCTGCTTAAGGAGAAGAAGGCCAGGAAGACCAAATCTTCGGAGGCGCGTCGGCTTCAGCGTCAGATCGAGAGTGACGCAGGATTAGCGAGCGGCGGGATCCGAGGGGCGACGGACACCCTTTGCTATGAGTTTCAGGCTCGCTTGGCGAAGATCTCTGCCTTTCTGGGCTCCCTCGAGTGCATCCGGAGCATGGACTTGGCCCTGGCGACGATCAAAGGCGGGATGACCGTAGTTCGGGCGTTCCAGAGCGAGACACCTCTGTCCTTAGTGGCTGAAGAGGCCCGGTTGTCCGATTGCAAGCGGGATTTGGCAGCCGTGGATGGAGATTTTTATCTCGTCCTAGCTGACCCAAAATCCGCGTGCTTCCTTCCGACGTGTTCAGAAGACCCAGAGGGGAAAGATCCCATGGTCGGAGAAAACGGGGGTGACGCGGCTCCAGGCTTGGACGAGGCGATGGGTGAAGAGGGAGCGTGAGTTCGGAAGATGACTGTGGTTTAGATCTCTTGCGAGAGATTTTTTTTTATTATGTTTGATGTTTTGGCCTTAAATGGCTTTATTTTGTGTTTCGGGACTGGCCGTGTGTGGCTTTGAATCCCTGCCGTTCTACTGCTTTATTTTTATAACAAGACGATCCAGTTATGTTTTTTCATGAGTTAGCGTATGGTGTCGAAGGAAGGTGATGAGTTGTCGTCTCATATCCTTCTTCGATGTGAATTTTTTTGTTCGAGATCCGTTTCGAGAGTTTTTCCGCGAGATATAGATTTCGCGGGATATCTGAAGATGTCGAAATATAAACATAGAGGCATGGTTTTGGGATCTCGTATCTTTTCGACATCATGCCTTGAGATGTTAGAGACCAGTGCGCTGGGTTTAGGGCAAGACCTAGGTTTACTTTCGGTTTTAAGATTTATGTGGTGATTAGCCTGCTGTCGATTAATATGTCGCGATTTTAACCTGATCCGTACCGATTTAAAGCCCGCGATATGTTATCGGCTTACACGACTTGTTTGATACGAATCGAGCAACTTTCCAGAGATAATTTTTAAGCCGACTGGGAGTGCTAGACTAAAATTTTGGGTTTCTTTTATAGCGCTATTATCCTTGTGTCGGATGTACGAGAGTCATCTTATTGAGATGGCTATGTCTGTTTAGGACGTTCGAGAGTTCGATGTGATTAGCACCGAACCTGGCGGCAGGTGTCGCCGTTTTAAGTGTTTGCGCAAAATGTGTGTTAACATGTTCACTGTTTTCGTGATGAAGATTTCGTTTTGTCGGCCGGGAAAAAATAACTCTTAAAGCATGTTTTGCGACGTCTCGCGATGCAAGTGGTTGCTTTTCCCCAATGACTGGTTTATTTTCGAGGATCCGAAAATAATTTGCGGATAAAAATGTTTTGCTTCGTTAAAATATGTCGGAAACATCGAGGGCGTGGTCGGACGTTTTCGAATCTGAGAGTATACAAGTATACGTATCTACTCCCCCCCCGCACTCTTTTTTAATGATGGGGGACAGCTGAATTTGCCTTTTGACAAACTGCCTACGTACTCCTTATGGAGATCAAGCCGTCTCGTAGTTCGGTGATTGCGAGGTGGTTTGTTTAGTGATAGTATTTTTTGAGATGCATTGCGTTCCAGGTTCTTGGAATTTTTACGCTTGCATGTGGCTATTTTGTAGGAGTCTGGTCGGACGACCTTTTCTATTTTATAGGGTCCTTCCCAGTTTGCTCCCCAATGCCCAGCTCCTCCGTGATCTTCCAGCCATCCCACGCAGACCTCCCGGAGTGCGTCGAGCCAGAGCCACGCAGGGACAACCAGAGGCACCTCTTCCTGACTTCCCACAAATCCCGGACATCCCTATGCGCGATCAGGGACACTTTCAGAGGGTAGTTGTGGATGCTCTTCGCGCCATATGGGCTAGAGTATCTTGTACGAACAGGAGGTTCATCAGAGGTCACTCACCAGCAGCTGCAGGACGTGCTAGGGAGCGCAGAGACCCCTCATCCGAGAGCGACGACGATGAGACCGCCGAGGACACCGACTAGTCCTCCCATTTCTATCTCTTTCCCTTATGCACTTGTTTTTCTATCTTTTGAACTTGTAGGATTTATGTTCTGGACATATCTATGCTTTATGTTTGAGACTGTTTACTTATTTCTTATGCTTGGAGTGTCAAACAGAGCTAACCACACTGACAGATGACATGAGTTTGACTCCAAACATGACGGAGAATTTTTCTGTTTCTCGCCATCGATCGACATGGAGTGGATGGTAACGATCGATGTGCGAGAAAGAGAGGTACGATACTTTCCTCTAACATCTCAAAAATCTACTTTGTTTTTCACCACCTTTGGACACTTTACACCGAGACGGTGTAATTTAAGTCTGGGGGAGGTAATACTAACACCATCTTCTTGAGTTTTGTCAAAATCTTTTCAAAAATAATTTTATTGAGTCAAGAAGGGGACTATGAACTTATGATTTTTACTTGAATGTCTAACCACTCTTTAGCACCATTCTAGATTTACTGATTGCAGATAGTACTAAAGATGCTAAAGTGGATTAACTTGACAACTATACGCACTTGTCTAAGCTTGTTTGAAAGAACCAAAGCTAACCTCCAACACTAAACCTGACACAACTGCTTGTCTTGGGGTTTGGTATACATGGGATCGGATTCTTCAAACAAGTTTGGAAGGTAAAGCCTTGTGTAGATTTATCACCTTTTCTCTCTCTATTTCGGCCCTAGAATAGTTTGTTATCTGTCTAAAAAAAATTGAAATTTACTACTTATTTAGAATTTAGTTAGGAGGAATCCAAATAGGACTTGGTGGCTACAACCATTAAGGCTTGCTTCATAAGGATTCCAACAAAAATAATTCGAACGGGACTTGGTGGCGGCAATCTTCAAGGCTCGCTTCATATGAATTCTTGGATATAGGTCAAAAAGAAGTTAACAGGGCTTGGTGGCAACCACCATTGAGACTTGATTCGTGGAAGCCTGTCCAATCTTGGTCAACGATCGTGAAATATAAGGAGACCTTGACTCAAGAGAGAAATTAGTAGAGAGAAAAGATAGGAACTAACTTTACCTGCAAATCCAGATACTTGTTTGAGAATCCTTGCATCCTATGACCGATACTCCCAAGGTAAAGCCTACACTTTTATTTATGCTAAGAAATGAGGTTGGTCAAGGGAATGTCAGATAAGATTTGCTAAGTTGTTGGCTAGAGGAATTTGCTTGCTAAGCTAGGATATTGCATAATGTGCTTTTGTGATTAGGACCTTTTAGATGTGGATTGCAATATTGTAGAAGTGATGACTTCTATGTTTTAAATCTGTGAGTCCCTGCTGTTTTCAAACTTATTTCAGAGAGACTATCTGTTTGTTTTGCTTGAGGGCAAGCAAAAGGATAAGTCTGGGGGAATTAATATACCATGAATTTCACCCACTTTTAGTCATGGTATATAAGAGTTTTAAGATCTATTCACTACATTTTAGTCTTTTCAAAGAAATTACAGGTTCAGTTACTTGATGGAAAGAAATGGTGCTTTTGGGATACTTTAGAGTACTTTTACGCGTATAGCATCGATCGACGCTTGAAGACCAATATCGATCGACCAAAGACTATACAAATTCAACGACAGCCTTTCAGCGCCATCGATCGATATCGGATCACTCGAGGATTAATCATGAAATTAGAAGATTTCATTTCTTAAAAGTTTATAATTTTCAATTTAAGCCCTTAGCCGCCTGTGAGGCTATATGTACTAAGGTTTTGTATCATTTTAGATGCAGACTTGCCTAAAGACCTAGAGTGGAGAAGAAGCATTTTGGCTACTATTTGGAGAGCCTAGAAATGGAGAGATAGATCTGAGACTGCATAACAGAGAAGATCTTGAACTCCTTAATTTCTATTACTCTTACTTTATGTGTTCAATATTTCATTTGAGTTTTATTCATACCATCATGATTTTGTCTCTCATGAATATGTCTGAGTAAACCCAATTGTTAAATTTAGGTTTTTTCATAAAGGTTGAAAATATGTGCTGCTAATAAGACTGTTAAAAAGGTGTTTTGATTGTTCTTTCATGCTTGTTGAGCTTAATGCTAAAATTAGGATTGATCACCCTCATTTTAGATCTTAGGATTAATTGAGATAACCAACCATTACCCTCAATACCTGAAATAGCCAGTGTGATCTAACTGACTAGATAGCAACGAGAGTTGGTCTAGAAGGTTAGAGAACAGATTCAAACCCGCTCGCAGTGCTTGCTAGAAGAACCATCGATTGACGCGACGACAGTCGCGTCGACCGATTGTTTGAAAGGTGTATTGATCGATGTCCCTATAGGACCATCAATCGACTCTTTCTCGAGATTAATAAACGACAGTTGAGATCCGAGATCTTGTAAAGAATACCTATCTGGTTTTACAATTGTTTGAGTTCAAAAACCATCAAACTCTTTAGTTTAAACTAAGTTACATACCTTTCATACCTGAGAATTTGCCTAAGTCTAGCTGTTTTCCATCCTTGAAACAACTTCAACTTAAACCTCCGAACAATTACCTTGTTCGATTCTTCATTTACTGCTTTTAAACAAATAAGCCTTTTAGTCTATATTTATTTCTAATCTTTTAGATCTTTTGAGTAATCCTAGAGTCCTTGTGGATTCGATCCCTAAGTACTACATCTAAACCTCTTATTTGAGAGAGTAATTCACTCCTTAGGGTAATTTGAGTGATATCATCCCAGTAGATTTTCATGTCCTGGACATCAAGCTTAACTAGAACTCTTCACTTCTGCTTGGAAGAGCTTTCCTGGCTACAGTAGGAGTTGTATGTGACATGAACACCAACAGATTGGGTTTGACACTGATAAATCCAGACGTCCACTATGACCCAGTTTGAGTTACGAGACAACATGTCAACCTCGTGGAGCTTGGAAATGATCTTGACTACATTGCAGCATGCCATTGTGGAGCAGAGTACGAAACAGCGTAATCAGAATCGATCGACACTCACACTGCATTATCGATCGATTTCGATGAGTCACCGACAACCAATGAACGCTATCCCACGTCGCTCGAAGGGAAGCAACCGGTAGACCACTTCACATTACCAGATCAGTGTTATCCAGACGTTGCCTTTCAACAACCCAACAACCGAGGACGAGATGACTATTCAATAGGCAGTTGGCCAGAAAGTGGATTCCATGAAACTTTTGCAGTAGAGACTGTAATTCCTTCATCCAATGAGGATCCTACTGAGGAGTATGATGAGGATTACTAGAAGGAAAGAACTATAGAGATTGGTATGCAGGATGACAAATATTCAAGACATTCCTTCAACAACACGTCTCCACCATCCATCGACAAAGTCTACTCAGCATCGGTCGATCCCACCCTCAACCAGCAAAACGATCTTATGCATCGATCGATCCCACACTTGGTATGTCGATCGATATTAAAGCCACTGCCCTTGAAAAGGAAAAAGGGAATATTCCAATTCCAGGTAGGTTTACCAATACCTATATAAGGAGTTTTGAACCCCAGATTACTTCTCACGACACCAAAGTAGAAAATATGAACGCTCCCACAAACCCTAATTCTGCAGATAAACGTTCACCCTCGATCGATATTCCAGTATCAACATCGACTCATTCTAAACCTAAACTTTCTTTATTTACTAAGAAGAATATGCGTATTGATTACGATTTTCTAGCTACTAATGAATTTGGTATTTTCAGGGACTCAGATGGCCAAGCAAGAGCTATGGATGGAAGAATTCTACAAGTATCCAGAGAGGACATAGCAGATATTCTTCAGTTGGCCAATGGAGCAGACAACTTGTTTAAGCAGCAACGCAACATTCCAGACAACATCCTAGCTGTTCCCGACGAATATCCAAGGGCCAACACAACAAACATTGGTTCACACCAATAGTGCAGACCAGTTGGCCAAGCATTGATCGACACGGTTACTCCTACATCGTTCGACAGGGTAACACCAATGTCGCTCGATAAGGCACCTTCACCATCGATCGACAGACGTTACGAATTTGGACATCGCGCTTATGACATCTATGAAGCCAGAAAGTTCAAATGGGAACAGAAGGACGAATACAGAGATGAATTTGGATATGCAAGGAGCGTAGCTGGTGAGATGATCCTTGTTACCATGGACAACATCAGAAAAATTCTGGAGAGAGAGCATCCCTATTTGAAGAGAGTCACTTATGTCTTCCAGAAAGTGCCACTTCTTTCACACCTACAAAACTGGCACCAGAGATCTACACCAAAGATGAGATCAATGAGATGATGACTGGTATTTGTGGAGCTCAGGAAAAGCTAGGAGATGAACTCAAGACATTGGTAGATGACACCTATCAGCCTTTGGACAGAGGTTACAATGAGCTTTTCAGAAGTATGGCAGAGATGAGGACAGAGATTGAGAGTATGCAGCACAACCTTGAGAAAGAAGCTACGACATCAACATCGATCGACGCCGACAATGCAACATTGATCAACATCAAGCCACAGACATCCCAGATTCCTGCAGAACCGGAAAGTTTGGTAGAGAAGAAGGATGAATGGGAGATCACATACATCAACACGACGATTAACGACGTATACAACCCTCTCAACAACAACGTGGACTGGTTAAGCACGAGAATTGATATGGCACAGCAAGATTTGGATACCATTCGCAAGAAGGATCCACAACCAGCCACATTGATCGATATCTGCACTATCACATCCATCGACAGCAAGTTCGCAGCCATGGAAGATAGGTAACAAACCTATGAGGATATGCACGACCGTTTCACCTCACCTATCATGCGATACTTGGACACCTTGTCTACACATATGATGAATGTCCAGAGGGAAATTAGCAAGCTTAATGATCAACATGATTTTCAGGAAGAAGGTTCAACATCGATCGACAGGTTCCGCAGGGCATCGCTCGACGGCAAGAAACCTACATAACATCTTCTCTACACAACAACAGAAGTTGATCAGATCACATCAAAGATTTACACAGCTATAGACACAATGGAGGAACGACTTGAGAAGCGGTGTGATGACATCAACTTTCCATTCGACGTCAGACTCAGTGGACTGGATAGCCAAGCAGAGTGGTTACAGAAGAAAGTCAAAGCCATTCAGCAGCAACTCGCATCTCAACACCAGATATCAGCTTCGATCGACAGAGCACGCTCCAAATCGATCGATAGTACTGCACCAGCAACGATCGATAGACACTTGGTTGCATCGATCGATACCACGTCTACACCAGACGACAAGCAGCTGATATAAAACAAAATGGAGTCAATGCATGAGGAACTGAACGAGCTATCAGCATACGCCTACAACAAGATATGAAGGCATCAGTTCAGCATTGAAGATATCCTAGAAAGGCTATAGAACATCTCAAATGCAATACAGAAGATGTATGAGAGATGGACCAGAAATGATGAGGCCACAAGAAGTTTCATTGCACCTTGGTCCAGAATGTGCAGAGATGAGGTGGATGCTTGTTTCCCAACAAGTAGCTGTCTTTCCACCAACTAGCCACACACCTCCACAGTCAAGCTAAATGACTATAACAAAGCGCTGAGTGGGAGGCAACCAACTATTAGGTAATTTTAATTGGTTTTCTTAGTTACTACTATTTACTATCGTTTTCATTCTTTCAGATTTATTGCTAGACCCAAGTAGGATGTTTACCAACATATCGACCGTGGACGAGACGTCGACATCGATTGACCTACAATTACATACGATGATCGATGCATACCAATGCACATCGATCGATTCCCACTCCGGTCAGGTTTATCTTCCTAACTTGTTACATTGAGAACTTATGATTTATTTCCACCATAACTCCGACTTTGTTATACTGGGACAGTGTAATATAAGTCTGGGGGGAGGTTTACTGATATAATTTATTATGATTCTAATAAAAGTATTTTAATAAAATTATGCTTAGCTATGTTAAAGGGACTATGATCTTATTATTGTTTTACACTTGAATGTCTAACCACTCTTTAGCATCATTCTAGATTTACTGATTGCAAATAGTACTAAAGATTCTAAAGTGGATCAACCTGTCAACTATACACACTTGCCTTGATTGTTTGAAGGAACCAAAGCTGACCTCCAACACTAAACCTGACATAATCGCTTGTCTTGGGGATTGGTATACATGGGATCGGATTCTTCAGACAAGTCTGGAAGGTAACGCCTTGTGTAGATTCATTTATCACATTTCCTCTCTCTATTTCGAC
The DNA here is from genome assembly GCF_020379485.1 of Brassica napus. NCBI lineage: Eukaryota > Viridiplantae > Streptophyta > Magnoliopsida > Brassicales > Brassicaceae > Brassica > Brassica napus. The sequence continues at coordinate 16,801,855 of NC_063434.1, forward strand.
TCTAGAGAAGTTAGTTTAAAAAAAATAAAAATAAAAATAATATAAAAAAATAAAATTCAAAATTCATTACTTAATTAGGACTTAGGATCTAGTTAGGAGGAGTCTGAACATGACTTGGTGGCTAAAACCATTAAGGCTTGATTCATAAAGATTCCAATAAAAGAATTCGAACGGGACTTGGAGGCGGCAATCTTCAAGGCTCGCTTCACAAACAATTCTTGGATATAGGTCAAAAAGAAGTGAACAGGGCTTGGTGGCAACCACCATTAAGTCTTTGATTCATGGAAGCTTGTCCAATCTTGGTCACTGATCCTGCAATGGAAGCAGACTTTGACTCAAGAGAGAAATTATGAACTAATTTTTACCTACAGTCCTAGATACTTGTCTGAAAACCCTTGCATCATGTGATCGACACTCCTAAGGTAAAGCATGCACTTTTATATTTATGCTAAGAAATGAGGTTGGTAGAGCGGAATGTCAGACATGATTTGCTGAGTTGTAGACTAGTTGAAATTGGTTGCTAAGCTAGGATATTGCATAATGTGCTTTTGTGATTAGGGCTTTTTTTAGATGTGGTATGCGAAATTGTAGAGGTGATGATTTCTTTGTTTTAAATCTGTAAGTCCCTGCTGTTTTCAAACCTCTTTCAGAGAGACTGCCTGTTTGTTTTGCTTGAGGCCAAGCAAAAGCGTAAGTCTGGGGGAGTTGATATACCATGGATTTGACTCATTTTCATCAATGGAATAAAAATGTTTTACTATCTATATATTATATATTCAATCCTATTAGGTATGTTTTCAGGTTCAGAAGTATCTTGGAGTAAAGTGATGATTATGGAGCATTTAGGAGCTTAAAAGAGATTTCATCCGAGCTGACCATTAGAGGTCGATATGAAGAAGTAATCGATCGAAGTCATCAATCAAACTTTACGTTCTCGTCTATCCTTCAATGCTATCTCCTGAAGACCAAAGAGAAGCCATCTCATGTTTTCCGACCATTCGAAGTCATCAATCAAACTTTACGGTAAAAACCGCGGAAAGTTTATTCTTTATCGAAAGAACCGTAATAAACGCTTCGAGTCAAAAGATGGCCCAAAGGGACCTAAGACGTGACTCGAGGTCCACTTTACGATTTCTTAACCAACAGCCCGTAAACCGTGGGACGGTTTACGCTTGGTTCGCAAGGAAAGATAAATGTCAAGTTTCCGCGGATAAATACGAAATTTTGAGGATAATTACGAAGATCGGGAAAAATGGAATATCTCCATTTTTATGCTATGACGGCTTAAGGGCAGAAGGGGAAAAACGTAAACCAACCTAGGAGCGAGTATATAAGGAGTCCTAGGCGAGAGGCAAAGGGAGAGGTTTTTTACACATCAAATTTAGCACTTAGAGCAGTTTAGGCAATTTTCCGTTTTTGTTATTCGAGCTGCGACTCAATTAGGTTGTTGCCGTCTTAGGGTTTTAGAACTAGGAATCTCGCCGACAGCTCTCGTGGCCCAGGCTCTTACCTTGTTGTAACGCTCAAACGCGAATTCAGAATAAGATCTACTTTGCTCTCTTTTTACGATTTCTTATACTTTATCGTCTATATTTCGTGTTCTGATTGCTGGGTGTGTGGCAATAGCAGATATCCGGGACCTCTGGGAAATTAAGGCTTTCCTACTTTCCTAATTTAAATGGAAATCGACAGTGCAAATTTCGGTTCTCACAACATTCCCCTCCACTAACCTCATTTCTTAGCATAAATATAAAAGTGCATGCTTTACCTTTGGAGTATCGATCACAGGATGCAAAGATTTCAGACAAGTATCTGGAACTGCAGGTAAAAGTTAGTTCCTAATTTTTCTCTCTCTAATTTCTCTCTTGAGTCAAAGTCTGCTTCCATTGCAGGATCAGTGACCAAGATTGGACATGCTTCCATGAATCAAGTCTTAATGGTGGTTGCCACCGTGCCCTGTTCACTTCTTTTTGACCTATATCCAAGAATTCTTTGTGAAGCGAGCCTTGAAGATTGCCGCCTCCAAGTCCGGTTCGAATTCTTTATTTGGAATCTTTATGAAGTAATCCTTAATGGTTTTAACCACCAAAGTCCTGTTCAGATTCCTCCTAACTAAATCCTATCCTAAGTCCTATTTAAATAATAATTTTCGGGTTTTTTATATATATATATATATATATATATAAACTAACCACTCTAGGGTCGAAATAGAGAGAGAAAATTGTGTTAAATAAATCTACATAAGGCTTTACCTTCCAGACTTGTCTGAAGAATCCGATCACATGTATACCAAGCCCCAACACAAGCGTTTGTGTTAGGTTTAGGGTTGGAGGTCAGCTTTGGTTCCTTCAAACAATCAAGGAAAGTGTGTATAGTTGACAGGTTGATCCACTTTAGCATCTTAGTACTATTTGCGATCAGTAAATCTAGAATGGTGCTAAAGAGTGGTTAGACATTCAAGTAGTAAGATCATAGTCCCTTTCACATAGCTAAGCATAATTTATTAAAATCTTTTTATAAGAATCAGAATAAACTATATCAGTAAACCTCCCCCCCAAACTTAAATTACACTGTCCCAGTGTAACACAGTCGGAGATATGGTGGAAATAAATCATAAGTACAAATGGAACAAGTTAGAAAGATAAACCTGACCAGAGTGGGAATCGATCGATGTGCATAGGTATGCATCGATCGTCGTGTGTGTGTGTATGTCGATCGATGTCGACGTCTCATCCACGGACGATATGTTAGTAATCATCCTACTTGGGTCTTGCAATAAATCTGAAAGAATAAAAACGAACATAAATACTAATAACTAGGAAAACCAAATAAAATTGCCTAATAGTAGGATGCCTCTCACTCAGCGCTTTGTTATAGTCATTTAGCTTGACTTTGGAGGTATGTGGATAGTTGGTGGAAAACAGCTACTTGTTGGGAAACAAGCATCCACATCACCGCTGCACATTCTGGACCAAGCTGCAATGAAACTTCTTGTGGCCTCATCATTTCTGGTCCATCTCTCATCCATCTTTTGTACTGCATTTGAGATGTTGTGTAGCCTTTCTAGGATGTTTTCAATGCTGAATTGGTATCATCCTATCTTGCTGTAGCCGTATTCTGATAGCTCGTTCAGTTCCTCATGCATTGACTCCATTTTGTTTTGTATCAGCTGCTCGTCGTCTAGTGTAGACGTGGTATCGATCGATGCGACCAAGTGTTTATCGGTCGATGCTGGTTTAGCACTGTCGATAGATTTGGAGTGTTTTTTGTTGATCGATGCTGATATCTGGTGTTGAGATGCGAGTTGCCTTTGAATGGCTTTGACTTCTTTTTGTAGCCATTCTGCTTGGCTATCTAGTCCACTGAGTTTGGTGTCGAATGGAAAGTAGATGTCATCACATCGCTTCTCAAGTCGTTCCTCCAAGGTGTCTATAGTTGTGTAAAGCTTTTATGTGATATGTTCAACTTCTGCTGCTGTGTAGGTTTCTTGCCGTCGAGCGATGTCATGCGGAACCTATCGATCGATGTTGAACCTTCTTCCTGAAAATCATGTTGATCATTAAGCTTACCAATGTTCTTCTGGACATTCATCATCTGTGTAGACACGGTGTCCAAGTAGCGCATGATAGGTGAGGTGAAACGGTCTTGCATATCCTCATAAGATTGTAACCTATCTTCCATTGCTGCGAACCTTGTGTCGATCGATGCGATGTTGGAGATCTCGATCGATATGGCTGGTTGTGGATCATTCATGCGAATGGTATCCAGCTCTTGCTGTAGCAGATCAATTCTCGTTCTCAACCAGTCCACGTTGTTGTTGAGAGGGTTGTATACGTCGTTAATCCTTGTGTGGATGTATCTGATCTCCCATTCATCCTTCTTCTCTGCCAAACTTTCCGGTTCTGCAGGAATCTGGGATGTCTGTGGCTTGATGTTGATCGATGTTGCTTTGTTGGCGTCGATCTATGTTGATTTTGTAGCTTCTTTCTCAAGGTTGTGCTGCATACTCTCAATCTCTGTCCTCATCTCTGCCATACTTCTGAAAAGCTCATTGTAACCTCTGTCCAAAGGCTGATAGGTGTCATCTACCAATGTCTTGAGTTCATCTCCTAGCTTTTCCTGAGCTCCACAAATACCAGTCATCATCTCATTGATCTCATCTTTGGTGTAGATCTCTGGTGCCAGTTTTGTAGGTGTGAAAGAAGTGGCATGTTCTGGAAGACATAAGTGACTCTCTTCTAATAGGGATGCTCTCTCTCCAGAATTTTTCTGATGTTGTCCTTGGTAACAGGAATCATCTCACCAGCTATGCTTCTTGCATGTCAAAACTCATCTCTGTAGACACCATATTCGTCCTTCTGTTCCCATCTGAACTTTCTGGCTCCACATTCGTAACGTCTATCGATTGATGGTGAAGGTGGCTTATCGATCGACGTTGATGTTACCTTGTCGAGCGATGTAGAAGCAACCTTGTCGATCGATGCTTGGCCAACAGGTGTGCACGATTGGTGTGGACCAATTCCTGTTGTGGTAGCCCTTGGATATTCATCTGGAACAGCTGGATTGTTGTCTGGGATGCTGTGTTGCTGCGTAAACAAGTTGTTTGCTCCATTGGCCAACTGAAGAATATCTCCTATGTCATCTCTAGATACTTGTAGAATCCTTCCGTCCAGAGCTCTTGCATGGTTTTGCCCAAAAAAAAAGCTCTTGCATGGCATCTTGGTCCCTGAAAATACCAAATTCATCAGGCAATGGAAAGTCGTAATCAATACTCATATTCTTCTTAGTAGATAAAGAAAGTTTAGGTTTAGAATAAGAATCGATCGATGTTGATACTGGTGTATCGATCGATGGTAGACGTTTGTTTGCTGAATTAGGATTCTGCTGAATTAGGATTTTTCGATCAAATGCTCTTCCTGGACGTTCCTTCTGATTGGTTTGTGGGAGCATTCATCTTTTCTGCTTATGTTTCGTGAGAAGTAATCTTGGGTGCAAAACTCCTTATATAGGTATTGGTAAACATATTTGGAATTGGAATATTGCCTTTTTCCTTTTCTAAGGCGGCGACTTTAATATCGATCGATGTACCAGCTGTGGTGTCAATCGATGAAAAAGATCGTTTTACTGGATGAGGGTGGGAATCAACCGATGCTGAGTAGATGTTGTCGATCGATGGGGGTGGCGTGTTGTTGAAGAGATGGGTTGAATATCTTTCATCCTGCATAGAAATCTCTGTAGCTCTTTCCTTCCAGTAATCCTCATCATACTCCTCAATAGGATCCTCATTGGATGGAAGAATCACAGTCTCCACTGCAAAAATTTCATGGCATCCACTATCTGCATGACTGCCTATGGAATAGTCATCTTGTTCGTTCTTGTTGGGTTGTTGAAAGGCAAAGTCTGGATAATACTGATCTGGTGATGTGGAGTGGTCTACCGGTTGCTTCCCGTCGAGCGACGTGGAATAGCGTTCATCGGCCGTCGGTGACTCATTGGTATCGATCGATATGATAGTGTGAGTGTCGATCGATTCCGAGTAGTCGGTTTCGTACTCTGCTCCACAATGGCATGCTGCAATGTAGCCAAGATCATTTCCAAGCTCCACGAGGTTGACCTGTTGTCTCACAACTCGAATATGTCATAGTGGACGTCTGGATCTATCAGTGTCAGACACAATCTGTTGGTGTTCATGTCACATACAGCTCCTACTGTAGCTAGGAAAACTCCTCCAAGCAGAAGTGAAGAGTTCTAGTTAAGCTTGATGTCCAGGGGATGAAAATCTACTAGGACAAGGGCATTACCAATATGTACCTCAAGATCTCTTATGATACCTCCTGAGCTCCTTTCTGAAAGATTTACGAAGGTGAAAGATTCTGATGAGGGCTCAATTTTCAGACCCAGCTGGTCTGCCATAACCTTAGGTAGAATATTGACTGATGCTCATGTGTCACAAAGTGCATGGGGAAATTCAATACCCTTTACCAGATATGTTATTGTAAACTTCCCAGGATCACTCTTTTCTTCAATATGATCCTTAGTTTCATCCTTTTCCTGACATGATGAAACATACTCCTAATGTCCTCCTCAGTTTCCTTAGTCTCTCTAAAGAACATCTACATCCGGTGTGTGTAATAAACTTCTTCAAAATGTTTCTCGACAGGGATTCTGAGGACTCTCTTGGTGAAACCATCCATCTCCTTCTCATTAGCTTCCCTCTTAAGGTGTTTAGGAATCTTCTCCTTCCTTTTCCTTAAAACTCTTCCCTCAGTTGGCTCATCAACTTGTATAGGCTCTGGTGTAGTGTGTAAAGGGTTGGTTGTAGGTTCTGGTGGGTTTGCTAAAGGTTTAGGAGGTGGTCTGAGTGTGTTGATTCGGTTACTATCAATTGATGGTAATTGCACTCGGTAGGTGAGAGGTGCCCGTCGATCGATGGGGGGTGAGGGGGGTCAATCGATGTCGATATCTCTTTGTCGATCGACGGCTGGCTCATGCGGTCGATCGATTTTGACGTAGAAAGGGGAGGGTGGGTGAGGGTGTTTTTCTGCGAATTCCTCACGAGTCATGATTCGAACTGCACTACACTCTGCAGTCGATTCAGCAGATGACGTCGATCGATGTCTAGAGTAATCTGTCGATCGATCTTCGTCCTGGTCTGTCGAGCGATGTGCATCCATTGACATCGGTCGACACCAATGTGATCCGCCGAAGCTCATGGAGCTTTCAACTTCGAAGTCTCCTTCTCCAAGCTTCTCATGCTTCACCACTTGCCAAAAATCATCATCTAGGATGGCATTCACGTGGTGTTTTGCTTTCTCAACTCCTACCTCTCTAACCAAGGATTCTTGCCTCTTTACAGTGTCTCCATTCTGAGCCACTTGCATTTCAAGCTTCCTCACTTGAGTCCCTAAGGTCTCAATTCTTGTGTTCAGACTGTTGTAGGCAGAATCTATCTTCCCATTGAAGTCCACAATGAGTTGTTGTTGTCCTTCCAGAACTCTGTCAAGCAGTGCTTCAATCTTGTTTTCCTGAGTCTGTGGTGGTGGATTTTGGTAGAATGAGTTTCCATAGCCTCTGCTATTGTTGCTGAAAGGTTTCTGGAACTGTGAACTCTGGTTACTCCTCTGACTATTGCCATAGAAGTTTCTGTTTCCACCCTGGTTTCCAGATCTCTGAAATCCAGTACCTCCAATGTAGTTCACATCTTCTTCTCCTTACATTTCTACAGCTACTTCTCCTTCAGCTGAGCAGACCTGCTTCCTAAGAATCTCATGAACCACATCTAACTTTGCTCTAACTTCGTCCATCTGCTCCTTTCCTAGGGGTGCAACAGAATTTTTCCTCTCAAAGTCAGTGTTCTTGGTGCTGCTGCTGTTTGCTAGATTTTCTATCAGTCTCATAGCTTCCACCGGATTCCTGGTGTTGAGGTTTCCCTTGCTAGCTGTATCAAGAGCCATCTGATACCTCAAGGCTATACCTCTGAAGAAAGTTCTTAGCAGTTGCACTTCATTGAATCCGTGGTGTGGACAGTCTTGCTGGAAGAACTTGAATCTGATCCACGCTTCTTTGAATGTAGCAATTTTTCACTCTTCAGTCTCCTGCGCGAATGTATCAATTTTGCTCCTCAAGTCTTCAGCGTGCGGCTCTGATATATGGTGTTTTATACATCTTGTATATATGCTTTTAAATTGGTTTTCATGTCTTTATCGAGTCTTCCTAGTCCTTTTGGAGTCATTACAGGTCTGGAGTTGCATTGGATGGGAGATGGATCAGCTGGAACAAAAGAGGCAGAAAACAATGCAATTTGGTGGTTTTCACGCAGAACAGTCTTGATGACTGTTCCGGATAGCGGAGCAACCCGAGTGATTGTTCCGAGTGAGTGTTCCAGCGGCAGAGATTTTTTAGGAAACTACAATCATTACGGGATTTGCCCTAATTATCCTTATTTTCTCTCCCAGCCGCCTGTGGCTTTGATATATCATATTTTTTGTTTCTTTTTATCATTCTACGCTGTTTTTGGGAGAAGAAACCAGACCTTAGAGTTGGAGACTTGTGATTTGATACTTTGTAAAGGGAGAAGGCTCCATCTCTCTCACCATAGAGAAGAACCCCCTGAACCTTATTCTATTTTATCTACACATGTTTTATTCAGTCTCTGTCTCTGTGTTTTCTTGCTCCATGGCTGAGTAGTCAGCTTGCTTAGTCTAGGGTGTTAGGGTGTTAGATCTGTGAGCTTGACATAAATAAGTTATAAATCGATTGTCTTCATTCACTGTTGTTCTTAAGGCTTGCATCAAGTTAACCACTTAGTGCCTGATTTTAGGTTTAATCTATTCATCAAAAGTGTTATAGGTTGCTAGACATAACTTGAATGAGCATTGCATCCCTGTTGGGGTCAAAATCGGTCACGACGGAATCAATGTCTGAAAGTCCGTAAAAATCAGCATAACCGTTTTGACGAAAAGTAATCTTCGTAAAGAAATCTTTACGAAGAGCCTTGCAGTAAAATATCGTCCAAATCTCAATCGAACCACTAAATACCGATTGTCCGAAGGCAACAGACATGTATCCAAATCGGCCGCGGACAAGCTCGAGTATGGAAATCAGACCGCGGACAAGCCAAGCTCGATCGATACGCGGCAACCAAGCATGCACACAGCTCGGTCGCTACGTAGCGACCGAGCTCGAGCCAAGCTCGGTCGCTACGTAGCGACCGAGCTCGAGCCAAAGCTCGGTCGCTACGTAGCGACCGAGCGATCGTCCCGCTCGGTCGCTATGTAGCGACCGAGCTCGAGCCAAAGCTCGGTCGCTACGTAGCGACCGAGCTCAGCCAAGCTCGGTCGCTACGTAGCGACCGAGCGATCGTCCCGCTCGGTCGCTATGTAGCGACCGAGCTCGAGCCAAAGCTCGGTCGCTACGTAGCGACCGAGCTCAGCCAAGCTCGGTCGCTACGTAGCGACGAGCGATCATCCCGCTCGGTCGCTACGTAGCGACCGAGCTCGAGCCAAAGCTCGGTCGCTACGTAGCGACCGAGCGATCGTCCCGCTCGGTCGCTACGTAGCGACCGAGCTCGAGCCAAAGCTCGGTCGCTACGTAGCGACCGAGCTCGAGCCAAAGCTCGGTCGCTACGTAGCGACCGAGCGATCGTCCCGCTCGGTCGCTACGTAGCGACCGAGCTCGAGCCAAAGCTCGGTCGCTACGTAGCGACCGAGCGATCGTCCCGCTCGGTCGCTACGTAGCGACCGAGCTCGAGCCAAAGCTCGGTCGCTACGTAGCGACCGAGCGATCGTCCCGCTCGGTCGCTACGTAGCGACCGAGCTCGAGCCAAAGCTCGGTCGCTACGTAGCGACCGAGCGATCGTCCCGCTCGGTCGCTACGTAGCGACCGAGCTCAGCAAAGCTCGGTCGCTACGTAGCGACCGAGCGCTCGTCCCGCTCGGTCGCTACGAAGCGACCGGGCTCGAGCCAAAGTTCGGTCGCTGTGTAGCGATTGAACCTTTCCGAACGTCAATACGACACCAGTTCTTGCATTCTCGTCAAAACCTTCGAATGCTATCTCCCGAAGACCGTAGCAAGCTCAGTCCATGTTTCCCGCCATTCTAATTCATCGATCAAACTTCGCGGATTAGAAACCGCGGAAAACTCGTAGTAAACGTGTCGAGTCGGAAGACGGCCCAAAGGGACCTAAAACACGACTCGAGGCCCATCCTACGATTTTCCTAATCAAAAGCCCGTAAACCACAGCCTGGTTTACGCTTGGTCTACAAGGAAGGATAAATGTCAAGTTTCCGCGGATAAATACGGAAGTTTTGAAGATAATTGTGAAGATCGGGAAAAATGGAATATCTCCATTTTTATGCTATGACGGCTTAAGGGCAGAAGAGTAAAAGCGTAAACCGACCTTGGAGCTAGTATATAAGGAGTCCTAGGCGAGGAGCAAGGGAGAGACTTTTTAGATTCGGAATTCTCTGCACTTAGAAACTTTAGGCTTATTCTCGACAAGTTCGGTTTCTATGACTGGCACTCAATTACTAGACGAACTCGCCCAGGCAGTTCGATCTCTTGTCCAGCTCTATCAATTGAACTACGTTCGGCTTGATCCTCGAAAGGGGTACGTAGGCAGCCTTTAACAAGGTTCAGTCCGAAATCAATCTAAGCCTTTTAGATATCTTTTTCGTCCTTTGTTATCGAGCTGCGACTCAACTAGGATTAGGGTTTTATGTTGCTAGAACTAGGTAACTCGCTGACGGCCCCTGCGGCCAAAGCCTTTGTATTCTCTTGTAATGATCGCAACGCTCTTACGCGGACTCGAAATAAGATCTACTGTTTTCTCTAAACTCGTTTGTTATCTTTTCATGATTTCCGCATATATTCGATCACTTGTCGTTGGCTCTCGCAGAGATCCGGGACCTCTGGGAAATTAGGGTTTTCCTAGTTTCCTTATTTAAACGGAAATCGACAGTGCGAATTTCGGTTCCCACAGTTTGGCGCTAGAAGGAGGGGGGGTTACGGATTACTCTTACTCATGGCCACAAAACGCTTGATCGAAACGATGTTTGGATATATGAAAGACAAACTCGCAGCACTGACTGCTCCTATGGCCAACGCTTACGCAAACGCCGTAGTTTTCAACAAAATCGAAAACTTAGTCGCGACCTTCCGCCACAGGAAGAGCACTAAAACAAGCTCGCGATTCCTCCTGTAAACAAGAAGGGAAACGATAAATCTTATCAAAACCCCGTAAACAAATCTCGATGCATAAGGGTTTTACCAAAACACGTTTTCCGAAAACATTTCGGAAGGATAAAACTTGTTCTCCCAAAAAAACCGCTGAAAAACCCCTACGTTAATCGCGGAAAAAGGAAACACAACAAAACGATTACACAGCTCGGTCGCTACGTAGCGACCGAGCACGCACACGGCTCGGTCGCTACGTAGCGACCGAGCACGCACACGCTGCTCGGTCGCTACGTAGCGACCGAGCACACACGCTGCTCGGTCGCTACGTAGCGACCGAGCACGCACGCTGCTCGGTCGCTACGTAGCGACCGAGCACACACGCTGCTCGGTCGCTACGTAGCGACCGAGCACTCACACGGCTCGGTCGCTACGTAGCGACCGAGCACGCACGCTGCTCGGTCGCTACGTAGCGACCGAGCACGAACACGCCGCTCGGTCGCTACGTAGCGACCGAGCACACATGCTGCTCGGTCGCTACGTAGCGACCGAGCACTCACACGGCTCGGTCGCTACGTAGCGACCGAGCACGCACGCTGCTCGGTCGCTACGTAGCGACCGAGCACGAACACGCCGCTCGGTCGCTACGTAGCGACCGAGCACGCACACTGCTCGGTCGCTACGTAGCGACCGAGCACGCACACTGCTCGGTCGCTACGTAGCGACCGAGCACGCACACGCTGCTCGGTCGCTACGTAGCGATCGAGCACACACACTGCTCGGTCGCTACGTAGTGACCGAGCTCAAGCCAACTCTCCACTCGCTACATAGCGACCTGTAAGGCCTCAGAAAGGTCCTCCTTTGGGTTCTCTTTTGAATCCTCGTCGAAACGCTTTTCGTTTCGTCTCAATCGGAGTTTCCGTTGAGATTTTACGACGAACACAAGTGGGAATCTTCTCGGCTTGCTTCCACTCGCTACGTAGCGACCTGTCAGACTGTCAGTCGCTACGTAGCGACCTGTAAGGCCTCAGAAAGGTCCTTCTTTGGGTTCTCTTTTGAATCCTCGTCGAAACGCTTTTCGTTTCGTCTCAATCGGAGTTTCCGTTGAGATTTTACGACGAACACAAGTGGGATTCTTCTCGGCTTGCTTCCACTCGCTACGTAGCGACCTGTCAGACTGTCAGTCGCTACGTAGCGACCTGTAAGGCCTCAGAAAGGTCCTTCTTTGGGTTCTCTTTTGAATCCTCGTCGAAACGCTTTTCGTTTCGTCTCAATCGGAGTTTCCGTTGAGATTTTACGACGAAAACAAGTGGGACTCGTCTCGGCTTGCTTCCACTCGCTACGTAGCGACCTGTCAGACTGTCAGTCGCTACGTAGCGACCTGTAAGGCCTCAGAAAGGTCCTTCTTTGGGTTCTCTTTTGAATCCTCGTCGAAACGCTTTTCGTTTCGTCTCAATCGGAGTTTCCGTTGAGATTTTACGACGAAAACAAGTGGGACTCGTCTCGGCTTGCTTCCACTCGCTACGTAGCGACCTGTCAGACTGTCAGTCGCTACGTAGCGACCTGTAAGGCCTCAGAAAGGTCCTCCTTTGGGTTGTCTTTTGAATCCTCGTCGAAACGCTTTTCGTTTCGTCTCAATCGGAGTTTCCGTTGAGATTTTACGACGAAAACAAGTAGGACGCTTCTTGGCTTGCTTCCATTCGCTACGTAGCGACCTGTCAGACTGTCAGTCGCTACGTAGCGACCTGTAAGTCCTCAAAGGGTTCTTCCTTTGCGTTCTCCTTTGAATCCTCTTCAAAATGCTTTTCGTTTCGTTTCAATCGGAGTTTCCGTTGAGATTTTACGACGAAAACAAGTGGGACTCGTCTCGGCTCCCTTCCACTCGCTATAGCGACCGAGATGACATCCTCACTCGCTATAGCAACCTGTCAGGCCTCAAAGGGGTCCTCCTTTGCGTTCTCCTTTGAATTCTCATCGAAACGCTTTTGGTTTCGTCTCAATCGGAGTTTCCGTTGAGATTTTACGACAAAAACAAGTAAACCTCATCCTAAACTCCTTGGCTTGTTTCTGCTCACCCTACCTCCATCTTTGCGTTCACTTTCGAATCTCGATCGAAACGTCTCTTGTTTCGCCTCGATTGAAGTTACCATTGAGACTTTACGATATAAAAAAAAAAAAAACCGCAAAGACCTATTTTCTCGCATGGATTCAGATTAATCGTATAAAACGGCAATGGTTAACTTAACACCTTAGCCGCCTTAACTATACGATTACGTTGGACCTTTTTACAAAAATCGACGTCTTATCTAAGGAGAAGATAACAGTCAAGTTCGGAAGATAAATGTCAAGTTTCAAAGGGTAAACACCAATATCGGAAATGGCGAACATACACGAGAATAGGAAACGGAAATGAGCACGCAAAACTGAGAAGGGACAAAACTGCATCTTCGAGAGAACTAAGGTATTTCCGACTTGAAATTTTTGAAATCAGACTTGGAATTTTCGTAGGAAATTACTTTGAGGCTGCCATAGAACTTTAGGGAACGTAAAACCTAGGCGGATAGTCTAGCGAACTAAGTTTTAAGCGATTTTTCCTGTCTCGATATATTGTCCCATAATTGTTCATCCAAATCTTGCAAACCGATCTAAACTCTCCGAAAGTCGAGAAATGATCGCCACGCATATCAAGCTCGCTTCCTAAAGAGAGAAAAAGTTAGAGACATGAACGTCGTCTTAAAACCGATTCGTTTCTGGCAATTTTCTCGGAACCGACATATCCCAAGTCGTCAACGTGGAAACAACCAAATCACAGTCCAAGCGTCGTCTATAAATCGTCCCGAATTATCGATCATTCCAAACATCAGGAGAGGAAACGTACACAACCCTTCAAAGTATCGGTTCAACCGTTTTTCTTTCGTAAAAAAAAAAAGGGGGAGTAGGTACGTATACTATACTCGTATACTCCCAAACTTCAAAAAACTTCTGCAAATCGTCAAGAATAGGCAAACGACAATCTTAATATTCGTCTAAACGCTAGCAACATATCCAGACGATCATGAACATAATCTCAAAAACTATACATCATTTCTTGTCGCAATCATGCGTACAGAAAACTTGTACCAATATCAAACTGAAACTCGACGATTAGCCAAAGTATTGAAGCCTTTTCCGGCTTCAGAAAGCCAGTTTCGTTTTAAACTTAGCGGCGAGAAATCTTCAATCACCAAAGCATTTCTTTCAGTTTCCGTTGTACCAAGTAAGTCACGGAAAAGTATCGAAAACATTTGCGACGAAGAAAACTCGAGAATATATGTAGCATCGTGCACATTAAAAGAAGCACTTTCCTCCCGATGGTTAGCTAGATCCACTTCTGGTTGACCAATTCTTTCAAGAAACAAATGTGTCATGAGAATCCTCTCGAAAAACCTATGAAAAACGTTCCGCGACTAGATCGTATTGAAATAAACTTCGGTAATACTCCATGGGTAACGCCAAGCAACCTTCACCTAAGATCAAAATCACAGCGGGAACGTTTCTCGTAGAACCCGCAGAAACAATGCTACTTTGACATATGTATACATATCACTGATTTACGACCTTCGTAAAATCGGTTATATGATATGATAAATTATCGTATAGCCCACAATCGGAAATCATATGATAAATTCTTCATAACGAAACTAAGTCCTAACAACCAAACGGTTAACGGAAAATCTAAACTTTTCGAAAATTGACCAAGTTCAATACGCTCCACAATTCACTTTAAGCCCGCAACGTTTTAACCACAATACGCGGCATGTAAGGAAAAATTCGTAACAAAGCTTCTAGAGCTATACGAAACATCCTAAAAAATGCACGAAATACATCTCGGAAGGCCAACTCTTCACAAAGCACCATGAAGGAAAACACTTGTTCCCATGGACAAATTTACACGACACCTCAGTCATAATTCCTCGATCGCAAACAAAACTATTAGCATCCGAACAGGAACAACAATTTTTGGCTGCGAACATTCTTAGTCAAACCAGAATGTTTCTCAAACACAGGGCTAATACTAAACCCTCGCAACATCGCGAAATATCTTCAAAGCCCGCGAACATTTCAAGCACGAAACGTGGCATACGAAAGAATAACAAATCTTCAGCATCGCGAGACGTCGCGGACGCCTGAAGATTAGTTCTTCGACGAAATTTCCTTCCTCGATAAAAACACCTTCATGGAAGACCAGACAGTCATACGCACTAACATCTTCTCAAAACATATTCTTCGCGAAGACTCAAAATAGTAATTTTTACCATTAAGTTTGTTGCTGATCACAACAAACTCTTAACGTCCTAAACAGACTTAGCCATCTCGTAGAAGATGACTCTCTTACATCCGACACAAGGATAATAGCGCTATAAAAGAAATCCGAAATTTTGGTCCAGCACTTCCGGTCTCCGGAGAGATGCTCGATTCCAACCATACAAGTCGTATAAGCCGAGAACCTATCGCGGACTTTAAATCGGTATGGAATCAGGATGAAACTGAAACGGGATACGTAAGTCGAATTAGTCATCGCACCCTCTAAAACCAGGAGTAAACCTAGGTCTTGCCCTAAACCCAGCGCACTGGTCTCTAACATCTCTAGGCATAGTATCAAACACCCTGATACGAGATCCCAAAATTTGTCTCTTTGCCAATATTCGAACGTCTTCAGAAAATCCCGCAAGTTTACACACTGCGGAAAACTCTCGAAACAGATTATGGATATGGCAATTCACACAGAGTTAGATTACGAGACGACAACTCGTAGTCTTCCCTCTACACCCATACAAAATGCCATCGGCAGCAACACGCCTTATAACCGCTACATAAAAACTAGACCATAAAGGTCCTACTGGAAAACTAGTCATAAGAACCTTAACTCCAAGATGAACTACGAAAGGCTTGATCCCTTCAACAAGGGTACGTAGGCAGCCGTCATAAGGCGCAGCCCCAATCTTATCGCGTTTTCTACTTTTAGGAGAGCGAGAAGATCACTTACCACAGACCTTTTCAACCATTAATTCCGCCTAACTCACCTACCTTGCCTAACTTGCCAAGCCACTCGCTAGAACCTCACGCTAGAAGCTCATGATTCTAACGAGCTGGGGGGCTAACTGTTGGGGTCAAAATCGGTCACGACGGAATCAATGTCTGAAAGTCCGTAAAAATCAGCATAACCGTTTTTACGAAAAGTAATCTTCGTAAAGAAATCTTTACGAAGAGCCTTGCAGTAAAATATCGTCCAAATCTCAATCGAACCACTAAATACCGATTGTCCGAAGGCAACGGACATGTATCCAAATCGGCCGCGGACAAGCTCGAGTATGGAAATCAGACCGCGGACAAGCCAAGCTCGATCGATACGCGGCAACCAAGCATGCACACAGCTCGGTCGCTACGTAGCGACCGAGCTCGAGCCAAGCTCGGTCGCTACGTAGCGACCGAGCTCGAGCCAAAGCTCGGTCGCTACGTAGCGACCGAGCGATCGTCCCGCTCGGTCGCTACGTAGCGACCGAGCTCGAGCCAAAGCTCGGTCGCTACGTAGCGACCGAGCTCAGCCAAGCTCGGTCGCTACGTAGCGACCGAGCGATCGTCCCGCTCGGTCGCTACGTAGCGACCGAGCTCGAGCCAAAGCTCGGTCGCTACGTAGCGACCGAGCTCAGCCAAGCTCGGTCGCTACGTAGCGACCGAGCGATCGTCCCGCTCGGTCGCTACGTAGCGACCGAGCTCGAGCCAAAGCTCGGTCGCTACGTAGCGACCGAGCGATCGTCCCGCTCGGTCGCTACGTAGCGACCGAGCTCGAGCCAAAGCTCGGTCGCTACGTAGCGAC
This sequence comes from Brassica napus, assembly GCF_020379485.1. Classification (NCBI taxonomy): domain Eukaryota; kingdom Viridiplantae; phylum Streptophyta; class Magnoliopsida; order Brassicales; family Brassicaceae; genus Brassica; species Brassica napus. The sequence goes on from NC_063434.1 coordinate 16,818,385, forward strand.
CGAGCGATCGTCCCGCTCGGTCGCTACGTAGCGACCGAGCTCGAGCCAAAGCTCGGTCGCTACGTAGCGACCGAGCGATCGTCCCGCTCGGTCGCTACGTAGCGACCGAGCTCGAGCCAAAGCTCGGTCGCTACGTAGCGACCGAGCGATCGTCCCGCTCGGTCGCTACGTAGCGACCGAGCTCGAGCCAAAGCTCGGTCGCTACGTAGCGACCGAGCGATCGTCCCGCTCGGTCGCTACGTAGCGACCGAGCTCAGCAAAGCTCGGTCGCTACGTAGCGACCGAGCGCTCGTCCCGCTCGGTCGCTACGAAGCGACCGGGCTCGAGCCAAAGTTCGGTCGCTGTGTAGCGATTGAACCTTTCCGAACGTCAATACGACACCAGTTCTTGCATTCTCGTCAAAACCTTCGAATGCTATCTCCCGAAGACCGTAGCAAGCTCAGTCCATGTTTCCCGCCATTCTAATTCATCGATCAAACTTCGCGGATTAGAAACCGCGGAAAACTCGTAGTAAACGTGTCGAGTCGGAAGACGGCCCAAAGGGACCTAAAACACGACTCGAGGCCCATCCTACGATTTTCCTAATCAAAAGCCCGTAAACCACAGCCTGGTTTACGCTTGGTCCACAAGGAAGGATAAATGTCAAGTTTCCGCGGATAAATACGGAAGTTTTGAAGATAATTGTGAAGATCGGGAAAAATGGAATATCTCCATTTTTATGCTATGACGGCTTAAGGGCAGAAGAGTAAAAGCGTAAACCGACCTTGGAGCTAGTATATAAGGAGTCCTAGGCGAGGAGCAAGGGGAGAGCTTTTTAGATTCGGAATTCTCTGCACTTAGAAACTTTAGGCTTATTCTCGACAAGTTCGGTTTCTATGACTGGCACTCAATTACTAGACGAACTCGCCCAGGCAGTTCGATCTCTTGTCCAGCTCTATCAATTGAACTACGTTCGGCTTGATCCTCGAAAGGGGTACGTAGGCAGCCTTTAACAAGGTTCAGTCCGAAATCAATCTAAGCCTTTTAGATATCTTTTTCGTCCTTTGTTATCGAGCTGCGACTCAACTAGGATTAGGGTTTTATGTTGCTAGAACTAGGTAACTCGCTGACGGCCCCTGCGGCCAAAGCCTTTGTATTCTCTTGTAATGATCGCAACGCTCTTACGCGGACTCGAAATAAGATCTACTGTTTTCTCTAAACTCGTTTGTTATCTTTTCATGATTTCCGCATATATTCGATCACTTGTCGTTGGCTCTCGCAGAGATCCGGGACCTCTGGGAAATTAGGGTTTTCCTAGTTTCCTTATTTAAACGGAAATCGACAGTGCGAATTTCGGTTCCCACAATCCCTAATCAGCGAAAGTAGATATTAGGGTGTCTTGTGAACATATCGGACTTGATCTCTATTGCTTGCTGTCGCATCGTGATCCAAACGAGAGTTTAGGTATCAAGATCGATCAGCATAGGGGGCAGTTCCACGACAGTGGGCTGTTCTACTTGAGTGATCCGAGTTCTAGACTTGTCTTTAATCAAACTTGAATAATTGTTTGGCTCACACTTGTTTAACACCCGATCAAACCACCCTAGGCTAGCATTTTAGTTATCTGAATACTTTAATTAATCTTGTTACTTGTTTCTCACGAAACCCTCAAATCTTAAAACCCCCATATTGTTTTAGCTAAGTATTGATCCCATAAAGATAAAGTGTAACCGTTGGTCTCTGTGGATTCGATCCTAAAGTGCTACATCGACATACCATTCGATTGTGGTAGTGTGCACATTAGGTTATTTGGTGTGCGTATACACGTAATATCAAATTGGCGCCGTTGCCGGGGACCATCTTTTTACCTTTATTTTTCGGTTATTTATTTAGTCTAAGACCTCTAACTTGCCTTATCCTTTTTGTTGCAGCTAATGTTCCAGGTGCATGACCAGTAGACATACTCGGAGAAACGCACAAGGAGAGTTAGTTACATTTACCAACCAGGAGCTAGCAAGGTTAGAAAGAACAAATCGTCAACAGCCAAGGCAAACCGACACCACTATGGGTGATCACGCCAATCAGGATGATCTCGCTGCGGCTATGGCACTCATGCAGCAGCAGATGCAACAAATGCAGCAGACCATCCAAGCTCAGCAGGATGCTGCTGAACAGGCTGCTCTCGCGCAGCAGGAACAACAGGCGCAGACTGTTCCAATCGGGCAGAGAAACCTTCCGCGTAACATCCCTACTACGCGCTCTGCCATTGTTCCTCCACTCTGCACCAGGCAGGACTTCGAGATCAAGCCTGCTTTGATCGGTCTAGTACAGAGAAAGGTGTTCTCTGGTCTCTCTACAGAAATTCCAATGGAGCATATTGAGAGCTTCGAAAAAGTCTGCAGTTTCACTCGCGTGAATGGTGTTCCACCAGACTACATCACGTGCATGTTATTCCCATTCTCTCTTGATGGAAAAGCTGCACGGTGGTTGAACTCTCTCCCTACCGGCTCTCTCACTTCATGGGAACAGGTCCGATCAGCGTTCCTCAGCCATTTCTACTCTAAGGCGAGAACAGCTGCATTGAGGAACAAGATCACCTCCTTCAGACAGATCACTGGTGAGCTTTTCTGCGACGCATGGGAGTGCTTCAATGACTATCGCAGAGAATGTCCTCACCATGGATTTGATGATGATTACCTCCTGGACATTTTCTATGATGGAGTGGACTGGAAATACCAAGGTGCTCTAAACTCTGCGAGCAATGGAGACTTCATGACTCAAACCACTGATGGAGCGTTTAAGCTGATTGAGAACATGGCTGCTAGCTCAGCTAATAAGAAAGAGGAGAGTGATTGCTCCAAGAAAGGAAACAGTTCTGACGCCCAGAAAATAGATGAGCTGACGGCCAAGGTTGATCAGCTACTGAAAAACAACCAAGGGCACGTTTTCAGCATGGAACAACCTACGGCCGGGCATATTCAGAACCAGAACCAGCGACAACCGCAGAGCAATCCGCATGCTGTTCCAGCTACCGGGAACAGTCAACCAGATGAGCTGAAGGGTCTGGGTATGATGATGCAACAGCTGTTGCAGGGTCAGCAGGTTCAGGCCAAGGCGTTGAATCAGGTAACCACGGAAATAGACACCAGGATGGGCAACATGTTCACTGAGCTGAATAACAAGTATGACAATCTTGCGATCCATATAAGAAAGATCGATGTTCAGCTTGCTCAAACAGTTGAGAGTGTCAAGAGGCAACAGACGCTCCTGGAAGAACTGATAAAAATCCTAGGACTGAGCACTGTAATGCAATAGAGCAGCCGTTTGCTGAGACTGCTTCAGGCGCAGAAGAGAGAGCAGAGCAGTCTGCTAGCTCTGGAGTGACTGCTCCTAGCGAACCTGCTGAGACTCCACCATCTCGAGTCTATGTTCCCAAGGTTCCCTATCCAATTCCACCTAGACATCTGATGGATCCCATTAGTGAAGAGCAGCTGATAGGTTTTAACAAGATGGTGAGAAGGCTTCCTAAAGAACTTGCATTCGAAGATGCTCTGCAGATTCGTCCATTGCTCCAGTTCTTTAAACACTGTAGAGAGACTCAAGAGGAGATCAAGGTCCTCTATATCAAAGCACTGTCTACACCAGCACTGAAGGTATTGCCTAAGGTTGATGATCCTGGAAAGTTTGTTTTCCCATGTTCCATCGCAGGAACAACCTTCAAGGATGCTCTTTGTGACTCTGGTTCTTGTGTGAATCTCGTCTCAAAGGCTATTGTAGACGATTTGGGTATTGCTGATGTTGAGCGTTCTCAGCTGACCCTGACCTTTGCAAACTCTTCCAGAGCAGTCCCATATGGAACCATCCGCAGCCTTCATGTTCAAGTAGGGGAATGCATTGTTCCTGCTGAGTTTCAAGTTGTTGAGATGAACAAGGATCATGAGATGCCTTTGATATTTGGAAGGACATTCATGGCTACTGTTGGAGCAACCATCGATATGCCCAACAAGAGAGTCTGCTTCTCCAACATCAACAAGAAAGTTTTCTACAAGGCTGTACCCACCAGATCTTCCTCATCACACGCCTCTCGCATCTCAGTGTTTGATGTAGAAAAGCTGAAGGTTGTTCCAGAGAAGGAGCATGGTGATAAGGGTGAGAGCAGGCTGTTCTCTGATGAAGATCCTAGCACTGATCCTACTAAATTCAGAGGGAATTCAAGGGTGAAACAGAAAGTCCAGAAGAAAAGGGTCAAGGGAGATCCTACAATGACTTTGATACCTCTCAAGTGTGATGAGAACTCCATTGAGTATGAGGTAAAGTGCAAGGGTACCTCTAAACCTTTCTCTAAAGTCAGAGCTATTCTCACACATGAGCTGAAGGAGAAAGGAAAAGCTGCTGTGAAAGGGTTGTTGAGCAGAGTTCTGAAGCTAACATGTCTGATTGTGGAGCTTGTTTTGGAACAAGCCCTCCTGCTCAACCCGACTGATCCCAGTCACCAAGTCAAGCTAGTGACTTAAACCAAGCGCTTGGTGGGAGGCAACCCACTGGTAAGTGTCATTAACATTAGGATTTTCTTTTTACTTATTTTTGTTTTTAGTTTGTTGAGTCTCAGGTCATAAATCAGAAAATCCGAGACCCTTGACTGGAGCAAGCAGCTGGCTGCTCTCATTCCAGAGCATCCTTTACCGGAGCAACCGCGTCTTGCTCTGTCAGGCTGCTCCGCGCCAGGTAAGTATCTCGACCAAAAAAAAAAAAAAATTCTTGTTTTCACCTTCTCTCTGATTTATTTTCACACCAGGGACGTTGTGAAGTAAGTCTGGGGGAGGGTTTTCGTCGTTTACTAACTCGTTTCTTTCTTTTGTTTTTCTTTTGGGTCAATTTGAGTCAGTTTTTATTGAGTCAGTCAAAACTTTGTGGGAATTAGGACCTTATTCTGTGTTGATCACTGACCACCTCGTGCTTTAGTTATCTTATTCAGTGACCTTAGCAGTGGCGAAAGACACACATGTGGACCTGGAACACCCTGACATATCTCACTTGATTCTCCAGAAGTTCTCAGCCGATCAGGTTACACTGGGTAGACTTAACTCCACCTTACTTGAACCTAATCTTGACTGAAATTCTTCTTGTTATGGGCATTAGATCAGGGAAACGAGAACACACTCAGGACTTCTTATCCTTTTTATCCATCTTGCTGATCCTGAGTGGCTAGCTCATCTTTAGCTAGTTCCCACCCTGCACCTTAGCCTTTATTCCACCTTCATGCATTTGTTTTTCAGTGTCATATGTGCAGATATGTGCAAAAAGGTCGGAGAGGAAAGGATCAACGCAGCCTCCTACTCGTTACTGCTGCAGAAATTCAGTCAGAAAGGAGAACAAGCAGATTAAGGGAGCAACCGCTCCATAACCAATGAACTGCGCAAGAGCAGGGGTGGAGAACCAGAATGGTTGCGAAATCAGAACCACCAGTGGCACTCAGAACGATCATGTATTACCTCCTTCTTCGTCACATCACCATATCAGTCTTCAAAAAAAAAAAAAAAAAAAAAACGAGATTAATGTGATGGAGAAGGGGAAGAAAGAAAAGAAACATGGAGCCACTGGAAAGGTCGAGCAAGAAGTTGGTACCAAGTATTGAAGAGTGTGTAGAGGAAAGTGGAAAGCAGAACAATCAGTTGCCTGTTCCGTCATCAGAACAGTCGCACCAGATAGAGCAAAAACGAGTAGAGGCTGTGGACATCAATGGATCTATCCTCTCTTGCCATTTTGTGTGATATCCTGCATCCTCTTCAATGAAATGGTAGCCCCTAAACACTCTTAACTCCACCATTAAATAGCCTGTTCCACACCTAGACCGTCTACCCTGAATGATGCCTGTGATGAGAAGCTCACGCTACTCTTAAATGAATGTAGGGAGTTCTGTCTCGATAGTGTTGCTTTTTCAGGTTTGAGATGAAGAGTATGGAGCCGATTTTTGAACAGCAGTCAGTGGGGTTCCGGTAAGGGTGTGTTGTCCTAGTTTTACTGCTTGTATGGTTCAGAGATTCGTGGTTAAAGTATGGTTGCTGAGAATAGGAGAGTTCCCACACTTTCAAACCTTTCTCCCTGTTCTTGATACTTGACATTGTTTGAGGACAAACAAGGATCTAAGTCTGGGGGAATTGATATATGGTGTTTTATACATCTTGTATATATGCTTTTAAATTGGTTTTCATGTCTTTATCGAGTCTTCCTAGTCCTTTTGTAGTCATTACAGGTCTGGAGTTGCATTGGATGGGAGATGGATCAGCTGGAACAAAAGAGGCAGAAAACAATGCAATTTGGTGGTTTTCACGCAGAACAGTCTTGATGACTGTTCCGGATAGCGGAGCAACCCGAGTGATTGTTCCGAGTGAGTGTTCCAGCGGCAGAGATTTTTTAGGAAACTACAATCATTACGGGATTTGCCCTAATTATCCTTATTTTCTCTCCCAGCCGCCTGTGGCTTTGATATATCATATTTTTTGTTTCTCTTTATCATTCTACGCTGTTTTTGGGAGAAGAAACCAGACCTTAGAGTTGGAGACTTGTGATTTGATACTTTGTAAAGGGAGAAGGCTCCATCTCTCTCACCATAGAGAAGAACCCCCTGAACCCTTATTCTATTTTATCTACACATGTTTTATTCAGTCTCTGTCTCTGTGTTTTCTTGCTCCATGGCTGAGTAGTCAGCTTGCTTAGTCTAGGGTGTTAGGGTGTTAGATCTGTGAGCTTGACATAAATAAGTTATAAATCGATTGTCTTCATTCACTGTTGTTCTTAAGGCTTGCATCAAGTTAACCACTTAGTGCCTGATTCTAGGTTTAATCTATTCATCAAAAGTGTTATAGGTTGCTAGACATAACTTGAATGAGCATTGCATCCCTAATCAGCGAAAGTAGATATTAGGGTGTTTTGTGAACATATCGGACTTGATCTCTATTGCTTGCTGTCGCATCTTGATCCAAACGAGAGTTTAGGTATCAAGATCGATCAGCATAGGGGGGCAGTTCCACGACAGTGGGCTGTTCTACTTGAGTGATCCGAGTTCTAGACTGGTCTTTAATCAAACTTGAATAATTGTTTGGCTCACACTTGTTTAACACCCGATCAAACCACCCTAGGCTAGCATTTTAGTTATCTGAATACTTTAATTAATCTTGTTACTTGTTTCTCACGAAACCCTCAAATCTTAAAACCCCCCATATTGTTTTAGCTAAGTATTGATCCCATAAAGATAAAGTGTAACCGTTGGTCTTTGTGGATTCGATCCTAAAGTGCTACATCGACATACCATTCGATTGTGGTAGTGTGCACATTAGGTTATTTGGTGTGCGTATACACGTAATATCAGGCTCATCAAAGAAGTTTCGCAAGAAAGCATTCTTGATGTCGGCCCATGATTTTAGAGATCCTGTGGGTAGTTGCTTAAGCCAGTGCATCGCTTCTCCAGTCAGAGTATACTTGAAGAGCTTGCACAATAGGTAGTCCTCAGGGACTCCATCCATACGAATAGCAGCGATAAGATCCTCGAACCTCTCTAGATGGTCCATAGGATGCTTGTGCGGTAACCCAGAGTAGGGTAGCTGCGACACGAGTGTGTAATACTGAGGCTTCAGCTCGAAATTCTCCTTCTGAATCTCTGGAAGGCGAATAGCTGATCTGTTGGTGTAGTACTTATCTGGACGATTGTAGTCTGCCAGTGCCTTTGGTGGAGCAGCCTCTTCTACAGGTTGAGAAGCTCCTGTAGCATCAGCATCAGGGATTACATTCCCCTGAGCGTCTAGTTTCTGACCCGTTGAATTACGCAAATGACCATCCTTGGCATATAGGTCTCCATTCTCATCGTGTATGAGAATCACAAATGCAACCATGTTTCGCGACTTAGGAACTATCGATGTACGTGGTGTATGATCGATTGATGTCGAACGATGTGGATCGTTCGACGATGAAGGTCAGGTGTCGGTCGATGGGTGGGTGAGAGAATCAGTCGACGTGAAAGCTGCTACGTCGATCGATGTGGAACATTGATCTTTGTGGATCGTGCGTTCCAGGTGAGCAAGATCTTCTGAGAATAGCATGTGTTTGTCCTTGTTGCTTCTGGTACTGCTGGGCATGCACTTGAAAAGACAAGAAAAAGTTTTGTGTCAGAATGGGGGTTGAGAAAAAGAAAAGAAATAATAACACTAAATCTAATGGCGATCAAAGCTCATTTGCATTGGCGTCAAATTTGATTCCACTCAAATTACCATAAGGAGTGAATTACTCTCTCAAATAAGAGGTTCAATTGTACTACTTAGGGATCGAATCCACAAGGAGCAAGGGAACCTATTAAATCTAGTAATTTATTAATTCTAAGTGTTTGTTGTTTTATGGTTTGAATGTAAATAGCCATCCTAATTGAGCAAGTATATTGCTCGACTAACAAGATGATTGGGGGTGTAACTTATTAGAAAGGTATTAGATGCAGAGTTTCTATTCAGGTGTTGGAGATTATAATCCTATAGATGCCTATCAGTTGCATGCATGATATATTAGAGCTCAACCCCTTAAACACAGTGATCAGCGATGGCAATGTTTCACTGGTTAACTAACTAGATCTTGGATCTCAATTGTCGTTTATTGATCACAAGAAAGTGTCGATCGATGGTCCTATAAGGATATCGATCGATACACCTTTCACAAATATCGATCGATTGTCAGAAGACAATATCAATCGATGCTTCTAGTTAAGCCTTAGGCGTAAGTTGATACTGCTCACTAGCTATCTAGTTCAGCGGTAGCCTTTTTCCAGTTGTCTAGTATGACAGATTAGGTTCAGGATTGGATGGCCAAGGATGCTTGACTCAAGCAGATTCCTAGGTTCAATATTCTAGTTAGCTAATCTAGAACAAGCATTAAGAACAATCAATCAATGAATACCACAACTTAGCAATCTATAGTTGGGACTAATCTCTCTAACCTATTTGAACCCTGAATCTAACATGTAAACTAATCAGACATAGCTAAGCAATTCATGACACAAAATATAAATAAAAACTGCATAGAATAGAATAGATGAATCAATGGAGTTCCAATCACAAATCTCTCAATGATCTTCTCTCCTAAAACTCTGTGCTGATAATAAGAATACAAAGGTGACCATGGGTAAAAATGGGTCAAATCCATGGTATATCAGCAATATGAATAGTGGATTGGTTATCACAATGCATTGTCATTGGTGTGGCTTTATCGATCTCCAAATGCTTCAAAATGCCCTTGATCCACACTAGCTCGTTTGTAGGCTTCAGCATGGCTCTGCACTCAGCTTCTGCACTTGAACAAGACACCACGTTCTGCTTCTTGTTCTAACAAGTCACCAAGTAGCCTCCAATGAATGTGCAATAGCCGGTTGGTTGTTGATCTTCTGTCAGCTCTATCACCAGCCCAATCAGCATCACAGTATCCAACAACCTCCATGCTTCCATTGCAGCCCATCCATACTCCTGATCATGTGAGCCATTCAGATACATCAAGATCCTCTCCACCATTCGCCAATGATGCTCCTTAGGCACTTGCATGTGCTGGCTCACCTGATTCACAGCAAAACAAATATCAGGCCTTGTGATGGTAAGATAAATCAATTTGCCAACTAATTTTCTATAGGGATCCGGAATGGTTTGCTGTCTTCAATCTCCCCCTCTCGCGGGACTTTGTAACCATCCTCCATAGGCATCCTTGCTGTCTTGCCTCGATAAGCACATGCACCTTTCAAGAGATCAAGTGTATACTTCCTTTGGGACATGAACAAGCCTTCTTTGGATCTACATATCTCAATCCCAAGGAAGAATTTCATTTCTCCCAAGTCTTTAATCTCAAACATGTATTTAAGAAACTCCTTGGTTGCTATGATACCTTCCTTATCACTTCCCGTGATAATGATATCATCAACATGCACAAGGAGTGCAATCATACCTGAGGGAGTAGTGAGAGTGAAGAGAGTGTGATCTAGTTCAGACTTCTTGAAGCCTCGACCATTTAGAGTGGTGCTAAGCTTGTTGTACCAAGCTCTTGGTGATTGCTTCAACCCATAAATGTTTTTTTCAGTCTCAACACGTTTCCCTTTTTCACCAAATGTTCCAAGCCTGGTAGAGGATGCATATAGACTTCATCCTCAAGCTATCCTTGTAGAAAGGCATTATTCACATCCATTTGCCATAAATCTCATCCAAGATGCACAGCCAAGCTTAGTACTAGTCGGATTGTATGTAGCTTAGCTACTGGTGCAAATGTCTCAATGTAATTATATCCATAAGTTAAGTGAAGCCTCTTGCAACATGTCTTGACTTCTTCCTATCAATCTGCCCATCAGCCTTGTACTTGATTGTGAAGATCCATCTACTAGACACAGCCTTCTTTCCCTTAGGTAGTTCTCTATCATACCATGTATTATTTTTTATCATAGCTCCTGCCTCAGCTCCCACAGATTCCTTCAATTCTTTATCCAACATTGCCTCTTCATAGCTTCTTGGAACATAACTCTCACAGCATTGTTGTGAACTCCTCGTGAGACATAATCCTCACTGCATTGCAAGATGCGGTCAATTCCGTAGGTGTCGTCGATCGATGTTTTTGAGAGCCCGTCGATCGATTTTGATTCACGTCCGTCGATCGATATTCGAAGTCAGGGATCGATCGACACTAATGCGATTCGCCGAAACTCATCGTGCTTTCTACTTCGAAATCTCCTTCTTACAGCTTCTCTTGCTTCACCACTTGCCATATATCATCATCTATGATGGCATTCACGTGGTGCTTCATCACATCATCTCCTACCCCTCTTGTTAAGGCCTCTTTCCTCTTAACATCTTCTTCTGTCTGAACAACCTGCATCTCCAGCTTCTTAACATGAGTACTCAACGTCTCAAACTTTGTGTCCAAGTTGGTGTAGACAGAGTCAATCTTTCCATTGAAGTCAACCTGCATCTCCAGCTACTTCACATAAAGCTCTGACGTCCCTCTAGAACTTTATCGAGCATCGCCTCAATCTTGCTCTCCTGAGTAGGTGGTGGTGGCTTTTGGTAGAATGAGTTTCTATAACCATGTTGTTGCTGTAGTTGTTGCTGTAGGGTTTCTGTTGCTGCGAACTCTAGTTGAAATTACTTCTTTGTCCATAAAAGTTTCCATTCTCGTTTCCAGACCTCTAAAATCCAAATCCTCCAATGAAGTTCACATCTTCTTCTACTTCTGCTTTTCCCTCTATGTCTACAGCCTCTCCATCCTCTACTAAGCAAGCCTGCTTCCTAAGAAGCTTGTGAACACTGTCCAGCTTTGCTCTAACTTCATCCATCTTGCCATTCCCAAGGATGGAAGCAGATCTCTTCCTCTCGAAGTCAGTGTTCTTGGTGCTGTTGTTTGATGTTAAGTTCTCAATAACTCTCACAACCTCCTCTGGATTCATGGTGTTAAAGTTTCCATCGCTGGAAGCATCAAGAGCCATCTGATACTGCACTGCGATGCCTCTGAAGAAGATGCTGAGTAGATGCACCTCATTGAATCCATGGTGTGGACAGTCCCTCTGGTAAGACTTGAATCTGATACATGAGATTATGAAGGACTTTGTAGGCTCCTGAGTGAATGTGGCAATTTTGCTCCTCAAATCTTCAGCACATGCCTCATCAAAGAAATTGCATAAGAATGCATTCTTGATGTCGGCCCATGATGTGAGAGGTCCTTGTGGTAACTTCTTAAGGCAATGCAAAATCACTCCAGCAAGTGAGTACTTGAAGAGCTTGCAAAGTAGGTAGTCCTCAGGGACTCCTTTGACTTGTATAGCAGATATGAGATTCTCGAACCTCTCCAGATGGTCCATATGATGCTCGTGAGATAACCCATAGTAGGGTGTCTGTCCCACAAGTGTGTAGTACTGTGGCTTCAACTCTAAATCCCCTCTCTGGATAGTTGGAGGACGAATAGCTGATATGTTGGTGTAGAACTGATCTGTATGATTGTGGGAACAGAAATTCGCACTGTCGATTTCCGTTTAAATTAGAAAAGTAGGAGAACCCTAGTTTCCCAGAGGTCCCGGATATCTGCTAATACCACACGCCAAGCAATCAGAACACGAGATAATCAACGACAAAATATAAGAAATCGCAAAAAGATAGCAAATAGATCTTATTCCAAATCTGCGTTTGAGCGTTACAACGAGGTATAAGCCTGGGCTCGAGAGCTGTCTTGATCTCGGTCGCTACGTAGCGACCGAGCGGTACGTGCGTTTGGACGCTATGTAGCGACCGTGCAACCTTATTCGGGCTTTTCTCCGATGTCTCGTGTTTCCTCCGCAAAGCTCTTCGTAAGAATGAATGTTTTCCGAAAACGTATTTGTCGAAGAAAGTTCTTATTTTCTTCTTCGGATGTTTTGAGTGTTAACTTCGTCGGAACAATTTTTGACCCCAACAGTTAACCCCCAGCCCGTTAGAATCGTGGATTGAAAGTCAAGATTCTAGCGCGCGGTTTGACGATCTAGGCAAAGTTAGGCGTATCGGACGAAGTTTGTACTCAAAACCCCGCAGAAGAAAGTCATCGAGAAAGTATATGTTTAAAAATAAAAAAAATTCTAAGCCCATACTTCTATAAGTAGTGAGCTCTTGTCATTCATTTCCTTTATACCTTCCCTTCTTCAAACCTTCAAACCTTCTCTAGCTCCCAAATTTTAGCTTTCAACATGTCTTCCTCCCAAGGTGGCATTTCTGACGTTGAGATGGGTGAGGCCACCTCTCCGACTCCGATTCTGACTCCTCCCGTCAAAGCGCCGGCTTGCGTTGCTGACCATCTCTCCTTCCAAGAGAAACTAGCTCGTCGCAAAGCCGAGAAGGAACCGGTTCAAGCTGATACCGAGATCCCATCCTCTTCTGCACTGGCCGTTGCTCCGGGTCATGGGACCGAGGCCAAGGTTCCGCAAGACGCAGGAACTCTTGCTGGCTCGGGCATTCCAGATACTTTGGCTCTTCCCGCCAGATCGTCCACGACTCCGATCCTCGTCGAGGATAAGGAGAGGGACGCTGAGTCCATGCCTCCTCCTCCGGTCAGGAAGGAGATCGTTCTAGCGCTGCGTGCTCCTAGTGCTGTTCTGGTTGCTCAGCCTAAGGGCCGGAAGAGGAAGTTCACCAAGGGCGGTGATGGGGAATCTTCGCAACAAGGAGGCTCGAATATAGCATCGGCGCTCCGCGGAAAGGTCTGTCGCCTACTCAACTCCTTTTTTTATGATAATTGATAATTTTTTTTATCTCTAATTGTTTTCTCGTTTTGCAGTTCATGTCGTTGATCGATGGGATGATCAGCGAGGGCGATTCTCAGGCAAGTCATCTTGCCGGGGAGTTGTCGGAGCTGCAGGGTAGATTGTCTGAAACCGAAGCCATGCTGACGGCTGTCAAGGATTCTCACTCCGTGAAAGTGTCCAAACTCGAGGTCGAGATAGGGGAGCTCGAGAGGGACTTCGGGAAGATGGTGAGCTCTCTGCTTAAGGAGAAGAAGGCCAGGAAGACCAAATCTTCGGAGGCGCGTCGGCTTCAGCGTCAGATCGAGAGTGTCGCAGGATTAGCGAGCGGCGGGATCCGAGGGGCGACGGACGCCCTTTGCTATGAGTTTCAGGCTCGCTTGGCGAAGATCTCTGCCTTTCTGGGCTCCCTCGAGTGCATCCGGAGCATGGACTTGGCCCTGGCGACGATCAATGGCGGGATGACCGTAGTTCGGGCGTTCCAGAGCGAGACGCCTCTGTCCTTAGTGGCCGAAGAGGCCCGGTTGTCCGATTGCAAGCGGGATTTGGCAGCCGTGGATGGAGATTTTGATCTCGTCCTAGCTGACCCAAAATCCGCGTGCTTCCTTCCGACGTGTTGATCTCAGAAAACGGGGGTGACGCGGCTCCAGGCTTGGACGAGGCGATGGGTGAAGAGGGAGCGTGAGTTCGGAAGATGACTGTGGTTTAGATCTCTTGTGAGAGATTTTTTTTTATTATGTTTGATGTTTTGGCCTTAAATGGCTTTATTTCGTGTTTCGGGACTGGCCGTGTGTGGCTTTGAATCCCTGCCGTTCTACTGCTTTATTTTTATAACAAGACGATCCAGTTGTGTTTTTTCATGAGTTAGCGTATGGTGTCGAAGGAAGGTGATGAGTTGTCGTCTCATATCCTTCTTTGATGTGAATTTTTTTGTTCGAGATCCGTTTCGAGAGTTTTTTCGCGAGATATAGATTTCGCGGGATATCTGAAGATGTCGAAATATAAACATAGAGGCATGGTTTTGGGATCTCGTATCTTTTCGACATCATGCCTTGAGATGTTAGAGACCAGTGCGCTGGGTTTAGGGCAAGACCTAGGTTTACTTTCGCTTTTAAGATTTATGTGGTGACTAGCCAGCTGTCGATTAATATGTCGCGATTTTAACCTGATTCGTACCGATTTAAAGTCCGCGATATGTTATCGGCTTACACGACTTGTTTGATACGAATCGAGCAACTTTCCAGAGATAATTTTTAAGCCGACTGGGAGTGCTAGACTAAAATTTTGGGTTTCTTTTATAGCGCTATTATCCTTGTGTCGGATGTACGAGAGTCATCTTCTTGAAATGGCTATGTCTATTTAGGACGTTCGAGAGTTCGATGTGATCAGCACCGAACCTGGCGGCAGGTGTCGCCGTTTTAAGTGTTTGCGCAAAATGTGTGTTAACATGTTCACTGTTTTCGTGATGAAGATTTCGTTTTGTCGGCCGGGAAAAAATAACTCTTAAATCATGTTTTGCGACGTCTCGCGATGCAAGTGGTTGCTTTTCCCTAATGACTGGTCTATTTTCGAGGATCCGAAAATAATTTGCGGATAAAAATGTTTTGCTTGGTTAAAATATGTCGGAAACATCGAGGGCGTTTTTTAGGCTGAAAGGCATTACCTTGTAGCAATAGGTCCCGCAATCAGTAATGAACGCAGTCTTCTCGTGATCGTCGGGATTCATCATAATTTGAATGTAACCCTAGAAGGAATCCATGAAAGACAGACGTTCGTTGTCCGTCGTCGCTTCAACCAATCGATCGATGTGTGGCAGAGGGAAACTATCCTTTGGACAGGCCTTGTTTAGATCGGTAAAATCCACACAGACTCGCCACTTCCCGTTCTTCTTTTTGACTACTACAGGGTTGGCAAGCCAGTCTGGATATCTTACTTCTGTTATTGACCCGACTTTAAGCAATTTTTCGACCTCGTCGTTTACTGCGGATGCACGTTCGGGTCCTAGCTTTCGTCTTTTTTGTTTGACGGGTTTGAAAGTCGGATCGATATTCAACTCGTGACACGTTATGTTGATGTTGATCCCAGGCATATCTTCCGCAGCCCATGCGAAAGTATTGAGGTTCGTTTTCAGACAGGTTATGAGTTCTGTTCTCAAAGGCTCGCGGAGATTGGCTCTGATCTCGATGCAGCGTTCTGGGAATGCTTCGTCGATACAGACTGTCACAACTGGTTCGCAAGTTGGTTCGCGTTTCTCCTCTAGGGCCGTGTTGTTACGGGATCGCCAGAAGAGTTCTGCTGAATCTTGGCTTCTCAAATTTTCGTCAGAGACCATTATCTCCACTTTTCTAGGAGTGGTTTCGAGGTCTGGTCTTTTTTCGTTTTTGTTCTGCGGCGAAAGACACCTGGGATACTCTCGGATTTCCTCATATTAGCTCAATTCCGTTGGAGGTTGGGAACTTGATGCAAAGGTGGTACGTCGACGGGATTGCACACATGGCGTTCAACCATGGCGTTCCCAAGACGCGGGACGGTCAACGACTAGAAACTCTGTGACTCTTGTCACGGTCCTAGCTTTGTCCGCGAGATTAATAGATCCGTATGCCATGGTCGTTTCTCCTGAAAGTCCCAACAGTGGGCTAGGATATTTTACGACTTCGGATTAATCGATCTCCATTTTTTCGAGAATATCTTTGAAGATGATATCAGCCGAGCTTCCAGTGTCGATTAGCACCCTAGCGACGTCGTTATCTCGAATCGCCAGCTCGATAACAAGGAGGTCGTTACGAGGTTTGGCACGATCGACCGTTGCTCCCCCCTTGAACGAGATGACGTTCACGCATGTCGAGTCATGCATATCGTTCCTGATCGTCGAGTGGCTTTTGCGGGTTAGATTGATCTGTACCCCCCCCCTTCCTTCTAGCGCCAAACTGTGGGAACCGAAATTTTCACTGTCGATTTCCGTTTAAATTAGGTAAGTAGGACAACCCTAGTTTCCCAGAGGTCCCGGATATCTGCTAATACCACACGCCAAGCAATCAGAACACGAGATAATCAGCGACAAAATATAAGAAATCGCAAAAAGAGAGCGAAATAGATCTTATTCCGAATCTGCGTTTGAGCGTTACAACGAGGTATAAGCCTGGGCTCGAGAGCCATCGGCGAGATTCCTAGTTCTAGCAACCCTAAGACGGCTAAACCTAATTGAGTCGCAGCTCGAATAACAAAAAACAGAAAATTGCCTAAACTGCTCTAGATGCTAAGTTTGTTGTCAAAAAGTTCTCCCTCCATGCCTCTCGCCTACGACTCCTTATATACTCGCTCCTAGGTTGATTTACGCTTTTTCCCTTCTGCCCTTAAGCCGTCATAGCCTAAAAATAGAGATATTCCATTTTCCCGATCTTCGTAATTATCATCAAAATTTCGTATTTATCCGTGGAAACTTGACATTTATCTTTCCTTGCGAACCAAGCGTAAACCATCCCACGGTTTACGTGCTGCTGGTTAAGAAATCGTAAGGTGGGCTTCGAGTCATGTCTTAGGTCCCTTTGGGCCGTCTTTCGACTTCAAGCGTTTATTACGACTTCTTTCGATAAAAACGATCTTTCCGTGGTTTTTATCGTAATGTTTGATTGATGACTTCGAATGGCGGAAAACATGAAATGGGTTTGCTACGGTCTTCGGGAGACATCATCGAAGGGTAGACGAGAATGCATGGATGCGTGTCGTACCGACGTTTCAGAAGAGCTCGGTCGCCACATAGCGACCGAGATTGGCTCGAGCTCGGTCGCTACGTAACGACCGAGTGGGACGCGCGCTCGGTCGCTAAATAGCGACCGAGCGGGACGTGCGTTTGGACACTATGTAGCGACTGTGCGACCTTATTCGGGCTTTTCTCCGATGTCTCGTGTTTCCTCCGCAGAGCTCTTCGTAAGAATGAATCTTTTCCGAAAAAGTATTTGTCGAAGAAAGTTCTTATTTTCTTCTTCGGATGTTTTGAGTGTTAACTTCGTTGCAACCGTTTTTTACCCCAACAATGATTGTAATCAGCTAACGTTCTAGGTCGAGCAGCCTCATCTACATGTAGAGTAGTTCATGTAGCATCAGTATCAGACTCAGGGATTGGAGCCCCCTGAGCTTCTATCCTCTGACCTGCTGCATTACGCATATGACATTCCTGGTCACGTAAGTCTCCCTTCTCATCACGTACAAGAATCAAAGTCGCAACCATGTCTCACGGCACAGTATCGATCGATTTCAGACTGGAGTATCGATCGAAGTCGGGTGGAAGATATCGGTGGACGGAAGAGTGTCTTCGGTCGACGGTGGTGAGCGAGTGTAGACGAGACTGGTGTCTGGGTCGACGGTGGTTGACGAAAATCGAGCGACGAATTAGTTTTGTTGTCAATCGATGAGGAGCGTATTTTCCTTGTTGCTTCTGGTATTCCTGGACATGTACCTGAAAAGGCAAGAAAGAATTTTTTTTTTTGTTAGAAAGTGGTTTTAAGATGAAACCTAGACTAAATCGAATTAAATCTACCAAGCGATCAAAGCTCCCCGGCAACGGTGCCAAATTTGATCTTACTCAAATTACCCTAAGGAATGAATTAATCTCTCAAATAAGAGGTTCAGTTGTAGTACTTAGGGATCAAATTCTCAGGGAGCTAAGTAATCTAATAGATTTAATTAAGTTGATTAAGCTAGGTTGATTATTATTAAATGTAAAAGACATGTTTGTGAACATGTTAATTGCTCGATTGATTGATTGGGATTTTGGTACTTAGATGAAAGTAGGTAGACTTAGGGCTTTTATTCAGGTAATCAGGATTATAATCCTACAGATGCCTAATAAGTTGTATGGATGATATTATAGGGCTCAACACTTAATAACAAACCATCAGGCTTTCGCTTTCTAGGTTTTTCTATTGACCAGTGTCGATCGATGATTCTATAGAAATATGGATCGATACACTTGTTGAAACGTCGACCGATTATTCGATTGGAATATCGATCAACGCTTCTGGTCAAGCATTAATGCACAGGTTGAATATGCTCACTAAGCTTCCTAGATCAGCTCTCGCCTTACTCTAGCAATCTTAGCTCAATTAGGATGGATTCCGGGTGAGATGCAAGCTATCACTTATGTCTACAACTAATTTCAGTCAAATTACCCTAAGGAGTGAATTACTCTCTCAAATAAGAGGTTCTGAGGTAGTACTTAAGGATCGAAACCGCAAAGACTCTAGGATTACACAATAGATTTGTAGTCTTTGAAATAAGGCTAGATTAATAGGTTTATACGTTTTAAAAATAGTAAATGAATTGGTGAGCAAGGTTATTGCTCGATTGGTTTGTTTTGAGGTTGTTTAACAGTTGGGAGAATAGCTAGATTAAGGTATATTCTAAGGTATGATAAGTAAATAACTTAATTCAAACTCAGATATAATCAATTGTGATTATCTAATCTGGATCTCGGATTTCAACTATCGTGCGTTAATCGCGAGAAAGTGTCGATCGATGATTCATTAAGAATATCGATCGATACACCGTTCAAAATATCGATCGACAGAACTATCGCTTCGTCGATCGAAGCTTTTTCCAGAAAGCTTTACAGACAGGTTTGATTTATATTCTCTAACTTACTAGATCACAACTCTCATTTGAATCTAGTCAGTTATATCACTCTAGTTTATTTTCAGGTATTGAGTCGAGCAATGGCTTGATCTCAATTATGTTGACTTGAAGAAAGAAATGGAACCAAAGGAGAAGTTTGGTGTAGATTGGGTCTTGAGCAAGAATAGGGCAAGAGCTCTGGAGATTGCCTGTCAAGGCTTTAGGAGTGTCCAGAAGTATTCAAATGAGATGTGCAAAGTAAGGGTCAAGTCCAGGAGGGACTTAGACATACTTAGACACCATTTGGAGAGGTTTGGGTGTTGGTGCAAAGACGTCCGTACCATCGATCGTATTTCACCTGAGATCGACCAGAACCTGTGCAAACTTAGGGTGATTGTTTACTAAAGCATCAGGCATCCTTATCTGGTCATGTGGACGTGGGAAAGCAAGGAAGAGGGAGAGTGTGTGGTCCAAAGACAGGCTGTCGCTTTGCTGTAAAGGAAAGAGATATTGGGGACCATGTATCTGGCCTTATACATGGGCAGATTCATGGGAGCCTTTGGGGAGCCAATAAGAAGCCAGCCATTACCTTGACCAATTAGAATTAACCAATCAACAGCCAGCATTCTCTCCTCCAATCACAAGAGATCACTCAGATTGCAACTACAAGACTTCATCCTAACCATCCATTTCTATTCAGTCATTTCTATCCATTAGATTAAGGGTTTAAAATGTTTGTACTGTGTAAAGCTTATAAATAAGCTATCATGGACGTTTTGTAAGCTCTCTAAGAGAGAGAGGGAGATTTCCCCTCCTCCTTTATGAATCCAAAAGTATTCTTGAGTCTGAAACTCTCTAATCTCTATTTTCCATGCTTTTAATCTCCTAATCTCTTTAATCTCTCCTATTCTTCCTCATATACTCACGCCAATCTCTCTTTGATCTTGTCTCTCTCTTTACACACCATTTAAAGCTCTCATCTTACTCCATTGGAGTTCATACATAAACACACAACCTGAGATCTCTGAAAATCTAATATGGTATCAGAGTCAGGTTCATTAGAATTTGGTTCCAGCTTCCGCTAAGCTCAAGGCTTACTCCCATGTAATTTCCAAACCAAGAAGGAGCTTCATGTTCAGCCGGCTGTTAAACCTATCCAAGAAGAAAGTGTGCTCATCCATGGCGTCCAGGAACTTTCCTTGGTCGTTCTCCACTCTCTCATGGTCGTCCTGAAGAAAGAAGGCCATTGGAAGCATGTCGAAGCCATTCCTATTCACTGTCCAAGAACAAAGGTGAAAGCTTTCAACTTGTACCTGGTATGGAGAATAAAAACATGAAGAGAGGAGGTGTCTTAGGCATGGTCGGTTCAAGAGGAAGGTCCATGAAAGAAGAGATGTTAGAGTTGACACCAATAGCTCAGATCTTTTCATGTACTAAGGAGTTTCAAGGAACTAACACTAGTTCCTTGGCTGTAAGGAAATGTCTTTTTCTTGTATAAAGCTTGAGTGTATGAACAGGTTGTGATGTGATTGAAAACCTGAGGATATGTTTAAGATTTCTAAATGAAAATGGTTTAGAATCTGTCCCAGGATGCTTAAAGAGGCTTGTTTGATGATTGAGAATGTTTTAAAATGCTTAATCCCAGTTCTAAAATGAAACGACTTGTTAGGATGATAGATTGTATTGTTTTATCCAGCTTGCTTTCATGAGTTAGAAATTGATTAAGGTTATAAGGCATTATGACTTGTTGCTGCCTAATATTGAAGCATTAGATTCATGTCTAAATTGCTGAGTAAAGGAACTTTAAAAATGCCTAAGTAACTTGTCTTGAATCTGTTATGATCTTGCTTGTGCTTAGAGAGTTATCTTGCAAATATTAGAACTTGATAATGCCTTGTGTCTATCTGTTGCATTGCTTGTGATATTGGGAATCAAACTTGATGATTTATTAATCAAGGATTGATCTCAGTACTATTCAAAATGTTTAAAATGCTTAATGCCAGTTCTAAATTTAATTGTCTTGTTAAGTTGATAGATTATATTATCTAATCATGCTTCCTTTCATGAGTTAGAAACTGATTAAGGTTAATGCATATTGTCTTGTTGCTGCTTTGTATTTTTGCATTTAGATTAAGGAGTTGTTAAAATTGCCTAAATACTTTGACTTGAATCTGAGAAGGTCTTGCTTAGTATTTAGAGAATGGTTGCTTGCATAGATGAGAACTTGACATCTAGTGTAATAAAGTTTGAGACATTGGTGATCAAACTTGATGAAGTCAAGGATTGATCCCAATGCAATTATGTCTTAATCTTTGCTGGAGTTTGAGTGATGTTTCAGGTTCACAAGAGGTATTCTTAGTTCATCACCAAAACCGAGTGTAAGAGAAAGAATGCTGCCCATTGTGTGTGCAATGGAGAGTTGTTACAAGAAGGGTGAAGCATAGATGGTTGTAAAACTCACTGGTGTTCTTCTCCTTACCATTGCAAGTAACTGAAGAATGATTCTAACAGCAAGCACCGTGTCTACTGAGGACAAGTGGGTGCTGGACTCCGGTTGCACCTTCCACATCACCCCAGACAAGGGATCGTTGTTTAACTTGGAGGAATTTGATGGTGGAAAGGTGCTCATGGGAAACAATACCCAGAGTGACATTAAGGGCACTCGGAATTGACAATAAACTGGCTCTTCTTGACTCTGTCCACTGTGGGAACCGAAATTTGCACTGTCGATTTCCTTTAAAATAAGGAAACTAGGAAAACCCTAATTTCCCAGAGGTCCCGGATATCTGCTAATACCACACGTCAAGCAATCAGAACACAAGAATAACAACGATAAAGTATAAGAAATCGAAAAGAGAGCAAAGTAGATCTTATTCCAAATTCGCGTTTGAGCGTTTCAACAAGGTAAGTGCCTGGGCTACGAGAGCTGTCGGTGAGATTCCTAGTTCTAAAACCCTAAGACGGTAATAACCTAATTGAGTCGCAGCTCGAATAACAAAAAGGGAAATATGCCTAAATTGCTCTAAGTGCTAAGTTTGCTCTGAAAAGTTCTCCCCTATGCCTCTCGCCTAGGACTCCTTATATACTCGCTCCAAGGTCAGTTTACGCTTTTACTCTTCTGCCCTTAAGCTGTCATAGCATAAAATGGAGATATTCCATTTTTTCCGATCTTCGTATTTATCCTCAAAATTTCGTATTTATCCGCGGAAACTTGACATTTATCCTTCCTTGCGCGCCAAGCGTAAACCATGCTACGGTTTACGGGCTTTTGGTTAAAAAATCGTAGGATGGGCCTCGAGTCATGTTTTAGGTCCCTTTGGGCCGTCTTCCGACTCGAGCGGGACGGACGCTCGGTCGTTACGTAGCGACCGAGCGGGACGGACGCTCGGTCGCTACGTAGCAACCGAGCTTTGGTTTGAGCTCGGTCGCTACGTAGCGACCGGGCTTTTTCTCGAGCTCGGTCGCTACGTAGCGACCGGACAGCGTGCATGTGCGGTAGTTACGCAATGATCGAGCTTGGTTTGTCCGTGTTCCGATTGTCATACTCGAACTTATCCGTAATTGGTTTGGGTATGTTTCTGATGGCTTATGTGTGATTCCACACCACCAATACTCAAGGTTCCTACACAAGGTCCATTCAGAGAATCTAATTCCATTTGATAAGCATATATCAAGTCTTATTATGTTCAGCCATGCTCTTCTAGAGCAAGCATATATCAAGCCTTATCATATACTTCCAGGATTGATAAGATCTCTCCATGGGCCGCACAAATGGTCCCTTCCATTGAACTCCCATGAAAACACTTTTTACACTGCATCCACCTTCAAGGCTGTTCATGCCATTGAGAGTGGAGTCCGGCCTTCTCCCTTCTCTCCTGAACTTTTTCATGTGCTTCCAAGACATATAGGAAGCCTAGGGCGTGATCATACATGATCAAACACCATCAAAGGGTCATTTACAACTTCCCCTTCGATTGCCCATAAAACTGCCTCTTTGCTGCCTTCACACCAGTTTTGGTATTAGATTGTTTAATCCGACTATACGGACTTGCCTTCCTTATATAGGAGAAGGGGCAGTTACCTTTCCAAAGGTTGCACCCTTTCGGTATCATTTCTGGCCATTTATTTAATCAATAGTCCAGATCACACCCATTCGCCTATGACAGTTACCAGACGTCCTGGGCCTGACATACCACTCCTGGACAAGTCCAAACAAGGCCTAGAATAAATACCCACGCCCATGATCCAACCACAAGAGCCCACCGGCCAATCGGTACACATGGGTCGTCCACATGGCCCGGTCACTGTCCGGACCCGGACCAACTGCCAAAGACTTGAACACTCAGTCCAGCTGAGTTGAGCTGATCCCTAGCTGACCCAGCTGAGTAAGCTAGTCCATCCAGCTCAGGGAGCTAACACACTCTACTTGAGCTCCAAGTGAGCTCCATCCAGCTGGTTGAGCTTCTTGCTCGCTTCACCCAGATATGATACTCTTCGTACAGCTGGATATCTTCATCTTATTCAATCCTGATCATTCACTTCATTACAGCTTGTTCACGATCAATTCCCATGATCTGAACCAAAGCTTTCTCGTTTCTATTGAAATGTCTATGTCACATGTCAAGTTCCAAGAACGGGGACATGACAGGAATCGTCTCGTGGTCCTCGCTAGTGGAAGGATCGTCGCGATATCTCTTCTTGCCTTTCTTCTTCCTGGGGGCAGCGGCGGCGGCATCAGGCGAAGGAGCCCAATGTTGGAGAGTCGCATCACTTGTGCCAATGATCCTCACCTTGCTAGGAGGATCCGTTGGTCCGACTCTCGGCTGACCCAATTGAGTCGCCATCATGGCACTTAGATCGGGAAGACCCTTCATCCTCCTTGCCTCGTTGATCCTCTTCTGCTCTTCTTTGGCGAACAACGCGATATGTCTCTTGACGGTGTTCACTGCAGGGAGGTAACTCGAATTCCAATCTCCTGCAAAAATCAGAAACTTGAGGCTTATATGATCAAAGGGAAAGACGAAGGATCGTTGCAGGGCAAGGTGAGTAACAGACTTACTTCTAGAAATTCGATCGATGCACCGGGAAACACTCTCCGAAGAAATGATTCCCCAATGCTCTTGATCAAGTCTCGCTACAGCACGGGCGCTCGATAAGAACTCCTCATGATACTCGCGCGAAGTCGGATGATCAGCTGCAAAAAAACATTAAAATAAAGACGGTTAGTATGCGAAGAATCGACGCGAGTTAATGGAGATATTCTACATAGCAGATTGTTCCATAACACCTGATAATCATCATCCAGAGGATCCTCGAAGGAAGACTCATCAGACTTGATATAAATATAGGACCTCTGCCAGTCGTCTTGTTAGGATGTCCCCTTACTACGTTGTAGTTTGGTCGCATCATAATCGACAAAAGGCCTTCGTCTAACGGGTTGACGGATGTCAACTCCTCGAAGGCACGAAAACTCAGAGTGACATCAATCTCGGCAGCCATGACCATCAAGGAAACTGCGATACGCCATGAGCCATTTAGAAATTGGCTTATTGTCGCGTCTTGCCACCTCACATACGATGTAACTAATCGAGGAATCGGGAACCAGAGCTTCGTGTCGTCTTGAAAGTAAGATTCATAGACGCACTGGAACTCGACCGGCGGTGACCAAGGCCTCTGGCTCTCCGAAGGGATTAGGAAAGTCACCCCAAGTCCTCGACGTTCCCTTAGAAGCCTCTTCACACTGTCGAGAGTCGATCGCGTCTTGGTGACGTTCTACCAGGATTGGCCACTTATTGCTGGAGAACACAGGAACTCGGCCAGAGCCGTGAGCTCCTTAAAGATTCCCCAGGATAATAACATGTCAGCACAAAGTTAACGAGAGGAACCCCGTCTCTCACGCCGCCCGAACCGTCTCTCGCAGAGACCTGCGCTTCATTCGAAGCTTCTCTTACTTCTTCTCAATATAAGCGCGCCGACTCGGAGACCAGAATTCTCTGAGACAACCCCAAACTCCTGGTGTCCATCATCGCCTCGCGATGGACCAGTTCAAACTGGTCGAGCGGAGTCCCGCCCGTATCTCTCGCAGACTGGATGCGGTCGCGACCGCCTTCCCCTTCTGTTTACGGGACAACCTCCCACCAGACGACATGACGCTATATATTATATAACAACAAACTAGAGAGAGAAACAGAGAGGAAGAGAGAGAAAGTACCTGAATACGCGGAGAAGAATGAAGGAAACGAGAAGTGGAGAGGTATTTATAGGGAGAGAAGCGAAGCATCCCCCGAGGCGTCATCATTAGGTCTATGTGGGCATACTTGGGCCTTGAAAGAACACCTAGTTGTCCACGAAACCGACGCGTCACTTTGAATTCCCGCGATAACCGGGTCTGATCCAGATCGAACCAACGGTCGAAGTCAGAATCACGGTTAATCGAAAGAAAAACCGGTTCAACTAGAATTCGACCGAATCATCTAAACTCTAGATACGAAAAGATGTCTCGAGATATATCGATTGAGCACCACGTCTTCGCGACGGGCCTCCTATCCTTCCAAACCATTGACATCCAAATTCATCGAGCTCGACAGAGCGTCGGTCACCGATGAACTAGGGGGAGACTTACTGTAGAGGATGGATTTCGCCATCCCTCAAGGCCCATAAAATAGACCGCCCGGCCCGTATAATACGTAGCGACAGCTTGTCTTAACGGCTAGGAGCACCGACTCCTCGGCGCAACCCGAGAGTGCTTTTGGTCGATCACACGTCGACTAAGCGCATCCAGCTCAACGGCTCCTCGAAGAAGCGTGGACCTCTCGGCCCAACGAGTTCAAAGCCCAGGAAGAGGAGGCAAGCTAGGTCACGAAAGAGCACCAGGTCGACTATATAAAGAGAAAGGGGGTGCAACGTAAAGAGGATCCGAAATCACTTACACACACTCGTCGGCTGTATTAGGGTTTTACCTTTATTCTCTCGCCGTGTTGTACTTTTCCGGCAAGCTCTACGAGCTCCGGTTTCCTTTCTGTCGCACGTTTTTTTTCCCTTGTAACCGACTATACGCTTTTCCGACCATAAATAAGACGTCTTTGCTTAAACCCACATCTGAAATTGATCATTTCATTACTAAGTATCGTTTCTCGTTCAAACACGCGTGCCTCCGGAATGGAACTTCAGCTGGGACCACGACCAGGCAACCGAAATGACAGTACCTGGGCTCGTTTTTCCGACCAACTCGACAAGCTAAGACTGATGGTCAAGCCAGAATCAACTTAGGACGAGCCAATTCCGACTCAGACCGCAGCTTCTCTCTCTTGTCCCGTTTGGTTCGTACCGCATGCACCGGCGACTGTTCTGATGATCTTGCTTCCTTGTTCAATCCAATGATGGACTTCTCTTTTGGATATTTCTCTAAGACTTGGGCCATGCTGGAACACAACATGTCCGACCAGAACGTCCTGCGGCCCTTACTGATCATCCCGCAGCCCTTGATGTTCGTCACGCGCACGTACTGATCCTTACCGCATTGGACACAGCCAGTTCGGATGAACCAGGGCAGTAGCCGAACGGTCATCTTGACTAGTTTTCTCCATTTTCCGTGCCTTGACCAGATCTAGTCAAATTTATCTTTCCTATATCTTGTTTTCTGAAAATTCTCATTATTGTCTTTGACTACAAAACTCTATAAGTATGTAACTTCTTCCTAATGAAATAAGAAACGATTTTCTTTTTCTTATTTGAGTTCATACTCTTTGTTCTTTGATTAGAACACTTCTCGTTTTCTTGGTGTGGTTAGCTCCAAGTCGACACCTCTTTCTCGTTGGACTTGTGCGTCATATCAAGCAACAGATCGAGTTTGCTCCTTTGTTGGACCGGTGCATCATATCCGGCAAAAAAGTAGTTTGGGAATATCAGCAGCCTTTCCGCAACTGCTGTGCGACCCATCATTCCATCAGTTCTCCACTCGTAGTTCATATCCAATCCTTACCGCAAGAGTGATTTGTTCTTAGGGTCCTTCAAGTGGTATCAGAGCCACTCTTCCGGCATTATCTATTTCATCCCATCTTCTCATCTTCCATTTCTTCATAAACACTTCCTCTTCTATCCATCTTGAATCCGGGCCCCTCATTACCATCCATTAACAAAAACAAAAGAGATCTACGAATTAAAAAAAAAAGAATTTCAAGTTTGATTTGTGGATTGGTGGTGGAAGAGAAAGCATGCTGGCTGAGGATAAATCTAGCCTTTGAGGTGGTTAAAACGGATTTCAAACCAAATCTCTTATCTTTCTCTCTTAAGAAATTCCCTTGTGTTTGCTTGGAAATTGCCCACTGGGATTTCTTGATTTGTTCTCGTAGAAAATCGAGAAGACATTGAGTGATCCCTTAAATCTGAGAGAAACATGTGTGTGGGTGTGATCAGACACTTGAGAGACTGAGAAATTTATTTTGTCTACTAATCTTTATTGTTTAAGAAATTTTGAGAAAAACCATGAGTAGTGAAGAAGAAAGAAGCCGACAAGGATATTCTTTTGCTGGTTTATCTAACTTGCAGAGAGAGAGCCTTGAATGATTCCATGACTAACCTTATGAATACAGGTCTAGAACAGATCCACCAGAGGCTTGATGATCTTCAAGCCGGCCAACGGCCGCGCCCTCGAACCGGAACAAGGAGTGATCACTCAAGGAGGTCCAACCGGTCCGATGATGAGACTCAAGAGGGCGATGATAGATCCATCAACCGACCTAGGAGAGGTCAAAGAAACCGTGATCAAGGTGATGTTAATCCTTTTTGCTAGAAATGGATGAGCTGATGATAGCTTATAAGGTTTGAAACTAAAACTTCCAACTTTTGATGGCAAAAATGATCGAGATGCTTTCCTTGAATTTGAAAGGAAAATTGAGCTTGTCTTTGATTGTCAAAACTTTTATGATTTTAAGAAAGTTAGGTTGGCCGCATCTGAATTTACTGGTTATGCTATTAATTGGTATGATCAAGTGGTGACCCACAGGAGGAGAACATGATAACGTCCGATAAAAACATGGGACGAGCTTACCATGGTGATAAGGAGACGGTTCGTACCTGACCGTTATCACCGAGATCTACACCAGAAGCTTAGACGCCTGCTCCAAGGAACCAAAACCATGGAGGACTATTACCAAGAGATGGAGATCTTGATGATCAAGGCAGACGTAGACGAGCCATTGGACACTACTATGGCCAGATTTCTTACATACCTTAACCGGGACATTCAGGATCGAATGGAGCTTCAGGAGTATGGAACTGTGGAGCAGATGTTACACAAGGCCATTCTGATCGAACAACAAGTTAAAAGAAAGGCTTCTCTAAGCCGGCCTTTGCTCCTAAACCGGCCTATGCTCCTAAGCCAAGCTGCCAAGACAAAGGTAAGTCCTCGTGTGGGAACCAAAATTTGCAATGTTGATTTCTGTTTAAATAAGGAAAGTTAGTAAACTCTAATTTTCCAGAGGTCCCGGATATCTGCTAAACCACACACGAAGCTATCAGAATATGAATTAAAGACGAGAAAAATAAGAAATCGAAAAAGAGAGCAAAATAGATCTTATTTTGAATTCGCGTTTGAGCGTTACAACAAGGTAAGAGCCTGGGCTACGAGAGCTGTCGGCAAGATCCCTAGTTCTAAAACCTTAAGACTGCAAGACCTAATTGAGTCGCAGCTCTAATAACAAAAATGGAAAGTTGCCTAAAAATTGCTCTAAGTGCTAAGTTTGCTCTGAAAAAGTTCCCTCTTATGCCCCTCGCCTAGGACTCCTTGTATACTCCTCCAAGGTCGGTTTTAGCTTTTCCCTTCCTATCCTTAACCCGTCTTAAGCGAAAAATAGAGATATTCCATTTTTTCCGATCCTCATGTTTATCCGCGGAGACTTATGTCTTATTATTATTATGTTTTTATAAAATAAATACATAAACTGCCATAGTATCTACGAGCTCATTCTTAAAGAATCGTAAGTGGGCTTGTAGTCGCGTTTTGGACCTCGTTGGGCCGTCTTTCGACATGAAACGTTTGTTACGATTTTCTTTTCGACAAAAACAAGTCTACATGGATGCGGTACATGGGAGCTAGCATTGAGGAAAAGACGAGAATGCACAGCTTTGGGTCGTACCCGTTGATCGATGTCCAAGACAGTTCGGTGTCTACGTAGCGACCTGGTCCGCGCTGGATCGGTCGCTACGTAGCGGCCGACCGAGTGGATTGTTCGGTCGCTACGTAGCGACCGCCTCGTTCATGGGTCGGTCGCTACGTAGCGACTGACCGAGTGGCTTGGTCAGTTGCTACGTAGCGACCGACTGGATGGCTTGGTCGGTCTCTACGTAGCGACCGACTCATTCGCAGACCGGTCTCTATGTGGCGACCTTGTTTGGATCCTTTCCTAACATTTTATGAAAGTGTTCTTGGACTATGGGTGTTTAGTTTCGATGAATCAACCAGGATTAGTGTAAGATTTCTCCACAAAGTTCTTCGTAAAGATTTCTTTACGAAGATTACTTTTCGTAAAAATGCTCATGCTGATATTTACAGATATTTGGATGTTAACTTTGTCGCGTTTGTTTTTTACCCCAACACCTCGTCCACAATAAATATTGCTTTTAAAACTGATGTTCCTGCTCGTGTTGACAAAGGAAAAACAGTCGAGACTCCTAGCGTGCAAGAGACATTAGATGTTTTAAGTGTCACGGTCTAGGACACTATGCCAACAAATGTTCAAACCAAAGGGTGATGATTCTAATGGAGAATGGGGAGGTTGAGTCCGAGGAAGAGCAAGAAGACAAGGAGGATCTTGGTCCGATATTTGATAAGGAAGAGGAGTCATTTGATTACCCACATCACGGACCCTTACTTGTTGCTAGGAACGCTTTGGACGATCCCATCTTTGATGAGACAGACGACCACACGGTCGATGACTTTGGTCCGACCTTTAATGTGGATTCTGGCCTGATCTTTGATGAGGAGGACAGCCTCGACTACCCAGCTCGTGGTTCACTACTTGTCACTAGGACATCCTTGAGTGTTCAACCCAAAATCAATGAAAAAGAACAAAGGGATAATCTCTTTCATTCTCGTTGCTTAGTTTCTGAAAAAGTTTGTTCTTTGATCATTAATGGTGGGAGTTGTACTAATGTTGCTAGTGATACTCTTGTCAGGAAACTTGGACTTGTTACCCGACCTCTCTCTCGTCCTTTCAGGTTGGAATAGTTAAACGAGGCAGGTGCGCAGTACGTAAAGGAGCAAGTCATGGTCCCCCTTGCCATTGGCCGCTATGAGGACAAGATCGTTTGCAAGGTCCTTCCCGTGGACGCTTGCCACATTCTTTTGGGCCGACAATGGCAGTTTGATAAGAGAGGCGTGCATGATGGTTTCACAAACCGACACTGCTTTGATCCTAATGGAAAGAAGATCACGCTGATACCTTTGACACCTTTGGAGGTTCATCCAGATCAGATCCAAGTTAAGAAGAACCGAGATCAAGAATCTAAACCGGACGAACCTGAGTTATCTAACCGAAACTCTAACTTCTTTATCAAGAACAGTCAGGTCAAGAAATATCTTTACTCTCAAAAGCCATTTCTTTTACTTGTGTACAAAGAATCTTTTATGGCTTCTTCTTCTGACCTTGCACCCAAGATTCCGAGTGATTTGCTAGATGTTTTGCTGGATTTTTCAGATGTTTTTCCAGATAAAAATCCCAAGGGATTGCCACCAGTAAGAGGCATTGAACATCAGATCGTTTTCGTCTCGGGTTCGTCTCTACCGAACTGACCATCGTACAGCACCAACCCGGTGGAAACAAAAGAACTTCAAAGGCAGATTGAAGAACTTCTATGGGAGGGCTACATAAGGGAGAGCCTTAGTCCTTGTGCCGTAGCCGTCCTCCTTGTGCCCAAAAAGGATGGCTCTTGGCGCATGTGTGTGGACTGTCGTGCCATAATTAACATCACAGTAAAGTATAGGCATCCAATCCCTAGACTTGATGACATGCTAGATGAGTTGCATGGTTCCTCAGTTTTCTCAAAAATTGATTTGAAAAGTGGCTATCACCAAATTTGGATTAAAGAAGGTGATGAATGGAAAAAGGCATTTAAAACAAACTAGGATTGTATGAATGGCTTGTCTTGCCATTTGGTCTTACTAATGCACCTAGCACTTTCATGTGTTTGATGAATCATATTTTGAGATCTTTCATTGGTCATTTTCTTGTTGTCTACTTTGTTGACATTCTTATCTACAGCAAGAACTTATATGATCATAAGATTCACTTGAAATCTGTTCTTGAAGTTCTTAGGAATGGAAGAGTTTCGCAAATCTTGGAAAATGCTCTTTTGGAACAAAATACGTGGTGATCTTAGGTTTTGTTGTAGGTGCTGATGGACTGAGTGGACAAGGAGAAGATCAAAGCCATCCAGGAATGGCCTAGTCCAACGACCGTGGGCGAGGTGAGGAGCTTTCATGGCCTTGCAGGTTTTTATAGACGCTTCGTCCAAAACTTCAGTACCATCGCAGCCCCATTGACTGAAGTATGATCATAAGATTCACTTGAAATCTGTTCTTGAAGTTCTTAGGAATGGAAGAGTTTCGTAAATCTTGGAAAATGCTCTTTTGGAACAAAATACGTGGTGATCAAGAAGAATGTCGGATTCAAATGGGAACAAGCTCAAGAAGAGGCATTCCAGATTCTTAAAGTGAAGTTGACTCAAGCCCCATTCTGATTTCTCTAAGACTTTTGAGATCGAATGTGATGCCTCGGGTGTATGTATTGGTGCTGTTTTGATGCAAGATAGAAAACCCAATGCGTACTTCAGTGAGAAGCTTGGTGGAGCCACGCTCAACTATCCCACTTACGACCAGGAGTTGTATGCTTTGGTGAGGGCTCTTCAAACGTGGCAGCACTATTTTTGGCTGAAGGAGTTTGTGATTCACACAGATCACCAATCTTTGAAACACCTTATGGGCCGGCAGAAGTTGAACAAAAGACACACAGGTTGGGTCAAGTTCATTGAGACCTTTCCTTATGTGATCAAGTACACACAAGGTAAAGAAAATGTGGTGGCTGATGCCTTGTCATGATGGTATGTTCGTCTTTCATCCCTTGAAACCAAATTTCTCGGTTTTGAATTCATCAAGGATTTGTATGCAACGATTAGGACTTTAAAGAGGTTTTCAGAAAATGTTCCAAAGTGGCTTACAGAAAGTATTATCAAATGTCTGGATTATTATTCTTTGATAATCGTTTGTATGTGCCCCAATGTTGTTTGAAGGATTCGTTTCTCAGGGACGCTCATGGCGGAGGTCTTATGGGACACTTTGGAGTTAAGAAATCATACAAGGCGGTTTATGATCATTTCTACTGGCCGAGTTTGATGAAAGACGTAGAGAGGATCCGTGGCCGATGTGTAACTTGCAAGAAATCTAAGACTAAAGCATCAAATCACGGTTTGTACTCAGCTCTACCCATTCCCTCCCGTCCTTGGTGTTGGGGTCAAAAACGGTCATAACGGAATTAACACCCAAAATCCCTCGGAAATCGTATTTCCGAATAGATAGTAAGAAAAAAATATGATTTTCATAAAAAATAACCAATACGAAGTTTTTACGAAAAAGTATCCTTGAAAGCTCAAAATGGACAAACCAAGCTCGGTCATTGCGCAACTACCGCACATGCACGCTATCCGGTCGTTACGTAGCGACCGAGCTCGGCCAAGCTCAGTCGCTACGTAGCGATCGCTCGGTCGCTACGTAGCGACCGGGGTCGATCCAAAGTTCGGTCGTTGCGTAGCAACCGAGCTCTTCCGAAACGTCGATACGACACCAGTCCATGCATTCTCGTCTATCCTACAATGCTATCTCCCGAAGACCGTAGCAAATTCAGTTCATGCCTTCCGACCATTCTGAGACATCAACCAAACTTCACGGTAAAAACCGCGGAGAGTTCGTTCTTTATCGAAAGAAATCGTAATAAACGTGTCGAGTCGGAAGACGGCCCATAGGGACCTAAGACACGACTCGAGGCCCAACTTGCGATTTCTTAACCAAAGCCCGTAAACCGTAGGACGGTTTACGCTTGGTCCACAAGGAAAGATAAATGTCAAGTTTCCGCGGATAAATACGGAAGTTTGAAGATAATTGCGAAGATCGGAAAAAAATGGAATATCTCCATTTTATGAGTCAAGTGCTCAGGTACTCTTAATGAGGGAAAAAGTGATCTAGCGTACTATCATGTAATCTGCCATACTCTTATCTGTTTTCCTACTCTTCAACTCGATGGTCAAAGTCGAAAGTGCCCCTCTCTACTTGACCAATGAAAACCCTCTCTACTTGACCAATCAAAACGCTCCTTTACTTGACCAATCAAAAAAAAGCGCGGTTTATCTCTCTCTCCTGTCCAGGTGGATTTTCTTAATTAGTTTTAATTTTTCTCTCTCCTCCCTAATTGTCTCTCTCGACGGACGGCGAAGAAAGCGAATGAAAGCTAGAGCGATCATTCGGAGTTTCTATTGTAAAGGAGATTGCGGCGAGCGTGGGTGCTGTAATTGACCCCCTACCCAGGTCAGATAAACTTCAGTTAAAGCATTGTCTTATTCTGTATCTTATAACTCAATCCCTTCATAGTGGACTCGATTGAATGAACTCAATGCGGCTCGTTAGGTTGGGATTTTTAGACAGTAGATTCCGAATATATGGGTCTTTGTGTTGTCAATTGAGAGCTGTATGGTGTGATTGTAATCAAAGTCAACAAGAAATGTCGGGAATCAAAGCTGAAATCCGGAATTAAAAGGGTGAAACTGGTAGACTATAAAAGTGTAAATAGGTGAAACTTTACTGTTGAGAAAAAGTGTAAACAAGTATAATTTAGTAGGACTTTTGTGGGAACCGAAATTCGCACTGTCGATTTCCGTTTAAATAAGGAAACTAGGAAAACCCTAATTTCCCAGAGGTCCTGGATCTCTGCGAGAGCCAACGACAAGTGATCGAATATATGCGGAAATCATGAAAAGATAACAAACGAGTTTAGAGAAAACAGTAGATCTTATTTCGAGTCCGCGTAAGAGCGTTGCGATCATTACAAGAGAATACAAAGGCTTTGGCCGCAGGGGCCGTCAGCGAGTTACCTAGTTCTAGCAACATAAAACCCTAATCCTAGTTGAGTCGCAGCTCGATAACAAAGGACGAAAAAGATATCTAAAAGGCTTAGATTGATTTCGGACTGAACCTTGTTAAAGGCTGCCTACGTACCCCTTTCGAGGATCAAGCCGAACGTAGTTCAATTGATAGAGCTGGACAAGAGATCGAACTGCCTGGGCGAGTTCGTCTAGTAATTGAGTGCCAGTCATAGAAACCGAACTTGTCGAGAATAAGCCTAAAGTTTCTAAGTGCAGAGAATTCCGAATCTAAAAAGTTCTCTCCCTTGCTCCTCGCCTAGGACTCCTTATATACTAGCTCCAAGGTCGGTTTACGCTTTTACTCTTCTGCCCTTAAGCCGTCATAGCATAAAAATGGAGATATTCCATTTTTCCCGATCTTCACAATTATCTTCAAAACTTCCGTATTTATCCGCGGAAACTTGACATTTATCCTTCCTTGTGGACCAAGCGTAAACCAGGCTGTGGTTTACGGGCTTTTGATTAGGAAAATCGTAGGATGGGCCTCGAGTCGTGTTTTAGGTCCCTTTGGGCCGTCTTCCGACTCGACACGTTTACTACGAGTTTTCCGCGGTTTCTAATCCGCGAAGTTTGATCGATGAATTAGAATGGCGGGAAACATGGACTGAGCTTGCTACGGTCTTCGGGAGATAGCATTCGAAGGTTTTGACGAGAATGCAAGAACTGGTGTCGTATTGACGTTCGGAAAGGTTCAATCGCTACACAGCGACCGAACTTTGGCTCGAGCCCGGTCGCTTCGTAGCGACCGAGCGGGACGAGCGCTCGGTCGCTACGTAGCGACCGAGCTTTGCTGAGCTCGGTCGCTACGTAGCGACCGAGCGGGACGATCGCTCGGTCGCTACGTAGCGACCGAGCTTTGGCTCGAGCTCGGTCGCTACGTAGCGACCGAGCGGGACGATCGCTCGGTCGCTACGTAGCGACCGAGCTTTGGCTCGAGCTCGGTCGCTACGTAGCGACCGAGCGGGACGATCGCTCGGTCGCTACGTAGCGACCGAGCTTTGGCTCGAGCTCGGTCGCTACGTAGCGACCGAGCGGGACGATCGCTCGGTCGCTACGTAGCGACCGAGCTTTGGCTCGAGCTCGGTCGCTACGTAGCGACCGAGCGGGACGATCGCTCGGTCGCTACGTAGCGACCGAGCTTGGCTGAGCTCGGTCGCTACGTAGCGACCGAGCTTTGGCTCGAGCTCGGTCGCTACGTAGCGACCGAGCGGGACGATCGCTCGGTCGCTACGTAGCGACCGAGCTTGGCTGAGCTCGGTCGCTACGTAGCGACCGAGCTTTGGCTCGAGCTCGGTCGCTACGTAGCGACCGAGCGGGACGATCGCTCGGTCGCTACGTAGCGACCGAGCTTGGCTCGAGCTCGGTCGCTACGTAGCGACCGAGCTTGGCTCGAGCTCGGTCGCTACGTAGCGACCGAGCTGTGTGCATGCTTGGTTGCCGCGTATCGATCGAGCTTGGCTTGTCCGCGGTCTGATTTCCATACTCGAGCTTGTCCGCGGCCGATTTGGATACATGTCCGTTGCCTTCGGACAATCGGTATTTAGTGGTTCGATTGAGATTTGGACGATATTTTACTGCAAGGCTCTTCGTAAAGATATCTTTACGAAGATTACTTTTCGTAAAAACGGTTATGCTGATTTTTACGGACTTTCAGACATTGATTCCGTCGTGACCGATTTTGACCCCAACAGTTAGCCCCCCAGCTCGTTAGAATCATGAGCTTCTAGCGTGAGGTTCTAGCGAGTGGCTTGGCAAGTTAGGCAAGGTAGGTGAGTTAGGCGGAATTAATGGTTGAAAAGGTCTGTGGTAAGTGATCTTCTCGCTCTCCTAAAAGTAGAAAACGCGATAAGATTGGGGCTGCGCCTTATGACGGCTGCCTACGTACCCTTGTTGAAGGGATCAAGCCTTTCGTAGTTCATCTTGGAGTTAAGGTTCTTATGACTAGTTTTCCAGTAGGACCTTTATGGTCTAGTTTTTATGTAGCGGTTATAAGGCGTGTTGCTGCCGATGGCATTTTGTATGGGTGTAGAGGGAAGACTACGAGTTGTCGTCTCGTAATCTAACTCTGTGTGAATTGCCATATCCATAATCTGTTTCGAGAGTTTTCCGCAGTGTGTAAACTTGCGGGATTTTCTGAAGACGTTCGAATATTGGCAAAGAGACAAATTTTGGGATCTCGTATCAGGGTGTTTGATACTATGCCTAGAGATGTTAGAGACCAGTGCGCTGGGTTTAGGGCAAGACCTAGGTTTACTCCTGGTTTTAGAGGGTGCGATGACTAATTCGACTTACGTATCCCGTTTCAGTTTCATCCTGATTCCATACCGATTTAAAGTCCGCGATAGGTTCTCGGCTTATACGACTTGTATGGTTGGAATCGAGCATCTCTCCGGAGACCGGAAGTGCTGGACCAAAATTTCGGATTTCTTTTATAGCGCTATTATCCTTGTGTCGGATGTAAGAGAGTCATCTTCTACGAGATGGCTAAGTCTGTTTAGGACGTTAAGAGTTTGTTGTGATCAGCAACAAACTTAATGGTAAAAATTACTATTTTGAGTCTTCGCGAAGAATATGTTTTGAGAAGATGTTAGTGCGTATGACTGTCTGGTCTTCCATGAAGGTGTTTTTATCGAGGAAGGAAATTTCGTCGAAGAACTAATCTTCAGGCGTCCGCGACGTCTCGCGATGCTGAAGATTTGTTATTCTTTCGTATGCCACGTTTCGTGCTTGAAATGTTCGCGGGCTTTGAAGATATTTCGCGATGTTGCGAGGGTTTAGTATTAGCCCTGTGTTTGAGAAACATTCTGGTTTGACTAAGAATGTTCGCAGCCAAAAATTGTTGTTCCTGTTCGGATGCTAATAGTTTTGTTTGCGATCGAGGAATTATGACTGAGGTGTCGTGTAAATTTGTCCATGGGAACAAGTGTTTTCCTTCATGGTGCTTTGTGAAGAGTTGGCCTTCCGAGATGTATTTCGTGCATTTTTTAGGATGTTTCGTATAGCTCTAGAAGCTTTGTTACGAATTTTTCCTTACATGCCGCGTATTGTGGTTAAAACGTTGCGGGCTTAAAGTGAATTGTGGAGCGTATTGAACTTGGTCAATTTTCGAAAAGTTTAGATTTTCCGTTAACCGTTTGGTTGTTAGGACTTAGTTTCGTTATGAAGAATTTATCATATGATTTCCGATTGTGGGCTATACGATAATTTATCATATCATATAACCGATTTTACGAAGGTCGTAAATCAGTGATATGTATACATATGTCAAAGTAGCATTGTTTCTGCGGGTTCTACGAGAAACGTTCCCGCTGTGATTTTGATCTTAGGTGAAGGTTGCTTGGCGTTACCCATGGAGTATTACCGAAGTTTATTTCAATACGATCTAGTCGCGGAACGTTTTTCATAGGTTTTTCGAGAGGATTCTCATGACACATTTGTTTCTTGAAAGAATTGGTCAACCAGAAGTGGATCTAGCTAACCATCGGGAGGAAAGTGCTTCTTTTAATGTGCACGATGCTACATATATTCTCGAGTTTTCTTCGTCGCAAATGTTTTCGATACTTTTCCGTGACTTACTTGGTACAACGGAAACTGAAAGAAATGCTTTGGTGATTGAAGATTTCTCGCCGCTAAGTTTAAAACGAAACTGGCTTTCTGAAGCCGGAAAAGGCTTCAATACTTTGGCTAATCGTCGAGTTTCAGTTTGATATTGGTACAAGTTTTCTGTACGCATGATTGCGACAAGAAATGATGTATAGTTTTTGAGATTATGTTCATGATCGTCTGGATATGTTGCTAGCGTTTAGACGAATATTAAGATTGTCGTTTGCCTATTCTTGACGATTTGCAGAAGTTTTTTGAAGTTTGGGAGTATACGAGTATAGTATACGTACCTACTCCCCCTTTTTTTTTTTACGAAAGAAAAACGGTTGAACCGATACTTTGAAGGGTTGTGTACGTTTCCTCTCCTGATGTTTGGAATGATCGATAATTCGGGACGATTTATAGACGACGCTTGGACTGTGATTTGGTTGTTTCCACGTTGACGACTTGGGATATGTCGGTTCCGAGAAAATTGCCAGAAACGAATCGGTTTTAAGACGACGTTCATGTCTCTAACTTTTTCTCTCTTTAGGAAGCGAGCTTGATATGCGTGGCGATCATTTCTCGACTTTCGGAGAGTTTAGATCGGTTTGCAAGATTTGGATGAACAATTATGGGACAATATATCGAGACAGGAAAAATCGCTTAAAACTTAGTTCGCTAGACTATCCGCCTAGGTTTTACGTTCCCTAAAGTTCTATGGCAGCCTCAAAGTAATTTCCTACGAAAATTCCAAGTCTGATTTCAAAAATTTCAAGTCGGAAATACCTTAGTTCTCTCGAAGATGCAGTTTTGTCCCTTCTCAGTTTTGCGTGCTCATTTCCGTTTCCTATTCTCGTGTATGTTCGCCATTTCCGATATTGGTGTTTACCCTTTGAAACTTGACATTTATCTTCCGAACTTGACTGTTATCTTCTCCTTAGATAAGACGTCGATTTTTGTAAAAAGGTCCAACGTAATCGTATAGTTAAGGCGGCTAAGGTGTTAAGTTAACCATTGCCGTTTTATACGATTAATCTGAATCCATGCGAGAAAATAGGTCTTTGCGGTTTTTTTTTTTTTTATATCGTAAAGTCTCAATGGTAACTTCAATCGAGGCGAAACAAGAGACGTTTCGATCGAGATTCGAAAGTGAACGCAAAGATGGAGGTAGGGTGAGCAGAAACAAGCCAAGGAGTTTAGGATGAGGTTTACTTGTTTTTGTCGTAAAATCTCAACGGAAACTCCGATTGAGACGAAACCAAAAGCGTTTCGATGAGAATTCAAAGGAGAACGCAAAGGAGGACCCCTTTGAGGCCTGACAGGTTGCTATAGCGAGTGAGGATGTCATCTCGGTCGCTATAGCGAGTGGAAGGGAGCCGAGACGAGTCCCACTTGTTTTCGTCGTAAAATCTCAACGGAAACTCCGATTGAAACGAAACGAAAAGCATTTTGAAGAGGATTCAAAGGAGAACGCAAAGGAAGAACCCTTTGAGGACTTACAGGTCGCTACGTAGCGACTGACAGTCTGACAGGTCGCTACGTAGCGAATGGAAGCAAGCCAAGAAGCGTCCTACTTGTTTTCGTCGTAAAATCTCAACGGAAACTCCGATTGAGACGAAACGAAAAGCGTTTCGACGAGGATTCAAAAGACAACCCAAAGGAGGACCTTTCTGAGGCCTTACAGGTCGCTACGTAGCGACTGACAGTCTGACAGGTCGCTACGTAGCGAGTGGAAGCAAGCCGAGACGAGTCCCACTTGTTTTCGTCGTAAAATCTCAACGGAAACTCCGATTGAGACGAAACGAAAAGCGTTTCGACGAGGATTCAAAAGAGAACCCAAAGAAGGACCTTTCTGAGGCCTTACAGGTCGCTACGTAGCGACTGACAGTCTGACAGGTCGCTACGTAGCGAGTGGAAGCAAGCCGAGACGAGTCCCACTTGTTTTCGTCGTAAAATCTCAACGGAAACTCCGATTGAGACGAAACGAAAAGCGTTTCGACGAGGATTCAAAAGAGAACCCAAAGAAGGACCTTTCTGAGGCCTTACAGGTCGCTACGTAGCGACTGACAGTCTGACAGGTCGCTACGTAGCGAGTGGAAGCAAGCCGAGAAGAATCCCACTTGTGTTCGTCGTAAAATCTCAACGGAAACTCCGATTGAGACGAAACGAAAAGCGTTTCGACGAGGATTCAAAAGAGAACCCAAAGAAGGACCTTTCTGAGGCCTTACAGGTCGCTACGTAGCGACTGACAGTCTGACAGGTCGCTACGTAGCGAGTGGAAGCAAGCCGAGAAGATTCCCACTTGTGTTCGTCGTAAAATCTCAACGGAAACTCCGATTGAGACGAAACGAAAAGCGTTTCGACGAGGATTCAAAAGAGAACCCAAAGGAGGACCTTTCTGAGGCCTTACAGGTCGCTATGTAGCGAGTGGAGAGTTGGCTTGAGCTCGGTCACTACGTAGCGACCGAGCAGTGTGTGTGCTCGATCGCTACGTAGCGACCGAGCAGCGTGTGCGTGCTCGGTCGCTACGTAGCGACCGAGCAGTGTGCGTGCTCGGTCGCTACGTAGCGACCGAGCAGTGTGCGTGCTCGGTCGCTACGTAGCGACCGAGCGGCGTGTTCGTGCTCGGTCGCTACGTAGCGACCGAGCAGCGTGCGTGCTCGGTCGCTACGTAGCGACCGAGCCGTGTGAGTGCTCGGTCGCTACGTAGCGACCGAGCAGCGTGTGTGCTCGGTCGCTACGTAGCGACCGAGCGGCGTGTTCGTGCTCGGTCGCTACGTAGCGACCGAGCAGCGTGCGTGCTCGGTCGCTACGTAGCGACCGAGCCGTGTGAGTGCTCGGTCGCTACGTAGCGACCGAGCAGCGTGTGTGCTCGGTCGCTACGTAGCGACCGAGCAGCGTGTGCGTGCTCGGTCGCTACGTAGCGACCGAGCAGTGTGCGTGCTCGGTCGCTACGTAGCGACCGAGCTGTGTAATCGTTTTGTTGTGTTTCCTTTTTCCGCGATTAACGTAGGGGTTTTTCAGCGGTTTTTTTGGGAGAACAAGTTTTATCCTTCCGAAATGTTTTCGGAAAACGTGTTTTGGTAAAACCCTTATGCATCGAGATTTGTTTACGGGGTTTTGATAAGATTTATCGTTTCCCTTCTTGTTTACAGGAGGAATCGCGAGCTTGTTTTAGTGCTCTTCCTGTGGCGGAAGGTCGCGACTAAGTTTTCGATTTTGTTGAAAACTACGGCGTTTGCGTAAGCGTTGGCCATAGGAGCAGTCAGTGCTGCGAGTTTGTCTTTCATATATCCAAACATCGTTTCGATCAAGCGTTTTGTGGCCATGAGTAAGAGTAATCCGTAACCCCCCCTCCTTCTAGCGCCAAACTGTGGGAACCGAAATTCGCACTGTCGATTTCCGTTTAAATAAGGAAACTAGGAAAACCCTAATTTCCCAGAGGTCCCGGATCTCTGCGAGAGCCAACGACAAGTGATCGAATATATGCGGAAATCATGAAAAGATAACAAACGAGTTTAGAGAAAACAGTAGATCTTATTTCGAGTCCGCGTAAGAGCGTTGCGATCATTACAAGAGAATACAAAGGCTTTGGCCGCAGGGGCCGTCAGCGAGTTACCTAGTTCTAGCAACATAAAACCCTAATCCTAGTTGAGTCGCAGCTCGATAACAAAGGACGAAAAAGATATCTAAAAGGCTTAGATTGATTTCGGACTGAACCTTGTTAAAGGCTGCCTACGTACCCCTTTCGAGGATCAAGCCGAA
This sequence comes from Brassica napus, assembly GCF_020379485.1. Lineage (NCBI taxonomy): Eukaryota > Viridiplantae > Streptophyta > Magnoliopsida > Brassicales > Brassicaceae > Brassica > Brassica napus. The sequence continues at coordinate 16,859,786 of NC_063434.1, forward strand.
CGTAGTTCAATTGATAGAGCTGGACAAGAGATCGAACTGCCTGGGCGAGTTCGTCTAGTAATTGAGTGCCAGTCATAGAAACCGAACTTGTCGAGAATAAGCCTAAAGTTTCTAAGTGCAGAGAATTCCGAATCTAAAAAGCTCCCTCCCTTGCTCCTCGCCTAGGACTCCTTATATACTAGCTCCAAGGTCGGTTTACGCTTTTACTCTTCTGCCCTTAAGCCGTCATAGCATAAAAATGGAGATATTCCATTTTTCCCGATCTTCACAATTATCTTCAAAACTTCCGTATTTATCCGCGGAAACTTGACATTTATCCTTCCTTGTGGACCAAGCGTAAACCAGGCTGTGGTTTACGGGCTTTTGATTAGGAAAATCGTAGGATGGGCCTCGAGTCGTGTTTTAGGTCCCTTTGGGCCGTCTTCCGACTCGACACGTTTACTACGAGTTTTCCGCGGTTTCTAATCCGCGAAGTTTGATCGATGAATTAGAATGGCGGGAAACATGGACTGAGCTTGCTACGGTCTTCGGGAGATAGCATTCGAAGGTTTTGACGAGAATGCAAGAACTGGTGTCGTATTGACGTTCGGAAAGGTTCAATCGCTACACAGCGACCGAACTTTGGCTCGAGCCCGGTCGCTTCGTAGCGACCGAGCGGGACGAGCGCTCGGTCGCTACGTAGCGACCGAGCTTTGCTGAGCTCGGTCGCTACGTAGCGACCGAGCGGGACGATCGCTCGGTCGCTACGTAGCGACCGAGCTTTGGCTCGAGCTCGGTCGCTACGTAGCGACCGAGCGGGACGATCGCTCGGTCGCTACGTAGCGACCGAGCTTTGGCTCGAGCTCGGTCGCTACGTAGCGACCGAGCGGGACGATCGCTCGGTCGCTACGTAGCGACCGAGCTTTGGCTCGAGCTCGGTCGCTACGTAGCGACCGAGCGGGACGATCGCTCGGTCGCTACGTAGCGACCGAGCTTTGGCTCGAGCTCGGTCGCTACGTAGCGACCGAGCGGGACGATCGCTCGGTCGCTACGTAGCGACCGAGCTTTGGCTCGAGCTCGGTCGCTACGTAGCGACCGAGCGGGATGATCGCTCGGTCGCTACGTAGCGACCGAGCTTGGCTGAGCTCGGTCGCTACGTAGCGACCGAGCTTTGGCTCGAGCTCGGTCGCTACATAGCGACCGAGCGGGACGATCGCTCGGTCGCTACGTAGCGACCGAGCTTGGCTGAGCTCGGTCGCTACGTAGCGACCGAGCTTTGGCTCGAGCTCGGTCGCTACATAGCGACCGAGCGGGACGATCGCTCGGTCGCTACGTAGCGACCGAGCTTTGGCTCGAGCTCGGTCGCTACGTAGCGACCGAGCTTGGCTCGAGCTCGGTCGCTACGTAGCGACCGAGCTGTGTGCATGCTTGGTTGCCGCGTATCGATCGAGCTTGGCTTGTCCGCGGTCTGATTTCCATACTCGAGCTTGTCCGCGGCCGATTTGGATACATGTCTGTTGCCTTCGGACAATCGGTATTTAGTGGTTCGATTGAGATTTGGACGATATTTTACTGCAAGGCTCTTCGTAAAGATTTCTTTACGAAGATTACTTTTCGTCAAAACGGTTATGCTGATTTTTACGGACTTTCAGACATTGATTCCGTCGTGACCGATTTTGACCCCAACAACTTTAATAGCAAAAATGTATAACTAGGATTAACTTTAATTGTATACTTTTATTTGGTACAACAAATAATGGGTTATTCTTCTACAAACATACACTTTGACTATGATGGACAATATGCGAAATCTGGAGATGATTATGAATGGATTCCAAGCGATGGTCGTTTGTATGATATATCCTTTAAGACATCATCATTGGATGAGATCACTTATTCATGTTTGAAGGAGAGGATATGCAAGTAGAAGAGCATAGATCCGTGTTTAAAGAGGATGAATCTGAGTTACATTCCACTTGTAGTAGAACCTAAGAGGCAATCATATATTTTGGATGATGAAGATGTGTATGTGTATCTGACATCAGTGGATAAAGAGGGAAGAAGAAGTATTTTGCATGTAGAGGTCATCGAAGATATGGAAATAGTTCCAGTAATGGAGCAACAATCAGTAGTTGAGAAAGAAATCTCATATGGTGGGAACTATTGTGAGCTTGCGAGTGGATTACCCGAAGTTGAAGGTAATCAGGGTGCACTCACTCTATTTCCTCGCAATGAAGAAGCAGAACTATATCTGCCGGGGCCTGAACGGGTGGAGAATGTTGTTATAAATGGAGAAGCCGACGAAAGGGGCATTAATGTTGTTAATGGAGAAGCCGGCGAAGGGGGCACTAATGTTGTTAATGGACAAGCCGGCAAAGGGGGCGTGGACAGTGAGGGCGACGTGGATAACTCTATGGGTGTTCATCCTAGTTCGTACTATGTTGAGCTCCCACGTGTTGCAAAAGAAAATCCAGTGCTTAAAGAGTGGGAAGATGGTTTGGGTCTTCAGTTGTTTCAAGAATTTGAGAGTAAAGAAGCTGTGAAAGATATTATTGATAGAGCATCACAGGAGAACTGTTTCAGAATCAGTATTTGCAACTCGGACAGGGGTCGATATGTGGTGAAATGTCGGGGAGCTGATGAAGGTTGTAAATGGAGTGTGAGAGCAACAAAGATAAATAATTCTGAAGCGTTCTCGATTAGAACATACAGGAATATGCATTCATGCTCTCGCGTAACTTCAAGTACTGGAAAGAAAAGGAAAGTTACACCAAGATGTGTTGCAGCTATAGTGCACAAGGATTATCCGGGACTATATGAGACACCAACAGCGAAAATCCTGGTCGTTCTGGTGCAAAGGAAAGTGGGTGTGGAAGTGTCGTATACGACATGTTTGAGAGGAAAAAAACTAGCTGTTGCGGATATTCGTGGTGATCCCGAGAAGGGATATAGAATATTGACTACTTATTTGTATATGTTAGAGAAGGCGAACTCGGATACAAAAACAAGTTTGGTAGTGGATAAAGACAACCGGTTCAGATACCTATTTGTTGCGCTGGGAGCCTCCATTGAAGGGTTTGAATATATGACGAAAGTCATCACTGTGGATGCAACTTTCCTGAAGACTATTGAAGGTGGTTGTTTAATTATTGCCACGGCTCAGGATCCAAACCTTCACCATTATCCAATAGTTTTTGCTGTGGTTGATGGGGAGAAAAACGAAAGCTGGAAGTGGTTTTTCACGACGCTGGAAACTGTTATACTGGATTCGACGGAATTGGTGTTTGTTTCAGACAGAAATCCAAGTCTGATAAAAGTTGTTGCTGAAGTGTATCCGATGTCTAAACATGGGTATTGTATCTGGCATATATCGCATAATGTGAAAGGTCATGTCAATCATGGCAGGGACGAGGTTGCACTACTATTCTGAAAGGTTGCATGTCTTTATTCAGAGCCTGAGTTTAAAAAGCAGTATGACGATTTTAGGGAGAGGTATCCATCGTGTGCTAGGTATCTTGATAAAAGTGTCGAAGTCGAACGGTGGGCGAAGTGTCATTTCCCCGGTGCTAGGTACAACATAGACACCTCTAATTGTGCGGAGTCTTTGAATGCAGTATTTGAAAAGGCGCGAAGGATGTCTTTATTGCCTATGCTTGATACAGTTATTGAGAAAATGTCTGAGTGGTTCAACAGACATAGGAAGGATGCAGCAGAAGGACCGTCATCTCGAAAATTGGTTCCTTTGGTGGAGAACAAATTGCATAACAGAACACCGAAAGGTTCTAAACTTACAGTGAGTCCGCTGAACACTTTTCAGCTTGAATACAGTGTTATTGGAGCAGACGGGAAGACTTATTCCGTGGATTTGCAACATAAAACGTGCAGTTGCAGGAAGTTTGATATAGATAAATACCCATGTAGACATGCAATAGGCGCTATCATTAAGTGTTTGAAGCATGATAGACCATTACAGTTGAGTGACATGTACGATTTCATTTCGAAATATTACTTCATTACACTGTGGGCCAAAGCGTATCGAAGGACTATATATCCAGTCCCTCATATAACTCACTGGATGGTTCCAAAAGAAGTCGCGGCGGCGAAGTGTCCTCTACCTCCAGACTACAAGAAAAGAAAGGGAAGACATCAGGAAAAAAGGCATCCTTCGGCGGGAGAAAGTTGGCCCCGTCCCCGTCCTAATAAGTATATCCCGAATAGGGGTCTGGCTAGCTATTTCAACTGCTCGCAGGGAACTGAAGGAACTGAATGAGCTGAAGGAACTGAAGGAGCTGAAGCAACTGAAGGAGCTGAAGGAGCTGAAGGAACTGAAGGAACAGAAGGAACTGAAGGACCTAAAGGGACTCAAGGAACACAAAGCACTCGAGGAACTGAAGGACCTGAAGGAACAGAAGGAACTGAAGTGTTATATGAATGAGAACCTTAGTGAAACCTGATTAAAGTGATTTCGTTTTATTTTTGTAAAACTTGGTGAAACTTTCGTTATGTAACCTTTCGTTAGTTGATGATTTATATTACAGTTGCGATGACATAACTTATCCATGTTCTAGGAAGATGACGTGACGTATTCAACATGTTGTGAAATCCGAAAAACTTCGAGTGAAAAAATTATAATCTGGAACACATTTTCTGTCGAATGGGAAGGGAATACATCATTGTTAGCTATATTTTTTGTATACACTACCTCGGGGAAATTAGAAAAGTTACATATGTCACGAAATCAAATTTTATTCTACATGAGCACATCTAAAACGTTGATAGAAAATAGAATATATCAGGTATAACCATAAAATCAATCATCTAAGTACAGTAAAACCAACAAAATCGAAAAAAAAAAACAGAAAAGTAAAACTTTAAAGGTTTTTGTATAACTACAAACTAAGTGAAACTATATGCACGAAAATCCTTCACCAAAAAATCCCGCCCAGTTTTTTGAATTTCCCCACCCATTTTTTCGATTTTTGACTTTCCACAAAATCGATGCGGAGGTGACGTAGACGTGTATTAAACCCTCCATTTACCTCAGCCAATCTCTCTCTCTCTACTATTCAATCTCTCTCTAGATTTCTCTCTACAACCGGTCCCTCTTCTTTCTAGATTTCTAGGTTACTTAGAATCATGACTCATCCAGACGAGGAGTATAGGCAGATGAAGGCTTGGAAGAGAGACACCAACATGCTTGGCTGCGTGGCGGATGCCGAGTGTGGGATTCCGACCAGATGCCCTTGTGGGGGGACAATCATCAACGAGGTGTCTCGGAACCTGAAGTATCCAACCGATTTTGATACTTTACCGGGGAGAAAATACTTCACTTGCAAAAATTATGAGGTAATCTATGGAAAACGCCCAGACTTTTTATTGATACTTTCGGGTTTTGATACATTCCCGTTTTACGTCTAGAATGATGGCTTCCATTTCCGTCAACCATGGGTCTTCGGAGTCCAGGAAGAGGTTGAAATGTTAAGGAAGCGCATGGATGCGATGGCTGCAGAGATTGTTGAACTGAAGTATAATCTAACCCGTTAGAATCCCACCACTCCATGAGATGCGTCCGGTCCATGACATTAGTCTACTATCTGTAGTTGTTGTTTGCTTGAGATTATGTTCTTATGTTGTTGTTGTTTACTAAAGTTTCCCTATTCTCCCTCATTCACGATCTACGAAATATCATAAATTAACGAAGTTACACTAAGTTGAAAGTGACACTTACTAAAGTTTCCCTATTCTCCCTCTTTCACGATCTACAAAATATCATAAATTCACGAAGTTACACTAAGTTGAAAGTGAAACTTACTAAAGTTTCCCTATTTTCCCTCTTTCACGATCTACGAAATATCATAAATTCACGAAGTTACACTAAGTTGAAAGTGAAACTTACACTAAAGTTTCCCTATTCTCCCTCTTTCACGATCTACGAAATATCATAAATTCACGAAGTTACACTAAGTTGAAAGTGAAACTTACACTAAAGTTTCCCTATTCTTCCTCTTTCACGATCTACGAAATATCATAAATTCACGAAGTTACACTAAGTTGAAAGTGAAACTTACTAAAGTTTCCCTATTCTCCCTCTTTCACGATCTACGAAATATCATAAATTCACGAAGTTACACTAAGTTGAAAGTGAAACTTACACTAAAGTTTCCCTATTCTCCCTATTTCACGATCTACGAAATATCATAAATTCACGAAGTTACACTAAGTTGAAAGTGAAACTTACTAAAGTTTCCCAATATATAACATAAGTCTTAAATACCAGTCTTCAACATGAATATCCTTCAACATCAAACAAGAAAGTCATACAAACCGAATAGAGTTCATCCACATTAAAACAACCACATACGGAATTCACTCGGTCTTCTTACCTACTTTCTTTGTCTTCGGCTTCTTCTGCTTCTTCTTAGCTGGTGCCTTCTTCTTAGCTGCTGCCTTCTTCTTAGCTGCCTCCTTTTCAACTGCTGCCTCGTTCTCAGCTGCTGCCTCCTTCTCAGCAGCTGCCTTCTTCTTAGCTGCCGCAACTGCCTTCTTCTCAGCAGCTGCCTTCTGCTTCTCTGCACCTCTGGTCCTCTTCTCTGCTGTCTTCTCCTCTGCTGCCCTGCTTCTTAGCTGAATGGGATTCTTCACATTATCACCACGGTCCACCTTAACCTTTTTCACAGGAACTGCTTCTTTGTCATCATCTTTTCTCGACCTCATTTTTTTCGTGTTTACCGACTCTGCTGCCTTAGTCTTTATTTTTTTCTCGGCCTCCACAGCATGTGCATACATCTCCGCATCATCATCATCCATGTCAACATCACCATATTCCCTCTGCACATCCTTTGAAATATCGAGAATGGTATCTTCAACATCATTGTCACTACCATCCTCTTCGTCTGGCTCGTTATTGTCACCACCATCCTCTTCCTCCGACTCCTTATCCCCACCCACATCAACATCCTCTTCCTCCGACTCCTTATCCCCACCCACATCACCATCCTCTTCTTCCGACTCGCTATTGTCACTACCATCACCATCATCTTGGACCGCCGGATTGTCACTTCCGGGAACACTCAACCTAAGACTTTTCACCTCCTCTTCTAGAAGACCTAGCTGCGTAGACAATGAAGTGACTTTTTCCTTCACTCCCTTCATAGCATCTCGAACTGCATCTCGGACTGCATTCATAAGCCGACCTTCCATCGCTTTTAAAGCCTCAGCTCCAGGAGTAGCTCCAGTAGCCTCCACCGAATCTGCATGAGCCTGACCAGATTGTGCATTATTCGTTGGTCCTCCGATAGGATTGGTGGGACCTTCAATCTGACCTGTGCGAGACTCAAAATCCATGCGGAACTGTTCTTCAAAGAAAACTTGTTTCTTCCCTTTCCGTATTATCTTCGCCAACGATCAACTGCTGCATCATCGGCATCATCGGCCCAACAACTCTCCTTGTCCATTCCTATGGTTTCCAGAAGTTCCTCCTCAGCTGCTGTTGCTACCAAGATACTCTCAATATCCTGTGGTAAAAACACAAAAAAGACTAATTACCTTAGTTTCACCAAGTTTTCATAAGTCTCATAAGTCCCTTCTCCTCAATTCGACTACACATAAAACATCAATTACCTTTGTATTATTACCAAGTTTATTGTTCACAGCTTTCAGACTGAATTCCTTGGTTCCACTTTTTCGTTTGTACTGTATCTTGCACATCCGCGGGCAACCACTGCTTGCACCATACACATCTTCTCGGAAATGGTTCCTCAAGTTTGGAATTGCCTCAAAGGCCAACAACTACCAACACAAAACAAAAAGACATTAACATCAATTAAACAACTATGTTGAAGAGAGCTTGAGAATACCTCCAGAGGGATAGGAAAGCTTGTAAAAACCCAACTCGTCGCCGCAACCCCGTTGCATTTGTCCAAAAAGCTAGAGACATCCTTCAAGTTATGTTCGAATGCATACCGCCCCCAAGGGAACGTTAAACACGCATCTAGGTCATCAACAACACGCAGGAAGAAACTGTCCACAGGTGATGCTCACTCACCACTTTTTCGGCCTCCGACAAGGATGCTGGCTAAGAAGAACAGAACGGCCATCTTCTTATGATCCTCAGATGGCTTTGATTTCATTGCCAACATCTGCTTCTCCAGGTCAGCGTATGTTACCCTTCTCCCTCCAAAATACTTGTTCATGAATGTTGTACCACCCAACCTCTCATGGTTGGGGGGATACTCATGGCAGTATAGACCAGAAATGAGTCCTAATTCTCTAAGAGAATATCGGATTGGGACGCCATTAACGACAAACCATAACTCATGCTTCTTCGCAACACAAGCTGATCGCAAAACGAGAACCCACATTCCCATCCACTTCTGCTTTCGGTTTTTAATATGGAAGAAATGTTGGAATTGTGGGTGCTCTATGAACCATTCCACCTCCTTCTCTTTCAGGATCGTTTGAATAGTTCTTATCGCCGTGTCAATGTAACACTTTCCTGAAAGCTTTAAAGACTTTTGATATTGGCTTGAATGAAAGTGCAACTTCAGCGGTAGCATGCCCTTTTCTTCGTCATCTACAACCTGCACTCAAGTGAGAACCGGATCACGTACGACATCTTACAACCATCAACATATAGTTTCAAAAACTTCGACTTAGTTCAGCAATCACTAACTCTAAATTCCACTTAGTTTTCCACACTTATCTAATCTTTCAAATCATCTATGTAAAAGTTTTCAATTTCAATACTTACCGAATCTGCATGCGACTCAGTTTCATGTTGTCGACTTGGAATTATCGCCCTTTCATCAGCTTCTTCGTCGTTTCTTCGGGGCTCTATTTCATCTCCGACTTCCTTCTCTTTTTCTCCTTCGTCTCCGACTTCCTTCTCTTTTTCTCCTTCGTCTCCGCCTTCCTTCTCTTTTTCTCCTTCGTCTACTTCTCTTGATTCCTCCCCTTCACCTTTTCCACTTGCATTTTCTTCGCTTTCATTTGCATCTTGGGGACTTTGGTCGGTTCCTGGGGCGACAGATTTGTCGATAATCCTTGGGTTTGCTTCATCTCCGGAGAATGAACCCATTACCATTTCATCTCCTACTACACTACTCGAGCCGTCTTCTTTTGCCTTCGTATCGTCTCGATTCATCATGATTTGGGTTTTTGATTGTCGATTGAGGATTCAAATTGAGTAGGGTTTTCAGAGAACTCGAAATTAAATTCTATAGCTATTCACTTAGTGGAGTACTTAGTGAGAGGAGGGGAAACGTTTTGAGTACGTTTTCGGGAATTCAATTTCTGGAAGTGGATATCCGATTTGTTTTGGTCGGTTCTGGGTCCGGATTTGGATAGTCCTAGGTAGAGTTGTAATTATGGATGTTTCTCTTAGTTTTGTTGTCTTTTAATAAATTTTCTGATTTAATTAAAGATATATTAAATTCCAAATCTGGTCAGTTTCGGGCAGGAGTATCTCAGCTCTTTTTTTTCGGGCAGGAGTACCTGAGCGTTTGATTCCCATTTTATGCTATGACGGCTTAAGGGCAGAAGAGTAAAAGCGTAAACCGACCTTCGAGCTAGTACATAAGGAGTCCTAGGCGAGGAGCGTGGGAGAGACTTTTTTCAGAGCAAACTTAGCACTTAGAGCATTTAGGCAATTTTCCGTTTTTGTTATTTCGAGCTGCGACTCAATTAGGTTTAGCCGTCTTAGGGTTGCTAGAACTAGGAATCTTGCCGACAGCTTTTGAGCCTAGGTTTATACCTTGTTGTAAACACTCATACGCAAATTCGGAATAAGATCTTCTTTGCTCTCTTTTCAATTTCTTATACTCTATCGTTGTTATTCTCGTGTTCTGATTGCTTGACGTGTGGTATTAGCAGATATCCTGGTCCTCTGGGAAATTTCGGTTCCCACACTTTGTGCTTGGGTTGCCTAGATCTAAGGCTGGACGAGATTCCATCTTTGTGGTTGTTGATAGATTTTTGAAAATGGCTCATTTTATTCCATTTCATAAGACTGATGATGTTGTGCAAGTTGCTGACTTATTTTTTAGACAAGTTGTTAGGTTGCACGGAATGCCTAAGACTGTCATGTCCTCGATCCAAGATAGGATCGTCTGGGACAAGCCATGGTGCGAGGAGATGCACCAGTGAGTTCATCAGACCTAAAGACAAGCATCTCATGGCTCAAAGACAAGGTTAAGGGCATCAGGAAGCTGAGACTTAACCAAAACAAGGCAGAGACAAGCTCAAGAGAGCTGGACGAGTGTTGCGGTAGCTGGGTGAGGCGATAGTTCAGCTCAGTCAGCTCGGGGAAGCGCGATGGTAACTCAGTCAGTGTACATCAGCTGGTGGAGCTGGATGGACTAGCTCACTCAGCTGGAGGCAGCTAGCAATCAGCTCAACTTAGCTGGGCTGAGTGTTCATGTCCGAGGCAGTTAGACGGTTACATGGGCGGTTATGGCGGCTTGGCTAGATGGCGAGGTTGTGGTGTTGGACGATCTGTCTAAGGGTTCAGGCCTTTGAACCAGGCTTGAAACCGACAAGAAAAGGAGCAGTTGGAGGCGGTTTTGGGGAGTTATAAGCGAAAGGGTGCAAGGGGAGGAAGTTGCACCAGACTGAAGAGATGGACCACACAGAAGGAGAAGGAAAAGGAGAAGGACATGGTACCAGGAGAGAGAACTCCTAAGGTTAGTGGTGTAAGCTGCAAGCCATTGGCCCTTGCCGGCGGTTGATCTGATCGGGCTGGTGGCCGGTTTGGCAAGCGGTTACATCCATCTCCCTATCAATTCTGAATCGCCTTCTTTCTCTTATTATTATGTTGGATTCGAGTTGATCTGACAGGGAACTATGAACCTAGGCCTTGGCCGGTTCAGGAATGAAGTCCTTGGCCTTTGGCCAGACTTAAGCATGATTGGATACACTATCGCATGATCGGATGGTCCTGATCGCCTTAAGTGGGATCCGGTTGTGGCTTGGCTTAGGCGCGCCTGATCCTATGAAGGATCTGAGTGTGGACGATTGTTCTATGGATAGATTGGATAGGTTTTGATTAAGGAACTAGGGGACCGAACCATGCATGATTAGACCTTGTTGTTAGGATATCGGTTTGTTGTTGATTGATGTGTATGGATTAGTTTCAAGATCGGACTTGGACCGTGGTAAAGGAAAGGCACCGTGAGGACTCCAGCATGGGAAGATGTGTGGTGTTTGGGTATACTCTGTTAGGAAAGTACTTATGATAGCCTATTGTGCAAACAGCGATCTTATGATAGATTAGTATGAACGAATAGATGATGTATGGATCTCATTTGATATTTAACAATTGATTTGCCCCTTATGTTTATATTATCATGCGATCTTGTCTTGAACCTCAAATACCTTGAAATTAACTTAGAAACTAAAGACTTAAAACCGGAATCAATTAGACATAAGTAAGGAGTTAAGGCCGCATATCAACTTGGGCTGAGATGCCGGGATCGGGTCTTACAAGTTGGTATCAAAGCCAAGTTGATTCTAGGATTTTGTTGGGGTTATGTGTTCACCACACATCCGGCTGTTGAGGCTCACGGTAGAATTGTTTTGTTTGGTTGTTTTGCTTAGTCTTAAGGTTTTGATGAGGTTTATGTGATTTGACTAACCTTATTTGTTTTAATCCTAAGGGTACTAAGAGGACTAAGTCTCGGAAAGGAAAGGAAGCGGCTTGGGCGTCCGGACAGGCACTGGCGGATGGTACCAATCCGGCCCAAGTGTTGCCAACTCAGACGGGATTGGTACACAATTAGACCGGAGAGCCTGTGGTGCCGATCATTCCTACTGAGGTTCAGGTTGATGATGCTGATAATCAGCAGGAGCTGAGACATGAAGAGGAAGCTGAATCCTATCATGCATGAGAAAGGACCGGATTGAACACTGATGCGGAGGAGATGTAGAGCCGTCCATGAAGGACGTCTTGGCCGCGGTCCAGATGATGGGCACGCAGGTGCTGGCTTTAACTACGGCGTTCACTCCCTTGGTGAATTCCTCAGTAGGCCAGGTCACCCCAGCTCCGACGGCAGCTCAGGCAGCTCAGACTGCAGCTCAGGTAGCTCAAACAGCTGCAAGGGTAGCTTGGAAAGCTTCAAGGGTAGCTCGGACAGCTGTGGAGACAGTCGAGGATCAAGCTGTGGCCAATGTAGAAGTGATGTAGACCGATCCACCAGCTCGGCCAGCTAGGAGAGTGGATTACGTGAGTGTGCTAGCTCAAATATTCAAGTTGAACACTAAGCAGTTCTTAGGAAGTGTTGATCCTATTTAGGCGGACAAGTGGAGGAGCAAGTTGGTTCGCAACTTCAGCTCAAACCGTTGCCGTGAGGACTACAAGAAGGACATTGCGATTCACTTCCTGGAAGGTGACGCACACAACTGGTGGTTGGCTCTGGATAAGCGTACCAATGGGTCTATTGAACGCTTCTCAGACAATGAGGTTGAGTTTAACCAGAAGTACTGCTTCTCAGACTATGAGGTTGAGTTTAACCACAAGTACTTCCTAGCTGAGGCGTGGGAGCACCTGGAGTCTAAGTTCTTAGACCTGGTCAGGGTCGCAAGACAGTTCGGGAGTACAAAGAGGAGTTCAATCGTCTCAGACGCTATGTGGGTAAGGACCTGGAGGACGAGACAGTTCAGGTTGGCAGGTTCATCAGAGGCCTAAGGGTCGAGCTCCGAACATACTGCTCCGTTCGCACATTCCACACTGTGTCCGAGCTGGTTGAGAGGATGGCTATGACCGAGACTAATCTCGCCGAGGAGTTCAAGATGAAATCTAAGAGTCAGAGGACTTCTAGTGGTCATGTTGGTGACCGGAAACACAAGAGGGACCAGGCCGAGGAGGGTAAAACCTTAAGTGGTAGGCCTGAGTGTCCCAAGTGTGGGAGACACCAGGGCGGCGAGTGCTAGAAAGCTGTGGGAGCTTGTACCCGTTGTGGTAAGATGGATCACTTAGCTCGGGACTGCCCAGGGTCAGAGTATGGCCGCAGGCGGGGCTCGAGTGGTGATTCCAGTGAATGCAATTATTGTGGTAAGACCGGACACTTCCGTAGGGAATGTCTTAAGCTGCTAGCGGAGCAGGGCAAGGGATGTGGTGAGGCAAGCAAGCCGAGCCAGAACCGAGGCCATACCTCCATGCCGTGAATTTATGAGCTGTCCAAAGACACGTACGCGGCTGGACCATTCAAGGCGATCACTGTAATGACTCTTGACTTATTCTTTTTCAATTAAGTAGAATTGCATGGTACGGACCCTAGAACGAATTATATACTTAGATTGGGTCTTTGTAGGGACCCTAAGTATTGGCGTGTGGAAACACAAGTACTTTTTGATACTGGAGCTACACATAGTTTTGTGAGTCCAGAGTTGATCGGAAAGGGTTTGTTCCAGATTGGAACGGGGGATGATCCCTGCATAGTGAGTGCGGGTGGTGGGCAAGTGATGCATTCACTAGGGCAGGTAAGGGTTGTCCCAGTGATGATCCAGGACAGGGTTATGCATGTGGATCTGGTTGTTATCCGCCTTAAGAATCGCGAGGTGATATTAGGCATGGACTAGCTTGGAAAAAATCATGCCACCTTAGACTGTCATCGAGGAAGTGTGCAGTTTGAGAGTGGGTGTGGACCCCCGATCAGGTTCCAAGTTATGTATCCGACCTCTGGGAGCTTAGTGGTTTCAGCGATCCATGCGGAAAGGATGCTTGCCAAGGGTTGTGAGGCTTATATAGCCACAATCACCACTAAGGAGGTCGTAGGGGGTGGTGACCCAGATGGGATTTCACTGGTCAAAGAGTTTGAGGAGGTGTTTTGGGTGCTACAGGACATTCCCCCTGATAGGGCTGATCCGTTCATAATATAACTAGAACCAGGGACGACCCCAATGTCTAAAAGTCCATATCGTATGGCTCCTGCCAAGGTGGTCGAGCTAAAGAAACAACTTGAGGAGTTGTTGGACAAAGGGTTTATACGCCCGAGTGTCTTGCCTTGGGGAGCACCAGTCCTGTTTATGAAGAAAAAGGATGGTAGCTTCAGGCTGTGTATTGACCGAGGGTTGAATAGGGTGACTATGAAGAACAAGTACCCATTAACTCGGATTGATGAGATGTTGGATCAGCTCAAGGGGGCCAAGTGGTTTTCCAAGATTTATTTGACCTCAGGGTATCATCAGATCCCAATTGAGCCCAATGATATACGGAAGACGACCACTATGAGTTTGTGGTTATGCTGTTTGGTCTGCCCAATGCCCCAGCAGCGTTCATGAAGATGATGAATGGTATCTTCCGAGACTTTCTGGATAATTTTGTAATCATCTTCATAGATGTCATACTTGTATATTCCAGAAGCAAAGAAGACCATGAGAGTCATCTCAAGGCGGTGATGGAATGGCTCAGAGAACATAAACTCTTTGCTAAGTTGAGCAAGTGTAGTTTTTGGCAAAGAAGTATTGGTTTCCTTGGACACATCATGTCTGATCAGGGCGTGTCTGTAGATTAAGTCTATACGGGACTGTCCACAACCTAAGAACGTGATATACCATGGATTTGACCCATTTTCATCCATGGTATATAAGTGTTTTACTATCTATATATTATATATTCTATCCTATTAGGTATGTTTTCAGGTTCAGAAGTATCTTGGAGTAAAGTGATGATTATGGAGCATTTAGGAGCTTAAAAGAGATTTCATCCGAGCTGGCCATTAGAGGTCGAAATGAAGAAGAAGCAATCGATCGATGTACATCCTGTACCATCGATCAATGTCGAGATGTAAGATGCACGACTTGGTTCCAGCCGACTTTAAACCCAAGGCTTCACCAAATTACAAGATTACCGCTGACGAGTTTTTAACCTAATAGTTATATACTTGCCTAAGTGTTAGGAGGCAAGAGAGTTCTTTTCAGAGAGTTTTTCAGCCACCATTGTATTCTTACTTTCAGAGGAGAGAAGATCATATAGAGATTTGTGATTGGAACTCCATTGATTCATCTATTCTATGCTATGCAGTTTTTATCTATATTTTGTGTCATGAATTGCTTAGCTATGTCTGAGTAGTTTACTTGTTAGATTTAGGGTTCAAATAGGTTAGAGGGATTAGCCCCAACTATAGATTTGCTGAGTTGTGATATTCATTGATTGATTGTTCTTAATGCTTGTTTTAGCCTTTCTAACTAGAACATGAACCTAGGAATTTGCATGTGTCAAGCATCCTTGATCATCCTGTCCTGAATCTAATCTGTCATGCTAGGACTGCTAGAGAGAGCTAACCGCTGATCTAGAAGACTAGTGAGCATTATCATTTCCTCCAGCCTCCAGGCAGGAACCAGGCCCCCGGGTCCCTGATAAAGGAATGCTCCAGGTCCCCGCTAAAACGAACCCTGGGATCAGTCCCAGAGACCAACCTCTCTTCCAAAAAATCGAAGATTTCCGACAAGGAGAACCTTCCATATTTTCGAATATGGAAGAGTTTAACCTAAACCAAACCGACTTCAGGACGACTATATAAGAGGTCTTAAATCCTTAAAGCAATGGATCGACTTCTCCAAGGATTAGAGATTAGAACTAGACAGCTAGAATTAGAGTTCTTACCTAATACCTTGTAACCTCGCTTGTTTTTGCTTGTTCTATCTAATAAAAGTCTCTTCAAGCCTATATCTTAGTTATCTTACTAAATCCCCACGAAACATATACAAACACTTAATAGAACTAGCTTATCCATCATTCTGTGGTACTCTAAAAGAGCCTACATAAAAATCCCCTAACAGTTTGGCTCTAGAAGGAGGGGTGTAATCAAACTACGTGACGATGACGGTGGACAAGCATAACAAGCCATCCGATGATGCCCAAACAGTAGCTGAACTCCATAAGCAAATTGACGGCATGCAGAGCCAAATAACCGAGATGAATCGAACTCGGGAAGCAACCGGGGAAAACCTCAACCTCTCTTCAGAAGTCCAGAGTCTGAAGGAGAAACTTGACAAACACTCCAAACAGCTGGAGCAAAGTGCCGAGAAGCTCAGCTAGGTGCAGTCGGAGAATACGGTCCTCCGGGATCAAAACCAAGCCCGCAATACGGCAGGCAACAAGAAGCGTCGTTTCAACAACCAGGTTCGACCCATGGGGAATCTAAACACTCCTAACTACGGAGAAGGTGCGACCGATCCAGGTCCTGCAGCAGGTGTAGCCGGGGCAACGCGTGAAGGAGCTGAGAATCCTCGAGTCCACAATCTGGAGGAGAGTGATTCCGAGCCAGAATTGTTAGGGGATTTTTGTGTAGGCTCTTTGTGAGTACTACGGAACGTTGGAAAAGGGGTAAGTTTATAGGTATTTCGTGAGGGTTTAAGAAGGATAATAAAGCGATAGGCTTGAAGAGACTTTTATTAGATAGAGTAAGCAAGAACAAGAGTGGTTACAAAGTATTGAATAAGAACCCTAGTTCTAGCTATCTAGTTCTAGTCTCTAAGCCTTAGGGAAGTCGATCCTTTGCTTTAGGGTTTTAGTAGTCCTTATATAGTCGTCTAGGAGTCGGTTTCCTTAGGTTAAACTCTTCCATATTCGGAAATATGGAAGGTTCTCCTTATCGGAAGTTTTCCATTTCTTGGAAGGGAGTTCGGTTCCAGGGACCGAACTCAGGGTTCCTTCTAGCGGGGACCTGGAGCGTTCCCTTATCGGGGATCCGAGGGTCTGGGTCCTGCCTGGAGCGTTCCCTTATCGTCATTGAAATTGGGGAATAACCTATGCACTCAAGTCAACCAGGGTTGCTCATTCTCAGCAGGCTTCCCTTAGGCAGGACCCCGTTCCATTGATCCTGCTATCCTGGGTTCCACTCAAGGCGGAACTCATTCTGAACCCAGGTGAGGGTCGGTTCCTTCGTGTCTGACCGGAGTCTAGTAGTAGCTTCTCTTTTCTTCTGGAGATGATGAGGCTGGAATTCTGATGTTTTAAGTCACGCGCGGGCTGGAGAGTCGGAGAGACCAAGGGATCTTTCCTGCTTTTGGAAGATTCCATCTTTTAATATCAGATATTCGACTAATATTTTCTCTCCTTTGCATAAACGAAATAATTTTTGAATTTCTAATTTCGCTGTTCGAGATCTGCTGAGATGTACGATCCGTATATATTCTTCTGCCATTTCCATGTTTCTGCGCTCCTTGCTTTCCCATATCTTCGACTCAGGTGCTTTTCTCTTCCCTCTTCGCTTACACCTTTCCAGCTTTAGCCCTCGTGATTTCCTAGGCCCATAGTTGTTCATTTTACTGTTCGCCAGTTATCGATTTAGGAACCGATTGATGATGTCCAAACGATTCGCCTCTTTGACACCTTCAATGACCAATAGGGCCGGTTCAAAGAGAAGAATGGATTATCCAGTTTCTCGATCCGATAGCTCTCCTGATCCGGGCACGGGATCAGAGCATGACCTAGCAGCCCCCGTTCCGTATGCGTATGCATCTCCTCGCCGATAGGTCCTGCATCTTCCGTGAGTGAAGATGACCTGGTAGAATTGCGGAGGAGGTACTCTCTTTCCTCCTCCACTATTCTTCGGATACTAGCACCGGAGGAACGGGCTTCTAGCTTCATCCCAGGGCATATCGCCGTTTACGAGGCTTTCTTCGATACCGGCTTTAGAGGTGTGATCCCAGCGCTTGTAGCGAGTTTATGCGATTTCTTCAGGATTTCTCCTTCCAAGCTGAATCCTCCATCCTGGAGATTACTCGTGGCCATTCAGAACCTGGGTGACCTTGAGAACTTATCCTTTGGGATTAATGAGGTTCTGTTCTCTTATCACTTGGCTCCTCTGAACGGAAATGAAGGTCGGCTTCATCTTCGTCCTCGTAGCGGGTTTCCTATTGTGGAGGAGCTTCAAAAGGGTGATCGTAAAGGGTCTGCTTTTAGTAAAAAATGGCATGAAAGATATGTTTTCGTGATGCTTCCTGGACATTCCTATCAATGGACCTTCATAGGTAGGTTTAGGGGATATGCGATGTTATGCTGCTTTTTGATCCTCTAACCCTCTTATTATGCTTGCAGCTGGAACGCACCCCGTTCTTCCGGAGGGAGAGGATACCATTCTTCGAGCACGCCAGTTTCCTCTTGATCGTTGTGAAGTACCTTTTCTTTTTAGTGAAATCGCGTTACATCATAGCAGCCTCTGGGTAAGCGTCTTTTGATTGGTGTACCTTGAATGTTCCTCTGTTTGGATTCCTGTTGATTCTTTATGCAGGGAATATGTCTGGGAATACCAGCAACCATACTTTCTCGGCGTATCAGGAAGCGGCCAAGGTGATGTCTGCAAAGAAGGGTTCCGCGAGCAGGACCGTATCCAGAGACGACCTGATGATTACCAGTAGTCGTCGAGTGGCGACAGTGAAGATCAAACGTTCCGCCCTGGTTCAGACCAAGAAATCTAGGGATGGGGGTATGGCGACCCGATCTTCGCGTCAGTCAGCCGAGGTTGCGCATTCCGTGGGAAATCTTGCTACGGCTTTGTCTAACTTAAACCTCCAGGTGTTTCCTTAGGATGGCACCATTCTTCCTTCAGGAGAGCCATCGGAGGTTGTCAAGGTCCTCCAAGGGGGACTTCTTCGGGTACGTTGTAGTGCTTCTGGTCTCATTCTATTCCGGTTACTGATGGGAGACTGTTGTTGGGGAAAAATATCCCGGTATTATTTCCTCCAGCCTCCAGGCAGGACTTGGATCCCCGGATCACTGGTAAATGGGTTCCCCGGGTCCCCACCAGAGGGAACCCTACGCTCGATCCCTGGACCCTACTCCCTTCCAAGAAATGGAAAACTTCCGACAAGGAGAAACCTTCTATATTTCCGAATATGGAAGAGTTTAACCTAATGAAACCGACTTCTAGATGACTATATAAGAGCGACAATAGCTCTCAAGCAAGGGATGGAGTTCTCCAAGGCTTAGAGACTAGGGTTAGACGGCTAGAATTAGGGTTCTTATAAAACATCTTGTAACGATACCTTGTTCTTGCCTAATTATCTAATAATACGTCTCTTCAAGCCTATTATGTTATTATTCTCTTTAAACATCCTAAAACCCTTACTAAGTAACCACAAACACTCGAGGTTTACCAGCTTATCCATCGTTCCGTGGTACTCTAAAAGAGCCTACACAAAAATCCCCTAACAGTTTGGCGCTAAAAGGAGGGGAGTAATCTAAGCTACGTGACGATGGCGGTGGATGAGCAAGACAATACATCAGAATTTACCCCAAGAGAAGCCGAGCTTCAACGACAAAAACAACCAAAAATCCAGACCTTTCCTCCGAGGTTCAGAGCCTGAATGAAAAACTTGGTGAACACTCCAAACAGCTGGAGTTAAGCGCCGAGAAACTCAACCAACTACAGACGGAGAACGCTGCACTCCGAGACCAGAACAAAGCTCCCAACACGGCGAGCAACAAGAAGCGTCGCTTCAACACTCGGGTTCGACCAATGGGAAGCCTGAGCACTCCCAACACCGGAGAAGGCACCACTAACGCGACTCCTGCATCCTTAGCGGCCGAGTCAACACGAGAAGCGATCGAGGATCAGCAGATCCACGACCTAGAGGAAAATGATTCCGAACTTGAACCCGAGAAAAAAGAACCCGAAAATACGGCAGCCGAGTCTTTCATAACCGCCTATCTGGAGCAGATGTTTTCCAAGAGGTTCGACGCCATGCAATCCATGGTGGAAAGTCTACCAGGAGTAGCTCCCCCAATCCGGAGGAGCAACCCCGACTCGTACACAGATACTCCCTTCACGGAGGAGATCGCCTCAGTCGAGATGCCTCGGAAATTATCCTTCCCCAGCATCAAGATGTACGATGGCACCGGAGACCCGACGATCATATCGCACAATATAAACAGAGGATGCTACCAATTGCGCTCCCCAAGGAGTCCCGTGAAGCTACCATGTGTAAAGAGGTCGGCTCCACTCTAATTGGACCCGCCTTGCAATGGTATATCAATCTCCTTACCAGGTCCATCTCTTCCTTTGCCGGCCTGAGCGACAAGTTCGTAGAACAATTCGCGAGTAGCAGGAGCCTGGAGAAGACTTCAGACGGTCTCTACAAGATCCTCCAGCATCGAGTAGAACCCCTGCAGGACTACATAGCCCATTTCAATCACGAGAAGGTAGCGGTCCCTGAATGCAGCATCCCTACCGCAATCTCTGCCTTCAAGAGAGGCCTACTTCCAGACGGAGGGTGTGATAACCCGCCCTTCGGGATAAAATGGTCGAGATCAATTGGTCGAGAAGATTTGTCGAGGATCAACTTGGTGGGAAATTTCAAAGAACGAGGGGGTCGAAGAATTGAACCTGAGTGAACTATGAGTCGAATAAGCTGCTCGACCATAGTTAGAAGATGTATTAGATTGATCAGACATACGCTTTGGAAGCATAACATTTTTGGAAGCTCGACGTTTTAAAAGCATGACATTTCTTCACCGCGAAGTTTTCTCCAAAATTTTGTATCAGCGGAATATTAAATCAGAGACATCATAAGTTGGAAGCAGGACAGGAATTAAGCAGGACGGGAAGTAAGCACGACGGGATCGAAGCACGACGGGAAAACCCGAAATCAGATAAAAACCCTAATTTCGGTGCTATGAAATTTTTCAAGGAAGCCGGAGGTTCGGAAAATATTCTGTCAAGGTTAGAAATATTTTGGAGTTTATTAAAAATATTCAGAGCATCAGAAAGGGAGCAGAAAAAATATTCGGGATTGATCGCGGATCAAAAATTCACCGGAAGGATCGAAATCGCGCAAATGAACCGAGAAGCTCGAGGTGTCTCAATGCATGAGTCAAGGACGTGGTGTCAAGTGTCTATCAAGCTGAGTGTCAACCAAAGCACGACATGTCGCCGTGCATGAAGCTGGATCATGCAGCATGACATGTATATGCACGAGAAGTCGCCGTATCTGCAACCGAAGCATGTTGACCGAAATGTAGCAGGCTGTGTGTCGCGTCGCATGGACTCCACCCATGCAGCAAGCAATCTGGACGTGAGTGTATCATTCAGCATGTTACTGAGTTATGCAGCAAGACAAATGAACCGGAAGCATGCGGGCTGACACACAGTCGCATGTGTGGCTTGATATTACAGGTCGATGATTTCTATAAATACCCATGTCTCCCCTCAGTTTCAGACATACATTCCACACCAAAAGCAAAGTAAAACCTGGGTAGAGAGAAAGAATGAAAGAAAATGAGAGATTTTAGAGTATGGTCGATTCTAAAGACCGATACTCCACCGAGATGGTAAATTTTGCCCAATCGGCGATTCTCTAAAACTGTGAGGTGGAAGCTCTGTCCAAATCAATCCATCCACGCCAACCAGCTTGTTCTAAGGTCAAGTAGAGGTGCTGCTCAGGTTAGTTCAGAACAGTTGAAGTTTTGAAGCTCGATACTCCACAAGAAGCCCAAAAGAATCGTCCAAGAAGCTACAAAAGGTTCTGCTCGAGTTGAATTCTGTCCAGAGCCGTATCAGGGGAGGTTATGTCCAAGTCAAGATCAGTCCAGTCCAGTCCATTCAAGTCGTCTATTGGGTTTTGGCTAAGTCTTCTCCGATCAACCACCTGCCTCTCGCCTAGAACACTGTGAGATGGTTTGTTTGAATTCCACTTGGAATTTAGGATAGATCGAGTCTGCGTATAATTTAGAATGATCACGTTACTGGGTGATATTGTCCTTAGGGTTATTTTATTTATGGAATCGGACTCAGTTTAGCAAGGGCTAAGCTGAGATGAAATGGAAATAAGACTGAGTTAATAACCTGGCTAGGACAAGGGCTAGGATGCATCATGTTTTCTATTATTGTGTGTTGATATGGTTGAGTGCAGGTACCCGTTATCTTTAAAGATAGTTTCATAGCAGGAAGCTAACTATCTGGGTAACGGTTTGAATAAGTAGATTTCTTGTTAGACTAGTTAAATGCGTGCTCGTTTAATTAATCTTGTTGATTGAGGTTAGTCAGCTCTTGGTAAGGGAGTGACTAACTGATTGAGTTGCTAGAAGTAGGTTATTTGGTTATGTGTTAGAATCCTAGTGAGTCAGTCATGAGTACGTGTATGGCCAGAGAATCCTACTTGGATTCTAGAGCCAAGTATTCTCCTTAGGAATTGAGATTAGTAGAGTGTTAGGTAACTCGCAAGTGTGTGAGATAGAGTTGGGAACCTCGTGGTGGTTCTACTCATGGCAGGTCATTGCTTCCTCAAATTGGTACCACTAAGCCGGTCGTGGTCCGGAAAGTGGTGGGCTCGGTTTAGCTTGGTTGATCACCAATGCCGAGTGTCACACTTGAATGTGACAGCCCCCGGCGAGTCCGATAGAGGACCGGGGCACGGCGATTCCGATTGAGGGCCGTGTCCGGGTGATTCCCAAGCGCCTACGCCTGTGTGGTGTAATAGTGAAGGGATTGCCTGTCCCTTGTGTGGAGTAAGAATGATTTTGTCGGGCCCAATTAGAATGTCGTGTAGAGTAGAGGGTTGTGAAACCCTAGAGTGAGTGGTAACACCGAAGTACAGTGTTAAGAGCAAAATTCGAGTCATAGTTAATTAGTGTCTTGTTATTGTGAATGGTATGATTAAATTAAAGATTGGTTGTTGCCTTGTTTTCATGCTGATTCCCGTTACTTGAAGTTAGATTCATGGCAAGAGGCCTTGTCTAACTTAGTAACGGTCTGACTAGATATTATTTGAGGTTATTGATTTGTGATCGATTGCTTAGCCCTAGCTTTGATTGCATGCTAAGCCTAGATTGATTGTTATTTTGGGTTGTCCGGGTTAGAGTCTAGGTTGCGGGTAGAGGCCGCCAGCTTACTGAGTGACGTTAGGTTACTCATCCTTTTTGCAAGTAGTCCTAGGTAAGGATGATCGGATAGCTTGGTGCTGGACGTTAGGACCGCTGGTGTAGATTTTCATGCCTTTTGTAAACGGTATTTTGATATTTGTTGTATTGACTCGGTTTGGCATTAGGCCGGGCGCTAGTCTCGAATTATTTCAATGTATGGATATTTCTTGAATCAATAAAGAATTTGTTTTACATGCGCTTCATGAGTACTCTGATATTTGACTAGTTTGGTCTATTACAACGTTAGGTCGAGGTACGGGTTGAAAAGCCTTAGGCCTTGATCTAATGGAAAACGCTAACTCTTGGTACGGGTTGCAAAGCCTTATGCCTTGACGCAGCGGGACGAGTTAGTGGATGAACTGGTCTAGGTCACGGAGTAAAGTTTGAGACTCTGACCGGATTGTCCCTAGTCCGTCACATAGCGCTTTTGGACCATGGTGTTGGGTTGGACGGTCAGTTATGTTCTTGTTTGATTGTTGGCTGGCCGGTTGGCCTTTCATCTCCAACCCTTGGTGTGGGTCGTCCGTCGGTCATGTTCTTGTTTGATTGTTGGCCGGTGGGTCGACCTATGCTTAGGCTGGTTCGGGGTGTTACAGAGGGCTCTACAAAGAGCTAACCATGTACCCTTGCAAAACCATGGAGGATGTGCTATCCCGAGCGTGGGCACAGGTGAAGTGGGAAGAGGACGTCGCTAGCCGCCCCAAGGCTAAACCCAAACAGGATCAGAGGTCCACCCGATCAGACCGGGGAGACCGAGAAGAAAGATCCTCCCAAAAGGGATACAAGGACTCCGGAAGCAGGAACCGGGGCAGGTTCCAATATCGGCCATTAGAAAAAGAAGAGGGGATGTCTGTGTCTACCAATCTCTCAATATTCACACCAGAGCTGGTCAATACGCTGAGGCAGATGGGCCAACAGGTCAAGTGGCCCACAAAGATGAAAGCACCTGACTCATTCCGGAACCCGTGACTTTGGTGCGACTTCCATCGTGATCACGGGCACAAAACTGAAGACTGCATCACCCTGAAGATCGAGGTCAACGAACTGCTCCAAAAGGGGCATCTCCGAGAATCCCTTTCAAAGAAAGCCACGGCTCATCTTAGCAAAAAAGCATCAGGGAAATCCAAAGGAGACGCACCAAGCTCACCACCTCGCCAGGACCGGGTGATTCATGTCATCTCAGGAGGCTCTGAAGTAACTGGCGTGAGTCATGCAGCTGCGAAGAAGAGCACCCGTAATCCTAAACACGGCCTAGAGACTGCTCAACCTAAATGCCTACTTCTAAGTACCGACGAGATAAGCTTCACAGCCAACGAGCAAGAAAAGATATTAGCTCCCCACCATGACGCTCTAGTTGTCTCTCTCACCATAGCGTACTGTTTGGTGAAAAGAATACTAGTAGACAACGGGTCCTCCAGCAATATCATCTTCCTGACGGCGCAAAGTAACTCCACTCATCGCAAAGTAACTCCACTCATCAGGTTCAGCGGCGAGGTCAAGCAAACCGCTGGGGAGGTTGTTCTGCCAGTATATGCTGAAGGGATCAACCTATCTACCAAATTCCTGGTCGTGGACTGCCAATCGGCATACAACATGATCTTAGGTCAACCCTGGATTCACGACATGGGAGCAGTCCTTTCAACCCTCCATCAAATAGTGAAGTTCCCTACACCCTGGGGCATCAGAGCAATCCGAGGAGACCAGGAGAATTCTAGGTCCTACTACCAGACCACCTTAAAAGGGAAGACCAAGGTCTTATAGCAATTACAGAGGAGACCTCAGATCCCGCGGAATCGGGAATCAGGGGTCAACAATAGGAAGAACCCTCTGCATAGTCCGGACCTTATATCCAAAAAGCTTCCAGAGAGCTTACGTCGACCGCTTCCCATGGTCTCCCCTAAGAACCTGCAAGGCTGCACCTGCTCGCAAAATCTGGTCCCCACAGGACCCTCGTCCTCCGCCTCACATAAATAAGATAGCCAGAAGCTTCAACAGTTATCAACCGGCGATCTCACAGATAAACGAGTGGGCACGAACACCTCGACAAAACCCCCTCGTAAGAGAGCTCCCAGCAGGCACCAGACAGAGATAGGAGACCTCCGAACACATTTGCTCCAGTAGATGAATGCGACCACATGCTTCATGGAAGCGCTGAAAACCTCCATCGATAGGAGACAGTGGCCCCCAAATGTCAACAACACAGAGATCTGCAAGGGCTGGGGCATGAAACAACTCCCAAACGAGGTCCCTAGATTCAAAAAGATGCAAAACCCTACAGAGGATGAAGGAACCCTCCAGCAAAGACATTCGTCTCAAAAGCAAGTCGAACCCCACGGGTCACGCAGCAATAAAAGGTAAAACATGGCCTAACCACCGGGGTATCTCGCAAGCTGATATCTTGTACGGTCTCCGGACCATGATTTCTATATAATTATTATATCTTTTTATTTAAGCATTATGTTTTTCTACTCATGTGTACGCTGAAAGTCTACGGACATAGCCTATATAATAAAATAGTTCCGACTATAAGAGAGAGTACGAATACCATAATACTTAAAGGGGCAAACGAGCTGGATCAGGTCAGAGAGACCTCCGATCCTGGCCAACCCTCAATGATAAGTGGCACGACCACACGAAAACAAACGGGTATGAGACATAAGGTAGGAATGGGTCTACGCAAGCCAGAGTATGCCGTCAATACTACTTAAAACCCATGTATAGCCTCAGGCATATCAGGGTCCCAAACTAAAATACCAAAAAAGTGAAAGGTACCTGTATTAAAACGCTATGTGCTAATTAATACAGGGGACACGAGGTATAATTGCCACTGAGCAAGTGCAAAAGTCCGGGAGCACCTTAATATATCATGTTTCTCCAGACGAGGAAAACAGCGTAAGTCTGGCACTTGGGTTTTCACCCACACCAGCACCCTCTAAGACTGATAGTGGCTTTCTGCAGAAAGCAGAGTGCAGCACGGGAACTCGATAGTGACCAGCCACGAGCGGTAGAAAGCGATACCCAACAGGTACCGAGAGTGACCACACCTAGGGTGGCAGAATCCGGTCCCTTTAAAATTTAATTCCAGGTTCTGAGAAAGAACTTCGGGCTCAGATAGGCCTTAGGGCCAAGAACCTACGGGTTCCTTAAAAGGACCTCAGGGTCCAAAGACCATGAGTCTAAAACAATACCTCAAGGTCAGGAACCTATTGGTTCTCTTTATAACTTAATTCCGGATTCTGAGAATTCCGGGCTCAGATAGGCTTTAAAGGTCAGGAACCTACGGGTTCCCTAAAAATAACCTCAGGGTCCAAGGACTATGAGTCCAATTCAAGACCTCAGGGTCCAGAATCTACAGATTCTTAAAAAAGGACCTCCGGGTCCTAAGCGATCCCAGGGGCCTCGAAAGAGATTCAACCCTATGAGACCTATGAGGTCCGATCGTCGTAAAATCCAGAGGTTCTAAGGAATCTAGACTTTCAGGATCCCTGAATCCATATCTAAAAAGCCTAGAAAGGCTCAAGGTTACCAAACGATTGGATATACGCTTGACTCTCCAGCTCTTCGAAGACGATCCAAGATCCTAAGATCATCAGACGACCTGCATTTTTTTTCCAAACGAAGAGACGTGCAAACAGAAGCAGAAGATCTCAAAAGGAGAAAAATGCGAGTCCAAAAAGAAAACACTTCAAAAGACCACAGCAGGGCCATTGTTCAGAACGATAAGATAAAAAGGCACGAAAGCCCGATCCAAAAGTTCTAAAACCCCCATCGGAGATAAATACAAAAAGATATCCCTTCACGGTGTTAAAATCGCAACTAGCAGAAATAGGGATCAGTTGATAGGAGGATCATCGGCAGAAGGTTCTGAAGTCCCCCTTCATCTCATCACTACTAGGAACCTAAGACTTATACTCGAAGGAAGGAGGTGGAAGTCCAAGGAACTCGGCTTCACTGATCTTCACCACCTTATATTGCTCAAAGGCAGTTATCAGATCTCAACGGTCGGTCTGATCATCAAGCCACTCCCGCATCAGTTCCCAACGAACTACAACCTTAGCATCATTCACGGCCATTATCTTCTCAGCATCAAATACTTCAGCGGCATTCTTAAGTTCGCATATCTTCTCCTCCTTATCCTCTAGCCGTCACCGCAAGGAAACATCATCCGCTTCCAGACGTTACCTTTCCTCATCCAAATCCTGCACTCTGAGCTTCCAAGCCTCAATTTTCTCATCCTTGGCCAAGATAGCATCATTCTCTTCACGAAGCCGGATGGCCAACGCATCCCTTTCAGCCTTAGTAGCGCTTCTGTTTTTCATCCTCCCCTTAAGGTGGAACAATTGAGACGCCACCTGCACCAACAAAACTCAGCTCTGAGCTCAAAAAGAAAGGAGTCACGAGAGCAATAGGAAGATTATTACCTGGAAAACATCACCCTGAAGGGAACAGACTACCTTGGAGGTATCCTCATCTAATGACGGATGTGTGGGAGTCATAGGGAACACCTCCGAGTTCAAACTAGCCAGAGACTTAGAGCAGCTACGAGAGGCTGAAAGGGAAGGCTTGAAAACAGAGGCTCTAGACCTCTTCTTAGAAGACAAAGGAGCCATAATAGGAGCTGCTTGGCACTTACCACTTCAGGTAAACTGAATATTACTGCCTCCAGCAGGAACTACCCGATGAATCACAGCCTTCCTCGCAGCCATCACCTCGAGAGCTTTCTTATACTCCTCCAACGCCTCCGCATCCCTAGGGTCCGATATCACGCCTGAGGTACAAGAATCATTCAACAAACAACAAGAAGGAAACATGGAAGTTACAGATATGAAGCTTACCCCTGATACTACACCGATCTAATGCCTCTTCACTCACAAGAAACGAAATCTCACGGTGATCAACAGGAAGCCCCAGCAACTTCTCAATTACGTGCCTCCCTGAAGAGAAATCCGCGCGAGAAATATCTATGGAAGGAAAAATGAAGAACGTTAATATCATAAAAGTCGACAAGAAATGCGATACTCTTCGCGACTCACCAGTCGTGCGCCAAGTTGAAGAAAATCCTGGAAGAGGCATAAAAGCAAACTTCGATACCCAGTTCCCTTCAAAAACCGGATGATGCTTTTTCTCCGACCTCGATAGCTCCTGAACTGGGAGCATCCGGTCGCGAGGATGCAAATGATAGCTATGTTCTCCACCATTTAGAGAAGAAACAAAGTAACAGTACAGAACCTCAGCGACCCCAATAGGTAAACCTTCGAGGTCACCAAGGTTTTGCATACCTATCAAAATCCTCCTGGTGGGAGGATTCAGCTGTCCCGGAGAGATATTCACCGCTCTCGAAACTTTGGCAATCAAAGAAGGAACTTGATCCCTGAAACCTGATTCAAAAAAGCCTTCATAGACCGGGACTTCACCTGCCTTGAAATCCGAAACCGTGTCGAAAGGACCGGGAATTCGGATAACAAGATTCTCGGAGAGAAGGAACTTCTGTCTCCAAAACGCAACCTCCTCTACTCCTATCTCCGATACGGGACCCACCGGCGAAGATCCACCTTCTTCCGGAAGCGGCGAGGTCTCCCCATGGCTGCGTTCTTGATCTCTTATATTTCGGCGGACAGGCCCAGAGAAGATCCCGAGGAGTTCATCCTTTCGCAAACTTCGTCTCCAATCTTGCGTCGAGAGCGAACCATGACGCCAATCGATGATGAGCCGGAGGCAAAATCAGGCTCGCTTTTCATCTTAAGAGATCCAGAGTAAAGAGACAAGAGAATGGAGAGCTGTCAAAGAGACTAAAAATCTAGGTTTACTGCACGAAGAGCTTTGAAAAGGAAACTCAAGAGTCCAAATAAAAAAGGAAAAAGCCTTAGGATCGACACGTGTCAGAAGAGTGTGATCGCGCGGGAAAACAATCTCAGGATTCAATCAGGGATCTTTTCTTGAAGACCTGAGGGAACGACGAGGGGTCAGTTTAATGAGATCCTAGGACTCTTCTCTGGATGGTTTTGGATAGATCCTTGCATAAACGAATCAAAGACTCAAGTTTATCAAGGTTGTGGATCGAATGGTGACACAAGAGGCTGCGGAGAGGCTTCTTGATACTCCTAGGCTTAGATCGGATATGACACACCTTTCTAAAGCCCTTGGGCGTTGGATATTACACACCAACAGACTGGATATTACACACCAGACACTCTCTTAACTCGTGAAAGCAAGGGAGAAGAAAACACAAAGGTTTTAAGTGAAAGAAACTTGATAGCTGCTAGGGTTGCCGTCACACACATATATATAGTGAAAGGCTTGGAACAGGCTCCAAGCATTTTGAAAATAAAGGAACAGGCTCCTTTAATTAATGTAGAAACAAAGACATAACTTAGATATAGTTTTCGAAAATAAAAGACATAAGTACTTAGAAATAAAAGATAACACAGGGTTCTTCATGTGGTTTGGTCCAATAGTATCAACTAGGTGATGTGATAGCAAGACTATGGCCTCGTTAAAAAACTATCATTGCAAAACCCAATGGGACAAAAAAAATGATAGGAAAAGAGCACACATAGCTTGCTAGCCTAGATGATACTCAGCTTGATGGTAAGATGGCTTGAATGGTGATAAGTGTATCTTGAAGTATCAAGGTTCCTCCAAGACATTCTTCTTGCTCCAAAGAATTCCTGATTAGTCCTCCAATAGCTTCTTTGAGTTTCCTGGCTCTGGCTCGAGTTATGGGACCTTTGGAAATGGTTAAGACATCATCTTCTTCAACTGGTTCCTTTCTAAGCTCTCCATCTCTATCTCCATCAACTGGCTGCTCCATGATCACATCATCCCCTCCCTTTTGAAAAGGATTTGACCTCAAATCAGGTTCATCTGCAATAAAAGGGATCAAGATAGTAACATTGAAGCTATTACTCACATCATACTTACCTTGGAGATCAATCTTGTAGGCATTGTTGCTGATCTTCTTTGTGATCTCAAAAGGTCCATCAATTATCGACATAAGCTTTGACTTCTTCTCATTAGGAAACCTCTCTTTTCTCAAATGAACACCAGACTTTGTCACCCTCCTTAAACACCATCTCACACCTTCCTTTGTTGGCATGCTTGACATACTGCTTAGTTTTCTCTTCAATGTTGAGCCTAGCTTGCTCGTGGAGTTGTTTCACCATCTCTGCCTTCTTTTTGCCATCCAAACTGACCCTTTCACACTCAGGTAAAGGAATTAAATCCAAAGGAGAGGTGGGATTGAACCCATAAACAATTTCAAAAAGTGAAAACTTAGAAGCAGAATGCACAGCATGATTATATGCAAATTCACAATGTGGCAGATAGTCTTCCCAAGATTTCAGATTCTTTTAGATGAATGCACGCAAGAGAGTTCCTAGAGTTCTATTAACTACTTCAGTCTGTCCATCAGTTTGTGGATAACAAGTAGTGGAGAACAACAACTTAGTGCCTAATTTAGACAAAAGAGTTTTCCAAAAATAACTAAGAAACTTAGTATCTCTATCAGAAACTATGGTCCTAGGCATGCCATGTAAACGCACAATCTCTTTAAAGAACATATTAGCTACATGTAATGCATCATCAGTTTTGTGACATGCTATAAAATGTGCCACTTTTGAGAACCTGTCAACAACAACAAAGATAGAATCCTTTCTAGTCCTAGTTCTAGGCAATCCAACAATGAAATCCATAGATATGTCATTCCAAGGATGATAAGGGATAGGGAGAGGAGTATACAAACCGTGAGACTGAACCTTAGACTTAGCTTGCTTGCAAGTTGCACATCTCTCACATAGTTTCTCCACATCTCTTTTCATCCGAGGCCAAAAGAAATGATCCTGCAAAGTTTTAAGAGTTTTTGCAATACCAAAGTGACCCATGAGACTTCCTCCATGCGATTCCCTAACAAACAAATCTATCAAAGAGCAATTAGGCACACAGTCTATTATCATAAAAGAGAAATCCATCATGTCTAAAGTAATGTCCCCAGCAAATTTCTCACAAGAGTTATAAGCTTCTTTAAAATCTGGATCAGATTCATACATACCTTTAATCTGCTCAAAACCCAACAACTTGACATCAAGAGTGTTTAAGAGAACACACCTTCGAGATAGTGCATCAGCAACTATATTTTCTTTACCTTGTTTGTACTTGATGACATAAGAAAATGTTTATATGAATTCCACCCATCTTGCGTGTCTCTTGCTGAGCTTGTTTTGTCCTTTCAAGTACTTGAGGGACTCATGATCAGTGTGTATCACATACTCCTTGGGCCACAAGTAGTGCTGCCAAGTCTGCAAAGCTCTCACCAAGGCATACAACTCCTTATCATAAGTTGCATAGTTGAGAGTGGCGCCTCCAAGCTTCTCACTAAAGTAAGATATGGGTCTCTTTTCCTGCATCAAAACATCACCCACTCCAATACCAGAAGCATCACATTCAATCTCAAAGGTTTTATTAAAATCTGGAAGTATAAGAAGAGGGGCATGAGTAAGCTTCTCTTTAAGGCATTGGAAGGCAGTCTCTTGTGCTTCTCCCCACCTTAATCCGACTTCTTTCTTTATCACCTCAGTCAAGGGAGCTGCTATAGTGCTAAAGTCTTTAACAAACCGCCTGTAGAAACCAGCAAGCCCATGGAAGCTCCTTACTTCACTTACGGTCTTAGGAATTGGCCATTATTGAATTGCTCTCACCTTCTCCTGATCCACCTTTACTCCATCTGCACTCACAACAAAGCCTAGGAAGACCAAATTATCCGTACAAAAAGTGCATTTCTTAAGGTTAGCAAACAATTTTTCTTTTCTTAACACATCAAGAACAGACCTAAGATGATCTATATGCTCTTCTAGGCTCTTACTGTAAACAAGGATATCATCAAAATATACTACCACAAACAAGCCTATGAAAGATCTAAGCACATGGTTCATCAATCTCATAAAAGTGCTAGGAGCATTGGTTAATCCAAAGGGCATGACTAACCACTCATACAGCCCATGCTTAGTCTTAAATGCTGTTTTCCACTCATCTCCCTCTTTCATTCTTATTTGATGATACCCACTCTTCAAATATATCTTAGAAAAGATACTAGAGCCATGTAATTCATCAAGCATATCATCTAATCTAGGAATAGGGTGGCGATACTTCACTGTTATATTGTTGATTGCCCTACAATCAACACACATGCGCCAGCTCCCATCTTTTTTAGGTACAAGGAGCACAGGTACAGCACATGGGCTCATACTCTCACGGATATGGCCTTTCTCCATCAGTTCCTCAACCTGTCTTTGTAGCTCCTTGGTTTCCACATGATTAGTTCTGTATGCTGGTCTGTTGGGAAGAGTAGCTCCTGGTACGAAGTCAATCTGATGCTCAATCCCACGGATAGGTGGCAAGCCAATGGGATTATCTTCTGGAAATACATCCTGATATTCCTGTAAAAGAGCTGTCATCTCACTCGGATATACCGGTGTACAATTCGCTAGAGACAAAAGAGATTCTTTAAAAACAACTAAGAGAACTGATTGATGAGAGTAAAGAGATCTTTTGATTTCACTAGTTTTGGCATAGAAGTTTTTTTGCTTATCTGGTTTGAGATCAATCTCTTTCTTTTTCTGAAGTTGAAGCTGATATATGCACATCTTTAAGAGTCAGAGGCACCAAGATAGTTCACTTGCCGTTGAACTCAAAAGAATGTTTGTTGGTGAAGCCATCGTGAACGACACGCCTATCAAACTGCCAAGGCCTTCCAAGCAATATGTGGCTGGCTTCCATGGGTATAACATCACAGAGAATGTCATCTTCATATCTCCCAATGGACAAGGATAGAGAAACCTGAGTAGATACCCTCATCTCGCCTTCTTCATTAAGCCTTTGCAGTCGATAAGGCCTAGGATGTTTATGAGTTTTCAAGCCAAGCTTCTTCACCATTGTCTCGCTAGCAACATTGACAAAACTTCCACCATCAATGATCAGACTGCAGATCTTTCCTTGCACCATACAACGTGTGTAGAACAAGTTCTCTCTTTGTTTTTACTCCTCGGTTTTGTTTTGCAAGTTGAGAGTCCTTCTCGCAACCAAAAGTATACCACGAACGGGTTCTTCCTCACACTCTGCCTCTGATAGTTCTTGATCAGTCTCTGGTTTCTCATCTTCAGATTCAAACTCTCCATTCTCCAAAATAATCATAACTCTCTTGTTGGTACACTCATTAGCATAGTGCCCACGCCCTTGACACTTAAAACACTTAACATCTCTTTCACGCGAGCTTGTAGTCTCCACTTTATCCTTATCTTTGCTGTAGATGCTATTAGTCTTAGGCTCTTCCTTTGGCTGTGGCTTGCTCTCCTTCTGATAGCTTGGTTTATCTTCTTTAGAAGTCTGATACCTACTAGAACCATAACTGCTACGCACATGACTTCTTCTTTTAACTTGTTGCTCCACCAAGATAGCTTTGTGTAACATCTCCTCTATCTCCAAGTAATGTTGCATCTCCACTCTATCTTGTATCTCACGGTTAAGTACACCAAGAAACCGTGCCATAGTAGCTTCACTGTCCTCAGATACATTAGCTCTCAACATAAGCAACTCCATCTCTTGATAGTACTCCTCTATAGTCTGTGAGCCTTGTGTAAGCAGCCTCAGCCTTTGATGAAGATCACGATGATAATGGCTTGGAACAAACCTCTAGCGCATCAAAGCTTTCATCTCAGCCCAAGTCTCAATAGGAAACTCCCCATTGCGCCTCCTGTTTGTAACCAACTGATCCCACCAGCTCAAAGCATAATCATTGAATTCAGTAGCAGCAACTTGAATCTTCTTAATCTCTGAATAATGCTGACAGTTGAAGACGAGTTCTATCTTCTTTTCCCATTCAAGATATGCATCTGGATCAGCTTTGCCATGGAAAGGAGGGATCTTAAGCTTAAGTCCCGTTAACTCATTGCGTTTGTGTCTACGGCCTTCCTGATCATGTCGAGACCTTCTGCTGCTATGCCTTGAGCCGGAGCTATGGCTACTTCTCTCGTAGAAGTTATCAGTTTCTTCTAATCCAGCATGCTCACGCTGGCCATGTCTGTGACACCCCCGATCGTAGATGACCGGAAATGACACGGTCGATGTTCCTCTATGGTCGATCCGAGGATCTCAGAATACTTCTGATCACCTTAGACCAACAACCAAAGAACACCAACGCTCGTATTGAATATCACTCCAGGCTTTTAAACCCGAAAAAGCAATATCCGGTAGTTAGTTCATCCGGACAAGGAGTAATATCATATGGAACCCGTACTTTGAAAACATTCTTTATATATCATTCAAAAGCATCTTACAAAATTTGTTATAAATTAACGTCGAGGTTTTCGGTCAATAAATCTTATAAATAAGAAATATCAAAATGCCTTTGCAAGGATAATAAAACTACCGCTGGCTAATGATGTTCCTTCCCGTCCTAGAGTAAGGTCTTCCACCTATTGGTTACATGCATCACAAATGAGTCATGAGTAACTAGTTTACTCAGTGAGCCTAGTCCCGCATCCCAAAATATATTAAGAGAAAATTACTAGAATGTTACACATTTTATGGTTTATTACTAGAATGTTGTACATCTTTGTTTTATTACTAGAATGTTTTCTCTTTCCTAGTAATTTACAATAAGGGGCTTTTGTTATGTTTTATTTTCTGAAACTAATTTTAAAGATCAAAGCCACATCAGTTATTAAAAATCCACATCACATCAGTTATTTTCTGAAACCAAACCGTCTCTATCACTATCACTATCATACATACGGTTTTGTCAAAAAAAAAAAAAAAAGAACACGAAGAACTGTGTTGTGTCGAAGAAGGAACCGCAAACCGAAATCCTCTCACCCTTCGAAACCCTCGTCGACATTGTTCTTTACTTCTTCGAACTCTCTCTAACTCTCTGTCGTTGAACTCTCTATAACTCTCTGTCGTTGAACTCTGTCTCGTCGGAGTTTTTAGAAACCGTCGTCTGTACGAAATCGCCTTCACCGCATTCTCATCAACGAGTTCATCTTTTCCGGTAAGATGTCGCGACGTTATATATTGTATTTTGGTTGAGTTTGTGGGTCAGTTATATATTGAGGCTGTGATATGGGTGTGTCGAGGTTTTTGTTGCGACTGAGTTAGGGTTATGTTGACTGTGCTATGGGTTTGTCGAGGATTTTGTTGTGTCTGAGTTAGGGTTATGTTGCGGCTGAGATATGTGATTGTCTAGGCTTTTGTTGTGTCTGAATTAGGGCTTTTTGTTGTGGCTGAGTTATGGTTATGTTATAACTGAGTAATTATTATGTTATGGCTGAGTTATGGTTATGTTATAACTGAGTAATTATTATGTTATGGCTGAGTTATATATATGACCTAATATATTTTAATATTATGATATGGCTGTGTTATTTTTATGTTGTGGCTGATTTATTGTTGTGTTATATGATCAGATGGATGTTAGTCAAGTCGAACCACGTGATTACCCTCCAAGACTTTACCCTTCTAACCTAGAAGGTAAAGATATCAATCATAATTTCCGTGCAGGACATTTCCCCCACATTAAAGAAACAATAGGACTCGATGTGTGGGAAGAACTGGTGAACTCTCCCATTGGAGTAGTTGCTAGGCTACTTTCACGCGAAAGCATTTGGTCTGGTAGGACCGTACACTATCTGCTATGTAGACAGCTGCGAGTGCATAAAAAGGAGATATGGTCTGTTGTGGTTGATGATGTTATCAGGTTTAGCTTGCTCGAGTTTGGTGAGATCACTGGGTTAAACACAGGTCCATTGCCAACAGAAAGTTTTGAACCTGATCAATACAAAGAGTTTTGGGAGGAGTTGAAGGTGCCGCTTGGGATGGGACCCAAGTATGATGAGCTGAAGGCAGCATTAGAGTTCTGTCCTGGTTGGAGTTTTGAAAAGCGTAAGTGGTTGGGGATGTTATTTCTTCAAGCCATGGGACTGTACTGTTTGCATCACAATTCAAGGATACCCTTTCAAAGTGCAATAAGGGTATTCGACGATGAAGCCATGAGGTCGTATCCATGGGGTCGGACTGCATACGAAGTTCTTGTTGACTCTCTGAAAACACTGTCTCCAGATGGAAAGTCATACACAGTAAGCGGCATGAAGGACGTTTTATTGGTTTGGGCGTATGAGTCCATCGTCTGTTTCGGTGAGAAGTTTGGGAGAGTGGTCAACAATGAAGACGTTCCTCTTTTGCGATGGGGTGGAAGGCGTACACGTTCAAGTTTTGATACTGTCTTGTCTGACGAAATCAAAGATCATGGCGAGGTAATGTTTAACTGCTACTTATACGACTGAGTTAACAGCTACTTAATGGTTGAGTTTATTTTATATTGTTGCCGAATTAGTCTATTTGATGGCTGAGTTTATTTTATATTGTGACCGAATTAATTTATTTGATGGCTTGGTTTTGTGTTATTTGATGGCTGAGTTTATTTTATATTGTGACCGAATTAATTTATTTGATGGCTTGGTTTTGTGTTATTTGATGGCTGAGTTTATGATAAACTGGTGTTGCAGGTCCGTTTGAGGAGAATGGTTATGAAGGAGTCAATTGAAGAGATGTTTCCTGTATGGTCGGATGAACCTGACGACCCACAACTCGTTAGGTTGGTAGAAGACATACACGCAGGTAGATACGTGAAAGGTTTCTGGGAAGTACAGAGGGATGAGCAGGGGAAGGGGAATGAGAAGAAGAAGAAGAAGAAAACGAAGGGAGTTTCATCAGAAGCTGAGCCATCAACAAAGAAGCAGAAGAAAGAAGCTGCTGAAACGAGAAAGGGTTCTAGCGAGGAGGAAGCTGTATTGGACAAAGCGACTCTGACGAATCTTGTGAGTGCTCTGCAGAATATTTCAGCAAAATTTGACGCTTACGATTTTGACCGGAACCGGCCAGTGATGGACGAGAAGACCCTAGATAACGTGGTGAAAGCTGTAGTGCAGCAGAGTCTGAAAGTTTTGGGGGAAAGGAAAATTCCCGACAACGATGCTAAACTCTCCTCCGCCGGCGTAGAAAAATCTTTATCGGTGACATCATCACCTCGTAGGAGGTCGCCACCGGAAAAGTCGGACAAAAGTCCAGTGGTAGAACCGCAGGCCCAGGAGGAGAAGTCTGTAAAAACTCCAGTGACAGAACCGCGGCAGCAGAAAAAGCCTGTCAAAAGTCCAGAGCCGCCGCAGCAGAAAGAGAAGGCTGTCAAAAGTCCGGTGCCGCCGCAGCGGAAGGAGAAGGCTGTCAAAAGTCCGGTGCCGGCGCAGCAGAAACAGCAGAAGTCAGTCAAAAGTCCAGCGTTAGCTGAGACCCCTGCAAAGAAGAATTCGGAGCTTGAGAAGGATACAGTGGTGAGAAGGATTTTGGGTGATGATTTTAATGAAATTGATTTCATCAGTGTTTCTCCTGCAAAGATTACTAAGGATGCTAAGGATGGTAAGGATGCCAACGTTCCAGCCTATGGACGCGGCTTACGGGGCAAGGCCAAGCGTACTGTTACTGTAAAGGATGAGGCTATCGAGGATAAGAAAAAAGCACAGCGGGCAGAGGCTGCGTTGAAGAGGAAGGAGAAGCAAGAGGCTAAGAAAAAAGAGAACGAGGAGAAGAAACAGAAGAGAAAAGCGGCTGAGTTACAAAAGAAACAAGAGGCTGGGTTACAGAAGAAAAAGAAGGAAGACGAGGCTGAGTTACCGAAAAAAAAGAAGGAAAAAGAGGCTGAGTTACCGAAGAAGAAGAAAGAAGAAGAGGCTGAGTTACAGCGGTCTGAGGAATGTGTTGTGACCAACGACGAAGTTCTTGCGGAAGATAACGCATTGGCGGCGGAGTCTGATGTCGAGCCAGCTGAATTGATTAGATCTTCCGTGATAAAGGAACTTCGGGAGAAATCAGTTAAGTTATCTCCACAAGGGTTTTCATTGACGAACCTTGATTCAGCACCAGATTTTCCGTACATTGGAGACAATGGACAGACGACTTGCATGAGGAAGAACATTACGCCTTCATCAGTAATATACGACCCTTGCGCACCTGTTGATCCGGCGCGACTGGAAAAACTGAAGCAACACATTAAGGCAATTCCACCCAAACCACCAGCACCTAAAGATAAACCAGAAGAACCCTCAGCTGATCATGAGAGTGACTTCTACAGCATACTCATGCATGAAAGACCGTGGCCTGACAAAGAATATGGATGGGTGTTTGATAATGTAAGTCTTTATTAAGGCTGACTTATATATTCTATAAAGGCTGACTTATATATTTAATTCATTATATTACGGCTGACTTATTATTTTTCTTTGTCTAGCATATCGCTGCGTATATGAACGTCCT
Source organism: Brassica napus (assembly GCF_020379485.1). Taxonomy (NCBI): domain Eukaryota; kingdom Viridiplantae; phylum Streptophyta; class Magnoliopsida; order Brassicales; family Brassicaceae; genus Brassica; species Brassica napus. Next base: position 16,897,977 of record NC_063434.1, read on the forward strand.
CATACAAAGGTCCATGCGAGATCCCACTCCATTCTGGTCCAAGCGGATTGGTTTCATAGACCCTTGGTTGTTAAGTTCTTGGGCTTCCCTCGATTACAGGCAGTTCAGGATGAAACCTGCTTCGTTCAAGTTCAAAGACTGTGGTTATGAAGCGTTGGTAAACGGGAGATTCCCCGAAGAATTTACAACAAACTTGAAGTGGTATGCAGATGTGGATCACGTGTACGGATGTCTTCAAACCGGCGGTAATCACTGGGTGGCGTTTCACGTGGATCTGATCAAGGAGAAGATAGATTGCTACGATCCAATCTATGGAGAGTCAACACCCGAAAGTGAGCAAAAAATGCTAAATGCTTTTAGACCTCTACTGGAGATGCTTCCCTGGATGTTGAATGAGCTTATTCCTGCCGATCTCCGAAAGCATTCTAGGAAGAGGTTCGCATTCAGACGGAGGAGCAAAAGATACATTCCACAAAACAACATGTCAGGTGATTGTGGGGTTTATTCGTTGAAGTTTGTGGAGTGTCTAGCGCTTGGTGTAACTTTTGATGGCATAAACGATAGTAATATTCAAGGGTTACGGGTGAAGATGGCAGCAGATATCCTCGAGGAAGGAGGAAATGTTGGAATGAACAATTTGTTTTCATAATGAAACTGTGTTTGTTTGTGAACCTGTGTTTGTTGTTATGTTAACTATTTGACTTTGGATAACTGCTGTAATAACTCAGTCGTATCGATTAGTAATACTCAGCCAGTACTCATTGATAACTCAGTCATACCTCAAACATACCCTAGAATCAAAATAATTAATAATTTTTCATTCGAATGTTATATATAAAGTCCAATTATCAAAATAATTAATAATAACTCAATGTGTGAGCATGATCTTTGTTGACTATACGAGTTTGGAATCGATTATAATCTTGAGGTATATGTTGTCTCTTACGAGTACCTAAAACTCTAGGCAGTGATATGAGGTGTGAGCATGATTCAAAACACGTAAACTGTTATTGTGTTATTTATTATGAATTTGTGATATTTATCATATCTTGTGGTTCGTACATCATAAATCATAACCCTAAACAATCTTATTCGGAACCCAAACCCTAAATAACTAAACCCTATACCCTAAACGGCAAACAACAAATCAGCCGTAAAGGTCTTAATAACTCAGCCTGTTAGTGTAAGTTAATATTTACATATGGCGCGAAAATTTTAGATATTTTATCTCGCGACCTTTAATGTTCTATACTTCCCCTATATATAGCCCCCTTCTCTTGCACCTTCTCGCCTTATCTCACTAGAAAACCTAAACAATATCTCTATATCGCCTTACAAAGTTATGATTGTTCCTGGTTATTCAGAAAGGTTAGAGAACAGAGTCAATGAGATACTAAACTCTGAAAATCGTGAAAACCTTCCCGTTCTATACCCTGGCCCGGGTGTCTTGCTTGACAGCGTAATCTGGTTTAAATTTCTAAGCGATCTCTCCCTGGCCATCCCGTCGATTTTAGCAGAAGGATGGGTTCATGATTGGCCGACACGGCGCGCCATTCCCGATCATTTTAAGGAACGCTGTAAGGACAACATCTTTGAATTGTTTTTGATATTAGACATAATAACAGCACTTACATTTGGAAATTGGTTTTTTGTTGTAGCGCAAACGCACGTGGGCACGAAGATATAATTTTCAAGTTTGGACAAATTTTAATCTGGTGGCCAGAACTGTGTTTCGTTGTCAGATGCGCCTCTTGAAGAGGAGGTGGGCACATGGGGGGTGAGAAGCCTGCGTGGATGCTAACTAGAGTTTGGCGTGATCTTGTCCACATGTTTGAAGAATTTGGTCCTGATAATTTTGGTTTTAGAAATTGATTTGTTGTTTTTGTTTGTATTCAGCCGTCAAGTTTTTGTAAAGTTGTTTAACTCAGCCGTTAAGTTTCTATAAAGTTGTTTAACTCAGCCATTAAGTTTCTATTAAGTTGTTTAACTCAGCCGTTTAGTTTCTATAAAGTTGTTTAACTCAGCCGTTAAGGTTTTATAAAGTCAAACGTCAGTGTTTCAGTTAAGTAACTCAGCCGTAATACGAATTAAGATACTAATAACTCAGCCTTATATTGTAAAAATACAAAGCCATAGTTAACGCTATTTTCAATGTATTATTATGGCCGCCATTACTTAATCGAGACCAGTATTAGAGTCCTTTATTCTCTTATTATTATACGTGCGAGAAATTCCATCGTCATTGAGAATATCGAGACTCATTATTATGGCCGTCATTACATTATCGAGACTACTATTATTAGAGACCTTTATTCTCTTATTATTATGTGCATGAGAAATTTCGTTTGCATTGAGAATATCGAGACTCATTATTATACGGCTGGCACGCATGTATCGGATTATTTACATAATCGAGGTATTGTTATTTTTAATGTAACTCAGTCAATACGTCTACGTTAACTCAGCCAAAATATAGACGCTAACACAGCCGTAATACGAATTCAACTTAAGTGTTTGATAAAATAATAAAGAACCTTTCGTATTTCTTGATTTGATTGAGTATTCGTCATAATTAAAGTGCATCACGTGTGTGGAAAAATACGGCTCAAACCTAATATCGAGGCATTTAATAGTTTATTAATTTAAATTATTCCTCTTTATTTGAATTTTTTTTAAAAAATGATTTTATATTACTACCACTATTGTTTTAACTTTGTCTTTCACACCAATTTCTCTTTCATTCAAAGAAAATGTCTTCTTCATCATCTGTGTCTGGTAACACTTACTTTCACCGCCGGCATGTGGAAAGAGGAACGCCGAAACAGTGTTGGTGTGGTGAACCCGCTGAATTATGTACATCTGCATCACGGGCTAATCCAGGAAGACTGTACTATTGCTGTCGCAAAGGATATATTAAGGTTTGATTTTTAATTTTATTCATTATACTGTCAATGTGATACTAAGAGCTGGGCATGTTGGTGAAATCAGAGACATTTATTCAAATGGGCGGACGAGTGCTTGGTGGAAGAGGTAGAAGATATGAAATCGGTGATGAGTGACATGACCAAAGGCATATCAGATCTGAGAGTAGACGTTGGTCGGTTGGAGAAAGAACTCGGTAAAGCGGAAAAGATGAAGTGTTTGATGTTTCCAGTGGTGGTTTGTGGGTTTGGTATGGCCATATTTTGGCACTATTTCTTTGCGTAGTCATGTGTTGTAATCATAATTTAGACGCAATGTTTTTAGTAACTCAGCTATTACGTTCAATGCAACTCAGCCAGTACGTTAATTAATTCATAATCAAACAATAACCCAGCCATAATACGAGTATTCGTCAGTCATAACGTTTTAATAACTCAGTTATAACGTTCACTGCAATTCAGCCGTTACGTTAATTAAGTCACTATCAAACAATAACCCAGCCATAATATGAGTATTCGTCAGTCATAATGTTTTAATAACTCAGTTATAACGTTCACTGCATCTCAGCCGTTACGTTAATTAAGTCATAATCAAACAATAACCCAGCCATTATATGAGTATTCGTCAGTCATAATAAGATAGTAACTCAGCTATAACGTTCAGTGGAAGTCAGTCATAATCAAACAATAACATAAACAATAACTCAACCATAATATGAATATTAGTCAGCCATAAAAAGAGACATACATAAATTTCTGGTTCGACATACATAAGTTTAGGTTCAAAATCACTCTTCCCTTTCCGGACATACACACATTAGTGGAGTAGTTTTCCCATCTCCAACCACATTGAACACAAATAAGTCTCCTATGGCGCATCTGTTAGCACGACAGAACTTTCTCCAGCCTCTTCTGATGTAATACATGCCGTCTGCTTCGCTAAATCGCAAACTCACAGTCCATGAATTTCCCTCTTTGTTGACAAGTATTATCTCTTGGCATTGTTTGTTCAAAGCAGTACAAGTCGTAGCTCCCTCAGGAAGATACTGCAAACACAGAACGTAAAGACACAGAACAGATCAAACCATATGTTAATAACTAACTAAATACTGCAAACACAGAACGTAAAGACACTGAACAGATCAAACCATATGTTAATAACTAACTAAATATGGTCTATAACTGAAAATCGACTCACAAGTTTGTCTTCTTTTAGATTCGAAGCAGTGACCTCAGCCTGAAAACAATAGTCAAATGAGAAAGAAGGAGCATCATCCGCATCGGCTTCTTCCTTGATGATGTGAGGATGTGTATACTGAATCTCACAACAGCTAGGACCAAATGGTGTGACATGAAACACCATATCTCCTTCGTGTTTGAAGATGACAATGTCACCGATTTGAAGGTCATGTGCTGTGGTGAAATCTTTCCAACCTCCGGTGAGTCTCCTGCCTTCTTGTATCACTTCCCAAGTTTGATCTGTAGCGTCCGATCTTAGTTTCCATGTTTTCCGGTTTGTCTTCCCTTCTATGTGCTGTGAGAAGAAGCCAAGTGGTATTGTCTGCAGGTCAGAAAAGCCAAAGTTAAGCAAACTCTAAAATAGGAACATATACACATGAGAAATAGAGAGTGTGTGTCTACCACGCCACTGTGGAAATCGGGAAGCAGAGGCTTCAAGAAATGAGGTTTGTGCGAATTAGGCATCTGCAAACAAGAAAAGAATGGGAAGAAAACATCATCGAACCTAAGCTGAATCCACAAATCTGCAAAAGAGAGGCTTCGGTTTTACCTTCGTATCGAGACGCTTCGAAATCGCCTGTCGTCGAGAGCTTTTCTTTTTTTTTTCGCGTTGGGACGAAAATGATTTCTTTTTTTTTCCTTGTGTAAAGTAAATAATGCCGGAAAATATAACTCAGCCGTAACATTGTTAATAATTAATAATGCCGAAGAATAAAACTCAGCCGTAACATTGTTAATAATTAATAATACCGAAAACTAAACCTCAGTCGTAAAATTGTTAATATTTAATGATGTCGAAAAATAAAAGTTGGCCAAAAGAGTCATACATAATTTAACTCAGTGTCGAGTTATGTCCTGACACGCATGTCCGAGTAATTTACGATATCGAGGTCATTATATGTTTATTTTATTTGGACACGCGTGATCTTTATATTTAATATGATTTCCCTATTATATTTCCAATATTTACAAGTAAAAGATAAAGGAAAAACCAGAGTCGACTTCTAAAACCTAAAGTAAGTCTCTTTCGTCCAAAATCGATTTTGAATTATTTTTTGTATTTTGGCCTTGTTCGATTTTGCATTATTTTTGTGTGCTATGATGTATAAATTAGATGGATCTACAGCGTGGAATTCCAAGGACGTGCGACTGTGGAGCTGCTACCATTGTGTTAACGTCAGGTACAATAAAGAATCCGGGTAGAAGATTTTATCGATGTGGAGCAAATTCGGGTCAAAACCATGTTTTCAAATGGCTTGATGAAGCACATGATGAAGAGTTTGTAGTTGTGGCAAACAAACTCGCGACGATAGAGCAGGATTTGGCCGCTATAAAAGCAGAATTAGATGATATGAAGAAAGACATAACTGAGATCATAAAAATTATTGAATGTCTTAGGATGAAGTCTTAAATGTATTAGTTGCTACTACTACTTCTTTGTTTACTCAGATTCTGTACTCATAAGTCAGTCTATGTTTATGTAACTCGGATTTAACTCAGCCGTTGTTAATTTCTTCCGAAACAACAACTCAGCCGTAACATGTAATAATATCAGTCTTAACGTTTAGGTGAACAATCAAAAAACAGTCATAAGATGAATAAATGAGAATAACTCAGCCGTAAGATGAAAATAACTCAGCCGTAAGATGAAAATAAGTCAGCCATAAGATGAAAATAACTCAGCCATAAGATGAAAATAAGTCAGCCATAAGATGAAAATAACTCAGCCATAAGAAAATAAGTCAGCCATAAAAACAGAATATATAATTTTTTGTTCGACATACATAATGGCATAGCAAAAAACATAAAAAAGATAAGATTCTGATGCAGAGACATCTTCACCACTTACTTGTGTCCCTAAACAGGCTTATCGGTTCAAAATCACGAAAGAACAAGGAAATCTCTTTGATCCAGAAACAGCGCTCACACATGTTGTCGTCCTTAGTCACATCAATGTGCCATAGGCAGAGACATTGTCGGTCCACAACATTTGCACATTGGCAAAGGTAGAAGGACGGAACATAAGTAGAAGTGAACATGGCCTTAATTTGACGGAACTCGTCAGTATGCCACAAACCCCATCCCCATTTCGCATCTCGAACAAGTTTCCCGACCCTGTCAACAGTTGCTCTTGGAATTCTCCGAAAATACTGCGCATCACCGTAAAAGATTGCTTGAGTCATAGCGTGTGTATACACTGCACGCTCATATCCTGCATCTGCTGCACGCTTGAGGAGAGAAAGGCCATAATCTTGCTCATCGTATGAGTAGAAAAACTGTACACCCTTTACATAAATTGTGCTTGGATTGTTCTCAGCGTAGCAAGTTTTCAACAACTGAGATGGCATAATGAGACCCCAGGGAAAGGATAACACATCGAAATAATGGTATACCCTACGCATCTCTGCTAACGCCTTCATCGACCTGGACGATGCTCTGAGGCGGTAGAGATCTTGGAAGGAGTTACGGGCCACACGTTCAACCACCATTGCCTGAAGATCTTCAGGCAATTCAAGCAGAGGGAAATATTCCATTTTCTCTGAGAGGACAGTTGTGTAAAAGATAGAGAGTTGAAGATGTGTAATTGTTTGAGAAGTACCTTATTTATCTGCAGTTAACGGTTGTAGTTTCGTATCGCGGCGTTTCTTATTTCTTATTTTGAGCGGGAATTTAATCCATAACTCAGCCGTGTATTACAATAACTCAGCCTTAGTTGACTTCGCGACGTTTCGTGTTTCTAGCGGGGAAGTTTTTTTCAACTGCGTTTGAATAAAAGAGCTGACATTAGAAATCACGACAATTATTAGGCGTGTGAGTAACATTATCTCAGCCAATGAAGATTAATTTCTCTTAATTTAATTCGCTACTTTCGTATTCCACTTTATAATCAATAATTACGTAGGGGCTATTACGTAACGTAGGGCAATTAAGTACGGACATTTCGTTTTTCGATGTCTGTGTCTCTCTTGAGTAATGGGAAGCGGGCAAATCAATGAAAATAAAAACCCAACCACAATACAAAATTTGAAAAACATTAACGCAGCCGTCATAGAACATTAAAACAAAAAAACCCAGCCGTATTACAACACAAAACCCAGCCGTATTACAATTAATAATCCAGCCGTTGTGCAAATCAATGAAAATAAAACCCAGCCGTATTACAACACAAAACCCAGCCGTATTACAACACAAAACCCAGCCGTATTACAAAACAACATGAAAAGCAATTGCTTATATCGGACAAGTTCTCGCATTATGTCCACTTTGACTGCAACGAGAACATATGTGCTCTTTCCTAGGACGTTTGTTTGCAAGTGCAACTTCTAAAGCAGATTTCATCCTATTTTTTTAGGTCTTCCCGGTTGTTGACGAATAAACGGTGGAAAGCACTGTACGTTAGCCACGTTATCTGGAACAGGTAGCGCTGAGTCAACCGGCATGACCGATTCAGCGTATGCGCTAGCTAAATAAGTGCTTTTATAGTAAGGACTGCACAGTGATATACGAGAAACATTTCTTTCCTCTGCAGCTGCGATTGCGTGTACACATGGTATTTTCTCGACATCGAAACGCCGACATGTGCACTTTCGCTCAACCAAATTAACAACATTCAAAGACTCGCCAGCAGCGCCATATTTAACTTCAGTGTGATGGTCATCAATCCTTTGAACCGTCCAATCCCGGGAGGCACTTACACGTCCCTATTAACAAAACCCAATATTCGTGAAACGGCTTACTTATTATTTATAAAGCTGGCTTATGCAATATAACGACTGACTTATTAGATTTAAAGACTGACTTATTTTACTGTTACGACTGACTTACTTGTAATAGTTTCTCCACACCGCGCGTGAGTGTGGTTGACTGCGATCTGGCATCCACTCTTCGTTCAGCAAACCATCTGGTCATCATAACCCGTATCGATTCCAATATTCGAACAATGTTAAGACCTCTAGCATGCGATAATGCTCTGTTCATTGATTCCGCTATGTTCGTAGTCATCAAATTGTACCTCTCGCCCGGGAAATAAACACGTGTCCACAGTCTGACATCAGCTCTTTCGAGGTAGCCGTGGAGATCAGGATTAAGTGCTTCAATCTCCTCGAAAATCATATCAAAGTCAGACATTCTAAAACATCTCGCCGCTTTCTTCACCAGCCGAAATACATCTTTTCCTTTGTACCGTCCCAATATGTTTTTATACAAATGATAGGTGCATATTCCACGAGCAGCTAACGGATACACATTTGTAATTGCTTTCCCTATCGAGTTATGCCTATCTGATATTATCGCAAGACCCTCCTGGTCAGGAATCAACACTTTTAGTTGCGTAAAAAACCAATTCCACGAATCATCATTTTCAGTGTCAACCACTGCGAAGGCTATTGGAAAAATCTGAAAGTTACCATCCTGAGCTAGTGCTGTGAGTAGCGTCCCTTTATATTTACCATTAAGAAACGTACCGTCGACGACAACAACTTTGCGCATGAAAGGAAACCCATTAACGCTCGCACCAAACGCAAGAAACACATACATGAATCTTCCAAGCTCATCGATTTGAAGACGCGTAACTGTATTCGGATTTGCCCTTCTTATCATGTATAAGTAAGAAGGCAAGAGTTCAAAACCACACTCAGGTGTGCCCTCATCGATTTCCCTTGCACATTTAAGCGTCCGGTGTGATTTCCAATATTCCATCTGCTCACATGAAAAAACAATTTACATAACTCAGCCACATCATATCATTAAGACGGTCACAACGTAAACATAACTCAACCATAGTTTTGTAACTCAGCCATTTCTAACATAAAATAACCCAGCCTATACTCTACCATAACTCAGCCGTTGTAACATAATTACCTTTACACCAAACTGCTTAGTGATAGCTATTCCGACACTCTCAGGGCGAACGGCCGGACCAACGTCGCCGAGAAAGTTCTTGTACAACTCTCCTAAAATATCCGGTGTTGCATTTCGAGATCGATTAGAACGCTCAGTTACAGAACATGCATGATCCGAGTCGTAAATACGAATATAAAACTGCGGGGACAATCCTTCGGTAGATGCACGAACTCTCCATGTACATCCATCAACCCAACACTTAACAACGTATGTTGTCAGGTTTGATATTTCTACATCAAAATCAAATTGATGCCTCACTGTAAAAAGTTTCAGTCGTCTCTTCAAATGCTTTTTAGTCAAGTATCGTTGTCCTACCGCAAGGTCTAACGACGACATCTCCAACTTCAAAACCTCCAGATTCCCTTTAGATTCGCTCATCAAGAAGTTCTGATATCTCTTCTTGGAAGGTAGCGTTGGTGAATCTTCGTCTTCTTCGATAGGAGACTCACCGTATGTGCTGAAGTTATCATCTTCAGATGACGCACCGTCCGAGTCATCGAACATATCAAATCGACTTTCAAATTCATCATCTTCTTCGTTTTCTTTGCCTATTTCATCTTCTCCGGCTACGTCGTGTATTTCAACGTTACTAAAGCAGTCATTCTCAATTTCATCTTGTTCATCCTCCAAACTGCAACCATCGTAACTCCCATTCTCTATAGACTCAACTTCTAAAGCTTCTTCTTCTAAAGCTTCTTCTTCTGAAGCGTCTTCTTCTGAAGCTTCTTCTTCTGAAGCTTCTTCTTCTGAAGCTTCTACGTCTGAGCTGTCATCCTTTTTCTCTGTAATCTCCACACAGAGACGTAGTTGTTCGCTTTTCTTTAAGCTTAGAAAACATTGCAATTGTCGAGTGTTGGACACGTAAACTGGTGGAGTGTTGTGCGCCATTGTTTTCAATGTTTTATTCGAAAACATGTAGCTAAGCAGAATATGAACCTTCAAATCATTCAAACCGTAATCGTCGATGACAGACTTTGTGAAATCTTCAAGTTTAGTTTTCTCACCTAAATGAAGAACTCTACACCCTCTACTGTCGACGTTGAATACATATCGTTTTTTCATAATCCATTTACCGGAAACAATAATAACGGGATCCATTACCATATGAGAAAGATGAAGAGGATAGATAACTGAGATGATGAAGAAGAAAAGAAAGGCTGTGTAATCATTCAAAAATAAGATGAAGAAGACAACTGAAAGGTCTCGTAACTCAGTTGTAAATTGGGCGACCGTTAGTGATGACATGTCAAATCCGAGTTGATGACATGGCAGATGACATGGAACATCGATTAATCAGCCGACAAACAAATCAGTAACTCAGCCAAAATAAGTCAGCCATCATGTTTACACTTTGTCAGCCGATACATGGAAACATTCTAGTAATTAATCTTTTGACGGTAAGTCAGCCGCAATAAGGATGAACAACCATATGTCAGCCGTATCGTTACGTAAATCAGCCATCAAACGAGAACATTCTAGTAATTAATCTTTCGCTCATACGTCAGCCGCAAAGCAGCTGAGTTTACTGTTTATCCATGCTTTAACGGCTGACTAATACAAACCCAGTCGTAACAGCATCCCATAACTCAGCCGTGGCTTCAATAACCCAGCCCATCCATGTTCCTTTACTCAGCTGAAAAAAAGTTTCTCAGCCGTTTCTTAACCACGACTCAGCCAAATTTTCCAGAAATCAAACCGCCGATGTATAAGTCAGCCGTCATTTGTATCATTAAGTCAGCCGTGATCACATAACTCAGCCGGATTTCTGTAAATCAGTTGTATCGGCAAGCTGACTTATAGTTTTAAGTCAGCCACTTTCACTTAAGTCAGTCGTATGTATTAAGTCAGCCGTAACGTAAAGATAAATCGGCCGTAACTACGTATCTATCGCTTAACAGCTGACTTAATGAAAATACGGACGCGAATTCCTCCGTGGCGCCGGTTTTTTGCCTACGTGGCAGCGAAAAGTAATGGCATTCTCGTAAATACGTTTTTTCTCATAACGTAAAAAAAGGGTACGCTTGGTATCGAAAATATTCTAGTAATAAAAAAAAGATATGTATCATTCTAGTCAATACACCTAAAATATGTAACATTCTAGTAAACTTCCCATATATTAATAATATCTCAAGCAATCAACTCCATTTGTATGCAGTGGAATTGTATTCCATAACTAATAAAATACATATATAAGGCCTATCATTCCATCAATGTGAATCTTATCTTAAACATCATCTCCACGACACCCGCCATTCACTCATACTTATAATATATATATCGACTAAACCCGTAAAACCACCAAGGCTAACCAAGCCTAGCGGGGAAATAAAGATAACCATCATCTCCACTAGATATACCAAGATCGAACATCTAATGCTGCATGCAGTTATACGGCCTCCAGGGTGCGACCCCATCATCGTGTCTTCGTGACCTTGTTCCATATCGCAGGAACAATTCACGGTAACGCGGGAACTTTCAGGAGAGTGAGTATACAATAAGACTTCACATGATTTATACTCATATATTTAATAATATAATATACTAGTACTTGAGAACAAGTACTAAGGTTCGGAATAAACATTTACGATTATGGGAACCGAAATTCGCACTGTCGATTTCTGTTTAAATAAGGAAACTAGGAAAACCCTAATTTTTCAGAGGACCCCGATATCTGCTAATTACCACACGTCAAGCAATCAGAACACGAGAATAACAACGATAAAAATAAGAAATCGAAAAAAGAGAGCAAAGAAGATCATATTCTGAATTTGCGTATGAGCGTTTACAACAAGGTATAAGCCTGGGCTTGAGAGCTGTCGGCGAGATTCCTAGTTCTAGCAACCCTAAGACGGCTAAACCTAATTGAGTCGCAGCTCGAAATAACAAAAACGGAAAATTGCCTAAATTGCTCTAAGTGTTAAGTTTTCTCTGAAATCCGTCCCCCTCCACACTCCTCGCCTAGGACTCCTTATATACTAGCTCCAAGGTTGGTTTACGCTTTTACTCTTCTGCCCTTAAGCCGTCATAGCATAAAATGGAGATATTCCATTTTTTCCGATCTTCGTGATTATCCTTAAAACTTCCGTATTTATCCGCGGAAACTTGACATTTATCTTTCCTTGTGGACCAAGCGTAAACCGTGCTGTGGTTTACGGGCTTTTGGTTAAGAAATCGTAGGATAGGCCTCGAGTCGTGTTTTAGGTCCCTTTGGGCCGTCTTCCGACTCGAAGCGTTTATTGCGATTTCTTTCGATAAGGAACGACCTTTCTGCGGTATTAATCCGAAAAGTTTGATCGATGATTTAGAATAGCGGAAATCATAGACTGAGCTCACTACGGTCTTTGAGAGATAGCATTTGAAGGTTTGACGAGAATGCATGGACTGGTGTCGTCTCGACGTTTCGGAAGAGCTCGGTTGCTAAGCAGCGACCGAACTTTGGCTCAAGCCCGGTCGCTACGTAGCGACCGAGCGGGACGAACGCTCGGTCGCTACGTAGCGACCGAGCTTGGCTCGGGCTCGGTTGCTACGTAGCGACCGAGCGAGATGGATGCTAGCGACCGAGCGAGACGGACGCTCGGTCGCTACGTAGCGACCAAGCTTTGGCTCGAGCTCAGTCGCTACGTAGCGACCGAGCGTGGCGCGCTTAGTCGCTGCGTAACGACCTGTTTCGAGCTTTCGTCGGACGTCTCGTTCTTTCTTCCGCAAGGCTTTTTTGTAAGAAAGAATTTATTTCGAAAAGTATTTATTGGAGAAATTCTTATTTTCTTCCTCGGACGTTTTAAATGTTAAATTTGTCGCAACCGTTTTTGACCCCAATAACGATCATTCATAAATATTTATTAAGTGTTTACACTAAGGAAACATCCCACCAATTAAATATTGATCAAGAGACAAAGCCTATCAATCATCTACAATCAGTAAGTTCAATCAAGAAATATTTATTCACTACTCATCACTCATCTATCTAGACTCACCTTTGATTCCATGAGATTGGCTAGGGAAGACTAGACTTGAGCTCAACTAATAGCACTCCATGTCACTCCTGATTCAGAATGTGTGGATACAAGATCAGTCAGGTCGATTCCAACAGAAACTCTACTCAGCTTAGTTCAAAGCAGTTCGGTTTAAACATAAATCGTTTAAGCTATGTTGTCTAGATGCTAGGGGACCATGAGCTGAACTAATATAAATCTACACAAGGGATTAAGAAATTAATCCAGAGAGGAAGAACAACAACTCAGCCAGCTGTTTACAATCTAAACTGATTTGGATCAAAGGCAAAACAGTTTACCGGTTCAAATCAAACACTGTCTGAACTCAACTGATGCTCCACTTTAAGACGAAGCCACGCCAAACCTGATCAGTACCACATCAAGAAAAGGTCGGACTCAATCAGCTGAATCGCAGTCAATCCAACAAAAATGCTCACATAAAACCGATCCACACAGCAACTTACATCTTTACAGATTAAAATCAAAAGCTGAAGAACATGGGTGATTCTCAACTTCAGGACACCAAATCTCCAACTCTTTACCACACAAATACTCACTGATTAAAGTCACAAGATGGTGAGGAAGGTTCATCCTTGCTCAATTCTCTTCTCTGAATTTTTTTCTGAATTTTTCAACAGATTTTTCTCTTAGATTTTTCTCTCTTATTTCTCTCTTTCTCTCTGAATCTTTCTATGGTTTTTCTTGCATTAACAGGACGTCCAGAGGAGAGAAGAGGATATTTTATATCATAAAGAGTTTATTCAGATGAGGGTTTGCTCCCACAAAAGACAAAGCTGAGGTTAGACAGCTGGTGACATGCTTCAGCACACCAAGCAGCACAAGTAGCTGAACATTTCCCTTCCATGAAGAAAGATACAAGCAGCTGAAGCAAACAGCTTGTGACCAGCATGTGACTTATAATGAGCAAGCAGGTAAGCAAGTAGGTGCATGTCATGTGACCTAATTACTGAGGAAGCAAGTGGGCTAAAAGGTGCAAGGCATGTGATTGTTCAGAAATAATTTTAAGAGTTTTGTCGTTATTTTTCGGGCGGTTTCGATCAAAAGACTGCCCCGTTGAGAGATTAATTCACCGTGTCGATTTTATTTAATTTCTGATCGACCAATCTTCAAACTGATCTTAAAGAATTTTCTCGACCAAAATTCTATCTGCTCGTGAGGGTTATTACAATGTCTTTTTCTTCTTTGGTCCAGATGCTTGCCCTTGCCCATCATTCGGTCTCTTATCATACTTCTCTTCCAGCAACTTCACCATAGCTTCCATCACTTGTTTGGTGATTGCTTCTTGTAACAACGTATTCCTTCTCACCAAGGTTTCATCATCCTCCTCAGATCCCATTGCTTCCTGATACACGAAAAGCTTGAACCAGTAAGTAGTTCGAAAGAAATCAGAACTCAAGATTCAAATAAGGAAACAAAGAATTCAAACAAAGCGGCAAATCGAGATACTTGAACAACACGTGACAATTTGAATTCTAGCACTTTTTTTTCGAAATTGAAACAAAACAATTTAGATTTAACAGAAGATGATTCGAGATTCAACAGATGATGATTTGAGATTCAGTAGTTACGGATCTATGCTAACAACAACAGATCGAAGCACACAATCACAATAATCTTGTCTCTGTTAACTATCACTTCTCAACCTTTTCAAACCGGCTTTTCCCCATAACAACAACATGAAATATGAAGTGTTAGGTGATGTGCCATACGTGAAGGTAACATCTCCAGTCTGGTCAATGTTAACTTGATTAACTGTGCAACAATCAAACAAGAACATGCACGATCAATCCCACCAACATGATTCTGACCAAGGATGCTACTCTCAAATACACATACCCACCCATTCAAAGAATGATTTCCCTTACAAGATTCTGTATACTTCTGATCTATTTGAGACCCTCTTCGTAATCTTCTGAACAACTTAATCTTTCTGATGTTTAACATAACCAAGTCTGGTTCTATTGCTTTCTGATTTATTTCTTATGTCCAACAACTGAGGATTCAACATGTCTGTCTATACCAAGCTTGATTCACTAACGGAGTACTCTTGTATGACGACATCACACTTTATGTATTGATACATCCTCCGATATCTTAACAACCTTGGTATTCCCATATGCGTTACAGTCATACCTTTCCTTAACTCATTAATATTCTTCGGCGTTAACATATCTTTTCTACTCATCTAGTTTAATCTTCTGGTAGAACTTGAGTTCCTTCTCCCACGTCTTTTCTAACTAACCTTTTGTACATAACACTCCTCATATAATCCACTGAAATTATCTTCATCCCGCTCCTCCTAAGTTTTCCTTAAGTTCTCATTTCTCAAATGAGTTCCTCAGATACAAACGAGAAATCCATTTTGATTTACTACTTGCAATCTTGGAGACTCTATGCTCTCTCCTAGTATAACAGCAAAATCAATCTTTCTATTCTGCTTCTTGATTATTGAGTTCCTTCTCAATATTGACACCAACTTTCCCTCTCTTCAATGGATATGCAACTGCATTTTCGTTTCTTAATCTTATTTAAATAGTGGACACTTGCATTCTTTTTCCATACTGAAATGATAAACAATTTGAATAGCAAACAAAATTGTAGCCAACTCTTACTTGTGCATTGTGTGGGAACCGAAATTCGCACTGTCGATTTCCGTCTAAATTAGGAAACTAGGAAAACCTTAATTTCCCAGAGGTCCCGGAGATCTGTTAATACCACACGCTAAGCAATCAGAACACGATATATCAACGACAAAGTATAAAAATCGTAAGAAGAGAGCAAAGTAGATCTTATTCCGAATCTGTGTTTGAGCGTTACAAAAAGGTATAAGCCTTGGTTCGAGAGCTGTCGGCGAGATTCCTAGTTCTAGCAACCCTAAGACGGCTAAACCTAATTGAGTCGCAGCTCGAAATAACAAAAACGGAAATATGCCTAAATTGCTCTAAGTGCTAAGTTTGCTCTGAAAAAGTTCTCCTCCCATTGCCTCTCGCCTAGGACTCCTTATATACTCGCTCGAAGGTCGGTTTACACTTTTACTCTTCTGTCCTTAAGCCGTCATAGCAAAAAATGGAGATATTCCATTTTTTCCGATCTTCGTAATTATCTTCAAAATTCTGTATTTATCCGCGGAAACTTGTCATTTACCTTTCCGTGCGAACCAAGCGTGAACCGTCCTATGGTTTACGGGCTTTTGGTTGAGAAAACGCGAGATGGGCCTCAAGTCGTGTCTTAGGTCCCTTTGGGCTGTCTTTCGACTCGAAACGTTTATCGCGACTTCTTTCGATAAAGAATGAACTTTCCGCGGTTTTTTCCGCAAAGTTTGATCGATGATTTAGAATGCCGGAAAACATGAGCTGAGTTCGCCACGGTCTTCAGGAGATAGTGTCGAAGGATAGACGAGAATGCATGGACTGGTGTCGCATCGATGTTTCGAAAGAGCTCTGTCACTACGTAGCGACTGAGCTTGGCTGAGCTCGGTCGCTATGTAGCGACCGAGCGAGACGGACGCTCGGTCGCTACGTAGCGACCGAGTTTTGGCTCGAGCTCGGTCGCTACGTAGCGACCGAGCGGGACGGACGCTCGGTCGCTACGTAGCGACCGAGCAGGGCGGACGATCGGTCGCTACGTAGCGACCGGGCTTTGGCTCGAGCACGGTCGCTACGTAGCGACCGGACAGTGTGCATGTGCAGTAGTTATGCAATGACCGAGCTTGGTTTGTCCGTGTTCCGATTGTCAAACTCAAACTTATCCGTAATTGGTTTGGGTATGTTTTCGATGGCTTATGTTTGATCTAAATGGAGTTCGAGATGAAACTTTATCTCGAAAAGCTATGTTGCGGAGAGTCGTACTTATATATTGCGGAGATTTGGACGTTAACTTCGTCGTGACCGTTTTCGACCCCAACAGTTAGCCCCCCAGCCCGTTAGAATCGTGGATTTCCAGCGAGATTCTAACACGCGGTATGGCGATTTTGGACGAGATTGGTGTATTTGGGCGAAGTTTGTTTCCGAAAATCTGCAAGTAAATAGTAATTCTCCATGCCTATAAGAAGGGAGGTAACTTCTCCATAATTTTTTCACTTGCTTGTTTTCATAAAGATTTCTCTTAAGAAAAAAATTATTTCTTTCTCTCTATCCTTTTCTTCTAGTTTCCAAAAGAGGATTATAAAATGTCGAGTAAGAAAAAGATTTCGAGGTAAGGGTCTTCGTCCGCAAGCGCTCACGAAGAGCTCCTTGTTCCGAAGATAGAATTTGGGCCTCACTCGGTAGATCCCGCCGAGAATGAGGCATGGTGGATTGCGCATTACGGTTCGATCACTCCTCCCAAAGAGAAGTCTTTCCCGGTCCTGACCCATCGTGCAGTCGAGGAAGGGGCTCCAAGGAGGAGTACCGACGAGTTTCTCGAGATCATGAGGTCCTTCTACCATATTCCAGACACAGTGGAATTCCGGGTTCCCCGTCGAGGGGAGCGTTCGTAGCCCCCGGAGGGTTACTTTACTTGCTACGAAGCGTTCGTAGTGCGTTGTCGCTTGTGGTTCCCGATTCCCAAAATCGTCGTCCGAGTGTTGGACCGTTTCGAGGTGGCGATAAGCCAGCTGAATCCCCTTGCCATTCAGCATCTCATTGGAATCCTGATCCTGAGCTATGAGCATGGTCTCTCCCTTTCCGTCGATCACTTCGAAGCACTTTTGAGGCTACAGCTTGGCAAGGATACGGACAAGTATAGGCTGGTCCCTCGGACCTTTATGTCGGTGGTTAAGAGGTTTATCTCCAACTTCAACTCGTGGAAGAAGTTTTTCTTCTTTGTTCGTATAGACGCTGTGTATGTCGAAGAGAGTTGTATTCCACTGTTCCAGAGGTTGCCAAACGACCGTCCCTTCATCAACCCGCTTGCTCTGTTCCCTGAAGATATCATCGAAGTGAGAGATCTTCTTAGGAATGGTCCGTTTTTCTGGACTTATTTTATGTCGAAGCGAGTTCGGAAGGCGTTGAGGTTTGTGCGTCCCGGTCCTGCAGAAACGGGGAACGACTCCGAGCCCGATGATCAGAGTCCCGACGCTGCCCCCACTGTTGCGACGGGGTGGAACTCTTCGAAGGGGAAGGATATCGACCTTGGTGACATAGAGTTTTTGATGGACGATTCTATGCTTCCGGGATGGGATCCAGACCTTGCTTACGGCGACGGAAGCGGTACTAGCGAGGTTCCTATTCCGGACTTCGATGATTTCTTCGCTGGTCTTCCCTCCGGCTTCGATGCTCCTCCGCTACGAATGAATCAGGGAGGCTGAAAGTCGTCGCGGAAGAGTCTCGCATTATCAACGGGGTTAGATTTTTTCGAAAATTTCGGCGATTGCCTAGGTGTTTCTTTTTCCGCTTGTAACGTGTTAATTGGTTTCGCAGGGCCTTAACTTGCATGGCTCGGCCATTGAGGCGAGCCATAGGAAAGCCATGGTCTATCGCTTGAAAGCGGATAAAGCGGAAAGAGATCTCGCTCGCGTGCAAGGCGAGATGTTGGAGCGAGATGCGCAACTTGCTCGTGATCATGCGAAGGCTATCCGCAAGGCGGAAAGGAAGGGCAAGAGGGAGATCGTCGAGGTGATGAAGACTCGTGCCTCTCAGTTCCAGGTTGAGTATGGGAACCTCAAGGATGCCTTTACCTCGGTGGGTGATTTCCGTGAGTGTCGTGGTTCAGTCGGAAGTCTTTGGAGGACGCGAGCCGACGACTACGTTTTCAAGAAGGAAATGAGTTTGATGAAGAGCGGCATGAATGAACATGCTCACGCTGAGGCGCTCATTCCCTCGATCGACAGGAGGATCCAAGGATTCTGGGATTCCATCCCGGTTTCCCTTGATACTGAGGAGGTCGCGGCCGAGTTTCCCGATGGTGGCGAGGAAGTGGATCGTCATGCGGATGCGTTCGGCGCTTCGTTGTCCGGGGACTTTTACTTTGGATCTTGAGAGGTGGAGTGATCATTGAAAGGGAGGTGTTTGTTTATCTGTTCTACGTTTGTGGCCGCATGTGGCCTTTATTTCGAGAGAATGTATGGGCCTGTTTTGGCCGTTTTATCATTTTACCAGGACTGGCCATTGGTATCTTTGAATCCCTACCGCTTTACGCGGTTTTTATATATATGATGGATATTTTATTTCGAATTGTTTTGAGTAAGTTTGAATTTAATATAAGTTGTCGTCTCATATTTAATTCTGTTGAGACGTTCAATCTGTCGGTTCGTTCGTGACTTTTCGTAAGAATTACTTATTCTTACGATTTTCGGGAACGTTGAGATGTAAACGGAGAGACATGATTTAGGATCTCGTATCTTTTAGATATCATGTCTTGAGATGTCTGAGACCAATGCGATGGGTTTAGGGCAAGACCTAGGTTTACTTTCGGTTACAGGTTTGTGCGGTGACCAGCCGGCTATCGTTTTTCCTGTTGCGATTTCTTCCAGATTCGTACCGATTTAAAGTCCGCGATAGGTTCTCAGCTTATACGACTTGTATGGTATGAATCGAGCATCTTCTTAGAGACAATTTTTAAGCTAACTGGAAGTGCTAAACCAAAATTTCGGATTTTTGTTATTGCGCGCTTTCGTCCTTGCGTTGGACGTTCGAAGATCAAAAGCGAGTTGCGTTTGTTTAAGACGGCTGAAGTGTTCGTCAGGGCCAATCGACGAACGGAGTTCAAGGTTTTGGTGGTCACGTTCGGACAATTTGTTCGTATTATCTCGAATTTTGACTTTGCGACGTCTCGCAGTTGTTTCGAGGAGTATACGTGTATCTTAAGTGTTAAAGGATGATCGTTTTGCGATTTTAGGCCGGATGAGGCCGCTGACAAGAGTCTTAACGTTTCTAGGCGTGTTCTGAAGTTTTTTTTTGTGTTGACTGAAGCGTAAATTGTAGTAAAAGTTTTTGGAATTTCTAAAAACTCGGTTACAATAATGCATCTTTTCCTATGTGGGAGTATACGAGTATACGCACCCACTCCCCCCCCCCCTTTTAGAGAGGGGGATAGCTGAACTCGTCTTTCGACGAGTTGCATACGTACCTCTTTCGAGGATCAAACCATCTCGTAGTTCTGTTTCATACCACGAGAGTTTTTTACTCGGCGGTTGTCGCCGTGCTGACCGCCTTGATCGTGACGATCGTGGTCGGATCAATGCTCCTTTCCGGATGTTCCGGTTGAGTTGTAGCATTGGCTTCGGACTCGTGTTGAGTTTCTACGTCCGAGGCGTTTGCATCGGCAGACGATGTTAAATCGTCTTTCCTTGGGGCGTTTTTGGCTGAAGGTTGATCTATCTTCGTGCGTTTGCGATTTGCTGTTGCAGAAGTCGCGATTTGCCTTAACTTGTGCTCTGCGAGGAAGCATAGCCGCGACGGTTTTTGACATCCCCAGATAGCCGCGACTCCGCTTGGGGTTAGAAATTTGAGACCCATGTGGTAGGTTGACGGAACTGCTTGCATGGCATTGAGCCATGGGGTTCCCATGATCACGTTGTAGATAGCGGGATGATCGACTACCGCGAACTCGACAATTTTCGTGATTTCTTTGGCCATGACTGGCAACTGGATTGATCCGAGAGTCATCGATACTTCGCCCAAAAAGCCCGTGAGTGGTTTCGGCGACGGGATTACTTCTCTGAGTTCAATGCTCATTCGATTGAGAGTGTAGCGGAAGATTACATTGACCGTGCTTCCCGTGTCGATGCGTACCCTCCCGACTTCCAGGTCTCGTATGACGAGATATATGTCAAGTGGATCGCAGTGAGGTTGATCTATGCCCCCAGATTCCTCCTTTGTGAAGGTGATCGAGCAATTTTGGCCATCTCGAGGAGGAGACCATGTAGGCCAGTTTGCGCTCGATTCTGCCTTCCGCTGGTAAGCCTTGATAGCCGAAACAGTATCGTTGCAGTATTGCGATCCTCCGATGATCATGTTGACTCTGCGACGATTGTTATCATTCTCCTTGTCGTCCGGCCTCCTGCGGCGTTTATCCCCGGGTTGGTTTTGTTGAGGGGATTTTTTAGCTGGCGGATTTCTGTCCGTCTTTGGGGGGCGATCGGAATCGAGGATGAGATCTTTGACGCTGGTTACTTCCGAGAGCTCTCCAGCGAGTAGCTTCGCGGCCAGCCTTGCTCCCAAGACTTTGTAGTTAGTCGTGGAGTGTCCTCGGAACTTGTGGAACTCGCAGAAGGTGTTTTCGTCATATCCTTGATTGCGGGTCCACATATTACCTGTGGTTCGGCCTTGGTCCGAATTGATCGCGTAATTGTGCGCTCCTTGGAGATCTTGCCCCTCGTGATGGACATACTTGTCGTTACGAGAGTTCTTCTTTTTTGCTTTCGGATCTACCTCTTTTGAGGACGGTCTTGCCGACTTATGTTTTTGCGATAAAACATTCGTTTCTTCCTCAATTATGATGTAGTCTGTTGCCTTGTGGAGGGCGTCCTGGATCGTCCGCGGTTTGTTGAGGGTTATCTATTTTCTGAATTTTGACTTGTACCAGAGCGTCTTTCTGAGCGCGTCGATGGCCACTTTGTCGCTAATCCCACTGACCCTGGACATCACCAGCTTGAATCGGCTGATGAACTCGCAGAGGGGTTTGTCTTCCCTCTGGGATAGACTCCAGAGATCGACATCGGAAGTTTATCTATCTATGAACATAGAGTATTGTTTGAGAAATTCTGACGCGAGCTCTGGGAAACTCCCGATAGAGTTTTGCTTAAGGCATGCGAACCATTCGAGGGCTGCTCCTTCCAGATTCTCGACGAACAGGCGGCAATAGCCGGCGTCTTTTTCGCCATCCTTTAGTCTCACTCTTTCCATCGTAATGTGGAAAGCCTGAAGGTGCGCCTTCGGATCGGTCGTTCCGTCATACTTTGGCACTTTGATTTTTCTCGGATCAGACACCCTCATATCTGAGATGCGAGTGGTGAAGGGGGTCTTCCGAGCCCCTTCCAGCAGCCTGTCGATCTCAGGGGCAGCGCTACTAGCGTGATGGATTTGAGACTTTACGGCTCTTACTTCTGCCGCAGTCTTGGTGATATAGTCGCGAAGATCGCGGATATCTGACACCTCGTAAGCAGATTTCCGAGCCTGTCGGCGTTTGCTGCGAGTGAGCACGGTTTGCTTTTCAGCTAGCTCTTCTTGCTCGTTCCAATAGAGGATTTCCTCCTCTTCCGTCATTGGTTTGTCGAACGGAGAGCTTTCCCGAGCAGATAGGCTTTTGGTCCTTCTTGGATGTCTGTCGACGTCCTCATCGGTATCGTTGGAGACATCGCTAGGATCCAGGTCAACGCGTTTGACTTTGTTATCCTCCGAATCCTTTGCAGGAGGCGGAGGACTTTCGGGGTTCCCCTTTTCGACGGGAGATTTTTCCCTAGGGTTTTGACCGGAAGGTCGTTCCCGCGCGACTCCAGGTCTATTGAGTGGGGTAGCGAAGTCGAGTCTTTTCCCGCAGACTTTAGTGGTTCCGCGGGGGCGGATTGCTCGAGTCCTTGCCGTTAAAGTTTCAACATGTTTGGTCAAGGTGCTCACGAGCCTGTCCTGTTCTTCCGACCTTTTTTCATAGGTGGAGAACATCTTTTTAAACTCCTCGAGCGCCGCGGCGTTGGCCGGTGCGTTGGCCGCGGATACGTCCGCTGCTAGAGTGTGGAGATCGGTGCCACTGCCTCCGTTAAGAGGAGTCTGCACGTTATCCGCGTTGTCAGTTGACATGTCTGATTGAGCGTGATGTGGCTTTTGCGGGTTAGATTGATCCGTACCCCCCCCTCCTTCTAGGGCCAAACTGTGGGAACCAAAATTCGCACTGTCGATTTCCGTCTAAATTAGGAAACTAGAAAAACCGTAATTTCCCTTTTAATACTATGACAGTGCTCGGGAACTACAACTATGTGTTGTTCCCAAATAAAACACAATATGGGCGGAAAATTCCATCCATAGGCAAGGTCTCTTACGACACCTTGATCACAATTCACATATATATATATATATATTTTTTTTTTATTTCAATCATTTATACAAATTTTAAAATGCACACAACACACAATGGGATAAGAAGCAAACCTGTGATTGGACCTTTCAGGGGTTTTGACGGTCTAGGCAACTATAAAGTGTAGGCTATACCCAAATAGCCTAACACTTGGATGTGGACTAACGGTAAGGAAAAGCGAACAAGTTCAACAAGTGGTATCCTAGGTATAGGTAACATAGATCGGGTAACTTCATGAGGAAGGGTAACCTAAAATCCTAACTCTTCACAAGAACCACCAAAGTGTGAATGATGTAAACGTTCCAGGATTTTCCACACTTTGACAATCACGACCATTCTGTCCTTGCTAGTCACAACCATAACGGCTCAAGGTTCTCAATCTTGATCTGATGAAATGTACAACCAAAATCATCCCCAACGATTTACTTAACTCACTGCTTGAAACTGACCT
This sequence comes from Brassica napus, assembly GCF_020379485.1. Lineage (NCBI taxonomy): Eukaryota > Viridiplantae > Streptophyta > Magnoliopsida > Brassicales > Brassicaceae > Brassica > Brassica napus. The sequence continues at coordinate 16,921,493 of NC_063434.1, forward strand.
TCGATCTTCACTGGTTGGAAATTAAACGGTATCCATGAATTGGTTAACTTCTTCAGAAATAATAGCTTCTTTAACATTCACGTCATACTCAAACATCTCCTCGAAGCTTTGAAACTCCATGGTCTTTTATCTACTCCAAAATTCTTGGTTAAGTTCCCAAAGATTTTCCGTATGATCTTTGGCTTATTCTCCAAACCATAATCGATGAATGAAATTCACTCGACCACATATCTCGATGCTGAAGTTGTTGTATAAGATTAACTCGACCTGAACCTCCTGCCGGAAACATCCCACTGTACCAACTCCGTAAACTAAATCTTCAATCGGTCCCAAATCTTGTGTAGAAAATTCTACTTCTTAAACTCTCGAGATCTGTCCAACTCGATCTCACCTCTCTGAAGTAATTCTTGACTCTCGACCCACAAATCATCGCGTTCATCTCCAAATAGCTTGCTACCAAATCCTTCATGTAATTCTCTGAACATTGGCCACGTCAATGTTTTGCTCTGGGTGTTTCATCCCAAATTTGCCTCAAGCCAAAGTATACCTCAAAAGGTTTAGTGTTTCTTCAGTATCTTATCGTCTCAACTTCTTCTTCTTTGAATCATAAGCTTCATGATATTCCGTTGCAAACAGAATGCTTTTGGTGCTTCCATCATCTTGTAATACAGTCAAACCATCTCTTCCTCCAACGCTAAGCTTGAAACAAATGCTTAAGAAATCATGCTTGTATGGCTCTGGTGCTTGTACGTCTTAGCATGAGCTGGTTAGACTTGAGAAGCCGGAAGACTAAGTGCATCTAAGTGATCATGTGTAGTCGAATCGCTCTGACCCGGATCACAAATAACACCCACCTTGACATCGATAACACACGAGTCCGGAGATGTATTCGATGTATCAACTCTATCCCATATATCTCTCTAAAGAACTGGCATCCCCCACTAGAACTCAAAAGAACGGCAGGAAGGCATGAGGTTACTGATTCCTAACAGGACGGTAGTGAACTCCACCATGAGGGTAGCAAACTACAGCCTGATGATAGTAACATCGGTAAGTACGGTCCACCCGTCCAAGCTTGTATCGGTGCTTCTGCTATGAAAAATCACTGTGAGGTAACTACCCATGACTATCTATCCTAAAATGAAGGAACCAGCCAGCATATCCTACTTATCCTTGCGACTCATTTTGACTCGAAAAACATTTGAAGCAAGTCCCATTCTAGCATCGTATAACCATGCTCTGATACCACCTTTATGACACCCCCGATCGTAGATAACCGTAAATAACACGGTCAATGTTCCTCGATGGTCGATCCGAGGATCTCAGAATACTTCAGATCACCTTAGACCAACAACCAAAGAACACCAACGCTCGTATTGAATATCACTCCAGGCTTTTCAACCCGAAAAAGCAATATCCGATAGTTAGTTCATCTGGACAAGGACTAATATCATATGGAACCCGTACTTTGAAAACATTCTTTGTATATCATTCAAAAGCATCTTACAAAATTTGTTATAAATTAACCTCGAGGTTTTCAGTCAATAAATCTTATAAATAAGAAATATCAAAACGCCTTTGCAAGGATAATAAAACTACCGCTGGCTAATGATGTTCCTTCCCGTCCTAGAGTAAGGTCTCCCGCCTATTGGTTACCTGCATCACAAATGAGTCATGAGTAACTAGTTTACTCAGTGCGCCAAGTCCCGCACCCCAACATATATTAATAATATCTCAAGCAATCAACTCCATTTGTATGCAGTGGAATTGTATTCCATAACTAATAAAATACATATGTAAGGCCTATCATTACATCGATGTGAATCTTATCTTAAACATCATCTCCACGACACACCCCATTCACTCATACTATAATATATATATAGACTAAACCCGAAAAACCACCAAGGCTAACCGAGCCTAGCGGAAAAATAAATATAACCATCATCTCCATTTGATATACCAAGATCAAACATCTAATGCTGCATGCAGTTACACGGCCTCCAGGGTGCAACCCCATCATCGTGTCTTCGTGACCTTGTTCCATATCGCAGGAACAATTTACGGTAATGCGGGAACTTCCGGGAGAGTGAGTATACAATAAGACTTCACATGATTTATACTCATATATTTAATATTATAATATATTAGTACTTGAGAACAAGTACTAAGGTTCGGAATAAACCTCTACGATCATTCATAAATATTTATTAAGTGTTTACACTAAGTAAACACCCTACCAATTAAATATTGATCAAGAGACAAAGCCTATCAATCATCTACAATCAGTAAGTTCAATCAAGAAATATTTATTCACTACTCATCACTCATCTATCTAGACTCACCTTTGATTCCATGAAATTGGCTAGGGAAGACTAGACTCGAGCTCAACTAATAGCACTCCATTTCACTCCTGACAAGATCAGTCAGGTCGATTCCAACAGAAACTCTACTCAGCTTAGTTCAAAGCAGTTCAGTTCGGTTCAAACATAAATCGTTTCAGCTAAGTTTTCTTGATGCTAGGGGACCATAAACTGAACTAATATAAATCCACACAAGGGATTAAGATATTAATCCAGAGAGGAAGAACAACAACTCAGCTAGCTGGTTACAATCTAAACTGATTTGGATCAAAGGCAAAACAGTTTACCGGTTCAAATCAAACACTGTCTGAACTCAACTGATACTCCACTTTAAGATGAAGCCATGCCAAACCTGATCAGTACCACATCATGAAAAGGTCGGACTCAATCAGAACAAAGCTGAATCGCAATCAATCCAACAGAAATGCTCACATAAAACGATCCACACAACAACTTACATCTTTACCGATCAAAATCAAAGGCTGAAGAACATGGGCGATTCTCAACTTCAGGACACCAAATCTCCAACTCTTTACCATACAAATACTCACTGATCAAAGTCACGAGATGGTGAGGAAGGTTCGTCCTTGCTCAATTCTCTTCTCTGAATTTTTTCTGAATTTTTCAACAGATTTTTCTCTCAGATTTTTCTCTCTTATTTCTCTCTTTCTCTCTGAATTTTTCTCTGGTTTTTCTTGCAGTAACAGGACGTCCAGAGGAGAGAAGAGGGTATTTTATATCATAAAGAGTTGCTTTAGATGAGGGTTTGCTCCCACAAAAGACAAAGCTGAGGTTAGACAGCTGGTGACATGCTTCAGCACACCAAGCAGCACAAGTAGCTGAACATTTCCCTTCCATGAAGAAAGATACAAGCAGCTGAAGCAAACAGTTTGTGACCAGCATGTGACTTCTAATGAGCAAGCAGGTAAACAAGTAGGTGCATGTCATGTGACCTAATTACTGAGGAAGAAAGTAGGCTAGAAGGTGCAAGGCATGTGATTGTTCAGAAATAATTTTAAGAGTTTTGTCGATATTTTTCGGGCTGTTTCGACTAAATATTTTTCATCCTTTGAATCTCATCCTGCTCTGAATAAGCTCGTCCAGCATGAATAAAAATCGACAATAATAACTAACAATCGACCATAACCATTAAGAGATGGTCTTTCGACCAAAAGACTGCCCCGTCGAAAGATTAATTCACCGTGTCGATTTTTATTTAAATTCTGATCGACCAATCTTCAAACTGATCTTAAAGAATTTTCTCGACCAAAATTCTAGCTGCTCGTGAGGGTTATTACAATGTCTGTTTCTTCTTTTCTCACATCTCTGGCCAGATTCTTGCCCTTGCCCATCATTCGGTCTCTGATCATACTTCTCTTCCAGCAACTTTACCATAGCTTCCATCACTTGCACTACAAGAAAAAAGGCTTTTCTTAGCGGACGGAAAACGCTATCTAACGATACGATAGCGGTTTATGAAACGCTGTATCATCGCCCGTCATAGTAGGTCAAACACATTAGATAGCGGTATTTTGCATTGCTATCTTATTGTTACATATTATAGCATTTTTCTGTATGCAATTAAATATTTTTTAATAGCATATCTTTAACGTTATTATTTACATTAAATTATTTATTTTAGAATTAATTATTTTAGAATTAATTATTTAAAATTTATTCATTTAAAATTTATTTATTTAAAATTTATTTATTAAAAATTTATTTATTTGTAGGTTTAATAATTAAAAACATAATAAATTATTTTTTATTAAACATTATAAATTACATTTGATAGAAGATAAGAATCGGTTTACACTTAACACTAAACCAAATGTTTTAAAAATTAAATCTAATCTAACCTAATTTTAATTAAACCTAATCAAAACCTAATCTTCTTGAGCCAGCCTCCTCACGAACTTCTCCGTTCCTCGCCGCAAGCCCCATGACCACAACCTCTTCTCACGGCCACCAACTTCACCGTCGCCTCCTCGCTGCAAACCCCATGACCACCACTCTGCTCCGACCACCCACTTCTCCGTCGCCTCCTCGCCGCAAGCCCCATGACCACCATCTCTCTTCACGACCACCAGCTTCTCCATCGCCTCCTAGCCGCAAACCCAATGACTACCACATCAGCTAACAATCACCATATCTTCCTCACTTTTAACGAGAACAGAAAACCAGATTTAAAAGAGAAATAGAGAGAGAGAGAGAGAGAGAGAGAGAGAGAGAGAGAGAGAGGTGACCAGTGGTGGTGAGAGAGACGGTGGCGAAAGGGGGAGATGGCGGTGGTCAAGCATCTTCAGATCCGCGGTCGCTGGGTTCTGGGTTCGACTCCACCTTCAGACTCGTGTGTGTGTGAGGAGAGTGTTACAGAGAAAGGAGATGTGTGTTACATGAATCGTGTGTGTGTGTGTTTGAGATAGTGAGGGAGATGAAGGGAATGATACAGAGAGGAAGAGATCGATAAACTCTAGAAGAAAGAAAATGAAAAGATGAATTCTTGGCCATTGGATTACAAATAATCAATGGTCAGAAATATTAATCCAAATTTTGAAGAATGGACCAATAAGAACGAAGGAGGAAGATCACAAAAGAGTGATTTTTAGCCTTTGGATCAAAACTAATCAAAGGCCCAAAATTAAACTAATAAGAATTATCTGTTCATTTATCTATAATCATCTTTTTGTGTTGTTTTTATTTAATGGTTTTATTTTTATTTTTGAATTGTATAATGTAAATTTGAAATATTATACATAGGCTGAGATATATATTATAAAAATTATATTTTATTTAAAGTTTGAGGTTTAATGTTCTTATGATATATGTTAAAGTATGTGGTTTAGGGATTGGATTATATTGTTAGAGTTTGATTGAAGATTTAAGGCTTGTGTTTTGAAAGTTATATATTAATATTAAAAAGAGTAAATTTCGAGTTTATGTTTAAGATCTAAAGTTATAGTATGAGAATATTAGAGTTTTAAGTTGTGTTTTATAGTCTAGGGATTAAAAATTTGTTTAGGGTTTGGGGATTCAAAAAGCTAAATATAGCATTTCATTATATTCTGCTATTAAAAATAGGCTATCATAGCGTTCCGAATATACCATTCTATCATAGCGTTTCCAAATATACAAACGCTATCTAAAATTAAGGAGTATATCAACCATAGCGGAAAGACAAAAAACGCTATACTGTAGTGCTATGAAAACGATTTTTTCTTGTAGTGTTGTTTGGTGATTCTTCTTGTAACAACTTATTCCTTCTCACAAAGGTTTCATCATCCTCCTGAGATCCCATTGCTTCCTGATACACGAAAAGCTTGAACCAGTAAGTAGTTCAAAAGAAATCAGAACTCAAGATTCAAATAAGGAAACAAAGAAATCAAACAAAGCGGCAAATCGAGATACTTGAACAACACATGACGATTTGAATTCTATCACTTTTTTTTTCGAAATTGAAACAAAACAATTTAGATTTAACAGAAGATGATTCGAGATTCAACAGATGATGATTTGAGATTCAATAGTTACGGATCTATGCTAACAACAACAGATCGAAGCACACAATCACAATAATCTTTCAGATTTAAGTAAGCCGTAACGTGATCAACAAGAATGTGAAAGGTTTTGTTTAAAACATGATCGAAATTCTCAGATCTAACAATCCTGATAATGAAAACAAACAGATCAAATGAGAAACAACACACAAGAACCGAATGATCAAAGATATGAAAGTAGTTCTTATGAACAAACAATACAGAAATCGAAACTCCCCTTCCAGAGTGCTCTAATACTACTTAATGAGATCCAAGGACTCTTCTCTGGATGGTTTTGGATAGATCCTTGCATAAACGAATCAATGACTCAAGTTTATCAAGGCTGTGGATCGAATGGCGAGATAAGAGGCTGTGGAGAGGCTTCTTGATACTCCTAGGCTTAGATCGGATATGACACACCTTTCTAAAGCCCTTGGGCGTTGGATATTACACACCAACAGACTGGATATTACACACCAGACACTCTCTTAACTCGTGAAAGCAAGGGAGAAGAAAACACAAAGGTTTTAAGTGAAAGAAACTTGATAGCTGCTAGGGTTGCCGTCACACACATATATATAGTGAAAGGCTTGGAACAGGCTCCAAGAATTTCAAAAATAAAGAAACAAGCTCCTTTAATTAATGTAGAAACAAAGACATAACTTAGATATAGTTTTCGAAAATAAAAGACATAAGTACTTAGAAATAAAAGATAACACAGGGTTCTTCATGTGGTTTTGTCCAATAGTATCAACTAGGTGATGTGATCGCAAGACTATGGCCTCGTTAAAAACCTATCATTGCAAAACCCAATGGGACAAAAAAAATGATAGGAAAAGAGCACACATAGCTTGCTAGCCTAGATGATACTCAGCTTGATGGTAAGATGGCTTGAATGGTAATAAGTGTATCTTGAAGTATCAAGCTTCCTCCAAGACATTCTTCTTGCTCCAAAGACTTCCTGATTAGTCCTCCAATAGCTTCTTTGAGTTTCCTGGCTCTGGCTCGAGTTATGGGACCTTTGGAAATGGTTAAGACATCATCTTCTTCAGCTTGTTCCTTTCTAAGCTCTCCATCTCTATCTCCATCAACTGGCTGGTCCATGATCACATCACAGTTACCAGCCGAATCTCCCTATCTTCTTCAAACCGCGCGTGAATCACACGACGAAGCTCCAGCCTTATCATCTCCGGGGAGATAGCCGAAATTCACTATCAAATATCGACTGAACACGATGGGACCGGTCCTTACCTAGGTTCAGAATGAGTTCCGACTTGAGTGGAACCTAGGCTAACAAGATCCTCGGAACAGGGTCCTGCCTAAAGGGAGCCTGCTGAGAATGAGCAACCCCGGTTGACTTGAGTGCACAGGTTATTCCCCGACTTCGATGACAAAGTCGAGAAATAAGGGGCAAACTGTTGGGGAAAAATATCCCAGTATTATTTCCCCCAGCCTCCAGGCAGGACTCGGATCCCCGGATCCCTGGTAAATGGGTTCCCTGGGTCCCCACCAGAGGGAACCCTGGGCTCGATCCATGGACCCTACTCCCTTCCAAGAAATGGAAAACTTCCGACAAGGAGAAACCTTCTATATTTCTGAATATGGAAGAGTTTAACCTAATGAAACCGACTTCTAGACGACTATATAAGAGCGACAACAGCCCTCAAGCAAGGGATGGACTTCTCCAAGGTTTAGAGACTAGGGTTAGACGGCTAGAATTAGGTTCTTATAAAACATCTTGTAACGATACCTTCTTCTTGGCTAATCATCTAATAATACGTCTCTTCAAGCCTATTATATTATTATTCTCTTTAAACATACTAAAATCCTTACTAAGTAACCACAAACACTCGAGGTTTACCAGCTTATCCATCGTTCCGTGGTACTCTAAAAGAGCCTACACAAAAATCCCCTAACAACTGTGGTTTCCGTGCAGACTATCTCCCAGCTGTTTTATTTTGGAGAGCAGCTGTCCATTGAGGGCTCGTTGGTTAGCCGAGAAGAGCTGGATGATTTGAAGCGTCAAGTTTCAGAGGAGACGGCTCAGCGCATAGCCCGTGATATGGAGATCCATGATCTCATGGACAAGCTAAAGGATGCGGAGAGGGCAGCCGAAGTATCTTCGGCGGATGCATTGAGTATTGCCAAGAAGAACCAGGAGCTGGAAGAGGCCATGGAAACTCTGAGACTCGAGATGGTGATGTCCGTAAATGGGGCAAGGGTCACCGCTCAGTGGGAGTTGATGAGACAGTGGCTACAGAAGAAGAGTAACCAATGGGACCTGAACAAGGCTTCGGAACAATAGAAAACAGTAGCTCTGGAGGAAACTCAGAACAAAGGTGCTCCGGTTCCTACATTTGAGGACGAGGCTGCTGTTCCCTATGTGCCTGGGACGGACATAGATTTGAGGCCTGGGGGATCTTCCTCTTGTATTCGTGTTCTTCCTTTTTTGTTGTAATAACGGCCTTTCTCAGCCTGCTCTACTTTTATTTTGTTGGACAGAACCATGGCCATGTAGTGGCTTTATTTTATTCAGATTTGCACCTTTTGACTGCTTGTTTGTCCTTCATCTTTGTGATCTTTAGCTTCGTAGGTGATACTCGTATTGCTTCTATTTCTAAAGAATGCAGGTTGTAGGATGACCTCACGGTCTTGAGACTTGACTCATGAATCGTAGTCGACGGGCTGTCAATGTAAGCGTTTGATTGCTCGAGGGTCTCTTACAGGACCTGGGTAGTATGGGCTCTAGATGTCACGATCGTCGGAGGACCTATGGACCCTGGGTGCGTAGATTCTTTGGAACCTCCAGACCCTGTAATGATTAGGTGACTGTGGGAACCGAAATTCGCACTGTCGATTTCCCTTTAAATTAGGAACGTAGGAGAACCCTAATTTCATAGAGGTCCCAGATATCTGCTAATACCACGCGCCAAGCAATCAGAACACGAGACAACAACGACAAAATATAAGAAATCGTAAAAAGAGAGCAAAGAGAAGTCTTATTCTGAATTTGCGTATTTGTGTTTACAACAAGGTATAAGCCTGGGCTCGAGAGCTGTCGGTGAGATTCCTAGTTCTAGCAACCCTAAGACGGCTAAACCTAATTGAGTCATAGCTCGAAATAACCAAAAACGGAAAGTTGCCTAATTGCTCTAAGTGCTAAGTTTGCTGTGAAAAAGTTCTCTCTGATGCCTCTCACCTATGACTCCTTATATACTCCCTCTTAGGTAGGTTTATACTTTTTCCTTCTGCCCTTAAGCCGTCATAGCCTAAAAATGGAGATATTCCATTTTTCCCGATTTTCGTAATTATCTTCAAAATTTCATATTTATCCGCGGAAACTTGACATTTATCTTTCCTTGCGAACCAAGCTTAAACCGTATTATGGTTTACGGGCTGTTGGTTAAGAAATCGTAAAGTGGGCTTTGAGTCATGTCTTAGGTCCCTTTGGGCCGTGTTTTGACTCAAAGCGTTTACTACGGCTTCTTTCGGTAAGAAATGACTTTCCGCGGATAAATTACAGTAAAGTTCGATTGATGATTTCAAATGTCGAGAAACATGAAATGAGTGTGTTACGGTCTTCGGGAGATAGCATCAAAGAGTAGACGAGAACACATGGATCCGTGTCGTATCCGATGTTTCGAGCTCGGCGCTACGGCTTGGCTCGAGCTTGGTTGTTACGTAGCGACCGAGTGGGACGTGCTCTCGGTCGCTACGTAGCGACCGATCTTGGCTCGAGCTCGGTCGCTACGTTGCAACCGGGCAGTGTGCATGTTCGGTCGTTGCGTAGTGACTGAGCTTGGCTCGTCCGTGTTCCGATCGTCACACTCTAACCTATCCGTGGCTGGTTTAGATACGTTTTCATTACCTTGGGACAGCTTGTGTTGAATCCAACCGAGACTTGAACAAGGTTTTATCTAGACATTCTTTTTACCAAGCGTAACTGTCGCGGAAAGACATTCACACTTGTTTTTGCGGAGGTTTGGATATTAACTTCGTCGTAACCATTTTCGACCCCAACAGTTAGCCTCCAGCCCGTTAGAATCGTGGATTCCCGATGAGATTCTAGCGTGCGGTATGGTGAGTTTGAACGAGATTGGCGTATTTGGGCAAGTAAATAGTAATTTCTCAATCCTATAAGAAGGGAGGTAACTTCTTCATAATTTTTTCACTTGCTTGTTTTCATAAGAAGCTTTCTTGAAAGAATTTCTCTGTTCTCTCCATCTTTTTCTTCTTGTCTCCATTTGAAAATTACAAAATATCGAGTAGGAAAAAGACTTCGAAGAAAGGCGGCTCCGATTTCAAACTGGCCAGAGACTTAGAGCAGCTACGAGAGGCGGAAAGGGAAGGCTTGAAAACAGAGGCTCTAGACCTCTTCTTAGAAGACAAAGGAGCCATAATAGGAGCTGCTTGGCACTGACCACTTCAGGTAAACTGAATATTACTGCCTCCAGCAGGAACTACCCGATGAATCGCAGCCTTCCTCGCAGCCATCACCTCGAGAGCTTTCTTATAGTCCTCCAACGCCTCCGCATCCCTAGGGTCCGATATCATGCCTGAGGGACAAGAATCATTCAACAAACAACGAGAAGGAAACAGGGAAGTTACAGATATGATGATTACCCCTGATACTACACTGATCTAATGCCTCTTCACTCACAAGAAACGAAATCTCACAGTGATCAACAGGAAGCCCCAGCAACTGCTCAATTACGTGCCTCCCTGAAGAGACATCCGCGCGAGAAATATCTATGGAAGGAAAAATGAAGAACATTAATATCATAAAAGTCGACGAGAATTGCGATACTCTGCGCGACTCACCAGCCGTGCGCCAAGTTGAAGAAAATCCTGGAAAAGGCATAAAAGCTAACTTCGATACCCAGTTCCTTTCAAAAATCAGATGATGCTTTTTCTCCGAGAGATATTCACCGCTCTCGAAAACTTCGGCAATCAAAGAAGGAACTTGATCCCTGAAACCTGATTCAAAAAAGCCTTCATAGACCGGGACTTCACCTGCCCTGAAATCCGAAACCGTGTCGAAAGGACTGGGAATTCGGATAACAAGATTCTTCGAGAGATGGAACTTCTGTCTCCAAAACGAAACCTCCTCTACTCCTATCTCCGATACGGGACCCACCGGCGAAGATCCACCTCCTTACGGAAGCGGCGACGTCTCCCCCATGGCTGTGTTCTTGATCTCTTATATTTCGGCGGACAGGCCCAGAGAAGATCCCGAGGAGTTCATCCTTTCGCAAACTTCGTCTCCAATCTTGCGTCGAGAGCAAACCCTGATGCCAATCGATGATGAGCCGGAGGAAAAATCAGGCTCGCTTTTCATCTTAAGAGATCCAGAGTAAAGAGACAAGAGAATGGAGAGCTGTCAAAGAGACTAAAAATGACACGGTCGATGTTCCTCGATGGTCGATCCGAGGATCTCAGAATACTTCTGATCACCTTAGACCAACAACCAAAGAACACCAACGCTCGTATTGAATATCACTCCAGGCTTTTCAACCCGAAAAAGCAATATCCGATAGTTAGTTCGTCCGGAAAAGGACTAATATCATATGGAACCCGTACTTTGAAAACATTCTTTATATATCATTCAAAAGCATCTTACAAAATTTGTTATAAATTAACCTCGAGGTTTTCGGTCAATAAATCTTATAAATAAGAAATATCAAAACGCCTTTGCAAGGATAATAAAACTACCGCTGGCTAATGATGTTCCTTCCCGTCCTAGAGTAAGGTCTCCCGCATATTGGTTCCATGCATCACAAATGAGTCATGAGTAACTAGTTTACTCAGTGAGCCTAGTCCTGCATCCCAACATATATTAATAATATCTCAAGCAATCAACTCCATTTGTATGCAGTGGAATTGTATTTCATAACTAATAAAATACATATATAAGGCCTATCATTCCATCGATGTGAATCTTATCTTAAACATCATCTCCACGACACCCGCCATTCACTCATACTTATAATATATATATAGACTAAACCCGGAGAACCGCCAAGGCTAACCGAGCCTAGCGGGGAAATAAATATAACCATCATCTCCACTAGATATACCAAGATCGAACATCTAATGCTGCATGCAGTTACACGGCCTCCAGGGTGCGACCCCATCATCGTGTCTTCGTGACCTTGTTCCATATCGCAGGAACAATTCACGGTAATGCGGGAACTTTCGGGAGAGTGAGTATACAATAAGATGATAAGATCATGTGGGCCTCGTATGGGCCAATATTAGTCTTCAGAGTGAAGCCCAACAAAGAACAAACTGTCTCTTACGTTTTAGTATTTAAGTTATGTTTTTCCTCGTAAACAAACTATCGAATACGATCATCAATCAAACAACGGGTTCAATCCCTAATTTCTACCTCTATCTCTTCTCTTCTCCCTTTGCTCTTCGTCATTTCTCCCTCCCTTTCTGTTCTACAGATTCGATCCTTCCAGGATCTTATCATTGGTATCAGAGCCTGATCATGCCTCCTAAGCAAGATCAGCAAGCTGAGAAGGTCTCAGCGATGGAGGGTCAGATCGCGAGTCTTTTGGGTGCGATTGACGGGTTACGAAGCGTGGCGGAGAGACATGACCGTCAGTTCGTAGCGATGGAGAAAAATGCAGACGAACGTCACCAGCAAGTCATGGAGATGTTCAAACAGCTACCGGCGAGGGTAGCCAGTCCGGAGAAAGTTGAATCGAAGGAGAGTCACCGTGAGACCGAGGGATCTGTTCCTAAGGCTCAAGGGTTACTGATCCGGCCAGAGAAGGGCCTTTTGCAGGTACCGGAGGAGGCGATACCCCTTAGATCGACGGATTTCAACACACCGTCATATCAAGCGGGATCATCAGGGTTTTCAGCTCATCAGAAGCTGGATTCCCCTCCGAAGAAGCTAGAGCTACCGAACTTTGAAGGGAAGAACCCAGATGACTGGATCTTCCGAATGGAGAAATGTTTCTCTGTTAATCAAACCGATGAAGGAGACAAGTTGTCGCTAGCTATGTCAAGCATGACGGGTTGTGCAGTCACTTGGCTGAGGATGATACAGAACCGAGAAGAGCCGTTGGACTGGAGGGATTTAAAGGCAAAGCTGAGGCGACGTTTTAAACCATCGGGAGGAGCTACTATACTCAGTCAGATGTTGCGGTTGAGACAAACAGGAACTGTATCAGAATACCGTGAGATGTTTGAAGAGTTATCAGCTGAAGTGCCTCATGTGCCAAACGATGTGTTAGAAGAAATATTCTTGCACGGGATGAAGCGCACATTGCGAGAGCAAGTGGTGAGATTGAGACCTGTAGGTATGGATGAGATCGTAGACATGGCAAAGATCATAATTGATCACAACAAATATCTTATCCTCTTATCTCTTTCTTCTATACTTCTCCCCTTTCTTGTTACGATTAGATAACCCCAAATCTAGGGTTTATCATTGGTATCAGAGCAAGGTTGTTTTGGCATACATTGGGTTTGTGTGGGCAAGGTTGTTTAAGCAAGGAGGGTCGTGTAAGCTTTGTGTATTCTAACAGTGGGGTGAGTGAGGTTCTCTTGAACCAGCAAAGGGACACACCGACCAGTGAAAAGCTCCAAGGCATGGAAGAGATGATGGAGTTCTATTCCTATGACTGGTTTCAATCACCAAGGCCACCGGAGCAGCAACGCATTGGGTTTCAGTCTGTTTCGACTTACAATGCTGGCGATGGAAGTTCAGATCACGAGACCGTTTTCACAACTGAATTGGCTTTATCGTTGGATCAACTTGAGGACAAGTTGGTTCTTCATCTGGGGAGAATTGATAAGATCATGTGGGCCTCGTATGGGCCAATATTAGTCTTCAGAGTGAAGCCCAGCAAAGAACAAACTGGCTCTTACGTTTTAGTATTTAAGTTATGTTTTTCCTTGTAAACAAACTATCGAATACGATCATCAATCAAACAACGGGTTCAATCCCTAATTTCTACCTCTATCTCTTCTCTTCTCCCTTTGCTCTACGTCATTTCTCCCTCCCATTCTGTTCTACAGATTCGATCCTTCCAGGATCTTATCATAAGACTTCACATGAATTATACTCATATATTTAATAATATAATACATTAGTACTTGAGAACAAGTACTAAGGTTCGGAATAAACCTCTATGATCATTCATAAATATTTATTAAGTATTTACACTAAGGAAACATCCCACCAATTAAATACTGATCAAGAGACAAAGCCTATCAATCATCTACAATCAGTAACTTTAATCAAGAAATATTTATTCACTACTCATCACTCATCTATCTAGACTCACCTTTGATTCCATGAGATTGGCTAGGGAAGACTAGACTCGAGCTCAACTAATAGCACTCCATTTCACTCCTGATTCAGAATGTGTGGATACAAGATCAGTCAGGTCGATTCCAACAGAAACTCTACTCAGCTTAGTTCAAAGCAGTTCAGTTCGGTTCAAACATAAATCTTTTCAGCTAAGTTGTCTAGATGCTAGGGGACCATGAACTGAACTAATATAAATCCACACAAGGTATTACGAAATTAATCAAGAGAGGAAGAACAACAACTCAGCCAGCTGGTTACAATCTAAACTGATATGGATCAAAGGCAAAACAGTTTACCGGTTCAAATCAAACACTGTCTGAACTCAACTGATGCTCCACTTTAAGATGAAGCCACGCCAAACCTGATCAGTACCACATCAAGAAAAGGTCGGACTCAATCAGCTGAATCGCAGTCAATCCAACAGAAATGCTCACATAAAACCGATCCACACAGCAACTTACATCTTTACAGATTAAAATCAAAAGCTGAAGAACAAGGGTGATTCTCAACTTCAGGACACCAAATCTCCAACTCTTTACCACACAAATACTCACTGATCAAAGTCACAAGATAGTGAGGAAGGTTCGTCCTTGCTCAATTCTCTTCTCTGAATTTTTTCTGAATTTTTCAACAGATTTTTCTCTCAGATTTTTCTCTCTTATTTCTCTCTTTCTCTCTGAATTTTTCTCTGGTTTTTCTTGCAGTAACAGGACGTCCAGAGGAGAGAAGAGGGTATTTTATATCATAAAGAGTTGCTTCAGATGAGGGTTTGCTCCCACAAAAGACAAAGCTGAGGTTAGACAGCTGGTGACATGCTTCAGCACACCAAGCAGCACAAGTAGTGTGGGAACCAAAATTCGCACTGTCGATTTCCGTTTAAATAAGGAAACTAGGAAAACCCTAATTTCCCAGAGGTCCCGGATCTCTGCGAGAGCCAACGACAAGTGATCGAATATATGCGGAAATCATGAAAAGATAACAAACGAGTTTAGAGAAAACAGTAGATCTTATTTCGAGTCCGCGTAAGAGCGTTGCGATCATTACAAGAGAATACAAAGGCTTTGGCCGCAGGGGCCGTCAGCGAGTTACCTAGTTCTAGCAACATAAAACCCTAATCCTAGTTGAGTCGCAGCTCGATAACAAAGGACGAAAAAGATATCTAAAAGGCTTAGATTGATTTCGGACTGAACCTTGTTAAAGGCTGCCTACGTACCCCTTTCGAGGATCAAGCCGAACGTAGTTCAATTGATAGAGCTGGAAAAGAGATCGAACTGCCTGGGCGAGTTCGTCTAGTAATTGAGTGCCAGTCATAGAAACCGAACTTGTCGAGAATAAGCCTAAAGTTTCTAAGTGCAGAGAATTCCGAATCTAAAAAGTTCTCCCTCTTGCTCCTCGCCTAGGACTCCTTATATACTAGCTCCAAGGTCGGTTTACGCTTTTACTCTTCTGCCCTTAAGCCGTCATAGCATAAAAATGGAGATATTCCATTTTTCCCGATCTTCACAATTATCTTCAAAACTTCCGTATTTATCCGCGGAAACTTGACATTTATCCTTCCTTGTGGACCAAGCGTAAACCAGGCTGTGGTTTACGGGCTTTTGATTAGGAAAATCGTAGGATGGGCCTCGAGTCGTGTTTTAGGTCCCTTTGGGCCGTCTTCCGACTCGACACGTTTACTACGAGTTTTCCGCGGTTTCTAATCCGCGAAGTTTGATCGATGAATTAGAATGGCGGGAAACATGGACTGAGCTTGCTACGGTCTTCGGGAGATAGCATTCGAAGGTTTTGACGAGAATGCAAGAACTGGTGTCGTATTGACGTTCGGAAAGGTTCAATCGCTACACAGCGACCGAACTTTGGCTCGAGCCCGGTCGCTTCGTAGCGACCGAGCGGGACGATCGCTCGGTCGCTACGTAGCGACCGAGCTTTGGCTCGAGCTCGGTCGCTACGTAGCGACCGAGCGGGACGATCGCTCGGTCGCTACGTAGCGACCGAGCTTGGCTGAGCTCGGTCGCTACGTAGCGACCGAGCTTTGGCTCGAGCTCGGTCGCTACGTAGCGACCGAGCGGGACGATCGCTCGGTCGCTACGTAGCGACCGAGCGGGACGATCGCTCGGTCGCTACGTAGCGACCGAGCGAGATGGATGATCGGTCGCTACGTAGCGACCGAGCTTGGCTCGAGCTCGGTCGCTACGTAGCGACCGAGCTTGGCTCGAGCTCGGTCGCTACGTAGCGACCGAGCTGTGTGCATGCTTGGTTGCCGCGTATCGATCGAGCTTGGCTTGTCCGCGGTCTGATTTCCATACTCGAGCTTGTCCGCGGCCGATTTGGATACATGTCCGTTGCCTTCGGACAATCGGTATTTAGTGGTTCGATTGAGATTTGGACGATATTTTACTGCAAGGCTCTTCGTAAAGATATCTTTACGAAGATTACTTTTCGTAAAAACGGTTATGCTGATTTTTACGGACTTTCAGACATTGATTCCGTCGTGACCGATTTTGACCCCAACAGTTAGCCCCCCAGCTCGTTAGAATCATGAGCTTCTAGCGTGAGGTTCTAGCGAGTGGCTTGGCAAGTTAGGCAAGGTAGGTGAGTTAGGCGGAATTAATGGTTGAAAAGGTCTGTGGTAAGTGATCTTCTCGCTCTCCTAAAAGTAGAAAACGCGATAAGATTGGGGCTGCGCCTTATGACGGCTGCCTACGTACCCTTGTTGAAGGGATCAAGCCTTTCGTAGTTCATCTTGGAGTTAAGGTTCTTATGACTAGTTTTCCAGTAGGACCTTTATGGTCTAGTTTTTATGTAGCGGTTATAAGGCGTGTTGCTGCCGATGGCATTTTGTATGGGTGTAGAGGGAAGACTACGAGTTGTCGTCTCGTAATCTAACTCTGTGTGAATTGCCATATCCATAATCTGTTTCGAGAGTTTTCCGCAGTGTGTAAACTTGCGGGATTTTCTGAAGACGTTCGAATATTGGCAAAGAGACAAATTTTGGGATCTCGTATCAGGGTGTTTGATACTATGCCTAGAGATGTTAGAGACCAGTGCGCTGGGTTTAGGGCAAGACCTAGGTTTACTCCTGGTTTTAGAGGGTGCGATGACTAATTCGACTTACGTATCCCGTTTCAGTTTCATCCTGATTCCATACCGATTTAAAGTCCGCGATAGGTTCTCGGCTTATACGACTTGTATGGTTGGAATCGAGCATCTCTCCGGAGACCGGAAGTGCTGGACCAAAATTTCGGATTTCTTTTATAGCGCTATTATCCTTGTGTCGGATGTAAGAGAGTCATCTTCTACGAGATGGCTAAGTCTGTTTAGGACGTTAAGAGTTTGTTGTGATCAGCAACAAACTTAATGGTAAAAATTACTATTTTGAGTCTTCGCGAAGAATATGTTTTGAGAAGATGTTAGTGCGTATGACTGTCTGGTCTTCCATGAAGGTGTTTTTATCGAGGAAGGAAATTTCGTCGAAGAACTAATCTTCAGGCGTCCGCGACGTCTCGCGATGCTGAAGATTTGTTATTCTTTCGTATGCCACGTTTCGTGCTTGAAATGTTCGCGGGCTTTGAAGATATTTCGCGATGTTGCGAGGGTTTAGTATTAGCCCTGTGTTTGAGAAACATTCTGGTTTGACTAAGAATGTTCGCAGCCAAAAATTGTTGTTCCTGTTCGGATGCTAATAGTTTTGTTTGCGATCGAGGAATTATGACTGAGGTGTCGTGTAAATTTGTCCATGGGAACAAGTGTTTTCCTTCATGGTGCTTTGTGAAGAGTTGGCCTTCCGAGATGTATTTCGTGCATTTTTTAGGATGTTTCGTATAGCTCTAGAAGCTTTGTTACGAATTTTTCCTTACATGCCGCGTATTGTGGTTAAAACGTTGCGGGCTTAAAGTGAATTGTGGAGCGTATTGAACTTGGTCAATTTTCGAAAAGTTTAGATTTTCCGTTAACCGTTTGGTTGTTAGGACTTAGTTTCGTTATGAAGAATTTATCATATGATTTCCGATTGTGGGCTATACGATAATTTATCATATCATATAACCGATTTTACGAAGGTCGTAAATCAGTGATATGTATACATATGTCAAAGTAGCATTGTTTCTGCGGGTTCTACGAGAAACGTTCCCGCTGTGATTTTGATCTTAGGTGAAGGTTGCTTGGCGTTACCCATGGAGTATTACCGAAGTTTATTTCAATACGATCTAGTCGCGGAACGTTTTTCATAGGTTTTTCGAGAGGATTCTCATGACACATTTGTTTCTTGAAAGAATTGGTCAACCAGAAGTGGATCTAGCTAACCATCGGGAGGAAAGTGCTTCTTTTAATGTGCACGATGCTACATATATTCTCGAGTTTTCTTCGTCGCAAATGTTTTCGATACTTTTCCGTGACTTACTTGGTACAACGGAAACTGAAAGAAATGCTTTGGTGATTGAAGATTTCTCGCCGCTAAGTTTAAAACGAAACTGGCTTTCTGAAGCCGGAAAAGGCTTCAATACTTTGGCTAATCGTCGAGTTTCAGTTTGATATTGGTACAAGTTTTCTGTACGCATGATTGCGACAAGAAATGATGTATAGTTTTTGAGATTATGTTCATGATCGTCTGGATATGTTGCTAGCGTTTAGACGAATATTAAGATTGTCGTTTGCCTATTCTTGACGATTTGCAGAAGTTTTTTGAAGTTTGGGAGTATACGAGTATAGTATACGTACCTACTCCCCCTTTTTTTTTACGAAAGAAAAACGGTTGAACCGATACTTTGAAGGGTTGTGTACGTTTCCTCTCCTGATGTTTGGAATGATCGATAATTCGGGACGATTTATAGACGACGCTTGGACTGTGATTTGGTTGTTTCCACGTTGACGACTTGGGATATGTCGGTTCCGAGAAAATTGCCAGAAACGAATCGGTTTTAAGACGACGTTCATGTCTCTAACTTTTTCTCTCTTTAGGAAGCGAGCTTGATATGCGTGGCGATCATTTCTCGACTTTCGGAGAGTTTAGATCGGTTTGCAAGATTTGGATGAACAATTATGGGACAATATATCGAGACAGGAAAAATCGCTTAAAACTTAGTTCGCTAGACTATCCGCCTAGGTTTTACGTTCCCTAAAGTTCTATGGCAGCCTCAAAGTAATTTCCTACGAAAATTCCAAGTCTGATTTCAAAAATTTCAAGTCGGAAATACCTTAGTTCTCTCGAAGATGCAGTTTTGTCCCTTCTCAGTTTTGCGTGCTCATTTCCGTTTCCTATTCTCGTGTATGTTCGCCATTTCCGATATTGGTGTTTACCCTTTGAAACTTGACATTTATCTTCCGAACTTGACTGTTATCTTCTCCTTAGATAAGACGTCGATTTTTGTAAAAAGGTCCAACGTAATCGTATAGTTAAGGCGGCTAAGGTGTTAAGTTAACCATTGCCGTTTTATACGATTAATCTGAATCCATGCGAGAAAATAGGTCTTTGCGGTTTTTTTTTATATCGTAAAGTCTCAATGGTAACTTCAATCGAGGCGAAACAAGAGACGTTTCGATCGAGATTCGAAAGTGAACGCAAAGATGGAGGTAGGGTGAGCAGAAACAAGCCAAGGAGTTTAGGATGAGGTTTACTTGTTTTTGTCGTAAAATCTCAACGGAAACTCCGATTGAGACGAAACCAAAAGCGTTTCGATGAGAATTCAAAGGAGAACGCAAAGGAGGACCCCTTTGAGGCCTGACAGGTTGCTATAGCGAGTGAGGATGTCATCTCGGTCGCTATAGCGAGTGGAAGGGAGCCGAGACGAGTCCCACTTGTTTTCGTCGTAAAATCTCAACGGAAACTCCGATTGAAACGAAACGAAAAGCATTTTGAAGAGGATTCAAAGGAGAACGCAAAGGAAGAACCCTTTGAGGACTTACAGGTCGCTACGTAGCGACTGACAGTCTGACAGGTCGCTACGTAGCGAATGGAAGCAAGCCAAGAAGCGTCCTACTTGTTTTCGTCGTAAAATCTCAACGGAAACTCCGATTGAGACGAAACAAAAAGCGTTTCGACGAGGATTCAAAAGACAACCCAAAGGAGGACCTTTCTGAGGCCTTACAGGTCGCTACGTAGCGACTGACAGTCTGACAGGTCGCTACGTAGCGAGTGGAAGCAAGCCGAGACGAGTCCCACTTGTTTTCGTCGTAAAATCTCAACGGAAACTCCGATTGAGACGAAACGAAAAGCGTTTCGACGAGGATTCAAAAGAGAACCCAAAGAAGGACCTTTCTGAGGCCTTACAGGTCGCTACGTAGCGACTGACAGTCTGACAGGTCGCTACGTAGCGAGTGGAAGCAAGCCGAGAAGAATCCCACTTGTGTTCGTCGTAAAATCTCAACGGAAACTCCGATTGAGACGAAACGAAAAGCGTTTCGACGAGGATTCAAAAGAGAACCCAAAGGAGGACCTTTCTGAGGCCTTACAGGTCGCTATGTAGCGAGTGGAGAGTTGGCTTGAGCTCGGTCACTACGTAGCGACCGAGCAGTGTGCGTGCTCGGTCGCTACGTAGCGACCGAGTAGTGTGCGTGCTCGGTCGCTACGTAGCGACCGAGCAACATGTTCGTGCTCGGTCGCTACGTAGCGACCGAGCAGCGTATGTGCTTGGTCGCTACGTAGCGACGTAGCGACCGAGCAGCGTGTGTGCTCGGTCGCTACGTAGCGACCGAGCAGCGTGTGTGCTCGGTCGCTACGTAGCGACCGAGCAGCGTGCGTGCTCGGTCGCTACGTAGCGACCGAGCCGTGTGCGTGCTCGGTCGCTACGTAGCGACCGAGCAGCGTGTGTGCTCGGTCGCTACGTAGCGACCGAGCAGTGTGCGTGCTCGGTCGCTACGTAGCGACCGAGCTGTGTAATCGTTTTTTTGTGTTTCCTTTTTTCGCGATTAACGTAGGGGTTTTTCAGCGGTTTTTTTGGGAGAACAAGTTTTATCCTTCCGAAATGTTTTCGGAAAACGTGTTTTGGTAAAACCCTTATGCATCGAGATTTGTTTACGGGGTTTTGATAAGATTTATCGTTTCCCTTCTTGTTTACAGGGAGGAATCGCGAGCTTGTTTTAGTGCTCTTCCTGTGGCGGAAGGTCGCGACTAAGTTTTCGATTTTGTTGAAAACTACGGCGTTTGCGTAAGCGTTGGCCATAGGAGCAGTCAGTGCTGCGAGTTTGTCTTTCATATATCCAAACATCGTTTCGATCAAGCGTTTTGTGGCCATGAGTAAGAGTAATCCGTAACCCCCCCTCCTTCTAGCGCCAAACTGTGGGAACCGAAATTCGCACTGTCGATTTCCGTTTAAATAAGGAAACTAGGAAAACCCTAATTTCCCAGAGGTCCCGGATCTCTGCGAGAGCCAACGACAAGTGATCGAATATATGCGGAAATCATGAAAAGATAACAAACGAGTTTAGAGAAAACAGTAGATCTTATTTCGAGTCCGCGTAAGAGCGTTGCGATCATTACAAGAGAATACAAAGGCTTTGGCCGCAGGGGCCGTCAGCGAGTTACCTAGTTCTAGCAACATAAAACCCTAATCCTAGTTGAGTCGCAGCTCGATAACAAAGGACGAAAAAGATATCTAAAAGGCTTAGATTGATTTCGGACTGAACCTTGTTAAAGGCTGCCTACGTACCCCTTTCGAGGATCAAGCCGAACGTAGTTCAATTGATAGAGCTGGACAAGAGATCGAACTGCCTGGGCGAGTTCGTCTAGTAATTGAGTGCCAGTCATAGAAACCGAACTTGTCGAGAATAAGCCTAAAGTTTCTAAGTGCAGAGAATTCCGAATCTAAAAAGTTCTCCCTCTTGCTCCTCGCCTAGGACTCCTTATATACTAGCTCCAAGGTCGGTTTACGCTTTTACTCTTCTGCCCTTAAGCCGTCATAGCATAAAAATGGAGATATTCCATTTTTCCCGATCTTCACAATTATCTTCAAAACTTCCGTATTTATCCGCGGAAACTTGACATTTATCCTTCCTTGTGGACCAAGCGTAAACCAGGCTGTGGTTTACGGGCTTTTGATTAGGAAAATCGTAGGATGGGCCTCGAGTCGTGTTTTAGGTCCCTTTGGGCCGTCTTCCGACTCGACACGTTTACTACGAGTTTTCCGCGGTTTCTAATCCGCGAAGTTTGATCGATGAATTAGAATGGCGGGAAACATGGACTGAGCTTGCTACGGTCTTCGGGAGATAGCATTCGAAGGTTTTGACGAGAATGCAAGAACTGGTGTCGTATTGACGTTCGGAAAGGTTCAATCGCTACACAGCGACCGAACTTTGGCTCGAGCCCGGTCGCTTCGTAGCGACCGAGCGGGACGAGCGCTCGGTCGCTACGTAGCGACCGAGCGGGACGATCGCTCGGTCGCTACGTAGCGACCGAGCTTTGGCTCGAGCTCGGTCGCTACGTAGCGACCGAGCGGGACGATCGCTCGGTCGCTACGTAGCGACCGAGCTTTGGCTCGAGCTCGGTCGCTACGTAGCGACCGAGCTTTGGCTCGAGCTCGGTCGCTACGTAGCGACCGAGCTTTGGCTCGAGCTCGGTCGCTACGTAGCGACCGAGCTTTGGCTCGAGCTCGGTCGCTACGTAGCGACCGAGCGGGATGATCGCTCGGTCGCTACGTAGCGACCGAGCTTGGCTGAGCTCGGTCGCTACGTAGCGACCGAGCGGGACGAGCTCGGTCGCTACGTAGCGACCGAGCAGGACGATCGCTCGGTCGCTACGTAGCGACCGAGCTTTGGCTCGAGCTCGGTCGCTACGTAGCGACCGAGCGGGACGATCGCTCGGTCGCTACGTAGCGACCGAGCTTTGGCTCGAGCTCGGTCGCTACGTAGCGACCGAGCTTTGGCTCGAGCTCGGTCGCTACGTAGCGACCGAGCTTTGGCTCGAGCTCGGTCGCTACGTAGCGACCGAGCGGGACGATCGCTCGGTCGCTACGTAGCGACCGAGCTTTGGCTCGAGCTCGGTCGCTACGTAGCGACCGAGCTTTGGCTCGAGCTCGGTCGCTACATAGCGACCGAGCGGGATTATCGCTCGGTCGCTACGTAGCGACCGAGCGGGACGATCGCTCGGTCGCTACGTAGCGACCGAGCTTTGGCTCGAGCTCGGTCGCTACGTAGCGACCGAGCGGGACGATCGCTCGGTCGCTACGTAGCGACCGAGCTTTGGCTCGAGCTCGGTCGCTACGTAGCGACCGAGCGGGACGATCGCTCGGTCGCTACGTAGCGACCGAGCTTGGCTGAGCTCGGTCGCTACGTAGCGACCGAGCGGGACGATCGCTCGGTCGCTACGTAGCGACTGAGCGAGATGGATGCTCGGTCGCTACGTAGCGACCGAGCTTGGCTCGAGCTCGGTCGCTACGTAGCGACCGAGCTTGGCTCGAGCTCGGTCGCTACGTAGCGACCGAGCTGTGTGCATGCTTGGTTGCCGCGTATCGATCGAGCTTGGCTTGTCCGCGGTCTGATTTCCATACTCGAGCTTGTCCGCGGCCGATTTGGATACATGTCCGTTGCCTTCGGACAATCGGTATTTAGTGGTTCGATTGAGATTTGGACGATATTTTACTGCAAGGCTCTTCGTAAGGATTTCTTTACGAAGATTACTTTTCGTAAAAACGGTTATGCTGATTTTTACGGACTTTCAGACATTGATTCCGTCGTGACCGATTTTGACCCCAACAAGTAGCTGAACATTTCCCTTCCATGAAGAAAGATACAAGCAGCTGAAGCAAACAGCTTGTGACCAGCATGTGACTTCTAATGAGCAAGCAGGTAAACAAGTAGGTGCATGTCATGTGACCTAATTACTGAGGAAGCAAGTAGGTTAGAAGGTGCAAGGCATGTGATTGTTCAGAAATAATTTTAAGAGTTTTGTCGATATTTTTCGGGCTGTTTCGACTAAATATTTTTCATCCTTCGAATCTCGTCCTGCTCTTAATAAACTCGCCCAGCATGAATAAAAATCGACAATAATAATTAACAATCGACCAGAACCATTAAGAGATTGTCTTTCGACCAAAAGACTGCCCCGTCGAGAGATTAATTCACTGTGTCGATTTTTATTTAAATTCTGATCGACCAATCTTCAAACTGATCTTAAAGAATTTTCTCGACCAAAATTCTATCTGCTCGTGAGGGTTATTACAATGTCTGTTTCTTCTTTGCTCACGTCTCTGGCCAGATGCTTGCCCTTGCCCATCATTCGGTCTCTGATCATACTTCTCTTCCAGCAACTTCACCGTAGCTTCCATCACTTGTTTGGTGATTGCTTCTTGTAATAACTTATTCCTTCTCACAAAGGTTTCATCATCCTCCTGAGATCCCATTGCTTCCTGATACACGAAAAGCTTGAACCAGTAAGTAGTTCAAAAGAAATCAGAACTCATGATTCAAATAAGGAAACAAAGAATTCAAACAAAGCGGCAAATCGAGATACTTGAACAACACGTGACGATTTGAATTCTATCACTTTTTTTTTTGAAATTGAAACAAAACAATTTAGATTTAACAGAAGATGATTCGAGATTCAACAGATGATGATTTGAGATTCAATAGTTACGGATATATGCTAACAACAACAGATGGAAGCACACAATCACAGTAATCTTTCAGATTTAAGAAAGCCGTAACATGATCAACAAGAATGCGAAGGGTTTTGTTTAAAACTTGATCGAAATTCTCAGATCTAACAATCCTGATAATGAAAACAAAAAGATCAAATGAGAAACAACACACAAGAACCGAATGATCAAAGATATGAAAGTAGATCTTATGAACAAACAAAAGAGAAATCGAAACTCCCCTTCCAGAGTGCTCTGATACCACTTAATGAGATCCAAGGACTCTTCTCTGGATGGTTTTGGATAGATCCTTGCATAAACGAATCAAAGACTCAAGTTTATCAAGGCTATGGATCGAATGGCGAGACAAGAGGCTGCGGAGAGGCTTTTTGATACTCCTAGGCTTAGATCGGATATGACACACCTTTCTAAAGCCCTTGGGCATTGGATATTACACACCAACAGACTAGATATTACACACCAGACACTCTCTTAACTCGTGAAAGCAAGGGAGAAGAAAACACAAAGGTTTTAAGTGAAAGAAACTTGATAGCTGCTAGGGTTGCCGTCACACACATATATATAGTGAAAGGCTTGGAACAGGCTCCAAGAATTTCAAAAATAAAGAAACAAGCTCCTTTAATTAATGTAGAAACAAAGACATAACTTAGATATAGTTTTCGAAAATAAAAGACATAAGTACTTAGAAATAAAAGATAACACATAGTTCTTCATGTGGTTTGGTCCAAGAGTATCAAGTAGGTGATGTGATAGCAAGATTATGGCCTCGTTAAAAACCTATCATTGCAAAACCCAATGTGACAAAAAAAATGATAGGAAAAGAGCACACATAGCTTGCTAGCCTAGATGATACTCAGCTTGATGGTAAGATGGCTTGAATGGTGATAAGTGTATCTTGAAGTATCAAGCTTACTCCAAGACATTATTATTGCTCCAAAGACTTCCTGATTAGTCCTCCAATAGCTTCTTTGAGTTTCCTGGCTCTGGCTCGAGTTATGGGACCTTTGGAATTGGTTAAGACATCATCTTCTTCAGCTTGTTCCTTTCTAAGCTCTCCATCTCTATCTCCATCAACTGGCTGGTCCATGATCACATCACAGTTACCAGCCGAATCTCCCTATCTTCTTCAAACCGTGCGTGAATCACACGACAAAGCTCCAGCCTTATCATCTCCGGGGAGATAGCCGAAATTCACTATCAAATATCGACTGAACACGATGGGACCGGTCCTTACCTAGGTTCATAATGAGTTCCGACTTGAGTGGAACCTAGGCTAACAAGATCCTCGGAACAGGGTACTGCCTAAAGGGAGCCTGCTGAGAATGAGCAACCCCGGTTGACTTGAGTGCACAGGTTATTCCCCGACTTCGATAATAAAGTCGAGAAATAAGGGACAAACTGTTGGGGAAAAAATATCCCAGTATTATTTCCCCCAGCCTCCAGGTAGGACTCGGATCCTCGGATCCCTGGTAAATGGGTTCCCTGGGTCCCTACCAGAGGGAACCCTGGGCTCGATCCATGGACCATACTCCCTTCCAAGAAATGGAAAACTTCCGACAAGGAGAACCTTCTATATTTCTGAATATGGAAGAGTTTAACCTAATGAAACCGACTTCTAGATGACTATATAAGAGCGACAACAGCCCTCAAGCAAGGGATGGACTTCTCCAAGGTTTAGAGACTAGGGTTAGACGGCTAGAATTAGGGTTCTTATAAAACATCTTGTAACGATACCTTGTTCTTTCCTAATCATCTAATAATACGTCTCTTCAAGCCTATTATATTATTATTCTCTTTAAACATCCTAAAACCCTTACTAAGTAACCACAAACACTCGAGGTTTACCAGCTTATCCATTGTTCCGTGGTACTCTAAAAGAGCCTACACAAAAATCCCCTAACAACTGTGGTTTCTGTGCAGACTATCTCCCAGCTGTTTCATTTCGGAGAGCAGCTGTCCATTGAGGGCTCGTTGGTTAGCCAAGAAGAGCTGGATGATTTGAAGCGTCAAGTTTCAGAGGAGACGGCTCAGCGTGTAGCCCGTGATATGGAGATCCATGATCTCAAAGACAAGCTAAAGGATGCGGAGAGGGCAAACGAAGTATCTTCGGCGGATGCGTTGAGTATTGGCAAGAAGAACCAGGAGCTGGAAGAGGCCATGGAAACTCTGAGACTCGAGATGGTGATGTCCGTAAATAGGGCAAGGGTCACCGCTTGGTGGAAGTTGATAAGACAGTGGCTACAGAAGAAGAGTAACCAATGGGACCTGAACAAGGCTTTGGAACAATATAAAACAGTAGCTCTGGAGGAAAATCAGAACAAAGGTGCTCCGGTTCCTACATTTTTGAAGACGAGGCTGCTGTTCCCTATGTGCCCGGGACGGACATAGATTTGAGGACTGGGGGATCTTCCTCTTGAATTGGCGTATTCCTTTTTTGTTGTAATAACGGCCTTTCTCGGCCTGCTCTACTTTTATTTTGTTGGACTGAACCATGGCCATGTAGTGGCTTTATTTTATTCAGATTTGCACCTTTTGACTGCTTGTTTGTCCTTCGTCTTTATGATCTTTAGCTTCGTAGGTGATACTCGTATTGCTTCTATTTCGAAAGAATGCAGGTTGTAGGATGACCTCGGGGTCTTGAGACTTGACTCATGAATCGTAGTCGAAGGGCTGTCAATGTAAGCGTTTGATTGCTCGAGG
The DNA here is from genome assembly GCF_020379485.1 of Brassica napus. Taxonomy (NCBI): domain Eukaryota; kingdom Viridiplantae; phylum Streptophyta; class Magnoliopsida; order Brassicales; family Brassicaceae; genus Brassica; species Brassica napus. The sequence goes on from NC_063434.1 coordinate 16,949,007, forward strand.
GTCTCTTACAGGACCTGGGTAGTATGGGCTCTAGATGTCACGATCGTCGGAGGACCTATGAACCCTGGGTGCGTAGATTCTTTGGAACCTCCAGACCCTGTAATGATTAGGTGACTGTGGGAACCGAAATTCGCACTGTCGATTTTCCTTTAAATTAGGAACGTAGGAGAACCCTAATTTCCTAGAGGTCCTGGATATCTGCTAATACCACACGCCAAGCAATCAGAACACGAGACAACAACGACAAAATATAAGAAATCGTAAAAAGAGAGCAAAGAGAAGTCTTATTCTGAATTTGCGTATTTGTGTTTACAACAAGGTATAAGCCTGGGCTCGAGAGCTGTCGGCGAGATTCCTAGTTCTAACAACTCTAAGACGGCTAAACCTAATTGAGTCACAGCTCGAAATAACAAAAACGGAAAGTTGCCTAATTGCTCTAAGTGCTAAGTTTGCTGTAAAAAAGTTATCTCCGATGCCTCTCGCCTATGACTCCTTATATACTCCCTATTAGGTCGGTTTATACTTTTCCCTTCTGCCCTGAAGCCGTCATAGCCTAAAAATGGAGATATTCCATTTTCCAGATTTTCGTAATTATCTTCAAAATTTCATATTTATCCGCGGAAACTTGACATTTATCTTTGCTTGCGAACCAAGCTTAAACCGTATTATGGTTTACGGGCTGTTGGTTAAGAAATCGTAAAGTGGGCTTTGAGTCATGTCTTAGGTCCCTTTAGGCCGTGTTTTGACTCAAAGCGTTTACTAAGGCTTCTTTCGGTAAGAAATGACTTTCCGCAGATAAATTACAGTAAAGTTCGATTGATGATTTCAAATGTCGAGAAACATGAAATGAGTGTGTTACGGTCTTCGGGAGATAGCATCAAAGAGTAGACGAGAACGCATGGATCCGTGTCGTATCCGATGTTTCGAGCTCGGCACTACGGCTTGGCTCGAGCTTGGTTGTTACGTAGGGACCGAGTGGGATGTGCGCTTGGTCGCTACGTAGCGACCGAGCTTGGCTCAAGCTCGGTCGCTACTTAGCAACCGGGCAGTGTGCATGTTCGGTCGTTGCGTAGTGACTGAGCTTGGCTCGTCCGTGTTCCGATCGTCACACTCTAACCTATCCGTGGCTGGTTTAGATACGTTTTCATTACCCTGGGACAGCTTGTGTTGAATCCATCCGAGACTTGAACAAGGTTTTATCTAGACATTCTTTTTACCAAGCATAACTGTCGCGGAATGACATTCACACTTGTTTTTGCGGAGGTTTGGATATTAACTTTGTCGTAACCGTTTTCGACCCCAACATTTAGCCCCCAGCCCGTTAGAATCGTGGATTCCCGATGAGATTCTAGTGTGCGGTATGGTGAGTTTGAACGAGTTTGGCTAATTTGGGCAAGTACATAGTAATTTCTCAAGCCTATAAGAAGGGAGGTAACTTCTTCATAATTTTTTCACTTGCTTGTTTTCATAAGAAGCTTTCTTGAAAGAATTTCTCTGTTCTCTCCATCTTTTTCTTCTTGTCTCCATTTGAAAATTACAAAATGTTGAGTAGGAAAAAGACTTCGAAGAAAGGCGGCTCGTCCGCGAATGTCCATGAAGAGCTTCTTGTGCCGAAGATCGAGTTCGTGCCTCATTCGGTAGATCCGGCTGAGAACGAGGCGTGCTGGGTTGCGAGATATGGTTCGATCACACCTCTCACGAGAAATCATTCCCGGTCTTGAATCATCGTTTGGTAAAAGATGGGGCACCTAGTAGGAGCACTAGCAATTTTCTTCGGACTGTGTGGTCGTTCTACCAAATTCTGGATACAGTGGAATTCTGGGTTACTCGTCAAGGAGAGCGTGCTAGTATTCCCCCGGAGGGTTTCTTCACTTGTTACGAAGCATTCATAGTGCGCTGCCGCTTGTGGTTCTCGATTCCCAAAATCATCGTCCGCGTGCTGGATCGTTTTGAGGTGTCGATAAGTCAACTAAACCCCTCAGTATCCAGCACCTTGTTGGTGTTTTGATCTTGAGTTACGAGCACGGTCTCTCCCTTTCCGTCGACCACTTCGAAGCGCTTTTCAGGTTGAAGATCGTTAGGAATACGGAGAAGTACCGACTCGTCCCTCAGAACTTCATGTCGGTTGTCAAGGGGTTTCTTTCTAACTTCAACTCGTGGAAATTTTTTTCTTCTTCGTTCGTATAAATGCTGAGTTCGTCGAAGAGAGTTGCATCCCATTGTTCCAGAGCCTGCCGAACGATCGTCCCTTCATCGATCCGATCGCTTCGTTTCCTGAAGATACGATCACAGTGAGTGATCTTCTCAGGAACGGTCCATTTTTCTGGACCTCCTTCACGCCGAAGAGAGTTCGAAAGGTGTTGAGGCATACGCATCCCGGTCCTGCTTCGGGCGCAGAAACAGACAGTGACTCCGAGCCTGATGCTCCTGGTATCAATGTTGCTCCCGCGGGCACGACGGGGTTGAGCTCCTCGAAGGGGAAGGATATCGACCTTGGTAACATAAAGTGGTACGACCACAGAAAAACAAAACGGGTATGAGACATAAGGTAGGAATGGATCTGCGCAAGCCCGAGGAGTATATCGTCAATACTACCTAAAACCCATGTATAGCCTCAAGCATATCGGGGTCCCAAACTAAAATAAATACCCAAACGTGAGAAGTACCTATATTAAAACGCTACGTGCTAAATAATACAAGGAATACAAGGTATAATTGCAAAAGTACTGTGATAACAGGGAGCAAAAGGGCAAAAGTCCGGGAGCACCCTATAATTTCCTGCTTCTCCAGACGTGGAAAGAAGCAAAGTCTGGCACCTGGGTTTTCACCCATACCAGCACCCTCTAAGTCTGATAGTGGCTTCCTGCAGAAGCAGCATGCAGCACGGGAACTTGATAGTGGCCAGTTTCCGAGCGGCAGAATGCAAAATCCCAACAGGTACCAATAGTGGCATCGCCTAGGATGGCAGAATACGGTCCCTAAAACTAATATTTCGGATTCTGAGAAAGAACTCCAGGCTCAGAAAGGCCTAAAGGTCAAGAACCCACAGGTTCCTGAAATATGACCTCGGGGTCCAAAGACTACGAGTCCTATTAAAGATCTCAGGGTCCAGAACCCACGGGTACCTTACAAAAAACAACGTCCGGGTTCTGAACTCATCAGTTCCCCGAACGATCCTAGGGTCCAAAAAAGAGGCCCAGGGGTCTAAGAAATAGGGGGACCTTCCAAGAGTCTCAAGGACCGAAGGTTCCCAGGAAACTCGGCACCCAAAGTCCTCGAGCTCTTAGACGACCTCAAAATCTCAAGCCCAAACGGCCTAGGTCCTATGAAGAGATTTCAAGAAATTCATCTCAGGATACTCATTCAATCAGTCCCAGGGGCAATGCGATATCCTAGCTCAGACCATCTGAAAGAACCAGCAACAAGAGTTGTTAAAAGAACCTCGAATGATATAGTCACGAAGATCGGAGGAAATCGCGAAACCTATGGACCTAAAGGATTCCAAGTTCAAAAGACCCCCGTAAGGAAGGATAAATCAACAAACACGCAATCGAGAAAGATACAAATCCAAAAACCATTCTGAAAAAAACACAACAGGGCCATTGTTCAACACATCAAAATAAAAAGGCACAAGGGCCCGATTCGAAGTTTTAAACCCTCACCGAGGGCAGCTACAAAACTAAATAAACCCCTACAAGTGGTTGAGAGTTTAGAATAAAACATAATCAACTGGCGGGAAGAACATCGGCGGAAGGCTTCGGCGATCCGTTATTCTCAGGAACTTGCGGCTCGTCATCAAAGCAAGGAGTAGGGAGACCAAGGAGCTCAACCTCAGTGGTCTTCACCATCTTATATTGCTCTAGGGCAACGGAGGGCTCCCAACTGTCGGTCTGATGATTGAGCCACTCCCGCATCAGCTCCCAACGAGCCACGATCCTAACACCATTCACGGCCATCGCTTTGTCAGCATCGAAGATCTCCGCAGCGTTCCTCAGCTCACATATATCCTCCTATTTATCCTCCAACTGCTCTCTCAGAGAGCCAGTCTCCATTGCCGCCAGCTCTTGCACTTCTTCTTGGCTCCTTACCTTGAGCCTTAGAGCCTTGATCTCCTTCTCTCTGGCCAGAAGTGAGTCCTTCTCCCCACCCAACCGAGTGGTCAAAACATCTATCTCGGATCTAGCAGCAGTTTTATCTTCCATCCTCTCCTCGAGATGGAATAGCTGAGACGCCATCTACACCAACACAATCCAATCTGTAATTCGAGAATGAAGCAATCGCGAAGGCAACACAAGGACTATGGCACGTTACCTGGAGGACATCACACTGAAGGGAGCGGATGGCCACAAAAGAGTCCTCATCCGATGCCAGACGCGCAGGAGTCAGAGGAAACACATTCGCATTCAAATTGGCCAATACCTTGGACCTGTCATAAGAGGCGGAAGGAGAGGATTTGAGAGCAGAGGCAGGGACTATAGACTTCTTCTTGGAGAACGTAGGAGCTGTGGCAGTAGTCGCCTGACAATTGCAACTCCGGATAAACGGGACCTCGTAATTTTCGGCAGGAACAGCCGCTTGTACGCAGCCTTCCTCGCAGACATCGCCTCGAGAGCTTTCTTATACTCCACCAACGCCCCATCACCCTTAGAACCCGACATCACACCTGAAAGATAAAACCAATCTCGTTCAATACTCGTGAAAGGTAAAAAGGAGGAGTAGAGACAATAAATTTACCTCTGATACTGCACCGGTCTAGGGCTTTGTCGCTTACAAGGAAAGAAATTTCATGACGATCAATAGGGAGTTCCAGCAACTGCTCAAGTATGTCCATCCCTGATAAATAGTTCACACGAGGTATATCTGCAGAAGGAAACAAAAAACATCAGCACCGAGCAATTGAAAGAAGTCAGCGTAATTTCTACGACTCACCAGCTGCACGCCAGATGGAACAGAATCCAGGAAGGGGCACAAAAGCGAACTTTGAAGTCCAACCCCCCTCAAAAACAGGATGGCACTTCTTCTCAGCCTTTGAAACTCCCGAACAGGAAGCTCCTTGCCACGAGGACGCAAGTAGTAGCTGAACTATCCGCCATTCAAAGGAGAATTAGAGTAACAGTATAAAACCTCGGTGACTCCAATAACCAAGCCTTCAAGGTTAACGAGATTCTGCATAGCTATCAGGGTCCTCCAAGAGGGAGAATTCAGCTGCCCTGGAGAGATGTTCACCGCTTTAGAAACTTTGGCCACCAGGGAAGGAACTTGATCGCTGAAGCCCGACTCAAAGAAGCCTTCGTAGACAGGGACTTCACATGCTTCAAAAACCGAAACCCTATCGAAGGGACCGGGAATCCGAATAATGATGTCATTAGAAAGATGGAATTTCTTTCTCCAATTCACGACCTCCTCTACTCCTATCACCGACAAAGGACCTATCGGCAGAAGTCTGTCTCCTCCCACAAGGACGGAGCATTGGGACCCTTCGGAAGAGTACCGCCAGTATTTATTTTGGTCTGCAGAGCCGACGCGTCTTGCCGATGCTTCCTTGCGAGTCGGTCCTGAGTCTGCTGAGGAGTCTCGGGTTTCAGCTGGTCCGCCATTCTAGATGCTTTGAAATCGTTTTCCGTCATTATATTCTTGTTGCTTTTCTGGATTTTCTTTGGAATAAAGACTTTTGTATTGAACTTCTTTGCAAAGCTTGTTTCTTTCGGGTTTGGAGTTTGAATCCGGAGATTCCCTTCTTCTTTTTTTTTTATCTCTATATGGTGCTTTTGTTTGCATGTTTCTTCTTTCGGAAGATTGTAGGTTGCTTAGATGACCTCGGGGCCTTTAATTGTCTTTGAAGAACTGGAGAGTTGGTCGTTGATCCGACTGTTTGGTAGCCTTGAGCCTTTCTACGCCTTTCAGATGTTTTTCGGAGGATTCACGGATCCTAGGCGTCTGGATTCCTTAGAACCTCTAGACCTTAAGATGATCGGACCTCATAGGTCTGGTAGGATTGAATCTCTTTTGGGGACCCTGGGATCGCTTAGAGAGTATAAATAGTGTTGGTACCCGGAGGTCCCTTCTTAGGCTACCCATGGGTTCCAGACCCTGAGGTCCGAAATTGGACTCGTAGTCCCCGGACCCTGAAATCTTTTCTATAAACCCGTAGGTTTCTTGACCCTGAGGTCTTGGATTTAGACTCATGGTCTTTGGACCCTGAGGTCTTCTGAAAGATTGATCTAACCCGCGGGTTTTGTATTTGTATTGGAGTTGGGCCCGAGCATTATAAAGAACTTGGAGGTTTACCTTTTCCAGGTCCTGAAGAAATTTGTTCAAGACCTGCAGACTTCATGGGACCCGAAAGTTCTCGATAACCCTGGGGCATTCGGTTTGTATTTTAAAGGGACCGTATGCTGCCATCCTTGGTGAGGCCTGTACCGGTACCTGTGGGGATTTTGTATTCTACTGCTCGGAAGTTAGTCACTATCGAGTTCCCGTGCTGCACTCTGCTTTCTGCAGAAAGCCACTATCAGGTTTAGAGGGTGCTGGTGTGGGCGAAAACCCAAGTGCCAGACTTACGCTGTTTTCCACGTCTGGAGAAACAGGATATTTTTAAGGTGCTCCTGGAATTTTGCACTTGATCAGTGGCAATTATACCTCGTGTCCCCTGTATTAATTTAGAACTTAGCGTTTTAACACAGGTACCTTTAACTTTTTTGGTATTTTAGTTTGGGACCCCGATATGCCTGAGGCTATACAGGGGTTTTAGGTAGTATTGACGGCATACTCGGGCTTGCGCAGACCCATTCCTACCTTATGTCCCATACCCATTTTTTTTTTGCTTGGTCGTGCCACTTATCATACCCGTAGGTTTTTGCGTGGTCATGCCACTTACTGTCGAGGGTTGGCCAGGATCGGAGGTCTCTTGGACCTTATCCAGCTCGTTTTCCCCTTTAAGTATTATGGGAGTTATACTACTCTTTTATAGTCGGAACTATCTTTATTATATAGGCTTTTTCCGGAGACGTTCAGCATACATAGGAGTAGGAAAACATAATGCTTATAATAATAAATAATAGGAATACGATCTAGTGATTGCTACTAGAAATGATAAATCCTAAGGTGCAGGGCGTTCCAACAGTTTGGTTGTATTTTACCCTGGATATCTTGCAGCCTGTATGCGCATGCTCCTTATACCTCGATTATCTTGTAGGGTCCTTCCCATGCGGGGGACAGTTTTCTAGTTGTTTTCTCTGGTCGTCGAAGAACCCAGTCTCCATGCTGAAAGGTTCTGGTTCTGACTTTTTTGTTGTAGGTCTTGGCTACTTCTTGTTAATATGCCTGATTTCTTAGTCGAGCGGCTTCTCTCTTTTCGTCGAGTAGGTCGAGGCTCAGCGACATTAGCTCGTGAGTCTCCTCCTGAGATAGTGGTCTTCACGTGCATTTCGGTTGGGATTATTGCCTCTGCCCCGTATACCAGGGCATATGGCGTTTCCTGGGTTGCCGTCTTTGGAGTGGTTCGGTAGGCCCAAAGAACTCCGTGAGTTCCTCTGCCCAATTCCCCTGTGATCCTTCCAGACGCGTCTTTAGCATGTTTACCACGGTTTTGTTTGTGGACTCCGCTTGTCCGTTGGACTGGGGATGTCGGGGTGTAGCAAAAGAGAGTTTGATGCCCCAGTCTTTGCAGAATTCCTTGAAATTATGACTTATGAACTGGGGGTCGTTGTCTGTGACGATTTCTTCTAGAACCCCAAACCGTGTGATCACATGCGTCCATATGAACTTTCTGATCTGGAGGTCGGTTATTCTGCTAAGTGCCTCTGCTTCGACCCATTTTGAGAAGTGATCTGTTACCATTAGGATGAAGACTTTCTGCCCCGGCGCTGTGGGGAATTTTCCTACTATGTCCATGGCGAACTTATGGACTTGAGGTTTTCTGGAGGTAGACTGGGGATTGGGGTGTGTCTTTGGCCTCTGTCGCAGAGTCTTCTTGTTAGCTTCTTCCACCATTGTTGGCCAATAATAGCATGCTCTCTTAGCTCTCAGCACCAGGCTCCTCCCGCTGGAATGAGATCCGCAAACTCATTCATGTGGTTCGACCAGGATTCTAGCTGCTTCACGGGGTGTGACGCACCTTAGGTATGGACCGGCGAATGACCTGCGATACAATACTCCCTGAGATAGACAATATCTAGCGGCATGTTTCTTGACTTTCCTGCTTTCATTGCGATTTATGGGGAGGATATCGTCTTTGAGGTATCGAACTATGCGGGTCATCGAGGTTTCTTCTTCCTCAATGGCAGAGACCTCTCCGTTCGGCGGTTCTAGGGTGGCCGGCCATTGCAACACTAATACTGGGATGCTCATCTGAGTCTGCGTCTGGAGGGCCGACCCTAGGTTAGCCAGAGCGTCGGCCTGGGAACTCTGCTCCCTGGGGATCTGCGTGAGTTTACAGCTTTTAAACTTGCTTATGAGGCGCTGAGCGATTGCCAGATATTGGATCATGCTGTCGTATTTAGCTTGATATTCTCCTTGTACCTGGTTGATAATTAGCTGGGAGTCACTGTAGACTTGGATATTTTCGGCACCTAGCTGGTGGGCGAGCGATAGTCCTACAATTAAGGCCTCGTACTCACTTTCATTGTTCGTTGCTTTGAAGTTACACCTTACGGCTCTTGAGACCGTATTTCCTGTTGGCAATGTGAGCACGATCCCCACTCCTGCTCCTCGAATGTTGCTGGAGCCGTCTACATGCAAGACCCATTCTCCTTCCTCGTCGGCCTCTTTCTGGAGGCTTACCTCCTGTTTGAGAGCCGGAAGTAGATCTGGACAGAGCTAAGCTACAAAGTCCGCTAGGATCTGGGATTTTATTGTTGTGGCCGGCCTGAAGATCACATCGTATTCCCCTAGCTCGACTGCCCATTTTGCTAGTTTTCCGGAGACCTCAGGCTTATGTAGAACCAATTTTATAGGGAACGAGGTGACGACCACAATCGGATGAGCTTGGAAATAGGGTCGTATTTTCCGAGCGGCGACCATCAGAGCTAGGGCCAGCTTCTCTAGATGACTGTAGCGAGTTTCCGCGTCTGGGAGGGCTTTTCTTACGTAGTAGATTGGTAGCTGCTTGGTCCCCTCTTCCCGAACCAGGACGGCGCTGACTGCATGCTCTGAGACAGCAAGGTACAACAGCAAGACTTCGCCACGCAAGGGTTTGGATAAGAGGGGAGGCGTGGTAAGATAGGTTTTGAGCTCCTCAAGGGCCAATTCACACTTCTCGGTCCATTCGAAATCTTTTGGCTTCTTAAGGGTTTCAAAGAAGGCATGGATTTGTCGGAGAGCCCGGAGATGAATCTGCTTTAGGCTGCCATCTTGTCGGGGTCCACTTGCAACTGGTGCATGATAACCTTGGGATCGATCCCCAGCATGTCTAAGTGTGACCATGCGAAACAGTCGGAATTGGACCGGAGGAAGTCTACCAGTCTTCTTCTTAATCCTTCGGAGAGCTTGGACCCGATCTTGAGGTTGCGAGTTAAGTAACCTTCTACTTTGGGTACGTCGTCCATATCCTCGACTTCTGGTTCTTCTGTATGCGGAGCTTGGGATTTGACTTGCGGGGACAATGTTGTTTTGGTTCGCTCTTTTAGAGCGATCTGATAGCAATGGCGGGCGGTTTCCTGATCTCCTCTGATTGTTCTAATGCCTTGAGAGGTGGGGAACTTTATCATCTGATGGAGACTCGAGGGAACTGCTTTTATTCCATGAATCCTTGCCCGGCCTAAGATCATATTATAAGAGGAATGGCAGTCGACGACAAGAAGCCTAGTAAGGAGGCTGACTCCTTCAGCATAGATGGGGAGGAAGATTTCTCCGGTTGCTTTGCGTATTAGGGTTCCTTCTTCTATCCCCAGACTTTGGTACGCCGCTAGGAAGATGGTGTTACTGGAGCTACCGCTATCTACCAGTATCCTTTTGACCAGAAAGTTTGCTATCGGAAGAGTGACGACGAGAGCATCATGATGAGGTAACAGGACTCTCTCTCGTTCTTCGGCTGTGAAACTTATCTCGTTGGTCTAAGAGGATTCCTGCTTGATTTTCGTCGAACTGCTCCCAGTACTCCTGGTGTTTTCCGGGGTGGCTGAGTGACTTGCACTGCACATCTCTGATCCTCCGGATATGACTAAGTCGTTTCCTCTTGCGAGTGTGGTAGGGAGGACTCAGTGATATATCTTGGATTTGACCTGTTTTCATCCATGGTATATAGGTGTTTTACTATATATATATATATCTTTGTTTTCTACTCTTCTAGGTATGTTTTCAGGTTCAGGTGCATTTCGGAGTAAAGCTATGACTTTGGAGCATTTTGGAGCTTAAAGGACATTTCACCCGAGCTGACCACGTAGAGGTCGACGAGAGGAAGAACAATCGATCGATACGCATCAGTGCTATCGATCGACACCAGAAGATTCCTCGACAGATGAAGATTAATATCGATTGATGTACACAAGTACCATCGATCGATGTCGAGACATCAGACACACGATATTTTGGATTCAGCAGACTTAAAACCCAAGGCCAAGCCAAATTACGAAAATGCCCTGACGAGTTTTCAACCTAGTAGATTATATACTGCCTAAGTGTTTTGACGGCGGAGAGACCTTTTTTGTTACAAGTTTTACTTTGAGAGAAGAGAGAGTTTTGTAGAGAAGATCACTTGTGATTGGAACTCCTTGTTATCATTTCTTTTCATCTATACTATGAGTTTCTATTTCTTCATTGTTATGAATTGCTTTGCTATGTCTGAGTAGTTCAATTATTAGATCCAGGGTTCAGATAGGTTTGTGGGATTAGCCCCAAACTATAGATCTGCCTTGTTGTGATATTCATGATATTGTATTCATTGCTTGTTTTAGCCTTGCTAACTAGAACTTGATCATAGGATTGCATATTCAAGCACCCTTGTTATCCCATCCTGGCATCTATCTATCATATTAGGACTGTTAGAGAGGGCTAACCGCCAATTTAGTATCTTAATAAGGCATTTCATACTCGCGCATAGGCCTGGCTAGAACCCGTCGATCGATGTCCTCAACTGACTATCGATCGACGTTGGCAAAGGTGTATCGGTCGACGTCCCAATAGGATAATCGATCGACACTCTTTCGTTGTCGACATACTAACCGTTGAGACACGAGATCTAGCCTGTTAACCAGTGAAACATGCGACAGCTAATCACTGAGTTAAGCGGTTGAGCTCTAATATATCATGCATGCAACAAATAGGCATCTATAAGTATTATAATCTCCAACACCTGAATAGTGGCCCTGCATCTAATATCATTTCCAACCAAGTTACATTTACTAGTTACTTCGCTTGTTACTATTGCTATTTCATTTAAACATTTACAACTCTTAGAATTAATAAACACTAGATTTAATTGTTCCCTAGCTCCTTGTGAATTCGATCCCTAAATACTACATATGAACCTCTTTTGATGAGAGTAACACTCCTTAGGGTAATTTGAGTGGTATCAAATTTGGCACCGTTGCCGGAGAGCTTTGATCGCCATTAGATTTAGTTTTATTGATTCTTATTCTTTTCTCCACCCCCTTTCTAATAATCTTTTTCATGTCTTTTCAGGTGCATGCCCAGCGGTACCAGAAGTAACAAGGAGAAAGACTTGCTGTTCTCAGACGATCCTGCTCATTTGGAACGCACCATCCGTAGAGGTCAACGTTCCACATCGCTCGATGCAACAACATCATCGTCGATCGATACGCACAACCAACCGTCGACCGACACCAGACCTTCATAGTCGATCGATCCCAATCGTTCGACAACGATCGATACTACAGCGCGTACATCGATCGATACCGTGTCGTCAAAAATGGTAAACATTATTATTCTAACACAGGACGAGAACGAAAACCTGTATGACCAGGACGGTCATTTGCGTAATGCAACAGGTCAAAAAATAGACGCTCAGGGGACTGTAATCCCTGATGCTAATGCTACAGGAGCTGCTCAACCTGTAGATGAGGACGCTCGATCGAAACCACTGGCCGACTACAATCGCCCATATGAGTACTATTCCAACAGATCAGCTATTCGACTTCCGGAGATCCAGAAGCAGAATTTCGAGCTGAAGCCTCAATACTACACTCTCGTGTCGCAGATACCCTTCTCTGGGTTACCGCAAGAGCATCCTATGGATCATCTGGAACGGTTCGAGGATCTAATCGCTGCTATTCGGATGGAAGGAGTCCCCGAAGACTACCTGCTGTGCAAGCTCTTCAGATACACGCTGAATGGAGAAGCGATGCACTGGCTTAGGCAGCAACCCACAGGATCATTAACATCGTGGGCCGACATCAAGAATGCTTTCTTACGAAACTTCTTTGATGAGGAGCGCGCTGAAGAACTTCGGAACAAAATTTCCACATTCTCGCAGGAGGCTGGAGAGTCCTTCAAAGATGCGTGGAATAGATTTATGTTCTTCCAGCGAGACTGTCCACACCACGGATTTAACGAAGTGCAGCTGCTAAGCATTTTCTTCCGAGGTCTCGCCTTACAGTATCAAATGGCTCTTGATACGGAGAGTGAAGGAAACTTCACTACTCGAAATCCGTTGGAAGCTGTGAGACATATCGAAAACCTTGCTAACAGCAGCAGCACCAAAAACACTGACTCTGAACGGAAGAAGTCTGTAGCCTCTATCGCGATGGAACAAATGGACGAAGTAAGAGCTAAGTTAGATGTGGTGCACGAACTTCTTAGGAAGCAAGTCTGTTCAGCTGAAGGAGAAGTAGCAGATACGGAAGGAGAAGAAAATGTGAACTACATCGGAGGTACCGGATTCCAGAAATTTGGAAACCAGGGCGGAAACAGAAACTTCTTTGGAAATGGTCAAAGAAGTAACCAGAGTTCACAATTTCAAAAACTCTTCAACAATAGCAAAAGCTACTCGAACTCCTACTACCAGAATCCACCACCCTAGACTCAGGAAAGCAAGATCGAAGAGATGCTTGATCAAGTACTGTTGGGACAACAACAAATCACCGTGGATTTCAATGGTAAAATAGACTCCGCCTACAACAATCTGAACACCAAAATCGAGACCTTAGGGACTCAGGTGAGAAAACTTGAAACGCAAGTAATTCAGACGGGCGAGACTATAAAAAGGCAAGAAGCTTTTGCTAGAGAGGCAGAAGCCGACAAAGGGAAACACCACGTAAATGCCATCATAGATGATGATTTCTGGCAAGTGGTGAGAAATGAAAAGCTTGAGGAAAGAGAGTTCGAAATCGATAGCTCTGTGAGTCTCGGCGGATCCCAATGGTGTCGACCGATGTCGATGAACTCGCATCGATCGACAGACCATGACGAAGATCGATGGACGGATTACTCCGGTCATCGATCGACGTCATCCGCTAAATCGACTGAATGCAATGCAGTTCGAATTCTAACTCATGAGGAATTCGCAGCTAAGCATCCTCACCCACCCTCCCCTTTCTATGATAAAATCGATCAACCGGTTGAACCAACCATCGATCGATAGAGTGAGTCCAACGTCGATCGTCACAACACACCTCCCATCAATCGACAGGCACCTCTGACATACCGATTACGGTTGCGCTCAATCGATAATGATTATATCAACGCACTCAGACCACCACCTAAACCATTAGCTAGCCCACCCGAACCAAAACCCAACCCTTTAAATAGTTCACCAGAACCAGGTCAAGAAGAACAAGAAACTGAAGGGAGAAGGTTAAGGAAAAAAAAGGAGAAAATTCCTAAGAACCTTAAGAGGGAAGCTAACGAGAAGGAGATGGATGGTTTCACTAAAAGAATCCTCCGAATCCCAATCGAAAAATCTTTTGATGAAGCTTACTTCACACACCGGTTGTGGATGTTCTTCAGAGAAACAAGGGTAACTGAGGAGGACATTAGGAGAATGTTTCATCAAGTCAGAGAGAAGATGAAACACAGGATCACATTGACGAAGAAGAGTGATCCTGGGAAGTTTGCAATACCATGCGTAGTCAAGGGTGTTGAATTTCCCCATTCAATGTGTGACACGTGAGCATCAGTTAGTATCCTCCCTAGGATCATGGCAGACCAGCTTGGTTTGGCCATCGAGCCTTCAACAGAATCCTTCACCTTCGTGGATCTTTCAGAAAAACGATCAGGAGGTATCATAAGAGATCTGGAGCTATAGATTGGTAATGCCCTTGTCCCGATAGATTTTCATGTCCTAGTCATCGAGCTTAACTGGAACTCTTCACTTCTGCTTGGAAGATCTTTCCTAGCTAAAGTAGGAGCCGTATGTGACATGAACAAAAACAAATTGTGTCTGACGCTGATAGACCCAAACATCCACTACGACCCCATCCGACCTAAGAGAAAGGTTATTAATTATGTGGATTACGGGAAAGAACTTGGCTTCATTGGCGCATGCCATTGTGGAGCAGAGTATGAATCAAAGTACAAAACAGAGTACTCGGAATCGATCGACACCCCCACTTTTCCATCGATCGATTCCAATGAGTCAACTGTGACTGATGACCGCAACAACACGTCACTCGACGTAAAGCAGCCGTTGACCATTTCGCTCCACCTAATCATTGTTACCCCCACTTTGCCTTCCAACCTCCAAGCAAGAGAGGACGTGATGATTATTCTATAGGCAGTTGGGCAGACAGTGGTTTCCATGAAAGTTTTGCAGTCGACGCTGTAATTACTTCATCTAACAAGGAACATACAGAGGAATACGATGAGGATTATTGGAAAGAACGTGCAATCGAAATGTCTTTGCAGGATGAAAGATTTGAAACACATAAGTTCACCAACACGTTTCCAACATCGATCGCCGAAGTGCACTCCACATCTGTCGATACCCACCCTCGTCCAGCAAAACAACCGCTCATATCGATCGACACACCAACTGGAACATCGATCGATATTCGCGCCGCAGCGAAAATTCAGGAGCATGGGAATATTCCCTCTCCAAATAGGTTTAGAGATATCTATATAAAACGTTTCGCACCCCCAAAACCACCTCCACACACCAGAGCAGACACACAAGCAAAAAAGATGAACACTCTTCCATCTACATCAACAGGAAAATCCATGAAGAGCATTCATCTCAAGAACACAAGTTCTGCAGAAATTACTCTGACATCGATCGATGCATCTGTATCTACATCGATCGATACTACTCTAAACCCTAATCTTTCTATTTCTAAATTGAATGATAATGCAAACATTGATTACGGTTTTCTAACACCTGATGAATTTGGTATTTTCAGGGACCCAGATGGCAACGCACGTGCAATAGATGGAAGGATCTTACAAGTGTCCAGAGAGGAGATAGCAGATATCCTTCAAGTAGCCAATGGACCTGACAACCTATTCTCACGGCAACGTGGCACTCCAGACGTCATTCAAACAGATCCAAACAATCACGTAGGAGTCGCCACAACAGAAATCAATCCAGATCTATCACGCCAACCAAAAGGGCAAGCATCGATCAACGGGACAACTGAAACATCGACCGACAGGGTAACACCAACGACGATCGATAGGGATGACCCGACGTCGATCAGACGTTATGAATTTGGAAACCGCGCTTTTGACATGTACGGAGCCAGAAAGTTCACTTGGGAACGAAAGGACGAGTATGGAGTCTACATAGATGAGCGTGGACACGCACGAGGCGTAGCTTGTGAGATGATACCTGTCACAAAGGACGACATCAGGAAATTACTGGAAAGAGCATCTTTTTTGAAGAGAGCCACATATGTCTTTCAGAACATGCCACTTCCTTCACACTAACAAAACTGGCACTAGAACTCTACACCAAAAATGAAATCAATGAGACGGTGTTTGGTATTTGTGGAGCTCAGGAAAGACTGGGAGGGGAGCTCATATCATTGGTAGAAGATACACATCAACCTTTGGATAGAGGCTACAATGAGCTTTTCAGAAGTATGGCAGAAATGAGGACATAAATTGAGAGCTTACGTCAGCAACTTGGTGGCTAAAACCATTAAGGCTTGGTTCAAAAAGACTCCAATAAAAGAGTTCGAAACGAGACTTGGAGGCGGCAATCTTCAAGGCTCGCTTTCGCAAAGAACTCTTGGATATAGGTCAAAAAGAAGTGAACAGAGCTTGGTGGCAACCACCATTAAGTTTTGATTCATGGAAGCCTGTCCAATCTTGGTCACTGATCCTGCAATGGAAGCAGATTTGACTCAAGAGAGAAAATTAGAGAGAGAGAAACTAGGAACTAACTTTTACCTACAGCTCCAGATACTTGTCTGAAATCCTTGCATCCTATGATCGATACTCCCAAGGTAAAGCATTCACTTTATATTTATGCTAAGAAATGAAGTCAGTAGAGGGGATGTCAGACGTGAATTGATGAGTTGTGTTATGTTGGAAATGGTTGCTAAGCTAGGATATTGCATAGTGTGCTTCTGCGATTAGGACCTTTTAAATGTGGTTGCAAAATTGTTGAGAGAAAGATTTCTTGCATTAAAATCTTAAGTCCTTAATATTTTCAAACCTCTTTCAGAGAGACTGCCTGTATGTTTTGCTTGAGGACAAGCAAAAGGGTAAGTCTGGGGGAGTTGATATACCTTGGATTTGACCCGTTTGCATCCATGGTATATAGGTGTTTTACGATATATATATCTATGTTTTCTACTCTTCTAGGTATGTTTTCAGGTTCAGGTGCATTTCGGAGTAAAGCTATGACTTTGGAGCATTTTGGAGCTTAAAGGACATTTCACTCGAGCTGACCACGTAGAGGTCGACGAGAGGAAGAACAATCGATCGATACGCATCAGTGCTATCGATCGACACCAGGAGATGCCTCGACAGATGAAGATTAGTATCGATCGATGTACACAAGTACCATCGATCGATGTCAAGACATCAGACACGCGACATTTTGGATTTAGCAAACTTAAAACCCAAGGCCAAGCCAAATTACGAAAATGCCCTGACAAGTTTTTAACCTAGTAGATTATATACTGCCCTACATCTAATATCATTTCCAACCAAGTTACATTTATTATTTACTTCGCTTGTTACTATTGCTATTTTATTTAAACGTTTACAACTCTTAGAATTAATAAACACTAGATTTAATTGTTCCCTAGCTCCTTGTGGATTCGATCCCTAAGTACTACATCTGAACCTCTTTTGATGAGAGCAACACTTTTTAGGGTAATTTGAGTGGTATCACTCAGCTTCGATAGGATTATCTGCTCGACTCCGATGGTTAGTAGATAATCCAAGGGGCTTGGCTCCTCCTTGAACAGCTTCGGATGGTTTGGAGCACTTATTCATCGCCATCATCACGTAGTTAGATTACTCCCCTCCTTCTAGCGCCAAACTGTTAGGGGATTTTTGTGTAGGCTCTTTTAGAGTACTACAGAACGATGGAAAAGTTGATTTGTTGGGTATGTTTAAGAGTGTTTCGTGAGGATTTAGAGAGATTGAGGAGAATATAGACTTGAAGAGATCTTTATTACATAGAACAAGCAAGGATTACAAGTATATTCATATGAACCCTAATCCTAGCCGCCTAAGTATAATCTCCAAGTCAAAAGGTCTCTCTCCCCTGCTTGAGGGCTGTCGTAGCTCTTACATAGTCGTCTAGAAGTCGGTTTCATTAGGTTAAACTCTTCCATGTTCGGAAATATGGAAGGTTCTCCTTGTCGAAAGTTTTCCATTTCTTGGAAGGGGGTAGGGTCCAGGGACTGAGCCCAGGGTTCCCTCTGGGGGGGGGGGGGACCCGGGGAACCCGTTTACTAGGGATCCGTGGATCTGAGTCCTGCCTGGAGGTTGGGAGAAATAATACCGGGATATTTTTCCCCAACAGGTATGGGCCAGTATATGTCGTCGGTGCCTTAGTAGCAGCATGGGAGATTAGTATTTAGGCATGGCTGCCTATCAATGGTGAAGATCACAGGGTATTCTTGATCTGTAGTTGATGGTTCCCGCTACAAGGGTCGATCCTTGAGCGTCTAAGTGCGGAACCGTGGAAGGTTTTTGGATTTATAGCTGTATCCTTCAGCAGGGACTGCCTACGTACCCTTCAGTGAGGGATCAAGCCGTTCGTAGTTCATGTATTGGTGGAGGTGCGTAGCCTAGATGGGCTCGTAGCTCTAGTGGGCACATGGCCTAATGGGCACGTAGCTCTGTAGTGGGCAGGAGCCATCTGTTTTGAGGGCACATGGCCGGAACAGATGGTAGACCTGTCGATAAGCTGCAGTGAGCATGATGTGTCGAGGTGCTTCAGTGAGCATGGAGGGACCCTGCTGATGAGCTGGAGATCATGGCCTGAGCCAGTCAGGAGAGTTGTAGCCGTGCTGCAGTGAGCATATATCTTCATCTGGATGATAGTAACCGCCGGAATCAGCCTATCATAGGCGTGTTGAAGAAGAAGGTCTTCTAGGTGTCGAATATTGCCTTGGCGGCTGTGGAGTTGATGAGCTCTGGTCATGGACGTCTCGGACCCTTTCTTTAGGTTTAGAAACCTATATTTATAGTGGAGGTCGTGCCCCTCTCTCAGGATTTGAAAATATTCATTATATCCTTACATAATATTATATTTCCTTTTTTCTTAAGGGAGGTCATATGTATTGGAATATTTCATCTTTCTCTCGGGTTTAGGGAGATTCTTTCTTGTCAAAGCTGGTACCTTATTAAAGGACGATTTCCATTTATCCTAAGGCAATATAAATCACTAGGCCTGGAAGCCGGAGGCAGGACCCAGACCCGGGGGAGAGGACCCAGACCCTGGGGAGAGGACCCAGACCCGGGGGAGGGGACCCAAACCCGGGGGAGGGGACCCAGACCGGGGGCAGGGACCTAGAAGCCAGAGGGAGGAACCTGGAAGCCGGAAGCTGGAGTAATCTCTTCATGGAATATTTTTCCCAACATTGGCGATACTCTTCTTCAGGATCCCAATGCTCCCCTCGCTTGTCCAGCCATTCCTTCATGAGCTCCCATCTGGCCGACGCCTTCACCTGCTGAATCAACAGATTGTGGGAACCAAAATTTGCACCGTCGATTTCCGTTTAAATAACGAAACTAGGAAAGCCCTAATTTCCCAGAAGTCCCGGATATCTGCTAATACCACACGCTAAGCAATAAAAACACGAGATAACAACGACAAAGTATAAAAATTGTAAAAAGAGAGCAAAGAGAAGTCTTATTCCGAATTTGCGTATGAGCGTTTACAACAAGGTATAAGCCTGGGCTCGAGAGCTGTCAGCGAGATTCCTAGTTCTAGCAACCCTAAGATGGCTAAACCTAATTGAGTTGCAGCTCGAAATAACAAAAACGGAAAGTTGCCTAATTTCTCTAAGTGCTCAGTTTTCTCTGAAAAAGTTCCCCCCCTATGCCTCTCGCCTAGGACTCCTTATATACTCGCTCCAAGGTCGGTTTTCGCTTTTACTCTTCTGCCCTTAAGCCGTCATAGCATAAAATGGAGATATTCCATTTTTTCTGATCTTCGTGTTTATCCTCAAAATTCCGTATTTATCCGCGGAAACTTGACATGTATCCTTCCATGCGCGCCAAGCGTAAACCGTGCTACGGTTTACGGGATTTTGGTTAAGAAATTGTAGGATGGGCCTCGAGTCGTGTTTTAGGTCCCTTTGGGCCGTCTTCCGACTCGAAGCATTTGCGGTAAAAACCGCGGAAAGTTCATTCTTTATCGAAAGAGGTCGTAATAAACGTTTCGAGTCGGAAGACGGCCCAAATGGACCTAAGACACGACTCGAGGCCCAAGTTACGATTTCTTAACCAAAAGCCCATAAACCGTATGACGGTTTACGCTTGGCGCGCAAGGAAGGATAAATGTCAAGTTTCCGCGGATAAATACGAAATTTTGAGGATAAATACGAAGATCGGAAAAAATGGAATATCTCCATTTTATGCTATGACGGCTTAAGGGCAGAAGAGTAAAAGCGTAAACCGACCTTGGAGGTAGTATATAAGGAGTCCTAGGCGAGAGGCATGGTGAGAACTTTTTAGATTCGGAATTCTCTGCACTTAGAAACTTTAGGCTTTATTCTCGACAAGTTCGGTTTCTATGACTGGCACTCAATTACTATACGAACTTGCCCAGGCAGTTCGATCTCTTGTTTAGCTCTATCAATTGAACTACGTTCGGCTTGATCCTCGAAAGGGGTATGTAGGCAGCCTTTAACAAGGTTCAGTCCGAAATCAATCAAAAAAAACCTATTTTGTATCTTTTTCGTCTTTTGTTATCAGGCTGCGACTCAACTAGGTTTGAGCTTTTAGGCCGCTAGAACTAGGTAACTCGTTGACAGCCTTTGCGGCCAAAGCTTTTATGATCTCTTGTAATGATCGCAATGTTCTTACGCAGACTCGAAATAAGATTTACTGTTTTCTCTAAACTCGTTCGTTATCTTTTCACGATTTCCGCATATATTTGGTCACTTGTCGTTGGCTCTCGCAGAGATCCGGGACCTCTGGGAAATTAGGGTTTTCTTAGTTTCCTAATTTAAACGTAAATCGACAGTGCGAATTTCGGTTCCCACAGTTTGGCGCTAGAAGGAGGGGGGGGGGGTTACGTATTACTCTTACTCATGGCCACAAAACGCTTGATCGAAACGATGTCTGGATATATGAAAGACAAACTCGCAGCACTGACTGCTCCTATGGCCAACGCTTACGCAAACGCCGTAGTTTTCAACAAAATCGAAAACTTAGTCGCGACCTTCCGCCACAGGAAGAGCACTAAAACAAGCTCGCGATTTCTCTTTCTAGACATAAAGGGAAACGATAAATCTTATCAAACCCCGTAAGTTTGGCTCATTACCGATCAAAAGAAATCTCGATGCGTAAGGGTTTTACCAAAACACGTTTTCTAAAAACATTTCAGAAGCATAAAACTTGTTCTCCCAAAAACCGCTGAAAAACCCCTAGGTTAATCGCGGAAAAAGGAAACACAACAAAACGATTACACAGCTCGGTCGCTACGTAGCGACCGAGCACGCACACTGCTCGGTCGCTACGTAGTGACCGAGCACGCACATGGCTCGGTCGCTACGTAGCGACCAAGCATACACACTGCTCGGTCGCTACGTAGCGACCGAGCACGCACACGCTGCTCGGTCGCTACGTAGCGACCGTGCACGCACACGGCTCGGTCGCTACGTAGCGAACGAGCACGCACAAGCTGCTTGGTCACGACGTAGCGACCGAGCTCAAGCCAACTCTCCGCTCGCTACGTAGCGACCTGTAAAGCCTCAGAAAGGTCCTCCTTTGGGTTCTCTTTTGAATCCTCGTCGAAACACTTTTCGTTTCGTCTCAATCGGAGTTTCCGTTGAGATTTTACGACGAAAACAAGTAGGACTCTTCTTGGCTTGCTTCCACTCGCTACGTAGCGACCTGTCAGACCGTTAGTCGCTACGTAGCAACCTGTAAGGCCTCCGAAAGGTTCTCTTTTGGGTTCTCTTTTCAATCCTCATCGAAACACTTTTCGTTTCGTCTCAATCGGAGTTTCCGTTGAGATTTTACGACCAAAACAAGTGGGACTCGTCTCGGCTGCCTTTCACTCGCTATAGCGACCGAGATGACATCCTTACTCGCTATAGCGACCCGTCAGGCCTCAAAGGGGTCCTCCTTTCCGTTCTCCTTTGAATCCTCATCGAAACGATTTTCGTTTCGTCTCAATCGGAGTTTCCGTTGAGATTTTACGACGAAAACAAGAGGGACTCGTCTCGGCTCCCTTTCACTCGCTATAGCGACCGAGATGACATCCTCACTCACTATAGCGACCCGTCAGGCCTCAAAGGGGTCCTCCTTTGCGTTCTCCTTTGAATCCTCATCGAAACACTTTTCGTTCCGTCTCAATCGGAGTTTCCGTTGAGATTTTACGACGAAAACAAGTGGGACTCGTCTCGGCTCCCTTTCACTCGCTATAGCGACCGAGATGACATCCTCACTCGCTATAGCAACCCGTCAGGCCTCAAAGGGGTCCTCCTTTACGTTCTCCTTTGAATCCTCATCGAAACGCTTTTCGTTTCGTCTCAATCGGAGTTTCCGTCGAGAATTTACGACAAAAACAAGTTGGACTCGTCTTGGCTCCCTTCCACTCGCTATAGCGACCGAGATGACATCCTCACTCGCTATGGCGACCTGTTAGGCCTCAAAGGGGTCCTCGTTTGCGTTCTCCTTTGAATCCTCATTGAAACGCTTTTCGTTTCGTCTCAATCGGAGTTTCCGTTGAGATTTTACGACAAAAACAAGTAAAACTCATCTTAAACTCCTTGGCTTGTTCCTGCTCGCCCTACCTCCATCTTTGCGTTCACTTTCGAATCTCGATCGAAACGTCTCTTGTTTCGCTTCGATTGAAGTTACCATTGAGACTTTATGATATAAAAAAAAACCGCAAAGACCTGTTGTCTCGCATGGATTCAGATTAATCGTATAAAACGGCAACAGTTAACTTAACACCTTAGCCGCCTTAACTATACGATTACGTTGAACCTTTTTTTGACGTCGTATCTAAGGAGAAGATAACAGTCAAGTTCGGAAAATAAATGTCAAGTTTTAAAGGATAAACACCAATATCGGAAATGGCAAACATACACGAGAAGAGGAAAGGGAAATGAGCAAGCAAAACTGAGAAGAAACAAAAATGCATCTTCGAGAGAACTAAGGTATTTCCGACTTGAAATTTTGGTAATCAGACTTGGAATTTCGTAGGAAATTACTTTGAGGCTGCCATAGAACTTTAGGGAACGTAAAACCTAGGCGGATAGTCTAGCGAACTAAGTTTTAAGCGATTTTTCCTGTCTCGATATATTGTTCCATAATTGTTCATCCAGATCTTGCAAACCGATCTAAACTCTCCGAAAGTCGAGAAACGATCACAACGCATATCAAGCTCGCTTCCTAAAGAGAGAAAAAGTTAGAGACATGAACGTCATCTTAAAACCGATTCATTTCTGGCAATTTTCTCGGAACCGACATAGCCCAAGTCGTCACCTTGGAAACAACCAAATCACAGTCCAAGCGTCGTCTATAAATCGTCCCAAATTATCGATCATTTCAAACATCAGAAGAAGAAACGTACACAACCCTTCAAAGTATCGGCTCAACCATTTTCTTTCGTAAAAAAAGGAGGGAGTAGGTACGTATACTATACTCGTATACTCCCAAACTTCAAAAACTTCTGCAAATCGTCAAGAATAGGCAAACGACAATCTTAATATTCGTCTAAACGCTAGCAACATATCCAGACGATCATGAACATAATCTCAAAAACTATACATCATTTCTTGTCGCAATCATGCGTACAGAAAACTTGTACCAATATCAAACTGAAACTCGACGATTAGCCAAAGTATTGAAGCCTTTTCCGGCTTCAGAAAGCCAGTTTCTTTTTAAAAGTTTCTACGAGAAATCTTCAATCACCAAAGCATTTCTTTCAGTTTCCGTTGTACCAAGTAAGTCACGGAAAAGCATCGAAAACATTTGCGACGAAGAAAACTCGAGAATAGATGTAGCATCGTGCACATTAAAAGGAGCACTTTCCTCCTTATGGTTAGCTAGATCCACCTCTGGTTGACCAATTCGTTCAAGAAACGAATGTGTCATGAGAATCCTCTCGAAAAACCTATGAAAAACGTTCTTCGACTAGATCGTATTGAGATAAACTTCGGTAACACTCCATGAGTAACTCCAAGCAACTTTCACCTACGAGCAAAATCACAGCGGGAACGCTTCTCGTAAAACCCGCAGAAACAATGCTACTTTGACATATGTATACATATCACTGATTTACGACCTTCGTAAAATTGGTTATATGATATGATAAATTATCATATAGCCCATAGTCGGAAATCATATGATAAATTCTTCGCAACGAAACTAAGTCCTAACAACCAAACGGTTAACGAAAAATCTAAACTTTTCAAAAATTGACCAAGTTCAATACGCTCCACAATTCACTTTAAGCCTGCAACGTTTTAACCATAATACGCGGCAGGTAAGGAAAAATTCGTAACAAAGCTTCTAGAGCTATACGAAACATCCTAAAAAATGCACGAAATACATCTCGGAAGGCCAACACTTCACAAAGCACTATGATGGAAAACGCTTGTTCCCATGGAGAAATTTACACGACACCTCAGTCATAATTCCTCGATCGCAAATAAAATTATTAGCATCCAACCAGGAACAATAATTTTTGCTGCGAACATCCGTAGTCAAACAAGAACGTTTCTCAAACGAAGGGCTAAGACTAAACCCTTGCAACATCGCGAAACATCTTCAAGCCCGCAAACATTTCAAGCACGAAACGCGGCATATGAAAGAATAACAAATCTTCAGCATCGCGAGACGTCGCAGACGCCTGAAGATTCGTTTTTCGACGAAATTTCCTTCCTCGATAAAAATATTTTCTTGGAAGACCAGACAGTCATACGTACTAACATCTCCTCAAAACATATCCTTCGCGAAGACTCGAAACGGTATTTTTTACCATTAAGTTTGTTGCTGATCACAACAAACTCTCAACGTCCTAAACAGACTTAGCCATCTCGTAGAGATGACTCTCGTACATCCGACACAAGGATAATAGCGCTATAAAAGAAATCCGAAATTTTGGTCCAGCACTTCCGATCTCTGGAGAGATGCTCGATTCCAACCATACAAGTCGTATAAGCCGAGAACCTATCGCGGACTTTAAATCGGTATGGAATCAGGATGAAACTGAAACGGCATACGTAAGTCGAATTAGTCATCGCACCCTCTAAAACCAGGAGTAAACCTAGGTCTTGCCCTAAACCCAGCGCACTGGTCTCTAACATCTCTAGGCATAGTATCAAACACCCTGATACGAGATCCCAAAATTTGTCTCTTTGCCAATATTCGAGAATCTTCAGAAATCCCGCAAGTTTACACACTGCAGAAAACTCTCGAAACAGATTACGGATATAGCAGTTCACATAGAGTTAGATTACGAGATGACAACACGTAGTCTTCCCTCTACACCCATACAAAATGCCATCGGCAGCAATACGCCTTCTAATCGCTACATAAAAACTAGACCATAGAGGTCCCACTGGAAAACTAGTCATAAGAACCTTAACTCCAAGACGAACTACGAAAGGCTTGCTCCCTTCAACAAAGATACGTAGGCAGCCGTCATAAGGCGCAGCCCCAATCTTATAGCGTTTTCTACTTTTAGGAGAGCGAGAAGATCACTTACCACAGACCTTTTCAACCATTAATTCCGCCTAACTCACCTAACTTGCCTAACTTGCCAAGCCACTCGCTAGAACCTCACGCTAGAAGCTCATGGTTCTAACGAGCTGGGAGGCTAACTGTTGGGGTCAAAATCGGTCACGACGGAATCAATGCCTGAAAGTCCGTAAAAATCAGCATGAACGTTTTTACGAAAAAGTAATCTTCGTAAAGATATCTTTACAAAGAGCCTTGCGGTAAATTCTTGTTCAAATCTCAATCGAACCACTAAATACCGATTGTCCGAAGGAAACAGACATGTATCCAATTCGGCCGCGGACAAGCTCGAGTCAGGCAATCGGACCACGAACAAGCCAAGCTCGATCGATACGCGGCGGCCAAGCATGCACACAGCTCGGTCGCTACGTAGCGACCGAGCGTCCGTCCCGCTCGGTCGCTACATAGCGACCGAGCTCAAGCCAAGCTCGGTCGCTACGTAGCGACCGAGCATCCGTCCCGCTCGGTCGCTATGTAGCGACCGAGTGTCCGTCCTGCTCGGTCGCTACGTAGCGACCGAGGTCGAGCCAAGCTCGGTCGCTACGTAGCGACCGAGCATCCATCCCGCTCGGTCGCTACGTAACGACCGAGCTCAAGCCAAGCTCGGTCGCTACGTAGCGACCGAGCGTCCGTCCTGCTCGGTCGCTACGTAGCGACCGAGCCCGAGCCAAGCGTGGTCGCTACGTAGCGACCGAGCTCAGCCAAGCTCGGTTGCTACGTAGCGACAGAGCGTCCGTCCCGCTCGGTCGCTACGTAGCGACCGAGCGTCCGTCTCGCTCGGTCGCTACGTAGCGACAGAACTCTTCCGAAACGTCGATACGATACCAATTCATGCATTCTCGTCTATCCTACGATGCTATCTCCCGAAGACCGTAGCGAACTCAGTTCATGTCTTCCGACCATTCTAAGACATCAATCAAACTTTGCGGTAAAAACCGCGGAAAGTTCGTTCTTTATCAAAAGAAGTCGTAATAAACGTTTCGAGTTGGAAGACGGCCCAAAGGGACCTAAGACACGACTCGAGGCCCAACTTACGATTTCTTAACCAAAAGCCCATAAACCGTATGACGGTTTACGCTTGGCGCGCAAGGAAGGATAAATGTCAAGTTTCCGCGGATAAATACGAAATTTTGAGGATAAATACGAAGATCGGAAAAAATGGAATATCTCCATTTTATGCTATGACGGCTTAAGGGCAGAAGAGTAAAAGCATAAACCGACCTTGGAGGTAGTATATATGGAGTCCTAGGCGAGAGGCATGGTGAGAACTTTTTAGATTCGGAATTCTTCTGCTCCGGTAGTTGATAAACCAGGAGATCCTGCTCTTAGGATGCTGCCATATGGGTATGGGCCAGTATATGTCGTCGGTGCCTTAGTAGCAGCATGGGAGATTAGTATTTAGGCGTGGCCGCCTATCAATGGTGAAGATCGCAGGGTCTTCTTGATCTGTAGTTGATGGTTCCCGCTATAAGGGTCGATCCTTGAGCGTCTAAGTGCGTAACAGTGGAAGGTTTTTTGATTTATAGCTGCATCCTTCAGCGGGGACTGCCTACGTACCCTTCAGTGAGGGATCAAGCCGTTCGTAGTTCATGTATTGGTGGATGCGCATAGCCTAGATGGGCACGTAGCTCTAGTGGGCACATGGCCTAATGGGCACGTAGCCTTTGGAGCACATAGCTCTGTAGTGGGGAGGAGCCATCTGTTCTGAGGGCACATGGTCGGAACCGATGGTAGACCTGTCGATATGCTGCAGTGAGCATGATGTGTCGAGGTGCTTCAGTGAGCATGAAGGGACCCTGCTGATGAGCTGTAGATCATGGCCTGAGCCAGTAAGGAGAGTTGTAGACGTGCTACAGTGAGCATATATCTTTATCTGGATGATAGTAACCGCCGGAATCAGCCTATCATAGGCGTATTGAAGAAGAAGGTCTTCTAGGTGTCGAATATTGCCTTGGCGGCTGTGGAGTTGATGAGCTCTGGTCATGGACGTCTTGGACCCCTTTCTTTAGGTTTAGAAACCTATATTTATAGTGGAGGTCGTGCCCCTCTTTCAGGATTTGGAAATATTCATTATATTCTTAGATAATATAATATTTCTCTTTTTCTTAAGGGAGGTCATATGTATTGGAATCTTTCCTCTTTCTCTCAGGTTTAGGGAGATTCCTTCTTGTCCAAGCTGGTACCTTATTAAAGGAAGATTTCCATTTATCCTAAGGCAATATAAATCACTCGGCCTGGTAGCCGGAGGCAGGACCCAGACCCGGGGGAGGGGACCCAGAGCCGAGGGCAGGGACCTAGAAGCCGGAGGGAGGAACCTGAAAGCCAGAAGCTGGAGTAATCTCTTCATGGAATATTTTTCCCCAACATTGGCGATATTCCTCTTCAGGATCCTAATGCTCCACTCGCTTCTCCAGCCATTCCTTCATGAGCTCCCATCTGGCCGACGCCTTCACCTGCTGAATCAACAGATCCCAGCGAGCCATCATGTTATGCACCTGACTAGGAAGAATGAACACCTCGCCAATTAGCCTCCGGTGAGCATCCACCAGTGGGTCATCATTAGGTACGGATTCAGCACCTGTTGACGAGGTGGAAGATAAGCCATTAACCAATGAAGCAGCCCTTGCCAATATTGGTGGAGGAGTATAAAAAGGACGCCTCTTTCGTGTTTAGCCTTCTGGTGCTCATCATAGATGGCTGACACCGAGAGCCTCACCACGTTCCCTAGAAAAAGCAACGCAGTAAGTAAGAAAATGAAGTACTATCGGGTGAAAACTAAAAGGGCGAAGGATTACCCCAAACATGGCTATGACGCAAGGCCTCCTTGCTCACAAGAAAAGTCACCCATCAAAATCGCTGAGGAACTCCCATTATAAGCTTCGCTACCGCTTCTCCAGCAAAGGAAACCGGACGAGTCACATCTGATAGCAAGAACCAAGCGTCAATAAAAAACAAAACCCGAAAAGAACGGCGAAGCTCAAGGAAGATTTTACCGATAATACGCAAGGACGTGGGATAACCAACAGGTTCCTGGATCTTTAAAAATACATATAGATTGTTCCAGCTATCCCCGTAGGGATAGTTGCCCCTGATACCCCTCGAAGGTTCCTTGACTAAAGGAGTGCCATCGCGGGATCAGAGATGATAGAACGCTGCTTTGTTCACCAGAGGGGCAAAATAGTACGAATTTAGAATCTCGTGTACGCTGTTAGGGGATTTTCGTGTAGGCTCTTTTAGAGTACCACGGAACGATGGACAAGTAGATTTGTTTGGTAGGTTTAAGAGTGTTTCGTGCGGATTTAGAGAGATTGAGGAGAATATAGACTTGAAGATATCTTTATTACATAGAACAAGCAAGGATTACAAGTATATTCGTTTGAACCCTAACCCTAGCCGCCTAAGTATAATCTCCAAGTCAAAAGGTCTCTCCCCCCTGCTTGAGGGCTGTTGTAGCTCTTATATAGTCGTCTAGAAGTCGGTTTCATTAGGTTGAACTCTTCCATATTCAGAAATATGGAAGGCTCTCCTTGTCGGAAGTATTCCATTTCTTGGAAGGGAGTAGGATCCAGGGACCGAGCCCAGGGTTCCCTCGGGGGGGAGGGACCCGGGGAACCCGTTTACTAGGATTCCGGGGATATTTTTTCCCCAATAGTCCTGTCTGGAGGCTGGGAGAAATAATACCGGGATTTTTTTCCCCAACAGTTTGCCCCTTATTTCTCGACTTTGTCATTGAAGTCGGGGGGAATAATCTGTGCACTCAAGTCAACCGGGGTTTTTCTTATTCTCAGCAGGCTCCCTTTAGGCAGGACCTTGTTCCGCTAATCTTGTTAGCCTAGGTTCCACTAAAGTCGGAACTGATTCTGAACCCAGGCAAGGACCGGTTCCTTTGTGTTCAATTGATTTCTGAAAGTAGTTTCTTCTGCTTTTCTGGAAATGGTGAGGCTGGAGCTTGGTCGTATAATCCACACGCGGGTCGGAGCAGATTTTCACATAGGGGGTTCGTTAGATCGTGGAGGAGAGCGGAAGTGTGGCATCTTTCCTTTTTTTCCAGTCCGGTCGCAAAGAATTCTTCTGAAGATTTGGAAATATCCGACTTCCTTTTTTCAGGCTCCAAGAAAGGAAAGAGCTTGGTGTATATTTAGGATTTCTGATGCGTAGAGCTTTATTCATCATCAGCTTGAGAAGATGAACTCCGATCTCCCTGCTACGTTCGTGGGCGGTCGCGTAAGGCCTTGCCGTCTGTTTGCTGATCCATTCTCATCGCCTATTGCTTCCCTTGGAACGGCTTCTAAAACAGGTAGTGAGGCGATCCCAATGTCGCCTTTGAAGCAACGCGAACGCTTTACTCTTGACGACGACCCGCGCTCCGAGATTCGTGAGGGAGGCTTGAAGTCGATACGGAAGAAGTATGGGATCCATTCCTCAGTGCATATGAGGAGTCCTTCCGCGTTCGAACGCGCACCTGATGGAGGACCAGGAGAGATAGCTATCTATGAGGCGTATTTAGTAGCAGGATTCCGGGGATTGTTCCTTCGCTGGTGGGTGAAGTGTCTTTGTTTTTTGGCTTCTGCCCTTCTCAGCTTACACCCTTGTCCTGCAAGATTTTGATGTCAATCCAAGTACCCGGGGAGCTTCATGGTCTTGAGACTGGGATTCACGTGTTTATGAAGATCCAGGAACCCTTCCATTACCCTACTTTATGGCGTACTGTTGGTGAGTCTCGCTTCCTGCACTTTTTCCCTTAGGTAGTCGATCTGTTGATAGTCGGTTTTGTTTTCAGATGTATCTCGTCCGATATCTTTTCTTGGGGAAGTGGTGGCGAAGAAGATGTTGATGATTCCTCGGCGCTTTCGTGGGGTGCACTTTTTGATGAGCAAGGAGGTCCTGCTCCATAGTCGTCTCTGGGGTAAACCCTTACTCCTTAATCACTTTCCTGTGCATCCTCCCTTTAGTAAAATCCATCTCTTATTCTTCAGGTAATATTGCGAGGCTTCCTGCTTTGGTTCTCTATGATGAATATCAGCAGGCTGGGACACAAAGAAGGCATCCTTTCTATGCGCCTCCACCCCGTTTGACTAAGATGGCGCCGTTAGATATGGGAGCTAGGCCATTCCCCCCTGGGAATATGATCGGAGATGTGCCGCTAGCGGGTATTCAGCAAAGGCTTCTTAACGAGCTATTTTCCCCTCGTAACCGGGTGAGTGATATGGCTGCTCAGCGCGACCTGCTGATTCAGCAGGTGAGAGCTTCGAGTAGGTGGGAGCTTATGAAGGAATGGCTAGAAAGAAGGACGGAGCATTGGACCCTTCGGAAGAGTACCGCCAGTATTTATTTTGGTCTGCCGAGCCGACGCGTCTTGCCGATGCTTCCTTGCGAGTCGGTCTTGAGTCTGCTGCGGAGTCTCGGGTTTCAGCTGGTCTGCCATTCTAGATGCTTTGAAATTGTTTTCCTTCATTATCTTCTTGTTGCTTTCCTGGATTTTTTTTGGAAAAAAGACTATTGTATCGAACTTCTTTGCAAAGCTTGTTTCTTTCGGGTTCGGAGTTTGAATCCGGAGATTCCCTTCTTCTTCTTTTTTTTGATCTCTATATGGTGCTTTTGTTTGCATGTTTCTTTTTTTGGAAGATTGTAGGTTGCTTAGATGACCTCCGGGTCTTGAATTGTCCTTGAAGAACTGGAGAGTTGGGCGTTGATCCGACTGTTCGGTAGCCTTGAGCGTTTCTAGGCCTTTTAGATGTTTTCCAGAGGATTCAGGGATCCTAGGCGTATGGATTCCTTAGAACCTCTGGACCTTAAGATGATCGGACCTCTTAGGTCTCATAGGATTCAATCTCTTTTGGGGACCCTGGATCGCTTAGAGAGTATAAATAGTGTTGGGACCCGGAGGTCCCTTCTTAGGGTACCCATGGGTTCCAGACCCTGAGGTCCGGAATTGGACTTGTAGTCCCCGGACCCTGAAATCTTTTCTATAAAACCCGTAGGTTTCTTGACCCTGAGGTCTTGGATTTAGACTCGTGGTCTATGGACCCTGAGGTCTTCTTAAAGATTGATCTAACCTGCGGGTTTCGTCTTTGTATTGGAGTTGGGCCCGAGCAATATAAAGAATTTGGAGGTTTAACTTTTCCAGGTCCTGAAGAAATTTGTTCAAGACCCGGAGACTTCATGGGGAACCGAAAGTTCTCGATAACCCTAGGGCCTTCGGTTTGTATTTTAAAGGGACCGTATGCTGCCATCCTAGGTGAGGCCTCTACCGGTACCTGTGGGGATTTTGTGTTCTACTGCTCGGAAGCTAGTCACTATCGAGTTCCCGTGCTGCTCTCTGCTTTCTGCAGAAAGCCACTATCAGTCTTAGAGGGTGCTGTTGTGGGTGAAACCCCAAGTGCCAGACTTACGATATTTTCCACGTCTGGAGAAACATGATATTTTTAAGGTGCTCCCGGGCTTTTGCACTTTCTCAGTGGCAATTATACCTCGTGTCCCCTGTATTAATTTAGCACTTAGCGTTTTAACACAGGTACCTTTCACTTTTTTGGTATTTTAGTTTGGGACCCCGATATGCCTGAGGCTATACAGGGTTTTAGGTAGTATTGACGGCATACTCGGGCTTGCGCAGACCCATTCGTACCTTATGGCTCATACCCGTTTTCCTTTTGTGTGGTCGTACCACTTATCATTGAGGGTTGGCCAGGATCAGAGGTCTCTTTGACCTGATCCAGCTCGTTTGCCCCTTTAAGTATTATGGTATTCGTACTCTCTTTATAGTGGGAACTATTTTATTATATAGGCTCTGTCCGTAGACTTTCAGCGTACATATGAGTAAAAAAAGATAATGCTTAAATAAATTATAGAATAATTATATAGAAATCATGGTCCGGAGACCGTACAAGATATCAGCTTGCGAGATACCCCGGTGGTTAGGCCATGTTTTACCTCTTATTGCTGCGTGACCCGTGAGGTTTGACTTGCTTTTGAGACGAATGTCTTCGCTGGAGGGTTCCTTCATCATCTGCAGGTTTCTGCATTTTTTTGAATCTAGGGACCTCGTTTGGGAGTTGTTTCATGCCCCAGCCCTTGCGGATCTCTATGCTGGTGACTTTCGGGGGCCACTGTCTCCTATCGATGGAGGTTTTAAGCACTTCCATGAAGTATTTAGTCGCATTCATCCACTAGGGCAAATGTGTTCGGAGGTTTCCTATCTCCGTCTGGTGCCTGCTGGGAGTTCTCTTCCGAGGGGGTTTTGTCGAGGTGTTCATGCCCCACTCGTTTATTTGTGAGATTGCTGGTTGATAACTGTTGAAGCTTATGGCTATCTTATCTCTGTGAGGCGGAGGACGAGGGTCCTGTGGTGACCAGATTTTACGAGCAGGTGCAGCCTTGCTGGTTTTTAGGGGAGACCATGCGAAGCGGTCGACGTAAGCTCTCTGGAAGCTTTTTGGATGTAGGGTCCGGAGTATGCTTGACCTCGCAGCTGAACCCGATGAGTGGGGTACTTGGCGCGTCAGGGTATTCTCAACCCTAGGTCTTTGTACGCCGTCAAGAAGATGATATTGCTGGAGGACCCGTTGTCTACTAGTATTATTTTCACCAAACAGTTTGCTAGGGTGAGAGAGACAACTAGAGCATCATGGTGGGGAGCTAATATCTTCTCTTGCTCCTTGGCTGTGAAGCTTATCTCGTCGGTAGCTAGAAGTAGGCGTTTAGGTTGAGCAGTCTCCAGGCCGTGTTTAGCATTACGGGTGCTCTTCTTCGCAGCTGCATGACTCACGCCACTTACTTCAGAGCCTCTTGAGATGACATGAATCACCCGGTCCTGGCGAGGTGGTGAGCTTGGTGCGTCTCCTTTGGATTTCCCTGATGCTTCTTTGCTAAGATGAACCTTGGCTTTCTCTGAAAGGAATTCTCTGAGATGCCCCTTTTGGAGCAGTTCGTTGACCTCGATCTTCAGGGCGACGCAGTCTTCAGTTTTGTGGCCGTGATCGCGATGGAAGTCGCACCAGAGTCCCGGGTTCTGTAATGAGTCAGGTGCTTTCATCTTTTGGGGCCACTTGACCTGTTGGACCATCTTCCTCAGCGTGTTGACCAGCTCTGGTGTGGATATTGAGAGATGGGAGATATCGGGCCAGGTAGACACAACATCCCTTCTTCTTTTTCTAATGGCTGGTATTGGAACCTGCCCCGGTTCCTGCTTCCGGAGTCCTTGGATCCCTTTTGGGAGGATCTTTCTTCTCGGTCACCCCGGTCTGATCGGGTGGACCTCTGATCCTGTTTGGGTTGAGCCTTGGCGCGGCTAGCGACGTACTCTTCCCAATTCACCTGTGCCCACGCTCGGGATAGCA
Source organism: Brassica napus (assembly GCF_020379485.1). NCBI lineage: Eukaryota > Viridiplantae > Streptophyta > Magnoliopsida > Brassicales > Brassicaceae > Brassica > Brassica napus. Next base: position 16,982,621 of record NC_063434.1, read on the forward strand.
CATCCTCCATGGTTTTGCAAGGGTACATGGTTAGCTCTTTGTAAAGCCCTCCGTCTAGAAGTAGGCCTCTCTTGAAGGCAGAGATTGCGGTAGGGATGCTGCATTCAGGGACCGCTACTTTCCGCAGGGGTTCTACTCGATGCTGGAGGATCTTGTAGAGACCGTCTGAAGTCTTCTCCAGGCTCCTGCTACTCGCCAATTGTTCTACGAACTTGTCGCTCAGGCCGGCAAAGGAAGAGATGGACCTGGTAGGGAGATTGATACACCATTGCAAGGCGGGTCCAATTAGAGTGGAGCCGAACCCTTTACACATGGTAGCTTCACGAGACTCCTTGGGCAGAGCAACCGCTAGCATCCTCTGTTTATATTATGCGATATGATCGTCGGGGTCTCCAGTGCCATCGTACATCTTGATGCTGGGGAAGGAGAATTTCTGAGCAATATAAAGAACTTGGAGGTCTAACTTTTCCAGGTCCTGAAGAAATTTGTTCAAGACCCGAAGACTTCATGGGGACCCGAAAGTTCTCGATTACCCTAGGGCCTTCGGTTTGTATTTTAAAGAGACCGTATGCTGCCATCCTAGGTGAGGCCTCTACCGGTACCTGTGGGGATTTTGTGTTCGACTGCTCGGAAGCTAGTCACTATCGAGTTCCCGTGCTGCTCTCTGCTTTCTGCAGAAAGCCACTATCAGTCTTAGAGGGTGCTGTTGTGGGTGAAAACCCAAGTGCCAGACTTACGATATTTTCCACGTCTGGAGAAACATGATATTTTTAAGGTGCTCCCGGACTTTTGCACTTTCTCAGTGGCAATTATACCTTGTGTCCCCTGTATTAATTTAGCACTTAGCGTTTTAACACAGGTACCTTTCACTTTTTTGGTATTTTATTTTGGGACCCCGATATGCCCGAGGCTATACAGAGGTTTTAGGTAGTATTGACGGCATACTCGGGCTTGCGCAGACCCATTCCTACCTTATGGCACATACCCGTTTTCCTTTTGTGTGGTCGTACCACTTATCATTGAGGGTTGGCCAGGATCGGAGGTCTCTTTGATCTGATCCAGCTCGTTTGCCCCTTTAAGTATTATGGTATTTGTACTCTCTTTATAGTGGGAACTATTTTATTATATAGGCTCTGTCCGTAGACTTTCAGCGTACATATGAGTAGAAAAAGATAATGCTTAAATAAAATATAAAATAATTATATAGAAATCATGGTCCAGAGACCGTACAAGATATCAGCTTGCGAGATACCCCGGTGGTTAGGCCATGTTTTACCTCTTATTGCTGCGTACCCCGTGGGGTTTGACTTGCTTTTGAGACGAATGTCTTCGCTGGAGGGTTCCTTCATCCTCTGCAGGTTTCTGCATTTTTTTTGAATCTAGGGACCTCGTTTGGGAGTTGTTTCATGCCCCAGCCCTTGCGGATCTCTATGCTGTTGACGTTCGGGGGCCACTGTTTCCTATCGATGGAGGTTTTCAGCACTTCCATGAAGTATTTAGTCGCATTCATCCACTGGGGCAAATGTGTTCGGAGGTCTCCTATCTCCGTCTGGTGCCTGCTGGGAGTTCTCTTCCAAGGGGGTTTTGTCGAGGTGTTCATGCCCCACTCGTTTATCTGTGAGATTGCCGGTTGATAACTGTTGAAGCTTATGGCTATCTTATCTATGTGAGGCGGAGGACGAGGGTCCTGCGGTGACCAGATTTTACGAGCAGGTGCTGCCTTGCAGGTTTTTAGGGGAGACCATGCGAAGCGGTCGACGTAAGCTCTCTGGAAGCTTTTTGGATGTAGGGTCCGGACTATGCAGAGGCTTCCTGAATTACCCCTATTGCTGACCCCTGATTCCCGATTCCGTGGGATCTGAGGTCTCCTCTGTAATTGCTATAAGACCTTGGTCTTCCCCTTTAAGGTGGTCTGGTAGCAGGACCTAGAATTGTCCTGGTCTACTTGGATTGCTCTGATGCCCCAGGGTGTAGGGAACTTCACTATTTATTGGAGGGTTGACGGGACTGCTCCCGTGTCGTGAATCCAAGGTCGTCCTAAGATCATGTTGTATGCCGATTGGCAGTCCACGACCAGGAATTTGGTAGATAAGTTGATCCCTTCAGCATATACTGGCAGAACAACCTCCCCAACGGTTTGCTTGACCTCGTAGCTGAACCCGATGAGTGGGGTTATTTGGCGCGTCAGGGTATTCTCAACCCTAGGTCTTTGTACGCCGTCAAGAAGATGATATTGCTGGAGGACCCGTTGTCTACTAGTATTCTTTTCACCAAACAGTTTGCTAGGGTGAGAGAGACAACTAGAGCATCATGGTGGGGAGCTAATATCTTCTCTTGCTCCTTGGCTGTGAAGCTTATCTCGTCGGTAGCTAGAAGTAGGCGTTTAGGTTTAGCAGTCTCCAGGCCGTGTTTAGCATTACGGGTGCTCTTCTTCGCAGCTGCATGACTCACGCCACTTACTTCAGAGCCTCTTGAGATGACATGAATCACCCGGTCCTGGCGAGGTGGTGAGCTTGGTGCGTCTCTTTTGGATTCCCTGATGCTTCTTTGCTAAGATGAGCCTTGGCTTTCTCTGAAAGGAATTCTTGGAGATGCCCTTTTGGAGCAGTTCGTTGACCTCGATCTTCAGGGCGACGCAGTCTTCAGTTTTGTGGCCGTGATCGCGATGGAAGTCGCACCAGAGTCCCGGGTTCTGTAATGAGTCAGGTGCTTTCATCTTTTGGGGCCACTTGACCTGTTGGCCCATCTTCCTCAGCGTGTTGACCAGCTCTGGTGTGGATATTGAGAGATGGGAGATATCGGGCCAGGTAGACACAGCATCCCTTCTTCTTTTTCTAATGGCTGGTATTGGAACCTGCCCCAGTTCCTGCTTCCGGTGTCCTTGGATCCCTTTTGGGAGGATCTTTCTTCTCGGTCACCCCGGTCTGATCGGGTGGACCTCTGATCCTGTTTGGGTTGAGCCTTGGCGCGGCTAGCGACGTACTCTTCCCACTTCACCTGTGCCCACGCTCGGGATAGCACATCCTCCATAGTTTTGCAAGGGTACATGGTTGGTCAACTCGATGCTGGAGGATCTCGTAGAGACCGTCTGAAGTCTTCTCCAGGCTCCTGCTACTCGCGAATTGTTCTACGAACTTGTCGCTCAGGCCGGCAAAGGAAGAGATGGACCTGGTAGGGAGATTGATATACCATTGCAAAGCGGGTCCAATTAGAGTGGAGCCGAACCCTTTACACATGGTAGCTTCACGAGACTCCTTGGGGACAGCAACCGCTAGCATCCTCTGTTTATATTGTGCGATATGATCGTCGGGGTCTCCAGTGCCATCGTACATCTTGATGCTGGGGAAGGAGAATTTCTGAGCAATATAAAGAACTTGGAGGTTTAACTTTTCCAGGTCCTGAAGAAATTTGTTCAAGACCCGGAGACTTCATGGGGACCCGAAAGTTCTCGATTACCCTAGGGCCTTCGGTTTGTATTTTAAAGGGACCGTATGCTGCCATCCTAGGTGAGGCCTCTACCGGTACCTGTGGGGATTTTGTGTTTTACTGCTCGGAAGCTAGTCACTATCGAGTTCCCATGCTGCTCTCTGCTTTCTGCAGAAAGCCACTATCAGTCTTAGAGGGTGCTGTTGTGGGTGAAAACCCAAGTGCCAGACTTACGATATTTTCCACGTCTGGAGAAACATGATATTTTTAAGGTGCTCCCGGACTTTTGCACTTTCTCAGTGGCAATTATACCTTGTGTCCCCTGTATTAATTTAGCACTTAGCGTTTTAACACAGGTACCTTTCACTTTTTTGGTATTTTAGTTTGGGACCCCGATATGCCCGAGGCTATACAGAGGTTTTAGGTAGTATTGACGGCATACTCGGGCTTGCGCAGACCCATTCCTACCTTATGGCACATACCCGTTTTCCTTTTGTGTGGTCGTACCACTTATCATTGAGGGTTGGCCAGGATCGGAGGTCTCTTTGATCTGATCCAGCTCGTTTGCCCCTTTAAGTATTATGGTATTTGTACTCTCTTTATAGTGGGAACTATTTTATTATATAGGCTCTGTCCGTAGACTTTCAGCGTACATATGAGTAGAAAAAGATAATGCTTAAATAAAATATAAAATAATTATATAGAAATCATGGTCCAGAGACCGTACAAGATATCAGCTTGCGAGATACCCCGGTGGTTAGGCCATGTTTTACCTCTTATTGCTGCGTGACCCGTGGGGTTTGACTTGCTTTTGAGACTAATGTCTTCGCTGGAGGGTTCCTTCATCCTCTGCAGGTTTCTGCATTTTTTTGAATCTAGGGACCTCGTTTGGGAGTTGTTTCATGCCCAGCCCTTGCGGATCTCTATGCTGTTGACGTTCGGGGGCCACTGTCTCCTATCGATGGAGGTTTTCAGCACTTCCATGAAGTATTTAGTCGCATTCATCCACTGGGGCAAATGTGTTCGGAGGTCTCCTATCTCCGTCTGGTGCCTGCTGGGAGTTCTCTTCCGAGGGGGTTTTCTCGAGGTGTTCATGCCCCACTCGTTTATTTGTGAGATTGCTGGTTGATAACTGTTGAAGCTTATGGCTATCTTATCTCTGTGAGGCGGAGGACGAGGGTCCTGTGGTGACCAGATTTTACGAGCAGGTGCAGCCTTGCTGGTTTTTAGGGGAGACCATGCGAAGCGGTCGACGTAAGCTCTCTGGAAGCTTTTTGGATGTAGGGTCCGGAGTATGCTTGACCTCGCAGCTGAACCCGATGAGTGGGGTACTTGGCGCGTCAGGGTATTCTCAACCCTAGGTCTTTGTACGCCGTCAAGAAGATGATATTGCTGGAGGACCCGTTGTCTACTAGTATTATTTTCACCAAACAGTTTGCTAGGGTGAGAGAGACAACTAGAGCATCATGGTGGGGAGCTAATATCTTCTCTTGCTCCTTGGCTGTGAAGCTTATCTCGTCGGTAGCTAGAAGTAGGCGTTTAGGTTGAGCAGTCTCCAGGCCGTGTTTAGCATTACGGGTGCTCTTCTTCGCAGCTGCATGACTCACGCCACTTACTTCAGAGCCTCTTGAGATGACAAGAATCACCCGGTCCTGGCGAGGTGGTGAGCTTGGTGCGTCTCCTTTGGATTCCCTGATGCTTCTTTGCTAAGATGAACCTTGGCTTTCTCTGAAAGGAATTCTCTGAGATGCCCCTTTTGGAGCAGTTCGTTGACCTCGATCTTCAGGGCGACGCAGTCTTCAGTTTTGTGGCCGTGATCGCAATGGAAGTCGCACCAGAGTCCCGGGTTCTGTAATGAGTCAGGTGCTTTCATCTTTTGGGGCCACTTGACCTGTTGGACCATCTTCCTCAGCGTGTTGACCAGCTCTGGTGTGGATATTGAGAGATGGGAGATATCGGGCCAGGTAGACACAACATCCCTTCTTCTTTTTCTAATGGCTGGTATTGGAACCTGCCCCGGTTCCTGCTTCCGGAGTCCTTGGATCCCTTTTGGGAGGATCTTTCTTCTCGGTCACCCCGGTCTGATCGGGTGGACCTCTGATCCTGTTTGGGTTGAGCCTTGGCGCGGCTAGCGACGTACTCTTCCCAATTCACCTGTGCCCACGCTCGGGATAGCACATCCTCCATGGTTTTGCAAGGGTACATGGTTAGCTCTTTGTAAAGCCCTCCGTCTGGAAGTAGGCCTCTCTTGAAGGCAGAGATTGCGGTAGGGATGCTGCATTCAGGGACCGCTACTTTCCGCAGGGGTTCTACTCGATGCTGGAGGATCTTGTAGAGACCGTCTGAAGTCTTCTCCAGGCTCCTGCTACTCGCCAATTGTTCTACGAACTTGTCGCTCAGGCCGGCAAAGGAAGAGATGGACCTGGTAGGGAGATTGATACACCATTGCAAGGCGGGTCCAATTAGAGTGGAGCCGAACCCTTTACACATGGTAGCTTCACGAGACTCCTTGGGCAGAGCAACCGCTAGCATCCTCTGTTTATATTATGCGATATGATCGTCGGGGTCTCCAGTGCCATCGTACATCTTGATGTTGGGGAAGGAGAATTTCTGAGCAATATAAAGAACTTGGAGGTCTAACTTTTCCAGGTCCTGAAGAAATTTGTTCAAGACCCGAAGACTTCATGGGGACCCGAAAGTTCTCGATTACCCTAGGGCCTTCGGTTTGTATTTTAAAGAGACCGTATGCTGCCATCCTAGGTGAGGCCTCTACCGGTACCTGTGGGGATTTTGTGTTCGACTGCTCGGAAGCTAGTCACTATCGAGTTCCCGTGCTGCTCTCTGCTTTCTGCAGAAAGCCACTATCAGTCTTAGAGGGTGCTGTTGTGGGTGAAAACCCAAGTGCCAGACTTACGATATTTTCCACGTCTGGAGAAACATGATATTTTTAAGGTGCTCCCGGACTTTTGCACTTTCTCAGTGGCAATTATACCTTGTGTCCCCTGTATTAATTTAGCACTTAGCGTTTTAACACAGGTACCTTTCACTTTTTTGGTATTTTATTTTGGGACCCCGATATGCCCGAGGCTATACAGAGGTTTTAGGTAGTATTGACGGCATACTCGGGCTTGCGCAGACCCATTCCTACCTTATGGCACATACCCGTTTTCCTTTTGTGTGGTCGTACCACTTATCATTGAGGGTTGGCCAGGATCGGAGGTCTCTTTGATCTGATCCAGCTCGTTTGCCCCTTTAAGTATTATGGTATTTGTACTCTCTTTATAGTGGGAACTATTTTATTATATAGGCTCTGTCCGTAGACTTTCAGCGTACATATGAGTAGAAAAAGATAATGCTTAAATAAAATATAAAATGATTATATAGAAATCATGGTCCAGAGACCGTACAAGATATCAGCTTGCGAGATACCCCGGTGGTTAGGCCATGTTTTACCTCTTATTGCTGCGTACCCCGTGGGGTTTGACTTGCTTTTGAGACGAATGTCTTCGCTGGAGGGTTCCTTCATCCTCTGCAGGTTTCTGCATTTTTTTGAATCTAGGGACCTCGTTTGGGAGTTGTTTCATGCCCCAGCCCTTGCGGATCTCTATGCTGTTGACGTTCGGGGGCCACTGTTTCCTATCGATGGAGGTTTTCAGCACTTCCATGAAGTATTTAGTCGCATTCATCCACTGGGGCAAATGTGTTCGGAGGTCTCCTATCTCCGTCTGGTGCCTGCTGGGAGTTCTCTTCCAAGGGGGTTTTGTCGAGGTGTTCATGCCCCACTCGTTTATCTGTGAGATTGCCGGTTGATAACTGTTGAAGCTTATGGCTATCTTATCTATGTGAGGCGGAGGACGAGGGTCCTGCGGTGACCAGATTTTACGAGCAGGTGCAGCCTTGCAGGTTTTTAGGGGAGACCATGCGAAGCGGTCGACGTAAGCTCTCTGGAAGCTTTTTGGATGTAGGGTCCGGACTATGCAGAGGCTTCCTGAATTACCCCTATTGCTGACCCCTGATTCCCGATTCCGTGGGATCTGAGGTCTCCTCTGTAATTGCTATAAGACCTTGGTCTTCCCCTTTAAGGTGGTCTGGTAGCAGGACCTAGAATTGTCCTGGTCTACTTGGATTGCTCTGATGCCCCAGGGTGTAGGGAACTTCACTATTTATTGGAGGGTTGACGGGACTGCTCCCGTGTCGTGAATCCAAGGTCGTCCTAAGATCATGTTGTATGCCGATTGGCAGTCCACGACCAGGAATTTGGTAGATAAGTTGATCCCTTCAGCATATACTGGCAGAACAACCTCCCCAACGGTTTGCTTGACCTCGTAGCTGAACCCGATGAGTGGGGTTATTTGGCGCGTCAGGGTATTCTCAACCCTAGGTCTTTGTACGCCGTCAAGAAGATGATATTGCTGGAGGACCCGTTGTCTACTAGTATTCTTTTCACCAAACAGTTTGCTAGGGTGAGAGAGACAACTAGAGCATCATGGTGGGGAGCTAATATCTTCTCTTGCTCCTTGGCTGTGAAGCTTATCTCGTCGGTAGCTAGAAGTAGGCGTTTAGGTTTAGCAGTCTCCAGGCCGTGTTTAGCATTACGGGTGCTCTTCTTCGCAGCTGCATGACTCACGCCACTTACTTCAGAGCCTCTTGAGATGACATGAATCACCCGGTCCTGGCGAGGTGGTGAGCTTGGTGCGTCTCTTTTGGATTCCCTGATGCTTCTTTGCTAAGATGAGCCTTGGCTTTCTCTGAAAGGAATTCTTGGAGATGCCCTTTTTGGAGCAGTTCGTTGACCTCGATCTTCAGGGCGACGCAGTCTTCAGTTTTGTGGCCGTGATCGCGATGGAAGTCGCACCAGAGTCCCGGGTTCTGTAATGAGTCAGGTGCTTTCATCTTTTGGGGCCACTTGACCTGTTGGCCCATCTTCCTCAGCGTGTTGACCAGCTCTGGTGTGGATATTGAGAGATGGGAGATATCGGGCCAGGTAGACACAGCATCCCTTCTTCTTTTTCTAATGGCTGGTATTGGAACCTGCCCCAGTTCCTGCTTCCGGTGTCCTTGGATCCCTTTTGGGAGGATCTTTCTTCTCGGTCACCCCGGTCTGATCGGGTGGACCTCTGATCCTGTTTGGGTTGAGCCTTGGCGCGGCTAGCGACGTACTCTTCCCACTTCACCTGTGCCCACGCTCGGGATAGCACATCCTCCATAGTTTTGCAAGGGTACATGGTTGGTCAACTCGATGCTGGAGGATCTCGTAGAGACCGTCTGAAGTCTTCTCCAGGCTCCTGCTACTCGCGAATTGTTCTACGAACTTGTCGCTCAGGCCGGCAAAGGAAGAGATGGACCTGGTAGGGAGATTGATATACCATTGCAAAGCGGGTCCAATTAGAGTGGAGCCGAACCCTTTACACATGGTAGCTTCACGAGACTCCTTGGGGACAGCAACCGCTAGCATCCTCTGTTTATATTGTGCGATATGATCGTCGGGGTCTCCAGTGCCATCGTACATCTTGATGCTGGGGAAGGAGAATTTCTGAGCAATATAAAGAACTTGGAGGTTTAACTTTTCCAGGTCCTGAAGAAATTTGTTCAAGACCCGGAGACTTCATGGGGACCCGAAAGTTCTCGATTACCCTAGGGCCTTCGGTTTGTATTTTAAAGGGACCGTATGCTGCCATCCTAGGTGAGGCCTCTACCGGTACCTGTGGGGATTTTGTGTTTTACTGCTCGGAAGCTAGTCACTATCGAGTTCCCATGCTGCTCTCTGCTTTCTGCAGAAAGCCACTATCAGTCTTAGAGGGTGCTGTTGTGGGTGAAAACCCAAGTGCCAGACTTACGATATTTTCCACGTCTGGAGAAACATGATATTTTTAAGGTGCTCCCGGACTTTTGCACTTTCTCAGTGGCAATTATACCTTGTGTCCCCTGTATTAATTTAGCACTTAGCGTTTTAACACAGGTACCTTTCACTTTTTTGGTATTTTAGTTTGGGACCCCGATATGCCCGAGGCTATACAGAGGTTTTAGGTAGTATTGACGGCATACTCGGGCTTGCGCAGACCCATTCCTACCTTATGGCACATACCCGTTTTCCTTTTGTGTGGTCGTACCACTTATCATTGAGGGTTGGCCAGGATCGGAGGTCTCTTTGATCTGATCCAGCTCGTTTGCCCCTTTAAGTATTATGGTATTTGTACTCTCTTTATAGTGGGAACTATTTTATTATATAGGCTCTGTCCGTAGACTTTCAGCGTACATATGAGTAGAAAAAGATAATGCTTAAATAAAATATAAAATGATTATATAGAAATCATGGTCCAGAGACCGTACAAGATATCAGCTTGCGAGATACCCCGGTGGTTAGGCCATGTTTTACCTCTTATTGCTGCGTGACCCGTGGGGTTTGACTTGCTTTTGAGACTAATGTCTTCGCTGGAGGGTTCCTTCATCCTCTGCAGGTTTCTGCATTTTTTTTGAATCTAGGGACCTCGTTTGGGAGTTGTTTCATGCCCAGCCCTTGCGGATCTCTATGCTGTTGACGTTCGGGGGCCACTGTCTCCTATCGATGGAGGTTTTCAGCACTTCCATGAAGTATTTAGTCGCATTCATCCACTGGGGCAAATGTGTTCGGAGGTCTCCTATCTCCGTCTGGTGCCTGCTGGGAGTTCTCTTCCGAGGGGGTTTTGTCGAGGTGTTCATGCCCCACTCGTTTATCTGTGAGATTGCCGGTTGATAACTGTTGAAGCTTATGGCTATCTTATCTATGTGAGGCGGAGGACGAGGGTCCTGCGGTGACCAGATTTTACGAGCAGGTGCAGCCTTGCAGGTTTTTAGGGGAGACCATGCGAAGCGGTCGACGTAAGCTCTCTGGAAGCTTTTTGGATGTAGGGTCCGGACTATGCAGAGGCTTCCTGAATTACCCCTATTGCTGACCCCTGATTCCCGATTCCGTGGGATCTGAGGTCTCCTCTGTAATTGCTATAAGACCTTGGTCTTCCCCTTTAAGGTGGTCTGGTAGCAGGACCTAGAATTGTCCTGGTCTACTTGGATTGCTCTGATGCCCCAGGGTGTAGGGAACTTCACTATTTATTGGAGGGTTGACGGGACTGCTCCCGTGTCGTGAATCCAAGGTCGTCCTAAGATCATGTTGTATGCCGATTGGCAGTCCACGACCAGGAATTTGGTAGATAAGTTGATCCCTTCAGCATATACTGGCAGAACAACCTCCCCAACGGTTTGCTTGACCTCGTAGCTGAACCGATGAGTGGGGTTTGGCGCGTCAGGGTATTCTCAACTCTAGGTCTTTGTACGCCGTCAAGAAGATGATATTGCTGGAGGACCGTTGTCTACTAGTATTCTTTTCACCAAACAGTTTGCTAGGGTGAGAGAGAGACAACTAGAGCATCATGGTGGGGAGCTATATCTTCTCTTGCTCCTTGGCTGTGAAGCTTATCTCGTCGGTAGCTAGAAGTAGGCGTTTAGGTTTAGCAGTCTCCAGGCCGTGTTTAGCATACGGGTGCTCTTCTTCGCAGCTGCATGACTCACGCCACTTACTTCAGAGCCTCTTGAGATGACATGAATCACCCGGTCTGGCGAGTGGTGGTGAGCTTGGTGCGTCTCTTTTAGATTCCCTGATGCTTCTTTGCTAAGATGAGCCTTGGCTTTCTCTGAAAGAATTCTTGGAGATGCCCTTTTGGAGCAGTTCGTTGACCTCGATCTTCAGGGCGACGCAGTCTTCAGTTTTGTGGCCGTGATCGCGATGGAAGTCGCACCAGAGTCCGGGTTCTGTAATGAGTCAGGTGCTTTCATCTTTGGGGGCAACTGACTGTTGGCCCATCTTCCTCAGCGTGTTGACCAGCTCTGGTGTGGATATTGAGAGATGGGAGATATCGGGCCAGAAGACTTCATGGGGACCCTTCTCCTTCTAGGGCTTCGGTATTGTATTTTAAAGAGACCGTATGCTGCCATCCTAGGTGAGGCCTCTACCGGTACCTGTGGGGATTTTGTTTCGACTGCTCGGAAGCTAGTCACTATCGAGTTCCCGTGCTGCTCTCTGCTTTCTGCAGAAAGCCACTATCAGTCTTAGAGGGTGCTGTTGTGGGTGAAAACCCAAGTGCCAGACTTACGATATTTTCCACGTCTGGAGAAACATGATATTTTTAAGGTGCTCCCGGACTTTTGCACTTTCTCAGTGGCAATTATACCTTGTGTCCCCTGTATTAATTTAGCACTTAGCGTTTTAACACAGGTACCTTTCACTTTTTTGGTATTTTATTTTGGGACCCCGATATGCCCGAGGCTATACAGAGGTTTTAGGTAGTATTGACGGCATACTCGGGCTTGCGCAGACCCATTCCTACCTTATGGCACATACCCGTTTTCCTTTTGTGTGGTCGTACCACTTATCATTGAGGGTTGGCCAGGATCGGAGGTCTCTTTGATCTGATCCAGCTCGTTTGCCCCTTTAAGTATTATGGTATTTGTACTCTCTTTATAGTGGGAACTATTTTATTATATAGGCTCTGTCCGTAGACTTTCAGCGTACATATGAGTAGAAAAAGATAATGCTTAAATAAAATATAAAATGATTATATAGAAATCATGGTCCAGAGACCGTACAAGATATCAGCTTGCGAGATACCCCGGTGGTTAGGCCATGTTTTACCTCTTATTGCTGCGTACCCCGTGGGGTTTGACTTGCTTTTGAGACGAATGTCTTCGCTGGAGGGTTCCTTCATCCTCTGCAGGTTTCTGCATTTTTTGAATCTAGGGACCTCGTTTGGGAGTTGTTTCATGCCCCAGCCCTTGCGGATCTCTATGCTGTTGACGTTCGGGGGCCACTGTTTCCTATCGATGGAGGTTTTCAGCACTTCCATGAAGTATTTAGTCGCATTCATCCACTGGGGCAAATGTGTTCGGAGGTCTCCTATCTCCGTCTGGTGCCTGCTGGGAGTTCTCTTCCAAGGGGGTTTTGTCGAGGTGTTCATGCCCCACTCGTTTATCTGTGAGATTGCCGGTTGATAACTGTTGAAGCTTATGGCTATCTTATCTATGTGAGGCGGAGGACGAGGGTCCTGCGGTGACCAGATTTTACGAGCAGGTGCAGCCTTGCAGGTTTTTAGGGGAGACCATGCGAAGCGGTCGACGTAAGCTCTCTGGAAGCTTTTTGGATGTAGGGTCCGGACTATGCAGAGGCTTCCTGAATTACCCCTATTGCTGACCCCTGATTCCCGATTCCGTGGGATCTGAGGTCTCCTCTGTAATTGCTATAAGACCTTGGTCTTCCCCTTTAAGGTGGTCTGGTAGCAGGACCTAGAATTGTCCTGGTCTACTTGGATTGCTCTGATGCCCCAGGGTGTAGGGAACTTCACTATTTATTGGAGGGTTGACGGGACTGCTCCCGTGTCGTGAATCCAAGGTCGTCCTAAGATCATGTTGTATGCCGATTGGCAGTCCACGACCAGGAATTTGGTAGATAAGTTGATCCCTTCAGCATATACTGGCAGAACAACCTCCCCAACGGTTTGCTTGACCTCGTAGCTGAACCCGATGAGTGGGGTTATTGGCGCGTCAGGGTATTCTCAACCCTAGGTCTTTGTACGCCGTCAAGAAGATGATATTGCTGGAGGACCCGTTGTCTACTAGTATTCTTTTCACCAAACAGTTTGCTAGGGTGAGAGAGACAACTAGAGCATCATGGTGGGGAGCTAATATCTTCTCTTGCTCCTTGGCTGTGAAGCTTATCTCGTCGGTAGCTAGAAGTAGGCGTTTAGGTTTAGCAGTCTCCAGGCCGTGTTTAGCATTACGGGTGCTCTTCTTCGCAGCTGCATGACTCACGCCACTTACTTCAGAGCCTCTTGAGATGACATGAATCACCCGGTCCTGGCGAGGTGGTGAGCTTGGTGCGTCTCTTTTGGATTCCCTGATGCTTCTTTGCTAAGATGAGCCTTGGCTTTCTCTGAAAGGAATTCTTGGAGATGCCCTTTTTGGAGCAGTTCGTTGACCTCGATCTTCAGGGCGACGCAGTCTTCAGTTTTGTGGCCGTGATCGCGATGGAAGTCGCACCAGAGTCCCGGGTTCTGTAATGAGTCAGGTGCTTTCATCTTTTGGGGCCACTTGACCTGTTGGCCCATCTTCCTCAGCGTGTTGACCAGCTCTGGTGTGGATATTGAGAGATGGGAGATATCGGGCCAGGTAGACACAGCATCCCTTCTTCTTTTTCTAATGGCTGGTATTGGAACCTGCCCCAGTTCCTGCTTCCGGTGTCCTTGGATCCCTTTTGGGAGGATCTTTCTTCTCGGTCACCCCGGTCTGATCGGGTGGACCTCTGATCCTGTTTGGGTTGAGCCTTGGCGCGGCTAGCGACGTACTCTTCCCACTTCACCTGTGCCCACGCTCGGGATAGCACATCCTCCATAGTTTTGCAAGGGTACATGGTTGGTCAACTCGATGCTGGAGGATCTCGTAGAGACCGTCTGAAGTCTTCTCCAGGCTCCTGCTACTCGCGAATTGTTCTACGAACTTGTCGCTCAGGCCGGCAAAGGAAGAGATGGACCTGGTAGGGAGATTGATATACCATTGCAAAGCGGGTCCAATTAGAGTGGAGCCGAACCCTTTACACATGGTAGCTTCACGAGACTCCTTGGGGACAGCAACCGCTAGCATCCTCTGTTTATATTGTGCGATATGATCGTCGGGGTCTCCAGTGCCATCGTACATCTTGATGCTGGGGAAGGAGAATTTCTGAGCAATATAAAGAACTTGGAGGTTTAACTTTTCCAGGTCCTGAAGAAATTTGTTCAAGACCCGGAGACTTCATGGGGACCCGAAAGTTCTCGATTACCCTAGGGCCTTCGGTTTGTATTTTAAAGGGACCGTATGCTGCCATCCTAGGTGAGGCCTCTACCGGTACCTGTGGGGATTTTGTGTTTTACTGCTCGGAAGCTAGTCACTATCGAGTTCCCATGCTGCTCTCTGCTTTCTGCAGAAAGCCACTATCAGTCTTAGAGGGTGTGTTGTGGGTGAAAACCCAAGTGCCAGACTTACGATATTTTCCACGTCTGGAGAAACATGATATTTTTAAGGTGCTCCCGGACTTTTGCACTTTCTCAGTGGCAATTATACCTTGTGTCCCCTGTATTAATTTAGCACTTAGCGTTTTAACACAGGTACCTTTCACTTTTTTGGTATTTTAGTTTGGGACCCCGATATGCCCGAGGATATACAGAGGTTTTAGGTAGTATTGACGGCATACTCGGGCTTGCGCAGACCCATTCCTACCTTATGGCACATACCCGTTTTCCTTTTGTGTGGTCGTACCACTTATCATTGAGGGTTGGCCAGGATCGGAGGTCTCTTTGATCTGATCCAGCTCGTTTGCCCCTTTAAGTATTATGGTATTTGTACTCTCTTTATAGTGGGAACTATTTTATTATATAGGCTCTGTCCGTAGACTTTCAGCGTACATATGAGTAGAAAAAGATAATGCTTAAATAAAATATAAAATGATTATATAGAAATCATGGTCCAGAGACCGTACAAGATATCAGCTTGCGAGATACCCCGGTGGTTAGGCCATGTTTTACCTCTTATTGCTGCGTGACCCGTGGGTTTGACTTGCTTTTGAGACTAATGTCTTCGCTGGAGGGTTCCTTCATCCTCTGCAGGTTTCTGCATTTTTTTTGAATCTAGGGACCTCGTTTGGGAGTTGTTTCATGCCCAGCCCTTGCGGATCTCTATGCTGTTGACGTTCGGGGGCCACTGTCTCCTATCGATGGAGGTTTTCAGCACTTCCATGAAGTATTTAGTCGCATTCATCCACTGGGGCAAATGTGTTCGGAGGTCTCCTATCTCCGTCTGGTGCCTGCTGGGAGTTCTCTTCCGAGGGGGTTTTGTCGAGGTGTTCATGCCCCACTCGTTTATCTGTGAGATTGCCGGTTGATAACTGTTGAAGCTTATGGCTATCTTATCTATGTGAGGCGGAGGACGAGGGTCCTGCGGTGACCAGATTTTACGAGCAGGTGCAGCCTTGCAGGTTTTTAGGGGAGACCATGCGAAGCGGTCGACGTAAGCTCTCTGGAAGCTTTTTGGATGTAGGGTCCGGACTATGCAGAGGCTTCCTGAATTACCCCTATTGCTGACCCCTGATTCCCGATTCCGTGGGATCTGAGGTCTCCTCTGTAATTGCTATAAGACCTTGGTCTTCCCCTTTAAGGTGGTCTGGTAGCAGGACCTAGAATTGTCCTGGTCTACTTGGATTGCTCTGATGCCCCAGGGTGTAGGGAACTTCACTATTTATTGGAGGGTTGACGGGACTGCTCCCGTGTCGTGAATCCAAGGTCGTCCTAAGATCATGTTGTATGCCGATTGGCAGTCCACGACCAGGAATTTGGTAGATAAGTTGATCCCTTCAGCATATACTGGCAGAACAACCTCCCCAACGGTTTGCTTGACCTCGTAGCTGAACCCGATGAGTGGGGTTATTTGGCGCGTCAGGGTATTCTCAACTCTAGGTCTTTGTACGCCGTCAAGAAGATGATATTGCTGGAGGACCCGTTGTCTACTAGTATTCTTTTCACCAAACAGTTTGCTAGGGTGAGAGAGACAACTAGAGCATCATGGTGGGGAGCTAATATCTTCTCTTGCTCCTTGGCTGTGAAGCTTATCTCGTCGGTAGCTAGAAGTAGGCGTTTAGGTTTAGCAGTCTCCAGGCCGTGTTTAGCATTACGGGTGCTCTTCTTCGCAGCTGCATGACTCACGCCACTTACTTCAGAGCCTCTTGAGATGACATGAATCACCCGGTCCTGGCGAGGTGGTGAGCTTGGTGCGTCTCTTTTAGATTCCCTGATGCTTCTTTGCTAAGATGAGCCTTGGCTTTCTCTGAAAGGAATTCTTGGAGATGCCCCTTTTGGAGCAGTTCGTTGACCTCGATCTTCAGGGCGACGCAGTCTTCAGTTTTGTGGCCGTGATCGCGATGGAAGTCGCACCAGAGTCCCGGGTTCTGTAATGAGTCAGGTGCTTTCATCTTTTGGGGCCACTTGACCTGTTGGCCCATCTTCCTCAGCGTGTTGACCAGCTCTGGTGTGGATATTGAGAGATGGGAGATATCGGGCCAGGTAGACACAGCATCCCTTCTTCTTTTTCTAATGGCTGGTATTGGAACCTGCCCCGGTTCCTGCTTCCGGTGTCCTTGGATCCCTTTTGGGAGGATCTTTCTTCTCGGTCACCCCGGTCTGATCGGGTGGACCTCTGATCCTGTTTGGGTTGAGCCTTGGCGCGGCAAGCGACGTACTCTTCCCACTTCACCTGTGCCCACGCTCGGGATAGCACATCCTCCATAGTTTTGCAAGGGTACATGGTTAGCTCTTTGTAGAGCCCTCTGTCTGGAAGTAGGTCTCTCTTGAAGGCAGAGCTTGCGGCAGGGATGCTGCATTCAGGGACCGCTACTTTCCGCAGGGGTTCTACTCGATGCTGGAGGATCTCGTAGAGACCGTCTGAAGTCTTCTCCAGGCTCCTGCTACTCGCGAATTGTTCTACGAACTTGTCGCTCAGGCCGGCAAAGGAAGAGATGGACCTGGTAGGGAGATTGATATACCATTGCAAAGCGGGTCCAATTAGAGTGGAGCCGAACCCTTTACACATGGTAGCTTCACGAGACTCCTTGGGGAGAGCAACCGCTAGCATCCTCTGTTTATATTGTGCGATATGATCGTCGGGGTCTCCAGTGCCATCGTACATCTTGATGCTGGGGAAGGAGAATTTCTGAGTCATTTCGACTGAGGCGATCTCCTCCGCGAAGGGAGTATTTGTGTACTAGTCGGGGTTGCTCCACCGGATTGGGGGAGCTACTCCTGGTAGACGTTCCACCATGGATTGCATGGCCTCGAACCTCTTGGAAAACATTTGCTCCAGATAGGCGGTTATGGAAGACTCGGCTGCCGTCTTCTCGGGGTTCTTCTTTCTCGGGTTCAGGTTCGGAATCACTTTCCTCTAGGTCGTGGATCTGGTGGTCCTCGATCCCTTCTCGTGTTGCCCCGGCCGCTCCGGATGCAGGAGTCGCGTTAGTGGTGCCTTCTCCGGTGTTGGGAGTGCTCAGGCTTCCCATAGGTCGAACCCGAGTGTTGAAGCGATGCTTCTTGTTGCTTGTCGTGGTGGGAGCTTTTTTCTGGTCACGGAGTGCAGCGTTCTCCGTCTGTAGTTGGTTGAGTTTCTCGGCGCTTAACTCCAGCTGTTTAGAGTTGTGTGGAACCGAAATTCGCACTGTCGATTTCCGTTTAAATAAGGAAACTTGTAAAACCCTAATTTTCCAGAGGACCCGGATATCTGCTAATTACCACACGTCAAGCAATCAGAATACGAGAACAACAACGATAGAGAATAAGAAATCGAAAAAGGGAGCAAAGAAGATCTTATTCCGAATTTGCGTATGAGCGTTTACAACAAGGTATAAGCCTGGGCTCGAGAGCTGTCGGCGAGATTCCTAGTTCTAGTAACCCTAAGACGGCTAAACCTAATTGAGTCGCAGCTCGAAATAACAAAAACGGAAAATTGCCTAAATTACTCTAAGTGCTAAGTTTGCTCTGAAAAAGTTCTCTCCCATGCTCCTCGCCTAGGACTCCTTATATACTAGCTCCAAGGTCGGTTTACGCTTTTACTCTTCTGCCCTTAAGCGGTCATAGCATAAAAATGGAGATATTCCATTTTTCCCGATCTTCACAATTATCTTCAAAACTTCCGTATTTATCCGCGGAAACTTGACATTTATCCTTCCTTGTGGGCCAAGCGTAAACCGTGCTGCGGTTTACAGGCTTTTGGTTAAGAAATCATAGGATGGGCCTCGAGTCGTGTTTTAGGTCCCTTTGGGCCGTCTTCCGACTCGACACGTTTACTATGAATTTTCCGCGGTTTCTAATCCGCGAAGTTTGATCGATGAGTTGGAATAGCGGAAAACATGGACTGAGCTTGCTACGGTCTTCGGGAGATAGCATTCGAAGATTTGACGAGAATGCATGGATTGATGTCTGTCGATGTTCGGAAGAGTTCAATCGCTACACAGCGACCGAACTTCGACCGAGCGCTCGTCCCGCTCGGTCGCTACGTAGCGACCGAGCGGGACGATCGCTCAGTTGCTACGTAGCGACCGAGCTTTGGCTCGAGCTCGGTCGCTACGTAGCGACCGAGTGGGACGATCGCTCGGTCGCTACGTAGCGACCAAACTTTGGCTCGAGCTCGGTCGCTACGTAGCGACCGAGCGGGACGATTGCTCGGTCGATACGTAGCGACCGAGCTTGGACGATTGCTTGGCCGAGTTTACTCTTTACGCGGTTGATTTATATGATGAATGTTTTATTTTTTGAGTTTTTCCCAAGTAGGTTCGAAGTAAATATGAGTTGTCGTCTCATATTCAATTCCGATGAGACGTCCAATCTGTTGGTTCGTTCGTGATTTTCGTAAGAATTACCCATCTTTACGACTTTCGAGAACATTGAGACACGAACGGAGAGACATGGTTTAGGATCTCGTATCTTTTAGATATCATGCCTTGAGATGTTTGAGACCAGAGCGTTGGGTTTAGGGCAAGACCTAGGTTTACTTTCGGTTAAGGTTTGTGCGGTGACTAGCCGGCTATCGTTTTTCTTGTTGCGATTTCTTCCTGACTCGTACCGATTTAAAGTCCGCGATAGGTTCTCGGCTTATATGACTTCTATGGTACGAATCGAGCATCTTCTCAGCGTCAACTAGAAGTGCTAAACCAAAATTTCGGATTTTTGTTGTAGCGCGCTTTTGTCCTTGTGCTGGACGTTTTGAAGATCAAAAGAGTGATCGAATTGCATTTGTTTAAGACGGCTAGTGTGTTCGTCGGGGCCAATCGACGAATGGGGTGTAAGATGTTTGGTAGTCGCGTTCGGACAATTTGTTAGTATTATCCTCGAATTTTAACTTTTGCGACGTCTCGCAGTTGTTTCGGGGATTATACGTGTATCTTTGTGTGTTTGAAAGATGATAATCTTTACGATTTTTGGGCCGGATGGGGCCGCAGACAAGAGTCTTAACGTTTTCAGGCGTGTTCTGAAAGTTTCTTTTGTGTTTTACTGAAGCGTAAACGTTTTCGATAAAAAGGACAACGTATATTGTAGTAAAAGTTTTTTAAGTTTTTAAAAACTCGATTACAATAGTGAAGATTTTTCTAAGTGGGAGTATACGAGTATACGCACCCACTCCCCCCCCCCCTTTTTAGAGAGGGGGATAGCTGAATTCGTCTTTCGACGAACTGCCTACGTACCCCTTTCGAGGATCAAGCCATCTCGTAGTTCTGTTTCATGCCGCGAGTGTTCTTACTCGGCGGTAGATGTCGCGATGTCTGCCTTGACCGTGTCGTTCGTGGCTGGGTCAACGCTATTTTCCGGATGTTCCGGTTGAGTTGTAGCGTGGGCTTCGGACTTGTGTCGAGCTTCGATGTCTGATGCGTTTGCGTCGGTAGACGATTTTAATTCGTCTTTTCCCGGGGCGCTTTTGGTCGAAGATCGATCTATCTTCGTGCGTTTGCCGTTTGCAGTTGCAGAAGTCGTGATTTTCCTTAACTTGTGCTCTGCGAAGAAGCATAGCCGCGACTGTTTTTGGCATCTCCAGATGGCCGCGACTCCGCTTGGCGTTGGGAATTTGAGACCCAGGTGATAAGTTGACGGAACTGCCTGCATGGCGTTGAGCCATGGGGTTCCCATGATCACGTTGTAGATAGCGGGATGATCGACTACCGCGAACTCGACGATTTTCGTGATCTCCTTGGCCATGACTGGCAATTGGATCGATCCAAGAGTCATCGATACTTCGCCTGAAAAACCCGTGAGTGGTTTTGGCGTTGGAATCACTTCTCCGAGTTTGATGTTCATCCGCTTGAGAGTGTCGCGGAAGATTACGTTGACCGTGCTTCCCGTGTCGACGAGTACCCTTCCGACTTCTAAATCTCGTATAACGAGATCTATGACGAGCGGGTTTCAGTGGGGTTGGTCGATTCCGCCGGCTTCTTCCTTTGTTAAAGTGATCGAGCAATTTTGGCCATCTCGAGGAGGAGACCATGTAGGCCAATTTGCACTCGACTCTGCCTTCCGTTGGTAAGCCTTGATGCCCGATACAGTATCACCGCAGTATTGTGATCCTCCGATTATCGTTCCCCTTGTCGTCCGGCCTCCTACCGCGTTTATCCCCAGGTTGTTTCGTTGAGGGGATTTTTCAGCGGGCGGATTTCTGTCCGTCTTTGGAGGGCGATCAAAATCGAGGATGAGATCCTTGACGCTAGTTACTTCCGAGAGCTCTCCAGCGAGTAGCTTCGCGGCCAGTCTTGCTCCCAAGACTTTGCAGTTGGTCGTGGAGTGTCCTCGGGATTGGTGGAACTCGCAGAAGGTGTTTTCGTCATACCCTTGATTGCGAGTCCATGTGTTGCCCGTGGTCCGGCCTTGATCCGAATTGATCGCATAGTTATGCGCCCCTTGGAGATCTTCCACATCGTGATGGACGTACTTGTCGTTACGAGAGTTCTTCTTTTTCCCTTTTGGATCCACGTCTTTCGAGGATCGTCTTGCCGCCTTATGTTTTTGTGATAAGACTTTAGTTTCTTCCTCGACTATGATGTAGTCCGTTGCTTTGTAGAATGCGTCCTGGATCGTTCGCGGTTTGTCGAGAGTTATCCACTTTCTGAATTTCGACTTGTACCAGAGCGTCTTTCTCAGCGCGTCGATGGCCACTTTGTCGCTTATCCCGCTGACCCTGAACATTATCAGCTTGAAACGACTGATAAACTCACGGAGGGGTTCGTCTTCCCTCTGGGAGAGACTCCAGAGATCAACATCGGAAGTTTCTCTGTCTATGAATACAGAGTACTGTTTGAGGAATTCGGATGCGAGCTGTCGAAAACTCCCGATGGTGTTGCGACGAAGGCGTGCGAACCATTCGAGCGCTGCTCCTTCAAGATTTTCGACAAACAGGCGGCAATAGCCGGCATCCTTTTCGCTGTCCTTCAGTCTTCCTCTTCCCATCGCGATGTGGAAAGCCTGAGGGTGCGCTTTTGGATCGGCCGTACCATCGTACTTCGGTACTTTGATTTTTCCTGGATCGGACACCCTCTTGTCCGAAATTCGACTGGTAAAGGGGGTCTTTCGAGCTCCTTCCAACAGTCGATCGATCTCGGGAGCAGCACTCGTAGCATGATGGATTTGAGACTTTACGGCTCTCACTTCTGCCGCAGTCTTGGTGATGTAATCACGAAGATCGCGGATATCCGATGTCTCGTCAGTGGATTTCCGAGCTTGTCGGCGTTTACTGCGAGTGAGCTCGGTTTGCTTTTCGGCCAGCTCCTCTTGTTTGTTCCAATAGGCGACTTCCTCTTTTTCCGTCATTGGTTTTTCGAACGGGAGCCTTCCCGAGCGGATCGGCTTCTGGTCCTTCTTGGATGTCTGTCGACATCCTCGTCGGTGTCGTTGGAGACATCGCTAGGATCCAGGTCAATGTGTTCGGCTTCGTTATCCTCCGAGTCCTTTGCAGGGGGGTGGAAGACTTTCAGGGTTTTCCTTTTCGATGGGAGATTTCTCGCTAGGGTTTTGATCGGAAGGTCGTTCCCGCGCGACTCCTGTTCTATCGAGTGGGGTGGCGAAGTCGAGCCTCTTCCCGCGGATTTTGGTGGTTCCGCGGGGACGGATTGCTTGGGTCCTTGCCGTTGAGGTTTCGACCTGTTTAGTAAAGGTATTCACGAGCTTATCCTGTTCTTCCGACCTTTTCTCATAGGTGGCGAACATCTTTTTAAACTCCTAGAGCGTCGCGGCGTTGGCTTGTGCGTTGGCCGCGGATACGTCTGCTGCTGGAGTGTGGAGATCGGTGCCGCTGCCTCCGTTAAGAGGAGTTTGCACGTTATCCGCGTCGTTAGTTGACATGTCTGATTGAGAGTTGTGTGGCTTTTGCGGGTTAGATTGATCCGTACCCCCCCCCCTCCTTCTAGCGCCAAACTATGGGAACCGAAATTCGCACTGTCGATTTCTGTTTAAATAAGGAAACTAGGAAAACCCTAATTTCGCAGAGGACCCGGATATCTGCTAATTACCACACGTCAAGCAATCAGAACACGAGATTAACAACGATAAAGAATAAGAAATCGAAAAAGGGAGCAAAGAAGATCTTATTCCGAATTTGTGTATGAGCGTTTACAACAAGGTATAAGCCTGGGCTCGAGAGCTATCGGCGAGATTCCTAGTTCTAGTAACCCTAAGACGGCTAAACCTAATTGAGTCGCAGCTCGAAATAACAAAAACAGAAAATTGCCTAAATTACTCTAAGTGCTAAGTTTGCTCTGAAAAAGTTCTCCCCCATGCTCCTCGCCTAGGACTGCTTATATACTAGCTCCAAGGTCGGTTTACGCTTTTACTCTTCTGCTCTTAAGCCGTCATAGCATAAAAATGGAGATATTCCATTTTTCCCAATCTTCACAATTATCTTCAAAACTTCCTTGTGGGCCAAGCGTAAACCGTGCTGCGGTTTACGGGCTTTTGGTTAAGAAATCGTAGGATGGGCCTCGAGTCGTGTTTTAGGTCCCTTTTGGGCCGTCTTCCGACTCGACACGTTTACTACGAATTTTCCGCGGTTTCTAATCCGCGAAGTTTGATCGATGAGTTGGAATAGCGGAAAACATGGACAGAGCTTGCTACGGTCTTCGGGAGATAGCATTCGATGATTTGACGAGAATGCATGGATTGATGTCTGTCGATGGTCGGAAGAGTTCAATCGCTACACAGCGACCGAACTTCGGCTCGAGCCCGGTCGCTACGAGTGACCGAGCGGGATGAGCGCTCGGTCGCTACGTAGCGACTGGGAGAAATAATACCAGGATATTTTTTCCCAACATACGCCAACGGAAAATCCATGAAGTTCCCCAACTACTTGGATAGCTATTAAAGTCCTCTATGTAAGGGGAGTAAGTTGAGAAGAACAGAAACCTAAGAAAGAGGATACTTCGCCTATAAGGGAAGGGATAACACCCCGGAAACATGCTTCCATATATGCCTCATAGATAGCTACCTCAGTTGCTCCTCAATCTGGAGCACGCTCGAACTCAGACGGGCTCCTCATCCCCACTGAAGGATGAATCACATACTTCCTCCGCATATTAACAAGATCTCCCTCTCGATCTCGGAACAGAGACCATCATCAAAGAAACAGGAACGGTGCCGTCTCAGGAGTGCCATCGGGACTGCCTCACTGTCAGCCACTGGAACATCTCCCCAAGAAGGAATATGAGATGAAAAAGGATCGGTGAAAAGATGACTTGGCCTTGGACGGCCACCCACGAGTGATGACAGAAATACAAGCAGCTCGGGATTCATCTTTCTCAACCGGAAGTCAGTGCTGGAATTGGATTGAGTCCAATTAATAGATATCGCGAGCCCTTATATACATCCGGATTATCCCTCTTCGCAGAGCCAGAAGAGGAAATGGGGATGTTTCCAAATATTCCAGAGAATTCCTAGCATAAACAACAAGCATAAAACAAGGAAACTTGGTCCTTGAAGAGAAAGAGAAAGCCTGCTTAAAAAAGGAAGTTTCTCAAAAGGTACAAACCTCCAAAAGAAGAGTCGACCGGAGTATTTTTTGAAGCATCCGAAACCACCGACAAAGTCTCGAACCAGCCTCCGTACCTGCCTCTACGCCTCATGTTCAAGCACTCAGGCCTCTTCTTCGGAAATCACCAGAGGTCCATGCTCTGCCATCTCCAAAGCATCGCGAAAAGCCTCGAGCTTCTCCGTCTTCAACAAGAAATCAGCGGTTCAAGAAGATAGCATCATACCCCGCTCAGTTATCATGGAACCGGTCCTGCCCCGGGTTCAGAGTGTGGCTCCAGCCTGAGAGGAACCCGGGATAGCAGGATTACTGGAGCGATGTCCTGCCTAAGGGAAGC
Source organism: Brassica napus (assembly GCF_020379485.1). NCBI lineage: Eukaryota > Viridiplantae > Streptophyta > Magnoliopsida > Brassicales > Brassicaceae > Brassica > Brassica napus. Next base: position 17,006,985 of record NC_063434.1, read on the forward strand.
CTGTTGAGAATGAGCAACTCCGGTTGACTTGAGTGCACAGGTTATTCACCGAGTTCGATGACGAAATCGAGCAATAAGGGGCAAACTGTTGAGGAAAAATACTCAGGTATAGAATTCCTCCAGACCCCAGACAGGACACCAGCCTCTGGGTCCCCGCTAGGAGACACCCCGGTTCCCCGCTAGGATGTACTCCAGGTCCCGTCCCAGGGACCACCCCCTTCCTCCGGGAAAAAGGAAAACTTTCGATAGAGTGAACTTTCCATATTTCCGAATGTTGGAGCAGAAGCAATGATAAACAACTCAACCAAGGGGTTATGAAACCATGCTTGGGACCTGCCAGCTCAACCAAGGCATTCTAAGAAATCCTCGCTTGGGACCTGCTTCTTGATTGATGAATCTAATCAAGAAAGAATTACACTGTAAGGCAGTTTTAAGTTACTTATAACAAAATAAGGCAGTTTCAGCTAGTGAGGTACTTTTTCCTAACTTCTTCACATTTTGTTTAGTTTTTCTAGTTAAAACAGAACTATATACTAATCAGTAGGACCCACTATCATCTCTCTCTTTTATTTTCTTCATTCTGAAATCTCTTTTTTTTTAATGATTGACTTTTATCTCTTTTTTTTATCGTTTTGAAGTTTTCATCATTCTCTTTTTCAATTCTTTTTCAACAGATGGTCGTGAGGTCGTTGGACGTCGTGATACACAGGAGTCGGGCAGCATCATCAAGAATGTCGCACTCAGCCGTGGAGATTTAGAACAAATGTTAAACAAATCAGAAACAAAAAAAAAACAGTTTTGTTCGACCTTTTGAATGTAAAACCATGAATTAGGATTGAAATCTATCAGATCTGGACAAAATACATTAAAAGTGGAGAAATTCGTAAAGAATCGTGAAAAATAGGTGAGAGATGCAGAGATTAGGGTTTCTGGTCGACAGTGACCAAGAAAGAAGACGAGGCTATTTTCGTAATTTTCCATCATTAATGGAAAAAAATCAAATAAAAAGTTCATGTGTACATTACTTTCAAACTGTACATGTGTACACCTAAATTTATGTTATACATCAAAAGGATTGTGTACACAATTTTCTCTTTTTGTAGGTTTTCTATCTCAATAACTAAGCATCTACGACTTCATGAACTCACGATAACGTTAACACAATGTACATGTGAATTTTTTTCCTTCTTCCTAGGTACACGCAGGGTCAGACATCTTTGAAATCTGACTGAACCCAAATATCATCCTTCACATTTTGTTTAAGAGCTTCTGATTAGTGTGTGTGTTTTCATGGTAGCTTCATGGTAGATCTTAGCTTGATTAATTTCTGGTTGTTTTACATATGGACACTATCATATTTAGCGTACACATGTACATCTATTTATTTAAAAGATGTCTGACCCTGCGTGTACAAATCTGACTGAACCCAAATATTTTGCTATAGAGGTGCTTGTATGGTTATGGTACACACCCTATTGTACATGTGGATATGTAAAGCGGTGTACACATATATAGCACTAAAACATTATACATGTGCAAATTTTAAATGAGATTTGTACTTTTACTAGCCTATAATCTTCTCATCTCCGCAACAACCAAATTAAAATGAATAACATCTCATTTATATAAGATTTGAGTAATATATGACATGATTCTAAATTTGTACCGTTGTTTGGCTTAAAGAGGTAAAAATTATTCTTCTCTGAAGTGTAATTGTAGCCATATGTATACACTCTTACACTTCTTATCGCTTCATTCACCCAACTCCATTCTCAACGGCTACCACAGCAGATTCATGTCGACAAAGAAGCTTCACAACAGAGAATGAACAGTTGAGAATTAAGCTTGGTTGTGGCTGTGAATCGAAACAAAGAGGGGACACATAAGAGATGCAAAAACAAAATATTTGCTTGATCTAGATTGCATATTTAAAAGTCTCGGGGCAAATTCGTGAAGAAACTTGAACATATTAGAAGTTTGAGACAAATTGGACAGGTTATTTTGTGTACACTCTGTGACGAGTACACGTGTACATAAAAAATGAACCAATATATGTGAACAAGTTGTACACATATAGGTGGATTGGTGGTTGCTTACTAAAACAATAGCAAAATACATAATAAATAGATCAAGTAAAACTGCAAATGTTGTACATGACAATAGGTGCACACTTGATTTTGTGTTTTACTCATATTAGCTTTGATTTTAGTTCATTTAACTTATTTTCCAATGCATTTAAGAATTAAAACATCTGTTTAAGATTTTAAAGAGAATACAAAATTTTACGATACATTGCTTTAGTAATATACAATGTACACATGTAAAGATGTACATATATTATCTTTATACACATGTAATCATGTACACATGTAAAGATGTACACGTGTTGTAAACATGTACACATATACATATAAAACCATGTTGTACATTCTTTCAATTTTATTTAAGGAGTGGCATTTTAGTAAATATATCGTCGTATTTTCCAAATTTTTTAGTGTTTCCTGCAACAATTATTGCGGCCACCATTGGTTTCTTTCATTTATTTTCCATTCTTTTGCGTTTTAAGTGTAGATTACACTTCAAGATTGATGCTTTATCACTTCTAAATCATTTCCAACTTTAGATTTTGAAAATTTTGTGAGATTTGGCCATTGTTGCTCGAGCTTCATAATGTAACTGAAGACGACGACGACCACAGCCGAGTTCGAGCATCACGACCACCATGCTAATATTAATTAAAATAGGAAAACTACTAAAATATAGAAAACACAATAAGAAGTAATTATCTAGGTAAACTAATGAATAATAAAGATATTTGGATAATTTCCAAATATCTTGCTGCACCACCGAATACGGAAGAGTTTAACCTACTCAAACCGACTAAGGCCGACCTCAAGACAACTATATAAGGGGAGCCTAAACCCTAAAGCAGGGGATTTACACTTGGAAACTTAGAGATTAGAGTTAGGCGGTTAGAACTAGGGTTTATACATCAGACTATTGTAGTTCCAGCTCTTTCATCTAATAAAACATCTCTTGATACCTTATTACTTGCAAACTCATACGAAATCAAAGCCTTGTCCATCGTTCCGTAGTACTCACAAAGATCCTACACAAAAACCCCCTAACATCAGGTCCCCGCCAGAAGACGCCCCGGGTCCCCGCTAGGTAACGCTCCGGGTCCCCGCTAGGTAGCACTTCGGGTCCGGTCCTAGGGACCACCCCTTCCTCCGGGAAATGGAAAACTTCCGATATGGAGAACCTTCCATATATCCGAATATGGGAGAGTTTAACCTACTGAAACCGACTCAGGCCGACCTCAAGAAAACTATATAAGGGGAGCTCAAATCCTAGAACAAGGGATAGACGCTTCGAGACTTAGTGATTAGAGCAAGGCGGCTAGAACTAGGGTTCTTACTCAATACATTGTAGTTCTGGATTGTTTACTCAATAAAAAACCTCTTCAAGTCTTATTATGTTCAAATCTAACAGGTTACTCTCAGGTTTATGAGGTGGATCAGGACCCGGAGGTTTTAGCTGGAACCTGCAAGGTTAACTGTAAACCTGGAGGTTTAAGCTTTCTAGAACACGAACTTAGAACCCATAGGTTTCTCTTTAACTCAGAGGCAATGTCAAGACCCGAAGGTCGTTTTGGGAACCCGAAGTTTTTCCTTTAGATCCTGAGATCTTATATGGAACCTGGAGGTTCTCCTTTAGATCATGAGATCGTACTTGGAACCTGGAGGTTATAGGGGAACCCAGAGCTTCTCCTTTAGATCCTGATATCATATTCGAAACCAGGAGGTTATAAGGGAACCATGAGGTTCTCTTTTAGATCATGAGATCATATTTGGAACCCAGAGGTTATAGGGGAACGCAGTGGTTCTCCTTTACATCTTGGGATCGTATTTGGGCCCGGAGTTCCCGTGGGAACCCGGAATGTTTGGTTTTGCAGGGACTGTACTCCGCCTTCCTAGGAAAGTCTACTACCGGTACCTGTTCGGATCTCGCATTCTGCCGCTCGAAAACTGGCCAATATTGAGTTCCTATGCTGCATGCTTCTTCTGCAGGAAGCCACTATCAGACTTAGGGGGGGTGCTGGTGTGGATCTACCCGGTGTAGTGATCCAAACGCCAGACTTTTCTGCTTTCTATGTCTTGAGAAGTGATATACCAAGGATTTGACCTAATTTCATCCATGGTATGTAAGTGTTTTATTATCTATGTACTATATATTCTATCCTATTAGGTATTTTTTCAGGTTTAGAAGTATCTTGGAGTAAAGTGATGATTATGGAGCATTTAGGAGCTTAAAAGAGATTTCATCCGAGCTGACCATTAGAGGTCGATACGAAGAAGAAGAAATCGATCGATGTACACCCTGTACCATCAATCGATGTCGAGACGCGGAACGCGCGACTTGGTTCCAGCCGACTTTAAACCCAAGGCTTCACGAAATTACAAGATTACCTGACGAGTTTTTAACCTAATGTTATATACTTGCCTAAGTGTTAGGAGGCAAGAGAGTTCTTTTCAGAGAGTTTTTCAGCCACCATTGTATTCTTACTTTCAGAGGAGAGAAGATCATAGAGAGATTTGTGATTGGAACTCTATTGATTCATCTATTCTATTCTATGCAGTTTTTATCTATATTTTGTTTTATGAAGTGCTTAGCTATGTCTGAGTAGTTTACTTGTTAGATTCAGGGTTCAAATAGGTTAGACGGATTAGCCCCAACTATAGATTTGCTAAGTTGTTATATTCATTGATTGATTGTTCTTATTGCTTGTTTTAGCTTTACTAACTAGAACATGAACCTAAGAATTAGCATGTGTCAAGCATCCTTGATCATCCTATCTTGAATCAAATCTGTCAAGCTAGGACTGCTAGGGAGAGTTAACCGATGATCTAGGAAACTAGTGAGCATTATCAACCCACGCCTAGGGCTTAGCTAGAAGCATCGATCGATATTGTCTTCTGACAATCGATCGATATTTGCGAAAGGTGTATCGATCGATATCCCTATAGGATCAGCGACACTTTCTTGTGATCAAAAGACGATAGTTGAGATCCAAGATCTAGTTAGTTAACCAGTGAAACATTGCCATCGCTGATCCTTGTGATTAAGGAGTTGAGCTCTAATATATTATTCGTGCAACTGTTAGGCATCTATAAGATAATAATCTCCAACACCTGTATAGAAATCCTGCATCTAATATCTTCCAATAAGTTACACCCCCAATCATCTTGTTAGTCGAGCAATAGACTTGCTCAATTAGGATTGCTATTTACTTTTAAACCCATAAAACAATAAACACCTAGAATTAATAACCTTACTAGATTTAATAGGTTCCCTAGCTCCTTATCAGATGGGAACAGAAGGTTGAATATGGTGTCTAGAGAGATGAGTCTGGATATGCAAGGAGCATAGCTGGTGAGATGATCCCTGTTACCAAGGACAACATCAGAAAAATTCTGGAGAGAGCATCCTTATTTGAAGAGAGTCACATATGTCTTCCAGAACATGCCACTTCTCTCCCACCTACAAGACTTCCACCAGAGATCTACACCAAAGATGAGATTAATGAGATGGTGACTGGTATTTGTGGAGCTCAGGAAAAGCTAGGAGATGAACTCAAGACATTGGTAGATGACACCTATCATCCTTTGGACAGAGGTTACAATGAGATTTTCAGAAGTAAGGCAGAGATGAGGACAAAGATTGAGAGTATGCAACACATACTTGAGAAGGAAGCTACGACATCACTATCGATCGACGCCAACAAAGCAACATCGATCGACGTCAAGCCACAGACATCCTAAATCCCTGCAGAGCCGGAACGTTTGGCAGAGAAGAAAGATGAATGGGAAATCACTTACATTAACACGAGGATTAACGACGTATACAACCATCTCAACAACAATGTGGACTGGTTAAGTACGAGAATTGATCTGCTACAGCAAGATTTGGACATCATTCGCAAGAAAGATCCACATCCAGCCACATTGACCGATATCTGCACCCTCACATTGATCGACAGCAAGTTCGCAGGTTAAAATCCTATGAGGATATGCACGACTGTTTCACCTCACCTATCATGCGATACTTGGACACATTGTCTACACAGATGATGAATGTCCAGAGGGACATTGGTAAGCTTAATGATTAACATGATTTTCCGGAAGAATGCTCGACATCGATCGTTACGTTCCACAGGGGATCGCTTGACGGCAAGAAACCTACAGAACATCTTCCCTACACAGCAGCATAAGTTGATCAGATCACATCAAAGCTTTTCACAGCTATAGACACCATGGAGGAACAATTTGAGAAGCGGTGTGATGACATCTACTTTCCATTCGACGTCAGACTCAGTGGACTAGATAGCCAAGCAGAATGGTTCCAGAAGGAAGTCAAAGCCATTCAGAGGCAACTCGCATCTCAACACTAGATATCAGCATCGATCGACAGAGCACGCTCCAAATCGATCGACAGTACTGCACCAGAAACGATCGATAGACACCTGGCCGCATCGATCGATACCACGTCTACACCAGACGACGAGCAGCGAATACAAAACAAAATGGAGTCAATGCATGAGGAACTGAATGAGCTATCAGCATACGCCTACGACAAGATAGGATGGCATCAGTTCAGCATTGAGGACTTCCTAGAAAGGCTACACAACATCTCAAATGCAATACAGAAGATGGATGAGAGATAGACCAGAAATGATGAGGCCACAAGAAGTTTCATTGCAGCTTGGTACAGAATGTGCAGAGATAAGGTGGACGCTTATTTTCCAACAAGTAGCTGTCTTTCCACCAACTAGCCACATAATTCCACAGTCAAGCTAAATGACTATAACAAAGCGCTGAGTGGGAGACAACCCACTATTAATTAATTTTAATTAGTTTTCTTAGTTAATAGTATTTATTTTCGTTTTTATTCTTTCAGATTTATTGCATGACCCAAGTAGAATGATTACCAACATATCGACCGTGGACGAGACATCGACATCGATCGACCTACAATCACATACGACGATCGATGCAAACCGATGCGCGTCGATGAATTCCCACTCCGGTCAGGTTTATTTTTCTAACTTGTTACATTGAGTACTTATGATTTATTTTCCACCATAACTCTGACTGTGTTACACTTGGATAGTGTAATTTAAGTCTGGAGGGAGGTTTACTGATATACTTATTCCGATTCTTATAAAAGTATTTTAATAAAATTATGCTTAGCTATGTTAAAGGGACTATGATCTTATTATTGATTTATACTTGAATGTCTAACCACTCTTTAGCATCATTCTAGATTTTCTGATTGCAGATAGTACTAAATATGCTAAAGTAGATCAACCTGTCAACTATACACACTTGCCTTGATTGTTTGAAGAAACCAAACCTGACCTCCAACACTAAACCTGACATAATCGCTTGTCTTGGGGCTTGGTATACATAGGATCGATTCTTTAGACAAGTCTGGACTGTAACGCCTTGTGTAGATTCATTTATCACATTTTCTCTCTGTATTTCGACCCTAGAGTAGTTAGTATTATCTAAAAAAAATCCAAAATTTATTACTTTATTAGGACTTAGGATCTAGTTAAGAGGAGTCTGAACATTATTTGGTGGCTAAAACTATTAAGGCTTGATTCATAAAGATTCCAACAAAAAGAATTCGAATGGGACTTGGAGGCGGCAATCTTCAAGGCTCGTTTCACAAAGAATTCTTGGATATAGGTCAAAAAGAAGTGAACATGGCTTGGTGGCAACCACCATTAAGTCTTGATTCTTGGAAGCCTGTCCAATCTTGGTCACTGATCCTGCAATGGAAGCAGACTTTGACTCAAGAGAGAAATTAGAGAGAGAGAAATTAGGAATTAACTTTTACCTGCAATTCCAGATACTTGTCTAAAAATCCTTGCATCATGTGATCGATACTCCCAAGGTAAAGCATGCACTTTTATATTTACGCTAAGAAATGAGGTTGGTAGAGGAGAATGTCAGACATGATTTGCTGAGTTGTAGACTAGTTGAAATTGGTTGCTAAGCTAGGATATTGCATATGTGCTTTTGTGATTAGGACTTTTTAGATGTGATTTGCGAAATTGTAGAGGTGATGACTTCTATGTTTTAAATCTGTAAGTCCCTGCTGTTTTCAAACCTCTTTCAGAGAGACTGCATGTTTGTTTTTGCTTGAGTACAAGCAAAAGGGTAAGTTTGAGGGAGTTGATATACCATGGATTTAACCTATTTTCATCCATGGTATATAAGTGTTTTACTATCTATATACTATATATTCTATCCTAATAGGTATGTTTTCAGGTTCAGAAATATCTTGGAGTAAAGTGATGATTATGGAGCATTTAAGAGCTGAAAAGAGATTTCATCCGAGCTGACCATTAGAAGTCGATACGAGGAAAAAGAAATCGATCGATGTACACCCTGTACCATCGATCGATTTCGAGACGTGGAACGCGCGACTTGGTTTCAGCCGACTTTAAACCCAAGGCTTCACCAAATTACAAGATTACCCGTGACGAGTTTTTAACCTAATAGTTATGTACTTGCCTAAGTGTTAGGAGGCAAGAGAGTTCTTTTCAGAGAGTTTTTCAGCCACCATTGTATTCTTACTTTCAGAGGAGAGAAGATCATAGAGAGATTTGTGATTGGAACTCCATTGATTCATCTATTCTATTCTACAGTTTTTATCTATATTTTGTGTTATGAGTTGTTTAGCTATGTCTGAGTAGTTTACTTGTTAGATTCAGGCTTCACATAGGCTAGATGGATTAGCCCCAACTATAGATTTGCTAAGTTGTGATATTCATTGATTGATTGTTCTTATTGCTTGTTTTAGCCTTGCTAACTAGAACATGAACCTAGGAATTACCATGTGTCAAGCATTCTTGATCATCCTGTCCTGAATCTAATATGTCAAGCTAGGACTGCTAGAGAGAGCTAACCGCTGATCTAGGAGACTAGTGAGCATTATCAACCCACACCTAGGGCTTAGCTAGAAGCATCGATCGATATTGTCTTCTGACAATCGATCGATATTTGCGAAAGGTGTATCGATCGATATCCTTATAGGATCATCGATCGACACTTTCTTGTGATCAAAAGACGACAGTTGAGATCCAAGATCTAGTTAGTTAATCAGTGAAACATTGTCATCGTTGATCACTGTGATTAAGGAGTTGAGCTCTAATATATCATGCATGCAACTGTTTGGCATCTATAGGATTATAATCTCCAACACCTGAATAGAAACCCTGCATCTAATATCTTTCAATAAGTTACACCCCCCAATCATCTTGTTAGTCAAGCAATAGACTTGCTCAATTAGGATTGTTATTTACATTTAAACCCATAAAACAACAAACACCTAGAATTAATAACCTTACTGATATCACATAAATTACCCTAAGGAGTGAATTACTCTCTCAAATAAGAGGTTCAGATGTAGTACTTAGGGATCAAATCCACAGAGACTCTAGGATTACACATTAGATTATGGTCTTCAATATTCTAGATTAATTGCATTATAGGTTTTAAAGTAGTAAATGAATTGGTGAGCAAATTTATTGCTCGATTGGTTTGTATTGAGGTTGTTGACAGTTGGGAAAATAGCTAGATTTAGGTATGTTCTCAAGTATGATAAGCAATACTTAAAGGTAGATTTTTAGGGGTTTATTGATATTAATTTTTCTTGAATTCAAACTAAGATATAATCTTTTTGATTGTCTAATCTGGATCTCGGATTTCAACTCTCATATGTTAATCGCGAGAAAGTGTCGATCGATAATCCGTTATGGGTATCGATCGATACACCTTTCAAAATATCGATCAACAGGGCTATCGCTGCGTCGATCGATATTTCTTTCAAAAGGCTTTACGGACAGGTTTGATTTATAGTTTCTAACTCACTAGACCAACTCTCGTCTGTATCTAGTCAGTTAGATCATACAAGCTAATTTTTAGGTATTGAATCAAGCAATGGCTTGATCTCAATTAATCCTAAGATCTAAGATTTAGGGTTTATCAACCCTAAGCTTAGTAATAAGAGCAACTTGATTAAAAACTAATTAAATCACCCTAACAACAATTTAAGCTAGCAATACATATATCAACCTATATGAGAAACCTAAATCTAACAGTCAGATTACTCAGACATATTCATAAAAGACATGGTTATGATGGTCTGAATAATATTGCAATTGATAAATAAACAAAATAGAGTAAAGAAACAAAGGGAGTTCAAGATCTTCCATCTCTCAAGGTGTACAGATCTCACTCCAATCCTAAGCTCTCTCTCTCCATAATAGTAAGAAGCATAGCCATCAACAATGGCTTAGAAAACAGTAAAATAGGGTTTTTGGTCTTCAAGGGGTATATTGGTAATATGTGGTGACTTCTGGGCCTAAATTGGTCATAAAATATGCTCGGCCCGCATTCTGGCATCCATATCGATCGATGTCTAGAGTTCTGCATCGATCGACATATGTTCCTCTTCTCAGCAGCTCCCTCTCGTGAGGCAGACTGACCACTCTTAAGTAAAACGGACATAACTTCTGATACAGGATGCTGATTGACCTCAAACTGGTGGCGTTAAAAAGCTAATGCAAAGATATATTGCTTGGCAAAATATAAAATAAATCTAAAGGTAGGAAGGTCTCCATCCATAGCTAGACATCTGATGTGTTTGTGTAGTTCTTCACCTCAAAATACTCCAAAACCACCATATTTCTCTATAACGTACCTGAACCTGTAAACACTCTAAATAGACTCTATATAGTAGTAAATATATTTTAAAATACTTATAAACCATGGTTAAAAGTGAGTAAAATCCATGGTCTATCAACTCCCCCAGACTTACTCTTTTGCTTATCCTCAAGCCAAACAGACGGGTAGTCTCTATGAAAGAGGTTTAAAAACAGCAGGGATTCACACAATTTAAACTTACTAATTTTGCCTCTGCAATTTTGCAAACCACATCAGATCAGTGCCAACTTTAGAGGCACTTCATGTACTAGACCTCAGCTTAGCAACCAAACCTTCCAGCCCACAGCTTAGCTGATTCCGCCTGACATACCCTCTACTGACTTCATTTATGCATATAAATGTGTAGGCTAAATCCTTGGATTATCGATCAAGGGACACATGGACTCTTACTCTAGCAGGTATCTGAGTAAACATGTAGTTTTATTCTAGTTTCCTTTCTCCCTATTCTCTCTTCTGTGAATCTCATTAGTTTCAATTTCAATGAATGTTAATGCTGATATAGCCATCTTGTTCATCTCATTGACTTTTCTACTTTTGTAACTCTTTTTTTTTTGGCAAAGTGTAGTGAATAATGGGGTCACAGGATATACTCCTACCCCTCGTTTCCACAATGTGTGATCATTCCTTTCAGACTTAGAATAATGGGGTCACAGGAGACACTCCTACCCCTCTGCCTCTTCCAGGAAATTATTTTCATCTTTTATTATTATTATTTTTTTTTTATCTTGAGATGCCGAAGAGAGGAGAGAAGGAAACCAAAAATTTAGAGACTTATACCTTTCAGACCTGAAAGAGGAATCCGATCCATTGTATACCAAGCCCAAAGACAAGCAAGTTGAATTGATTAAGGTTGGAAGTCAGCTTCGGTTCCTTCAGACTTTCGCAGCTAGCGTGGATGTTATTGGCTGGTGATCCACTTTGGCGTTTTCAATTCAGTACACCCTGCAGTCAATAACCTCAAAGAATGGTGCTAGAGAGCGGTTAGATAGTAAGTAAAATTGAAAACATTTTGATAAGACTCATGAACACACTAATATCAGCAAACATCCCCCCAGACTTAAATTACACTGTCCCTAGTGTATATCTAGTCGGAGTTATGGTGAGAAATAAACATAAGTACATAATTTAAAAGTAAGAGCGATTTACGTGACCGGGTTAAGTGTCGATCGATGGAAAGGAGTTACCATCGGTCGCTTCAGGTGATGTATTGTCGATCGATATCAACGTGCTCTCATAGGTCGATTTTATAATCGTCCACTCTGCTCTTTTTTTTTTTGAAATTTCAACTAAATCCTAAATATCCGTAAACTAGAAATGGGTTGCTGTTGGGGTCAAAATCGGTCACGACAGAATCAGTGTCTGAAAGTCCGTAAAAATCGGCATGAATGTTTTTACGAAAAGTAACCTTCATAAAGAAATCTTTACGAAGACCCTTGCGGTAAAATCTTATTCGAATCTCGGTCGAACCAAATATAGATTGTCCCAAGACAACGAATACGTATCTGACTGGCCATGGATGAGCTCGAGCATGGTAATCGGACCACGGACAAACCAAGCACGATCGAGCACGTGCACGTTTCGATCGTTACAAAGCGATCGAGCTTTCCCAAAACGTCAATACGACACGAACCCATGCATTCTCATTTACTCTTTAATGCTATCTCCCGAAGACCGTAGCAAACCCATTTCATGTTTCTTGTCATTTGAAGTCATCAATCGAACATTACGATAAAAACCGCAGAAAGTTCGTTTTTTATCGAAAGAAGCCGTAATAAACGTTTCATGTCAAAAGACGGTCCAAAGAGACCTAAGACGTGACTCAAAGCCCACTTACGATTTCTTAACCAAAAGCCCGTAAAACGTAGGATCGTTTATGCTTGGTTCGCAAGGAAAGATAAATGTCAAGTTTCCGCGGATAAATACGAAGTTTTCGAGGATAATTACGAACATCGGAAAAAATAGAATATCTCCATTTTTAAGCTACGACAGCTTAAGGGCAGAATGAGAAAAGCATAAACAGACCTAGAAGCGAGTATATAAGGAGTCCTAGGCGAGAGGCACAAGGGGAGAACTTTTTCACAGCAAACTTAGCACTTAGAGAGATTTTATGAAGTTTTCCGTTTTTGTTATTCGAGCTGCGACTCAATAGGGTTTTTCCGTCTTAGGGTTTTTTGAACTAGAAATCTCGCCGACAGCTCTCGTAGCCCAGACACTTACCTTGTTGTAAACACTCAAACACAGATTCGGAATAAGAACTATCTTGCTCTCTTTTTCGATTTCTTATTTTATTACTGTTCTCGTTTCTTGTTCTGATTTCTTGGCTTGTGGTATTAGTAGATATCCGGGACCTCTGGGAAACTAGGGTTCTCCTACTTTCCTAATTTAAATGGAAATCGACAGTGTAAATTTTGGTTCCCACAGTTTGGCGCTAGAAGGAAGGGGGGGGTACGGATCAATCTAACTCTTAGCCACAAAACACTTGATCAAAACAATGTCTGGAAATACGAAAGACAAAATCGCAGTTCGCAATAACGCTGGTAAGACAACCCTAGCAACCACTGCGCCTATGGCCAACGCTTACGCAAACGCCACAGTTCTTGAGAAAATCGAAAACCTTGCTGCGACTTTTCGCCACAGGAAGTGCAATGAAACAAGTTCGTAATTTCTCTTTCTAAACATAAAGGAAAACGATAAATCTTATCAAACCCCATAAGTTTGGCTCATTACCGAACAAAATAAATCTCAATGCGTAAGGATTTCACCAAAACAAGTTTTCCGAAAACATTTCGGAAGGATAAAACTTTTTCTCCCAAAAACCAAAGAAAACCCCTAGTTTAATCGCGGAAAAACGAAGCGCAACAAATCGATTACATAGCTAGGTCGCTACGTAGCGACCGAGCACGCACACGGCTCGGTCGCTACGTAGCGACCGAGCAAGTACACGGCTCGGTCGTTATGTAGCGACATAGCACGCACACAGCTCGGTCGCTACGTAGCGACCGAGCACGCACACGGCTCGGTCGCTACGTAGCGACCGAGCTCAAGCCAACTCTCCACTCGCTACATAGCAACCTGTCAGGCCTCAGAAAGGTCCTACTTTTCGTTCTCTTTTGAATCCTCATCGAAACGCTTTTCGTTTTGTCTCGATCGGAGTTTCCGTTGAGATTTTACGACGAAAACAAGTAGGACTCTTTTTGGCTTGCTTCTACTCGCTACGTAGCGACCTGTCAGACCTCCACTCGCTACATAGCGATATGTCAGGCCTCAGAAAGGTCCTCACTTGCGTTCTGTTTTGAATCCTCATCGAAACGCTTTTCGGTTCGTCTCAATCGGAGTTTCCGTTGAGATTTTACGATGAAAACAAGTAGGACTCTTCTTGGCTTATTTCTACTCGCTACATAGCGACCTGTCAGACCTCCAGCTCGCTACATAGCGACCTGCCAGGCCTCAAAAAGCTCCTCCTTTGTGTTCTCTTTTGAATCCCGATCGAAACGCTTTTCGCTTCTTCTCAATCGGAGTTTCCGTTGAGATTTTACGACGAAAACAAGTTAGACTCGTCTAAACTCCTTGGCTTGCTCGCCCTTACCTCCATCTTTGCGTTCTCTTTCGAATCTCGATCGAAACATCTCTTGTGTCGTCTCGATTGGAGTTACCATTGAAACTCTACGATAAAAAAAAACCGCGAACACTTGTTTTCTCGAATGGATTCAAATTAATCGTATAAAATGGCAACGGTCAACTTAACATTAGCCGCCTCAACTATACGATTACGTAGAATCTTTTTATAAAAATTGACGTCGTATCTAAGGAGAAGATAACAGTCAAGTTTGGAAGATAAATGTCAAGTTTCAAAGGATAAACACCAATATAAAAAATGGCGAACACACAAGAGAAGAGGGAGGGGAAATAAGCAAGCAAAACTGAGAAGAGACAAAACTGCATCTTCGATAGAACTAAGGTATTTCCGACTTGAAATTTTTGAAATCAGACTTGAAATTTTCGTACGAAATTATTAAGAAATAAAAACGCCTTTGACACTGCCATAGTACTTTAGGGAACGTAAAACCTAGGTGGATAGTCTAGCGAACTAAGTCTTAGGCGATTTTTGCTGTCTCGATATATCGTTCCATAACTGTTCAGCCAGATCTGGCAAACCGATCTAAACTCTCCGAAAATCGAGAAACGATCGCCACGAATACAAGCTCGCTTCCTAAAGAGAGAAAAAAACTAGAGACATGAACGTCGTCTTATAACCGATTCGTTACTAGCAATTTTCTCGGAACCGACATATTCCAAATCGTCAACGTGGAAAAACCCAAATCACAGTCCAAGTGTCATTTTTAAATCGTCCCGGATTATCGATCATTCCAAACCTTAGAAGAAGAAACGTACACAACCCTTCAAAACATTTGCGACGAAGAAAACTCGAGAATAGATGTAGCATCGTACACATTAAAAGGAGCACTTTCCTCCCGATGGTTAGCTAGATCCACCTCTGGTTGACCAATTCGTTCCAGAAACGAATGTGTCATGAGAATCCTCTCAAAAAACCTATGAAAAACATTCTGCGACTAGATCGTATTGAAATAAACTTCAGTAACACTTCATGAGTAACTCCAAGCAACTTTCACCTAAGATCGAAATCACAGCAGAAACGTTTCTCGTAAAACCCGCAGAAACAACGCTACTGTGACATATGTATACATATCACCGATTTACAACCTTCGTAAAACCGGACCTCGTTACTTATGCGAAAAATCCTTCGTACAATCAGACCAAGTATTACGAAGAAACTTTCTAAAGTTAACATAACATGCTTTATGAAGAACCATGCAGCCCGCTGGCTCCTGCTTTTCTTTTCCCTCGGTCACATCCGAGAAGGCAGTCATCCCGCCGATGACTCCACACTGGTTATGTAGCAAACCTCTTGGGCTTCGTCTTCCTCAGACAAAAAAGACTTGATTTTCATAAGACTGTAGGTCACATTATACGAAATATTCGTCGTATAACTGAAACCTAGAGCGGAGAATCGTTTTCTAGGATTATCGGCCATATTAGCACGGATATCCCCGACAAACTTGGCCTATCAATCTTGACAAGCGCTCTTTGGCCTGTGGTCAATCATGCCTTCCACTAAAGGTCCAAACCAATATTTGCCATCCCCTTTAAGGACGATCGTAAACTAACATGACCTGTTGTAGGTCTAATCCTTGACCTACAACATCCTTGGCTATCTGAGTGAACACATCCTTCACGCCAAGAAAAACTATTTGAGAAACCATCGCTTTATCACTTAAAGGCTAAACGACAATCTACGATTTGTCTAAGAACGTCGTCGTGTGACTATTAAGAGAATAATTATCGTTTAGCCCATAGTCGGAAATCATATGATAAATTTTTCGTAACGCAACTCAGTCCTAAAAACCAAACGGTTAACGGAAAATTTACACTTTTCAAAAATTGACCAAGTTCGATACGCTCCACAATTCACTTTAAGCCCGCAATGTTTTACCCATAATACGCTGCATGTAAGGAAAAATTCGTAACAAAGCTTCTAGAGCTATACGGAACATCCTCAAAAATGCACGAAATAGATCTCGAAAGGCCAACACTTCACAAAGCACTATGAAGGAAAACGCTTCTTCCCACGGAAAAATTTACGCGACACCTCAGTCCTAATTCCGCGATCGCAAATCAAATTATTAGCATCCAAACTGGAACAACAATTTTGGCTGCGAACATCCGTTGTCAAACCAGAATGTTCTCAAACGCAGGGCTAAGACTAAACCCTTGCAACATCGCAAAACATCTTCAAGCCCGCGGACATTTCAAGCACGAAAAGCGGCATACGAAAGAATATCAAATCTTCAGCATCGCGAGACGTCGCAGACGCCTGAAGATTCATTCTTCGAAGAAATCTCCTTCCTCGATAAAAACACTTTCTTGGAAGACCAGACAATCACATGCACTAACATCTTCTCAAAACATATCCTTCGCGAAGACTCAAAATGGTATTTTTTACCATTAAGTTTGTTGCTGATCACAACAAACTCTTAACGTCCTAAACAGACTTAGACATCTCGTAGAGATGACTCTCGTACATCCGACACAAGGATAATATCGCTATAAAAGAAACCCAAATTTTTTGGTCAGCACTTCCAGGAGGCTTAAAAATTATCTTTGGAGAGATGCTCGGTTCCAACCATACAAGTCGTATAAGATGAGAACCTATTGCATACTTTAAATCGATACTAAATCAGGATGAAACTGAAACGGGATACGTAAGTCGAATTAGTCATCGCACCCTCTAAAACTAGAAGTAAAACTAGGTCTTGCCCTAAATCCAGAACACTGGTCTCTAACATCTCTAGGCATAGTATCAAACACCCAGATACGAGATCCCAAAATTTGTCTCTTTGCCAATATTCGAGCGTCTTCAGTTGTCCCGCAAGTTTACACACTGCGGACAACTCTTGACACAGATCACAGATATAGCAGTTCACACATAGTTAGATTACGATATGACAACTCGTAGTCTTCCTTCTACACCCATATAAAATGCCATCGGCAACAACACGCCTGATAACCTCTACATAAAAACTAGACCATAAATGTCTCGCTGGAAAACTAGTCATAAGAACTTTAACTCCAAGATGAACTACGAAAGGCTTGATTCCTTCAACAAGGGTACGTAGGCAGCCGTCATAAGGCGCAGCCCCAATATTATCGCGTTCTACTTTTTGAAGAGCGAGAAGACCACATACCACAAACCTTTTCAACCATTAATTCCGCGTAACTCACCTAATTTGCCTAACCTGCCAAGCCACTCGCTAGAATGTCACTCTAGAAGCTCATGGTTCTAACGAGATGGGAGGCTAACTGTTGGGGTCAAAATCGGTTATGACGGAATCAACGTCTGAAAGTACGTAAAAATCGGCATGAACGTTTTTACGAAAAGTAATCTTCGTAAAGAAGTCTGAAAGTACAGTGAAATTGCTCGCATCGCACATGATTTCGAAAGGAAGATTCCAGTCAGGTTCTTGTACGATGGGGGCAGTTATCAAAGCTTTCTTTATTTCCTCAAAATAGTTTACGCATTCTGGTGAGAAGTCGAATTTAACTTCTTTACATATAAGGGAGGTGAGAGGTCTAGCAATTTTGCTAAAATCCTGTATGAACCTCCTGTAGAATCCGGCATGCCCTAGAAAACTTCTCACGTCTTTTACGTTCATGGGTGCAGGCAAACCGGTCATTACTTCAATTTTTGCTCGATCTACTTCGATACCAGCAGCGGACACTTTATGTCCTAGGACGATTCCATTGTTAACCATAAAGTGGCATTTTTCTCAATTTAGAACGAGGTCCTTTTCTTCACAACTTGCCAAAACCTTACATAGTTTATCGAGACAGTTTTTGAAACTGGATCCATATACAGAGAAATCGTCCATGAAGACTTCCATGAAATCCTCTATCATATAAGTAAAGATTGACATCATGCATCGTTAGAAAGTGGCAG
Organism: Brassica napus; assembly: GCF_020379485.1. Taxonomy (NCBI): domain Eukaryota; kingdom Viridiplantae; phylum Streptophyta; class Magnoliopsida; order Brassicales; family Brassicaceae; genus Brassica; species Brassica napus. The sequence continues at coordinate 17,025,297 of NC_063434.1, forward strand.
GGGCATTACAAAGACCGAATGGCATTCTGCGGTATGCGAATGTTCCGTAAGGGCATGTAAAGGTGGTCATTTCTTGATCGTCAGGATGAATAGGGATTTGGAAAAATCCAGAGTATCCGTCAAGAAAATAGTAGTATTGGTGATTTGCCAATCTTTCAAACATTTGATCAATGAACGGTAAGGGAAAGTGATCTTTTATGGTGGCAGCATTTAGCTTCCTATAGTCGACACACATTCGATGTCCAGCGACAGTTCGCATGGGAATGAATTTGTTTTTATCGTTCTTAACCATTGTAATTCCATCTTTTTTAGGTACAACATGCACGGGGCTAACCCAGTTGCTATCTGAAATTGGGTAGATGATTCCAGCATCTAGAAGTTTGATAATTTCCTTCTTGACAACTTCTTTCAAGTTCGTGTTTAGCCTTCTTTGATGTTCCACTGACGATTTGGAATCGTCTTCTAAGTGAATTCGGGGCATGCACAGATCAGGAGAGATACCAGGAATATCCTCTAGAGAGTATCTGAGGGCTTTCCTATATTTGCGCAGTTTATTCAATAAAAACGTAAGTTCTCCATTGGTTAGGTTAGTATTTATGTTTACGGGGTAAGAATTATTGTAGAGAAAAGCATACTTGAGTCCGGCAGGCAATTGCTTTAACTCAATTATTGGTGCTTTTTCGGGATCCCAATTTTCTAGAGGGGATTGTTGGGGTCAAAATCGGTCACGACGGAATCAATGCCTGAAAGTCCGTAAAAATCAGCATGAACGTTTTTACGAAAAAGTAATCTTCGTAAAGATATCTTTACAAAGAGCCTTGCGGTAAAATCTTGTTCAAACCTCAATCAAATCTCAATACCGATTGTACGAAGGAAACAGACATGTATCCAATTTGATGTGCCCCAGTCCGAGGATCAGTCCATGGAATCAGATCAGAACGAGGATCAGAACGTCCGGAACAACGCAACTGAGGTTCAGTCCATCGATCGGGCCGAACATACCGCTCGGGCCGTGTATCGTCTTGACCCGCACTCGTCCGGTTTGGAGCTTCAGCATAACCCACGACCAGATGGCCAAATCAACCGTACTGAAGCTCGCCTCTCCCGTCCTGTTCGACATGCTAAGTCCTTTGGTCAAGCCAGAAGTGAAGTTGTTCGAGTGGAATCCAAATCCGACCATGGTCTCTCGCTCTTAAGCCGTCTTGGCCGAACCGGCGATCGTTCTGATGAACTGATCCGACACTTCGATCAGTTCATGAACTTTGATCAGCCAAATCTCTCTAAGGCAAGACTCTTGAGGCTGTCCGAAGACTTAGCCACCTTTTGGCCCGGAACAGTTCATGAAAGTCATCCGTCCATACATGAAGAACGAACCGGCCGTGTACTTCTTCTCACCGCGGGACGTGCTATCATTTACATCGAACCTGGACAAGAGTAGCCGAAGAGTTCAAATCGACCAGTCAACATTATTTTCTGTGCTTTGACTAGATCTGGTCTTCTATCTATTTTCTATGTCTCTTTTTCACACATTCTACTTATTATCTTTGACTACAAGTTGTATAAGTATGTGAACTCCTCTTTGAGAAATAATAATCGATTTTCCTTAATCATTTTTTAGTGTTCTTTCTTTGTTCTTTGATTAGAACATTCTTGTTCCCTTGGTGAGGTTATCTCCAAGTGATTCCCCTTTCTTTGAGCCGGACTTGTGTGTCAAATCAAGCGGCCATTGAGAGTTCTAGTAGTATCATTGGGACTTCCGCATCCCTTTGTGTCACTAAACAATCCATCAGTTCTCTATCTCGTCAGATCGAGTTCATATCATCAGAACCGGTTGAGTGTTCGTTCCTTAGGGTTCTTCAAGTGGTATCAGAGCCACTCTTCCGGTATCTCTTTTCATTCCATCTTTCTCACCTATCACTTTCTTCATATTTAAAAAAAAAAAAAAAAAAATTCTTCTTCTATCTATCTTTGAATCCGGGCCCCTCTTTACCATCCATATAAAAAAAAAGAGAAAGATCTAATCAAAAAAAAAAAGAGAAAGAAAAATTTTCAAAAGTTTTCGATTGTGGTTTGGTGGTAGAAGAGTAATCCTGCTGGCCGAGGAGAAATCCGGTCTTGGAGGTGATTAATACGGATTCCCCTTGTTAAATCTCTTGTCTTTCTATCTTGTCTCTTGGGTGTTTCACTTGGGATTCTCATTTTTGGGATATCTAGTTTGTTCTCTTAGAACTTTGAGGAAAACTCTTTTGAGTGACTACCAAATTGAGTGAAACACGTGTGTGGGCAAGGACAAACACCTGAGTGTGAGAGAGTTTTAATCTAACTTTACCTTGTCTAAGTTTTCAGGTAGCTATGGACAGTGAAGAAGAAAGAAACCGACCCGGAAACTCACATGCCGGGCTATCTAACTTGCAAATGCGTGCTCTCAATGTCTAACTTGTTGAATACAGGTTTGGAGGCGATCCATCAGAGGCTTGATGAACTTCAGGGCCGTCCAACTCAGTCACGTACCAGAACCAGACGTGACCACCCAAGGAGGAACAGTCGGTCCGATCTAGAAATCCGAGAAGAGTCTTATGATGATGATCGATCCATCAACCGTCCAAGGAGAGTTCCTAGGCATCAAAACCGAGGTGATGTCAATCCTTTTGGTAGAAATGAAAGAACCAATGATGGCTTGGGTGGTTTGAAATTGAAAATTCCAAGTTTTGATGGCAAAAATGATCCGGATGCTTTTCTTGAATGGGAAAGAAAAATTGAACTTGTGTTTGATTGTCAAAATTTTTCTGATATTAAAAAGGTTAGACTTGCTGCTGCTGAGTTTACTGGCTATGCTATTAACTGGTATGATCGAGTTGTGACTAGCAGGAGGAGAGCAGGTGAGGCGCCAGTCGATACATGGGATGAGCTTTCCATGCTGATGCGGAGACGTTTTGTTCCCGACCATTACCACCGGGATCTACACCATAAACTCAGGCGTTTGCTTCAAGGTTCTAAGACAGTTGAGGACTATCACCAGGAGATGGAGACCTTGATGATCAAAGCTGATGTAGAAGAGCCCTTAGACGCCACCATGGCCAGATTTCTTACCGGGCTCAACCGGGACATACAAGACCGCATGGAGCTGGAAGACTATGACAGCATGGAGCAGATGCTACACAAGGCTGTGCTGATCGAGCAACAAGTCAAGCGAAAGGGTCTCACTAAACCGACCTTTGCTTCTAAACCGACCTTTGCTTCCAAGCCAAACTATCAAGACAAGGGTAAGTCTTCTTCCACAACAAATACAGCTTTTAAGACTAACGTCCCTGCTCGTGATGATAGAGAAAAGAAAGAAGAGGCTACCAAACGAACTAGAGACATCCAATGCTTTAGGTGTCATGGCCTTGGTCACTATGCCAATCGATGTCCAAACCAAAAGGTGATGGTGCTTTTGGAGAATGGAGAAGTCGAATCTGAAGAAGACAAGGAGGATCTCGGACCAGTGTATGATGATGATGATGGGAAAGAAGCACTTGACTTCCCGGTTCATGGACCCCTTCTTGTTACTAGGAAGGTGTTGGACGACACCACTGATCCCATCTTTGATGAGGAGGTCGATGGAGTGATCGATGAGTTTTGCTCGACCTTTGTGAAGAGTTCTGAACCGATCTATGATGAAGATGTCCTTGATGAGCCGAGCCATTGTTCACTACTGGTTACTAGGCGTGCCTTGAGTGTCCAACCAAAATCCAATGACAAAGAACAAAGGGAGAATCTCTTTCACTCTAGATGTCTCATTTCTGATAAAGTTTGTTCTTTAATCATTGATGGAGGTAGTTGCACTAATGTGGCTAGTGACACCCTTGTAAAGAAACTTGGGCTTGTTACTCGACCTCTTTCTCGTCCTTTCAGGTTGGAGTGGCTCAATGAGGCCGGAGAACAGTATGTGAAGGAGCAAGTCACAGTTCCACTCTCCATTGGCCGATATGAGGATGAGGTTGTGTGCAATGTGCTTCCCATGGATGCTTGCCATGTTCTCTTGGGCCGGCCTTGGCAATTTGACAAGAAGGCAGTGCATGATGGTTTCACAAACCGGCATTCATTTGATCATCAGGGAAAGAAGATCACCTTGGTGCCTTTGTCACCTTCGGAAGTTCATCAAGACCAGGTCCAACTTAAGAAGAATCGAGACCAAGACTCTAAAGCTGATAAACCTGAGACCAGTACCAGAAACTCCAACTTCTTTGTCAAGGAAAGTCAGGTAAGGAAGTCTCTTTGCTCTCAAAAGCCATTTCTCTTACTGATTTATAAAGAGTCTCTCTTGGCCTCATCGTCTCCTGATCTTGCACCGGAGATTCCGAGTGAGTTTTTAGGTATCTTGCAGGATTATTCTGATGTGTTTCCAGAAGAAAATCCCAAAGGATTGCCACCGGTAAGAGGCATTGAGCATCAGATTGATCTCGTCCCGGGCGCCTCTCTACCGAACCGACCAGCGTACCGCACCAATCCGGTCGAGACCAAGGAGTTGGAGAAACAGATAAATGACTTGCTTGAAAAGGGATACATCAGAGAGAGTCTCAGTGCCTGTGCCGTGCCTGTTCTGCTTGTACCAAAGAAGGATGGCTCCTGGAGATGTGTGTGGACTGCCGGGCCATAAACAACATCACGGTAAAGTATCGACATCCTATCCCTCGTCTTGATGATATGCTTGATGAACTCCATGGTTCTAAGTACTTTTCTAAGATAGATTTGAGAAGTGGCTATCATCAGATTAGGATGAAAGAAGGTGATGAATGGAAAACGGCCTTTAAAACAAAACTAGGTTTGTATGAGTGGCTTGTCATGCCCTTTGGTCTCACTAATGCACCTAGTACTTTCATGCGCCTAATGAATCATGTCTTGAGGTCTTTTATTGGTCATTTTGTTGTGGTTTACTTTGATGACATTCTTATTTACAGCAAAAGCCTTGATGAGCACAAACAGCACTTGAAATCTGTTCTTGAAGTCCTTAGAAAGGAACGTTTGTTTGCTAACCTTGGAAAGTGTTCTTTTGGCACAGATCATGTGGTCTTTCTAGGTTTTGTTGTAGGTGCAGATGGCTTGAGAGTGGACGAGCAGAAGGTCCAAGCAATCCGGGACTGGCCGATTCCGACCTCCATTGGTGAAGTAAGAAGCTTCCATGGCCTTGCCGGCTTCTATAGGCGATTTGTTCAAAACTTCAGTACCTTGGCCGCTCCTCTTACTGAAGTAATCAAGAAGAACGTGGGGTTCAAATGGGGACCAGCTCAGGAAGAAGCATTCGAAATCCTTAAAGGGAAGTTGACTCATGCCCCTTTACTTGTACTTCCAGATTTTTCTAAAGCTTTTGAAATCGAATGTGATGCTTCTGGTGTTGGTATTGGTGCTGTGTTGATGCAGGAAGGAAAACCAGTGGCTTATTTCAGTGAGAAGCTGGGAGGAGCCATGCTCAACTACCCCACATACGACCAAGAACTCTATGCCTTGGTGAGGGCCCTTCAAACGTGGCAGCACTATCTTTGGCCTAAGGAGTTCATTATCCACACTGATCATCAGTCTCTAAGACACCTTAAGGGTCAGCAAAAGCTCAACAAGAGGCATGCTCGTTGGATGGAGTTCATTGAGACATTCCCATATGTGATCAAGTACAAACAAGGTAAGGAGAATGTTGTGGCCGATGCATTGTCTCGAAGGTATACTCTTCTCTCAGCTCTTGAAACTAAACTGCTTGGTTTTGAATTTATCAAGGATCTTTATGCTTCTGATCAGGACTTTAAAGAGATTTTTCGAAAATGCCCAAAGGTTGCTTATGGCAAATACTTTCAAAATTCTGGTTTCTTATTCTTTGATAACCGTTTGTGTGTGCCCCAATGTTCTTTGAGGGAGTTGTTTCTCAGGGAAGCTCATGGAGGTGGGCTTATGGGACATTTTGGTGTCAAAAAGACTTACAAGGCGGTTCATGATCACTTCTATTGGCCGAGCTTAATGAAAGATGTGGAACGGATATGTAGCCGTTGTGTGGTGTGCAAGAAGTCTAAATCCAAGTCTTCAAACCACGGTTTGTATTCTGCACTTCCTATTCCTTCTCATCCTTGGGTAGACATTTCTATGGATTTCGTGTTAGGATTGCCAAGGTCTAAGTCTGGACGAGATTCAATCTTTGTTGTTGTTGACAGATTTTCGAAAATGGCTCATTTCATTCCTTGTCATAAAACTGATGATGCCACACAAGTTGCTGATTTGTTCTTTAGAGAGATTGTTAGGTTGCATGGAATGCCTAAGACCATTGTATCTGATCGTGATGCTAAGTTCCTTAGTTATTTTTGGAAAACCTTATGGTCTAAACTAGGAACAAGATTGATGTTTTCTACAACTTGTCATCCGCAAACTGATGGTCAAACTGAAGTTGTTAATCGAACCTTGTCTGCTCTGCTTAGATCTTTGGTTAAGAAGAATCTTAGGCTTTGGGAAGAATGTTTACCACATGTTGAGTTTGCTTACAATCATGCAATGCATTCTGCTACAAAGTTTTCTCCTTTTGAAGTTGTTTATGGGTTTAATCCTTGTGTCCACTTGATCTTTTACCTTTGCCTTTGAGTGAAAGAGTTAGTACAGATGGCAAGAGGAAGGCGGACACTATCAAAAAGCTACATGAACAGGTTCGTGCAAACATTGAAGCCAAGACCGAGATCTATAAAAGATATGCCAATCAGAAAAGAAAGGAAGTTATTTTCAAAGAAGGCGATCTTGTTTGGGTTTACTTGAGGAAGGAGCGATTTCCAGAAGAAAGAAAGTCTAAACTTATGCCTCGAGTCGATGGTCCATTCCAGATCCTCAAAAAGATCAATGACAATGCTTATCAGCTTGATCTTCAAGGTAAGTATGACATTTCTTCGAGCTTTAATGTTTCTGATCTTTCCCCTTTTATTGTAGATGATCCGGATTTGTGGTCAAATCCTTTTGAAGAAGGAGGGAATGATGTGCCCCAGTCCGAGGATCAGTCCATGGAATCAGATCAGAACGAGGATCAGAACGTCTGGAACAACGCAACTGAGGTTCAGTCCATCGATCGGGCCGAACATACCGCTCGGGCCGTGTATCGTCTTGACCCGCACTCGTCCGGTTTGGAGCTTCAGCATAACCCACGACCAGATGGCCAAATCAACCGTACTGAAGCTCGCCTCTCCCGTCCTGTTCGACATGCTAAGTCCTTTGGTCAACCAAAAGTGAAGTTGTTCGAGTGGAATCCAAATCCGACCATGGTCTCTCGCTCTTAAGCCGTCTTGGCCGAACCGGCGATCGTTCTGATGAACTGATCCGACACTTCGATCAGTTCATGAACTTTGATCAGCCAAATCTCTCTAAGGCAAGACTCTTGAGGCTGTCCGAAGACTTAGCCACCTTTTGGCCCGGAACAGTTCATGAAAGTCATCCGTCCGTACATGAAGAACGAACCGGCCGTGTACTTCTTCTCACCGCGGGACGTGCTATCATTTACATCGAACCTGGACAAGAGTAGCCGAAGAGTTCAAATCGACCAGTCAACATTATTTTTTGTGCTTTGACTAGATCTGGTCTTCTATCTATTTTCTATGTCTCTTTTTCACACATTCAACTCATTATCTTTGACTACAAGTTGTATAAGTATGTGAACTCCTCTTTGAGAAATAATAATCGATTTTCCTTAATCATTTTTGAGTGTTCTTTCTTTGTTCTTTGATTAGAACATTCTTGTTCCCTTGGTGAGGTTATCTCTAAGTGATTCCCCTTTCTTTGAGCCGGACTTGTGTGTCAAATCAAGCGGCCATTGAGAGTTCAAGTAGTATCATTGGGACTTCCGCATCCCTTTGTGTCACTAAACAATCCATCAGTTCTCTATCTCGTCAGATCGAGTTCATATCATCAGAACCGGTTGAGTGTTCGTTCCTTAGGGTTCTTCACAATTCGGCCGTGGACAGGCTCGAGTACGGCAATCGGACAACAGACAAGCCAAGCTCGATCGTTACGCGGCAACCAAGCATGTACACAGCTCGGTCCCTACGTAGCGACCGAGCGTCCGTCCCGCTCAGTTGCTACATAGCGACCGAGCTCGAGCCAAGCTCGGTCGCTACGTAGCGACCGAGCGTCCGTCCCGCTTGGTCGCTACGTAGCGACCGAGCTCGAGCCAAGCTCGGTCGCTACGTAGCGACCGAGCGTCCGTCCTGCTCGGTCGCTACGTAGTGACCGAGCTCTAGCCAAGCTCGGTCGCTACATAGCGACCGAGCGTCCGTCCCGCTTGGTCGCTACGTAGCGACCGAGCTCGAGCCAAGCTCGGTCGCTACGTAGCGACCGAGCGTCCGTCTCGCTCGGTCGCTACGTAGCGACCGAGCTCAGCCAAGCTCGGTCGCTACGTAGCGACCAAGCGTCCGTCCCGCTCGGTCGCTACGTAGCGACCGAGCTCGAGCCAAGCTCGGTCGCTACGTAGCGACCGAGATCAGCCAAGATCGGTCGCTACGTAGCGACCGAGCGTCCGTCCCGCTACGTCGTAGCGACCGAGCTCGAGCCAAGCTTGCTCCCTACGTATCGACCGAGCGTCCGTCTCGCTCGGTCGCTATGTAGCGACCGAGCTCAGCCAAGCTCGGTCGCTACGTAGTGACCGAGCGTGCGTGCTGTTCGGTCATTACGTAGCAACCGAACTCTTCCGAAACGTCGATACGACACCAATTCATGCATTCTCGTCTATCCTACGATGCTATCTCCCGAAGACCGTCGCGAACTCAGTTCATGTCTTCCGACCATTCTAAGACATCAATCAAACTTTGCGGTAAAAACCGTGGAAAGTTTGTTCTTTATCGAAAGAAGTCGTAATAAACGTTTCGAGTCGGAAGACGGCCCAAAGGGACCTAAGACACGACTCGAGGCCCAACTTACGATTTCTTAACCAAAAGCCCAAAAACCGTATGATGGTTTACGCTTGGCGTGCAAGGAAGGATAAATGTCAAGTTTCCGCGGATAAATACGAAATTTTGAGGATAAATACAAAGATCTCCATTTTATGCTATGACGGCTTAAGGGCAGAAGAGTAAAAGCGTAAACCGACCTTGGAGCTAGTATATAAGGAGTCCTAGGCGAGAGGCATGGGGAGAACTTTTTAGATTCGGAATTCTCTGCACTTAGAAACTTTAGGCTTTATTCTCGACAAGTTCGGTTTCTATGACTGGCACTCAATTACTAGACGAACTCGTCCAGGCAGTTCGATCTCTTGTCCAGCTCTATCAATTGAACTACGTTCGGCTTGATCCTCGAAAGGGGTACGTAGGCAGCCTTTAACAAGGTTCAGTCCGAAACCAATCAAAAACCTTTTATGTATCTTTTTCGTCTTTTGTTATCGAGCTGCGACTCAACTAGGTTTGAGCTTTTAGGCCGCTAGAACTAAGTAACTCTCTGACAGCCTTTGCGGCCAAAGCTTTCATGATCTCTTGTAATGATCGCAACGCTCTTACGCGGACTCGAAATAAGATCTATTGTTTTCTCTAAACTCGTTTGTTATCTTTTCATGATTTCTGCATATATTTGGTCACTTGTCGTTGGCTCTCACAGAGATCCGAGACCTCTGGGAAATTAGGGTTTTCCTAGTTTACTTATTTAAACGAAAATCGACAGTGCGAATTTCGGTTCCCATAGTTTGGCGCTAGAAGGAGGGGTCAATTTCACACCGTCAGGCCGTCAGTCACTACATAGCGACCTGTAAGGTCCTCCTTTGGGTTCTCTTTTGAATCCTCATCGAAACACTTTTCGTTTCGTCTCAATCGGAGTTTCCGTTGAGATTTTACGACGAAAACAAGTAGGACTCTTCTTGGTCTGCTTCCACTCGCTACGTAGCGACCTGTCAGGCCGTCAGTCGCTACGTAGCGACCTGCAAGGCTTCAGAAAGGTCCTCCTTTGGGTTCTCTTTTGAATCCTCATCGAAACGCTTTTCGTTTCGTCTCAATCGGAGTTTCCGTTGAGATTTTACGACGAAAACAAGTAGGACTCTTCTTGGCCTGCTTCCACTCGCTACGTAGCGACCTGTCAGGCCATTAGTCGCTACGTAGCGACCTGCAAGGCCTCAGAAAGGTCCTACTTTGGGTTCTCTTTTGAATCCTCATCGAAATGCTTTTCGTTTCGTCTCAATCGGAGTTTCCGTTGAGATTTTACGACGAAAACAAGTAGGACTCCTCCTGGCTTGCTTCCACTCACTACGTAGCGACCTGTCAGACCCCAGCTCGCTACATTGCGATATTTCAGGCTTCAAAAAGCTCCTCCTCTGTGTTCTCTTTTGAACCCCGATCAAAACACTTTTCGTTTCGTCTCAATCGGAGTTTCCGTCAGGATTTTACGACAAAAACAAATAAGACTCGTCTACACTCCTCCGCTTGCTCCTACTCGCCCATACCTCCAGCTTTGTATTCTCCTTCAAATCTCGATCGAAACGTCTCTTGTTTCTATCGGAGTTACCATTGAAACTTTACGATAAAAAAACCGCAAAGACTTGTTTTCTCGCATGAATTCAGATTAATCGTATAAAACGGCAACGATTAACTTAACATCTTAGCCGCCTTAACTATACGATTATGTTGAACCTTTTTACAAAAATCAACATCTTATCTAAGGAGAAGATAACAGTCAAGTTCGGAAGATAAATGTCAAGTTTCAAAGGATAAACACCAATATCGGAAATGGCGAACATACACGAGAAGAGGAAAGGGATTTGAGCAAGCAAAACTGAGAAGAGACAAAACTGCATCTTCGAGAGAACTAAGGTATTTCCGACTTGAAATTCTTTGAAATCAGACTTGGAATTTTTGTAGAAAATTACTTTGAGGCTGCCATAGAAATTTAGGGAACGTAAAACCTAGGCGGATAGTCTAGCGAACTAAGTTTTAAAGCGATTTTTCCTGTCTCGATATATTGTTCCATAATTGTTCATCCAGATCTTGCAAACCGATCTAAACTCTCCGAAAGTCGAGAAACGATCGCCACGCATATCAAGCTCGCTTCCTAAAGAGAGAAAAAGTTAAAGACATGAACGTCGTCTTAAAACCGAATCGTTTCTGGCAGTTTTCTCGGAACCGACATATCCCAAGTCGTCAACGTGGAAACAACCAAATCACAGTCCAAGCGTTGTCTATAAATCGTCCCGAATTATCGATCATTCCAAACATCAGAAGAGGAAACGTACACAACCCTTCAAAGTATCGGTTCAACCGTTTTCTTTCGTAAAAAAAAAGGGGGAGTAGGTACGTATACTATACTCGTATACTCCCAAGCTTCAAAAACTTCTGCAAATCGTCAAGAATAGGCAAACGACAATCTTGATATTCGTCTAAACGCTAGCAACATATCCAGACGAGCATGAACATAATCTAAAAAACTATACATCATTTCTTGTCGCAATCATGCGTACAGAAAACTTGTACCAATATCAAACTGAAACTCGACGATTAGCCAAAGTATTGAAGCCTTTTCCGGCTTCAACTAGCCAGTTTCATTTTAAAACATTTTACGAGAAATCTTCAATCACCAAAGCATTTCTTTCAGTTTCCGTTGTACCAAATAAGTCACGGAAAAGCATCGAAAACATTTGCGACGAAGAAAACTCGAGAATAGATGTAGCATCGTGCACACTAAAAGGAGCACTTTCCTCCCGATGGTTAGCTAGATCCAACTCTGGTTGACCATTTCGTTCAAGAAACGAATGTGTCATGAGTATCCTATCGAAAAACCTATGAAAAACGTTCTGCGACTAGATCGTATTGAAATAAACTTCGGTAACACTCCATGAGTAACTCCAAGCAACTTTCACCTAAGATCAAAATCACGGCGGGAACGTTTCTCGTAAAACCCGCAGAAACAATGCTACTTTGACATATGTATACATATCACTGATTTACGACCTTCGTAAAATCGGTTATATGATATGATGAATTATCGTATAGCCCATAGTCGGAAATCATATGATAAATTCTTCGTAACGAAACTAAGTACTAACAACCAAACGGTTAACGGAAAATCTAAAATTGACCAAGTTCAATACACTCCACAATTCACTTTAAGCCCGCAACGTTTTAGCCATAATACGCGGCATGTAAGGAAAAATTCGTAACAAAGCTTCTAGAGCTATACGAAACATCCTAAAAAATGCACGAAATACATCTCGAAAGGCCAACACTTCACAAAGCACTATGAAGGAAAACGCTTGTTCCCATGGACAAATTTGCACGACACCTCAGTCATAATTCCTCGATCGCAAATAAAACTATTAGCATCCAAACATGAACAACAATTTTGGCTGCGAACATTCGTAGTCAAACTAGAATGTTTTTCAAACGCATGGCTAAGACTAAACCCTTGCAACATCGCGAAATATCTTCAAGCCCGCGAACATTTCAAGCACGAAACGTGGCATACGAAAGAATAACAAATCTTCAGCATCGCGAGACGTCGCAGACGCCTGAAGATTAGTTCTTCGACGAAATTTCCTTCCTCGATAAAAACACCTTCATGGAAGACCAGATAGTCATACGCACTAACATCTTCTCAAAACATATCCTTCGCGAAGACTCGAAACGATATTTTTTACCATTAAGTTTGTTGCTGATCACAACAAACTCTCAATGTCCTAAACAGACTTAGCCATCTCGTAGAGATGACTCTCGTACATCCGACACAAGGATAATAGCGCTATAAAAGAAATCCGAAATTTTGGTCCAGCACTTCCGATCTCCGGAGAGATGCTCGATTCCAACCATACAAGTCGTATAAGCCGAGAACCTATCGCGGACTTTAAATCGGTATGGAATCAGGATGAAATTGAAACGGGATACGTAAGTCAAATTAGTCATCGCACCCTCTAAAACCAGGAGTAAACCTAGGTCTTGCCCTAAACCCAGCGCACTGGTCTCTAACATCTCTAGGCATAGTATCAAACACCCTGATACGAGATCCCAAAATTTGTCTCTTTGCCAATATTCGAGAATCTTCAGAAATCCCGCAAGTTTACACACTGCGGAAAACTCTCGAAACAGATTACGGATATAGCAGTTCACATAGAGTTAGATTACGAGATGACAACTCGTAGTCTTCCCTCTACACCCATACAAAATGCCATCGGCAGCAATACGCCTTCTAATCGCTACATACAAACTAGACCATAAAGGTCCCACTGGAAAACTAGTCATTGGAACCTTAACTCCAAGACGAACTACGAAAGGCTTGATCCCTTCAACAAGGGTACGTAGGCAGCCGTCATAAGGCGCAGCCCCAATCTTATCGCGTTTTCTACTTTTAGGAGAGCGAGAAGATCACTTACCACAGACCTTTTCAACCATTAATTCCGCCTAACTCACCTAACTTGCCTAACTTGCCAGGCCACTCGCTAGAACCTCACGCTAGAAGCTCATGGTTCTAACGAGCTGGGGGGCTAACTGTTGGGGTCAAAATCGGTCACGACGGAATCAATGTCTGAAAGTCCGTAAAAATCAGCATAAACGTTTTTACGAAAAGTAATCTTCGTAAAGATATATTTACGAAGAGCCTTGCAGTAAAATATCGTCCAAATCTCAATCGAACCACTAAATACCGATTGTCCGAAGGCAACGGACATGTATCCAAATCGGCCGCGGACAAACTCAAGTATGGAAATCAGACCGCAGACAAGCCAAGCTCGATCGATACGCGGCGACCAAGCATGCACACAGCTCGGTCGCTAAGTAGCGACCGAGCGTCCGTCTCGCTCGGTCGCTACGTAGCGACCGGGCTCGAGCCAAAGTTCGGTCGCTGCGTAGTGACCGAGCTCTTCCGAACATCGGTACGACATCAGTACATGCATTCTCGTCAAACCTTCAAATGTTATCTCCCGAAGACCGTAGCGAGCTCAGTCTATGTTTTCCGCTATTCTAAATCATCGATCAAAATTCGCGGATTAGAAACCGCGGAAAGTTCTTTCTTTGTCGAAAGAAATCATAGTAAATGCTTCGAGTCGGAAGACGGCCCAAAGGGACCTAAAACACGACTCGAGGCCCATCCTGCGATTTCTTAACCAAAAGCCCGTAAACCACAGCACGGTTTACGCTTGGTCCACAAGGAAGGATAAATGTCAAGTTTCCGCGGATAAATACGGAAGTTTTGAAGATAATTGTGAAAATCGGTAAAAATAGAATATCTCCATTTTTATGCTATGACGGCTTAAGGGCAGAAGAGTAAAAGCGTAAACCAACCTTGGAGCTAGTATATAAGGAGTCCTAGGCGAGGAGCATGAGGGAGAGCTTTTTAGACTCAGAATTCTCTGCACTTAAAAACTTTAGGCTTTATTCTCGACAAGTTCGGTTTCTATGACTGACACTCAACTACTAGACAAACTCGCCCAGGCAGTTCGATCTCTTGTCCAGCTCTATTAATTGAACTACGTTCGGCTTGATCCTCGAAAGGGGTACGTAGGCAGCCTTTAACAAGGTTCAGTCCAAAATCAATCAAAAACCTTATAGCGCCAAACTGTGGGAACCGAAATTCACACCGTCGATTTCCGTTTAAATAAAGAAACTAGGAAAACCCTAATTTCCCAGAGGACCCGGATATCTGCTAATTACCACACGTCAAGCAATTAGAACACGAGAATAACAGCGATAAAGTATAAGAACTCGAAAAAGAGAGCAAAGAAGATCTTATTCCGAATTTGCGTATGAGCGTTTACAACAAGGTATAAGCCTGGGCTCGAGAGCTGTCGGCGAGATTCCTAGTTCTAGTAACCCTAAGACGGCTAAACCTAATTGAGTCGCAGCTCGAAATAACAAAAACGGAAAATTGCCTAAATTGCTATAAGTGCTAAGTTTGCTCTGAAAAAGTTCTCTTCCATGCTCCTCGCCTAGGACTCCTTATATACTAGCTCCAAGGTCGGTTTACGCATTTACTCTTCTGCCCTTAAGCCGTCATAGCATAAAAATGGAGATATTCCATTTTTCCCGATCTTCACAATTATCTTCAAAACTTCTGTATTTATCCGCGGAAACTTGACATTTATCCTTCCTTGTGGGCCAAGCGTAAACCGTGCTGCGGTTTACGTGCTTTGGGTTAGGAAATCGTAGGATGGGCCTCGAGTCGTGTTTTAGGTCCCTTTGGGCCATCTTCCGACTCGACATGTTTACTACGAATTTTCCGCGGTTTTTCTCATCCACGAAGTTTGATCGATAAGTTGGAATAGCGGAAAGCGTGGACTAAGCTTGCTACGGTCTTCGGGAGATAGCGTTCGAAGATTTGACGAGAATGCATGGATTGATGTTTGTCGATGTCCGGAAGAGTTCAATCGCTTCACAGCGACCGAACTTCGGCTCGAGCCCGGTCGCTACGTAGCGACCGAGCGGGACGAGCGCTCGGTCGCTATGTAGCGACTAAGCTTTAGCTTGAGCTCGGTCGCTACGTAGCGACCGAGCGGGACGATCGCTCGGTCGCTACGTAGCGACCGAGCTTTGGCTCGAGCCCGGTCGCTACGTAGCGACCGAGCGGGACGAGCGCTCGGTCGCTATGTAGCGACAGAGCTTTGGCTTAAGCTCGGTTGCTACGTAGCGACCGAGCGGGACGATCGCTCGGTCGCTACATAGCGACCGAGCTTTGGCTCGAGCTCGGTCACTACTTAGCGACCGAGCGGGACGATCGCTCAGTCGCTACGTAGCGACCGAGCTTGGCCGAGCTCGGTCGCTACATAGCGACCGAGCGGGACCATCGCTCGGTCGCTACGTAGCAACCGAGCTTTGGTTCGAGCTCGGTCGCTACGTAGCGACCGAGCTTGGGCTCGAGCTCGGTCGCTACGTAGCGACCGAGCGAGACGGATGCTCGGTCGCTACGTAGCGACCGAGCTTGGCTCGGGTTTGGTTGCTGCATAGCGACCGGACGGCTTGTATGCGTGGTGACCGAGCTTGGTTTGTTTGGTTTGAATCTCGAAGGATACTTCTTCGTAAAAACTTCGTATTAGTTATACTTTACGAAAGTTGTATCCTTCTTTTTACTATCTCTTTCGGAAATACGATCTTCGAGGATTTTCGGGTGGTAATTCCGTCGTTACCATTTTTGACCCCAACAGTTTGCACACCGTAGGATCCTAGCGTGCGGTTAGGCATGTTTGGTAAGTTAGGCGCGATGGATGGAATTAATATCCGAAAGTCCGAGCTTGAATAGTAAATCCTCATGCCTATAAGAAGGGAGGTAACTTGTTTCACAATTTTTTCACTTTCTTGTCTAAGATCTTTCTTAAGAAAAACTTCTTTTCTCTCCACCCTCTTCCTCTATTTTCTCAAGAGAAGTGTAAAGATGTCGAGCAAGAAAAATGTTGCGAAAAAAAGATCTTCGTCCGCGAGTGCTTATGAAGAGCTCATTGTTCCGAAGATGGAGTTCGTGCCTCACTCGGTACATCCTGCCGAGAACGAGGCATGGTGGGTTGCTCATTATGGCTCGTTGACCCCTCCCAAGGAGAAGTCGTTCCCGGTTCTGATCCATCGTGGAGTCGAGAAAGGGGATGCAAGCAGGAGTACCGACGAGTTTCTCGCGATCATGCGATCGTTCTACCATATCCCGGATGCTGTGGAGTTCCGGGTTCCCTGCCGCGGGGAATGCGCCAACAGCCCCCCCAGAGGGTTACTTCACTTGCTATGAGGCGTTCGTCGTGCGTTGTCGCCTATGATCCCAATACCCGAAATTCTCGTCCGAGTATTGGACTGTTTCGAAGTTGCGATAAGCCAGTTGACTCCCCTTGCCATTCAGCATCTCATTGGGATCCTGATACTCAGCTATGAGCATGGTCTTTCCCTTTCTGTCGATCATTATGAAGCGCTTTTGAGGCTCCAACTTGTCACAGATACGGATAAGCATAGGTTGGTCCCTCGGAAATTTATGTCAGTGGTTAAGAAGTTCATTTCGAACTTCAACTCGTGGAAGAAGTTCTTTTTCTTTGTTCGTATAGACGCTGCGTCTGTCGAAGAGAGTTGCATTCCACTGTTCCGGAGGTTGCCGAATGATCGTCCCTTCATCAACCCTCTTGCTCCGTTCCCTGAGGACATCATTGCGGTGAGGGATCTTCTCAGGAACGGTCCTTTTTTTTGGACTTCTTTTACGCCGAAGAGGTTTCGGAGGGCGCTGAGATTCGTGCAACCCGGTCTTGCTTCGGCTGCGAACACGGGAAGTGACTCCGAACCTGACGACTAGAATCCCGTCGAAGCTCCAAGAGCTGTGCCGGAGTCGAGCTCTTGGAAGGGAAAAGATGTCGATCTTGGCGACATAGAATTTTCGATGGATGACTCTATGCTTCCAGGATGGGATCCGAACCTTGCTTACGGCGATGGGAGTGGTTCGAGCGAGGTCCCTATTCTGGATTTCGATGATTTCTTTGCTGATCTGCCACCAGGTTTCGATGCTCCTCCTCCTACGAAGGAATCGGCGAGGCCGAGAGTTTTTTCGGAAGGATCTCGCATCATCAATGGGGTTAGTTTTTTTTTTTTTTTTTTTTTTGAGAATTTTTTGGCGATTGTCCCATGTATGTTTATAACACGTCAATCGATTTTGCAGGGCCTGAGCTTGCTGGGCTCGGCCATTGAGGCGGGTCATAGAGAAGCCATGGTTTACCGCTTCAAAGCGGAGAAAGCGGAGCGGGATCTTGCTCGCGTGCAACGCGAGATGTTGGAGCGAGAGGCGCAACTTACTCGCGATCATGCGCGGGCTATCCGCAAAGCGGAAAGGAAGGGCAAAAGGGAAATCGTCGAGGTGATGAAGATTCGTGCCTCTCAATTCCAGGTTGAGTATGGGAACCTCAAGAATGCCTTTTCCTCGGTGGGTGACCTTCGTGAGTGCCGCGGTTCGGTTGGAAGTCTTTGGAGGACGCAAGCCGATGACTACGTGTTCGAGGACGAAATGAGCTTGATGAAGAGTGGGATGAATGATCATGCCCACGCTGAGGCGCTTATCCCTCCGATCGACGAGCGGATTCAAGGGTTCTGGGATTCCATCCCGGTTTCCCCTGATACCGAGGAAGTTTCGACCGGGTTTCCCGATGGTGGCGAGGAAGTAGATCGTCCCGCGGATGCGTTCGGTGCTTCGTTGTCCGGGGACTTTGACTTTGGATTATGAGCGGTGGAGTAGTTTATCGAAAGAAATATGTTCGTCTTTCTGTTTTATCTGTTTTCGGCCGAGTGTGGCCTTTTGAATTTGGATTTTGCTTAGGCCTAGATGGCCGTATTTGTATTTACCGGGACTGGCCGTTGGTGGCTTTGAATCCCTTGCCGCCTTACGCGGTTTATTTATATGATGAATGTTTCGTTTCGACTTTTCCTGAGTAAGGTCGAAGTAAATACGAGTTGTCATCTCGTATCTAGTTCTGTTTAGACGTTCAATCTGTTGGTTCGTTCGTGATTTTCGCAAAAATTTACTTATCTTTACGATTTTCGAGAACATTGAGATACGAACGGAGAGACATGGTTTAGGATCTCGTATCTTTTAGATATCATGCCTTGAGATGTTTGAGACCAGAGCGTTGGATTTAGGGCAAGACCAAGGTTTACTTTCTGTTAAGGTTTGTGGGAACCGAAATTCGCACTGTCGATTTCCGTTTAAATAAGGAAACTAAGAAAACCCTAGTTTCCCAGAGGACCCGGATATCTGTTAATTACCACACGTCAAGCAATCAGAACACGAGAATAACAACGATAAAAATAAGAAATCGAAAAGAGAGCAAAGTAGATCTTATTCCGAATCTGCGTATGAGCGTTACAACAAGGTATAAGCCTGGGCTCGAGAGCTGTCGGCGAGATTCCTAGTTCTAGCAACCCTAAGACGGCTAAACCTAATTGAGTCGCAGCTCGAAATAACAAAAACGGAAAGTTGCCTAAATCGCTCTAAGTGCTAAGTTTGCTCTGAAAAAGTTCTCCCCTCTGCTCCTCGCCTAGGACTCCTTATATACTAGCTCCAAGGTCGGTTTACGCTTTTACTCTTCTGCCCTTAAGCCGTCATAGCATAAAAATAGAGATATTCCATTTTTCCCGATCTTCACAATTATCTTCAAAACTTCCGTATTTATCCGCGGAAACTTGACATTTATCCTTCCTCGTGGGCCAAGCGCGAACCGTGCTGTGGTTCACGGGCTTTTGGTTAGGAAATATCGTAGGATGGGCCTCGAGTCGTGTTTTAGGTCCCTTTGGGCCGTCTTCCGACTCGACACATTTACTACGAGTTTTCCGCGGTTTCTAATCCGCGAAGTTTGATCGATGAATTAGAATAGCGGGAAACATAGACTGAGCTTGCTACGGTCTTCGGGAGATAGCATTCGAAGGTTTGACGAGAATGCAAGGACTGGTGTCGTATTGATGTTCGGAAAGGTTCAATCGCTACACAGCGACCAAACTTTGGCTCGAGCCCGGTCGCTATGTAGCGACCGAGCGAAACGAGTGCTCGGTCGCTACGTAGCGACCGAGCTTCGGCTTGAGCTCGGTCGCTACGTAGCGACCGAGCGGGACGATCGCTCGGTCGCTACGTAGCGACCGAGCTTTGGCTCGAGCTCGGTCGCTACGTAGCGACCGAGCGGGACGATCGCTCGGTCGCTACGTAGCGACCGAGTGTGGGAACCGAAATTCGCACTGTCGATTTCCGTTTAAATAAGGAAACTAGGAAAACCCTAATTTCCCCGAGGTCCCGGATCTCTGCGAGAGCCAACGACAAGTGATCGAATATATACGGAAATCATGAAAAGATAACAAACGAGTTTAGAGAAAACAGTAGATCTTATTTCGAGTCCGCGTAAGAGCGTTGCGATCATTACAAGAGAATACAAAGGCTTTGGCCGCAGGGGCCGTCAGCGAGTTACCTAGTTCTAGCAACATAAAACCCTAATCCTAGTTGAGTCGCAGCTCGATAACAAAGGACGAAAAAGATATCTAAAAGGCTTAGATTGATTTCGGACTGAACCTTGTTAAAGGCTGCCTACGTACCCCTTTCGAGGATCAAGCCGAACGTAGTTCAATTGATAGAGCTGGACAAGAGATCGAACTGCCTGGGCGAGTTCGTCTAGTAATTGAGTGCCAGTCATAGAAACCGAACTTGTCGAGAATAAGCCTAAAGTTTCTAAGTGCAGAGAATTCCGAATCTAACAAGCTCTCTCCCTTGCTCCTCGCCTAGGACTCCTTATATACTAGCTCCAAGGTCGGTTTACGCTTTTACTCTTCTGCCCTTAAGCCGTCATAGCATAAAAATGGAGATATTCCATTTTTCCCGATCTTCACAATTATCTTCAAAACTTCCGTATTTATCCGCGGAAACTTGACATTTATCCTTCCTTGTGGACCAAGCGTAAACCAGGCTGTGGTTTACGGGCTTTTGATTAGGAAAATCGTAGGATGGGCCTCGAGTCGTGTTTTAGGTCCCTTTGGGCCGTCTTCCGACTCGACACGTTTACTACGAGTTTTCCGCGGTTTCTAATCCGCGAAGTTTGATCGATGAATTAGAATGGCGGGAAACATGGACTGAGCTTGCTACGGTCTTCGGGAGATAGCATTCGAAGGTTTTGACGAGAATGCAAGAACTGGTGTCGTATTGACGTTCGGAAAGGTTCAATCGCTACACAGCGACCGAACTTTGGCTCGAGCCCGGTCGCTTCGTAGCGACCGAGCGGGACGAGCGCTCGGTCGCTACGTAGCGACCGAGCTTTGGCTCGAGCTCGGTCGCTACGTAGCGACCGAGCGGGACGATCGCTCGGTCGCTACGTAGCGACCGAGCTTTGGCTCGAGCTCGGTCGCTACGTAGCGACCGAGCGGGACGATCGCTCGGTCGCTACGTAGCGACCGAGCTTTGGCTCGAGCTCGGTCGCTACGTAGCGACCGAGCGGGACGATCGCTCGGTCGCTACGTAGCGACCGAGCTTTGGCTCGAGCTCGGTCGCTACGTAGCGACCGAGCGGGACGACGCTCGGTCGCTACGTAGCGATCGAGCTTTGGCTCGAACTTGGTCGCTACGTAGCGACCGAGCGGGACGATCGCTCGGTCGCTACGTAGCGACCGAGCTTGGCTGAGCTCGGTCGCTACGTGGCGACCGAGCGGGACGATCGCTCGGTCGCTACGTAGCGACCGAGCTTTGGCTCGAGCTCGGTCGCTATGTAGCGACCGAGCGGGACGATCGCTCGGTCGCTACGTAGCGACCGAGCTTTGGCTCGAGCTCGGTCGCTACGTAGCGACCGAGCGGGACGATCGCTCGGTCGCTACGTAGCGACCGAGCTTGGCTGAGCTCGGTCGCTACGTAGCGACCGAGCGGGACGATCGCTCGGTCGCTACATAGCGACCGAGCTTTGACTCGAGCTCGGTCGCTACATAGCGACCGAGCGGGACGATCACTCGGTCGCTACGTAGCGATCGAGCGAGACGGATGCTCGGTCGCTACGTAGCGACCGAGCTTGGCTCGAGCTCGGTCGCTACGTAGCGACCGAGCTGTGTGCATGCTTGGTCGCTGCGTAGCGATCGAGCTTGGCTTGTCCGCGGTCTGATTTCCATACTCGAGCTTGTCCGCGGCCGATTTGGATACATGTCCGTTGCCTTCGGACAATCGGTATTTAGTGGTTCGATTGAGATTTGGACGATATTTTACTGCAAGGCTGTTCGTAAAGATATCTTTGCGAAGATTACTTTTCGTAAAAACGGTTATGTTGATTTTTACGGACTTTCAGACATTGATTCCGTCGTGACCGATTTTGACCCCAACACCGAGCTTGGCCGAGCTCGGTCGCTACGTAGCGACCGAGCGAGACGATCGTTCGGTCGCTACGTAGCGACCGAGCCTTGGCTTGAGTTCGGTCGCTACGTAGCGACCGAGCTTTGGCTCGAGCTCGGTCGCTACGTAGCGACCGAGCGGGACGATCGCTCGGTCGCTACGTAGCGACCGAGCTTCGGCTCGAGCTCGGTCGCTACGTAGCGACCGAGCGGGACGAGCGCTCGGTCGCTACGTAGCGACCGAGCTTTGGTTCGAGCTCGGTCGCTACGTAGCGACCGAGCCTTGGCTTGAGTTCGGTCGCTACGTAGCGACCGAGCGGGACGATCGCTCGGTCGCTACGTAGCGACCGAGCGGGACGGACGTTCAGTCGCTGCGTAACGACCTGTTTCGAGCTTTCGTCGGACGTCTCGATTCTTTCTTCCGCCAAGCTTTTTCGTAAGGAAGAATCTATTTCGAAAAGTACTCTTCGGAGAAACTCTTATTTTCTTCTTCGGACGTTTTGAATGTTAAATTTGTCGTAACCGTTTTTGACCCCAACAGTTAGCCCCCCAGCCCGTTAGAGTTGTGACTCTAGCGGGCGGATAGATGACTTTGACAAGGTTAAGTGTATTGGACGAAATTTACAGTTAAAACTCCGCGGAAAAAAGTTGTCGAGGCGACATTCCGAACCCATACTTCTATAAGTAGTGAGCTCTTGTCATTCATTTTCTTCACACCTTTCCTCCTTCATTTTCTTCAAAAACCTCTCTAGTTTCATAACTTTCCTTTCAACATGTCTTCCTCCCAAGGTGATAAGAAGGATTCCGACGTCGAGATGGGTGAGGCCACTTCTCCGGCTCCGGTTCCAACTTCTCCGGCGGAAGTGCCGGCTTGTGTTGCCGGTCATCTTTCTTTCCGAGAGAAACTAGTTCGTCGCCAAGCCGAGAAAGAATTGGCTCAGACTGGCTCCGAGTTTCCGTCTTCCTCCGCGCAGGTCGTTGCCCCGTGTCATGGGACCGGCGTCGCGGCTCCTCCCCCGCAAGTCCTACCTGCGGGATCTTCCACGACTCCGATCCTCGTCGAGGACAAAGAGAAGGCCGCTGACTCTATGCCTCCGCCTCCAGCCAGAAAAGAAATCGTTCTGGCATTGCGTGCTCCTAGCGCTGTCCAGGCTACTCAGCCTAAGAGTCGGAAGAGGAAACTGGCCAAGAGCGGTGACGGGGAGACTTCGCAGCGAGGTGGGTCGAGCCTAGCATCGGGACTTCGCGGAAAGGTTTGTTTCTTGTTTGAATTCTCGATCGTCTTTCGTGCATTCTTTTCATGGACTTAGTCTTAAGAATTTTTACCGTTCGCAGTTCATATCGTTGATCGATGGGATGATCAGCGAATGTGGTTCTGAGACCAGTCGTCTTTCCGGGGAGTTGGTGGAGCTTCAGGGCAGATGGTCCGAAACCGAGGCTATGTTGACGGCTGTCGAGGACTCTCACTCTGCGAAAGTGTCGAAGCTCGAGGTTGCGATAGGAGAGCTTGAGAGGGACCTCGGGAAGACGGCGAGTTCCTTGCTTAAGGAAAAGAAAACCAGGAAGGCCAAATCCTCGGAGGTGCGTCGACTCCAGCGTCAGATCGAGAGTGACGCTGGACTAGCGCGCCGCGGGATCCAAGAGGCTACGGATGCCCTTCGTGCGGAGTTTCAGGCTCGCTTGGCGAAGATTTCTGCTTCCCTGGGTTCCCTCGAGTGTATCCGGAGCAGGGATTTCGCTTTGGCGACGATTGAGGGCGGGATGGCCGTGGTTCGGTCGTTCCAAAGTGAGACTCCCCCGACCTTGGAGGCTGAAGAGGCCCGACTGTCCGGCTGCAAGGGAGATATGGCGGCCGAGGATGGCGATTTCGGTCTCATCCTGGCCGACCTAAAATCCGCTTGCTTCCTTCCGACGTGTCCAGAAGACCCAGAGGGGAAAGATCCGATGGTCGGAGAGAACGGAAGCGACGCGGCTCCAGGCTCGGACGAGGCGGCGGGTGAAGAGGGAGCGTAAGTTCTGAGGGTGACTTGGGTTAGATCTCTTGCGAGAGATTTGTTTTTTTTTATGTCTTTATGCTTCGGCCTTGAACGGCCTTGTTTGTATTTCGGGACTGGCCGTGTGTGGCTTTGAATCCCTGCCGCTCCGCGGCTTTATGGTATGATAATCGGATAACGTTTTTTATGAATTTGTGAATAGTGGGGAGGAAGGTGATGAGTTGTCGTCTCATATCCTTCTTCGATTGTGAAATGTTTTATTCGAGACCTGTTTCGAGAGTTCTTCCGCGAGATGTGAACTCTGCGGGGGCGCTGAAGGTATCGAACGTAAACATAGAGGCGTGGTTTAAGAATCTCTTATCTTTCGATATCATGCCTTTGAGATGTTAGAGACCAGTGCGCTGGGTTTAGGGCAAGACCTAGGTTTACTTTCGGTTTAAGGATTGTGCGGTGACTAACCGGCTATCGTTTTTCCTGTCGCGATTTCTTCCTGATTCGTATCGATGTAAAGTCCGCGAAAAGTTCTCGGCTTATACGACTTGTTTGATACGAATCGAGCATCTCTCCGGAGACCGGAAGTGCTAGACCAAAATTTCGGATTTCTTTTATAGCGCTATTATCCTTGTGTCGGATGTAAGAGAGTCATCTCCATGAGATGGCTATGTCTGTTTAGGACGTTTGTGAGTTCGATGTGATCAGCATCGGACTTGGTGGCGTGTGCCGTTGTTTTGATTAATTTGCGCAAAATAAATGTTAATGTGTGCATATATGTGTCTTTTTGCGGAGATTTCGTTTGCTCGGAAGAAACCAATTTTGAGGCATCTTTTGCGACGTCTCGCGATGCTAAAGGTTCGATTCTCCCAAGCGGCCGACCAATTTCCGAAGACCTCGTTGCGATTTCGCGGGTGAGGATGTTTTGATAAGTCGAAAACACCAAAAGTGCGGTAAGAAGTTTTTCGATTTTTGGGAGTATACGAGTATACGTACCCACTCCCCCCCTTTTTAATAAGGGAGGACAGCTGAATTTGCCTTTCGGCAAACTGCCTACGTACTCCTTGCGGAGATCAAGCCGTCTCGTAGTTCAGTGATTGCGAGTTGGTTCGTTTAGTGATAGTATTTTTTGAGATGCATCGCATTCCAGGTTCTAGGGATTTTTATGCCCTGCATGTTGGCTATTTCGTAAGAACCTGGTCGGACGACTTTTTCGATTTTATAGGGACCTTCCCAGTTTGCTCCGAGTTTTCCCGCGTTTCGTTCAGCGGTGTTTTGGAAGACTTTGCGAAGGACCAGATCTCCCTGATTGAACCTTCGGTTCCGTACGTTGGAGTTATAGTATCTCGCAGCGGCGTGCTGGTAGTTTTGAATTCGGATGAGCGCTCGATCCCGGCGTTCGTTAATGAGGTCGAGATCGTCCAAGAGCATAGCATTGTTGAGTTCCTCTCGTTCGGGTAAGAACCTTCTTCGAACACCGGGAAATTCTACTTCCGCGGGAATCATGCACTCCGCGCCGTATACCAAGGCGAAGGGAGTTTCTCCCGTTGCTCGCCTTGGGGTGGTACGGTGAGACCAGAGGACTCCCTCGAGTTCGTCGGCCCATCTACCTTTTTTGGCCTCCAAGCGTTTCTTCAGTCCGTCGAGAATGGTCTTGTTGATTGTTTCAGCCTGTCCGTTGCACTGCGGATATCTGGGAGTTGACTTGTTGAGTCGTATCTTCCACTTTTCGCAGAATGCCTCGAATCGGGTGGAAATAAATTGAGACCCGTTATCGGTTACGATTTCGTAAGGAACTCCATGCCTACAGATGATGTTTTTCCATACGAAATTCTCGACTTGGACGTCTTTTATACTCGCGTACGAGTCCGCCTCTACCCATTTTGAGAAGAAATCGGTAAGGACTAGAAGGAAACGCTTTTGCTTTGAATTATGCAGAGGTCCGACAATATCCATGGCCCAGCGCATAAAGGGATAAGGCGACGTGATGGAGGAAAGAACTTCGGCGGGTTGTCGGATAGTTGGCGCATGCCTTTGGCATTTTTCGCATTTTCGTGCGAATTTTTCGCAATCTCCGATCATTGTTGGCCAATAGTACCCGTGGCGTTTGATTTTCACGGCTAGTGATCTTCCGCCGGAATGGTTGCCGCATGAGCCGGAATGTATTTCCTCCATTACTTTCCTCGCCTTTTCTCCTTCCAGGCACGTCAGGAGCGGTCCGGAGAATCTCCACTTGTAGATTTCGCCGTCCACTGTTACGTAGCGTGCGGCCTGTGTTCGGATCTTGCGAGCTGACCATTTTTCGGCGGGCAGTTGCCCGTCGATAATGTAGTCTCGAATCGTCTGAAGCCATGGGGTATCACAACCGTAATCGGATTGCTCCGATGATGGTGGTATCGTAATCTCTTCTTCCTCGTCGTCTTGACCCTCTATGAGATTGACAACGACTGGGGGTCCGATACTCGGATGTTCGATGAACTCGACCGGAATTACCCTTTTGAGTCCTGGATCGTAACTTGATGCTAAGGCCGCGAGGGCGTCCGCCTGGACATTCTCGGAACGGGGGATCCGGGTAAGGGCGAAACAGTCGAAGTCTTGAGCTAGACCTTGGACCAGTTTGAGGTACGCGTCCATCCGTTCGTCTCTGGCTTCATATTCTCCGCTGAATTGACTGGCCACTAACTGGGAGTCGCAGTAAGCGTGGAGATGTTTGAGGCCTCGTTGTTTGAGGCATGGAATTCCAGTCTGAACGATTGTTCCAGGATCTCGCTTGTTGGAGATGTGAGACGGATCCCGATACCCGATCCTTGCTTGGATGAAGATCCGTCGACGTGGAGGAGCCAGGTGGAATTTGGTTCCTCGTTGGTTATTGCTCCCGTTGGAAGTTCGACCAAAAAGTCCGCGAGCACCTGTGATTTTGCGCTCGTCCTTGGTCGGTATTCGTAGTCATACTCGCTCAACTCGACCGCCCACTTCGCCAATCGGCCTGATTGACTTGGGCTATGCAAAATTGTCCGTAAGGGAAAAGTCGTGAGGATAACAATCGTGTGGGATTGGAAATATGGTCGTAGTTTTCGGGCCGATGTTACGACCGCGCATGCCAATTTTTCCATCAACGGATACCTAGATTCGGCATCCAGCAAGGTTTTGCTTATGTAAAAAATAGGTTTCTGCTCCCCGCGTTCTTCCCTGATCAGGACTCCGCTTACGGCTGTTGCCGATACCGCGATGTACAAGAACAAAGGCTCTCCTTCCACGGGTTTTGCGAGGACTGGAGGAGTAGCTAAATAACGCTTCAGCTGTTGGAAGGCGTTTTCGCACTCTTCCGTCCATTCGAATTTTTTATTTCCTCGCAGGACGTCGTAGAAGGGCAGGCACTTATCTGTTGATCGTGAGATAAATCGGTTAAGTGCTGCGATTCTGCCGGTCAGTCTTTGGACTTCCCGTTTATTCTTCGGCGAAGCCATCTCGATTAGAGCGTTGATCTGTTTTGGATTTGCTTCGATACCGCGGTTGGTGACCAAGTAGCCGAGGAATTCTCCTGATGCCACGGCGAATCTGCATTTCGTCGGGTTGAGCTTCATGTTATGGGAGTTTAGTTGTGCGAAGCATTCTTCGAGATGTGACACGTGATCCCTTGCTTTGAGGGATTTGACAAGCATGTCGTCGATATAAACTTCCATCGTTTTTCCGAGTTGTTTGGAGAACATTCGGTTCACGAGTCGTTGGTAAGTTGCTCCAGCGTTTTTGAGGCCGAAGGGCATTACCTCATAGCAATAGGTTCCGCGATCGGTAATGAACGCAGTCTTCTCACGATCGTCGGGATTCATCCTAATTTGATTATAGCCTGAGAAAGCGTCCATGAAGGATAGGAGTTCGTTGCCCGCCGTTGCTTCTACCAATCGATCGATATGTGGTAGAGGGAAGCTATCCTTTGGACATGCCTTGTTTAGGTCGGTAAAATCTACGCAAACTCGCCACTTCCCGTTTTTCTTTTTGACTACTACGGGGTTGGCGAGCCAGTCGGGGTATCTTACTTCCGTTATCGACCCAACTTTAAGCAGTTTTTCGACCTCATCGTTTACTGCGGTAGCACGTTCGGGTCCCAGCTTCCGTCTTTTCTGTTTGACGGGTTTGAATGTTGGGTCGATGTTCAGCTCGTGACATGTTATGTTAATGTCGATTCCTGGCATATCTTCCGCAGCCCACGCGAAAGTATTAAGGTTCTTTTTAAGACAGGTTATGAGTTCTGTCTTTAAAGGCTCGTGGAGATTGGCTCCGATCTCGACGCAGCGTTCTGGGAAGGCTTCGTCGAGACAGATCGTTACCACGGGTTCACAAGTTGGCTCGCGTTTTTCATCTAGAGCTGCGAAGATACGAGATTGCCAGAAGAATTCCGCTGAATCCTGACTTCGCGTATCTTTGCTGGAGGTCTCTTTCTCCGCTTTCTTAGGAGTAATTTCGAGGATCGGTCTCTTTCGTTTTAGTTCCGCGGCGAAACAAACCTGAGAAACTCTTGGATTTCCCCAGATTACCTCGACTCCGTTAGGGGTCGGGAACTTGAGGCAAAGATGGTAGGTTGATGGGATTGCGCGCATGGTGTTCAGCCATGGCGTCCCCATGATAACGTTGTAAGATGCGGGGCGGTCGACGACTAGAAACTCTGTGATGTTTGTCACGGTTCCGGCTTTGACAGCGAGTCTAATCGATCCGTAGGCCATGGTCGTTTCCCCCGAAAGCCCTAGCAGTGGGCTTGGGCATTTTGCGATCTCGGATTGACTGATCCCCATCTTTTCAAGAGTGTCTTTGAAGATGATATCGGCCGAGCTTCCGGTATCGATTAGTACTCTAGCGACGTCGATATCTCGAATTGTCAACTCGATAACAAGGAGATCGTTCCGAGGTTTGGCTCGATCGACCGTTTCTCCCCCCCTGAATGAGATGACATTCGCGCACGTCGAATCTCGCATGTCTTTCCTGATCGTTGAGTGGTTTTTGCGGGTTAGATTGATCCGTAAGTCCCCCTCCTTCTAGCGCCAAACTGTGGGAACCGAAATTCGCACTGTCGATTTCCGTTTAAATAAGGAAACTAAGAAAACCCTAGTTTCCCAGAGGACCCGGATATCTGTTAATTACCACACGTCAAGCAATCAGAACACGAGAATAACAACGATAAAAATAAGAAATCGAAAAGAGAGCAAAGTAGATCTTATTCCGAATCTGCGTATGAGCGTTACAACAAGGTATAAGCCTGGGCTCGAGAGCTGTCGGCGAGATTCCTAGTTCTAGCAACCCTAAGACGGCTAAACCTAATTGAGTCGCAGCTCGAAATAACAAAAACGGAAAGTTGCCTAAATCGCTCTAAGTGCTAAGTTTGCTCTGAAAAAGTTCTCCCCTCTGCTCCTCGCCTAGGACTCCTTATATACTAGCTCCAAGGTCGGTTTACGCTTTTACTCTTCTGCCCTTAAGCCGTCATAGCATAAAAATGGAGATATTCCATTTTTCCCGATCTTCACAATTATCTTCAAAACTTCCGTATTTATCCGCGGAAACTTGACATTTATCCTTCCTCGTGGGCCAAGCGCGAACCATGCTGTGGTTCACGGGCTTTTGGTTAGGAAAAATCGTAGGATGGGCCTCGAGTCGTGTTTTAGGTCCCTTTGGGCCGTCTTCCGACTCGACACGTTTACTACGAGTTTTCCGCGGTTTCTAATCCGCGAAGTTTGATCGATGAATTAGAATAGCGGGAAACATAGACTGAGCTTGCTACGGTCTTCGGGAGATAGCATTCGAAGGTTTGACGAGAATGCAAGGACTGGTGTCGTATCGATGTTCGGAAAGGTTCAATCGCTACACAGCGACCGAACTTTGGCTCGAGCCCGGTCGCTATGTAGCGACCGAGCGAAACGAGTGCTCGGTCGCTACGTAGCGACCGAGCTTCGGCTTGAGCTCGGTCGCTACGTAGCGACCGAGCGGGACGATCGCTCGGTCGCTACGTAGCGACCGAGCTTTGGCTCGAGCTCGGTCGCTACGTAGCGACCGAGCGGGACGATCGCTCGGTCGCTACGTAGCGACCGAGCTTGGCTGAGCTCGGTCGCTACGTAGCGACCGAGCGGGACGATCGCTCGGTCGCTACGTAGCGACCGAGCTTCGGCTCGAGCTCGGTCGCTACGTAGCGACCGAGCGGGACGAGCGCTCGGTCGCTACGTAGCGACCGAGCTTTGGTTCGAGCTCGGTCGCTACGTAGCGACCGAGCGGAACGATCGCTCGGTCGCTACGTAGAGACCGAGCTTGGCCGAGCTCGGTCGCTACGTAGCGACCGAGCGGGACGATCGTTCGGTCGCTACGTAGCGACCGAGCCTTGGCTTGAGTTCGGTCGCTACGTAGCGACCGAGCGGGACGGACGTTCAGTCGCTGCGTAACGACCTGTTTCGAGCTTTCATCGGACGTCTCGATTCTTTCTTCCGCCAAGCTTTTTCGTAAGGAAGAATCTATTTCGAAAAGTACTCTTCGGAGAAACTCTTATTTTCTTCTTCGGACGTTTTGAATGTTAAATTTGTCGTAACCGTTTTTGACCCCAACAAGGTTTGTGCGGTGACTAGCCGGCTATCGTTTTTCCTGTTGCGATTTCTTCCTGACTCGTACCGATTTAAAGTCCGCGATAGGTTCTCGGCTTATATGACTTGTATGGTACGAATCGAGCATCTTCTCAGAGTTAACTGGAAGTGCTAAACCAAAATTTCGGATTTTTGTTGTAGCGCGCTTTTGTCCTTGTGCTGGACGTTTTAAAGATCAAAAGAGTGATCGAATTGCGTTTGTTTAAGACGGCTAGCATGTTCGTCGGGGCCAATCGACGAACGGGGTGTAAGTTTTTGGTGGTCGCGTTCGGACAATTTGTTAGTATTATCCTCGAATTTTAACTTTTGCGACGTCTCGCAGTTATTTCGAGGATTGTACATGTATTTTTGTGTGTTTGAAAGATGATAATCTTTACGATTTTTGGGCCGGAAGGGGCCGCAGACAAGAGTCTTAACGTTTTCGGGCGTGTCCTGAAAGTTTCTTTTGTATTTTACTGAAGCGTAAATGTTTTCGATAAAAAAGAACAACGTATATTGTAGTAAAAGTTTTTGAAGTTTCTAAAAACTCGATTACAAAAATGAAGATTTGTCTAAGTGGGAGTATACGAGTATACGCACCCACTCCCCCCCCCTTTTTAGAGAGGGGGATAGCTGAATTCGTCTTTTGACGAACTGCCTACGTACCCCTTTCGAGGATCAAGCCATCTCGTAGTTCTGTTTCATGCCGCGAGTGTTCTTACTCGGCGGTAGATGTCACGATGTCCGCCTTGACCGTGTCGGTCGTGGCTGGGTCAACGCTATTTTCCGGATGTTCCGGTTGAGTTGTAGCGTGGGCTTCGGACTTGTGTCGAGCTTCGACGTCCGATGCGTTTGCGTCGGTTGACGATTTTAATTCGTCTTTTCCCGGGGCGCTTTTGGTAGAAGATCGATCTATCTTCGTGCGCTTGCCGTTTATAGCTGCAGAAGTCGTGATTTGCCTTAACTTGTGTTCTGCGAGGAAGCATAGCCGCGACTGTTTTTGGCATCCCCAGATGGCCGCGACTCTGCTTGCCGTTGGGAATTTGAGACCCAGGTGGTAAGTTGACGGAACTGCCTGCATGGCGTTGAGCCATGGGGTTCCCATGATCACGTTGTAGATAGCGGGATGATCGACTACCGCGAACTAGACGATTTTCGTGATCTCCTTGGCCATGACTGGCAATTGGATCGATCCAAGAGTCATCGATACTTCGCCTGAAAAACCCGTGAGTGGTTTTGGTGTCGGAATCACTTCTCCGAGTTCGATGTTCATCCGCTTGAGAGTGTCACGGAAGATTACGTTGACCGTGCTTCCCGTGTCGATGAGTACCCTTCCGACTTCTAAATCTCGTATGATGAGATCTATGACGAGCGGGTCGCAGTGAGGTTGGTCGATTCCGCTGGCTTCTTCCTTTGTGAAAGTGATGGAGCAATTTTGGCCATCTCGAGGAGGAGACCATGTAGGCCAATTTGCACTCGACTTTGCCTTCCGTTGGTAAGCCTTGATGGCCGATACAGTATCGCCGCAGTATTGTGATCCTCCGATGATCATATTGACTCTGCAACGATTGTTATCGTTCCCCTTGTCGTCCGGCCTCCTACCGCGTTTATCCCCAGGTTGGTTTCGTTGAGGGGATTTTTCAGAATCGAGGATGAGATCTTTAACGCTAGTTACTTCCGAGAGCTCTCCGGCGAGTAGCTTTGCGGCCAGTCTTGCTCCCAAGACCTTGCAGATGGTCGTGGAGTATCCTCGGGATTGGTGGAACTCGCAGAAGGTGTTTTCGTCATACCCTTGATTGCGAGTCCATGTGTTGCCCGTGGTCCGGCCTTGATCCGAATTGATCGCATAGTTATGCGCCCCTTGGAGATCTTTCCCCTCGTGATGGACGTACTTGGCGTTACGAGAGTTCTTCTTTTTCCCCTTCGGATCCGCGTCCTTCGAGGATGGTCTTGTCGCCTTATGTTTTTGCGATAAGACTTTAGTTTCTTCCTCGACTATGATGTAGTCCGTTGCTTTGTGGAGGGCGTCCTGGATTGTTCGCGGTTTGTCGAGAGTTATTCACTTTCTGAATTTTGACTTGTACCAGAGCGTCTTTCTCAGCGCGTCGATGGCCACTTTGTCGCTTATCCCGCTGACCCTGGACATTATCAGCTTGAACCGGCTGATAAACTCACGGAGGGGTTCGTCTTCCCTCTGGGAGAGACTCCAGAGATCAACATCGGAAGTTTCTCTGTCTATGAATACAGAGTACTGTTTGAGGAATTCCGATGCGAGCTGTCGAAAACTCCCGATGGTGTTGCGACGAAGGCGTGCGAACCATTCGAGCGCTGCTCCTTCAAGATTATCGACGAACAGGCGGCAATAGCTGGCATCTTTTTCGCCGTCCTTCAGTCTTGCTCTTCCCATCGCTATGTGGAAAGCCTGAAGGTGCGCTTTCGGATCGGCCGTACCATCGTACTTCGGTACTTTGATTTTTCCCGGATCGGACACCCTCATGTCCGAAATTCGACTGGTAAAGGGGCTCTTTCGAGCTCCTTCCAACAGTCGATCGATCTCGGGGGCAGCACTAGTAGCATGATGGATTTGAGACTTTACGGCTCTCACTTTTGCCGCCGTCTTGGTGATATAATCACGAAGATCGCGGATATCCGATGTCTCGTCAGTGGGTTTCCGAGCTTGTCGGCGTTTACTGCGAGTGAGCTCGGTTTGCTTTTCGGCCAGCTCCTCTTGTTCGTTCCAATAGGCGACTTCCTCTTCTTCCGTAATTGGTTTTTCGAACGGGGAGCCTTCCCGAGCGGATCGGCTTCTGGTCCTTCTTGGATGTCTGTCGACATCCTCGTCGGTGTCGTCAGAGACATCGCTAGGATCCAGGTCAAGGTGTTTGGCTTCGTTATCCTCCGAGTCCTTTGCAGGGGGCGGAAGATTTTCAGGGTTCCCCTTTTCGATGGGAGATTTCTCGCTAGGGTTTTGACCGGAAGGTCGTTCCCGTGCGACTCCTGCTCTATCGAGTGGGGTGGCGAAGTCGAGCCTCTTCCCGTGGATTTTGGTGGTTCCGCGGGGACGGATAGCTTGGGTTCATGCCGTTAAGGTTTCAACCTGTTTGGTCAAGGTATTCACGAGCTTATCCTGTTCTTCCGACCTTTTCTCATAGGTGGCGAACATCTTTTTAAACTCCTCGAGCGTCGCTGCGTTGGCTTGTGCGTTGGCCGCGGATACATCCGCTACTGGAGTGTGGAGATCGGTGCCGCTGCCTCCGTTAAGAGGAGTTTGCACGTGATCCGCGTCGTTAGTTGACATGTCTGATTGAGAGTTGTGTGGCTTTTGCGGGTTAGATTGATCCGTACCCCCCCCTCCTTCTAGCGCCAAACTGTGGGAACCGAAATTCACACCGTCGATTTCCGTTTAAATAAGGAAACTAGGAAAACCCTAAATTCCCAGAGGACCCGGATATCTGCTAATTACCACACGTCAAGCAATCAGAACACGAGAATAACAGCGATAAAGTATAAGAACTCGAAAAAGAGAGCAAAGAAGATCTATTCCGAATTTGCGTATGAGCGTTTACAACAAGGTATAAGCCTGGGCTCAAGAGCTGTCGGCGAGATTCCTAGTTCTAGTAACCCTAAGACGGCTAAACCTAATTGAGTCGCAGCTCGAAATAACAAAAACGGAAAATTGCCTAAATTTCTCTAAGTGCTAAGTTTGCTCTGAAAAAGTTCTCTTCCATGCTCCTCGCCTAGGACTCCTTATATACTAGCTCCAAGGTTGGTTTACGGTTTTACTCTTCTGTCCTTAAGCCGTCATAGCATAAAAATGGAGATATTCCATTTTTCCCGATCTTCACAATTATCTTCAAAACTTCCGTATTTATCCACGGAAACTTTACATTTATCCTTCCTTGTGGGCCAAGCGTAAACCGTGCTGCGGTTTACGGGCTTTGGGTTAGGAAATCTTAGGATGGGCCTCGAGTCGTGTTTTAGGTCCCTTTGGGCCGTCTTCCGACTCGACACGTCTACTACGAATTTTCCGCGGTTTTTCTCATCCCCGAAGTTTGATCGATAAGTTGGAATAGCGGAAAGCGTGGACTAAGCTTGCTACGGTCTTCGGGAGATAGCGTTCGAAGATTTGACGAGAATGCATGGATTGATGTTTGTCGATGTCCGAAAGAGTTCAATCGCTACACAGCGACCGAACTTTGGCTCGAGCCCGGTCGCTACGTAGCGACCAAGCGGGACGAGCGCTCGGTCGCTATGTAGCGACTGAGCTTTAGCTTGAGCTCGGTCCCTACGTAGCGACCGAGCGGGACGATCGCTCGGTCGCTACGTAGCGACCGAGCTTTGGCTCGAGCTCGGTCGCTACGTAGCGACCGAGCGGGACGATCACTCGGTCGCTACGTAGCGACCGAGCTTTGACTCGAGCCCGGTCGCTACGTAGCGACCGAGCACGCACACTGCTCGGTCGCTACGTAGCGACCGAGCTCAAGCCCACTCTCCACTCGCTACGTAGCGACCGGTAAAGCCTCAGAAAGGTCTTCCTTTGGGTTCTCTTGTGAATCCTCATCGCCACGCTTTTCGTTTCGTCTCAATCGGAGTTTCCGTTGAGATTTTACGACGAAAACAAGTAGGACTCTTCTTGGCTTGCTTCCACTCGCTACGTAGCGACCTGTCAGGCCGTCAGTCGCTACGTAGCGACCTGT
Source organism: Brassica napus (assembly GCF_020379485.1). Taxonomy (NCBI): domain Eukaryota; kingdom Viridiplantae; phylum Streptophyta; class Magnoliopsida; order Brassicales; family Brassicaceae; genus Brassica; species Brassica napus. The sequence goes on from NC_063434.1 coordinate 17,060,323, forward strand.
AAGGCCTCAGAAAGATCCTCCTTTGGGTTCTCTTGTTATTCCTCATCGCCATGCTTTTCGTTTCGTCTCAATCGGAGTTTCCGTTGAGATTGTACGACGAAAACAAGTAGGACTCTTCCTGGCTTGCTTCCACTCGCTACGTAGCGACCTGTCAGGCCGTCAGTCGCTACATAGCGACCTGTAAGGCCTCAGAAAGGTCCTCTTTTAGGTTCTCTTTTGAATCCTCATCGATACGCTTTTCGTTTCGTTTCAATCGGAGTTTCCGTTGAGATTTTATGACGAAAACAAGTAGGACTCTTCTTGGCCTACTTCCACTCGGTACGTAGCGACCTGTCAGGTCGTCAGTCGCTACGTAGCAACCTGTAAGGCCTCAGAAAGGTCCTCCTTTGGGTTCTCTTTTGAATCCTCATCGAAACGCTTTTCGTTTGTCTCAATCGGAGTTTCCGTTGAGATTTTACGACGAAAACAAGTAGGACTCTTCCTGGCTTGCTTCCACTCACTACGTAGCGACCTGTTAGACCCCCAGCTCGCTACATTGCGATATTTCAGGCTTCAAAAAGCTCCTCCTCTGTGTTTTCTTTTGAACCCCGATCGAAACACTTTTCGTTTCGTCTCAATCGGAGTTTCCGTCGAGATTTTACAACAGAAACAAATAAGACTCGTCTAAACTCCTCCGCTTGCTCCTACTCGCCCTTACCTCCAGCTTTGTATTCTCCTTCAAATCTCGATCGAAACGTCTCTTGTTTCTATCGGAGTTACCATTGAAATTTTACGATAAAAAAACCGCAAAGACTTGTTTTCTCGCATGAATTCAGATTAATCGTATAAAACGGCAATGGTTAACTTAACGTCTTAGCCACCTTAACTATACGATTATGTTGAACCTTTTTACAAAAATCGACATCTTATCTAAGGAGAAGATAACAGTCAAGTTCGGAAGATAAATGTCAAGTTTCAAAGGATAAACACCAATATCGGAAATGGCGAACATACACGAGAAGAGGAAAGGGATTTGAGCAAGCAAAACTGAGAAGAGACAAAACTGCATATTCGAGAGAACTAAGGTATTTCCAACTTGAAATTTTTTGAAATCAGACTTGGAATTTTTGTAGGAAATTACTTTGAGGCTGCCATAGAAATTTAGGGAACGTAAAACCTAGGCGGATAGTCTAGCGAACTAAGTTTTAAAGCGATTTTTCCTGTCTCGATATATTGTTCCATAATGGTTCATCCAGATCTTGCAAACCGATCTAAACTCTCCGAAAGTCGAGAAACGATCGCCACGCATATCAAGCTCGCTTCCTAAAGAGAGAAAAAGTTAGAGACATGAACGTCGTCTTAAAACCGATTCGTTTCTGGCAATTTTCTCGGAACCGACATATCCCAAGTCGTCAACGTGGAAACAACCAAATCACAGTCCAAGCGTCGTCTATAAATCGTCCCGAATTATCGATCATTCCAAACATCATAAGAGGAAACGTACGCAACCCTTCAAAGTATCGGTTCAACCGTTTTCTTTCGTAAAAAAAAAAGGAGGAGTAGGTATGTATACTATACTCGTATACTCCCAAGCTTCAAAAACTTCTGCAAATCGTCAAGAATAGGAAAACGACAATCTTAATATTCGTCTAAACGCTAGGAACATATCCAGACGATCATGAACATAATCTCAAAAACTATACATCATTTCTTGTCGCAATCATGCGTACAGAAAACTTGTACCAATATCAAAATGAAACTCGACGATTAGCCAAAGTATTGAAGCCTTTTTCGGCTTCAAAAAGCCAGTTTCGTTTTAAAAAATTTTACGAGAAATCTTCAATCACCAAAGCATTTCTTTCAGTTTCCGTTGTACCAAATAAGTCACGGAAAAGCATCGAAAACATTTGCGACGAAGAAAACTCGAGAATAGATGTAGCGTCGTGCACGTTAAAAGGAGCACTTTCCTCCCGATGGTTAGCTAGATCCACCTCTGGTTGACCAATTCGTTTAAAAAACGAATGTGTCATGAGAATCCTCTCAAAAAACCTATGAAAAACGTTCTGCGACTAGATCGTATTGAAATAAACTTCGGTAACACTCCATGAGTAACTCCAACCAACTTTCACCTAAGATCAAAATCACAGCAGGAACGTTTCTTGTAAAACCCGCAGAAACAACGCTACTTTGACATATGTATACATATCAATGATTTACAACCTTCGTAAAACCGGTTATATGATATGATAAATTATCGTATAGCCCATAGTCGGAAATCATATGATAAATTTTCCGTAACGAAACTAAGTCCTAACAACCAAACGGTTAACGGAAAATCTAAACTTTTCAAAAATTGACCAAGTTCAATACGCTCCTTCAAGCCCGCAACGTTTTAACCGTAATACGCGGCATGTAAGGAAAAATTCATAACAAAGCTCCTAGAGCTATACGAAACATCCTAAAGAATCCACGAAATAGATCTCGGAAGACCAGCACTTCACAAAACACTATGAAGGAAAACGCCTGTTCCCATGGAAAAATTTACATGACACCTCAGTCATAATTCCTCGATCGCAAATAAAACTATTAGCATCCAAACAGGAACAACAATTTTGGCTGCAAACATTCGTAGTCAAACCAGAATGTTTCTCAAACGCAGGCCTAAGACTAAACCCTTGCAACATCGTGAAACATTTACAAGCCCGCGAACATTTCAAGCCCGAAAGAATAGCAAATCTTCAGCATCGCGAGACGTCGCAGACGACTGAAGATTCGTTCTTCGACGAAATTTCCTTCCTCGATAAAAACATTTTCTTGGAAGACCAGACAGTCATACGCACTAACATCTTCTCAAAACATATCCCTCGCGAAGACTCGAAACGGTATTTTTTACCATTAAGTTTGTTGCTGATCACAACAAACTCTCAACGTCCTAAACAGACTTAGCCATCTCGTAGAGATGATTTTCGTACATCTGACACAAGGATAATAGCGCTATAAAAGAAATCCGAAATTTTGGTCCAGCACTTCCGATCTCCGGAGAGATGCTCGATTCAAACCATACAAGTCGTATAAGCCGAGAACCTATCGCGGACTTTAAATCGGTATGAAATCAGGATGAAACTGAAACGAGATACGTAAGTCGAATTAGTCATTGCACCCTCTAAAACTAGGAGTAAACCTAGGTCTTGCCCTAAACCCAGCGCACTGGTCTCTAACATCTCTAGGCATAGTATCAAACACCCTGATACGAGATCCCAAAATTTGTCTCTTTGCCATTATTCGAGAATCTTCAGAAATCCCGCAAGTTTACACACTGCGGAAAACTCTCGAAACAGAGTACGGATATAGCAGTTCACATAGAGTTAGATTACGAGATGACAACTCGTAGTCTTCCCTCAGAACCTTAACTCCAAGACGAACTACGAAAGGCTTGATCCCTTCAAAAAGGGTACGTAGGCAGCCGTCATTAGGCGCAGCCCCAATCTTATCGCGTTTTCTACTTTTAGGAGAGCGAGAAGATCACTTACCATAGACCTTTTCAACCATTAATTCCGCCTAACTCACCTAACTTTCCTAACTTGCCAAGCCACTCGCTAGAACCTCTTGCTAGAAGGTCATGGTTCTAACGAGCTGGGGGGCTAACTGTTGGGGTCAAAATCGGTCACGACGGAATCAATGCCTGAAAGTCCGTAAAAATCAGCATGAACGTTTTTACGAAAAAGTAATCTTCGTAAAGATATCTTTACAAAGAGCCTTGCGGTAAAATCTTGTTCAAACCTCAATCAAATCTCAATACCGATTGTACGAAGGAAACATACATGTATCCAATTCGGCCGCGGACAAGCTCGAGTACGGCAATCGGACCACGGACAAGCCAAGCTCGATCGTTACGCGGCGACCAAGCATGTACACAGCTCGGTCCCTACGTAGCGACCGAGCGTCCGTCCCGCTCGGTCGCTACATAGCGTTCGAGCTCGAGCCAAGCTCGGTCGCTGCGTCCGTCCCGCTCGGTCACTACGTAGCGACCGAGCTCAAGCCAAGCTCGGTCGCTACGTAGCGACCGAGCGTCCGTCTCGCTCGGTCGCTACGTAGCGACCGAGCTCAGCCAAGATCGGTCGCTACGTAGCGACTGATCGTCCGTCCGGCTCGGTCGCTACGTAGCGACCGAGCTCGAGCCAAGCTCGGTCGCTACGTAGCGACCGAGCGTCCGTCTCGCTCGGTCGCTACGTAGCGACCGAGCTCAGCCAAGCTCGGTCGCTACGTAGCGACCGAGCGTGCGTGCTGTTCGGTCGTTACGTAGCAACCGAACTCTTCCGAAACGTCGATACGACACCAATTCATGCATTCTCGTCTATCCTACGATGCTATCTCCCGAAGACCGTAGCGAACTAAGTTCATGTCTTCCGACCATTCTAAGACATCAATCAAACTTTGCGGTAAAAACCGTGGAAAGTTTGTTCCTTATCGAAAGAAGTCGTAATAAACGTTTCGAGTCGGAAGACGGCCCAAAGGGACCTAAGACACGACTCGAGGCCCAACTTACGATTTCTTAACCAAAAGCCCATAAACCGTATGACGGTTTACGCTTGGCGCGCATGGGGAGAACTTTTTAGATTCAGAATTCTCTGCACTTAGAAACTTTAGGCTTTATTCTCGACAAGTTCGGTTTCTATGACTGGCACTCAATTACTAGACGAACTCGCCCAGGCAGTTCGATCTCTTGTCCAGCTCTATCAATTGAACTACGTTCGGCTTGATCCTCGAAAGGGGTACGTAGGCAGCCTTTAACAAGGTTCAGTCCGAAACCAATCAAAAACCTTTTATGTATCTTTTTCGTCTTTTGTTATCGAGCTGCGACTCAACTAGGTTTGAGATTTTAGGCCGCTAGAACTAAGTAACTCGCTGACAGCCTTTGCGGCCAAAGCTTTCATGATCTCTTGTAATGATCGCAACGCTCTTACGCGGACTCGAAATAAGATCTATTGTTTTCTCTAAACTCGTTTGTTATCTTTTCATGATTTCTGCATATATTTGGTCACTTGTCGTTGGCTCTCGCAGAGATCCGGGACTTCTGGGAAATTAGGGTTTTCCTAGTTTCCTTATTTAAACGGAAATCGACAGTGCGAATTTCGGTTCCCACAGGGATGGTTGTCGATCGACGGTGGCCTTTAAATATCGATCGACATTGATTTCCAAATCGTCCTCCTCCATGTCATCGAAATTTTCTATTTCTACACTTGCGTCCATTAATCGTGCGTATTCATCAGCTCTGGTGTCGATGCTAAATGTTTCCTCTTTGGCAGATGTGAGCACTTTTTCCAGGGGGTCAACTGAGCATAGGTCTATGAAGGATTCTTCGACCAACTCAGAAATATCGTCCATGTAAGAGGCTTGCTTATCGGTTAAGGGTTGTTTTATCAGTTTTTCCATATCGAAGGTCATTGAAATGTTTCCAATGTTTAAACATATCCGACCTTCCATGATGTCGATGATTGCACCAGTGGTAGCTAGAAATGGTCTACCTAAGATGAGGGGATCTCTTGCTTCATTCTGGTATTTCAGCACAATGAAATCCGTTGGTACGTGACAGTCGTTAATTCTTATCGGCACGTCATCTAGTACTCCCTCAAGTACTCTAACGGATCTATCAGCAAGAACCAAAGTTATTTTGGTGGGTTTGAATTCGTCGTATCCCAGGGATATCACGTCAGAGTGTGGCATCAGATTCACGCTGGATCCTAGGTCACAAAGGGATCACGGAAAACTCTTATCTCGTATGTTGAAATCTAGAACAAAACTACCGGGATCAGGTCTCTTGATCGGGGTTTCGCTTTGGATTATTGCACTGACTTCCTCTGAAACCATCATGACGCTGTGTTCAGCAGCTGCGAAGCTGTTGGATACCATGTCCTTTACATATTTCTTAATCGAATATGATAATTTTATGGCATCACTTAGTGGCATTTCCAACGTGATTTTATCGAATGCTTTCTTGCAGATCGCTTTATCCAGTTCTCTCTTAGTTTGCGTCTTGTTGGGAGGAAAGGGTGGCAAAGTCCTATACACTCTCTCTACCGCTGGCGTGGCAGGAGTCGATTGTCGATCGACATTGTTTTCATTATGTCGATCGATATTTACCGTAGTCGTTTGATCGACATTATTCCCTTCTTGTCGATCAATTTCTACTTCTTCTTCCGACTCCTCCTCTTCTTCATCGAGGTTAATCGTTCCTTTTCAGCTTCATGGCGTTTTATTTGCAGAAGTAATTTCTACAGCTCTCGGGGAAAGGCGTTTTTTGCTTCTTAGTAACACAATGCAAACTTGGCGTCTCGGGTTGGTGTCAGGCATTCCAGGAAGGTATCCTTCATCCCTTCTGACAAACCCAAAGTTATGCACAACTTATCTATCCAATTTCTTGACACACTCACTCAAAGTTTCAAACTTATCATGTAAATCAGAATATACGGAATCCAATCTTTCATCGAGAAACACACTCATTTTCTTCTGGCGTTTTAGAACCTTACCAATCATAGATTCCAGCTTGCTCCTATGAGTCTGTCCTGCCTCGTAGGTCCATGTGAAGCTCATGTTTCGCTGCTGATCGGCAAGTCTTTGTTTGCGAAAGCCAGTTTCATCGATGAGGTCTACATGCTCTTCTGCATCTCCTTCAAGTAGCAAGGCCTGACTCTCTTCGTTAAACCGAACTTGCTCATCTCCAATCACAAAAGCATGAGCTAAATATGACGTTTCTTTCACCTCAGATATCCGATCTCCATTTGAATTCTCGGCGATCTTCCTCCTCTCGAGATCAGTCTTTGGCACTAGTGCTTGAAGCCACATTTTCAATGAGCCTTATAGCTTCTTCAGGTGTCTTGGTTTTGAAGTTCCCTTGACTCGCAACGTCCAAAGTCGCTTGGTATGTCCAGTGGAGACCTCTGAAGAAAATATTATGTAGCTGGATTTCGGGAAAACCATGGTGTGGGCAGTCTCGCTGGTAGGCTTTGAATCTCAACCAAGAAGCATTAAAAGCTTCTGTAGTGCCTTGAGAAAAATTATAGATCTTATTCCTAAAACTCCTCGGTTCGTGCATCATCGAAGAAGTTGTTGAGGAAGACGCTTTTGATATCACTCCAGCAAGTCAAAGATCATGGCTGCAATTGTTTCAGCCAGTGCCTCGCATCTCCAGCAAGGGAGTGCGGGAAGAGTTTGCAAAATAGGTAGTCTTCAGAGACTCCATGCACCTTGATGTTAGACACAAAGTCCTCAAGTGCTTTGATATGGTCTATGGGGTTTTCATTAGGAAGACCATGAAAGGGGTGCTGACTTACTAGAGATAAATATTTGGGTTTCAGTTCAAAGTCTTTTCTTTGAATTGCTGGAGGACGGATCGCATACCTGTTAGTGTAGAATCGATCAGGTCTGTTGTAATCTCCAAGCGTTTGGTGATGCTCCGGTCCAGCATCCAAAACAGCAGCTACTCCAATAGGAATCAGAGCCCTATGTCTATAATTAATTTGGTTTGATGCATGGTATACTCGACCTTTTTGATTTCCTAGAACTACTTTTTCATTATTGAAACATGTAAGAACATACTTACTTGCTTCCGGCAGGATGGCGTCGATCGATATTGGTAGCGGAGTTTCGATCGATTTTTTTGTTGATCTGTCGCTCGATGTTGTTGTCTGAGCGTCGATCGATTTTGGGACAAAATTCATGTCTTCCATCTTAACTACATGTGTCAGCAGGGAAAGAGGGAAAACTTTAGCAGATTCAGTAACAAAATCTATACTATATTCTAAAATTAATCTAATGGTAAAAAGAAAGAATCCCCGGCAACGGCTCCAAATTTGATATCACTCAAATTACCCTAAGGAGTGAATTACTCTCTCAAATAAGAGGTTCATATGTAGTACTTAGGGATCGAATCCACAGAGACTCTAGGATTACACAGTAGATTATGGTCTTGAAATAATCTAGATTAATTGGTTTATAGGTTTTAAAGCAGTAAATGAATTGGTGAGCAAATTTATTGCTCGATTGGTTTGTTTTGAGGTTGTTGACAGTTGGGAGAATAGCTAGATTTAGGTATGTTCTCAGATACGATAAGCAATACTTAAGGTAGATTTTTAGGGGTTTATTGATATTAATTGTTCTTGAATTCAAACTAAGAATAATCTTTTTGATTGTCTAATCTGGATCTCGGATTTCAACTCTCATATGTTAATTACGAGAAAGTGTCGATTGATAATCCGTTATTAATATCGATCGATACACCTTTCAAAATATCGATCGACAGGGCTATCGCTGCGTCGATCGATATTTCTTTCAGAAGGCTTTACGGACAGGTTTGATTTATATTCTCTAACTCACTAGACCAACTCTCGTCTGCATCCAGTCAGTTAGATCACACTAGCTAATTTTCAGGTATTGAGTCAAGCAATGGCTTGATCTCAATTAATCCTAAGATCTAAGATTTAGGATTTATCAACCCTAAGCTTAGTAATAAGAACAACTAGATGAACAACTAATTAAATCACCCTAACAACAATTAAAGCTAGCAATACATATATAAACCTATATGAGAAACCAAAATCTAACAATGAGATTACTCAAACATATTCATAAAAGACATGGTTATGATGGTCTGAATAATATTGCAATTGATAAATAAACAAAATAGAGTAAAGATACAAAGGGAGCTCAAGATATTCCATCTCCCAAAGTGTAAATATCTCTCTCTCCAATCCTAAGCTCTCTCTCTCCAGAATAGTATGAAGCATAGCCCTCAACAATGGCTTAGAAAACATTAAAAAAAGGTTTCTTGTCGTCCAGCATATATTGGTAATATGTGGTGACGACTTCTGGGCCTAAATTTGTCATAAAATATGCTCGGCCCGCATTCTGGCATCCACATCGATCAATGTCAAGAATTCTGCATCGATCGACATACGTTCCTCTTCTTGACAGCTCCCTCTCGCGAGGCAGACTGACCACTTTTCAGTACAACGGGCATAACTTCTGCTACAGGATGCTGATTGGCCTTAAACTGGTGGCGTTGGAAAGGTAACGCAAAGCTATATCTTGTGTCCAAAGATAAGCCCAATCTAATGGTGGGAAGGTCTCCATATATAGCTAAACATCTGATGCGTCTGTGCAGTTCTTCACCTCAAAATACTCCAAAATCACCATATTTCTCCAAAACGTACCTGAACCTGTAAACACTCTAAATATACTCTATATAGTAGTAAATATATATTAAAACACTTATAAACCATGGCTAAAAGTGGGTAAAATCTATGGTCTATTACTTACTAGATTTAATAGGTTCCCTAGCTCCTTGTGGATTCGATCCCTAAGTACTGCAACTGAACCTCTTATTTGAGAGAGTAATTCACTCGTTAGGGTAATTTGAGTGGTATCAAGAACCAGGAATTTTAATGTGTTCCGTAATTTTGCACTTTTGCTCCCTGTATTTCATAGTACTTTTGCAATTATACCATGTGTTCGCTGTATTGTGTAGCACATGGCGTTTTAATACAGGTACTTTTCACATGTGATATTCTAGGGACTCCGATGCGCTTTAGGCTGCACTGGGGCTTTAGATAGTTTTGACAGCATACTCAAGCTTGCGCATACCCATTCCTACTTTATGTCTCATACCCATTTGTTTTTTCTGTGGACATGCCACTTTTTTGGTAAGGGTTGGCGAGGATCAGAGGTCTCCTGGGACCTGATCCAGCTCTTATGCCCCTTTAAGTATAGTGGTTTTCTTCTATTCTTATAGTCGGAACTATTTTATTATAAGAGCTTTGTCCTTAGACGTTTAGCATACATAGGAGTAGGAAACCATTGTTCTTAAATAGTATATAGTAAAGCAATAGAAATCATGATCCAGAGATCGTTTTTAAAAATGATAAGCTTTGAGGTGCGAGGCGTTCCAGTAGTTAGGTTGTATTTTACCTTTGCTATCTTGCAACATGTAGGCTCCTGCTCCCCACACTTCGATTATTGATGTTAGGAATTTTCAAGGCTCTTAATTAAATGTTGTAGTATAAAAGATTATCGAACCAATCCTAGGTGATTCTAAAGCAAAGGAAATGCAAGTTCATGCTTAAGCTAAGTGCAATCCAGTTTTAAAGATGGTATGAACTAAGAACTAATAAGCTAATACAATAAAGTAATGATCTTTCTCTCTCAATATGAAGCAAGATGACTCATGGGGCTAGGCATTTGATCTTGGGTGATGCTGATCCAATCTAGAGGTGGTAAGCTATCAATCAAACACTTTTCTTATGCCTAGACATTAAGCTAAACAAGCTCTATCTCTAGATGAATGTTCTTTTGGTAAAGCAACTCAAGCATCTAATCTCTTAGGTTGAATGTTACTAAAGCAAACATGGAAAAAAAGTCTAATAGATATCTTAACTCCTTTAGCAACTAATCTCTTAGGTAAAGCAAGCTAAAAGCATTGACGAGTTGGTTTAGGCATTTCATCATACACCTTGTGGGCAGGAAATGCCTAGAGATTTATTTTAGTATGATCAAGACTAAAATAGCATTGAGAACCTCAACAAGCAAGGAAACAAGTAAATCTAACACTAAACACCCTAAATCTTCTCTAATCACCCTTAATCACCCTAGCCCATGAATCCAAAATTGGTCTACTCACTAATAGACATGAATAACCCCAAAACCATGGATGATTCAAGGTTAAACATGATTAGAGATCAAGATAATCACACAAACACAAAGAATATAGATGGAAAATGATTCAAGATCCAAATTTTCTAGAAAGAGGTTTATGTGTTCTTAGAGAGAAAAGAAGATATTTTCCAACTTTGGGATACAATATTTATATGGGGCTTGGAAAGCCTTAAAACACAAAATAAATGACCAAAATAGCCCTGGAAAAACATAATTTTCGACCATCCAAAGATGTACCCTGGTAGCCCAACCCGGGTATCTCCCTCCATCGACCAGCCGAGTGGGGTCTCCAACCCGGGTATACCAACCTGGGTGTCTTCCTTCATCGACCAAGCATGACCGATCCAAGCGGGGTGCTCATCCCGGGTACTTCACCCCGGGTATGTTGATATGCCTTCAGTGATTCGATCATAACTCCTCCAATATAGCTGCGAATGACTTGAAACCACTTCTATTGGAAAGCTAACTTAATCTGCTGTGTTTCCACAAAATTTTAGCAATAGAAAAATTCTCTATAGCCTCCGTCCATGTTCATCTTTCACCCCCTTTTGGATCACAATGCTCCCAAACATCTCCAATCACTCCATAACACTCTCCAACACCTAATAAGGACAATGCATGCAATATGGACTCTGAAGATGCTCAATTCCTAATCTATATGATCAAAATGCACAAGATATGAGGCTAAAAACATGTAAATATGCAAGATATCAATTATCTTATTGGGTCCCTCCTACCCGGGGGCGAGTTTCCCTGCTGCTTTATCTTTGGTGTTGTCGCCTACTCGTTGCAGAACCCAATCCCCATGTTGGAAGGTCCTGGTTCTTACTTTCTTGTTGTAGTTCTTGGCGACATCTTGCTGGTAGGACCACTTTCTTAGTCGAGCAGCTTCTCTCCTTTCGTCGAGTAAGTCGAGGCCCAGTGACATCAGTTCGTCATTCTCCTCTTGAGAGGTAGACCCTGAGACCGTTGTTCTCACGTGCATGTCTGTGGGTATTATGGCCTCAGTGTCGTAGACCAACAAGTATAGAGTTCCCTGCGTTGCTGTCCTGGGAGTGGTCTGGTAGGCCCAGAGGACTCCGTGTAGTTTTTCCGCCCATTTTCAGTATGAACCCTTCAAGTGCTTTTTCAGCATATTAACCACGGTTTTGTTCGTGGACTCGGCTTGTCTGCTGGACTGAGGGTGTCGGGGTGTGGTGAAGGTTAGCTTTATACCCTAATCTTTGCAAAACTCCTTGAAGTTGTGGCTTCTGAAGTGTGGTCCGTTGTCGGTGACAATTGATAGACCATGGATTTTACCCACTTTCAGCCATGGTCTATAAGTTTTTTAATAACTAATTACTACTATATAGAGTCTATTTAGAGTGTTTACAGGATCAGAGACGATTTGGAGGAGAGTGGTGATTTTGGTATCTTTTGGAGCCTTTTGAGTGTAGAGCTGCATAAACCCGTACGATGTCTAGCTATGGATGGAGACCTTCCGACCGTTAGATTGAGCTCATATTTTATGACCGACTGAAGCCCAGAAGCAACCCCAAATTACCAAAATACCCATGGACGACCAGAAACCCTATTTATGTAACTCTACGCCATTGTTGACGGCTACAAGCTTTCTATTATCCTATTCAATAGTTTTCTCTTAGGTTTGGAGAGAAGATCAATTCTCCTTCAGAGATTGATTGGAAATCCATTGGTTTTACCATTGATTTATTTATTATATTATTCAGACTATGATTTGTGTTATTGCTTGCATTTCTGAGTAATGCATCTTGTTAGGTTTAGGAATTTCATGAGCTTAATGTCAAACTGATAATCAATTACGATTGCTAGATTATCTATAGATTTCTACACCAGGGTGATTTGTAATACTAGGATCTGGAATAGTTAAAATAGCACAACAGTGTGACTAATTGTTTGAACCTAGAATCATAAGATAGTTGAGAGGCACGAAAGTGCAATCAATAAACGGAACCCGAACTCTGCTAGATTAGATACCTTGGCGCATACGAGAGTGGGTCTAGGAATCTAGTTGAACATAATCGATCAGATCGATAACGCTTGCCTAAGGCAGCATCGATCGACGCTTATACCAAAGCATCACTCGAAGCTTGTACCGTAGTATCGATCGTCGCTCAAACCATAACATCGATCAATGCTCGATCAGTGTTGACATGCAAATGCTGAAACACTGAACATAGTTAATAGATTAGACTCACAGCAAGAGCTGGTTGTCTGATATCACTCAAATTACCCTAAAGAGTGTTACTCTCATCAAAAGAGGTCGAGTAATAGTACTTAGGGATCGAATCCACAAGGAGCTAGGGAACCGATTAGATCTAATAGTTACATGATTAAACTAGGCTAATAGGTTTTAAAGAAGTAAATAAAGCAAGTAATAAATAAAGCAATAAACAAGTTGAACAAGTCAATTGTTCAGCTTGGCAAGGGTTGTTCGATGGAAGGATGGTTGCTAGATCTAGGGTTTCTATTCAGGTGTTGGAGATTATAATTCCTATAGGTACCTATTTGTTGCATGCATGATATGTTAGAGCTCATTTGCTTAACTCAGTGATCAGCTATCGCATGTACCACTGGTTAAGAAGCTAGATCTCGTGTCCCAACGGTTAGTATGCCGACAACAAGAGAGTGTCGATCTATGGTTTATTAAGACGTCGACCGATACACCTTTGCTAACGTCGATCGATAGTCAGTTGAGGACATCGATCGACGGGTTCTAGCCAGGCCTATACGCGAGTATGAAATTCCCTATTAAGATACTAAATTGGCGGTTAGCCCTCTCAGGTAGTCCTAATATGATATATAGATGTCAGGATGGGATAACAAGGGTGCTTGAGTATGCAATCCTATGATCAAGTTCTAGTTAATTACTCTAAAACAAGCAATGAATACAAATCTATCATGAATATCACAACAAGGCAGATCTATAGTTTGGGGCTAATCCCACAAACCTATCTGAACCCTAAACCTAACAGGTGGATCTATTCAGACATGAAGTTTGTCACAGAAATCATAGATGAAATAGATGTAAAACTGAAATGAAATAGATAAGAAAACCAATGGATTTCCAGGAGGACTCTGATAGGAATTCCTCCCTTCTCGCCTAAGAGAACTATGAATCAAAGAAAGTCTGTAAAAATCGTAAAGAAGTGGTAGCCATCAACAATGGCTTATAAATGACATAAATAGGGTTTCTGGTCGTCCAAGGGCATTTTGGTAAATTGTGATATCTGGGCTTCACGCAGTCATAAAATATACAAGGCCCACGATCTGGGATCTCCATCGATCGACGTGCAGAGTGCTGCATCGATCGACGCAGCTTTCTCTTCTCGGCAGCTTCCTCTCGCGAGGCAGACTGACCACTCTTCAGTAAACCGGGAATAACGTCTTATACAAGATGCTGATTGACCTGAGACCAGTGGCATTGGAAAGCTAACTCAAAACTATATCTTGTATAAAAATATGGGCTTAATCTAACGGTCGGAAGGTCTCCATCCATAGCTAAACATCTGATGCGTCTGTGCAACTCTGCACCTCCAAAGGCTCCAAAAGACTCCAAAATCACCATATTTCTCCTAAACGTCCCTGAACCTGTAAATACTCTAAATAGACTCCAAAACATAATAATTGTATCTTAAAACACTTTAAAACACTTATAGACCATGATTAAAAATGGGTAAAATATATGGTCTTTCAACTCCCCCAGACTTACCCTTTTGCTTGTCCTCAAGCAAATCAGACGGGCAGTCTCTCTGAAAAAGGTTTTGAAAACAGCAGGGACTCACATGATTTAAAACTTAGAATCATCGCCTCTACAATATTGCAATCCACATCTAAGAAGTCTTAATCACAGAAGCACATTATACAATATCCTAGCTTAGCAACCAAATTCACCTAGCCAACATCTTAGCAAATCATGTCTGACATTCCCCTCTACCAACCTCATTTCTTAACATAAGTAAATGTGTATGCTTTACCTTGGGAGTATAGATCACAATACACATGGACTCTTACCCCAACAGATATCTGAATAAACAGGTAGTCTTGTTCTGGTTTCTTTTACTCTATATCTCCCTTCTCTGAATCCTTTTTATCTCAATTCCAATGAACAAAGATGCTGATGCAGTCCATCTTATTCACCTTCTTTTCGATTTTTTATTTTTATATTTTTTTTTCTTGACAAAGTGTAGGCAAATAGTGGGGTCATCGGTAATGTACCTACCCCTCGCTTCCAACAATGTGTGATCATTCTATTAGAGTATAATAATGGGGTCATCGGTAATGTACCTACCCCTCTAAACCGCAAGAAATCATCTCAATCTTTTATTTTATTTTATTAGGATGCCGAAGGGAGGAGATAAGGAAACCAAAATCACTCAGACTTTTACCTTTCAGACCTGAAGGAGGAATCCGATCCAGTGTATACCAAGCCCTAAGACAAGCAGTTAAGTCAAATTAGGTTGGATGTCAGTTTCGGTTCCTTCAAACAGTCTCAGCAAGTGCAAACATAGTTGACAGGTTGATCCCCTTTAGTATCTTTAGTACTATTTGCAATCAGTAAGTCTAAAATGGTGCTAAAGAGTGGTTAGATAAAAAGCATGAATCTAATAAGTTCATTATCCCCTTCTTGACTCAATAAAAACAGTTTTGAAAACATTTTATAAAACTCAATAGATAAGCAAATATCAATAAACATCCCTCCAGAGTTAAATTACACTGTCCCCAGTGTATATCTAGTCGGAGTTATGGTTAGAACATAAATAATAAGTAAACAATTTAACAAGTAAGAACGATAACCTGCTCGACATCAGTATCGATCGACACAATGAATAGACAATCGATCGATGTTGATGAAGTGCTGTCGATTGATAGTGACATGGTCTCATCGGTCGATGGCTAGAGCAATCATTCGACACAATGAAGAGACAATCGATAGTTGGATATGAAGCGCTGTCAATCGATATCGAGCTGGTGTCATCGGTCGATGTGCTGACCTATCGTCTACTCGGATCTGTTTTTTTTTTTTTTAACTAACTAAAACACAATATTAGTAGAACCTCCCCCAGACTTAAACAACACTATTACTAGCATTATCCAGTCTAAGATTGGTGGGAAAATAAATCATAAGGACAATATTTAAAAAGGAAAAACGGTATACCTGCTTGGATGTGAGTGTCGAGCAACACAGTTAAGTGGCGATCGTTACTCTTGATGCTCTGTTGATCGATGCTACGTAGCCATCATCGATTCTCATGCAATCTCGTCTTCCTCGGATCTTGTCCTTTTACTTAACATAAACAAAACATTTAATACAATTAATAAATAAATAATAAAACCAATAATAAAAAAAATAAGAATAATAATATTTTTTTTCTTGATGAACAATGTTTTGCTACAGTGTCGCTCGATGTTGCTGCTACAGTGTCTTTGCTACAAGACCATCGTTACTGTTCATATTTTTTTTACCTGAAATTTTTAGAAAACAAAGAATCAGTAATAAATGAAAGATAAACCATATTTAAAATTAGCTAACAGTGGTTGCACTCAGCGCTTATTTTTCGTCATTAGCTTGACTTCTGGAGATTTGATTAAGTCTGCATAAGAATGAGAACTTGCTCCAAACCAAGTCTCAATGTCTACTCGTTGAAGCTTTATCATTCTTGTGTGAAAGCCTCCTCCATATATCCTTCTCCTTTGTCTATCATTTCAGCAATAAGGAGTGCTTTAAGTTTTGCATATGGATGTGAGAAGCATTTGCTGCGCACTCTGGGTTTTCTGACACTATCTGAAAAGTAAGGAGTCAATGGTAATTGAGAACCTCCTTTGGTTCGTTTCCGCTTCTTCCAATTTCTCTCATTCTTTTCCACAGACTTGTGTAATCTTACGCTGGACTTCCTGGCATCATCTGAGAAGTGAGGAATCAATGATATCTGAGAACCTTCATTGATTCTTTTTTTCTTCTTCCAGTTCTTCCACTTCTTTCCCCCAGACTTGTCTGAATGCGTGGTGGTATCTCCATAAAAAATATTTCCACACAATTCATACTTATTCTTCTCTGATTCGCGTCTGGTGTCGATCGATGGTATCTGATCGGTATCGATCGATGATGAAGTGTTAGTGTCGATCAATTTTGTTCTGTTGATGTTGCTCGATGGTACTACTGTTGGGCAGTTATCTACTTCATCTCTAAATCACAGCCCTTTCTGATAAGCTTCTAAATGATGTTGATCATTCAATACCTCAATGTAAGAACTCAGATACACACCTTTATCTGGTGGGATTGGAGATTCAACTTCAAACACTGCACATGGAACCATAATCTTCACAAGATCATGTATCCTCTTCACTCTTTTGCAAATCCCAACAGCTTCTTCTTCACATAGAGGTGGTCTTAGATTTTCGGGGACAGCAAGGTGTGAGGCTCCAATCGTGTGTTCTTTTCTTCCAACCAGTTTTGGTTCAATCATGTATCCTGATAGTTCATCCAAACATGGGTGTCGATCGATGCAATCGGGTGGGTATCAAGCGATACAGTCGGGTATATGTTGATCGATGTTAGACGGCAACTGTAGATCAATGTCGTAGGGTGAGTGTCGATCGATCTCATCAGGTTTATGTCGGTCGATGTCGTCAGCCTTTAAGAAATTTTCCAGACCTTTTCTCGAAGTGTGCTGATCATCAAACTTCTGCTTCGGGTTCTGGTCTAAATCCCCAAGCCATTCCTCCAGCTCCAAGAAGTCTTCCATAGTTACTTCTTCACTCGAATCCAAATCTCCAAGCTGTTGCCCATCCTCTAACTCCAAGAATTCTTCTAGTTCCAAGAAATCTTCCATGGTGATTTCTTTTTCTACTTTTTGGTCAGGATAACAACTTGATACATCGATGCTCTTCAGTATCGAGTCTGCAATGTCCTGTGGACAACTTGATTTTTCAGGGATTTCGAGTGTTATCGATCGACAACAGGAGTTTGTGTCGATCGATTTTTGAAGGCTGGGGTCGATCGATGTTACGGTTGGGATGTCGATCGGTTCTGAGCTCATGTCACTAATATCGACTTCTTCTATTCTGCTCAGCTCTCCAGACACATGTTGTTCATCATCTTCCACCATATATTCCATCATAGATCTCATCTCAATCTTTAGACTTGCTGTAGCATCAAAGAGAAACTTGTTGACGAAAGCGTTTGCAATGTCATTCCAAGCATTGAGAGATCCTGGTGGTAGCTTCTTCAACCAATGAGCTGCATCCCCAGCAAGAGAGTGTGGGAATAATTTGCATAAATAGTAGAACTCAGAGACTCCATTGCATTTAATGGTCGAGGCTAGATCTACAAATGTTTCCAGGTGGCTAGTGGGATCTTCATGAGGAAAACCATGGAAAAAATGTTGACCCACAAGAGAGATATATGCATGGTGTAGCTCAGGGACAGTATTCTGAAGTGCTGAACGACGCAATGCAGACCTTTTAGCATAGGCATCCTCAGGACTGTTATAGTCACTAATTGCCTTCAGTCGTCCAGTCCTAACATACCCAGTGGTAGCATCAGGGATTGTAGAAGGTATCGATCGATGATAATATTTGTATTGATCGTTTCTGAAGTGCGGATATCGATCGATTCTGAGTTACTACTGTCGATTGATGCTGAAGTCGGATCTTTTGTATCAGCTTCTTTTACTTTGATGTGCTCTCCTGATACATGATATTCATCATCCTCAACTGTATCATGGTTGACCAGCTTTTCTCTGTTCAGTTCGTCCTTCTGCTTACTCTCATCTGCATGGTGAACCTGAATGTCTGGCTGCTTGACATGAGTGGTCGGGATTTCAATATCTCCATTCTCCTCGCTGTAGACGAAGTCAAGAATCTGACTCATACTAATCATTATTCCTTTCTCCCGATCTTTAATCATCTTGTCAAGCCTTTTACTTCGAGTTGCTACAGCCTCGCTGAAAAATTTGCCTATGAAGGCTTCTTTGATGTCTTCCCAGCAGGTTAGAGATCTTGGTTGCAGCTTACTGAACCAGCTAAAAGCATCTCTAGATAAACAATAGGGGAAGATCTTGTAGATAATGTGATCTGCAGATATTTCATCGTGCTTGTTTGCTGAGGCTAACTCCTCAAGTCTCTTGATAAGATCTTTGGCATCCTCATGAGGAAGACCGTAAAATGGATCATCACTTCCCCAATCATACCATTGACTTGTCAGATTAAAGGTATTCGTCTCAACCACAGCAATTACATCAGGGATTACACTACCCTCTGCATTAATCAGTTGTCCTGTGAGGCTGCAAGGGCAACCTTCTTCGTCTCGCCAAATACCTTTCTTGTCGATCATAAGTATGAGCGCTTCGACCTTCTCTGTCTCTCTGTAACAGTGCCGCGATGAATAGTGTTTCGATGAACAGTGTTCGGATGAACAATATCGCGATGAACAGTGTTCGGATGAACAGTGTTCGGATGAACAGTGTTCAGGTGAACAGTGTCGCGATGAACGTGTTCGGATGAACAGTGTCGCGATGCGCAGTGTTCGGAGGAACAGTGCCGCGATGAACAGTGTTCGGATGAACAGTGTTCTGGTGAACAGTGTTCTGGTGAACAGTGTCGAGCGACGGAATATGAACAGTGTCGATCGACGGAAGATGAATAGTATCGACTGACACGGGATGAACAGTGTCGATCGACGGAAGATGAATAGTGTCGACCGACACGGGATGAATAGTGTCGATCGATGGAAGATGAATAGTGTCGACCGTCACGGGATGAACAGTGTCGATCGACGGGACATGAATAGTGTCGACCGACACGGGATGAACAGTGTCGATCGACGGAAGATGAATAGTGTCGACCGACACGGGATAAACAGTGTCGATCGACGGGACATAAATAGTGTCAACCGATACGGAATGAACAGTGTCGATCGACGGAAGATGAATAGTATCGACCGACACGGGATGAACAGTGTCCATCGACGGGAGATAAATAGTGTCGCGATGAATAGTATCACGATGAACAGTACTAGGATGAATAGTATTATGATGAACAGTACCTCGATGAATAGTACCTCGGTGAATAGTATTGCGGTGAACAGTACCCGGATGAACAGTAACATGATGAACAGTGCCCGGATGAATAGTACCGCGATGAATAGTGTTTTCCGACACATGATGAATAGTGTCGTTCGATTCTTGGCTCAAGCTATCGATCGATGCTGCTTGGAGGGTGTCGATCGATACTTCCCTCTTAGGCTTACGGATCGTGCATAAACCAGCAGGCTCCTTCCTTAAAGGACGTAGAAATCCTCTCTTCATTGCTCTGGTACTGCTATGTATGTACCTGAAATAGCAGAAAAAATTTATGAGTTTTTTCGAACAGTAAAAAAACCTAGACTAAATCTAACTAAACAAGATCTAATGGCGATCAAAGCTCCTCGGCAACGGCGCCAAATTTGATATCACTCAAATTACCCTAAAGAGTGTTACTCTTATCAAAAGAGGTCGAGTTATAGTACTTAGGGATCGAATCCACAAGGAGCTAGGGAACCGATTAGATCTAATAGTTATATGATTAAACTAGGCTAATAGGTTTTAAAGAAGTAAATAAAGCAAGTAATAAATAAAACAATAAACAAGTTGAACAAGTCAATTGTTCAGCTTGGCTGTTCGATGGAAGGATGGTTGCTAGATCTAGGGTTTCTATTCAGTGATCAGCTGTCGCATGTACCACTGGTTAACAAGCTAGATCTCGTGTTCCAACGGTTAGTATACCGACGATAAGAGAGTGTCGACCGATACACCTTTGCCAACGTCGATCGATAGTCAGTTGAGGACATCGATCGACGGGTTCTAGCCAGACCTATGCGAGAGTATGAAATGCCCTATTAAGATACTAAATTGGCGGTTAGTCCTCTCTAGCAGTCCTAATATGATAGATAGATGTCAGGATGGGATAACAAGGGTGCTTGAGTATGCAATCTTATGATCAAGTTCTAGTTAATTACTCTAAAACAAGCAATGAATACAAATCTATCATGAATATCACAACAAGGCAGATCTATAGTTTGGGGCTAATCCCACAAACCTATCTGAACCCTAAACCTAACAGGTGGATCTATTCAGACATGAAGTTTGTCGCATAAATCATAGATGAAATAGATGTAAAACTGAAATGAAATAGATAAGAAAACCAATGGAGTTCCAGGAGGACTCTGATAGGAATTCCTCCCTTCTCTCCTAAGAGAAATATGAATCAAAGAAAGTCTGTAAAAAGCGAAAAGAAGTGGTAGCCGTCAACAATGGCTTAGAAATGACATAAATAGAGTTTCTGGTCGTCCAAGGGCATTTTGGTAAATTGTGGCATCTGGGCTTCATGCAGTCATAAAATATACAAGGCCCACTGTGACACTCCCGATCGTAGATGACCGGAAACGACACGGTCGATGTTCCTCGATGGTCGATCCGAGGATCTCAGAATACTTCCGATCACCTTAGACTAACAACCAAAGAACACCAACGCTCTATTGAATATCACTCTAGGCTTTTCAACCCGAAAAAGAAATATCTGATAGTTAGTTCGTCCGGACAAGGACTAATATCATATGGAACCCATACTTTAAAAACAATCTTTATATATATCATTTAAATGCATCTTACAAAATCTTATAGATTAACCTCGAGGTTTTCGGTCAACAAACCTTATACATAAAGTATATCAAAACGACTGCAAGGATAATAAAACTACCGCTGGCTAAAGCCGTTCCTTCCCGTCCTAGAGTAAAGGTCTCCCACCTACTGGTGACCTGCATATCAAATGAGTCATGAGTAACTAGTTTACTCAGTGAGCCTAGTCCCGCACCCCAACATATATTAATAATATCTCAAGCAATCAACTCTATTTGTATGCAGTGGAATTGTATTCCATAACTAATACAATACATATATAAGGAATATTCTTCCATCATTGTGAATCTAATCATATACCTCACTTCCTATTCCCATCTCTCATATCATTCATATAATCATATTTATATATATATATATATATATATATATATATATATATATATATATATATATATATACCAGGCCCGAGAAACCACAAGGCTAAATGAGTCTAGCGAGTTAGCATCACCATCATCGCCATCAGATATTCAAAGATCGAACATCTAACGCTGCATGCAGTTACACGGCCTCCAGGGTGCGACCCCATCATCGTGTCTTCGTGACCTTACTCCATATCGCAGGACCAATTCACGGTAATCATTATTCATACGGGAATATTTTGGAAGACATGTTTATCATAAGACTTCACATGATTAATTCTTCCATACTTAATTATATTTAATACTATACATATGTATTAGTACTTGAGAACAAGTACTAAGGTTTGGAATAAACCTCTATGATCATTCATAAATATTTAATAAGTGTTTACACTAAGTAAACACCTTACCAATTCAATATTGATCAAGAGACAAAGCCTATCAATCATCTACAATCAATACGTTCAATCAAGAAATATTCATTCACTACTCATCAATCATCTATCTAGACTCACCTTTGATTCTTTGAGATTGGCTAATCAAGACTAGACTCGAGCTCAAGCTAATCACACTCCACTTCCGGTACACTTGAGATTCAAAACAGTCACAATTATCTGACTGATCCGACCACTCTCCTTGATATCTGAATTCAAACCAAGTGACTGAGCGGCTACAAGGAGTGACTGGACCGATCTAGCAAAACTCCACAACCAACTAGACAGAAAACGGTTTTACTTGATGAACCAGTCTTATCCTTCAACTTTACTCGACCACTGACCTGAAACAGAGCAGTTCATAACATGATCTTCAATCCAACAGTTCGGTTCTGAAGAAGATATTTAAATCAGTTCCTAACAGCTCGGTTTACAACAAGGTTAATCAGTTCAGCTCAGGTGTAGTCCAGACCATGACCAGTTCAGTTCAGATTAAATCCAATCAGTTCATAATTGATGAGGTAATTCAATTCCAGCAAACAGATTTATTTATTAATCCGAAATAATTAAATCTGAACCGAAGAAATGCTTAGATAATTGATCAATGACAACAGCTTAACTAAACAACATCTGATGCTGATCAAGAGATGACTGAGACAAGAGACTGAAGCTTACAACAACAACTGGTGGCCAGATGAACTCAGATGATTATCTTCTTCAAGCTTAGCTCACAACTGGACTGATTTCAAAGAGACATCAAGCTTCAGTTCAGATCAGAAACATAACAAGACCTAGGTTTTATTCTGAATATCTCGCCTTTTTATCTTCCACACATCATCAGACTGAACTAAGGTGATGAAGAAAAATCATCCAAGGAGTTTTCTGAATTTTCTCTGATTTTTCTCTGATTTTTCTCTCAATATTTCTCACTGATTTTCTCTGAATATTTTCTCTGCTTTCTTGTGGTTATGGACGACCAGAAGAGAGAAGATGGTGTTTTATAACATAAGAAGTTGCTTCAGGTGAGGGTTTCACTCAGCACAAAGCAAGGCTGAGAAAGGACATGTGGAGAGCAGCTTCAGCACTTCCAACAGCAAGCTGCTGTCCTTTCCCTCCCAAGAAGAAAGCTGCAAGCAGCTGGTGACAATCATGTGACTAAATTAATGAGCAAGCACAGCAAGCAGCTTGTGACTTGCATGTGCTGTTACTGAAGAAGCTAGGCAAGTAGGCAGGTGCATAACATGAATTAATACTGAGCAAGCAGGCTGGTGGAGAACATAACTTAGCTCTGAAATTATTTAGGGAGTTGGTCGATAATTCTGAATAATATTTCGACCAAATATTCCTTGACCTTTGGCTCTTGGAAAATCTCGTTCAGCTTAATAAAAATTCGACCAAAATATATATAAGACTCGACCAAACTATCAAGGGAAGGTCTTTCGACCACAAGACAGTCCCGTGAAGGCATTAATTTATCGGGACGATTTTTATTTAAATTCTGATCGATCAATCTTCAAACTGATCTTAAAGAATTTTCTCGACCAAAATTCTATCTGCTCGTGAGGGTTATTACACCCACGATCTGGGATCTCCATCGATCGGCCGAAATTCTATCTGCTCCTTTCCTTGCGCACCAGTACGGCGCTTACTGCATGTTCTGAAACTGCTAGGTATAGCAGTAACACCTCGCCGAGCAATGTCTTGGATAGGAGAGGAGGTGTGGTGATGTAAGCCTTGGGTTCATGAAGAGTGGATTCACATTCTTCCGTCCACTGGAAATCCTTTAGGTTCTTGATGGTTCCGAAATAGGCGTGAGACTTTTCGAAGAGCCTGGAGATGAACCTGCTCAAGGCTGCCATTCTTCCAGTTAGCTTTTGGACTTCTTTGACATTCCTCGGGGAAGGAATCGAGTGAATGGCCCTGATTTGCTCTGGATTAGCTTTGATGCCCCGGTGGGTCATAATATATCCGAGGAATTTCCCGGAACTGACACCGAATGAGCATTTATCTGGATTGAGATATGTGGTCTTCGGCCTCTAGAGATTTGGTCGAAGAGTGGAGAAGGCTTGCTGCAGATGAGATATGTGGTCTTCGGCCTCTAGAGATTTGACCAGCATGTCGTCGATGTGGACCTCCATGGACCGCCCAATCTGATCTGCGAACATCATGTTTACCAGCCTTTGGTAGGTTGACACGACATTTTTCAAGCCAAAAGGCATGACTTTGTAGCAATAGATCCCTCTGGAAGTCATGAAGGATGTCCTTTCTTGGTCTTCTAGATTCATGAGTATCTGATTATAGTCGGAGAACGCGTCTATGAAGGTTATTATTTGATGCCCGGCCGTGGCGTCAACCAGTTTGTCGATGTGAGGCAGATGAAAAGGGTTCTTTGGGAACGACTTGTTGAGGACTGAGAGGTCTATGCAGACTCACCACTTCCGACATATATTATGTCTATCATTCATCGATGACCACCATAATTTTCTCATTGCCTTTGTAATCTTTTTAATTATAATCTTTGGTAACATAAAACAAGACATAGTAGTGCAGAGATTACAGCTTTTAGCATGATTTCTTTTCCCGCTTGAGAAAGAAACCTGTTATACCAACTGTTTATCTTATTCATGATTGTCTGCTTGATATATTCAAAAGCATATTTTCTTTTGCGTCTTATTTTTTTCTGGCTAACCCAAATATTTCCCAAAACCTCCCACTCTAGTTATTCATGTTTTTTGTTTTAAAGCATCTTGGAATGCTAGAGGAATACCTTTTGAAAATGTGATTGTTGACTTCGTATAGTTCACTTCTTGTCCAGATGCATCTTGGTATGTTTTCAAGACTTCCATTAACTTGTTGCACTCCTCCTCTGTTGCTCTACAAAGTACCAAGGAATCATCAGCAAACAATAAGTGAGATATCGGGGGTCCTCCTCTAGATGCTCTATATCCGTGTGTTTGATTTCTTTGGATGCATTGCCTTATTAGACTTGTCAAATCCTCTGTATATATAATATACATATATGGGGATATAGGATCACCATGTCTAATTCCTCTATGGGGGAAAATTGTTTTTGTAGGTTCACCATTTAGTAGCACTGAATAAGATACAGTTGATATACATTTTTGAATCTATCCACACCACTTATCACTGAAGCCCATTCTCCTCATCACTATGTCTAAAAACTGCCATTCCACCTTATCAAAAGCTTTGGTTATGTCCAACTTTAAAGCCATAAACTTTGTTTTTAGATTCTTAGTATGGAGAGAATGCATAAGCTCATTGATAGACTATGGATTTGACCCATGTTTATCCATAGGTTATAAGTGTTTTTACTAATATTTATATTATTATAGAGCCTATTTATTATATTTATAAGATCAGGAAGGTTTTGGAGATAAGTGATGATTTTGGAGCATTTTGGAGATATTTGGAGTAAGCAACCGAGATGACCATCGAGATTGACAATTGGTCGATATTGGAGAGATAAAATTAATCGATACCCAAGATATGGTGTCGATCGATAGTGATGCACGCAGAAGCCCGTTTGGTCACAATCGACTTGAAGCCCAAGACTTCACTATTTTACAAGATTTCTCTTGTCGAGTTTTACCCTAATTATATAAGCTTTGCCCCCATGTTAGAGACAGAGAGTGCTTTTGTTTTGTATTCTTCTTTGTGTTTTATTGTTTACTGATAGATAGGAGAGAAGATCCAAAGTTATAATTTGTGATTGCAACTCCATTGATATTTATCTTATCTATTCTATGCAGTTTTTATATCTAACCATTGTTATGAATTGCTTAGCCATGTCTGAATAGTTCTCTTGTTACATTTTAGGGTTTAAATAGGTTAGGAGAGATTAATCCCAACTATGGATTGCTGAGTTGTGATAATCATCATTAGAATTGTTCATTAATGTCTGTCTCTAGATTAGTGTGGGAACCGAAATTCACACTGTCGATTTCCGTTTAAATAAGGAAACTAAGAAAACCCTAGTTTCCCAGAGGACCCGGATATCTGTTAATTACCACACGTCAAGCAATCAGAACACGAGAATAACAACGATAAAAATAAGAAATCGAAAAGAGAGTAAAGTAGATCTTATTCCGAATCTGCGTATGAGCGTTACAACAAGGTATAAGCCTGGGCTCGAGAGCTGTCGGCGAGATTCCTAGTTCTAGCAACCCTAAGACGGCTAAACCTAATTGAGTCGCAGCTCGAAATAACAAAAACGGAAAATTGCCTAAATTGCTCTAAGTGCTAAGTTTGCTCTGAAAAAGTCCTCCTCTCTGCTCCTCGCCTAGGACTCCTTATATACTAGCTCCAAGGTCGGTTTACGCTTTTACTCTTCTGCCCTTAAGCCGTCATAGCATAAAATAGAGATTTTCTATTTTTCCCGTTCTTCACAATTATCTTCAAAACTTCCGTATTTATCCGCGGAAACTTGACATTTATCCTTCCTCGTGGGCCAAGCGTGAACCATGATGTGGTTTACGGGCTTCTGGTTAGGAAAATCGTAGGATGGGCTTCGAATCGTGTTTTAGGTCCCTTTGGGCCGTTTTCCGATCCGACACGTTTACTACGAGTTTTCCACGGTTTCTAATCCGCGAAGTTTGATCGATGAATTAGAATAGCGGGAAACATGGACTGAGCTTGCTACGGTCTTCGGGAGATAGCATTCGAAGGTTTGACGAGAATGCATGGACTGGTGTCGTATCGATGTTCGGAAAGGTTCAATCGCTACACAGCGACCGAACTTTGGCTCAAGCCCGGTCGCTACGTAGCGACCGAGTGAGACGAGTGCTCGGTCGCTACGTAGCGACCGAGCTTTGGCTTGAGCTCGGTCGCTACGTAGCGACCGAGCGGGACGATCGCTCGGTTGCTACGTAGCGACCGAGCTTGGCTGAGCTCGGTCGCTACGTAGCGACCGAGCGGGACGTAGCGACCGAGCTTAGCTGAGCTCGGTCGCTACGTAGCGACCGAGCTTTGGCTCGAGCTCGGTCGCTACGTAGCGACCGAGCGGGACGATAGCTCGGTCGCTACGTAGCGACCGAGCTTTGGCTCGAGCTCGGTCGCTACGTAGCGACCGAGCGGGACGATCGCTCGGTCGCTGCATAGCGACCGAGCTTGGCTCGGGTTTGGTTGCTACGTAGTGACCGGACGGTGTGTATACGTAGCGACCGAGCTTGGTTTGTTCGGTTTGAATCCCAAAGGATACTTCTTCGTAAAAACCTCGTATAGGTTATTTTTACGAAAATTACATCTCTTCTTTTACTAACTCTTTCGGAAATACGATCTCCGAGGATTTTCGGGTGGTAATTCCGTCGTAACCGTTTTTGACCCCAACAGTTAGCCCCCCAGCCCGTTAGGATCATGTATCGTAGGATCCTAGCGTGCGGTTAGGCATGTTTGGCAAGTTAGGCGTGATGGATGGAATTAATATCCGAAAGTCCGAGCTTGAATAGTAAATCCTCATGTCTTATAAGAAGAGAGGTAACTTGTTCCATAATTTTTTCACTTTCTTGGTTTTCTCTAAGATCTTTCAAAAACTTTCTATCTTTCTCTCCACCCTTTTCCTCTATTCTCTCAAGAGAAGCGTAAAGATGTCGAGCAAGAAAAAGATTGCGAAAAAAGGGTCTTCGTCCGCGAGCCCTTATGAAGAGCTCGTCGTTCCGAAGATGGAGTTCGTGCCTCACTCGGTGCATCCTGCCGAGAACGAGGCATGGTGGGTTGCTCATTATGGCTCGTTGACCTCTCCCAAGGAGAAGCCGTTCCCGGTCCTGGTCCATCGTGGAGTCGAGGAAGAGGATGCAAGCAGGACTACTGACGAGTTTCTCGCGACGATGCGATCGTTCTACCATATCCCGGATGCTGTGGAGTTCCGGGTTCCCTGCCGCGGGGAATGTGCTAACAACCCCCCGGAGGGTTACTTTACTTGTTACGAGGCGTTCGTAGTGCGTTGTCGCCTCTGGTTCCCCATACCCGAAATTCTCGTCCGAGTGTTGGACCGTTTCGAAGTTGCGATAAGTCAGTTGACACCCCTTGCCATTCAGCACCTTATTGGGATCCTGATCCTAAGCTGCGAGCATGGCCTTTCCCTTTCCGTCGATCATTATGAAGCGCTTTTGAGGCTTCAACTTGTCAAGGGTACAGATAAGCACAGGTTGGTTCCTCGGAAGTTTATGTCAGTGGTTAAGAAGTTTATTTTGAACTTCAACTCGTGGAAGAAGTTCTTTTTCTTTGTCCGTATAGACGCTGCATCCGTCGAAGAGAGTTGCATTCCATTGTTCCGGAGGTTGCCGAATGATCGTGCCTTCATCAACCCTTTTGCTCCGTTCCCCGAGGACATCATTTCAGTGAGGGATCTTTGCAGGAATGGTCCCTTCTTCTGGACTTCTTTTACGCCGAAGAGGGTTCGGAAGGCACAGAGATTTGTGCAACCCGGTCCTGCTTTGGATGCGGACACGGGAGGCGACTCCGAACCCGACGACCAGAATCCCGTCGAAGCTCCGACGGCTGCACCGGAGTCAAGCTCTTGGAAGGGAAAAGATGTCGATCTTGGCGACATAGAGTTTTCGATGGATGACTCTATGCTTCCAGGATGGGATCCGAACCTTGCTTACGGCGACGGGAGCGGTTCGAGCGAGGCCCATATTCCGGATTTCGATGATTTCTTTGCTGGGCTGCCATCGGGTTTCGATGCTCCTCCTCCTACAAAAGAATCGGCGAGGCCGAGAGTCGTTGCGGAAGGATCTCGCATCATCAATGGGGTTAGTTTTTTTTTTTTTTTTTAGAGAGTTTTTTGGTGATTGTCCCATGTATATATTTATAACATGCCAATCGATTTTGCAGGGCCTGAGCTTGCTGGGCTCGGCCATTGAGGCGGGCCATAGAGAAGCCATGGTCTACCGCTTCAAGGCGGAGAAAGCGGAGCGGGATCTCGCTCGCGTGCAAGGTGAGATGCTGGAGCGAGAGGCGCAACTTACTCGTGATCATGCGCGGGCTGTTCGTAAAGCGGAGCGGAAAGGCAAAAGAGAAATCGTCGAGGTGATGAAAACTCGTGCATCTCAGTTCCAGGTTGAGTATGGGAACCTCAAGAATGCCTTTACCTCGGTGGGTGACTTTCGCGAGTGCCGCGGTTCGGTCGGAAGTCTTTGGAGGACGCGAGCCGATGACTATGTGTTTGAAGAGGAAATGAGCTTGATGAAGAGTGGGATGAGTGACCATGCCCATGCTGAGGCGCTTATCCCTCCGATTGACGAGAGGATTCAAGGGTTCTGGGATTCCATCCCGGTTTCCCCTGATACCGAGGAGGTTCCGACCGGTTTTCCCGATGGTGGCGAGGAAGTGGATCGTCCCGCGGATGCGTTCGGTGCTTCGTTGTCCGGGGACTTTGACTTTGGATTATGAGGGATGGATCAGTTATCCTTTTAACTGTTTTCGGCCGAGTGTGGCCTTTGAATTTGGATTTCGTTTAGGCCTAGATGGCCGTATTTGTATTTACCGGGACTGGCCGTTGGTGGCTTTGAATCCCTTGCCGCTTTACGCGGTTTATTTATATGATAAATGTTTTGTTTCGAGTTTTCCTGAGTAGGGTTGAAGTAAATACGAGTTGTCGTCTCGTATTTAGTTCTGATTAGACGTTCAATCTGTTGGTTCGTTCGTGATTTTCGCAAGAATTTACTTATCTTTACGATTTTCGAGAACCTTGAGATATGAACGGAGAGACATGGTTTAGGATCTCGTATCTTTTAGATATCATGCCTTGAGATGTTTGAGACCAGAGCGTTGGGTTTAGGGCAAGACCTAGGTTTACTTTCGGTTAAGGTTTGTGCGGTGACTAGCCGGCTATCGTTTTTCCTGTTGCGATTTCTTCCTGACTCGCACCGATTTAAAGTCCGCGATATGTTCTCGGCTTATATGACTTGTATGGTACGAATCGAGCATCTTCTCAGAATCAACTGGAAGTGCTAAACCAAAATTTCGGATTTTTGTTGTAGCGCGCTTTTGTCCTTGTGCTGGACGTTTTTAAAGATCAAAAGAGTGATCGAATTGCGTTTGTTTAAGACGGCTGGCGTGTTCGTCGGGGCCAATCGACGAACGGGGTGTAAGGTTTTTGGTGGTCGCGTTCGGACAATTTGTTAGCATTGTCCTCGAATTTTAACTTTTGCGACGTCTCGCAGTTATTTCGAGGATTATGCGTGTATTTTTGTGTGTTTGAAAGATGATAATCTTTACGATTTTTGGGCCGGAAGGGGCCGTAGACAAGAGTCTTAACGTTTTCAGGCGTGTCCTGAAAGTTTCTTTTGTGTTTTACTGAAGCGTAAACGTTTTCGATAAAAAAGGACAACGTATATTGTAGTAAAAGTTTTTGAAGTTTCTAAAAACTCGATTACAATAATGAAGATTTTTCTAAGTGGGAGTATACGAGTATACGCACCCACTCCCCCCCCCTTTTTTAGAGAGGGGGATAGCTGAACTCGTCTTTTGACGGGCTGCCTACGTACCCCTTTCGAGGATCAAGCCATCTCGTAGTTCTGTTTCATGCCGCGAGTGTTCTTACTCGGCGGTAGATGTCGCGATGTCCGCCTTGACCGTGTCGATCGTGGCTGGGTCGACGCTATTTTCCGGATGTTCCGGTTGAGTTGTCGCGAGGGCTTCGGATTTATGTCGAGCTTCGACGTCCGATGCGTTTGCGTTGATAGATGATTTTACTTCGTCTTCTCCCGGGGCGCTTTTGGCTGAAGATCGATCTATCTTTGCGCGTTTGCGGAAGCCGTGATTTGCCTTAACTTATGCTCCGCGAGGAAGCATAGTCGCGATTGTTTTTGGCATCCCCAGATGGCCGCGACTCCGCTTGGCGTTGGGAACTTGAGACCCAGGTGGTAGGTTGACGGAACTGCCTGCATGGCGTTGAGCCATGGGGTTCCCATGATCACGTTGTAGATAGCGGGATGATCGACTACCGCGAATTCGACGATTTTCGTGATTTCCTTGGCCATGACTGGCAATTGGATTGATCCGAGAGTCATCGACACTTCGCCTGAAAAACCCGTGAGCGGTTTTGGCGTCGGGATTACTTCTCCGAGTTCGATACTCATCCGCTTGAGAGTGTCGCGGAAGATTACGTTGACCGTGCTTCCCGTGTCGACGAGTACCCTTCCGACTTCTAAATCTCGTATGACGAGATCTATGACGAGCGGGTCGCAGTGAGGTTGGTCGATACCGCCGGCTTCTTCCTCCGTGAAGGTGATCGAGCAACTTTGGCCGTCTCGAGGAGGAGACCATGTAGGCCAATTTGCACTTGACTCTGCCTTCCGTTGGTAAGCCTTGATGGCCGACACGGTATCGCCGCAGTATTGTGATCCTCCGATGATCATATTGACTCTGCGACGATTGTTATCGTTCCCTTTGTCATCCGGCCTCCTACCGCGTTTATCCCCAGGATGGTTTCGTTGAGGGGATTTTTCAGCGGGCGGATTTCTATCCGTCTTTGGAGGCCGATCAGAATCGAGGATGAGATCCTTGACGCTAGTTACTTCCGAAAGCTCTCCAGCGAGTAGCTTCGCGGCCAGTCTTGCTCCCAAGACTTTGCAATTGGTCGTGGAGTGTCCTCGGGATTGGTGGAACTCGCAGAAGGTGTTTTCGTCATACCCTTGATTGCGAGTCCATGTGTTGCCCGTGGTCCGGCCTTGATCCGAACTGATCGCATAGTTATGCGCCCCTTGGAGATCTTCCCCCTCGTGATGGACGTACTTGTCGTTACGAGAGTTCTTCTTTTTCCCCTTCGGATCTGCGTCTTTCGAGGATGGTCTTGCCGGCTTATGTTTTTGCGATAAGACTTTAGTTTCTTCCTCGACTATGATGTAGTCCGTTGCTTTGTGGAGGGCGTCCTGGATCGTTCGCGGTTTGTCGAGAGTTATCCATTTTCTGAATTTCGACTTGTACCAGAGCGTCTTTCTCAGCGCGTCGATGGCCACTTTGTCGCTTATCCCGCTGACCCTGGACATTATCAGCTTGAACCGACTGATAAACTCGCGGAGGGGTTCGTCTTCCCTCTGGGAGAGACTCCAGAGGTCAACATCGGAGGTTTCCCTGTCTATGAATACAGAGTACTGTTTGAGGAATTCCGATGCGAGCTGTCGAAAACTCCCGATGGTGTTGCGACGAAGGCGTGCGAACCATTCGAGCGCTGCTCCTTCGAGATTTTCGACGAACAGGCGGCAATAGCCGGCATCTTTTTCGCCGTCCTTCAGTCTTGCTCTTCCCATCGCGATGTGGAAAGCCTGAAGGTGCGCTTTTGGATCGGCCGTACCATCGTACTTCGGTACTTTGATCTTTCCCGGATCGGACACCCTCATGTCCGAAATGCGACTGGTAAAAGGGGTCTTTCGAGCTCCTTCCAGCAGTCGATCGATCTCGGGGGCAGCACTAGTAGCATGATGGATTTGAGATTTTACTGCTCTCACTTCTGCCGCAGTCTTAGTGATGTAGTCGCGAAGATCGCGGATATCCGATGTCTCGTCAGTGGATTTCCGAGCCTGTCGGCGTTTACTGCGAGTGAGCTCGGTTTGCCTTTCGGCCAGCTCCTCTTGTTCGTTCCAATAGGCGACTTCTTCTTCTTCCGTCATTGGTTTTTCGAACGGGGAGCCTTCCCGAGCGGATCGGCTTCTGGTCCTTCTTGGATGTCTGTCGACATCCTCGTCGGTGTCGTTGGAGACATCGCTAGGATCCAGGTCAATGTGTTCGGCTTCGTTATCCTCCGAGTCCTTTGCAGGGGGCGGAAGATTTTCAGGGTTCCCCTTTTCGACGGGAGATTTCTCGCTAGGGTTTTGACCGGAAGGTCGTTCCCGCGCGAGTCCTGCTCTATCGAGTGGGGTGGCGAAGTCGAGCCTCTTCCCGCGGATTTTGGTGGTTCCGCGGGGACGGATAGCTTGGGTCCTTGCCGTTAAGGTTTCAACCTGTTTGGTCAAGGTATTCACGAGCTTATCCTGTTCTTCCGACCTTTTCTCATAGGTGGCGAACATCTTTTTGAACTCCTCGAGCGTCGCGGCGTTGGCTTGCGCGTTGGCCGCGGATACGTCCGCTACTGGAGTGTGGAGATCGGTGCCGCTGCCTCCATTAAGAGGAGTTTGCACGTTATCCGCGTCGTTGGTTGACATGTCAGATTGTGTGTGGCTTTTGCGGGTTAGATTGATCCGTAAGTCCCCCTCCTTCTAGCGCCAAACTGTGGGAACCGAAATTCACACTGTCGATTTCCGTTTAAATAAGGAAACTAAGAAAACCCTAGTTTCCCAGAGGACCCGGATATCTGTTAATTACCACACGTCAAGCAATCAGAACACGAGAATAACAACGATAAAAATAAGAAATCGAAAAGAGAGCAAAGTAGATCTTATTCCGAATCTGCGTATGAGCGTTACAACAAGGTATAAGCCTGGGCTCGAGAGCTGTCGGCGAGATTCCTAGTTCTAGCAACCCTAAGACGGCTAAACCTAATTGAGTCGCAGCTCAAAATAACAAAAACGGAAAATTGCCTAAATTGCTCTAAGTGCTAAGTTTGCTCTGAAAAAGTCCTCCTCTCTGCTCCTCGCCTAGGACTCCTTATATACTAGCTCCAAGGTCGGTTTACGCTTTTACTCTTCTGCCCTTAAGCCGTCATAGCATAAAATGGAGATTTTCCATTTTTCCCGATCTTCACAATTATCTTCAAAACTTCCGTATTTATCCGCGGAAACTTGACATTTATCCTTCCTCGTGGGCCAAGCGTGAACCATGCTGTGGTTTACGGGCTTTTGGTTAGGAAAATCGTAGGATGGGCTTCGAATCGTGTTTTAGGTCCCTTTGGGCCGTTTTCCGATCGACACGTTTACTACGAGTTTTCCGCGGTTTCTAATCCGCGAAGTTTGATCGATGAATTAGAATAGCGGGAAACATGGACTGAGCTTGCTACGGTCTTCGGGAGATAGCATTCGAAGGTTTGACGAGAATGCATGGACTGGTGTCGTATCGATGTTCGGAAAGGTTCAATCGCTACACAGCGACCGAACTTTGGCTCGAGCCCGGTCGCTACGTAGCGACCGAGTGAGACGAGTGCTCGGTCGCTACGTAGCGACCGAGCTTTGGCTTGAGCTCGGTCGCTACGTAGCGACCGAGCGGGATGATCGCTCGGTCGCTACGTAGCGACCGAGCGGGACGAGCGCGCTCGGTCGCTACGTAGCGACCGAGCTTTGGCTCGAGCTCGGTCGCTACGTAGCGACCGAGCAGGACGATAGCTCGGTCGCTACGTAGCGACCGAGCTTTGGCTCGAGCTCGGTCGCTACGTAGCGACCGAGCGGGACGATCGCTCGGTCGCTGCGTAGCGACCGAGCTTGGCTCGGGTTTGGTTGCTACGTAGTGACCGGACGGCGTGTATACGTAGCGACCGAGCTTGGTTTGTTCGGTTTGAATCCCAAAGGATACTTCTTCGTAAAAACCTCGTATAGGTTATTTTTACGAAAATTACATCTCTTCTTTTACTAACGCTTTCGGAAATACGATCTCCGAGGATTTTCGGGTGGTAATTCCGTCGTAACCGTTTTTGACCCCAACAATTAGCTACCTAGAACTTGCCCTAGGATTGATTGATAAAAGCCATAGCTAATTCTCACCCTGAAAACATTCTAATTGAACTTCGTTTCTTACTATGAGCAAGGCGAGAGCTGATCTGGTAAGCTTAGTAAGCATTCATTCCACCTGCGCATAAAGCTTGACTAGAGCGTGTCGATCGATATCACTCGGTCGCTACATAGCAACCGAGCTTTGGCTCGAGCTCGGTCGCTATATAGCGACCGAGCAGGACGATCGCTCGGTCTCTACATAGCGATCGAGCTTTGGCTCGAGCTCGGTTGCTACGTAGCGACCGAGATCGGCTCGGACTTGGTTGCTATGTAGCGACCGAGATCGGCTCGGACTTGGTTCGTTTGCTTTGAGCCTTCAAGGATATTTCTTCGTAAAAACTTCGTATTGGTTATTTTTTACGAAAATCATATTTTTATTTTGCTATCTTCTCGGAAACACGAGTTCCGAGGATTTTTGGACGTTAATTCCGTCGTGACCGTTTTTGACCACAACAGTTAGCCCCCCAGCCCGTTAGGACCATGCATCGTAGGGTCCTAGAGTGCGGTTAGGCATGTTTGGCAAGTTAAGCGTGTTGGATGGAATTAATATATTAAAGTCCGAGTTTGAATAGTAAATTCTCATGCCTATAAGAAAGGAGGTAACTCCTTCACACTTTTTCACTTTCTTGTGTGGGAACCGAAATTTGCACTGTCGATTTCCGTTTAAATAAGTAAACAAGGAAAACCCTAATTTCCCAGAGAACCCGGATATCTGCTAAGTACCACACGTCAAGCAATCAGAACACGAGAATAACAACGATAAAGTATAAGAAATCGAAAAAGAGAGCAAAGAAGATCTTATTTCCGAATTTGCGTATGAGCGTTTACAACAAGGTATAAGTGATGTGCCCCAGTCTATGGACAAGACCGATCAGAACATTCCAGACGTCCCAGCTGACGTTCATCCTACCGATCAGATCAGACAGATCCACAGGGCCGTCTATCGGCTCGACCCGCGAACGTCCGGATTGGAGCTTCGTCCAGATCCTCGACCAGATGCTCGAACTGAGCGAACTGAAGCCCGTCTCTCCCGGCCAACTCGACAAGCCAAGACTGATAGCCAAGCCAGACTTGACTTGGATCATGCCAGACTTGACTTGGATCATGCCAGACTTGAGAATGATCATGCCAGACTTGAGAATGATCATGCCAGGCTTGAGAAAGATCATGCCAGACTTGAGAAAGATCATGCCAGACTTGACTTGGATCATGAGGTTTCACACAATGATCGAGACTTCTCTCTTTTAGCTCGATTGGCTCGTACCGCATGTACCGACGACCGTGCTGATGATATCTCTACCTTGTTTGATCCAATCATGGACTTTTCTTTTGGACATTTCTCTAAGGAAAGGATCCTTAAGCTATCAGAAGACTTGGGTTTTGTTGGAACGTAACGTGTCCGATCAGAACGCCCCACGGCCTTAGCAGAACGTCCTGCGGCCCTTGCTGATCGTCCCGCCAATGTGACTGTCCTTACCGCCTTGGACTTAGCCGGTTCAGATGCATCTGGATGGAAGCCGATCAGTCACATTAATTAATCTTGTCTTTATTTTCGTTCAATGACTAGATCTAGATCTAGATCTACTTTTCATTTAATTCCTAGATCTACAAAACTCTATAAGTATGAAACTCTTTTCATTTGAATAATTAGAAATCGTTTGTCTAAAGTTTGAGTTAAACTCTTTGTTCTTCGTTTAGAACTTGTTCTTAGTTTCTTGGTGAGTCATATCCAAGTAAACACCACTCAAACTCGTTGGTCTTGTGACTCATATCAAGCAACGGTTCGGGATTCTTCTTTTGGTGGTCTTGTTGGGAATATCGAAGGCCTTTCCGCAACCTTCGTGCGACCCTTCAATCCATTCAGTTCTCCATCCAGAGTTCATATCAGAATCTGATCCATTCGAGTGAGCCGATCTTAGGGTCCTTCAAGTGGTATCAGAGCCACTCGTTTGGTATCTTCTAAATCATTCATCTTTCTCATCTTCCATTTCTAAATCATAAACACTTCTTCTTCTATCTATCTTGAATCCGGGCCCCTCATTACCATCCTCTATCTATAAAAAAAAAAAAAAAAAAAGAAAGATCTATCTATAAAAAAAAAAAAGAATTCGAAAAGTTTGATTTGTGGATTGGTGGTGGAAGAGAAAGCCTGCTGGCTGAGGAGAAATCCAGCCTTTGAGGTGGTTAAAACGGATTCCCAAAACCAAAAATCTCTTATCTTTCTCTCTTTTTAAATTCCCTTGTGTTTGCTTGGATTTTGTCCATTGAGTTTCTTTGAGTTGTTCTTCTTAGAACTTTGAGTGAAAACTTGTTGTGTGACCATCCAAATTCTGAGAGAAACATGTGTGTGGGTGAGGATCAAACACTTGAGAGAGTGAGGATTTTTATCTAACGTTTTGGTGTTTAAGAAATTTCAGGAACCATGAGTAGTGATGATGAACGGAACCGTCCTGGAAACTCAGTTGCCGGATTGTCTAACCTTCAAATGCGTGCTTTGAATGATTCTATGTCTAATATGTTGAACGCAGGTTTAGATCAGATCCATCAGAGGCTTGATGAGCTCCAGGCCAGCCAAGCTCCTTCTAGAGCCGGAGCAAGAAGAGACCGTCCGCGCAGGAACACTCGGTCTGACGATGAGATCCGAGAGGAGGATGATCAAGAGGACGAGGCCAGATCAGCATACCGTCCAAGAAGAGGCCCTAGAACCCGAGATCCAGGTGATGCCAATCCTTTTGCTAGAAATGAACGTACTAATGATAGCCTAAGTGGATTGAAACTAAAAATCCCACCTTTTGAGGGTAAAAATGATCCTGATGTTTTTCTTGAATGGGAAAGAAAAATTGAATATGTCTTTGATTGTCAAAACTTTTCTGAACTTAAGAAAGTTAGACTAGCTGTTACTGAATTCTCTGGCTATGCTATTAATTGGTATGATCAAGTTGTGACCCGTAGGAGGAGAACAGGTGAGAGACCGATTGAGACATGGGATGAGTTCTCCATGCTGATGAGGAGACGATTTGTTCCTGCTCATTATCACCGAGACCTCCACCAGAAACTCAGACGCTTGCTTCAAGGCACTAAGTCCGTGGAAGACTACCACCAGGAGATGGAAACTTTGATGATCAAGGCTGATGTAGACGAGCCCAGGGACGCCACTATGGCTAGGTTCCTCTCTGGCCTTAACCGAGACATCCAAGACCGTATGGAGCTTCAAGAGTATGGTAGTGTGGAACAGATGCTACACAAGGCCATCTTGATCGAGCAACAAGTTAAGAGGAAGAGTTTCTCAAGGCCGGCCATTACCTCTAAACCGGCCTACTCTCCTAGACCGGCTTTTGCTCCTAAGCCAAGCTACCAAGACAAAGGTAAGTCTTCTTTCACAACACACAATCCTTTTAAAACTGATGTCCCTGCTCGTGATGACAAAGGAAAGGCAGTTGATACTTCTGGCCGAGCAAGAGACATTAGGTGTTTCAAATGTCAAGGTCTAGGACATTTTGCCAAAAACTGTCCCAACCAACGAGTGATGATTCTTACGGAGAATGGAGAAGTTGAATCTGAGGATGATCAGGAGAACAAAGAAGATCTTCGTCCTATCTTTGATGAA
Organism: Brassica napus; assembly: GCF_020379485.1. NCBI lineage: Eukaryota > Viridiplantae > Streptophyta > Magnoliopsida > Brassicales > Brassicaceae > Brassica > Brassica napus. Next base: position 17,098,765 of record NC_063434.1, read on the forward strand.
GAGGACGAGTCCTTTGGATATCCGCATCAAGGGCCACTACTCGTTGCTAGGAAAGGAATGGTCGAGTCTATTTTCGATGAGACGGACGACCGCTTGGTCGATGGTTCCGACCCAGCCTTTGATGATGAGTCCGACCCGATCTATGATAAAGAGTCTTGCTTCGACTATCCAGCTCATGGTCCTCTACTTGTCACAAGAAGAACTCTGAGTGTCCAACCAAAAAACAATGAAAAGGAACAAAGGGAGAATCTCTTTCATTCTCGATGTTTAGTTTCTGAAAAGGTTTGCTCTTTGATTATTGATGGTGGGAGTTGTACTAATGTTGCTAGTGACACTCTTGTCAGGAAACTAGGACTTGCTACTCGGCCTCTCTCTCGTCATTCAGGTTGGAATGGCTAAACGAGGCTGGATAACAGTATGTGAAAGAGCAAGTCACTGTCCCTATTACCATTGGCCGATATGAGGACGAGGTCGTTTGCAACGTTCTTCCTATGGACGCATGCCACATTCTCTTGGGCCGGCCATGGCAATTTGATAAAAGAGCCATGCATGATGGCTTCACAAACCGACACTCCTTTGATCATAAAGGGAAGACGATCACGCTTGTTCCTTTGACACCTTTGGAAGTTCATCAAGATCAGATCCAGCTCAAGAGGAACCTGACAAGGAAACCAAGCCAGATGAACCTGAATCATCCCAACGGAACTCCAATTTCTATATCAAACAAAGTCAGGTCAAGAGATCTCTTTACTCTCAAAAGCCATTTCTTTTACTTGTGTACAAAGAATCTCTTATGGCTTCTTCTTCTGACCTTGCACCGGAGATTCCGAGTGAACTTTTAGATGTTTTGCAGAAGTATTCTGATGTTTTTCCAGATGAGAATCCTAAGGGATTACCTCCAGTACGAGGCATTGAGCATCAGATCGACCTTGTTCCAGGCGCGTCTTTACCAAACCGGCCAGCTTACCGTACCAATCCGGTAGAGACCAAAGAACTTCAAAACAGATTGGTGACCTTCTTGAGAAAGGCTACATCCGGGAAAGCCTCAGTCCTTGTGCCGTTCCTGTCCTTCTCGTGCCCAAAAAGGATGGTTCTTGGCGCATGTGTGTGGACTGCCGTGCCATCAACAACATCACGGTAAAGTATAGGCATCCCATCCCTAGACTACACGACATGCTTGATGAGTTGCATGGATCATGTGTCTTTTCTAAAATTGATTTGAAAAGTGGCTATCACCAGATTAGGATGAAAGAAGGTGATGAGTGGATAACCGCATTTAAAACCAAGTTAGGATTGTATGAATGGCTTGTTATGCCATTTGGTCTTACTAATGCACCTAGCACTTTCATGCGTTTGATGAATCATGTCTTGAGGTCATTCATAGGTCATTTTGTTGTTGTCTACTTTGATGACATTCTTGTCTATAGCAAAAACCTTGAAGATCATAAGATGCATCTCAAATCTGTTCTTGAAGTTCTTAGGAAAGAAAAACTCTTTGCCAATCTTGGTAAATGCTCTTTTGGAACAGATCACGTGGTGTTCTTAGGTTTTGTTGTAGGTGCTGATGGACTTAGAGTGGACGAGGAGAAAATCAAAGCCATCCGAGACTGGCCAAGTCCTTCGACCGTGGGCGAGGTAAGAAGCTTTCATGGTCTGGCCGGTTTCTATAGACGGTTTGTTCCGGACTTCAGTTCCATTGCTGCTCCTCTGACTGAAGTGATCAAGAAGAACGTCGGTTTCAAATGGGAACAAGCCCAAGAAAAAGCTTTTCAGATGTTAAAAGTGAAGTTGACTCATGCTCCTTTACTTGTACTTCCTGATTTTTCTAAAACTTTTGAGATTGAATGTGATGCTTCCGGAGTTGGGATTGGTGCTGTCTTGATGCAGGATAGGAAACCCATTGCTTACTTCAGTGAGAAGCTTGGAGGTGCCACACTCAACTACCCCACCTATGACCAGGAGCTATATGCTTTGGTGAGAGCTCTCCAAACGTGGCAACACTATCTTTGGCCTAAGGAGTTTGTTATCCACACGGACCACCAGTCCTTGAGACATCTTAAGGGTCAACAGAAACTGAACAAGAGACACGCACGTTGGGTTGAGTTCATTGAGACATTTCCTTATGTTATCAAGTACAAGCAAGGTAAGGAAAATGTTGTGGCTGATGCTTTGTCCCGAAGGTATACTCTTCTTTCAGCCCTTGAAACTAAACTACTTGGTTTTGAATTTATCAAAGACTTGTATGTGACTGATCCGGATTTCAAAGAAATATTTCAGAAAAGTTCCAAAGTGGCTTATGGAAAATACTATCAAAGTTCTGGATTTTTGTTCTTTGATAACCGCTTGTGTGTGCCCCAATGTTCTTTGAGGGAGTTGTTTCTCAGGGAATCTCATGGAGGAGGTCTTATGGGACACTTTGGAGTCAAGAAGACATACAAGACTGTTTATGATCACTTCTACTGGCCAAGCTTGATGAAGGACGTTGAGAGGATTTGTGGCCGATGTGTGATATGTAAGAAATCCAAAACCAAGACATCTAATCACGGTTTGTATTCGGCTCTACCCATTCCTTCTCATCCTTGGGTAGATATTTCTATGGATTTTGTTCTTGGTTTGCCTAGGACTAAAACTGGCCGAGACTCTATCTTTGTGGTTGTGGATAGGTTTTCAAAAATGGCTCATTTCATTCCATGTCATAAAACTGATGATGCTGTGCAAGTTGCTGAATTGTTCTTTAGGGAAATTGTTAGATTGCATGGTATGCCTAAGACCATTGTCTCTGATCGTGATGCTAAGTTCCTTAGCAATTTTTGGAAAACTTTGTGGTCTAAATTAGGAACCAGATTGATGTTCTCTACGACTTGTCACCCACAAACTGATGGTCAAACTGAAGTAGTGAATAGAACTTTGTCTGCATTGCTTAGATCATTGGTTAAGAAAAACCTTAAGCATTGGGAAGAATGTTTGCCTCATGTTGAGTTTGCTTATAACCATGCTATGTATTCTGCAACTAAGTTCTCTCCTTTTGAAGTCGTTTATGGCTTTAATCCCTTATCTCCACTTGATCTTTTGCCTTTACCTTTGAGTGAAAGAGTTAGCACAGATGGCAAAAGGAAAGCAGACACTATCAAGAAGTTACATGAGCAGGTTCATGCAAACATTGCAGCCAAAACCGAAGGGTACAAAAGATATGCCAACAGGAAGAGAAAAAGGTGATCTTTGAGGAGAATGATCTTGTTTGGGTTCACTTGAGGAAGGAACGGTTTCCAGAAGAAAGAAAGTCTAAACTTATGCCTCGAGTCGATGGTCCATTTCAGATCCTTAGAAAGATCAATGACAATGCCTATCAGCTTGATTTGCAAGGTAAGTATGATATTTCTTCAAGCTTTAATGTGTCTTATCTTTCTCCTTTTCTTGTAGATGATCCAGATTTGTGGACAAATCCTTTTAAAGAAGGAGGGAATGATGTGCCCCAGTCTATGGACCAGACCGATCAGAACGTTCCATACGTCCCAGCTGAGGTTCATCCTACCGATCAGATCAGACAGATCCACAGGGCCGTCTATTGGCTCGACCCGCGAACGTCCGGATTGGAGCTTCGTCCAGATCCTCGACCAGATGCTCGAACTGAGCGAACTGAAGCCCGTCTCTCCCGGCCAACTCGACAAGCCAAGACTGATAGCCAAGCCAGACTTGACTTGGATCATGCCAGACTTGACTTGGATCATGCCAGACTTGAGAATGATCATGCCAGACTTGAGAATGATCATGCCAGACTTGAGAAAGATCATGCCAGACTTGAGAAAGATCATGCCAGACTTGACTTGGATCATGAGGTTTCACACAATGATCGAGACATCTCTCTTTTAGCTCGATTGGCTCGTACCGCATGTACCAACGACCGTGCTGATGATATCTCTACCTTGTTTGATCCAATCATGGACTTTTCCTTTGGACATTTCTCTAAGGCAAGGATCCTTAAGCTATCAGAAGACTTGGGTTTTGTTGGAACGCAACTTGTCCGATCAGAACGCCCCACGGCCTTAGCAGAACGTCCTGTGGCCCTTGCTGATCGTCCCGCCAATGTGACTGTCCTTACCGCCTTGGACTTAGCCGGTTCAGATGCATCTGGATGGAAGCCGATCAGTCACATTAATTAATCTTGTCTTTATTTTCGTTCAATGACTAGATCTAGATCTAGATCTACTTTTCATTTAATTCCTAGATCTACTAAACTCTATAAGTATGAAACTCTTTTCATTTGAATAATTAGAAATCGTTTGTCTAAAGTTTAAGTTAAACTCTTTGTTCTTCGTTTAGAACTTGTTCTTAGTTTCTTGGTGAGTCATATCCAAGTAAACACCCCTCAAACTCGTTGGTCTTGTGAGTCATATCAAGCAACGGTTCGAGATTCTTCTTTTGGTGGTCTTGTGAGTCATATCAAGCATCAACTGAAGTTGGGAATATCGAAGGCCTTTCCGCAACCTTCGTGCGACCCTTCAATCCATTCAGTTCTCCATCCGGAGTTCATATCCAAATCTGATCCATTCGAGTGAACCGATCTTAGGGTCCTTCAATAAGCCTGGGCTCGAGAGCTGTCGGCGAGATTCCTAGTTCTAGCAACCCTAAGACGGCTAAACCTAATTGAGTCGCAGCTCGAAATAACAAAAACAGAAAAATGCCTAAATCGCTCTAAATGCTAAGTTTGCTCTGAAAAAGTTCTCTCTCCATGCTCCTCGCCTAGTACTCCTTATATACTAGCTCCAAGGTTGGTTTACGCTTTTACTCTTCTGCCCTTAAGCCGTCATAGCATAAAAAAGGAGATATTCCATTTTTCCCGATCTTCACAATTATCTTCAAAACTTCTGTATTTATCCGCGAAAACTTGACATTTATCCTTCCTTGTGGACCAAGCGTAAACCGTACTGTGGTTCACGGGCTTTTAGTTAAGAAATCATAGGATGGGCCTCGAGTCGTGTTTTAGGTCCCTTTGGGCCGTCTTCCGACTCGACACGTTTACTATGATTTCTTTTGATAAAGAACGAACTTTCCGCGGTTTCGAATCCGCGAAGTTTGATCGATGAGTTAGCTACGGTCTTCGGGAGATAGCATTCGAGGGTTCGACGATAATGCATGGATTGGTGTCGTATCGATGTTCGGAAGAGTTTAATCGCTACACAGCGACCGAGCTTTATCTCGAGCCCGGTCGCTAGTAGCGACCAAGCGGGACGAGCGCTCGGTCGCTACGTAGCGACCGAGCTTTGGCTTGAGCTCGGTCGCTACGAGCGGGACGAGTGCTCGGTCGCTACGTAGCGACCGAGCTTTGGCTCGAGCTCGGTTGCTACGTAGCAACCGAGCGGGACAAGCGCTCGGTCGCTACGTAGCGACCGAGCTTTGCTCGAGCTCGGTTGCTACGTAGCGACCGAGCGGGACGAGCGCTCGGTCGCTATGTAGTGACCGAGCTTCGGCTTGAGCTCGGTCGCTACGTAGCAACCAAGCGGGACGATCGCTCGGTCGCTACGTAGCGACCGAGCTTTGGCTCGAGCTCGGTCGCTACGTAGCGACCGAATGGGTCGGACATTCGGTCGCTATGTAGCGGCCGATATCGGCCCGGACTTGGTTGCTATGTAGTGACCAGACGGCGTGTATGCGTGGTAATTACGCAACGACCGAGCTTGGTTTGTTGGGTTTGAATCTTCAAGGATACTTCTTCGTAAAAACTTCGTGTTTGGTTATATTTTACGAAAGTTACATCTTTCTTTTTACTATCTCTTTCGGAAATATGATCTCCGAGGATTTTTGGGTGGTAATTCCGTCGTAACCGTTTTTGACCCCAACAGTTAGCCCCCCAGCCCGTTAGGATCATGCATCGTAGGATCCTAGCGTGCGGTTAGGCATGTTTAGCAAGTTAGGCGTGATGGATGGAATTAATATCCGAAAGTCCGAGCTTGAATAGTAAATCCTTATGCCTATAAGAAGGGAAGTAACTTGTTTCATAATTTTTTCACTTTCTTGTCCTTCTCTAAGATCTTTCTTAAGAAAAAAAAACTTTCTTCCTTTCTCCCCACCCTTTTCCTCTATTTTCTCAAGAGAAGTATAAAGATGTCGAGCAAGAAAAAGGTTGCGAAAAAAGGGTCTTCATCCGCGAGTGCTTACGAAGAGCTCATTGTTCCGAAGATGGAGTTCGTGCCTCACTCGGTACATCCTGCCGAGAACGAGGCATGGTGGGTTGCTCATTATGGTTCGATGACCCCCCCCCCCCCCAAAGAGAAGTCGTTTCCGGTCCTGACCCATCGTGGAGTCGAGAAAGAGGATGCAAGCAGGAGTACCGACGAGTTTCTTGCGATCATGCGCTCGTTCTACCATATCTCGGATGCTGTGGAGTTCCGGGTTCCCTGCCGCGGGGAATGTGCTAACAGCCCCCCAGAAGGTTACTTCACTTGCTACGAGGCGTTCGTAGTGCGTTGTCGCTTATGGTTCCCAATCCCTGAAATCCTTGTCCGAGTGTTGGACCGTTTCGAGGTTGCGATAAGCCAGTTGACTCCCCTTGCCATTCAGCATCTTATTGGGATCCTGATCCTGAGCTACGAGCATGGCCTTTCCCTTTCCGTCGATCATTATGAAGCGCTTTTGAGGCTTCAACTCATCAAAGATACGGACAAGCTTAGGTTGGTCCCTCGGAACTTTATGTCAGTGGTTAAGAAGTTCATTTCGAACTTCAACTCGTGGAAGAAGTTCTTCTTCTTTGTTCGTATAGACGCTGCGTCCGTCGAAGAGAGTTGCATTCCACTGTTCCGGAGGTTGCTGAACGATCGTCCCTTCATCAATCCTCTTGCTCTGTTCCCTGAGGACATCATTGCGGTGAGAGATCTTCTCAGGAACGGTCCCTTCTTCTGGACTTCTTTTACGCCGAAGAGGGTTCGGAAGGCACTGAGGTTCGTGCAACCCGGTCCTGCTTCGGCTGCGGACAACGGGAAGCGATTCCGAACCTGACGACCAGAATCCCATCGTAGCTCCAGCAGCTGTGCCGGAGTCCAACTCTTGGAAGGGAAAAGATGTTGATCTTGGCGACATAGAATTTTCGATGGATGACTCTATGCTTCCAGGATGGGATCCGAACCTTGCTTACGGCGATGGAAGTGGTTCGAGCGAGGTCCCTATTCCGGATTTCGATGATTTCTTTCCTGGTCTGCCACCGGGTTTTGATGCTCCTCCACATACGAAAGAATCGGCAAGGCCGAAAGTCGTCGCAGAAGGATCTCGCATCATCAATGGGGTTAGTTTTTTGAGAATTTCTTGGTGATTGTCCCATGTATATATATATATTTTTTATAACATGTCAATCGATTTTGCAGGGCCTAAGCTTGTTGGGCTCGGCCATTGAGGCGAGCCAAAGAGAAGCCATGGTCTACCGCTTCAAAGCGGAGAAAGCGGAGCGAGATCTCGCTCGCGTGCAAGGCGAGATTTTGGAGCGAGAAGCGCAACATACTCGTGATCATGCGCGGGCTGTCCGTAAGGCGGAAAGGAAAGGCAAAAGAGAAATCGTCGACGTGATGAAGACTCGTGCCTCTCAATTCCAGGTTGAGTATGTGAACCTCAAGAACGCCTTTACCTCGGTGGGTGATTTCCGTGAGTGCCGCGGTTCGGTCGGAAGTCTTTGGAGGACGCGAGCCGACGACTACGTGTTCGAGGAGGAAATGAGCTTGATGAAGAGTGGGATGAATGAACGTGCCCACGCTGAGGCGCTCATCCCTTCGATCGACGAGCGGATTCAAGGGTTCTGGGATTCCTTCTCGGTTTCCCCTGATACCGAGGAGGTTTCGACCGGGTTTCCTGACGGTGGCGAGGAAGTGGATCGTCCCGCGGATGCGTTCGGTGCTTCGTTGTCCGGGGACTTTGACTTTGGATTATGAGCGGTGGAGTAGTTATCGAAAGAAATATGTTCGTCTTTCTGTTTTATGTTTATGGCCGAGTGTGGCCGAGAGATTTGTATGGGCCTGTTTTGGCCGTTTTTATTGCTTATCGGGACTGGCCGCTGGTGGCTTCGAATCCCCCTACCGCTTTACGCGGTTATTTATATGATGAATGTTTTGTATTTCGAATTTTCCTGAGTAGGTTCGAAGTAAATATGAGTTGTCGTCTCATATTTAATTCCGATGAGACGTTCAATCTGTTGGTTCGTTCGTGATTTTCGTAAGAGTTACCTATCTTTACGATTTTCGAGAACATTGAGATACGAACGGAGAGACATGGTTTAGGATCTCGTATCTTTTAGACATCATGCCTTGAGATGTTTGAGACCAGAGCGTTGGATTTAGGGCAAAACCTAGGTTTACTTTCGGTTAAGGTTTGTGCGGTGACTAGCCGGCTATCGTTTTTCCTGTTGCCATTTCTTCCTGACTCGCACCGATTTAAAGTCCGCGATATGTTCTCGGCTTATATGACTTGTATGGTACGACTCGAGCATCTTCTCAGAGTCAACTCGAAGTGCTAAACCAAAATTTTGGGTTTTTGTTGTAGCGCGCTTTTGTCCTTGTGCTGGACGTTTTGAAGATCAAAAGAGTGATCGAATTGCGTTTGTTTAAGACGGCTAGCGTGTTCGTCGGGGTCAATCGACGAACGGGGTGTAAGGTTTTGGTGGTCGCATTTGGACAATTTGTTAGTATTTATCATCGAATTTTAACTTTTGCGACGTCTCGCAGTTGTTTCAGGGATTATACGTGTATCTTTGCGTGTTTGAAAAGATGATAATTTTTACGATTTTGGGCCGGATGAGGCTGCAGACAAGAGTCTTAATGTTTCCAGGCGTGTCCTGAAAGTTTCTTTTGTGTTTTTACTGAAGCGTAATCGTTTTCGATAAAAAGGACAACGTATATTGTAGTAATAGTTTTTGAAGTTTCTAAAACCTCGATTACAATAATGGCGATTCTTCTAGGTGGGAGTATACGAGTATAAGCACCCACTCCCCCCCCCCTTTAGAGAGGGGGATAGCTGAACTCGTCTTTTGACGAGCTGCCTACGTACCCCTTTCGAGGATCAAGCCATCTTGTAGTTCTATTTCATGCCGCGAGTGTTTTTACTCGGTGGTAGATGTCGCGATGTCCGCCTTGACCATGTCGATCGTGGTTGGGTCAACGCTATATTTTGGATGTTCCGGTTGAGTTGTAGCGTGGGCTTCGGACTCGTGTCCAGCTTCGACGTCCGATCCGTTTGCGTTGGTGGACGATTTTAATTCGTCTTTTCCTAGGGTGTTTTTGGCCGAAGATCGATCTATCTTCGTGCGTTTACCGTTTGCAGTTGCAGAAGTCGTGAGTTGCCTTAACTTGTGCTCTGCGAGGAAGCATAGCCGCGACTGTTTTTGGCATCCCCAGATGGCCGCGACTCCGCTTGTGGTTGGGAATTTGAGACCCAGGTGGTAGGTTGACGGAACTGCCTGCATGGCGTTGAGCCATGGGGTTCCCATGATCACGTTGTAGATAGCGGGATGATCAACTACCGCGAAACCGACGATTTTCGTGATCTCCTTGGCCATGACTGGCAACTGGATCGATCCAAGAGTCATCGCTACTTCGCCTGAAAAACCCGTGAGCGGTTTTGGCGTCGGAATTACTTCTCCGAGTTCGATGCTCATCCGCTTGAGAGTGTCGCGGAAGATTACGTTGACCGTGCTTCCCGTGTCGATGAGTACCCTTCCTTCTTCTAAATCTCGTTTGATGAGATCTATGACGAGCGGGTCGCACTGAGGTTGGTCGATGCCGCTGGCTTCTTCCTTTGTGAAGGTGATCGAGCAATTTTGGCCATCTTGACGAGGAGACCATGTAGGCCAATTTGCACTCGACTCTGCCTTCCGTTGGTAAGCCTTGATGGCCGACACAGTATCGCCGCAGTATTGTGATCCTCCGATGATCATGTTGACTCTGCGACGATTGTTATCGTTCCCTTTGTCGTCCGGCCTCCTACCGCGTTTATCCCCAGGCTGATTTCGTTGAGGGGATTTTTCAGCGGGCGGGTTTCTGTCCGTCTTTGGAGGGCGATCAGAATCGAGGATGAGATCCTTCACGCTAGTTACTTCCGAGAGCTCTCCAGCGAGTAGCTTCGCGGCCAGTCTTGCTCCCAAGACTTTGCAGTTGGTCGTGGAGTGTCCTCGGGATTGATGGAACTCGCAAAAGGTGTTTTCGTCATACCCTTGATTGCAAGTCCATGTGTTGCACGTGGTCCGGCCCTGATCCGAATTGATCGCGTAGTTATGCACCCCCTGGAGATCTTCCCCCTCGTGATGGACGTACTTGTCGTTACGAGAGTTCTTCTTTTTCCCTTTCGGATCCACGTCTTTCGAGGATGGTCTTGCCGCCTTATATTTTTGCGATAAGACTTTAGTTTCTTCCTCGACTATGATGTAGTCTGTTGCTTTGTGGAGGGCGTCCTGGATCGTTCTCGGTTTGTCGAGAAATATCCACTTTCTGAATTTCGACTTGTACCAGAGCGTCTTTCTCAGCGCGTCAATGGCCACTTTGTCGCTTATCCCGCTGACCCTGGACATTATCAGCTTGAACTGACTGATAAACTCACGGAGGGGTTCGTCTTCCCTTTGGGAGAGACTCCAAAGATCAACATCGGAAGTTTCTCTGTCTATGAATACAGAGTATTGTTTGAGAAACTCCCGATGGTGTTGCGACGAAGGCGTGCGAACCATTCGAGCGCTGCTCCTTCAAGATTTTCGACGAACATGCGGCAGTAGCCGGCATCTTTTTCGCCGTCCTTCAATCTTGCTCTTCCCATCGCGATGTGGAAAGCCTGAAGGTGCGCTTTTGGATCGGCCGTACCATCGTACTTTGGTACTTTGATTTTTCCCGGATCGGACACCCTCATGTCCGAAATGCGACTGGTGAAGGGGTTTTTTCGAGCTCCTTCCAGTAGTCGATCGATCTCGGGGGCAGCACTAGTAGCATGATGGATTTGAGACTTTACGGCTCTCACTTCTGCCGCAGTCTTGGTGATGTAGTCGCGAAGATCACGGATATCCGATGTCTCGTCAGTGGATTTCCGAGCCTGTCGGCGTTTACTGCGAGTGAGCTCGGTTTGCTTTTCAGCCAGCTCCTCTTGTTAGTTCCAATAGGCGATTTCCTCTTCTTCCGTCATTGGTTTTTCGAACGGGGAGCCTTCTCGAGCGGATCGGCTTCTGGTCCTTCTTGGATGTCTGTCGACGTCCTCGTCGGTGTCGTTGGAGACATCGCTAGGATCCAGGTCAATGTGTTCGGCTTCGTTATCCTCCGAGTCCTTTGCAGGGGGCGGAAGACTTTCAGGGTTCCCCTTTTCGATGGGAGATTTCTCGCTAGGGTTTTGACCGGAAGGTCGTTCCCGCGCGACTCCAGATCAGTCAAGTGGGGTAGCGAAGTCGAGCCTCTTCCCGCGGATGTTGGTGGTTCCGCGGGGACGGATTGCTTGGGTCCTTGCCGTTAAGGTTTCAACCTGTTTGGTCAAGGTATTCACGAGCTTATCCCGTTCTTCCGACCTTTTCTCATAGGTGGTGAACATCTTTTTAAACTCCTCGAGCGTCGCGGCGTTGGCTTGTGCGTTGGCCGCGGATACGTCCGCTACTGGAGTGTGGAGATCGGTGCCGCTGCCTCCGTTAAGAGGAGTTTGCACGTTATCCGCGTCGTTAGTTGACATGTCTGATTGAGAGTGATGTGGCTTTTGCGGGTTAGATTGATCCGTACCGCCCCTCTCTCTAGCGCCAAACTGTGGGAACCGAAATTTGCACTGTCGATTTCCGTTTAAATAAGGAAACTAGGAAAACCCTAATTTCCCAGAGGACCCGGATATCTGCTAATTACCACACGTCAAGCAATCAGAACACGAGAATAACAACGATAAAGTATAAGAAATCAAAAAAGAGAGCAAAGAAGATCTTATTTCCGAATTTGCGTATGAGCGTTTACAACAAGGTCTAAGCCTGGGCTCGAGAGCTGTCAGCAAGATTCCTAGTTCTAGCAACCCTAAGACGGCTAAACCTAATTGAGTCGCAGCTCGAAATAACAAAAACGGAAAAATGCCTAAATCGCTCTAAATGCTAAGTTTGCTCTGAAAAAGTTCTCTCTCCATTCTCCTCGCCTAGGACTCCTTATATACTAGCTCCAAGGTCGGTTTACGCTTTTACTCTTCTGCCCTTAAGCCTTCATAGCATAAAAATGGAGATATTCCATTTTTCCCGATCATCACAATTATCTTCAAAACTTCCGTATTTATCCGCAGAAACTTGACATTTATCCTTCCTTGTGGACCAAGCGTAAACCGTATTGTGGTTCACGGGCTTTTAGTTAAGAAATCGTAGGATGGGCCTCGAGTCGTGTTTTAGGTCCCTTTGGGCCGTCTTCCGACTCGAGACGTTTACTATGATTTCTTTTGATAAAGAACGAACTTTCCGCGGTTTCGAATCCGCGAAGTCTGATCGATGAGTTAGAATGGCGGAAAACATTGACTGAGCTTGCTACGGTCTTCGGGAGATAGCATTCGAAGGTTCGACGAGAATGCATGGATTGGTGTCGTATCGATGTTCGGAAAAGTTTAATCGCAACACAGCAACCAAACTTCGGCTCGAGCCCGGTCGCTACGTAGCGACCGAGCGGGACGAGCGCTCGGTCGCTACGTAGCGAACGAGCTTTGGCTCGAGCTCGGTCGCTACGTAGCGACCGATCTTGGCTCGAGCTCGGTCGCTACGTAGCGACTGAGCGGGACGAGCGCTCGGTCGCTACGTAGCGACCGAGCTTTGGCTCGAGCTCGGTCGCTACGTAGCGACCGAATGGGTCGGACGTTCGGTCGCTATGTAGCGGCCGATATCGGCCCAGACTTGGTTGCTATGTAGCGACCGGACGGCGTGTATGCGCGGTAATTACGCAACGACCGAGCTTGGTTTGTTTGGTTTGAATCTTCAAGGATACTTCTTCGTAAAAACTTCGTGTTTGGTTATATTTTACGAAAGTTACATCTTTGTTTTTACTATCTCTTTCGGAAATACGATCTCCGAGGATTTTCGGGTGGTAATTCTGTCGTAACCGTTTTTGACCCCAACATCTTGTTTTCTCAAAGATTTTCCTTAAGAAAACTTTCCTTCTTTCTCTCTATCATTGAGATTTTTCCTTTTGCTCCCTGTTGAGAATGTCTCAAGGGATTTCGGGCAACGCTCAGCCTACTATCTTCAATCGCGAAACTGTCCGTGACCAACGCGGTGAGGTTGTTTGGGAGATCGAGTTCGTGGCACACTCCGTTGACCCTGCCGAGGCCAACACACATTGGGTGGCTTTGTGCAATGTGGAAGAACCGCCTCCCGAGCCATGGGTTCCCGTGAGACCTTTTCGGAAAGGGTCGTCGGGAGACCGTGCAAGTGTACCCTTCCATTCCTTGGAACCGTACACAGCTTCTGTCACGTTCCGGAAAACGTGGATTTTCGATTACCCCTCGAGGGGGAGAGGGCTGACGAACCTCCCGAAGGCTTTTTTACTTTGTACGAGGAGCATCTAATGCGTGCTCGGCTATGGTTTCCCATTCCATCGGTTATAGTAGAGTTTTTGAACCGTTTGGAAGTTTCGATAAGTCAGATTTCTCCCCGCGGTATAAAGCACCTTGTCGGGTTGCTAGTCTTGGGATACGAGCGAGGCATAGAGCTTACTGCTGAATATATCGAAGCTTTCCTTACCCTGTCTCGTGTTGGGACCAATCGTCTATACTGTTTTAGACCGCATACTTTTATGGAAGTCCTGAAAGGATTCTCTCAGGGCGATCGTGGATGGAAGAGTTACTTTTTTTTTTACGTTAGATTAAATCAAGCCTCGGTTGCCGTGGAGTGCCTTCCCTCGTTTAGGCGACTGTGGGGGGTAGGAGGTAACGTGTTGAATGATCACTCGTTGTTTTCTTACCACCCGTTTTTTACTTTTTATCTGAACTATGTCTATTATGTAGTGCACAACCCCATTCCTCCTTTTCTGGAAGATCTGTGCGTCGTCCGAAACCTTCTCGGTGGTGGCCTGCTGTTTTGGGGTTACTTCTCTCCCGAGAGGGTCCGTGCTGCAGTCGAGACTCATCGATCTCGTTTCAGCTCGTCGATTGATGATGACATGGGGGTGTTTTTTGAAGATACCTCCTTGCCTGCTGTCTATGCCACTGGGCAGAGCAGTGGTCAAAGACCGCCCGACGCGGAGGATGATGCAGAACCGACCGTTGAGGATCCCGTCTTTGGTGGGTGAGAAGGTAGCGATCGGATGGACTGATCCTTTGTGTCGGTGGTTGAGTTGGATTATCGTTTATCTGTTTTCGGCCGAGTGTGGCCTTTTAAATTTGGATTTCGCTTAGGCCTAGATGGCCGTATTTGTATTTACCGGGACTGGCCGTTGGTGGCTTTGAATCCCTTACCGCTTTACGCGGTTTTATGATGAATGTTTCGTTTCGAGTTTTTCCTGTGTAGGTTAGAAGTAAATATGAGTTGTCGTCTCATATTTAATTCCGATGAGACGTTCAATCTGTTGGTTCGTTCGTGATTTTCGTAGAAAATTACTTATCTTTACGATTTTCGGAAACATTGAGATGTGAACGGAGAGACATGGTTTAGGTTCTCGTATCTTTTAGATATCATGTCTTGAGATGTTTGAGACCAGAGAGTTGGCTTTAGGGCAAGACCTAGGTTTACTTTAGGTTAAGGTTTGTGCGGTGACTAGCCGGCTATCGTTTTTCCTGTTGCAATTTCTTCCTGACTCGTACCGATTTTAAGTCCGCGATAGGTTCTCGGCTTATATGACTTGTATGGTACGAATCGAGCATCTTCTCAGAGGCAATCATTAAGCCAACTGGGAGTGCTAAACCAAAATTTCGGATTTTTGATGTAGCGCGCTTTCGTCCTTGTGTTGGACGTTTTGAAGATCAAAAGAGTGATCGAATTGCGTCTGTTTAATACGGCTGGCGTGTTCGTCGGGGCCAATCGACGAACTGGGTGTAAGGTTTTGGTGATCCTATTCGGACAATTTGTTCGTATTATCTTCGAATTTTAACTTTGCGACGTCTCGCAGTTGTTTCGAAGATTATACGTGTATCTTTGAGTGTTTGAAAGATGATAATTTTATGATTTTGGGCCGGATGAGGCCGCAGGCAAGAGTCTTAATGTTTCCAGGCGTGTCCGGAAAGTTTTTGCGTTTAACTGAAGCGTAGACGTTTTTGATAAAAAGGGAGTGACATAGATTGTAGTAAAAGTTTTTGAAGTTTCTAAAAACTCGATTACAATAATGAAGATTTTTCTAAGTGGGAGTATACGAGTATACGCACCCACTCCCCCCCCCCCTTTTTAGAGAGGGGGATAGCTGAACTCGTCTTTTGACGAGCTGCCCACGTACCCCTTTCGAGGATCAAGCCATCTCGTAGCTCTGTTTCATACCGCGAGCGTTTTTACTCAGCGGTAGACGTCGTGCTGTCCGCCTTGACCGCGTTGATCGTGGCTGGGTCAACGCTATTTTCCGGACGTTTCGGTTGAGTTGTAGTGTCAGCTTCGGACTCGTGTCGAGTTTCGACGTCCGATGCATTTGCGTCGGCAGACGATTTTAATTCGTCTTTCCTTGGGGCGTTTTTGGCCGAAGATTGATCCATCTTCGTGCGTTTTCGATTCGCAGTTGCAGAAGTCGTGACTTGCTTTAACTTGTACTTTGCGAGGAAGCATAGCGCGACTGTTTTTGGCATCCCCAGATAGCCGCGACTCCGCTTGGGTTGGAAATTTGAGACCCAGGTGGTAGGTTAATGGAACTGCTTGCATGGTATTGAGCCATGGAGTTCCCATGATCACGTTGTAGATAGCGGGATGATTGACAACCGCGAACTCGACAATTTTCGTGACCTCCTTGGCCATGACTGGCAACTGGATTGATCCAAGAGTCATCGATACTTCGCCTGAAAAACCCGTGAGCGGTTTCAGCGTCGGAATTACTTCTCCGAGTTTGATGCTCATCCGCTTGAGAGTGTCGCGGAAGATTACGTTGACCGTACTTCCCATGTCGATGAGTACCCTTATGACTTCTAAGTCTCGTATGACGAGATCTATGACGAGCGGATCGCAGTGAGGTTGATTGATGCCGCCGGCTTCTTCCTTTGTGAAGGTGATCGAGCAATTTTGGCCATCTCGGGGAGGAGACCCTGTAGGCCAATTTGCACTCGACTCTGCCTTCCATTGGTAAGCCTTGATGGCCGACACCGTATCGCTGCAGTATTGTGAACCTCCGATGATCATGTTGACTCAGCGACGATTGTTACCATCCCCCTTGTCGTCCAGCCTCCTACCGCGTTTATCCCCAGGCTGGTTTCGTTGAGGGGATTTTTCAGCGGGTGGATTTCTGTACGTCTTTGGAGGGCGATCAGAGTCGAGGATGAGATCCTTGACGCTGGTTACATCCGAGAGCTCTCCAGCGAGTAGCTTCGCGGCCAGCCTTGCTCCCAAGACTTTGCAGTTGGTCGTGGAGTGTCCTCGGGACTGGTGGAACTCGCAGAAGGTGTTTACGTCATACCCTTGATTACGGGTCCACGTGTTACCCGTGGTTCGGCCTTGATCCGAATTGATCGCATAATTATGTGCCCCTTGGAGATCTTCCCCCTCGTGATGGACGTACTTGTCGTTACGAGAATTCTTCTTTCTCGCTTTTGGATCCACGTCCTTCGAGGAAGGTCTTGCCGCTTTATGTTTTTGCGATAAGACTTTAGTTTCTTCCTCGACTATGATGTAGTCCGTTGCTTTGTGGAGGGCGTCATGGATCGTTCGCGGTTTGTCAAGGGTTATCCACTTTCTGAATTTTGACTTGTACCAGAGCGTCTTTCTCAGCGCGTCAATGGCCACTTTGTCGCTTATCCCGCTGACCCTGGACATTATCAGCTTGAACCGGCTGATAAACTTGCGGAGGGGTTCATCTTCCCTCTGGGAGAGACTCTAGAGATCGACATCGGAAGTTTCTCTGTCTATGAAAACAGAGTATTGTTTGAGAAATTCTGATGCGAGCTGTCGGAAACTCCCGATCGTGTTGTGATGAAGGCGTGCGAACCATTCGAGCGCCGCTCCTTCCAGATTTTCGACGAACAGGCGGTAGTAGCCGGCATCTTTTTCGCCATCCTTCAGTCTCGCTCTTCCCATCGCGATGTGGAAAGCCTGAAGGTGCGCTTTTGGATCGACCGTACCATCGTACTTTGGTACTTTGATTTTTCCCGGATCGGACACCCTCTTGTCCGCAGTCTTGGTGATGTAGTGGCGAAGATCGCGGATATCCGATGTCTCGTCAGTAGATTTCTGAGCCTGTCGGCGGTTACTGCGAGTGAGCTCGGTTTGCCTTTCAGCCAGCTCCTCTTGTTCGTTCCAATACGCGATTTCCTCTTCTTCCGTCATTGGTTTTTCGAACGGGAGCTTTCCCGAGCAGATCGGCTTCTGGTCCTTCTTGGATGTCTGTCGACGTCCTCGTCGGTGTCGTTGGAGACATCGCTAGGATCCAGGTCAATGCGTTCGGCTTCGTTATCCTCCGAGTCCTTTGTAGGGGGCGGAGGACTTTCAGGGTTCCCCTTTTCGATGGGAGATTTCTCGCTAGGGTTTTGACCCGAAGGCCGTTCCCGCGCGACTCCAGATCTGTCGAGAGGGGTAGCAAAGTCGAGTCTCTTCCCGCGGATTTTGGTGGTTCCGCGGGGACGGATTGCTCGAGTCCTTGCTGTTAAGGTTTCAACCTGTTTGGTCAAGGTACTCACGAGCTTATCCTGTTCTTCCGACCTTTTCTCATAGGTGGCGAACATCTTTTTAAACTCCTCGAGTGCCGCGGCGTTTGCTGGTGCGTTGGCCGCGGATACGTCTGCTGCTGGAGTGTGGAGATCGGTGCTGCTGCCTCCGTTAAGAGGAGTCTTCACGTTATCCGCGTCGTTAGTTGACATGTCTAATTGAGCGTGATGTGGCTTTTGCGGGTTAGATTGATCCGTTATCCCCCTCCTTCTAGCACCAAACTGTGGGAACCGAAATTCGCACTGTCGATTTCCGTTTAAATAAGGAAACTAGGAAAACCCTAGTTTCCCAGAGGACCCGGATATCTGCTAATTACCACACGTTAAACAATCAGAACACGAGAATAACAACGATAAAAATAAGAAATCGAAAAAAGAGAGCAAAGAAGATCTTATTCCGAATTTGCGTATGAGCGTTTACAACAAGGTATAAGCCTGGGCTCGAGAGCTGTCGGCGAGATTCCTAGTTCTAGCAACCCTAAGACAACTAAACCTAATTGAGTCGCAGCTCGAAATAACAAAAACGGAAAATTGCCTAAATTGCTCTAAGTGCTAAAGTTTGCTCTGAAAATCGTCCTTTTCACGCTCCTCGCCTAGGACTCCTTATATACTAGCTCCAAGGTCGGTTTACGCTTTTACTCTTCTGCCCTTAAGCCGTCATAGCATAAAATGGAGATATTCCATTTTTTCCGATCTTCGTGATTATCCTTAAAACTTCCGTATTTATCCGCAGAAACTTGACATTTAACTTTCCTTGTGGACCAAGCGTAAACCGTGCTGTGGTTTACGGGCTTTTAGTTAAGAAATCGTAGGATGGGCCTCGAGTCTTGTTTTAGGTCCCTTTGGGCCGTCTTCCAACTCGAAGCGTTTACTACAATTTCTTTCGATAAGAAAGAACTTTCCGCAGTATTAATCCGCAAAGTTTGATCGATGATTTAGAATAGTGGAAATCATAGACTGAGCTCGCTACGGTCTTCGGGAGATAGCATTTGAAGGTTTGACGAGAATGCATGGACTGGTGTCGTCTCGACGTTTTGGAAGAGCTCGTTCGCTACGCAGCGACCGAACTTTGGCTCGAGCCCAGTCGCTACGTAGCGACCGAGCTTTTGGCTCGAGCTCGGTCGCTACGTAGCGACCGAGCGGGACGAGCGCTCGGTCGCTACGTAGTGACCGAACGGGACGATTGCTCGGTTGCTACGTAGCGACCGAGCTTTGGCTCGAGCTCGGTCACTACGTAGCGACCGAGCGGGACGAGCGCTCGGTCGCTACGTAGCGACCTAGCGGGACGAGCGCTCGGTCGCTACGTAGCGACCTAGCGGGACGAGCGCTCGGTCGCTACATAACGACCGAGCTTTGGTTCGAGCTCGGTTGCTACGTAGCGACCGAGTTCGGCTCGGACTTGGTTGCTACGTAGCGACCGGACAACGTGTATGTGCGGTAGTTACGCAATGACCGAGCTTGGTTCGTTTGCTTTGAGCCTTCAAGGATACTTCTTCGTAAGAACTTTGTATTGGTTATTTTTTACGAAAATCATATTTTTATTTTACTATCTTCTCGGAAATACGACTTCCGAGGGTTTTCGGACGTTAATTCCGTCGTGACCGTTTTTGACCCCAACAGTTTTCAGCCACCTTTTGTGTTTTCTTATTTTCAGTAAAGAGAGTTTTAGGAGAGAAGATCATTGAGAGATTTGTGATTGGAACTCCATTTGATTCATCTATTATATTCTATGCAGTTTTCATTTACATTTTGTGTCCTGAAATGCTTAGCTATGTCTGCGTAGTTCACTTGTTAGATTCAGGGTTCAAATAGGTTAGAGGGATTAGCCCCAACTATAGATTGATAAGTTGTGGTATTTATTGATAGATTGATCTTAATGCTTGTTCTAGATTAGCTACCTAGAATACTGAATCTAGGAATCTGCATGAGTCAAGCAACCTTGACCATCCCGTCCTGAATCTAATCTGTCAGACTACACGATGGGAAAAAGGCTACCGCTGAACCCGGAAGCTAGTTTTCATTATCAATTTGCGCCTAGGGCTTAACTAGAAGCATCGATCGATACTGTCTTTTGACAATCGATCGATCTTGCGAAAGATGTATCGATCGATGTCCCTATAGGACCATCGATCAACACTTTCTTGTGGTCAATAAATGACAATTGAGATCCAAGATCTAGTTAGTTTACCAGTGAAACATTGCCATTGCTGATCACTGTGTTAAGGGGTTGAGTTCTAACATATCATGCAAGCAACTGATAAACATCTATAGGATTATAATCTCTAACACATGAATAGAAACCCTGCATATAATATCTTTCCAATAGGTTACACCCCCAATCATCTTGTTAGTCGAGTAATAGACTTGCTCATTTAGGATTACTATTTACTTTTAAACCAATAAACAACAAAACCTTAGAATTAATAATCATCTAGATTTAATAGGTTCCCTAGCTCCTTGTGGATTCGATCTCTGAGTACTACAATTTGACCTCTTATTTGAGAGAGTAATTCCCTCCTTAGGGTAATTTGAGAAGTATCAAATTTGGCGCCGTTGCCGGGAAGCTTTGATCACCTTTAGATTTAGTATTATTAATTCTTTTCTTTTTCTTTACCTCCATTCTGACACAAAAGAAATTTCTTGTCTTTTCAGGTGCATGCCCAGCAGTACCAGAAGCAACAAGGAAAAACACCTGGTATTCTCAGAAGATCCTGCTCACCTGGTGTTGGGAAAAAATATTCCATGAAGAGATTACTCCAGCTTCTGTCTTCCAGGTCCCTGGCCCCCAGGGTCCGGGTTCCTGCCTTCGGTCACGGGTCCCTGCCCCTAGGTCTGGGACCTTCCTCCGTCTTCCAGGCCAAGTGATTACTACTGCCTTAAGATAAATGGAAATCTTCCATTTATCAGGTAATCAGCTTATAGAAGAAGGGATCTTCCTAAATCCAAGAGAAAGAGGAAGTATTCCAATATATAGGCCGCCCTTGAAGAAGAATGGAAATATTCTATTATCTAAGGATATATGGAATATTTCCAAACCCTAAAAGAGGAGGCACGACTTCTTCTATAAATATAGGTTTCTAAACCTAAAGGAGGGAGAGAGACGTCCATAACCATAGCTGGCCAAGTCTACAGCCGCCAAGGCAAGATTTTACACATAGAAGACCTTCTTCTCGGACAAGCCTAGGAGAGGCTGATCTCGGTGGTTACTATCGACCAGGGGAAGATATATGCTGCCTGCAGCATGTCTACAACTCTACTGACTGGCTGAGGCCACCATCTCCAGCTCATCATCAGGGGGAGTGACTGATTGGTTCCTGCTGGTTCTGGGTCCTATCCTCAGATCAGACTTTCTGCAGTCCTTGGTTCCTGCTGGTACTGAGTCCTATCCTCAGATCAGATCCCCGCAGTCTCCGTTCTGCCGGTTCTGGGTCCCAACCCAAAGCCGATGTCTACAATTATTGACTCCTGCTGGTTTTGGGTTTGCACTACACAACAAGTCTCAACAACCTTCAGACCCAATGGGGGCAGCCATCACCAAGCAAGCCCAAGACGACATCCATACTTCCAGACTCACAACTCCGCCTCATATGAGAAAGATGCAAGGTTCTCAAGTGGGACACGACATTTTCTGCCGAGGTTTACAACTTGGACGAATTCTAAAGACAGGAGGAGTCAGAAGAAGAGCTGCTGGAAATATTGCATGCGTACCAGGCAACCACTAAGAAGTAACTGGAGAACCACCTTTCTCTTTAGGCTTTAGAATCTAAGTGGTAGTGGAATCCAAGATAAGCCTAATAGCTGGGTGGATAGAACGCCTTTCATACTCATCAACTTCCATTGGAGTTGTTCCGCTAAAGGATCCCTGCCCAAGCACCGGGAACACTGCTTCTCTGTATCCTGCAAGGGAGCCGAAGAAAAACGCGAACTCTACGTTAGGACGTGCTGGCCTTCTGATTCTTTGGTCCAATTAGAGCAAAGGAGAGTAAAGGAAGCCGGAGAACACACGTTCAAGCTACTATTCATCTCTGGGTTCCGGGTTCCAGCTTCCAGATCCCAGGTCCCGGATCCAGGTCCCGGGAATCTGGCTACCCACCTTACATGGAGGTGAAATCCAATGGTTCCACGAAAAAGGAAGCTCCGACCACCTTACTACCGCTTTTCCCGGCGGCAAATTAAGGCCTTTTAGCCCTATAAACTCCCAGGGAAACTCATGATTCGTGCCTCTCCAAGTCTCCTAGGCTGCACCCCTCGACAAGTTGTAAGAAACGGAAATTCCCAGTGAAGGAGACAAGAACATACCAGTCTACAAGGAAGTAGGTCCAAGGCATGTACCTTCCTGAACTTCTACGAAAGAGATAACTGAGAGAAAAGATGGGGCAAATTAGTTAACACTCAACCCAAGGGGCAAACTTGCATCAACAAATCTTGTTGGCTTGCCCATTAAAGAGAGGATTCAGGACAAAGCGACAGGTCATTTAGTGACGTCCAAGAAACACTGAGAGTGGCTCACCCAAGAGGGAGCAGAGAGCAGCCAGAATAAGTTACTAAACGACATCGACAGAAAGAGAATATCTACAGATCCTCATGTGCCAGAGCACTAGTTCCAAGGAACCTCCAGGTTCTCAAGGATAAATCTACTGGTCCTCCAGGAGAAGTATCCTCCACGCCTCAACAAAGATCTCCATTCCTCCGAGGTCCTGTTACAGGTCTAAGGACCATGTATCCAGCTGACGAATGTCAAAGCTTACTGAAGCATCAGCAAGTCCATCTCCGCCGGACCCTATATCACTAGGAGAAACCTACGTGGGTTACAAGACCGGAAAACAAATCTTGTCGTCCACTGAAATACAAGATCAAGGTCCTGAATCCTATAAGATCACCTTCGAACAGGTCCAGAACCTGGAAGTACTCATGGCGATCTACCATCTGAAAAAACGACTCTCCTCCATGTTCTAACACGGTCCAGGCATAAGAAGAAATCAGAAAAAGGGAAGCAGCGTCCTATCCACTATAAGCATGCTGAGATGAAACGACTCCGGTTGGCCAAACTACACATGTTATCTCCCGACTTCACCCATGAAATCAAAAGTTAAGGGGCAAACTATTGGGAGTAAAAAATTTGGAAAATACTACTCTTGTTTCCGGGCAGGACCCTGGTCTCCATACACCCGCATGAAGAAGTTCTGACTCCGACTCCGACTACAAAGCTCCGGCTCCGACCTCTGCTACTATCCTTAACACTAGGTAAAAATGAAAGGTAAAAACTTTCCAAACTCTTACGCAAACACAATGTACTGTATTTAAACTCAGAGTTTGTACAGGGAGCGACAATAACAATGGGTATGAGACTTAAGGAAGGAATAGGTCTGATCAACCTGAGTTTTGCTTGTCAAAACTACCTATAATCCCGGTATAGGCCTAGAGCCATATCGGGCCCCATAAGCAAGAGTACTGTGACACCTCCGGGTTATTAATGAGTTTGCATATTGCATAAGTACTGCCACGTGCAAGGAGCAATACATAAATTCCTTCTTCTCCAGACGTGGAAAGCAGCGTAAGCCTGGCACTTGGGTTTCCTAATCCATAACCAGCACCCCTAAGTCTGATAGTGGCTTTCTGCAGAAAGTAGCATGCAGCACATGAACTCGATAGTGACCAGCTTCCGAGCGGTAGAATGCGAAATCCCAACAGGTACCGGTAGTGGCCTCCCCTAGGACAGCAAAATACGGTCCCTTAAAATACAAATCAAATACCCCTGGGTTATTAAGAACTTTCGGGTCCCCACGCAACCTCCAGGTTCTTTATAACCCTCGGGCCCAAACGAGCTATGAGTCAAGAAGCAACCTCTGGGTTAAAAACGACTTCAGGGTCCTAAAGACGACCTCAAGGTCCAGAAGAACCTCTGGGTTCCCAATCGACCTTCGGGTCCCTAAACGACCTCAGGGTCTAGAGGAACCTCCGGGTTCCTAATCAATCTCCGGGTCCTAAAACGACCTCAGGGTCCTAAATACGACCACAGGGTCTGGAAAAACCTCTGGGTTCCCAATCAACCTCTGGGTCCCTAAACGACCTCAGGGTCTAGAGAAACCTCCGGGTTCCCAATCGACCTCTGGGTCCCAAAACGACCTCAGGGTCCTAAAGACGACCTTAGGGTTTAGAAAAACCTTCGGGTCCCTAAACGACCTCAGGGTCTAGAGAAACCTCCGGTTTTCCAATCGACCTCTGGGTCCCAAAACGACCTCAGGGTCCAAAATACGACCTCATAACCCTCGGGCCCAAACGACCTATGAGTCAAGAAGCAACCTCCGGGGTCAAAACGACTTCAGGGTCCTAAATACGACCTCAGGATCCAGAAGAACCTCCGGGTCCCTAAACGACCTCAGGGTCTAGAGGAACCTCCGGGTTCCTAATCGATCTCCGGGTCCTAAAATGACCTCAGGGTCCTAAATACGACCTCAAGGTCTAGAAGAACCTCCGGGTTCCCAATCTACCTCCGTGTCCCTAAACGACCTCAAGGTCTAGAGGAACCTCCGGGTTCCCAATCGACGGCTGGTTCCCAAAACAACCTCAGGGTCTTAAAGACGACCTCAGGGTCTAGAAGAACCTCCGGGTCCCTAAACGACCTCAGGGTCTAGAGAAACCTCCGGGTTTCCAATCGACCTTTGGGTCCTAAAACGACCTCAGGGTCCAAAATACGACATCATAACCCTCGGGCCCAAACGACCTATGAGTCAAGAAGCAACCTCCGGGTTCAAAACGACTTCAGGGCCCTAAATACGACCTCAGGGTCCAGAAGAACCTTTGGGTCCCTAAACGACCTCAGGGTCTAGAGGAACCTCCGGGTTCCTAATCGATCTCTGGGTCCTAAAACGACCTCGGGGTCCTTAATACGACCTTAGGGTCTAGAAGAACCTCCGGGTTCCCAATCGACCTCTGGGTCCCTAAACGACCTCAGGGTCTAGAGGAACCTCTGGGTTCCCAATCGACCTCTGGGTCAAAACGACCTCAGGGTCTTAAAGACGAGCTCAGGGTCTAGAAGAACCTCCGGGTCCCTAAACGACCTCAGGGTCTATAGAAACCTCCGGGTTCCCAATCGACCTCTGAGTCCCAAAACGACCTCAGGGTCCTAAATACGACCTCATGGTCTAGAGGAACCTCCGGGTTCTGCATCGACCTCTGGGTTCTCACTCAACCTCCGGGTTCTAAAGGCGATCTATGGGTCTATGGCAGCCTCCGGGCTCTAGAAACGACCTTCGGGTCCCAACAACCTCTCAGGATTCTGAAGCAGTACCAAGGTTCCGTTCGATCCCAAGATCCTGCAATTAAATCTCCGGGTCCCTAAGAGAGACCTGCTATCTCTTCGGAAAAATCACGAGTAACCTATCTACCGAAGGTGGAATGTGAAGCATCCCTATACTCCAGATTCACGAGTCTAACACATCTTCTTCCGTCTTTAAGACTTCCCAAAGGCTAGCTGGACGATGCAAAGGAAGACACTGCTCCAAAAAGCTTACCTAGCAATCAACGAGAGTCTACCCGACGAAGACGACTTCGAGTCGAAAAGATATACGGGAAGGTCCCTTTGAAGGTCCACACAACCATCAGGTTCCCGGACAAAAATCCTTATAACCTAAGGGTTCCTGGACTAAGATCCATGCAAGCAACGGTTTCCTTGACTAAGGTCCATCCAGCCTCCGGGTTCCTGGATGAAAGTCAATACAACCTCCTATCACATCCTCAAACCTATGGGTTTCAGAAAGATGTATCTCTAAACCTCCAGACTTTGGAAAAGCATGCCTAGGATCATCTGGGTTCCATGAAAGCACGACGCAAGGTCATCCCAGCATTGATCGTGGCTTACCTCCGAGGGACAGATGGCAGCACTACATAGTTGAGAGTGGCCAATAATTAATGGCAGAGTTCAACCAATGTTTCCACCTTCTTTATTTGGCATGGAAACTACTGCTCGCGCAAACAACATGTACAGGAGATCTACTCCAGTACCAAGAATCAACTAGGTTATCTCCAGGCACCAAGACGAACATGCTGAATGTCCCCTCTGCCAAAAGTCAAGGTACGATCAAGAGACGAGGCAAGAAGCTACAGCTACAACATCAGCACCAAAGGAGCATCAAGTATGCTAAACGCAGCAAGTAAACCGGCACGGAGACCCTCGTGAAAGTCCATTACAGCCTTTACAAGCTCGAGAGGCACAAGCAAGGCCAGTGGAATCAAGCATGAGGATCCTTAGTTTCGGCCTCCGGGTCTTATTCAACCTCTTCGTCCTCCTAATCCTTAGCCTCGCCAAGATTCTCCCTCTTAGAATTCCTGGGTCCTGACCCATACACTCCCCCACACGGTTCGGAGCCAGAGAGCCTCAAGAAACGCAAACTGAAGTCAGGCCTGAACTAAAGCGGAGTACAGCCACAAGAGAAGCACAAGCACCTGCGTATGAGCAGTAGCATCACCCTTTATGCAAGCGTTCCTGGCTTCTTCATCAAACTTTCTGCCAACTCCGGCAAATACCCACTATAGGGTAAATGTCTCATCCTTATAAAGGAGAAGAAGAAAGTCCTACAGGCCCGACCTGATCTAGCACGACGGTGATGTCCACCCTTAGAGCGTTTACTAGGTCCTACATTGTGGTCCTTCCTGATTCTCCACTTCCAGGTCATTCGAATCAAAGGTCAAACATCTCCAACCAGGCTGCAAATCCTTTCACACCGAGCGCACGTACATCTGAGAACGATCAACAAGGCAGCTTGATACTACGGTGTAACTTATAGTCCAATGAAGAAAGTTGGATTATTTCCTGCCTTCAAACATGAAGCTAGAAAATAAGGGGCAAACTGTTGGGGAAAGATATTCCATGAAGAGATTACTCGAGCTTCCATCTTCCAGGTCCTTGCCCCAAGGGTCCGGGTTCCTTCCGCCGGTCACGGGTCCCTGCCCCCAGGTCTGGGACCTTCCTTCGTCTTCCAGGCCAAGTGATTTCTACTGCCTTAAGATAAATGGAAATCTTCCATTTACCAGGTAATCAGCTTAGAGAAGAAGGGATCTTCCTAAATGCAACAGAAAGAGGAAGTATTCCAATAAATAGGACGCCCTTGAAGAAGAATGGAAATATTCTATTATCTAAGGATATATGGAATATTTCCAAACCCTAAAAGAGGAGGCACGACCTCTTCTATAAATATAGGTTTCTAAACCTAAAGGAGGGAGAGAGACGTCCATAACTAGAGCTGACCAATTCTACAGCCGCCAAGGTAAGATTTTACACATAGAAGACCTTCTCGGACAAACCTAGGAGAGGCTGATCTGGGCGGTTACTATCGACCAAGGGAAGATATATGCTCCTTGCAGAACGTCTACAACTCTACTGACTGGTTGAGGCCACGATCTCCAGCTCATCAACAAGGTCCATCCATGCTCACTGAAGCACATCGAAGTTCCATGCTCCCTGCAGCATATCGACTACTCCACCATCTGTTTCGGCCATGTGCCCCATAGGACAGATGACTCCTATCACCTACAAGGCCACGTGCCCATCCAGGCTACGTGCCTCCATTAGAGCTACGTGCTCCTTAGGCCATGTGCCCATTAGGCTACCCGCCCACTTAGGCTCCACGCCTCCACATACATGAACTACGAACGGCTTGTTCCCTCACTGAAGGGTACGTAGGCAATCCCCATTGAAGGATGCAGCTATAAACCCAAACACCTTCCATGGTTCCACCCCAAGACGCTCAGGGACCGCCCCTGGTGGTCGGAACCATCAACTACAGATCAGGAGGTATCCATGGACCGACCCTGGAGTCCGGACCATCAACTGCAGACCCAGAAGACCGTTCGATCTTCACGACAGACAGGCAGTTCCTGCCTAATGATCAACCTTTCTTGCTGCTACATATACCAGCCCATACCCGTATGGCACTACCTTCAGAGTAGGATCTCCTCGCTTATCCACGACCGAAGCAGGAGAAAGTACCACGATGACCGGTCTCCTTCTTCCTATCATTCCGTAGTGCTGAGCACGAATCACTTGTACACAAAAATACCCTAACACCTGGAACGCACGATCCGCAAAGATCTACGTTCTATATTGCTCGACACAGCAGCTTTCACGCTGACCGATACTCGCACCAAACCGTCGACCGACACCCGACCTTCACCGTCGACCGATATACCTTGTTCGACATCGACCGATATACCTTGTTCGACGTCGACCGATACAACACCGCGTTCATCGAGCGATCCTCAGTCGTGAAACATGGTTGCGATTGTTATTCTCAGACAGGATGAGAATGGAAACCTGTATGACCAGGATGGTCATCTGCGTAATGCAACATGTCAGAAACTAGACGCTCAGGGGACTATAATCCCTGATGCTGATGCTACAGGAGCTGCTCAACCTGTAGAAAAGGCTTCTCAACCAAGGGCACTGGCCAACTACAATCGTCCAGACGAGTACTACACCAACCGATCAGCCATTCACCTTCCGGAGGTTCCTTCAGACCCTGAGGTCGTTGTTGGGCCCGGGGGTTATAAAGAACCTGGAGGTTTACCTTTTCCAGGTCCTGAAGAAATTAGTTCAGCACCCGGAGACTGCATGGGGACCCGAAAGTTCTTAATAATAATAACCGTATTCTGCCATCCTAGGTGAGGCCACTACCGGTACCTGTTGGGATTTCGCATTCTACCGCTCGAAAGCTGGTCACTATCGAGTTCCCGTGCTACATGCTGCTTTCTGCAGAAAGCCACTATCAGACTTAGGGGTGCTGGTTATGGATTCGGAAACCTAAGTGCCAGGCTTACGCTGCTTTCCATGTCTGGAGAAGCAGGACTTTATGTATTGCTCCCTACACGTGGTAGTACTTATGCAATATGCAAACTCCCTGAAGTAACCTGGAGGTGTCACAGTACTCTTGCTTATGGGGCACCGGTATGGCTCTAGGCCTATACCGGGGTTATAGGTAGTTTTGACAAGCATACTCAGGTTGATCAGACCTATTCCTGCCTTAAGTCTCATACCCATTGTTATTGTCGCTCCCGGTACAAACTCTGAGTTTGAATACAGTATATTGCGTTTGCGTAAGAGTTTGGAAAGTTTTTGCCTTTCATTTTTACCTGGTGATAAGGATAGGAGCAGAGGTCGTAGTCGGAGTCGGAACTTCTTCATGCGGGTGTATGGAGACCAGGGTCCTGCCCGGAAACAAGAGTAGTATTTTCCAAAATTATTTACTCCCAGTAGTTTGCCCTTATCTTTCGATTTCATGGGTGAAGTCGGGAGATAACATGTGTAGTTTGGCTAACCGGAGTCATTCCATCTCAGCATGCTTATAGTGGACAGGACACTGCTTCCCTTTTTTTGATATCTTCTTATGCCTGGACCGTGTTAGAACCTGGAGGAGAGACGTTTTTCCAGATGGTAGACCGGGGTCTTGATGAGTACTTCCAGGTTCTGGACCTGTTCGAAGGTGATTTTGTAGGATTCGGGACTTTGATCTTGTATTTTAGTGGACTACAAGATTTGCTTTCCGGTCTTGTAACCCACGTAGGTTTCTCCCAGTGATGTAGGGTTCGGCGGAGATGGACTTGCTGATGCTTCAGTAAGCTTTTACATTCGTCAGCTGGATACATGGTCCTTAGACCTGTAACATGACCTTGGAGGAATGGAAATCTTTGTTGAGGCATGGAGGACACTTCTCTTTTTGTCGATGTCGTTTAGTAACTTCTTCTGGCTGCTCTCTGCTCCCTCTTGGGTGAGCCACACTCAGCGTTTCTTGGACGTCACTAAATGACCCGTCGCTTTGCCTTGAATCCTACCTTTTGTGGGCAAGCCAACAAGATTAGTGTTAACTCGTTTTCTCCATCTTTTCTCTCAGTTATCTCTTTCGTAGAAGTTCAGGAAGGTATGTGCCTTGGACCTACTTCCTTGTAGACTGGCATGTTCTTGACTCTTTCACTGGGAATTTCTGTTTCTTACAACTTCTCGAGGGGTGCAGCCTTGGAGACTTGGAGAGGCACAGATCCTGAGTTTCCCCAGGAGTTTATAGGGGGAAAAAGCCTTAATTTTCTTTAGAGGTATATCAGGGTTTGTTGCCCGGAAAAGCGGTAGTAAGGTGGTCGGAGCTTGCTTTTTCGTGGAGCCAATGGATTTCACCTCCATGTAAGGTGGATAGCCGGAGATCCGGAACCTGGATCCGGGATCTTTGATCCGGGACCTGGGACTTGGAAGCTGGAACTCGGAACCCAGAGAAGAATAGTAGCTGGAACGTGTGTTCTCCGGTTTCATTTACTCTCCTTTGCTCTAATTGGACCCAAGAATCAGAAGGCTAGCATGTCTTGATGTAGAGTTCGCGTTTTTCTTCGGCTCCTTTGCAGGATGCAGAGAAGCAGTGTTCCCGGCGCTTGGGCAGGGAGCCTTTCGCGGAACAACTCCAATAGAAGTTGACGAGCACTAAAAGGCGTTCTATCCACCCAGCTATTAGGCTTATCTAGGATTCCATTACCACTTAGATTCTAAAGCCTGAAGAGGCAGGTGGTTCTCCGGTTACCTCTTAGTGGTTGCCTGGTACGCCTGCAGTGTTCCTAGGAACTCTTCTTTTGACTCCCCTTGTAACACCCCCAAACCGTTCTAGGCAATAGGTCGAACCACCGGCCAACAATCAAACAAAAACATGACCCACGGCCCGATCGTCTACCAAGGTTCAGGAGCGCTACAAGACGGGTTAACGGGCAATCCAGCCAGAGTTACAAAAAGTGCAATTTGTAACTAGGCCAGGCCGCCCACTAACACGTCCCGTCAGACCAAAGCCTAAGGCTTCTCAACCCGTACTCCAATCTGACGTTGTGTTAGCTCGGACAAGCTAATATCAGAACAACAAGGCATTTGCACAAAACATTCGCTTTATTTATTTTATAAAATATCTGGTTTACAATACACAAAATATTATACAAGTGGTGGCATGCCAGGAAAGCGAAAGTACATACTTATAGTCTGAAAGCGTCTTAAGCAAAAAGATGCAAATCTACACCAGCCAGCCTAGCCTCCCGCGCCTTCTACGAGCTCACTACTGGTTACCTAAAAACAACAACGAGTGAGGAGTGAGTAATCTAGCATTACTCAGTGAGTTACAATCCCCAACTAACAAATACAACCCCTCGCTATCCCACCCCAAACAATCTAAAGCGAGAGGTTCACCTAACAACACAATTCAATAACAATAAGCAATATCTGAAATACGCAGCGGTAAACGATAGCAAGATAACTAGCATTATGCTAATTACTAGCTCATCACCAAACTCAAACTCGATTTAAACCAGGATTTAACAACCCAAAACACGATATAATATATATAACAAACTCGTGACCTGGTGACGTTATGTTCCTCCTTCACTATCGGCAATATTCTATCTTCCTACCACAAAGGCCAGAAGAAGGAACTTTCAACCGACCGCGGGTCACCGCGCGACAGCCCACAGTCCTTCGGGTCACCGCCACATTACACCGTCGTGTAATCACTCAGCCACAGGCCATGACCCCGTCTATCTGAGTCTTCCCGATCCAGCGAATAAGGGGTTTTCTTGAACCCGTTGGGTACGAGGTCTGAAGGAACACTAACTCACCCCAATATGCCTAGCATTGTGGGTTACACAAATGCTATCGGCCAATATACGACTAATACTAAACCCGGTAATATAACACAAAGTTCCTAGTAATAGTCACCACAAAATCAACACCTCTACCTCAAACATGCCTAGCATTGTGGGTTACACAAATGCTCTATGGCCAATATATGATTAATACTAAACCCGGTAAAATAACACAAAGTTCCTAGTATTAATCGCAAATTAACACAATCAATCATATTCCACAATCTAGCATAAGACTAATTCCAGAATACCTAACTATCCACAACTTAGCGATATCATCTAAGCATTCCGCATTCGCTAACTAACCAATCAACCTAACCATTAGCATGCTACTACGGTTCTCAAGCAATAACAAGAATGCTATCAACTCAATCAAAATAACCTCAATTATTAACTAGTCAAACCGTTACTCAGTTAGACCCGGCCTCCTGCCATGATCCAACTTCCAAGTAACGGGACCCTGCATGAAAACAACTCAGCAATCAATTGATTATAACTCACAGTTTTTGGTTGACCATGGCCTTGACCCCAAACCCGACTTCTGCGATCCGAACCCCTTTCCCGACCTTCAAAAGTAGACCCTCTTCTTGACTGATCTCCACTTGAACTGGTCTCCACTAGAACCGATCTCTCTTCACTTGAAAAGAACCTTCTCCAGGTGCTGACTCAAAATCGACAGAGTAACTGTTCTCGAAAACTGGCTAAATCGCTCGAAAACTATCGAAACTCGATCTTTCTTTCTTTGCTTTCTCTTTATGTTTTGAAGTAGGTTTGATGTGTTCTGGATGGATTGAAATGAGAGGGGTTCATGGCCTATTTATAGGAATCAGCAACCAATCAGGAACAAGCCGTGTGGCAGCCCGTGTGTCGCTTCGTATGGCTCTGGATGCATGCGCGGTGGCACCTCGTGCTCCACTTCTCCTTCAGCATGGCCTGCTCACATGCAAGGTGACACCACGCCCTCTACCTGTCTTGATGCATGGCCTGCTCACAATCAAGCTGACACCACGTCCTCCACATGTCTGGCCGCATGGCCCGGTCGCATGCATCGCGACACCTCGTTCTTGGCCGTTCCACCTCGTGCTTCACATGGCTGGCTGCATGCCTCAGTCTCATGCAGGATGACAAACCCACGTCCATATGGCCTGTTGCATGACTGAAGTGCATGCAGGTGGACACTCCATCTCACACATGGCTGGCCGCATGCTTCGGTCGCATGCATCGCAACACCTCGTGCTTGGCCGTTCCACCTCGTGCTCCACATGTCTATTTGCATGTACAGGTTGCATGTACTGCAACACATCATGTTTCCCTTGACACACACACACTGTCAAGAGCCTGCCACCACGTCCTGAACACATACACATCAAGCCACCTCGAGCTTCTCGGTCGATTCGGCCGATTTTGGCCTTTCCGGTGAATTTTCGTCCCGCGATCAATCCCAAATAATTTTCTACGCCCGTTCTGATGGCCTGAGTATTTTTAATAAACTCTACTGGGACTCTGATCTTGAAGAAAAATATTTACCGAGCTTTCGGCTTCTTCGAAAAATTTCGTAATACCAAAATTTAGGGTTTTTCGCCCAATTTCCGATCTTCCTGTTGTGCTTCCAAAAGTGTCATTCTTCAAGTGTCCTTTGAATCAATCTACCACATTGTCTAACCATTGTCCAATGGCATACTTGACTCATGGTTCAGACAAGAACAATCTGATCGTCCGCGACTCGACCATCCAAAAGATACTCGACCATTCTTTTTTTTTTTTAAGGGTTTCTACACCCCTGATTATGTAACTTATCAAAGCTTTGAGCCCGACTGAAAGATGTTGTGTCCTACTTGAAGACGTCTTATCTTTCTCCTATGGGGCGGAGTTATGAGCCTGGACACTTTGGTGGAATCTAGAGCTTGCTATCCACTAATCCTGATGTTGGTGGTGACTGCCCCTGGTTGGGAATATTGAATCCAACGGTTGTAGAGGCATGCTTTGCAGTTGAGACCCAAGACCAGAAGTGGCCAAAGAATTTAGGGCCTGGCTTTGAGGTTGAGACTTAGAGCCGGCCGATCCGAAGACTGCGGGGATCTGATCTGAGGATAGGACTCGGAACCAGCAGGAACCAGGGACTGCAGAAAGTCTGATCTGAGGATAGGACCCGAAACCAGCATGAACCAGGGACTACAGAAAGTCAGATCTGAGGATAGGACCCAGAACCAGCAAGAACCAGGGACTGCAGAAAGTCTGATTAGAGGATAGGACCCAGAACCAGCAAGAACCATGGACTGCAGGAAGTCTGATCTGAGGATAGGACCCAGAACCAGCAGGAACTAGTTGGTAATCTCTGTGTATGATTTTGTTACTTCTGTTTAGCGTTGTGTAATCCTCCCTTGAAGAGGTGTTTCCAGCTGTGTGAGGTATAGATCTGGTGAGAATACGTAGTTTCTTGCCCCTAGACGGCTGGGGTTGAAATATTCTGAAGGAATGGATGTAATGTCTCTTCCGCCTATCACCATCATCACTTAGCATATGACTGCCCCTCCTTCTAGCGCTAAACTGTTAGGGGATTTTTGTGTATAAGTGATTCGTGCTCAGCATTACGGAATGATAAGAAGAAGGAGACTGGTTGTCGTGATACTTTCTCCTGCTTCGGTCGTGGATAAGCCAGGAGATCCTGCTCTGAGGTTAGTGCCATACTGGTATGAGCTGGTATATGCCGTCAGTACCTTAGTAGCAGTAAGAAAGGTCGGCTGTTAGGAAGGAACCGTCTGTCTGTAGTGAAGATCGTAGTGTCTTATGGGTCTGCAATTGATGGTCCCGACTCCAGGATCGGTCCTTGGATTCCTCCTGATCTGTAGTTGATGGTTTCGACCACCAGGGGCGGTCCCTGAGCGTCTAGGGGTGGAACCATGGAAGGTGTTTGGGTTTATAGCTGCATCCTCCAATGGGGATTGCCTACATACCCTTCAGTGAGGGATCAAGCCGTTCGTAATTCATGTATGTGGAGGCGCAGAGCCTAGATGGACGCGTAGCCTGATGGAGGCACATAGCCTGATGGAGGCACATAGCTTTAATGGAGGCACGTGGCCTAGGGAGCACGTAGCTCTGTAGGTTGTTGGAGTCATCCGTTTTAGGGGGCACATAGCCCGAACAGATGGTAAACCTGTCGATATGCTGCAGTGAGCACAGAGCGTTGATGTGCTTCAGTGAGCATGGATGGACCTTGGTGATGAGCTGGAGATCGTTGCCTCAGCCAGTCAATAGAGTTGTAGACGTGCTGCAGCGAGCATATATCTTCCCATGGTCGATAGTAACCGCCGAAATCAGCCTCTCCTAGGCGTGTCGAAGAAAGAAGGTCTTCTAGATGTGGAGTATTGCCTTGGCGGCTGTGGAATTGGTGAGCTCTGGTCATGGACATCCCTCTCCTTCTCCTTAGGTTTAGAAACCTATATTTATAGAAGAGGTCGTGCCTCCCTTCTTAGGATTTGGAAATATTCATCATATCCTTAGATAATAGAATATTTCTATTTTTTTAAGGGAGGTCGTATGTATTGGAATACTTCCTCTTTCTCTTAGATTTGGGGATAATCCTTCTTGCCCAAGCTGGTTACTTGATAAGTGGAGATTTCCATTTATCTTAAGGCAGGAGAAATCATTTGGGACAGGGACCCGGGACCCAGAGGCAGGAACACAGACCCTGGGGGTAGGGACCTGGAAGACGGAAGCTGGAGTAATCTCTTCATGGAATATTTTTCCCCAACAAGTGTCATTTACCAATGTCCTAAGTTCATCTCCTAACTTTTCCTGAGCTCCACAAATACCAGTCACCATTTTATTGATCTCCTCCTTGGTGTAGATCTCTGGTGCCAATGTTATTGGTGGCAGTGTTGTTGGTGTGTGAGAAGTAGCTTGTTCTGGAAGACATATGTTGCCCTCTCCAAATAGGGATGCGCTCTCCAGAACTTTCCTGATGTCATCCTTGGTAACATGAATAATATCACCAGGTGCGCTCCTTGCATGTCCAGACTCGTCTCTGTAGACTCCATATTCGTTCTTCTCTTCCCATCTGAACTTTTTGGTTCCAAAGCTGTCATAAGCGCGACGTCCACATTCGTAACGTCTATCGATCGATGGCAGAGGTTCCTTATCGAGCGACGTTGGTGTTAACCTGTCGAGCAATGTATAAGCAACATCATCGATCGATGCTTGGCCAGCAGGTTTGCACGATGGGTGTGATGTATAAGCAACCTCCTGTTGTTGTGGCCTTTGGAAATTCGTCTGGAACAGTTGGATACACACTCGTGTCGCAGCTTCCACTCTGGGTTACCGCACGAGCATCCTATGGACCATCTGGAAAGGTTCGAGGATCTAATCGCTGCTATCCGTATGGATGGAGTCCCTGAGGACTACCTACGGTACAAGCTCTTCAAGTATACTCTGGCTGGAGAAGCGATGCACTGGCTTAAGCAGTTACCTCCAGGATCTCTAACATCGTGGGCCGACATCAAGAATGCTTTCTTGCGAAACTTCTTTGATGAGGCACGCGCTGAAGACTTGAAGAGCAAAATTGCTACATTCGCGCAGGAGACTGGAGAGTCTTTTAAAGATGCTTGGATCAGATTCATGTTCTTCCAGCGTGACTGTCCACACCACAGATTCAATGAAGTGCAACTGCTGAGCACTTTCTTCAGAGGTATTGGCTTGAGTTATCAGATGGCTCTTGATACAGCTAGCAAGGGAAACTTCAACACTAGGAATCTGGTGGAAGCTGTGAGACTGATAGAAAATCTGGCAAACAGCAGCAACACCAAGAACACTGACTTTGAGAGAGGAAAAGGTGAACTACATTGGAGGAACTGGATTTCAGAAGTCTGGAAACCAGGGAGGAAACATAAACTTCTATGGCAATGGTTATAGGAGTAACCAGAGTTCACAGTTCCAGAAGCCTTTCAGCAACAACAACAGAAGCTATGGAAATTCATACTACCAGAATCCACCACCACAGACTCATGAGAGCAAGATTGAATTGATGCTTGACAGAGTTTTGGAAGGAAAGCAACAACTCACTGTGGATTTCAATGGGAAGATAGATTCCGTCTACAACAGTCTGAACACAAAGATTGAGACTTTAGGGACTCAGGTGAGGAAGCTTGAAATGCGAGTGGTTCATACTGCAGACACTGTAAAGAGGCAGGAAGCCTTGGCTAGAGAGGCAGGAGTTGAGAAAGCAAAGCACCACGTGAATGCCATATTAGATGATGATTTCTGACAAGAGGTGAAGCATGAGAAGCTTGGAGAAGGAGACTTCAAAGTTGAAAGCTCCATGAGCTTCAGCGGATCCCAATGGTATCGACCGATGTCAATGGATGCACATCGATCAATAGACCATGACGAAGATCGATCGACAGATTACTCTGGACATTGATCGACATCATCTGCTGAAACGACTGCGGAGTGTAGTGCAGTTCGAATCATGACTCATGAGGAATTCGCAGAGAAACACCCTCACCTTTCTATGTCAAAATCGATCGACAGCATGAGCTAACCATCGATCGACAGAGAGAGACCGTCATCGATCGACCTACCTCATCCCCATCGATCGATAGACACCTGGGGTGCAGAACTCCTTATATAGGTTTTTTTAAACCTATTTGAGATAGGAATTGGAATATTCCCTCCTTGTTTTTTCTGAGGCGGCGGCTTTAATATCGATCGATGTACCCGGTGGCGGATCGATCGATGCAGATGATAGGGTGGGAATCGATCGATGCTGAGTAGATTTCGTCGATCGATGGTGTAGGCATGTTGTTGACGGAATGTGTTGAATAACTTTCATCCTGCAGAGTAATCTCTGTAGGTCTTTCCTTCCAGTAATCCTCATCATACTCCTCAATAGGATCCTCATTTGATGAAAGAATCACAGTTTCCACTAGGCCTGGGCGTTCGGTACACCGATCGGGTTCGGTTCGGTTATTGTGGATTTCGGTTATTCGGATGCAGGCTTAAAAGTCCCATTCGGTTTTTTAACCTTTTCAGTATGGTATCGGTTCGGAACCCATCGGGTTCGGACCGGTTCGGAGCAGCTGTATAAGAACCGTGTAAATCCGTAATATAATCGGATCATTTTCGAGTTCGGTTATTTTGTAACTAAAGTAACCAAAGAAGTCATTTAAAGCTCGAAAAATACCTTAAGTAACTTAAGAACCGAAACAAAAACACACAAGTTTGAACACACCAAAACACTTAGCATCCATAACGAAATCAATACATAAAAAGTACTACAGAAACAACTTCAAAATGCTCAAATTCCAAACATAAAAGACAATCTTCTTGTAGAACTATTACTCCAAGACTGTTGATGCATCTCCATTCTCTGCAAAATATAAATAAAGTTGTTCATTCAGAGAGTAAGAGTGATCCATTCATGTAAGAGAGTAAGAGTGATCAGTGTTACCTCTTTCAAGCTTGTCATCCTCCTCAAGTTCTTCAAGAATTTGTGCATTTGAAGGCAGTCTTGACTCCATCTTCAGATCTTGTTTCATCCACTGTTCTGAACACATTAAAACTTCAATCATAAAGTGAGTAAGACAACTCCTATGTGGTGAAAGCATCCTCCCACTAGTGCTAAAAGCACTCTCCGAAGCAACTGAAGAAACCTGCATTGCCAAAACATCTCGAGCAATCTCTGATAACACTGGAAATCTGGCTGCATTCGATCTCCAATATGACAGAACGTCATACTCCATTCCAGCCATCAACTCCGGGTTTTCCACACTTTCTCTGAGGTAAGTTTCTAACTCATCCCTTTTCTCTCTCACTCCAATCTCATTTAGCTTCTGTTTGTACCTATAAAAAATGTATATAAATGTTCAGTTTATATTACTGCATAGAAGAAAATGTATAGAAAATGTAATAAGGTAGTACCTAACATCAATCCGTTTGTAGCCAGCACAATCATCAACTATCTCCATTCTTTCAATAGACTTCTCTCGAGAAGACTGTGATGTTTTGTTAGGCTGAGATGATTGGTCATCTGGATCAGTATCACCTCCTAATCTTGTACTGTATTCCTTGAACAAACTTCTCAAGACATTGAGCAAGGAGTCGTACATCTCCTTATACTCGACAGTGTCATTTCCATACAATTCCTCAAAGCACAACTTCACAAGCTCTAACTTCTTGCTTGGATCAAAGACAGTAGCAACCATCAGCATCTTGTTCAAATTCTTGAGACCATCCCAATACTTATCGAATTTTTTCAACATTTCTGTTGCCTTGGACTTCAACTCAGGATCATAGCTGTTGACGAGAGCCATCAGATTTGTTGCAATGGTGACCACCTCTTCATAACACTTGTGGGAATTAAGAGAAGTTGAAGCTGATACCACCAAGGTTGAGTTGTAAAAGATCACAAGAAACCTGCACAATTTATCAACTGCATTCCAATCGCTATGATCAGGAGGACCAATCCTTTTAGCACCAGCTTCAATCTCACAGAAATAGTCGTTGTACAGCTTGTCTTCTGCCACCATCTTGTTGAATGCCACCTTGAACTTCTGAGCTGTTGTCAACATCAGGTATGTTGAATTCCACCTTGTCTTGACATCCAAAGGCAAGCTTCCTCTTGATATCTTACCCGTCTCAACCTTAAGCTCAAAAGAACTCAACCTATTTGTATGTGATCTAACATACGAGATAGCATTTCGGATAGCCGTGACATTCTGATCTATTTCAGCCATTCCATCCCTCACAATCAGGTTTATTATATGAGCACTACATCTCATATGCAAGAACTCACCATCTAAAACTAGAGACTGATCAGAAACTAAAGAAAATGCACTATGAAACTTCCTTAATGCTGATGTATTCGCAGTTGCATTGTCAACGGTAACACAAAACACCCTCTCAATTCCCCATTCAGCCAAGCAATCCAGTAAAACAGAAGCTATAGTCTGACCTTTGTGATCCGTGACATGTTTGAACCCGATGATCAGCTTCTTCAGTCGCCAGAAAGGATCAATATAATGAACCGTAATCACCATGTAACTAGCGCCTACAAAACATAAAGACAGAAAGAATGTGAAACCCATATATGATAACTTGCAAATCAAGTATGTTTCTAATGTATTACCTGTGGTTTGGGAAACCCATATGTCTGTAGTTATGGACACACGTTGTTTGTTGCACAAGAACCATCTCTTTAGAGCATCTTTCTTCTCCACATACGACTTCACGATGTCTTTGGTTAAAGTTCTTCTTGAATGAGGAGTGTATCCTATCTTTGCCTACAAACAAATAAAACATAAACATAAGCTTATATGAAAATAATAACAACAAACACTTACAGTAAGATGAATAGCACTTAAGAAACAAACCTTTTTACAGAAATGCTTCCAGGCAGGACTATCGACAAACGCTAAAGGTAGTTGGCCCATCACGACCATCTCATTCGTTGCTTCTCTAAAGACAGTTTCAGTAAGTTTACCCACCTTCAGCTTCCCATCCTCGGAGACATTTTCTTGTTTGTTCTTCTGAACTGCTAACCAAGCTTGATGGTTCTTGCAAATCTCAAGATGCTTCCTCAGGTTCGTGGTCCCTGATGAGGTGAGACACGAGAAGTTTTTCTGACAATAGTTGCATAGACACCGGTCTCTATCCTCCTTAGTTCTTGTGTAATGTTCCCACACATCTGATCTTGTAGGAAGGATCCGCTTAACCTTAGATGGTTGAGAACTCCCAGCACTTGATTGTTTTCTCTTTTCTCTGCTACTGTCGGGAGATGGAAACTCTGCCTCATCTTCTTTGCTACGGGTTTCTCGATCAAGTGAGGATGTTGAATCCATCTGCTCCAACAGAAACAATATATCAGATCACAAGTTCAAACCAATTTTGATATCAATTATAAAATACAAATAGAAAGAGACAAAGGATTTACTTAAATCCTAAACAAATTTCTAACTGAAATCGAAATAGATTAGACGAAAAAGAACTAAGAAGTAAGGAGAAGAACCTGCGATTGGTTACTTGAAAGCTCAGATGGAGTCGAATAGAGAGAATCTACATGATTTATATAGGCCGGATTGAACATTGCAGTCATTACAGTGTGTAATCGAGGAGACGTTTTTGGGAACTAGGTTCTTTCACGACAAAAAAAACTAGAGAAGAGGAAAAGATGAGATAGAGATACGATGAGTCGACATATGTATATGTGTTGTCATTAAACCTCGGTTATATCCGGATTTTGAATCGGATAACGGGTTATAACCGAACCGACCCGACCTCCGAATTGCTGGTTTGTCAAGTCCCAATCGGTATTTCTCTTACATCCGTGACCGGTCCGAAACCGATAATTTTGCTCGGTTTGAGGTACGGATTTCGGTTTGCGTTATTTACGCCCAGGCCTATGCAGTTCCAAATCTCAAGAGGTACACGTGACAGCATTGATTTGTGTTACTATTATAACCGATTTCTAATGTTAATGTGACTGTATGTTTGAATGCAGAATGTGAAAGCGGTGTTTGACGCAGCCATACGAGTGGTCTTGCAACCTCCGAAGCAG
This sequence comes from Brassica napus, assembly GCF_020379485.1. NCBI lineage: Eukaryota > Viridiplantae > Streptophyta > Magnoliopsida > Brassicales > Brassicaceae > Brassica > Brassica napus. Next base: position 17,139,749 of record NC_063434.1, read on the forward strand.
AAGAAGAAGAAGAGCAAAGCGCAGAAGGCATGCTCCATCCTATGATGATGATGATGATGGTGATGATTGGGAAAGCTCTGTTTTTATATATTTGTGGTTTTGGTATGTTGAAAGTTCTAACAATGCATCAATGAGTTAATGGACAGACACCCAAGTTTGGTTTTGGTCTTTTGTTTTGTTCTTATAATTAAGTGGAGTTTATTCGAATTAAACAACTTTTGCTTCTGCAATTAATTATGAACCAGTTTCAATCCCCAACATATCTCCAGTTAAATCATATTTTGTATGTTGTATCCATCACCTGTAATTCAGCGCAAGTTTCAAACTCAGCAAACATGTTTATAGATAAGTGTAAGCTGGGAAAGTAAAAGTGATGATACAAGTTTTGTTACTCTTTTCATTATTCTCCAACAAGACGACACGCCATGACTATTGATGATGAGTCTAAAATAATGCAAAAGAAAAAGAGTTATCATTCAAACCATTCCATTTTGATTTTCTGGTATTTCTCACTCATGCCACCATCCTCCTGTTGTCTCTGAAACTCCATGTAACGCAGAGTGCTGGTTATGAATGTCCCTGCGCCCGACTCAGCTTTCTTCGTCTCACTTCTGATTAATTCAGCTAAGCTCTGGATTGTTTCGCCTGTTACCTGTGGATTTCCTTTCTCCAAAAAGTAGAGATACCTGCAATTTTCACTCAATTAAGAAAAAGCTTTTTTTTGCAGCGTATGTACCAAGTAGGTGCAACTTAAATGGGTAACTTACTTGTTCAGCAGTTCGACATACAGAGACACAGACCCGGTGCTACTGGCACCACGGGATGCGTTGGCCATTTTCTGAACAGCATCTGCAATTTTTTGTGCCCTCTTCAGGCAAAGCACAATAGTGCTGGGTTTGCGGGTCAACCCGCCCCGACCCGCCCCGCCCCGCTGCGGATTGAATCATTTTTTTGATTCAAAAAATCGACCCGCATAACTCACAAACAAAAAAATTTCTACCCGCACCCGCCCCGCAAAAACCCGCGGGTAACCCGCTTAACCCGCGGATAATATTAATTATATTAAAAATAATTATTTTAATTAAAAATAATTATTATATAGTTAAAAAATATTATTTTAAAAAAATTATATTAAAATAATATATTAATAATTAAAATTATATAAATATTTACGAGATTTAATATATTTTTTATAAAAAAAACATTTAAAAAAAAAAAAATCTTTTTTTCTTAAATTTGCGGGTTAACGAGTACCCGCGACTCAAATTCGACTGACCCGCACCCGCCCCGCTTAAAATAATCTTGACCCGCACCCGCACCCGCCATTGCAAATTTTCAAATTCTTCGACCCGCACCCGCCCCGCAGCGGGTCAAATGGGGCGGGGCCCGCGGGCATTAATTAAAATTCCCAGCTCTAAGCACAACCCTGTTCTCAATTTCATAAATTTCATATTAGTTAAAGTTGCCGTGTTTCCCATCACAACTACTAATTTATCGGTATGCTAATTGTCTATCCTTCCCAGTCTTAACTTTCAAGATTTAGTGCATTCATATGTAGCATACCTCTCTCCATCTTTCAGGTTCTCGCCTTCCTCAGCCCAGTAAAGATGCGCACATTCGTAAACAGCTCTACACTGATCTGGCTTCTTGAGGAGTTTCACAGAGTACTACAACAACGAAATATAATTTAGCCTAGTTATTATTCAATGTAACACTCACTAAGTCAACTGGCATATAAGGAAAGATACCCCTGTCGCCTTGTGAGTCAAAATATCTCTGTTCTCAACATTAAATACACGCATCCGCTGTAGTGTCCCTATTATTAAACGTAATGCTGTTACTTGTGCCTTTGAATCCTACAACACCCAAAATTTAAGGCTCATGTCAAAGTCCTTCTTAAAGAGATACTTGTAGCCTCGTAAAAATATCACGTACCGAAATTTCTTCTTCATACAGAAGGTATGCCTTCGTGAAGAACTCATATGCGACTGTTTCTAATTCACAGTCATTTGCTGCCTGGGGATTCAAAAAACTATCAGATCATTCACTATATCTGCAGGTTTTGATAAGGGATGATCGTAAACTACACGATCATATACCTGAGCACATTGCAAGTAGAGTCGCAATGCCAATTCAGATGCCGAGGCATCAGATAGAACTTCCACGGTCTGAAAAAAAACTGAGATTTAAAATCGCCTCACAGCATTCTTCCAAAGAAAAAACAAATGGTTTTCACTGGGACAACGCCATTGAAGCTCGCGAGACATTAAACCATGCGAACTCTTTTCTAACAATCAAGATGTATGTACATACACTGACCTCTGTTAAGAGCTGTAGAATTTTTTGTGGTGTTGACGTGTCATCTCCAAATGGGTTTTCATCTCCACCTCGCATTCGCCGAATTAACTGTGCAAGCATATCATATCAACTCAAGAAAATTCATGTACATACTTAAATTTAAAATCAATTCTTCTTGAAAAATTGGAAGGACACACAAATACTTCCAAATGCTAGACTGAACTTAATACCTTTTCCCCAGTTGGAGAATAGAGTGAATAACTGATCATCTAAAGAAAGACAAACCTTGAGAGCGGAAAGGACAAGTGGTGGTATCGTAAGAGGTAGACGCTTAGGTCCTCCAGTCAGGATGTGCTTCCTAATTCTGAAAATTATCTGTAGTTGGGCATATGAATTAGAAATTGCAGATAAGGTCACCTAGCAATGTATCAAATATAAATATATACACACCTTAGACATTTCTTCTGGGTCATCATTGTAGAGAAAGTGAACCAACCGTGCGACAGAGTTCTGCTCTTCCTGGAAATCTTCTTCATCAATCTAGAACTCAGTATAGAAACCATGTCGGGTACAAGAACAGGTAAGTTATCGAAAGAAAAATTACCCTTTCAGGTGACTATAATACTGTGAACACGAATACAATAAGGATTGATCAAATATATGATTTAGTACCTCATCATTATCAGTTAGCCCGTCGAAATCCTTGATAAGTCCCTTTATCAGTTCAAACAATGCGTCAACCTGCAACACGCAATAAAGAAACGTCAAATCAATAGAGAATGCTGAAAGAAGAAGTTAAATAATAGAAAAGCACACCTCATCAGCCGTAGCAATGCGAGTATTGTTTTTCAAAATGCTCTGAATTATGATAATTGCCATTGCTTTGTTTGTATCGTGGTCAAGGTATTCCATTACTCGAGGATAGTTTGTAAGCTTCAAAATAGTTACAACATCATTAAACTTCTCCAATGGAGCGCTAAGAAATGCAACGATCTGTTTTGATGCCTTGTCATCACAAAGTTTTCCTGTGGCGGAGAGTTGGCTAACACAAGATCCCTAAAGAAAATTTGAAAAGGGAGACAACAACGTGTATTAGCAACTTAAAGAACTGATTAAATAGACACAAAACGTAATTATTAATAAACTTAACACGCTTATACATGCTCGGAAGGTTTTATACCAAAACCTTGGTCCACATAGTCTAGACGATCGGAATGGACATGGAGAGTGAATTTCAGAAGAAACAAATATAATGTTACAGATGCTGAGGCTGGCAAGTCCACCTGGGCTTCTACAACCTGAATCATATATAAGATATAGACTCAGTCAACTGCTTATGAAATAACCATAAAGAGATTATCAATGTAATACGACCAGAGGGAACTAGCATAAAAATTACACTGTTTAAGAGCTAAACCTTCATAACAATACCACGGAGATAAAGCTAGAATTTGTAGCTATTCTCTAATACTAGACGCCCTCATGACAAAACTCAGGTTTAAGTGTTAAGTTCCTTTAACTTCATGATTAGATGCAGGATTTACCTTCCCAATGGCATGATTCAACTTTGAAAAGGCATCTACTTGCAGGAAATTAGGCAATGCTTCCACACTAGATGCAGCATAGTTGGATAGCCTTTCCATTAGACCCGAAAGGACCGTCTTGATATCAACAGATGGCTGAAAAACAAAAATGATGAAAAGAAATTTATGTTCTGATGGGATAAGGTTTTTTTAGAAGTATTATCTTTTATCAAGTACTGCATATAAAAGAAGAAAGTGTGGGTTTATAAGAAGTACCTGAAGTTGTGGACAAGCACCTAATAATACATCGAGAGTTTGAAGGTGAAAGTCATCAGGAAAAACTTGAATAATGCAATCCATTAGGTAGCACTGTGCAAGTTCATCCTTGCAGTTGACAACCTATTACAACAGTGATGCATAATTCATTTCCACCAACAAGTAGACGGAAACTTGGATACTGAACCTATCCAAAGAAAGAGAAAAACCACACCTGCTCCAGGATTCTAGGAAGAACAGTATCTCTGTAGACTACAAGGTCAACACCTTCCAACTGACCCAATATATGAAGGTTCTTTCCAACCTAATCAGCAGTCAAGAGAAGAACTTCAGCAAATAGTAATAACCATTACTTGAAAATCTCTAGATGAGAAAAATCAGCTACAAGATACTGTCATTACAAGATCCCGTAGTTCATTCCTTTCTTTTTCCCGTTTCTCCTTCTCTCGAGTAGGTCCCTAGACACAAGAAAGCCTCCACTCAGATTCAATTAAGTAGGGAAAATTCAGAAAGAGTAGACACAAGCATGATCAGACATTGGAACCATGTTCAGTAGTCAGTACATACAATGCGGAATCTGAGGGAAAGAAAAATAACCTGATGTTGCATTCGAACCCATAGTTTGTTCATCTCAGTAAAATTTTGAAGCACGAACTCTAAAGCATCCATGTGTGTTTCGGTATCTCTGGAGAGAATTAACAAATCATTTGTCTCTTTAAATATGTCTTAAAATAGCAAAAATCATTCAACATCATGTTGAAAGAGAATTTAATTCGTGAGGCTTTACCCTTCCAACTCTGAACCAATGCTAGGTAACTTATCCCTAGTGACTTGAGCAAGGTAACTTCTCAAGAAGAGACCACGCAAGGGATGTTGAACAGCGCGGCACATTTCAACAAGATCCTTTAATATATCCTTAGCAGCAACGTCCTTGGATTTGATATATACAGATCCTATAGTACAGAGAAGATACCTGATATCCAAATTGATTATTATACATTAAAAAACAGAGAAGGCAAAGCACAATGTATATATATACTCTGAGAATGAGATGCAAGCTTACAATCTTGGCAAAATGTTACCGGCGTGCTGAACAAGCTCGTAAAGCTCAGCAATGGAGCAACCACGCGCAGTCTCATCCCTAAAGAACATCTCCAAACTCCTCAGCTCATCAGAAGCTCGAATATCTGATCAAATCAGATCGGCACAAGAGTTATTCTCCCAAATTCGAAAAAATGTGAGTCGGAAGAAGATAGATAGATAGCGACTCACAGAGTTCGTAGTATTTATGAGGAGAAAGCTTGGAAGTACGAAGCTCGCCGAGCATCTGAGCAGAGAACTTAAGCGCGTCTTTGAGATTGTTGGAGTCCTGCGAGAACAATTATTGCAAAAACGGATCCAGAAGTTAGGGGTGTTCCGATGCGATTTCCGATTCGGAAAAATTGAGTGAAGAAGAAGAGAGGGGGAGATGGATACGATCGCGCGCTGCATGTAGAAAGCATTTTGTTTAACGGCGGATGTGGCGGCAGCGAGCCACTTCTCATCGTCGTCGGCGATCATTCTGTTTCAGTTGTAACTTTACAGAGAAGAGTCTCAATTTTGACCCAATAATATAAAGTCTCTCCGCATTAAATTGTTCTATCTTCATTATCATCCATTTGCCAAAACACTTTTTAATTTAGTTACATAATGACAATTAAAATAATTCATATTTTAAAAAAAATTCAACAAAATACATTTGAATATTTTCTATATATTTATTAAATTACTATTTGTTAATACTAATATATAAATGATACATTTTAGAATAACTAAAATTATTAGATTACTATTAATTTAAAATTATTGAAAATAGTTAATCAAAAATGATGATCTTATAATTAAATTAAGTTTTATGAATATGTGCGAAAACTAAAAAGATCTATAGATTGAAAACAAGAGGGGAATATATACCATCAAAAATTTAGTATCATTCACTGATTCAAAAGTAGGTAAAAATTTCAATTTTCTCATTTAAGTTAACATCACTCTCCTCTTTAGTAGAGGTGTCAACTGGGCGGGCTGACCATGGGCTAGCCCAGTCCAATTCATTTTGGGCGGGCTATGGACATGCTCAATTAATAAATGGTCCAACTGGACAAAAGACCAATTGGTACACGGTCTAATTGGGCGAAGACCAAATGGACAATGGGTGTCCATGGGCTTCTTAAAATATAATTTCATGAGTTTAATAAAAAAAACATAACTTTACAATTTAACTAAAAAAACAGTTTTATCGTTAAAATAAAAAATTAATGATTTTGACGGAAAACGTAATTCACAGTTTTGACGGAAAAATGTATTTCATAAATTTGGCAGGAAAATTTAATTTTTCGGTTTTGGCGGAAACACACACAATTTCTCGGTTTTGGCGGGAAAACGCAATTTCTCAGATTTTGGCGGAAAACGTAATTTCTCGGTTTTAGCGGGAAAATGCAAATTTGCGGTTTTAGCGAGAAAACACAATTTTTCGATTTTGGCGGAAAACGCAATTTCTTGGATTTTGACGGGAAAATACAATTTTTCGGTTTTGGCGGAAAAATGTAATTTCTCAGATTTTGACGGGAAAATACAATTTCTCGGTTTTGGCGGGAAAACACAATTTCTCGGTTTTGGCGGGAAAACACAATTTCTCGGTTTTGGTGGAAAAACGCAATTTCTCGGTTTTGGCGGGAAAACGCAATTTCCCGGTTTTGGCGGGAAAACACAATTTCTCTTCTTCATGGAATCCACGATCCGCCCAACTGCCTATTAAATAGTCATCACGTCTGTTCTTGTTGGGTTGTTCAAAGGCAAAGTCTGGATAATACTGATCTGGGGATGTGGAGTAGTCTACTGGTTTCCTCCCGTTGAGCGACGTTGGATAGCTTTCATCGGTCGTTGGTGACTCATATGAATCGATCGATGTGACAGTGTGAGTGTCGATCGATTCCGAGTACTCAGTTTCGTACTCTGCTCCACAATGGCATGCTGCAATGTAGCCAAGCTCATTCCCAATCTCCACGACGTTGACATGTTGTCTCACAACTCGAACTAGGTCATAGTGTACGTCTGGATCTATCAGTGTCAAACACAATCTATTGGTGTTCATGTCACATACAGCTCCTACTGTAGCTAGGAAATCTCTTCCAAGCAGAAGTGAAGAGTTCCAGTTAAGCTTGATGTCCAGGACATGAAAACTACTAGGACAAGGGGATTACCAATCTGTACCTCAAGGTTTCTTATGATGCCTCCTGAGCTCCTTTCTGAAAGGTCCACGAAAGTGAAAGATTCTGATGAAGGCTCTATTTTCAGACCCAACTGGTTTGCCATAACCTTTGGTAGGATACTGACTGATGCTCCTGTGTCACAAAGTGCATGGGGAAATTCAATACCTTTTACCATACATGGTATTGCAAACTTCCCAGGATCACTCTTCTTCTTCATTGTGATCCTTAGTTTCATCATTTCCCTGACATGATGAAACATTCTCCTAATGTCCTCCTCAGTTTCTTTAGTCTCCCTGAGGAACATCCACAACCGGTGTGTGAAATAAACTTCATCAAACTGTTTCTCCACTGGGATTCTGAGGACTCTCTTAGTGAAACCATCCATCTCCTTCTCATTAACTTCCCTCTTAAGAAGTTAAGAAGCAACCTCCGGGTTCAAAACGAACTCAGGGTCTAAAGGAACCTCTAGGTTCCCGACCGACCTCCGGGTCCCTAAACAACCTCAGGGTCCTAAATACGACCTCAGGGTCTAGAGGAACCTCTGGGTTCCCAACCGACTTCCGGGTCCTTAAACGACCTCAGGGTCCTAAATACGACCTCAGGGTCTAGAAGAACCTCCGCGTTCCCAATCGACCTCCGGGTCCCAAAACGACCTCAGGGTCCTAAATACGACCTTAGGGTCTAGAGGAACTTCTGGTTTCCCAATCGACCTCCGGGTCCCTAAACAACCTAAGGGTACTAAATACGACCTCAGGGTCTAGAGGAACCTCCGGGTTCCCCATCGACCTCTGGGTCCTCACTCAACCTCCGGGTTCAAAACGACCTCAGGGTCTTTAATACGACCTCATGGTCTTTAATACGACCTCATGGTCTAAAGGAACCTCCGGGTTCCCAACCGACCTCCGGGTCCCTAAACGACCTCAGGGTCCTAAATACGACCTCAGGGTCTAGAGGAACCTCTGGGTTCCCAACCGACCTCCGGGTCCCTAAACGACCTTAGGGTCCTAAATACGACCTCAGGGTCTAGAAGAACCTTCGGGTTCCCAATCGACCTCCGGGTCCCAAAACGACCTCAGGGTCCTAAATACGACCTCAGGTTCTAGAGGAACTTCTGGGTTCCCAATCGACCTCCGGGTCCCTAAACAACCTCAAGGTCCTAAATACGACCTCAGGGTCTAGAGGAACCTCCGGGTTCCCCATTGACCTCTGGGTCCTCACTCAACCTTCGGGTTCTAAAGGCGATCTCCGGGTCTAAGGCAGCCTCCGGGCTCCAGAAACGACCTTCGGGTCCCAACAACATCTCCGGATTCTGTAGCAGTACCACGGTTCAGTAGGATCCCAGGATCCTGCAGTTAAATTTCCAGGTCCCTAAGAGAGACCTCCTATCTCATCGGAAAAAATCATGAGTAACCTATCTACGGAAGGTGGAATGTGAAGCATCCCTATACTCCAGGTTCACGAGTCTAACACATCTTGTTCCATCTTTAAGACTTCCCAAAGGATAGCTGGACGACGCAAAGGAAGACTCTGCTCCAAAATTAAGCATGAGGATCCTCAGTTTTGGCCTCCGAGTCTTATTCAACCTCTTTGTCCTCCTGATCCTTAGCATCGCCAAGATTATCCCTCTTAGAATTCCTGGGTCCTGACCCATACACACCTCCACACAGTTTGTGGAGCCAGAGAACCTCAAGAAACGCAAACTGAAGTCAGGCCTGAACTAAGGCCGAGTAAAGCCACAGGAGAAGCACAAGCACCTGGGTATGAGCAGTAACATCACCCTTTATGCAGGCGTTCCTGGCTTCTTCATAAAACTTTCTGCCAACTCCGGCAAATCCCCACCATAGGGGCAATGCCTCATCCTTATAAAGGAGAAGAAGAAAGTCCTACAGGCCCGACCTGATCTTGCACGACGGTGATGTTCACCCTTAGAGCGTTTACTAGGTCCTACATTGTGGTCCTTCCTGATTCTCCACTTCCAGGTCATTCGAATCAAAGGTCAAACATCTCCAACCAGGCTGCAAATCCTTTCACACCGAGCGCAAGTACATCTGAGAACGATCTACAAGGCAGCTTGATGCGAGAGGAGGAGGTATGCCACTTAAGATGTGCCGCAGAGACCTTTGATGCTGAGAAGACTATGGCGGTGAGCGGCACCATAGTGGTGGCCCGCTAGGAGCTCATGAGGGAGTGGCTCAACCATGAGACCGATTGCTGGGATCTTGAAGGTGCGTTAGAGCGGTACAAGATGGTGAAGACCTTCGAGGCTGAGTATCGGGGTCTCCCGTCTCCTTCCTTTGAGGGAGAACCAGCGATTCCGAGCAAGGCTGAAACAAAGAAGACTTCGGAGCCTACTACTGATGATCCTCCGTCTGACCCCTAGTCTTTCTTTCTGAACCCTTAACCCCTTGTCGGGGTTTCTTTTGTTGTACTTGCCCTCTGTGAGGGTTTAGAACTTGTTTGCGGGCCTTCGTGCCCTTTTATTTTGTAAGACGATGGCCCTGATGTGGCCCCCTTTCTTTTTTAAGAACGCCTTCGGATTTTTACTTGCGTATTAGACTCGCTTCTGAAGTAAGATTTTCCGCCGATGATCTCTTTACTGAGAGGTAGCAGGGTGCGTCTTTTATAATTGTGGGCTCAAGAATTAGAACCCTGAGGAATGGATCCAGACCTTTGTTTAGATACAAAGGTTGCCCCAGACCCAGAAATTTTGTGAGAATCAGGGGGTTGTCATTGGGGCCCAAAGATCACTAGTGGATCCGAAGAGATGGGCTCTGATTCTGGGGTTTTTAGGCTAACATACGGACTCTTGGAGTCTGGAGAATGATCTCTTAACCTGGACGTTGCATGCGGATCGGGGGTTGTCTGGGGACCCGGAGGTCATGGAGGAGCCCGTATGAGATTAAGAGATCCTTAGAGTAACTAGAATGTAAGTGAGAGTTTAGGTGAAGTTTAGACAGAGATTATGAAAGATTAAGTAACTTGAGAGCCGTTTAGTGTCTAAGAGAGAACCATAGTGTGACACCCCCGATCGTAGATAACCGGAAATGACACGGTCGATGTTCCCTGATGGTCGACCCGAGGTTCTCGAAATAAATCCGATCACCTTAGACCAACAACCAAAGAACACAAACACTCCTATCGGATATTACTCTAGGCTTTTCAACCCGATAAAGCAATATTCGATAGTTAGTTCGTCCCGGACAAGGACTAATATCATATGAGAACTCGTGATTTATAAACATCTTTTATACATTATTTATTTACTTTAAACATCTTACAAACTGTTATAGTTTACCCTACGGCCTATCGCCCAACAACGTTTTAAGTAAATATACATCAAGACGTACGTTGCAAGGACAACAAAATACTACCGCTGGTTGGCCGCTCCTTCCGTCCAAAAGATTTAAGTGTCTCCCGCCTAAGGTTTACCTGCACACACAAATGAGTCATGAGCAACTAGTTTACTCAGTGAATCTAGAATCACAACACAATCAATAACAATCAAGAAATTATCAATGCATATACATGATCATGCAAGTACTAGTACTATACTTTAATATCGATCATCATTGTGAATTCTTATTTTAAACATCACTTCCACAACACCCGCCCGTTACCATACTCATATAATACAATATATATACTAGACCCGAGAAACCACTAAGGCTAACCGAGACTAGTGAGTTAGCATCACCATCATTGTCGAATGTCCGGTATGGACAATCCGACACTGCATCGTCATGCAGTACACGGTCTCCAGGGAGCTACCCCATCATCGTGTCTTCATGACCTTGTTCCGTTCGCAGGACCAAGTCACGGTAATGCGGGGGCTTTAGGGATAGTGAATATAACAAGACTTCACATGATTTTACTTCCATAATTATTCCAAAATTAATCCTTAATTAATTATAATTAACTCTTAACTAATCCTAGATTAATCCTTAATTAATCTATATTAATCCTTAATTAATCCAAGATTAGTACTTAATTAATCCAAGATTAGTACTTAATTAATCTCAGATTAATTTTCAATTAAACCAAGATTAATTCTTAATTAAACCATGATTAATCCATAATCAAAACCATGATTATTTCATAGTTAAGATTAGTACTTGAGAACAAGTACTAAGATTAGGATTAACCTCACTTTAAAATTATTCATTAAGTGTAAGTGTTTACCATTAGTAAACACAACACCATTTTTAAATATTCAGACACTTTACTAACTTAATCAAGGACTCATTCAAGATCTATCTCAACATCTGTCTAGACTCACCTAAAGAACAGTCTTGAAACTGGCTTGGACAAGACTTAAGTTCCTCTTGAACAAAGCTGAATGGACCTGAGAATGGACAAGGTTCTGATCGGTTACTATGGTTAACTCAACAACTCATCTGACTCACATGATTGTGGCTTACCAAGGGGACTGAATGGATAGGATGGGACTAGCAAAGCTCCACACCTTAGCTGATCAAAACAGGGCAAGGTTGGGTTCAGAACATCAACAATCCGACAGTTCGGTTCAAGCTAAACAACTTAAATCAAATCAGTTCAAGCTCGATTTCTTTCATACCAGATCAGATCAGTTCAGTTCTATTCAGTTAACAACAGTTCAAGACAAGATCATACTGAGTTTAGTTTCGTTTAACTCCAATCAATCCCTAACACCTTAGCAAACTGTTTTAGGAGATGGATTCAAACCGAAACTAAGCAAGAACTGAACTGTATCATAACTTAAACAACTGATCCGACCCAGATCTAAGGTAGCCATGAACTGTTCGGATCAGATACTGACTTAGGCTAGGAGACCAAAGCTTACCAAGACAAACCAAAGGATTAGATGGCCTCAGCTGATCCTCTTCTCCAAGGTAAGCTTGTGGCTGGACTGATCAAAGAGAAAGATCAAGGTCTGATCATGATCTGAACTCAACTAGGTCTAGGGTTTTATTTAAAAATCTCACCTTCTGATCTTTCTCAAGAACCAAACTGAGCTAAGGTTGAAGATTAGGTCACCACCAATTTTTTTCTTGATTTTTCTCACTGAGTTTTCTGTTCTTCTTTCTCTCTTTCTCACTGAAATTCTCTAGGTTTTTCTGCAGGGTTCTGAACGTGGGAAGCAGCTGGAGGAGGGTTAAATACAAGCTGTGGTTGCTTCACCTGAGGGTTTAGCTCATAACAAAGCTTGGCTGAGAGCAGACAGCTGGCAACCTGTTTCATCATCTACACCATACTGTCCTTTCCCTCCCATGAAGTAGTTTCCAGCCAATCATAAATAATTAAAGGAGGAAGCAAGCACACAGGCAGCTTGTGATTGTCATGTGCCATTTACTGAAGAAGCTAAGCAAGCAGGCAGGTGCAAGTCATGTGATTAAAGACTGAGCAAGTAGGCTGGTGGAAGACATGAGTCTGGTCCAAAATTACTTGTAGCAGTTGGTTGATAATTTCCAATAATTTTTAACTAAATATTCCTTGTCTTTGGCTCTCGTCTTGTTCTCGGAAAATCTCTTCCAGTTTAATAAAAATTCGACCAAAATATTTAAGACTCGACCAAACTATCAAGTGAAGGTCTTTCAACCACAAGACAGTCCCGTCGAGAAATTAATCTACCGGGTCGATTTTTATTTCTATTAATCATGGTCGAACCAACTAAAAACTGGTCGAGTGGGATTTTTCTTGACCAAAAATTTATTGGCTCGTGAGGGTTATTACACTCTTCCCCCCTTAAAAGAATTCGTCCCGAATTCTCAAAATACAAGTGTACACCCTTTACTGGACGATTGGGTTATCTGAGAAGAGTTATGGGTAATCAGCTCAGACTTATCTTCATCCTACCATGTTATAACAACTCTCTGTCGCTTTCCCCACAATACTTCAAGTTGCAAAATTTCCCTATTCTTCAATTTCCTGATACGACGCTCGCCTATCCGCAAAGGACCTTCAGGATAGGTGAGGTTAGGTTGCAAGTCCTCTGGTCGCTGCTGCTCGACCATATTTGGATCTGGTATATGCTTACATAGCATCGATACCTGAAATACCGGATGCATAGGCATATCGGGTGGAAGTTCTAGTCTATAGGCTACTTCTCCAACTCTAGCGACAATTCGGTATGGTGCCTTTGCTATTGCAGCGGATCCGGGTTCTAAGGTTATACTAAAGGGGTTACTCCTAGACGGCAGCAATCCCTCTAATGCCTTAAACACGTCCTCATATTCTCTGACTACTGGTATTTCTTCCATGTTCTGCTCTTTCTCGTCTTCTACTGGTCCAACAACTAAGGTCACTAAGTATACTTCTTCACCCTTCTCCAAAAGGTTTTCAATTCTCAGTGCTAACACTAATGACGCTCCAACACTTGGTACTATGCCATGGTAAGCTAAAGGGGGTTGGGTATCTCTCTCGAAAACAATCTTCCTTCGACCACAATCAAGGTGAGCTCGGTAACTTGACAGCCAATCACCTTCAGTTTCAAGAACTTGATCTCCAGGAGAACGGGAATGGATAAATTCACCTTAGTGAATTCTCCATCGAATCATGATGCTACTTCGGGAGCTACAAAACTATGTGTTGCTCCCAAATCGAAAAGGATGTGGGCGGATATTCCACCCACAAGCAAAGTCGCTGACAATAATTGACTTTCCCTTCAATTACTTACTCAACAACTTTTATACTATTTTTTATTTATATCACCAATTTACCAATCATTTAAAAATTATGCAACACTCAATTGGTTAGGAAAACAAACCTGAAATCGGAACCTGAGGTGGTCCGGATGGTCCTGGTAACTCTAAAGCATAAGCCCTACCAGCAGTGGCTTGACGCTTAGTAGGAGGTAAGGGTAAAGGTGGGTTAACTGGTACAACGGGTTGAGCACTCGTAACAACAGGCTGAGCAAGATGAGTGTGTGGACATGATGTCGCGTAATGTCCTCGCTCTCCACACGTGAAACAAGTGATGTGAGATGGTACAGCCGGTTGGAACTGTCCCACGGTCGGACAATCTCTCCTAACATGGCCCAGCTGGCCACAAGTGAAACAAGTTGGGGTTCTAGGTCTAGGATCTCCAGATCGACCTCCCCGTCCTCGCGGCATAGGAGAATGTGGCTGAGGCTGACTTTGAACGGATGGACGTCTAGGTTGTGCAGAATGGCTAGAAGAAGCTCTCTCAGCAGCAATGTCCTCCTCCACGTTCACAGCGCGCTCAACAAGATCAGCAAGCCTATGAAACTCTACTGCCTCAAGTCTGCTCCTGATATATGGGTTAAGTCCTCGAAGGAACTTACGGATAATCATCATCTCGTCCTCTCGACCATAGTGGACATACTTCCTGAGACGGGTGAACTCTGCCTCATACTTCCTAACAGATAATCCTCCCTGAACTAGCTCCATGAATTTAATCTCCAATCGATCACGGGCTTCCGGTGGGAAGTACTTTCGAGCGAACGCTGTACGGAAGTCAGCCCAACTCAGATTGAAGTCTCCAAAGTTCCTCTCTACGCATAACCACAAACTGATAGCGTCCTTCTCCAGATAGTAAACAGCCACGTCCTTCTTAAATTCTACCGGACAACGGGTTGCAGCAAAGTTCTGCTCGAGATTGTGCAGCCATGCATCAGCTTCAAAGGGATCAGTGCCTCCCTGGTAACGCTTCGTCCCCAAGTTCTTCATAATCATGACTATCTTCAGAAAGTCCGGATGAGAAGTGGTAGGTACTGGAGCTGGCTGAGCACGCTGTGCTTCACGCTGTGCATTCAATGCTTGATGTTGCAAATTCACCATCTCAGCCATCAGTTCTAGAAGTGCTATTATAGCTGGATCAGTTGGAGCTGGTCCAGGTTGTGCTGCCGGAATAGGTGCAGCAGGGGCTGGTGGAAAATGAGCGGCAGGAGATGCAGGAGCTGCGGGATGATCTCCGTGCACTGGACTATCGTGTACCACATCCACCTCGATTTCCATAAAGTACGGGTCTGGAGACAAAGGCATGTGCACCGGTGTCTGATCATATGACCCTTCAGACAGGTCAGTCTCAAAGCTAGAGCCCGAAGGTGTAGCATCAAAGCTAGGAGTCGGAAGTGGTGCCGGAGTAGATGGCGACGAAGAGTCTGAAGATGATGAAACCGAAATTGGGAGGTTTGGACCTCCACGGCGTCCAAAGAGTGCTCTTCTCGGTGGCATCTGCAACGAAAGATCATGGTAAGTTTCTACCCAGGTCTATCTATTTCTAAAAGAAGGAACAAACCAGCATATCCTAATTATCCTTGCGACACATTTTTGACTCGAAAATTATTTGAAACAAGTCCCATTCAAGCATCGTATAACCATGCTCTGATACCACCTTTGTGACACCCCCGATCGTAGATAACCGGAAATGACACGGTCGATGTTCCCTGATGGTCGACCCGAGGTTCTCGAAATAAATCCGATCACCTTAGACCAACAACCAAAGAACACAGACACTCCTATCGGATATTACTCTAGGCTTTTCAACCCGATAAAGCAATATTCGATAGTTAGTTCGTCCCGGACAAGGACTAATATCATATGAGAACTCGTGATTTATAAACATCTTTTATACATTATTTATTTACTTTAAACATCTTACAAACTGTTATAGTTTACCCTTCGGCCTATCGCCCAACAACGTTTTAAGTAAATATACATCAAACGTACGTTGCAAGGACAACAAAATACTACCGCTGGTTGGCCGCTCCTTCCGTCCAAAAGATTTAAGTGTCTCCCGCCTAAGGTTTACCTGCACACACAAATGAGTCATGAGCAACTAGTTTACTCAGTGAATCTAGAATCACAACACAATCAATAACAATCAAGAAATTATCAATGCATATACATGATCATGCAAGTACTAGTACTATACTTTAATATCGATCATCATTGTGAATTCTTATTTTAAACATCACTTCCACAACACCCGCCCGTTACCATACTCATATAATACAATATATATACTAGACCCGAGAAACCACTAAGGCTAACCGAGACTAGTGAGTTAGCATCACCATCATTGTCGAATGTCCGGTATGGACAATCCGACACTGCATCGTCATGCAGTACACGGTCTCCAGGGAGCTACCCCATCATCGTGTCTTCATGACCTTGTTCCGTTCGCAGGACCAAGTCACGGTAATGCGGGGGCTTTAGGGATAGTGAATATAACAAGACTTCACATGATTTTACTTCCATAATTATTCCAAAATTAATCCTTAATTAATTATAATTAACTCTTAACTAATCCTAGATTAATCCTTAATTAATCTCATATTAATCCTTAATTAATCCAAGATTAGTACTTAATTAATCCAAGATTAGTACTTAATTAATCTCAGATTAATTTTCAATTAAACCAAGATTAATTCTTAATTAAACCATGATTAATCCATAATCAAAACCATGATTATTTCATAGTTAAGATTAGTACTTGAGAACAAGTACTAAGATTAGGATTAACCTCACTTTAAAATTATTCATTAAGTGTAAGTGTTTACCATTAGTAAACACAACACCATTTTAAATATTCAGACACTTTACTAACTTAATCAAGGACTCATTCAAGATCTATCTCAACATCTGTCTAGACTCACCTAAAGAACAGTCTTGAAACTGGCTTGGACAAGACTTAAGTTCCTCTTGAACAAAGCTCAATGGACCTGAGAATGGACAAGGTTCTGATCGGTTACTATGGTTAACTCAACAACTCATCTGACTCACATGATTGTGGCTTACCAAGGGACTGAATGGATAGGATGGGACTAGCAAAGCTCCACACCTTAGCTGATCAAAACAGGGCAAGGTTGGGTTCAGAACATCAACAATCCGACAGTTCGGTTCAAGCTAAACAACTTAAATCAAATCAGTTCAAGCTCGGTTTCTTTCATACCAGATCAGATCAGTTCAGTTCTATTCAGTTAACAACAGTTCAAGACAAGATCAGACTGAGTTTAGTTTCGTTTAACTCCAATCAATCCCTAACACCTTAGCAAACTGTTTTAGGAGATGGATTCAAACCGAAACTAAGCAAGAACTGAACTGTATCATAACTTAAACAACTGATCCGACCCAGATCTAAGGTAGCCATGAACTGTTCTGATCAGATACTGACTTAGGCTAGGAGACCAAAGCTTACCAAGACAAACCAAAGGACTAGATGGCCTCAGCTGATCCTCTTCTCCAAGGTAAGCTTGTGGCTGGACTGATCAAAGAGAAAGATCAAGGTCTGATCATGATCTGAACTCAACTAGGTCTAGGGTTTTATTTAAAAATCTCACCTTCTGATCTTTCTCAAGAACCAAACTGAGCTAAGGTTGAAGATTAGGTCACCACCAATTTTTTTCTTGATTTTTCTCACTGAGTTTTCTGTTCTTCTTTCTCTCTTTCTCACTGAAATTCTCTAGGTTTTTCTGCAGGGTTCTGAACGTGGGAAGCAGCTGGAGGAGGGTTAAATACAAGCTGTGGTTGCTTCACCTTAGGGTTTAGCTCATAACAAAGCTTGGCTGAGAGCAGACAGCTGGCAACCTGTTTCATCATCTACACCATACTGTCCTTTCCCTCCCATGAAATAGTTTCCAGCCAATCATAAATAGTTAAAGGAGGAAGCAAGCACACAGGCGGCTTGTGATTGTCATGTGCCATTTACTGAAGAAGCTAAGCAAGCAGGCAGGTGCAAGTCATGTGATTAAAGACTGAGCAAGCAGGCTGGTGGAAGACATGAGTCTGGTCCAAAATTACTTGTAGCAGTTGGTTGATAATTTCCAATAATTTTTAACTAAATATTCCTTGTCTTTGGCTCTCGTCTTGTTCTCGGAAAATCTCTTCCAGTTTAATAAAAATTCGACCAAAATATTTAAGACTCGACCAAACTATCAAGTGAAGGTCTTTCAACCACAAGACAGTCCCGTCGAGAAATTAATCTACCGGGTCGATTTTTATTTCTATTAATCATGGTCGAACAAACTAAAAACTGGTCGAGTGGGATTTTTCTTGACCAAAAATTTATTGGCTCGTGAGGGTTATTACACATAGTGACTAAGAGATTAGAGAGACTCAAACTGCTTAATCTTTATTAGTGTTGATGAGTTACAATATATAGGAGAGCTACTAGGGTTTACAAATCGCAAAGGTAAGGAGAAAGCATGTGAAGTCAAGGTAAAGGATTCAAATCAACCACTAGCAAGCACCACACGCTTATGGCATCTTGGACTAAAGGTGCTTTAGCTTTCCAGCCTGTCCCAGCCTGGCAATGCGCGTCCCTTATCCCTTCAACGGTCTGATCCTTCTCCACTTGAGTAACTCTTTCATAGTTACCATTTCACTTGTGCAAGGTAAGTTTTGGTCGAGGCTTGGATGGTACGGACTGTACGGCTTGTACGGCCTTGTACGGACGTCCGTACCATGCTCTCCCTAAACTCCCTTAAGCTTCCTCATCTCCTTTCCTCTTCAACTCCTTAGCTCTTCATACATATACTCAGCTCAACTCAACACTCCCCCTCAAGCTTAGCTTTGTATAAGTCTAAGCTTGGACAGCCATGAGATCTTCCTCATTAAAAACCTCACCAAGGAAAACCCATTGGGACAAAACCTTGATGAGGGAAAAAGAGTAAAGATCTCATAGCTAAGGGGATCAGCTCCTTCTCTTCCCAAGATCAATGAGGCCCAACCTGATGTGAATGGACTCCATTGTCTTCTGTCTTGCAGCTTTGGTGAACACATCCGCCAACTGATCTTCACTCCTTGTGTAGCATGGCAAGATGACTCCTAAGGTGATCATCTGCCTCACCTTGTGACAATCAACTTCAATGTGCTTGGTTCTCTCATGGAACACCGAGTTGGAGGCAATGTGGATGGCGGCTTGGTTGTCACAATGCATGGTCATTGGCGTGGCTTGATCAATCTCCAAGTGCTTCAAGATGCCTTTGATCCACACTAACTCGTTGGTGAGCTTCAGCATAGCTCTATACTCAGCTTCTGCACTTGAGCAAGACACTACCTTCTGCTTCTTACTCTTCCAAGTCACCAAGTTGCCTCCAATGAATGTGCAATAGCCTGTGGTTGATCTCCTGTCTGCTCTATCACCAGCCCAATCCGCATCACAGTATCCCACCACTTCAGTGCTTCCATTGCAGCCCATCCATACTCCTTGATCAGGTGAGCCGTTGAGATACATCAAGATCCTCTCCCCCATGCGCCAGTGATGCTCCTTAGGCACTTGCATGTGTTGACTCACCTGATTCACAGCAAAACAAATGTCAGGTCTAGTTATGGTAAGATAAATCAATTTGCCAACTAGTTTTCTATAGAGTTTAGGATCCTGATAAGGTTTGCTGTCTTCAATCTCCCCCTCTCGTGGGACTTTGTAGCCATCCTCCATAGGCATCCTTGCTGTCTTGCCTCCATAAGCACCTGCACCTTTCAAAAGATCAAGTGTATACTTCCTTTGGGACATGAACAAACCTTCCTTGGATCTACATATCTCAATTCCAAGAAAGTATTTCATTTCTCCCAAGTCTTTAATCTCAAACATGGATTTAAGGAACTCCTTGGTTGCTATGATACCTTCCTTATCACTTCCTGTGATAATGATATCATCAACATACACAAGGAGTGCAATCATACCTGAGGGAGTCGTGAGTGTGAAGAGAGTGTGATCTAGTTCAGACTTCTTGAAGCCTCGGCCATTGAGAGTAGTGCTCAGCTTGTTGTACCAAGCTCTTGGTGATTGCTTCAGCCCATAGATAGCTTTCTTCAACCTCAACACATTCCCTCTCTTCACTAAGTGTTCAAGGCCTGGAGGTGGATGCATATACACTTCATCCTCAAGTTCACCTTGTAGAAAGGCATTCTTCACATCCATTTGCCATAACCCCCATCCAAGATTCACAGCCAAGCTTAATACAATCCGGATTGTGTGTAGTTTGGCTACTGGTGCAAAGGTTTCTATGTAATCTTCTCCATAAGTTTGAGTGAAACCCCTTGCAACTAGCCTTGACTTCTTCCTCTCAATCTTTCCATCAGCCTTGTACTTGATTGTGAATATCCATCTACTAGTCACAGCCTTCTTCCCTTTTGGTAACTCACTCTCATACCATGTATCATTCTTGATCATAGCTCCTGCCTCAGCTCCAACTGACTCCTTCCATTCTCTATCCATGATTGCTTCTTCATAGCTTCTTGGGATGTAATTCTCATCCAACTTAACCATGAAGGCACAATGTTCTTCAGGGTATTGAGCAAAGGAACACACAACTTGAGAGGGATGCTCCACAGCTTGGGCATTGTAGTACACTCTCGTGTTTACCCAGCTAGAAGGATCCTTCCTCAGCCTTGTGCTCCTTCTTAGTGGCTGCACAACCGGTTCTTCTTCCTGTTGTTCTTCTACTACTTCATCTTGAGAAGGCGTTTGTATCACACCATGATCATGCCCATGACCATCAGAGCCTATGTTCTCCCTCATGATCAAGGTGGGATGGTGAACCAACTTCAGGAGGTGTGGTTGCGTGATCTCTCGGAGCCTGGGATGTACTGATTCCAAGACCTTCAAGAATGATCCGCAAGGTTGTGGCCTTGTCTGATGTTAAGTCCTTCAGGTCTTCTTGATTCTTTTCTTCATAGTATCCTCTATCTTCCAAGAACTTCACATCTCTAAATACAAGTACTCTCCTTGCTATAGGATCATAGCATTTGTATCCTTTCTGTGTAGCTGAGTATCCTATGAACACAGCCTTAGTACTTCTTGCTTCTAGCTTGTTGCGCATTTCTCCTGGTTTGAGTACAAAGCATAGACATCCAAAGACCTTCAAGTAATCAAGAGCTGGCTTGTACTTGTTCAGAACTTCAAATGGGGCCTTCTCATGCAGAATCTTGGTTGGAGTTCTGTTTATCAAGTAACAAGCAGTAGCAACCGCATTACTCCAAAATCTCTTTGGAACATTACTCTGAAACATAAGTGACCTTGCCACTTCCATGAGATGCCTATTCTTCTTCTCAGCCACACCATTTTGCTTTGGAGTATACGGACAGCTTGTCTGATGTAGGATCCCATGTTGTGATAAGTGTTGCTTGAATGCATGGCTTGTGTACTCTCCTCCATTATCTGATCTAAAAATTTTAATCTTAGCATGATAATGGTTAGTTACATAAGTTTGAAAGTTCCTAAATGCATCAAGCACCCTATCTTTGGTCTGAATTAAGGTTAACCAGGTGTATTTGGATTTTTCATCAATGAATGTGACAAAATACTTATAACTATCTCTAGATAGGCAAGGGGCAGTCCACACATCTGAATGAATTAGATCAAAGCAATTATCATAAACGGTAGTAGACTTTTGAAACACAGTTCTACAATGCTTGCCTAAAATGCAAGTTTCACAATCTTTGTTCTCAAACACAACACCTGGTACCATTAAGTTCAATGCTTTAACATGAGGGTGTCCTACTCTAGCATGCCACAATGCATTTTTATTCAACAAAGAAGCAGAAGTAAACGAGCAACTATAATCAGGAACAGAAGTGAGTTCTTCAACCATATAGAGATCTCCCTTAGTCACCCCTTTCCCAATCAATCTGCTGCTCTCAATATCCTGAAACTTCACATCATTAGGACTAAAGATAACATTGCATTGTAAATCATTAGTACATTTCTTTACAGATAATAGGTTTGATGTGAATTCAGGCATGTAAAACGCTCTAGATTCTTTGTTAAACAACTTAAGCTTTCCTATTCCCTTAATAGGTATTTTATCTCCATTTGCTATCATCACATGCCCATGAGTAGGTTCTATATCCTTCATCAAGTTCTCATCACTTATCATATGATGTGATGCACCAGAATCAACAATCAATGGTTTATATACTCTTTTAGCATTGTGACAAAGATTACTAAGAGATGAATGCATCCTATCAGTTCTAGCAATGTGTGCATTTCTATACTCATTCCTAGCTTCTAACCGTTCTACTAGTTCTCTAATCAAGTGATCATCCTCATATGCAATCCTAGATGCTCCAAAAGAATAACCATAAGTGTTACCGTTTTCCTTTAGCATTTTGAAGAGAGCATCAAGGTCTGATCTCTTGATGTAGTCATCATTGCTGCGTGAGCTTGAGGCGCCTGTGTAAGCCACCAGAGACTTCCCATTCCCATCATTGCCTCCATGCCCATCCACTTCACTTGTCTTGATGGTGCCAGCTCCGCTTGATCCTTCAGTCACATTTGCCCTTCCCTCACGCTCCTTCATGAACTTGGCAGGCTTGAGGTGTGGGTGTAGTATCCAGCATTGGCTCTTCTTATGACCATGCTTCTTGCAATGATCACAGTTGCCATTGAACTTCCTGTCCTCATACTTCCCGTGAGATGCCTTGTTTGCTTGTGGAGCTTCGGTTGAGTCCTCATGAGCTGCTTGATTGGCAAGAGAGAGCTCCCCCTTTCCTCCAAACAGCCCCATAGACCCCTGCTCCCTTTGGATTTGTGCACACACTTCCTCAAGGTCCGGAAGCTTGTCTGCCCTCAACATGTGCTGGATGAGTTGAGTGTAGGCCGGGTTCAGTGTGAGGAGCAGCCCAAAGACCTTATCTTGCTCGCGCCTCTCATTCAGCTGATCAGGGTCAGTTGTGCTCGGCCTCAGCATCTCTAGCTCGGACCACAAGGACCTGAACCTCCCCAAGTGCTTTGTGAACTCCATATCCTCTTGCACAAGCCGGTTGATAGCTAGCTTCACTTCAAACACACGGCTTAGGTTGGAAGTGTTCCCATACACCTTCTTCAGCGTGTCCCACAGCTCTTTGGCTGATTCACAGTAGCTGTAGGCATCCAAGATAGCTGGATCCAAGGATGCGTGTAGAACCGTCATCACCAGCATGTCTTCTTGTTGCCACTTCTCTACAGCCGCTTCATTGGAGACCTCTTCTTGATCTCCTCCCTGAGTAATGAGTTTCGGAGCCTCCCCTGTTGTGATGTGCCCCCATAAACCCTTACTCCCCACCGCAGTCTTCACCATCCGAGACCACACAAGGTAGTTGCTACCTTTGAAAGTAACCGCTATCTTCATCCTCATGCTCATCCGATGCTCCATCTTTACTCAGCTTGACTTGAACAGCTTGAATCTGATGAAATCTTGAGTCTTGAATCACGTACACACACCAAACTTGAGTCTTGAATCACGCACACACACAGAACGTAGCACAGCTCCAACACCTTCAAAGCTACTCGCGTGTAGCTTCAAAGCCTTCAGCTTGTAACTCTCTAAAGATCAAACCCCAGATTCTAATGAACCTGGCTCTGATACCATATGAGATTAAGAGATACTTAGAGTAACTATAATGTAAGTGAGAGTTTAGGTGAAGTTTAGACAGAGATTATAAAAGATTAAGTAACTTGAGAGCCGTTTAGTGTCTAAGAGAGAACCATAGTGACTAAGAGATTAGAGAGACTCAAACTGCTTAATCTTTATTAGTGTTGATGAGTTACAATATATAGGAGAGCTACTAGGGTTTACAAATCGCAAAGGTAAGGAGAAAGCATGTGAAGTCAAGGTAAAGGATTCAAATCAACCACTAGCAAGCACCACACGCTTATGGCATCTTGGACTAAAGGTGCTTTAGGTTTCCAGCCTGTCCCAGCCTGGCAATGCGCGTCCCTTATCCCTTCAACGGTCTGATCCTTCTCCACTTGAGTAACTCTTCCATAGTTACCATTTCACTTGTGCAAGGTAAGTTTTGGTCGAGGCTTGGATGGTACGGACTGTACGGCTTGTACGGCCTTGTACGGACGTCCGTACCATGCTCTCCCTAAACTCCCTTAAGCTTCCTCATCTCCTTTCCTCTTCAACTCCTTAGCTCTTCATACATATACTCAGCTCAACTCAACAGCCCGGAGGTTCCCTTTGACCATGAGGTCTTTGTTTGGGACCCGTAGGTCTTTTCTCTAGATCCTGGACCGAGATTGGAGCCCGGAGGAGATGTAGGTGATATACCATGGATTTGACCCATTTTCATCCATGGTATATAAGTGTTTTACTATCTATATACTCCCTCTGTTCCTAAATGATTCATGTTTTAGAAAAATATTTTGTTTCTAAAAGATCCATATTTTACATTTTCAATGTATGTAATAATGGAAAATTGTAAATTTCAAAAACATTAATTGTGTTTACTGAATTTTGATTGGCTAAAAATCATAGGAAATAGCTAAACACAGAAAATCATACATTTATTATTAAAATTTTAAATGTTTTCTTAATAAGTGTGAAAATTCTAAAACATAGATTATTTAGGAACAGAGGGAGTATTATATATTCTATCCTATTAGGTATGTTTTCAGGTTCAGAAGTATCTTGGAGTAAAGTGATGAATATGGAGCATTTAGGAGCTTAAAAGAGATTTCATCCGAGCTGACCATTAGAGGTCGATACGAAGAATAAGTAATCGTTCGTTGCACATCCAGTGTCGTCGATCGATACATAAGAGAAGCCTCGACGATTGAAGATTGTTGGGGTCAAAAACGGTTACGACGGAATTACCACCCGAAAATCCTCGGAGATCGTATTTCCGAAAGAGATAGTAAAAGAAGAGATGTAATTTTCGTAAAAATAACCAATACGAAGTTTTTACGAAGAAGTATCCTTTGGGATTCAAACCGAACAAACCAAGCTCGGTCACCACGCATACACGCCGTCCGGTCGATATGAAGCAACCAAACCCGAGCCAAGCTCGGTCGTTATGCAGCAACCGAGCGCTCGTCCCGCTCGGTCGCTACGTAGCGACCGGGCTCGAGCCAAAGCTCGGTCGCGACGTAGCGACCGAGCTCAGCCAAAGTTCGGTCGCTGTGTAGTGATTGAACCTTTCCGAACATCGATACGACACCAGTCCTTGCATTCTCGTCAAACCTTCGAATGCTATCTCCCGAAGACCGTAGCAAGCTCAGTCCATGTTTCCCGCTATTCTAATTCATCGATCAAACTTCGCGGATTAGAAACCGCGGAAAACTCGTAGTAAACGTGTCGAGTCGGAAGACGGTCCAAAGGGACCTAAAACACGACTCGAGGCCCATCCTACGATTTTTCCTAACCAAAAGCCCGTGAACCACAGCATGGTTCACGCTTGGCCCACGAGGAAGGATAAATGTCAAGTTTCCGCGGATAAATACGGACGTTTTGAAGATAATTGTGAAGATCGGGAAAAATGGAATATCTCCATTTTTATGCTATGACGGCTTAAGGGCAGAAGAGTAAAAGCGTAAACCGACCTTGGAGCTAGTATATAAGGAGTCCTAGGCGAGGAGCAAGGGGGAGAATTTTCAGAGCAAACTTAGCACTTAGAGCAATTTAGGCAATTTTCCGTTTTTGTTATTTCGAGCTGCGACTCAATTAGGTTTAGCCGTCTTAGGGTTGCTAGAACTAGGAATCTCGCCGACAGCTCTCGAGCCCAGGCTTATACCTTGTTGTAACGCTCATACGCAGATTCGGAATAAGATCTACTTTGCTCTCTTTTCGATTTCTTATTTTTATCGTTGTTATTCTCGTGTTCTGATAGCTTGACGTGTGGTAATTAACAGATATCCGGGTCCTCTGGGAAATTAGGGTTTTCCTAGTTTCCTTATTTAAACGGAAATCGACAGTGTGAATTTCGGTTCCCACAGTTTGGCGCTAGAAGGAAGGGGACTTACGGATCAATCTAACCCGCAAAAGCCACACACAATCTGACATGTCAACCAACGACGCGGATAACGTGCAAACTCCTCTTAATGGAGGCAGCGGCACCGATCTCCACACTCCAGTAGCGGACGTATCCGCGGCCAACGCGCAAGCCAACGCCGTGACGCTCGAGGAGTTCAAAAAGATGTTCGCCACCTATGAGAAAAGGTCGGAAGAACAGGATAAGCTCGTGAATACCTTGACCAAACAGGTTGAAACCTTAACGGCAAGGACCCAAGCTATCCGTCCCCGCGGAACCACCAAAATCCGCGGGAAGAGGCTCGACTTCGCCACCCCACTCGATAGAGCAGGACTCGCGCGGGAACGACCTTCCGGTCAAAACCCTAGCGAGAAATCTCCCGTCGAAAAGGGGAACCCTGAAAATCTTCCGCCCCCTGCAAAGGACTCGGAGGATAACGAAGCCGAACACATTGACCTGGATCCTAGCGATGTCTCCAACGACACCGACGAGGATGTCGACAGACATCCAAGAAGGACCAGAAGCCGATCCGCTCGGGAAGGCTCCCCGTTCGAAAAACCAATGACGGAAGAAGAAGAAGTCGCCTATTGGAACGAACAAGAGGAGCTGGCCGAAAGGCAAACCGAGCTCACTCGCAGTAAACGCCGACAGGTTCGGAAATCCACTGACGAGACATCGGATATCCGCGATCTTCGCGACTACATCACTAAGACTGCGGCAGAAGTGAGAGCCGTAAAGTCTCAAATCCATCATGCTACTAGTGCTGCCCCCGAGATCGATCGACTGCTGGAAGGAGCTCGAAAAACCCCCTTTACCAGTCGCATTTCGGACATGAGGGTGTCCGATCCGGGAAAGATCAAAGTACCGAAGTACGATGGTACGGCCGATCCAAAAGCGCACCTTCAGGCTTTCCACATCGCGATGGGAAGAGCAAGACTGAAGGACGGCGAAAAAGATGCCGGCTATTGCCGCCTGTTCGTCGAAAATCTCGAAGGAGCAGCGCTCGAATGGTTCGCACGCCTTCGTCGCAACACCATCGGGAGTTTTCGACAGCTCGCATCGGAATTCCTCAAACAGTACTCTGTATTCATAGACAGGGAAACCTCCGATGTTGACCTCTGGAGTCTCTCCCAGAGGGAAGACGAACCCCTCCGCGAGTTTATCAGTCGGTTCAAGCTGATAATGTCCAGGGTCAGCGGGATAAGCGACAAAGTGGCCATCAACGCGCTGAGAAAGACGCTATGGTACAAGTCGAAATTCAGAAAATGGATAACTCTCGACAAACCGCGAACGATCCAGGATGCCCTCCACAAAGCAACGGACTACATCGTAGTCGAGGAAGAAACTAAAGTCTTATCGCAAAAACATAAGCCGGCAAGACCATCCTCGAAAGACGCAGATCCGAAGGGGAAAAAGAAGAACTCTCGTAGCGACAAGTACGTCCATCACGAGGGGGAAGATCTCCAAGGGGCGCATAACTATGCGATCAGTTCGGATCAAGGCCGGACCACGGGCAACACATGGACTCGCAATCAAAAGCATGACGAAAACACCTTCTGCGAGTTCCACCAATCCCGAGGACACTCCACGACCAATTGCAAAATCTTGGGAGCAAGACTGGCCGCGAAGCTACTCGCTGGAGAGCTTTCGGAAGTAACTAGCGTCAAGGATCTCATCCTCGATTCTGATCGGCCTCCAAAGACGGATAGAAATCCGCCCGCTGAAAAATCCCCTCAACGAAACCATCCTGGGGATAAACTCGGTAGGAGGCCGGATGACTAAGGGAACGATAACAATCGTCGCAGAGTCAATATGATCATCGGAGGATCACAATACTGCGGCGATACCGTATCGGCCATCAAGGCTTACCAACAGAAGGCAGAATCAAGTGCAAATTGGCCTACATGGTCTCCTCCTCAAGACGGCCAAAGTTGCTCGATCACCTTCACAGAGGAAGAAGCCGGCGGTATCGACCAACCTCACTGCGACCCGCTCGTCATAGATCTCGTCATACGAGATCTAGAAGTCGGAAGGGTACTCGTCGACACGGGAAGCACGGTCAACGTAATCTTCCGCGACACTCTCAAGCGGATGAGTATCGAACTCGGAGAAGTAATTCCAACGCCGAAACCACTCACGGGTTTTTCAGGCGAAGTGTCAATGACTCTCGGATCAATCCAATTGCCAGTCATGGCCAAGGAGATCACGAAAATCGTCGAATTCGCGGTAGTCGATCATCCCGCTATCTACAACGTGATCATGGGAACCCCATGGCTCAACGCCATGCAGGAAGTTCCGTCAACCTACCACCTGGGTCTCAAGTTCCCAATGCCGAGCGGAGTCGCGGCCATCTGGGGATGCCAAAAACAGTCGTGACTATGCTTCCTCGCGGAGCATAAGTTAAGGCAAATCACGGCTTCCGCAAACGGCAAACGCGCGAAGATAGATCGATCTTCAGCCAAAAGCGCCCCGGGAGAAGACGAAGTAAAATCGTCTATCGACGCAAACGCAGCGGACGTCGAAGCTCGACATAAATCCGAAGCCCACGCGACAACTCAACCGGAACATCCGGAAAATAGCGTCGACCCAGCCACGATCGACACGGTCAAGGCGGACATCGCGACATCTAAGCCGAGTAAGAACACTCGCGGCATGAAACAGAACTACGAGATGGCTTGATCCTCGAAAGGGGTACGTAGGCAGCTCGTCAAAAGATGAGTTCAGCTATCCCCCTCTCTAAAAAGGGGGGGGGGGAGTGGGTGCGTATACTCGTATACTCCCACTTAGAAAAATCTTCATTATTGTAATCGAGTTTTTAGAAACTTCAAAAACTTTTACTACAATATACGTTGTCCTTTTTTATCGAAAACGTTTACGCTTCAGTAAAACACAAAAGAAACTTTCAGGACACGCCTGAAAACGTTAAGACTCTTGTCTGCGGCCCCTTCCGGCCCAAAAATCGTAAAGATTATCGCCTTTCAAACACGCAAAAATACACGTATAAGCCTCGAAATAACTGCGAGACGTCGCAAAAGTTAAAATTCGAGGACAATACTAACAAATTGTCCGAACGCGACCACCAAAAACCTTACACCCCGTTCGTCGATTGGCCCCGACGAACACGCCAGCCGTCTTAAACAAACGCAATCCGATCACTCTTTTGATCTTTAAAAACGTCCAGCACAAGGACAAAAGCGCTCTACAACAAAAATCCGAAATTTTGGTTTAGCACTTCCAGTTGATTCTGAGAAGATGCTCGATTCGTACCATACAAGTCATATAAGCCGAGAACATATCGCAGACTTTAAATCGGTGCGAGTCAGGAAGAAATCGCAACAGGAAAAACGATAGCCGGCTAGTCATCGCACAAACCTTAACCGAAAGTAAACCTAGGTCTTGCCCTAAACCCAACGCTCTGGTCTCAAACATCTCAAGGCATGATATCTAAAAGATACGAGATCCTAAACCATGTCTCTCCATTCGTATCTCAATGTTCTCGAAAATCGTAAAGATATGTAAATTTTTACGAAAATCACGAACGAACTAACAGATTGAACGTCTAATCAGAACTAAATACAAGACGACAACTCGTATTTACTTCAACCCTACTCAGGAAAACTCGAAACAAAACATTCATCATATAAATAAACCGCGTACAGCGGCAAGGGATTCAAAGCCACCAACGGCCAGTCCCGGTAAATACAAATACGGCCAAATAGGCCTAAGCTAAATCCAAAAGGCCACACTCGGCCGGAAACAGCTAAAACGATAATCAAACTCAACCATCAATACAAAGGATCATTCCATCCAAATAGGATCCTCTACGGTCGGCTCTCCATCTTCCTCAGCACTAAGCGACCCTCGACCAATGCTCCGCCCAGCGGCATAGACAGCGGATGAGGAGGTATCTTCAAAAGAAGCCTCCATAACATTATCAATTGATGAGCTGAAACGAGATCGATGAGCCTCGACCGCCGCACGGACCCTCTCGGGAGAAAAATGACCCCAAAACAGCGGACCACCACGGAGAAGGTCTCGGACGATGCACAAATCTTCCGGAAAAGGAGGAATGGGGTTGTGTACTGCAAAATGAACGTAGTACAGATATGGAGGAATATAAAAAAAAAACGGGTAGTAAGAAAGGCAACGAGGGATCGTTCAGTACGTTACCTCCTGTCTCCCACAGTCGCCTAAACGAGGGAAGGCACTCCACGGCGACCGAGGCTTGGTCCAATCTAACGTAGAAAAAATAACTCTTCCATCTACAACCATCCTGAGGGAATCCCTTCAGGACTTCCATATGAGTACGCGACTTTAAACCGTACAGACGATCGGTCCCAACTCGAGACAGGGTAAGGAAAGCTTCGAGATAATCAGCTGTGAGCTCCATGCCTCGCTCGTATCCCAAGACTAGCAACCCGACAAGGTGCTTTATACCGCGGGGAGAAATCTGACTTATCGAAACTTCCAAACGGTTCAGAAACTCTACTATAACCAACGGAATGGGAAACCACAGGCGAGCACGCATCAGATGTTCCTCGTACAAAGTAAAAAAGCCTTCGGGAGGTTCGTCAGCTCTCTCCCCCTCGAGGGGTAATCGAAAATACATGTTGTCCGGAACGTGACAGAAGCTGCGTATGGTTCCAAGGAACGGAAGGGTACATCTGCTCGGTCTCCCAACGACCCTCTCCGAAAAAGGCCTCATGGGAATCCATGGCTCGGGAGGCGGTTCCTCCGCGTTACACATAGCCACCCAGTATGCGTCGGCCTCGGCAGGGTCAACGGAGTGTGCCACGAACTCGATCTCTCGGAAAACCTCACCGCGTCCGTGACGGACGGTTCCGCGATTGAAGATAGTAGGCCAAGCGTTTGCCGAAATCCCTTGAGACATTCTTGATAAAAACGAAAAGGAAAAAATCTCAATGATAGAGAGAGAAAGTTGAAAGAATCCTTTCACTCTTAAACTTTGAGAAGATAATGAAAATGAAAAAAATTATGAAACAAGTTACCTCCCTTCTTATAGGCATGAGGATTTACTATTCAAGCTCGGACTCTCGGATATTAATTCCATCCATCACGCCTAACTTGCCAAACATGCCTAACCGCACGCTAGGATCCTACGATGCATGATCCTAATGGGCTGGGGGGCTAACTGTTGGGGTCAAAAACGGTTACGACGGAATTACCACCCGAAAATCCTCGGAGATCGTATTTCCGAAAGAGATAGTAAAAGAAGAGATGTAATTTTCGTAAAAATAACCAATACGAAGTTTTTACGAAGAAGTATCCTTTGGGATTCAAACCGAACAAACCAAGCTCGGTCACCACGCATACACGCCATCCGGTCGATATGCAGCAACCAAACCCGAGCCAAGCTCGGTCGCTATGCAGCAACCGAGTGCTCGTCCCGCTCGGTCGCTACGTAGCGACCGGGCTCGAGCCAAAGCTCGGTCGCTACGTAGCGACCAAGCGATCGTCCCGCTCGGTCGCTACGTAGCGACCGAGCTCAGCCAAGCTTGGTCGCTACGTAGCGATCATCCCACTCGGGCGCTATGTAGCGACCGAGCTCATCCAAGCTCGGTCGCTACGTAGCAATCGTTGTGGGAACCGAAATTCGCACTGTCGATTTCCGTTTAAATAAGGAAACTAGGAAAACCCTAATTTCCCAGAGGTCCCGGATCTCTGCGAGAGCCAACGACAAGTGATCGAATATATGCGGAAATCATGAAAAGATAACAAACGAGTTTAGAGAAAACAGTAGATCTTATTTCGAGTCCGCGTAAGAGCGTTGCGATCATTACAAGAGAATACAAAGGCTTTGGCCGCAGGGGCCGTCAGCGAGTTACCTAGTTCTAGCAACATAAAACCCTAATCCTAGTTGAGTCGCAGCTCGATAACAAAGGACGAAAAAGATATCTAAAAGGCTTAGATTGATTTCGGACTGAACCTTGTTAAAGGCTGCCTACGTACCCCTTTCGAGGATCAAGCCGAACGTAGTTCAATTGATAGAGCTGGACAAGAGATCGAACTGCCTGGGCGAGTTCGTCTAGTAATTGAGTGCCAGTCATAGAAACCGAACTTGTCGAGAATAAGCCTAAAGTTTCTAAGTGCAGAGAATTCCGAATCTAAAAAGTTCTCCCCCTTGCTCCTCGCCTAGGACTCCTTATATACTAGCTCCAAGGTCGGTTTACGCTTTTACTCTTCTGCCCTTAAGCCGTCATAGCATAAAAATGGAGATATTCCATTTTTCCCGATCTTCACAATTATCTTCAAAACTTCCGTATTTATCCACGGAAACTTGACATTTATCCTTCCTTGTGGACCAAGCGTAAACCAGGCTGTGGTTTACGGGCTTTTGATTAGGAAAATCGTAGGATGGGCCTCGAGTCGTGTTTTAGGTCCCTTTGGGCCGTCTTCCGACTCGACACGTTTACTACGAGTTTTCCGCGGTTTCTAATCCGCGAAGTTTGATCGATGAATTAGAATGGCGGGAAACATAGACTGAGCTTGCTACGGTCTTCGGGAGATAGCATTCGAAGGTTTTGACGAGAATGCAAGAACTGGTGTCGTATTGACGTTCGGAAAGGTTCAATCGCTACACAGCGACCGAACTTTGGCTCGAGCCCGGTCGCTTCGTAGCGACCGAGCGGGACGAGCGCTCGGTCGCTACGTAGCGACCGAGCGGGACGATCGCTCGGTCGCTACGTAGCGACCGAGCTTTGGCTCGAGCTCGGTCGCTACGTAGCGACCGAGCGGGACGATCGCTCGGTCGCTACGTAGCGACCGAGCTTTGGCTCGAGCTCGGTCGCTACGTAGCGACCGAGCGGGACGATCGCTCGGTCGCTACGTAGCGACCGAGCTTGGCTGAGCTCGGTCGCTACGTAGCGACCGAGCGGGACGATCGCTCGGTCGCTACGTAGCGACCGAGCTTTGGCTCGAGCTCGGTCGCTACGTAGCGACCGAGCGGGACGATCGCTTGGTCGCTACGTAGCGACCGAGCTTTGGCTCGAGCTCGGTCGCTACGTAGCGACCGAGCTGTGTGCATGCTTGGTCGCCGCGTATCGATCGAGCTTGGCTTGTCCGCGGTCTGATTTCCATACTCGAGCTTGTCCGCGGCCGATTTGGATACATGTCTGTTGCCTTCGGACAATCGGTATTTAGTGGTTCGATTGAGATTTGGACGATATTTTACTGCAAGGCTGTTCGTAAAGATATCTTTACGAAGATTACTTTTCGTAAAAACGGTTATGCTGATTTTTACGGACTTTCAGACATTGATTCCGTCGTGACCGATTTTGACCCCAACAGTTAGCCCCCCAGCTCATTAGAATCATGAGCTTCTAGCGTGAGGTTCTAGCGAGTGGCTTGGCAAGTTAGGCAAGTTAGGTGAGTTAGGCGGAATTAATGGTTGAAAAGGTCTGTGGTAAGTGATCTTCTCGCTCTCCTAAAAGTAGAAAACGCGATAAGATTGGGGCTGCGCCTTATGACGGCTGCCTACGTACCCTTGTTGAAGGGATCAAGCCTTTCGTAGTTCATCTTGGAGTTAAGGTTCTTATGACTAGTTTTCCAGTAGGACCTTTATGGTCTAGTTTTTATGTAGCGGTTATAAGGCGTGTTGCTGCCGATGGCATTTTGTATGGGTGTAGAGGGAAGACTACGAGTTGTCGTCTCGTAATCTAACTCTGTGTGAATTGCCATATCCATAATCTGTTTCGAGAGTTTTCCGCAGTGTGTAAACTTGCGGGATTTTCTGAAGACGTTCGAATATTGGCAAAGAGACAAATTTTGGGATCTCGTATCAGGGTGTTTGATACTATGCCTAGAGATGTTAGAGACCAGTGCGCTGGGTTTAGGGCAAGACCTAGGTTTACTCCTGGTTTTAGAGGGTGCGATGACTAATTCGACTTACGTATCCCGTTTCAGTTTCATCCTGATTCCATACCGATTTAAAGTCCGCGATAGGTTCTCGGCTTATACGACTTGTATGGTTGGAATCGAGCATCTCTCCGGAGACCGGAAGTGCTGGACCAAAATTTCGGATTTCTTTTATAGCGCTATTATCCTTGTGTCGGATGTAAGAGAGTCATCTTCTACGAGATGGCTAAGTCTGTTTAGGACGTTAAGAGTTTGTCGTGATCAGCAACAAACTTAATGGTAAAAATTACTATTTTGAGTCTTCGCGAAGAATATGTTTTGAGAAGATGTTAGTGCGTATGACTGTCTGGTCTTCCATGAAGGTGTTTTTATCGAGGAAGGAAATTTCGTCGAAGAACTAATATTCAGGCGTCCGCGACGTCTCGCGATGCTGAAGATTTGTTATTCTTTCGTATGCCACGTTTCGTGCTTGAAATGTTCGCGGGCTTTGAAGATATTTCGCGATGTTGCGAGGGAGATGTATTTCGTGCATTTTTTAGGATGTTTCGTATAGCTCTAGAAGCTTTGTTACGAATTTTTCCTTACATGCCGCGTATTGTGGTTAAAACGTTGCGGGCTTAAAGTGAATTGTGGAGCGTATTGAACTTGGTCAATTTTCGAAAAGTTTAGATTTTCCGTTAACCGTTTGGTTGTTAGGACTTAGTTTCGTTATGAAGAATTTATCATATGATTTCCGATTGTGGGCTATACGATAATTTATCATATCATATAACCGATTTTACGAAGGTCGTAAATCAGTGATATGTATATATATGTCAAAGTAGCATTGTTTCTGCGGGTTCTACGAGAAACGTTCCCGCTGTGATTTTGATCTTAGGTGAAGGTTGCTTGGCGTTACCCATGGAGTATTACCGAAGTTCATTTCAATACGATCTAGTCGCGGAACGTTTTTCATAGGTTTTTCGAGAGGATTCTCATGACACATTTGTTTCTTGAAAGAATTGGTCAACCAGAAGTGGATCTAGCTAACCATCGGGAGGAAAGTGCTGCTTTTAATGTGCACGATGCTGCATATATTCTAGAGTTTTCTTCGTCGCAAATGTTTTCGATACTTTTCCGTGACTTACTTGGTACAACGGAAACTGAAAGAAATGCTTTGGTGATTGAAGATTTCTCGCCGCTAAGTTTAAAACGAAACTGGCTTTCTGAAGCCGGAAAAGGCTTCAATACTTTGGCTAATCGTCGAGTTTCAGTTTGATATTGGTACAAGTTTTCTGTATGCATGATTGCGACAAGAAATGATGTATAGTTTTTGAGATTATGTTCATGATCGTCTGGATATGTTTCTAGCGTTTAGACGAATATTAAGATTGTCGTTTGCCTATTCTTGACGATTTGCAGAAGTTTTTTGAAGTTTGGGAGTATACGAGTATAGTATACGTACCTACTCCCCCTTTTTTTTTTTTACGAAAGAAAAACGGTTGAACCGATACTTTGAAGGGTTGTGTACGTTTCCTCTCCTGATGTTTGGAATGATCGATAATTCGGGACGATTTATAGACGACGCTTGGACTGTGATTTGGTTGTTTCCACGTTGACGACTTGGGATATGTCGGTTCCGAGAAAATTGCCAGAAACGAATCGGTTTTAAGACGACGTTCATGTCTCTAACTTTTTCTCTCTTTAGGAAGCGAGCTTGATATGCGTGGCGATCATTTCTCGACTTTCGGAGAGTTTAGATCGGTTTGCAAGATTTGGATGAACAATTATGGAACAATATATCGAGACAGGAAAAATCGCTTAAAACTTAGTTCGCTAGACTATCCGCCTAGGTTTTACGTTCCCTAAAGTTCTATGGCAGCCTCAAAGTAATTTCCTACGAAAATTCCAAGTCTGATTTCAAAAATTTCAAGTCGGAAATACCTTAGTTCTCTCGAAGATGCAGTTTTGTCCCTTCTCAGTTTTGCGTGCTCATTTCCGTTTCCTATTCTCGTGTATGTTCGCCATTTCCGATATTGGTGTTTACCCTTTGAAACTTGACATTTATCTTCCGAACTTGACTGTTATCTTCTCCTTAGATAGGGCGTCGATTTTTGTAAAAAGGTCCAACGTAATCGTATAGTTAAGGCGGCTAAGGTGTTAAGCTAACCATTTCCCGTTTTATACGATTAATCTGAATCCATGCGAGAAAATAGGTCTTTGCGGTTTTTTTTTTTTATATCGTAAAGTCTCAATGGTAACTTCAATCGAGGCGAAACAAGAGACGTTTCGATCGAGATTCGAAAGTGAACGCAAAGATGGAGCTAGGGTGAGCAGAAACAAGCCAAGGAGTTTTGGATGAGGTTTACTTGTTTTTGTGAGAAACATTCTGGTTTGACTAAGAATGTTCGCAGCTAAAAATTGTTGTTCCTGTTCGGATGCTAATAGTTTTGTTGGCGATCGAGGAATTATGACTGAGGTGTCGTGTAAATTTGTCCATGGGAACAAGTGTTTTCCTTCATGGTGCTTTGTGAAGAGTTGGCCTTCCGAGATGTATTTCGTGCATTTTTTAGGATGTTTCGTATAGCTCTAGAAGCTTTGTTACGAATTTTTCCTTACATGCCGCGTATTGTGGTTAAAACGTTGCGGGCTTAAAGTGAATTGTGGAGCGTATTGAACTTGGTCAATTTTTGAAAAGTTTAGATTTTCCGTTAACCGTTTGGTTGTTAGGACTTAGTTTCGTTATGAAGAATTTATCATATGATTTCCGATTGTGGGCTATACGATAATTTATCATATCATATAACCGATTTTACGAAGGTCGTAAATCAGTGATATGTATACATATGTCAAAGTAGCATTGTTTCTGCGGGTTCTACGAGAAACGTTCCCGCTGTGATTTTGATCTTAGGTGAAGGTTGCTTGGCGTTACCCACGGAGTATTACCGAAGTTTATTTCAATACGATCTAGTCGCGGAACGTTTTTCATAGGTTTTTCGAGAGGATTCTCATGACACATTTGTTTCTTGAAAGAATTGGTCAACCAGAAGTTGATCTAGCTAACCATCGGGAGGAAAGTGCTTCTTTTAATGTGCACGATGCTACATATATTCTCGAGTTTTCTTCGTCGCAAATGTTTTCGATACTTTTCCGTGACTTACTTGGTACAACGGAAACTGAAAGAAATGCTTTGGTGATTGAAGATTTCTCGCCGCTAAGTTTGAAACGAAACTGGCTTTCTGAAGCCGGAAAAGGCTTCAATACTTTGGCTAATCGTCGAGTTTCAGTTTGATATTGGTACAAGTTTTCTGTACGCATGATTGCGACAAGAAATGATGTATAGTTTTTGAGATTATGTTCATGATCGTCTGGATATGTTGCTAGCGTTTAGACGAATATTAAGATTGTCGTTTGCCTATTCTTGACGATTTGCAGAAGTTTTTTGAAGTTTGGGAGTATACGAGTATAGTATACGTACCTACTCCCCCTTTTTTTTTTACGAAAGAAAAACGGTTGAACCGATACTTTGAAGGGTTGTGTACGTTTCCTCTCCTCATGTTTGGAATGATCGATAATTCGGGACGATTTATAGACGACGCTTGGACTGTGATTTGGTTGTTTCCACGTTGACGACTTGGGATATGTCGGTTCCGAGAAAATTGCCAGAAACGAATCGGTTTTAAGACGACGTTCATGTCTCTAACTTTTTCTCTCTTTAGGAAGCGAGCTTGATACGCGTGGCGATCATTTCTCGACTTTCGGAGAGTTTAGATCGGTTTGCAAGATTTGGATGAACAATTATGGGACAATATATCGAGACAGGAAAAATCGCTTAAAACTTAGTTCGCTAGACTATCCGCCTAGGTTTTACGTTCCCTAAAGTTCTATGGCAGCCTCAAAGTAATTTCCTACGAAAATTCCAAGTCTGATTTCAAAAATTTCAAGTCGGAAATACCTTAGTTCTCTCGAAGATGCAGTTTTGTCCCTTCTCAGTTTTGCGTGCTCATTTCCGTTTCCTATTCTCGTGTATGTTCGCCATTTCCGATATTGGTGTTTACCCTTTGAAACTTGACATTTATCTTCCGAACTTGACTGTTATCTTCTCCTTAGATAAGACGTCGATTTTTGTAAAAAGGTCCAACGTAATCGTATAGTTAAGGCGGCTAAGGTGTTAAGTTAACCATTGCCGTTTTATACGATTAATCTGAATCCATGCGAGAAAATAGGTCTTTGCGGTTTTTTTTTATATCGTTAAGTCTCAATGGTAACTTCAATCGAGGCGAAACAAGAGACGTTTCGATCGAGATTCGAAAGTGAACGCAAAGATGGAGGTAGGGTGAGCAGAAACAAGCCAAGGAGTTTAGGATGAGGTTTACTTGTTTTTGTCGTAAAATCTCAACGGAAACTCCGATTGAGACGAAACCAAAAGCGTTTTGATGAGAATTCAAAGGAGAACGCAAAGGAGGACCCCTTTGAGGCCTGACAGGTTGCTATAGCGAGTGAGGATGTCATCTCGGTCGCTATAGCGAGTGGAAGGGAGCCGAGACGAGTCCCACTTGTTTTCGTCGTAAAATCTCAACGGAAATTCCGATTGAAACGAAACGAAAAGCATTTTGAAGAGGATTCAAAGGAGAACGCAAAGGAAGAACCCTTTGAGGACTTACAGGTCGCTACGTAGCGACTGACAGTCTGACAGGTCGCTACGTAGCGAATGGAAGCAAGCCAAGAAGCGTCCTACTTGTTTTCGTCGTAAAATCTCAACGGAAACTCCGATTGAGACGAAACAAAAAGCATTTCGAAGAGGATTCAAAGGAGAACGCAAAGGAAGAACCTTTTGAGGACTTACAGGTCGCTACGTAGCGACTGACAGTCTGACAGGTCGCTAAGTAGCGAATGGAAGCAAGCCGAGAAGCGTCCTACTTGTTTTCGTCGTAAAATCTCAACGGAAACTCCGATTGAGACGAAACGAAAAGCGTTTCGACGAGGATTCAAAAGACAACCCAAAGGAGGACCTTTCTGAGGTCTTACAGGTCGCTACGTAGCGACTGACAGTCTGACAGGTCGCTACGTAGCGAGTGGAAGCAAGCCGAGAAGCGTCCTACTTGTTTTCGTCGTAAAATCTCAACGGAAACTCCGATTGAGACGAAACGAAAAGCGTTTCGACGAGGATTCAAAAGACAACCCAAAGGAGGACCTTTCTGAGGCCTTACAGGTCGCTACGTAGCGACTGACAGTCTGACAGGTCGCTACGTAGCGAGTGGAAGCAAGCCGAGACGAGTCCCACTTGTTTTCGTCGTAAAATCTCAACGGAAACTCCGATTGAGACGAAACGAAAAGCGTTTCGACGAGGATTCAAAAGAGAACCCAAAGAAGGACCTTTCCGAGGCCTTACAGGTCGCTACGTAGCGACTGACAGTCTGACAGGTCGCTACGTAGCGAGTGGAAGCAAGCCGAGAAGAATCCCACTTGTGTTCGTCGTAAAATCTCAACGGAAATTCCGATTGAGACGAAACGAAAAGCGTTTCGACGAGGATTCAAAAGAGAACCCAAAGAAGGACCTTTCTGAGGCCTTACAGGTCGCTACGTAGCGACTGACAGTCTGACAGGTCGCTACGTAGCGAGTGGAAGCAAGCCGAGAAGATTCCCACTTGTGTTCGTCGTAAAATCTCAACGGAAACTCCGATTGAGACGAAACGAAAAGCGTTTCGACGAGGATTCAAAAGAGAACCCAAAGGAGGACCTTTCTGAGGCCTTACAGGTTGCTATGTAGCGAGTGGAGAGTTGGCTTGAGCTCGGTCACTACGTAGCGACCGAGCAGTGTGCGTGCTCGGTCGCTACGTAGCGACCGAGTAGTGTGCGTGCTCGGTCGCTACGTAGCGACCGAGCAACGTGTTCGTGCTCGGTCACTACGTAGCGACCGAGCAGCGTGTGTGCTCGGTCGCTACGTAGCGACCGAGCAGCGTGCGTGCTCGGTCGCTACGTAGCGACCAAGCAACGTGTTCGTGCTCGGTCACTACGTAGCGACCGAGCAGCGTGTGTGCTCGGTCGCTACGTAGCGACCGAGCAGCGTGCGTGCTCGGTCGCTACGTAGCGACCGAGCAGCGTATGTGCTTGGTCGCTACGTAGCGACTGAGCAGCGTGTGTGCTCGGTCGCTACGTAGCGACCGAGCAGCGTGTGTGCTCGGTCGCTACGTAGCGACCGAGCAGCGTGTGTGCTCGGTCGCTACGTAGCGACCGAGCAGCGTCGCTACGTAGCGACCGAGCTTTGGCTCGAGCTCGGTCGCTACGTAGTGACCGAGCGGGATGATCGCTCGGTCGCTACGTAGCGACCGAGCTTGGCTGAGCTCGGTCGCTACGTAGCGACCGAGCGGGACGATCGCTCGGTCGCTACGTAGCGACCGAGCTTTGGCTCGAGCTCGGTCGCTACGTAGCGACCGAGCGGGACGATCGCTCGGTCGCTACGTAGCGACCGAGCTTTGGCTCGAGCTCGGTCGCTACGTAGCGACTGAGCGGGACGATCGCTCGGTCGCTACGTAGCGACCGAGCTTGGCTGAGCTCGGTCGCTACGTAGCGACCGAGCGGGACGATCGCTCGGTCGCTACGTAGCGACCGAGCGAGACGGATGCTCGGTCGCTACGTAGCGACCGAGCTGTGTGCATGCTTGGTTGCCGCGTATCGATCGAGCTTGGCTTGTCCGCGGTCTGATTTCCATACTCGAGCTTGTCCGCGGCCGATTTGGATACATGTCCGTTGCCTTCGGACAATCGGTATTTAGTGGTTCGATTGAGATTTGGACGATATTTTACTGCAAGGCTCTTCGTAAAGATTTCTTTACGAAGATTACTTTTCGTAAAAACGGTTATGCTGATTTTTACGGACTTTCAGACATTGATTCCGTCGTGACCGATTTTGACCCCAACATAAGCCTGGGCTCGAGAGCTGTCGGCGAGATTCCTAGTTCTAAAAACCCTAAGACGGCTAAACCTAATTGAGTCGCAGCTCGAAATAAGAAAAACGAAAAGTTGCATAATTGCTCTAAGTGCTAAGTTTTCTGTGAAAAAGTTCTCTCCCCATGCCTCTCGCCTAGAACTCCTTATATACTCTCTCCTAGGTCGGTTTACGCTTTTCCCCTTCTGTCCATAAGCCGTCATAGACTAAAAATGGAGATATTCCATTTTTCCCGATCTTCATAATTATCTTCAAAATTTCGTATTTATCTGCGGAAACTTTACATTTATCTTTCCTTGCGAACCAAGTGTAAACCGTCCTATGGTTTACGGGCTGTTGGTTAAGAAATCGTAAAGTGGGCTTCGAGTCATGTCTTAGGTCCCTTTGGCCCGTCTTTTGGCTCGAAGCGTTTATTATGGTTTCTTTCGATAAAAACAAACTTTCCGCGGTTTTTATCGTAAAGTTTGATTGATGACCTCAAATGTCGAGAAACATGAAATGGGTTTGCTACGGTCTTCGGGAGATATCATCAAAGTGTAGACGTAAATGCATGGACTCGTGTCTTATTCGACGTTTTGGAAAAGCTCGGTCGCTATGAAACGGCCGAACGGTACGCATGCTCGATCGCTACGTAGCGACCGAGCTTGGCTCGAGCCCGGTCGCTACCCAGCGAGACGTGCGCTCGGTCACTATGTAGCGACCGAGCTTGGCTCGACCTCGGTCGCTACGTGGCGACCAAACAGGACGCGCACTCGGTCGCTACATAGCGACTGAGCGCATGTTCTCGCACTCAGTCGCTACGTAGCGACCGAGCGGGACGTGCGCTCGGTCTCTACGTAGCGTCCAAGCTTCGCTCGAGCTTGGTTGCTAAGTAGCGACCGAGCAGGATGCGCCCTCGGTCGGTATGTAGCGACTGAGCAGTGTGCATGCTTGGTCGCTGCGTAGGGATCGTGCTTGGCTTGTCCGTGGTCCGATCACCATACTCGAGCTTGTCTGTTGCCTTGGAACAGCCGGTATTTGGTTCAACCGAGATTCGAATAAGATTTTACCGCAAGGCTCTTCTTAAAGATTTCTTTACGAAGATTACTTTTCGTAAAAACGTTCATGCCGATTTTTACGGACTTTCAGATATTGATTCCGTCGTGACCGATTTTGACCCCAACAGAGATCAGGAGAACTCTCGATCCTGTTACCAGACCACCTTGCAGGGGAAAACCAAGGTCTTATAGCAATTACAGAAAAGACCTCGGACCCCGCGGACTCAGGGTCATTCCAAGAACTCGAGAAATCCTCGGAGAACCTATGTCGACCGCTCCGCATGGTCTCCTCCGAAGCCCTTCAAAGTTGCTTCTACTCGCAAGACCTGGTCCTCACAAGACCCTCGTCCCCCACCTCACATAGACGAGATTACCAAGAACCTTATCAGGTATCAGCATGTGGTCTCACGGATAAACAAATGGGACATGAGTATTCCAAGGAGACTTCCTCAAAAGATACATCAGACGGGTTTGGAGTAAAGGGCGCCTCGCAGACACAGGATGGAGAAACTTAGCCAGGCAAGAGACCTCCGAGCCTGGTGTCTCCAGTGGATGAATGTGACTACACATTTCATGGAGATGCTTAAAACCTTCATCAGGAGGAAATGGTGGTCCCCGAGCACTAAAGGCCGGGGCATGAAACAAGTCTCAACCACGATACCTAGACCCAAGAAAGAAGCAGAGCTCTGCAGAAGAAGGAGGAGCCCTCCAACAAGGACGCTCGTCCCAAAATCAAGTCAGAACCTGCGGGTCACCTAGCAACAAGAGGTAAAACATGGCCTAACCACTGGGGTACGTCTCAAGCTGATATCTTGTACGGTCTCCGGACCATGATTTCTATTAATTATCTTATCTACTATTTAAGTATTATGTTTTCCTACTCCTATGTACGCTGAAACATCTCTGGACAAAGCTTATATAATAAAATTGTTCCGACTATAAAAAGAATAGTAGGAATGACATAATACTTAAAGCGGCAAATGAGCTGTATCAGGTCCAAGAGACCTTCGATCCTGGCCAACCCTTAATGAAAAGTGGTATGACCACGAAAAAACAAAACGGGTATGAGACATAAGGTAGGAATGGGTCTGCGCAAGCGTGAGTATGCCGTCAATACTACCTAAAACCCATGTATAGCTGATATATGGTGTTTTATACATCTTGT
The DNA here is from genome assembly GCF_020379485.1 of Brassica napus. Taxonomy (NCBI): domain Eukaryota; kingdom Viridiplantae; phylum Streptophyta; class Magnoliopsida; order Brassicales; family Brassicaceae; genus Brassica; species Brassica napus. The sequence continues at coordinate 17,182,772 of NC_063434.1, forward strand.
ATATATTCTTTTCAATTGGTTTTCAAGTCTTTATTGCATCTTCCTAGTCCTTTTCGAGTCATTACAGGTCTGGAGTTGCATTGGATGGGAGATGGACCAGCTGGAACAAAAGAGGCAGAAAACAGTGCAATTTGGTGATTTTCACGCGGAACAGTCTTGATGACTGTTCCGGATAGTGGAGCAACCCGAGTGACTGTTCCGAGTGACTGTTCCAGCGGCAGAGTTTTTAAGGAAACTACAACTTATTTCGGGATTTGCCCTAATCTCTCTATTTTCTCTCCCAACCGCCTGTAGCTTTGATATATCTTCTTTTTCTGTTTCATCTTACTATTCTACGCTACTTTTTACACAAGGAACCAGACTTGAGCTTTGAGAGATTTGTGATTTGATACTTTGTAAAAGGAGAAGGCTCCATCTCTCTCACCATAGAGAAGAACCTCCTGAACCCTTATTCTATTTTATCTACACTTGTTTTATTCAGTCTCTGTCTCTGTGTTGTCTCTGTTCATGGCTGAGTAGTCAACTTGCTTAATCTAGGGTGTTTTGGTGTTAGATCCGTGAGTTAAACATAGATAAGTGAAACCATTAATTGTCTTCATTCATAATTGTTCTTAATGCTTGCATTAAACTGGTCGCTTAATATTAGATCCTAGGTTTAACCTGTTCATTAACCGTGTAATAGGTTGCTAGATCTGTTATGAATGAGCATTGCATCCCTAACCAGCAAAAGTAGATGTTAGGGTGTTTTGTGAACATATCGGACTTGATCATTATTGCTTGCTGTCGCGTCTTGATCCAAACGAGAGTTTAGGTATCAAGATCGATCTGCATAGGGAGCAGTACCACGACAGTGGACTGTTCTATTTGAGTGATCCGAGTTATAGACTTGCTCTTAATTGAACTTGAATAATTGTTTGGCTCACACTTGCTTAACACCCGACCAAACCACCCTAGGCTGGCATTTTAATTATCTGAATACTTTAATTAATCTTGTTACTTGTTTTTCACGAAACCCTCAAATCCTAAAACCCCCATATTGTTTTAGCTAAGTATTGATCCCATAAAGATAAAATGTAACCGTTGGTCTCTGTGGATTCGATCATAAAGTGTTACATCGACATACCATTTGATTGTGGTAGTGTGCACATTAGGTTAATTGGTGTGTGTATACACGTAATATCAATTTGGCGCCGTTGCCGGGGACCATCTTTTACCTTTATTTTTCGGTTATTTATTTAGTCTAAGACCTCTAGCTTGCTCTATCCTTTTTGTTGTAACTAATGTTCCAGGTGCATGATCAGTAGACATACTCGGAGAAACGCACAAGGAGAATTGGTTACACTTACCAACCAGGAGCTAGCAAGGTTAGAAAGAACAAATCGTCAACAGCCAAGGAAAACCGACACCACTATGGGTGATCACGCCAATCAAGATCATCTCGCTGTAGCAATGCAACTGATGCAACAGCAGATGATTCAAATGCTGCAGACCATCCAAGCTCAGCAGGATGCTGCTGAACAGGCTGCTCTCGCGTGGCAGGAACAACAGGCGCAGACTGTTCCAATCGGCAGAGAAACCTTCCTTGCAACATCCCTACTATGCGCTCCGCCATTGTTCATCCACCCTGTACCAGGTAGGACTTCGAGATTAAGCATGCTTTGATCGGTCTAGTACAGAGAAAGGTGTTCTCTGGTCTCTCTACATAAACTCCAATGGAGCATATTGAGAGCTTTGAAAAAGTCTGCAGTTTCACTCGCGCGAACGGTGTTCCACCAGATTACATCAGGTGCATGTTATTCTCATTCTCTCTTGATGGAAAAGCTGCACGGTGGTTGAACTCTCTCTCTCTACCACCTCTCTCACTTCATGGAACAGGTCCGATCAGCGTTCCTCAGCCATTTCTATTCTAAGGCGAGAACAGCTGCATTGAGGAACAAGATCACCTCCTTCAAACAGCTCACTGATGAGCCTTTCTGCGACGCATGGGAGCGCTTCAATGACTATCGCAGAGAATGTCCTCACCATGGATTTGATGATGATTACCTCCTGGACATTTTCTATGATGGAGTGGACTGGAAATACCAAGGTGCTCTAAACTCTGCGAGCAATGGAGACTTCATGATTCAAACTACTGATGGAGCGTTTAAGCTGATTGAGAACATGTCTGCTAGCTCAGCTAATAAGAAAGAGGAGAGGGATTTCTCCAAGAAAGGGAACAATTCCGACACCCAGAAAATAGATGAGCTGACTGCTAAGGTTGATCAGCTACTGAAAAACAACCAAGGGCACGTCTTCAGCATGGAGCAAACTACGACCGGGCATATTCAGAACCAGAACAAGCGACAACCGCACAGCAATCAGCAAGCTGTTCCAGCTAACGGGAACAGTCAACCAGATGAGCTGAAAGGTCTGGGTATGATGATGCAACAGCTGTTGCAGGGTCAGCAGGTTCAGGCCAAGGTGTTGAATAAGGTAACCACAGAAATGGACACCAGGATGGGCAACATGTTCACTGAGCTGAATAACAAATATGACACTCTTGAGATCCACATAAGAAAGATCGATGTTCAGCTTGCTCAAACAGCTGAGAGTGTCAAGAGGCAACAACAGATGCTCCCTGGAAAAACTGATAAAAATCCTAGGACTGAGCACTGTAATGCAATAGAGCAACCGTTCTCTGAGACTGCTCCAGGCGCAAAAGAGAGACCAGAGCAGCCTACTAGCTCTGCTATAACTGCTCCAGACGAATCTGCTGAAACTCCACCAGTGCGAGTCTATGTTCCTAAGGTTCCCTATCCAATTCCACCTAGACATCTGATGGATCCCATTAGTGAAGAGCAGCTGATAGGCTTTAACAAGATGGTGAGAAGGCTTCCTAAAGAACTTGCATTCGAAGATGCTCTGCAGATTCGTCCATTGCTGAAGTTCTTTAAAAACTGTAGAGAGACTCAAGAGGAGATCAAGGTCCTTTATACCAAAGCACTGTCTACACCAGCACTGAAGGTATTGCCTAAGGTTGATGATCCTGGAAAGTTTGTTTTCCCATGTTCCATCGCAGGAACAACCTTTAAGGACGCTCTATGTGACTCTGGTTCTTGTGTGAATCTCGTCTCAAAGGCTATTGTAGACAATTTGGGTATTGCTGATGTTGAGCGTTCTTAGTTGACCCTGACTTTTGCAAACTCTTCCAGAGCAGTCCCATATGGAACCATCCGCAGCCTTCATGTTCAAGTAGGGGAATGCATTGTTCCTGCTGACTTTCAAGTTGTTGAGATGAACAAGGATCATGAGATGCCTTTGATATTTGGAAGGACATTCATGGCTACTGTTGGAGCAACCATCGATATGCCCAAGAAGAGAGTCTGCTTCTCCAACATCAAACAAGAAAGTTTTCTACAAGGCTGTACCCACCAGATCTTCCTCATCACACGCCTCTTGCATCTCAGTGTTTGATGTAGAAAAGCTGAAGGTTGTTCCAAAGAAGGACCATGGTGATAAGGATGAGAGCAGACTGTTCTCTGATGAAGATCCTAGCACTGATCCTACTAAATTTAGAGGGAATTCAACGGTGAAATAGAAAGTCCAGAAGAAAAGGATCAAGGGTGATCCTATGATGACTTTGATACCTCGCTTGTGTGATGAGAAATCCATTGAGTATGAGGTAAAGCGCAAGGGTACCTCTAAACCTTTCTCTAAAGTCAGAGTAATGCTCACACATGAGCTGAAAGATAAAGGAGAAGCTGCTGTGAAAGGGTTGCTGAGCAGAGTTCTGAAGTTGAACATGTCTGATTGTGGAGCTTATTTTGGAACAAGTCCTCATGATCAACCCGGCTGATCCCTGTCTCCAAGTCAAGCTAGTGACTTAAACCAAGCGCTTGGTGGGAGGCAACCCACTGGTAAGTGTAAATATAACTTGGTTTTGTCTTTGGTTGCTTATTTTCGTTTTAGTTTATTGAGTCCTAGATCAAAAAAACAAAAAAAATCCGAGATACTTCAAAAATTCTGGGTTGCAGAAACGGAACAACCTGCCCCCTGAAAAGAGCGGTTGTTCCAGGCGACCATCTAACGATAGAATATCCAGAATTTGTATGGAGCGCCCGCTCCACTCAAGTAAGTATCTCAACCAAAAAAAATGTTTATTCTTGTTTTCACCTTCGATCTGATTTATTTTCATACCAGGGACGGTGTGAAGTAAGTCTGGGGGAGGGTTTTCGTCGTTTACTAACTCGTTTCTTTCTTTTGTTTTTCGTCTGAATCACTTTGAGTCAGTTTTTATGATCGAGTCAGTTAAAACTTTGTGGGAATTAGGACCTTATTCCGTGTTGATCACTGACCATCTCGTGCTTTAGTTATCTTATTCAGTGACCTTAGCAGTGGCGAAAGACACACATATGGACCTGGAACACCCTGACATATCTCACTTGATTCTCCAGAAGTTCTCAGCCGATCAGGTTACACTGGGTAGACTTAACCCTACCTTACTTGAACCTAATCTTGACTGAAATTCTTCTTGTTATGGGCATTAGATCAGGGAAACGAGAACACACTCAGGACTTCTTATCCTTTTTATCCATCTTGCTGATCCTGAGTGGCTAGCTCATCTTTAGCTAGTTCCCACCCTGCACCTTAGCCTTTATTCCACCTTCATGCATTTGTTTTTCAGTGTCATATGTGCAGATATGTGCAAAAAGGTCGGAGAGGAAAGGATCAACGCAGCCTCTTACTCGTTATTGCTGCAGAAATTCAGTCATAAAGGAGAACAAGCAGATAAGGGAGAAACCGCTCCATAACCAATGAACTTCGCAAGAGCAAGGGTGGAGAACTAGAAAGGTCGCGAAATCAGAACCACCAGTGGCACTCAGAACGATCATGTATTACATCATTCTTCGTCACATCACCATATCAGTCTTCAAACAAAAAAAACGAGAATAATGTGATGGAGAAGGCGAAGAAAGAAAAGAAATATGGAGCCACTGGAATAGGGTCGAGCAAGAAGTTGGTACCAAGTATTGAAGAGTATGTAGAGGAAAGTGGAAAGCAGAACAATCAGTCGCCTGTTCCGTCATCAGAACAGTCGCACCAGATATAGCAAAAACGAGTAGAGGCTGTGGACATCAATGGATCTATCCTCTCTTGCCATTTTGTGCGATATCGTGCATCCTCTTCAATGAAATGGTAGCCCCTAAACACTTTTAACTCCACCATTAAATAGCCTGTTTCACGCCTAGACTGTCTACCCTGAATGATGCATGTGATGAGAAGCTCATGCATAGGGAGTTCTGTCTTGATAGTGTTGCTTTTCAGGCTTGAGATGTAGAGTATGGAGCCGATTTTCGAACAACAGTCAGTGGGGTTCCAATAAGGGTGTGTTGTCCTAGTTTTACTACTTGTATGGTTCAGAGATGCGTGGTTAAAGTATGGTTGCTGAGAATAGGAGAGTTCCCACACTTTCAAACCTTTCTCCCTGTTCTTGATACTTGACATTGTTTGAGGACAAACAAGGATCTAAGTCTGGGGGAATTGATATATGGTGTTTTATACATCTTGTATATATGCTTTTCAATTGGTTTTCAAGTCTTTATCGAGTCTTCCTAGTCCTTTTCGAGTCATTACAGGTCTGGAGTTGCATTGGATGGGAGATGGACCAGCTGGAACAAAAGAGGCAGAAAACAGTGCAATTTGGTGATTTTCACGCGGAACAGTCTTGATGACTGTTCCGGATAGCGGAGCAACCCGAGTGACTGTTCCCAGTGCATGTTCCAGCGGCAGAGATTTTTAAGGAAACTATAAACAATTTCGGGATTTTCCCTAATCTCTCTATTTTCTCTCCAAGCCTCCTGTGGCTTTGATATATCTTCTTTTTCTTCTTACTATTCTACGCTACTTCTTACACAATGAACCAGACTTGATCTTTGAGAGATTTGTGATTTGATACTTTGTAAAGGGAGAAGGCTCCATCTCTTTCACCATAGAGAAAAACCTCCTGAACCCTTATTCTATTTTATCTACACATGTTTTATTCAGTCTCTGTCTCTGTGTTTTCTCTGTTCATGGCTGAGTAGTCAACTTGCTTAGTCTAGGGTGTTTGGGTGTTAGATCCGTGAGTTCCACATAGATAAGTGAAACCATTGATTGTCTTCATTCATAATTGTTCTTAATGCTTGCATTAAAAGGGCCGCTTAATGTTAGATCCTAGGTTTAACCTGTTCATTAACCATGTAATAGGTTGCTAGATCTGTTATGAATGAGCATTGCATCCCTAACCAGCGAAAGTAGATGTTACGGTGTTTTGTGAACATATCAGACTTGATATCTATTGCTTGCTGTCGCGTCTTGATCCAAACGAGAGTTTAGGTATCAAGATCGATCACCATAGGGAGCAGTACCACGACAGTGGACTGTTCTATTTGAGTGATCCGAGTTCTAGACTTGCTCTTAATTGAACTTGAATAATTGTTTGGCTCACACTTGCTTAACACCCGACCAAACCACCCTAGGCTGGATTTTAATTATCTGAATACTTTAATAATCTTGTTACTTGTTTTTCACGAAACCCTCAAATCTTAAAACTCCCATATTGTTTTAGCTAAGTATTGATTCCATAAAGATAAAGTGTAACCGTTGGTCTCTGTGGATTCGATCCCAAAGTGCTACATCGACATACCATTCGATTGTGGTAGTGTGCACATTAGGTTAATTGTTGGGCGTATACACGTAATATCAATAGCCTCAGGCATATCGGGGTCCCAAACAAAAATACCAGAAATGTGAAAGTACATGTATTAAAACGCTACGTGCTAGAATAATACAGGGGACACGAGGTATAATTGCCATTGAGCAAGTGCAAAAGTCTGGGAGTGATACCACTCAAATTACCCTAAGGAGTGTTACTCTCATGAAAAGAGGTTCAGATGTAGTACTTAGGGATCGAATCCACAAGGAGCTAGGGAACAATTAAATCTAGTGTTTATTAATTATAAATGTTGTAAATGTTTAAATGAAGTAGCAATAGTAACAAGCGAGTAAATAATAAATGTAACTTGGTTGGAAATGATATTAGATGCAGGGCCACTATTCAGGTGTTGGAGATTATAATACCTATAGATGCCTAACTGTTGCATGCATGATATATGGCGCAGCGTACGAATGGGTGAACGGTCGATCTAAGAATTTAGGGTTCTTTGAGACCTGTTCTTGGATCGATCAAAGGTTTCTTTCTATAGCTCTTTGAGACCAACTTCCTGTTTTGATGAATTTAATCAAATCTAAACAAGGGATAAAAGCAAAGCTCTTCTTATTAAAATCAAACGTATCAAACAATGAAGTCTAAACTTGTTTATATATCCTTTCCTTTAGACAAACCCTAATAGGAAAAGGATATCAATGACTTAATTATAAAGGAAATTCAAATAAAAGGAAAACCGATAAGAAAACCAAAACCGGAAAGTAGACATATTCGAATGGTCTAAGTTGGCGCCAAAGTCGTGTGTGCCGCTGCATCAGGTCTCCCCGGGTGAGAAGGATTCGACCCCGAATCTGCTGCATCGTCTGGAACAAAACGGGACAAGTACTTGACATTAAAAACATCTGCGGTGTTAACATCAGCCGGTAAACGTAGACGATATGCATTGTCATTTATCCGTTCCAGAACCTCAAGTGGCGTAATCTTCCTCGCCTTGAGCTTGTTGTAAACATGAGCAGGCATCCTATCACGCGTCAAATAAGCCCACACAAGATCACCCACTTCAAAAACCAAACGGCGTCGATGTTTATCAGCTGCTTGCTTGTACTTAGAAGCGGAGGCTTCAAGATTTGAAACTGCCTTCGTATGGAAATCAGCCAAAGAGTCAACAAAAGTGGTCGCGTCACCATGAAGTCGAGTACGATCAGGGAGAGTAGACAGCTCAACCGGGCCGCACGGAATGATACCGTAGACGACCTGGAACGGGCAATAACCCAGACTGCGATTCAAAGAGTTGTTGTGGGCGAACTCAGCCTGTGGTAACTTGCCATCCCAAGTACGAATCGCGTCTCCCACTAAGCAACTAAGTAAATTACCCAAAGACCTGTTGATGACCTCTGTTTGTCCATCAGATTGGGGATGATATGCGGTGCTCATGTCGAGAGAAGTACCCAATTGCTTCCACAAAGAACGCCAAAAATATCCGAGAAAGCGGGAGTCACGATCTGAAACAATAGACAAAGGCAGGCCGTGGATCCGGTAAATCTCGCGGAAGAAAAGAGTGGCAACCTGTAACGCATCTGTTGTTTTCTTGCACGGTATAAAATGAGCCATTTTTGAAAAACGATCCACCACAACAAAGATAGAATCAAATCCCTGTTGTGTACGCGGAAGACCGAGAATGAAATCCATACTAATATCGGTCCATGGTTGTGTAGGTATAGGCTATGGCGTATAAAGACCGGCATTGGTGGCTTGGCCCTTTGATTGTTGACACACCACACAACGTTCAACCAGGCGTTCCACATCACGGCGCAAGTGGGGCCAAAAATATGAGGTGGCGACCAAGTGCAAGGTACGGTCGCGTCCCACATGGCCTTGGTTATGAAGTTCCGTGATAAGCTGGAGCCGTAAGCTACATTCAGGAATACAAAGGCGTGTCCCCAGAAAGAGAAACCCATCGTGAATGGTGTATTCAGAAGATAAGCTCGACATTGCTGCTGAATAAATGGACCCAAAAAAAGGATCACTCGGGTAAAGATCGACAAAGGTACTGAAGCCGGGCACACTGTTGTGAATGACCGCAAGTAAAGAATGGCGTCTACTTAATGCATCAGCAACTCGATTGGAAGAGCCCGACGTGTGTTTGATCACAAATGTGAACTGCTGAAGATAAGCAATCCAGGAAGCGTGTCGGGAAGAGACTTTGCCCTGAGTGCTAAGGTGCTTCAACGCATCATGATCGGTATAAAGAACAAAGTCTTTATGGAACAAGTAATGTCGCCAATGCTTGACGGCTTGAATGATAGCGTAGAATTCAACGTCGTACGTGCTGTAACGGGAACGTGCACCTGCGAGTTTTTCGCTGAAGAAGGCAATAGGGTGTCCCTTTTGACTCAATACTGCACCGATACCAGACTTCGATGCGTCACAGTGTAATTCAAAGACGAGACTGAAGTCAGGTAGTGCAAGAATGGGAGCTGAACAGAGCTTCTCTTTGATGCGGGTGAAAGCTATGGCTGCGTTGGGTGTCCAAGAGAGGCGTCAATCACGCATAGTATCTGTAATAGGAGCCATAAGGCTACTAAACTGAGGTACAAAGCGTCGATAAAAGGATGCAAGACCATGGAAGCTGCAAACTTCGGTGACTGTTGTTGGTGTAGGCCAAGACTGAATGGCGGAGATCTTGCCAGGGTCTACGGCAAGTCCTTTATCGGAGACAATGTATCCCAGAAACTGAACTGCCTCGGAGCCAAATTCACACTTCTTCAAAGTGGCGAAGAACTTATCGCGGCGCAACACACTAAGCACCTCTGAAAGATGTTGCATGTGCTCTGATAATGAAGCACTAAAGATAAGTATATCGTCAAAGTAAACCACCACGAATTTACCGATAAAAGGACGAATTGCTTGATTCATGATCCTCATAAACGTGCTAGGTGCATTAGAGAGACCGAAGGGCATAACGAGCCATTCAAAGAGACCTTCACGAGTTTTGAATGTCGTTTTCCACTCATCGCCTGGATTGATACGAATTTGATGGTAGCCACTTTTGAGATCAAGTTTGGAGAAGACTTTAGCCGTGCCTATTTGATCTAACAAGTCATCCAAGCGAGGAATCGGAAACCGATAACGGACGGTTATTTTATTGATCGCCCTACTGTCCACATACATACGCCAAGAACCATCTTTCTTTGGAATTAAGAGAGCTGGAACCGCACACGGGCTCAAACTCTCACGTAGAAATCCCTAGGAAACGAGCTCTTCCACTTGACGGCGTAGTTCTTCATGCTCCGAGGGACTCATTCGATAGTGTGCTCGGTTCGGGAGTGATGCCTCAGGAACAAAGTCAATGCGGTGCTGTATGTCACGCAGAGGTGGCAAACCGTCTGGTAAATCCTCGGGGAAAACATCTGAGAACTCCGATACAAGTTGTTGGAACGCTGGCGGTACTGCATGAAAACGATCCGAGCTGATCGGCTTGGTGACTAATATGAGAACTCGTCCTTCTGCACGCATAGAGTTTTCGAAAGGAGAGCGCTGCAACAAGAGGACCTCCTGGGAAGGTGTTTGAAGTGACGAAGGCGGCGGTGACGGTTTCAACACAAAGTTGCGGTTATTGAAGTTGAAACTGTATGTGTTATTGAACCCATCATGTATGATCCTTCGATCAAATTCCCATGGTCTGCCTAATAACAGATGACACACGTCCATCAATGCGATGTCACAATAGATTTGATCTTTGTACGAATTACCCACCGAGAAGGAGACAAGTGCTCGCCGTGTAACAAACTGATGCAGCGGACAACTAGGTTGAACGGTCGATCAAGGAACCGTAGGGTTCTAGAGACCTGTTCTTGAATCGATCAAGAGTTTCTTTCGATGGCTTCTTGAGACCAACTTCCTGAATAAGATGAATTTAATCGAATCTTGTTCAATGCAACTCAAAATAGATGAATTGAATCAAATCTCTTTTAAGGTAATAAGCAAAAGCTCTATTTTAATTATCAAAGTCTCCATACAACTTTAGGCTTCAATGCCTATTTATAATAAATCCTTAAATCTAGAAAACCTTAATCTTAACTAAAATAGAAAAACCATTAAAATATAGAAAATACAAATAAAAGGTAATTATCTAAATTAATATAACTAATAAAATAAATAACAAGATAATTGGAAATATTCCAAATACTTATCTGCATCATTCTCTCCGGGTTAGAAAAGATTCGTCCTCGAATCTTGAATAGGTTTTTTGTGGCTAAAATCTTCCAATATTTATTTTCAAATTCGAAATATTCATAAAACCGAATCTTCTGATTTCCCCGAAATTTGCACGTAACTCGTTCTGGACAGGTTTTGCATGGATCTTGTCCCGCCCGAATTTTGCACGAATCTCGTCTTGCCCGATTTTTGCACAGACGAAATTTGCAAAAAAATCTTCACTGAAAACGAAGTCGATAACGCAGACATCATCTTCATAGACATCGTAGATTGGATCACCATAGATCTCTCGATAGATCTCATAGTTTTCTTCTCTCTCAACAAAGGGACTTTCGTCCTGGATAGGATAGATGTTCGCACTCACCATGACATCCAGAATCGTTCTTCGATTGAAAAATCAAAGAGACGCAGCTCTGATACCAACCTGGCGCAGCGTACGAATGGGTGAACGGTCGATCTAAGAATTTAGAGTTCTTTGAGACCTGTTCTTGGATCGATCAAAGGTTTCTTTCCATAGCTCTTTGAGACCAACTTCCTGTTTTGATGAATTTAATCAAATCTAAACAAGGGACAAAAGCAAAGCTCTTCTTATTAAAATCAAACGTATCAAACAATGAAGTCTAAACTTGTTTATATATCCTTTCCTTTAGACAAACCCTAATAGGAAAAGGATATCAATGACTTAATTATAAAGGAAATTCAAATAAAAGGAAAACCGATAAGAAAACCAAAACAGGAAAGTAAACATATTCGAATGGTCTAAGTTGGCGCCCAAGTCGTGTGTGCCGCTGCATCAATATATTAGAGCTCATTAGCTTAACTCAGTGATCAGCTGTCGCATGTACCACTGGTTAACAGACTAGATCTCGTGTCTCACCGGTTAGTATGCAGACACGAGAGAGTGTCGATCGATAGTCTATTAAGACGTCGACCGATACACCTTTGCCAACGTCGATCGATTGTCAAGTGAGGACATCGATCGACGGGTTCTAGCCAGGCCTATGCGCGAGTATGAAATGCCCTACTAAGATTCTAAATTGGCGGTTAGCCCTCTCTAGCAATCCTAATATGATAGATAGATGTCAGGATGGGATAACAAGGGTGCTTGAATATGCAATCCTATGATCAAGTTCTAGTTAGCAAGGCTAAAACAAGCAATGAATACAAATCTATCATGAATATCACAACAAGGCAGATCTATAGTTTGGGGCTAATCCCACAAACCTATCTGAACCCTGGATCTAACAGTTGAACTACTCAGACATAGCAAAGCAATTTATATTAATAGAGAAATAGAAACTCATAGAATAGATGAAAGGAAATAGAAACAAGGAGTTCCAATCACAAGTGATCTTCTCTCCCAAATGAAACTTGTAACAAACTAGGTCTAGAAAAAGCTCTGTTTCTTTGCCGTCAAAATACTTAGGCAGTATATATTCTACTAGGTTAAAAACTCGTCAGGGCATTTTGGTAATTTGACTTGGCCTTGGTTTTTAAGTCTGCTGAATCCAAAATGTCGCGTCTCGTGTCTCAACATCGATCGATGGTACTTGTGTACATCGATCGATATTAATCTTCATCTGTCGAGGCATTTCCTGATATCGATCGTCAGCACTGATGCGCATCGATCGATTATTCTTCTTCTCGTCGACCTCTAATTGGTCAGCTCGGGTGAAATGTCTTTTAAGCTCCAAAATGCTCCAAAGTCATAGCTTTACTCCGAAATGCACCTGAACCTGAAAACATAACTAGAAGAGTAAAAAACATAGATATATATATATATATATTAAAATACTTATATACCATGGATAAAAATGGGTCAAATCCAAGGTATATCAACTCCCCCAGACTTACCCTTTTGCTTGTCCTCAAGCAAAACATACAGGCAGTCTCTCTGAAAGAGGATTGAAAATATTTGGGAACTTAAGATTTTAAAACATAGAAATCTTTCCTCAACAATTTTTGCAACCACATTTAAAAAATCCTAATCACAAAGGCACACTATGCAATATCCTAACTTAGCAACCATTTCTAACATAACCCAACTCATCAATTCACATCTGACATCCTCTCCACTGATTTCATTTCTTAGCATAAATATAAAGTGAATGCTTTACCTTGGGAGTATCGATCACATGATGCAAGGATTTCAGACAGGTATCTGGAGCTGCAGGTAAAAGTTAGTTCCTAGTTTCTCTCTCTCTAAATTTCTCTCTTGAGTCAAAGTCTGCTTCCATTGCAGGATCAGTGACCAAGATTGGACAGGCTTCCATGAATCAAAATTTAATGGTGGTTGCCACCAAGTTCTGTTCACTTCTTTTTGACCTATATCCAAGAGTTCTTTGCGAAAGCGAGCCTTGAAGATTGCCGCCTCCAAGTCCCGTTTCGAACTCTTTTATTTGAGTTTTTATGAATCAAGTCTTAATGGTTTTAGCCACCAAGTCCTGCTCAGACTCATCCTAATTAAACAATAGATCTTATTTTTATTTCTGTTTATATATATATATATATATATTTATACTCACTAACTAATCTAGGGTCGAAATCTAGAGAGAGAAAATGTGATAAATAATCTAAACCAGGCGTTACCTTCCAGACCTGTCTGAAGAATCCGATCCCATGTATACCAAGCCCCAAGACAAGCGGTTATGTCAGGTTTAGTGTTAAAAATCAGCTTTGGTTACTTCATACGGTTCAAGGAAAGTGTGTAGTTGATAGGTTGATCCACTTTAGCATCTTTAGTGCATTCTGCAATAGTAAATCTAAAATGGTGCTAAAGATTGGTTAGATAATCATGTTTAAATCAATATAAGATTATAGTCCCTATTTTCAATAGCTAAGCATAATTTATTTGAAATTCTTTTTTACATAAGAATAAAATAAATTATATCAGTAAATCTCCCCCCAGATTTAAATTACACTGTCCCAGTGTAACTCAGCTGGAGTTATGATGAATAGTTTATGATGTACGAAATGTAACAAGTAGGGAAGATACATCTGACCGGATTAGATATCGATCGATGGGTAAGTGTTACATCGATCGTCGTGTGGTTGCCTATGTCGAACGATGTCGACGTCTCGTCGTCCGTCGATATTCAGGTCCTCCTACTTGGGTCTCCTAAATTTGAAAGAAATAAAACGAAAGAAATAAAATGCTAGCTAATAAAACCAAAGTAAAATACCTAATAGTGGGTTGCCTCCCACTCAGCGCTTGGTTATAGTCATTTAGCTTGACTGTGGTAGTGATTGGCTATTGGGTGGAGAAGCAGCTGCTTGTTGGAAAGCAATCATCCACGTCGTCTCTGCGCATTCTGGACCAAAATGAAATGAAACTTCTTGTGGTCTTATCATTTCTTGTCCATTTGTCATCCATCTTCTCAAGTACGTTGGAGATGTTCTGTAGCCTTTCTTGAACATTGTCAATGCTGACCTGGTGCCAGCCTATGTTGTCATAGGCGTATGCTGAAAGATCTGTCAGTTCCTTTTGTATTGACTCTACTGTCTTGTGTATCAGCTGTTCGCCGATTGGTGTAGACTCGGCGTCGATCGATGCGATTATGTGTTCGTTGGTCGATCCCGGCGAGTTGCCATCGATCGATTTCGCTATTGTCCTGTCGATCGATGCTGATATCTGGTGTTGAGCTGCAAGTTGCCTCTGAATGGCTTTGACTTCTTTCTGTAGCCATTCTGCGTGGTTGTCTAGTCCACTGATTTTGTTGTCAAATGGAAAGTAGATGTCATCGCAGCGTTTGTCAAGTCGTTCCTCCATGGTGTCTAGAGCAGTGTAGATCTTGGATGTGATCTTGTCAACCTCTGCTGCTGTGTAACGAAGTAACTCCACAGGTTTCTTGCCATCGATCCAAGGCCCTCGTAGCCTGTCGATCGATGCTGATTTTGCCTGCAAAAAACTTTGATTAGTAATGTTCTCAATATCCTTTTGGGCATGAAGTAATTGACTAGACAATTTGTTTAAATCTATCATGACTGGTGATATAAAGCGGTCATGCATGTCCTCGTAAGTCCTCAGCCTCTCATTCATGGCTGAGACTTTGGCGTCGAGCGATGTGAAGGTACACATGTCGATCGATGTGGCTGGTTGTTGGTCCTTCTTGCGAATGGTGTCCAGATCTTGCTGTAGTAGCTCGATTTTAGTGCTTAGCCAGTCCACGTTGTTGTTCAGACGGCAG
The DNA here is from genome assembly GCF_020379485.1 of Brassica napus. NCBI lineage: Eukaryota > Viridiplantae > Streptophyta > Magnoliopsida > Brassicales > Brassicaceae > Brassica > Brassica napus. The sequence goes on from NC_063434.1 coordinate 17,197,862, forward strand.
TAAACGTCGTTTATCCTCGTGTCGATGTATGAGACTTCCCATTCATCCCTGTGTTGTGTTGAACATTGTGGTTCTGCAGAGATCTGAGCTGTAGGAAGACTGACGTCGATCGATGTTGCATGTGGTGCATCGATCGATGCTGAGGTCGTAGCTTCCTTCTCAAGTTGCTGACGTAAACTCTCAATTTTTGTCCTCATTTCTGCCATACATCTGAAAAGCTCATTGTAGCCTCTATCCAAAGGCAGATGTGTATCTTCTACCAATTTTTTGAGCTCCTCTCCCAGTTTCTCCTCAACTCCACAAATACCAAACACCATCTCATCGATTTCATCTTTGGTGTAGAGTTCTGGTGTCAGTCTTGTGAGTGTGAAGGAAGTGGCATGTTCTGGAAGACAGATGTAGCTTTCTTCAAAAAGAGATGCTCTTTCCAGTATTTTCCTGATGTTGTCCTTTGTGACAGGTATCATCTCACCAGCTACGCCTCGTGCGTGTCCACGCTCATCTCTGTAGACTCCATACTCGTCCCTTTGTTCCCAAGTGAACTTTCTGGCTCCGTACATGTCGAAAGCGCGGTTCCCACATTCATACCGTCTGTCGATCGACGTCGGTTCATCTATATCGATCGACGTTGGTGTTACCCTGTCGATCGATTTCTCCGTTGTACCGTCGATCGATGCTTGCCCTTTTGGTAGGCGTGATAGATCTGGGTTGATCTCTGTTGTGGCGACTCCTGCGTGGTTGTTAGGATCTGTTTGAATGACATCTGGAGTGCCACGTTTCTGTGAGAACAGGTTGTCAGGTCCATTGGCTACTTGAAGGATGTCTGCTATGTCCTCTCTGGACACTTGTAAAATCCTTCCATCCATTGCACGTGCGTTGCCATCTGGGTCCCTGAAAATACCAAATTCATCAGTTGTTAGAAAACCGTAATCAATGTTTGCATAATTATTCAATTTAGAAATAGAAAGATTAGGGTTTAGAGTAGTATCGATCGATGTAGATACAGTTACATCGATCGATGGAAGAGTAATTTCTGCAAAACTTGTGTTCTTGAGATGATTGCTCTTCATGTATTTTTCTGTACATGTAGAAGGAAGAGTATTCATCTTTTTTTATTGTGGGTTTGCTCTGATGTGTGTAGGTGGTTTCGGAGGTGCAAAACGATTTATATAGGTATCTATAAACCTAGTTGGAGAGGGAATATTCTCCTGCTCCTGAATTTTTGCTGCGGCGCGAATATCGATCGATGTTCCTTTACGGGTGTCGATCGATGTGAGCGGTTGTTTTGCTGGACGAGGGTGGGTATCGACCGATGTTGAGTGCACAGCGTCGAACGATGTTGGAAACGTGTTGGTGAACTTATGTGTTTCAAGTCTTTCATCCTGCAAAGACATTTCTATTGCACGTTCTTTCCAATAATCCTCATCGTATTCCTCCGTATGTTCCTCATTAGGTGAAGTAATTACAGTGTCAACTGCAAAACTTTCATGGAAACCATTGTCTGCCCAACTGCCAATGGAATAATCATCATGTCCTCTCTTGCTTGGAGGTTGGAAGGCAAAGTGTTGGTAACAATGATTAGGTGAAGCGAAATGGTCAACTGGGTGCAGTACGTTGAGTGACGTGTTGTTGCGGTCATCGGTCACCGTTGAAACATTGGAATCGATCGATGGAAAGGTTGGGTTGTCGATCGATTCCGAGTACTCTGTTTCGTACTCCGATTCATACCCTGCTCCACAATGGCATGCGCCAATGAAGCCAAGTTCTTTCCCATAATCCACAGAATTAATTACCTTTCTCTTAGGTCAGATGGGGTCGTAGTGGATGTTTGGGTCTATGAGCGTTAGACACAATTTGTTTTTGCTTATGTCACATACCGCTCCTACTGTAGCTAGGAAAGATCTTCCAACCAGAAGTGAAGAGTTCCAGTTAAGCTCGATGTCTAGGACATGAAAATCTACAGGGACAAGGGCATTACCAATCTGTACCTCCAGATCTCTTATGATACCTCCTGATCGTTTCTCTGAAAGATCCACGAAGGTGAAGGATTCCGTTGAGGGTTCGATGGTCAAACCAAGCTGGTCTGCCATGATCCGAGGGAGGATACTAACTGATGCTCCTGTGTCACACATTGAATGGGGAAATTCAACACCCTTGACTACGCATGGTATTGCAAACTTCCCAGGATCACTTTTCTTCGTCAATGTGATCCTGTGTTTCATCTTCTCTCTAACTTGATGAAACATACTCCTAATGTCCTCCTCGGTTACCTTTGTTTCTCTGAAGAACATCCACAACCGGTGTGTGAAGTAAGCTTCATCAATAGGTTTTTCGATTGGGATTCTGAGGACTCGTTTAGTGAAACCATCCATCTCCTTATCGTTAGCTTCCCTCTTAAGGTTTTTAGGAATCTTCTCCTTTCTTTTCCTTAACCTTCTCCCTTTAGATTATTGTTCTTCTAGAACTGATTTTGGTGAACTATCACTACAAGAAATATGTATATTCTTAGCGCGGAAAATATGCTATAGTAGACCTTTCATAGAGAATTCATAAATGCTATGTCATCGGCATCCATCGTAGGGTACCCTTCTATGATAGCGTTTTATCGTGGTGCTACGAAATGTGTGGATATGGTAGCAATAACTGGGTGATATTATTAACTCCACTACAGCACGTTTATTTTTGTTATAATATGTTTACGATACATTTTCCGTGCTATGATAGGTCCTTCATCAATAGCAATTTCCAACTGCTATTATATTTTGTGCTATTATATGTATGTATCGTACAATAGCTATTTGTAATTGTTGTACTAGAACTTTTTATAGCTCCCACAAATCGATAGTAATGTAATTCGTATGTTTATTTTAATGCTATGATAGTTGATTATAACAGTTTATTTTTTGCTATTGTTGACTTGTTCCAGAGCTATGGTTTGATTCTCGAAAATGGTTTTCAATCTGAAATCTTATAATAAAACTTAATCGTTTTTAAAACTTAACCATTCATAAACGTCATACATATGTCTTAAGAAAATAAAGATCACACATTCAGTTTCAGAACAGAAAGACATAAGCGAACATAATAAGCAAACATAAGTTGATTACCCTAGTTTAAAACTAGCAACTTCTGGACCAAACTTCTTCATTCCCCCTCCAGGCTGCAAAATATCAATACCTCTCATCAGTTAAGCAATACTGTAGATGCTCATCAGTTAAGCAATTACCATTTACAGCTTAAAAACGCAAAGCACAACACTTACATCAGACTAAAAGATGAACAATTTATCAATTGGCCATGCAATTGACGAACCATGTGCATCTTTCACAGACTCAATTTCATCTGATTTCCTCCAAACTTCTGCATCATGTACCTTCACAACATCTACCCACACTCTAGCTGCATTAGGACCCAAGCGTACAAAATGGACCATTTGATCTGGGTCTGTTGAATGCACACGACCTTCAGCAACAACTCGTTTCCTCTCACCAATGTCCATCAATTTGCACTTCTGATTCACTGTCATAGCTCCTTGATTACGTTGACAAGTTTACAATAGAAACCATCTAAAACTCAGACATCTCAAAGAATATAACAAGATTATATCACAAGATGATTTCGAAAAGGCAAAATATTACCTGAACTGTGGATTGAGACTTCTCATTTAGAGTTTTAGAAGTTGTTGCTCCTGATTTTTCAGTAGGAAACTTAGAACCTACACCTGCAGCTCTTGCTTTTCCTACAGATGCTTGTTGTCTTGGTGCTTCTGGTGGGTTTTGAAAGACCACTTTGCGAGCAGGCCATGAAATAAAAGAGGATAAGCAGTCCCTCATCGATCGTCGGCCTCCATAAATATGTACCACTTTCATGTACCACATCAAGAAACACTTTCACTGCTTTCGGTCCGAGAGGAAGTCCATTCACCAATGCATTTGGTTCTTGTGTCTGCCAACGTCCTTCACCAACAACTAAATTATCATCAGATAAATCCAGTAGTTTGCATTTGTTGAGAGAGTTAGATCTCGAGCCCTGTGAAAGACATTGTGAAAAAATTTCATCAAAGACCAAATCATTACCTTAACTACTATGAGAATGCTACAAAAACCCTTACCAGTGGTGCAATATCTTCTGGTTGGAGCCCCTGACCTAGTTCAACACATTTATTCTTAGGCCATGCAATAACGTGTCCTACAGCTTCCTTAATTGTGCACATGTTACTCGAAGGTCTCCACAGGAAAGCTTCAGGTTCCGTAGCAGCATCAACCAAGACTTTAGCATCCATAGGGCCTAATCTACTTTCATTCACTATATCATCTGGGTCTGAAGAAACAATACGACCCTCAGCAACATTCCCATCTTCATCAGCCCAATCAATAAGAAGACACCTCTTTTGTGATTTTGTGTTCACACTCTGTTACATGTTCAGTTGAAAATATGTGAGTGAAACATAAGAAATAAATCATTGATCTGTAACATACAATTGATGACTTACTCTTGCAGCCGAGTTTTCACCCACTTCATTGTCTTCTCTCTGTAAGCAAACATTATTATTAGGTCCTTTCACAATCATAAATCTTAAACGTTTGTAAGGGACTAACCTGTTTTTTAACTTTCGCAAGTTCAGCTTGTAACTCATTAACCTTTGCCAGGAGATGAATCTGATTCTCTTGCATTTCAGAAATAGACTTGTGCTTCACTTGGAAGCAAGCTAATCTGGTCTTACTCATATTTATGCCCATTGCTCTCATACGACCAGGATTATCAGGTCCTAACAGTTGGTTGAGTTCATCTTCATCTTGATTTGTGCCAGATGATTGATTAGTACCTTGCACAATCTCAGCTGCCTTTCGCTGTGCATCAGAAAACAAACCAATAAAATTAGAAGACAACATCAGTAAAAGAGATCATCATGTTTGTAACTCACAATCTTCTCAGCGGCATTCGTGTTAATCAGAGTCCCATCTTTTCTGGTACGTGACTTCACCCAGACTTTAAGCCTCGACACTTCAGATGGGTTGGCAGAACCTTTTTTCTATGGAAATATTATATATCAGTAGCCTTATATCATCAGTTATAATGAAAGAACATTTAGCATGTAGGCTTACCATCTCTTCTGCTAGTCTCACCATACCCTTGCGACTACATGTGTGAGGTATCTGGTTGCGTCTTCTCTCCTTGTAGCTATCACTCAGAGCCTATAATATGATATGTTAATATGTGATCTACTTAGCATATAAATATCTTACTCAATTCTAAATGTATACCTTGAATTCAGTGCTAGTTTTCAGCTTAACGAATTTGCGCCACTCAACGGGGGGAACGTTCTTCGGTCTGAGATTCATCCTTTGTTGGTTATTGTCAGCTGCATTAATCTGAGTAACTAAGCGTGACTTGGATGACCTCCATAATCCTCCCATCTGCTTAAGCACTGCAGTTCTTTGATATTCCTCATCAACTTCAAACCTTGCCTGCATTCACTTAGTAAACAAATCAGTAATATATATCATTAACTTATTTAATTTGCATATACCATAGTATTGAAATTGTACCTGAACCGATTTCCAGAGCACTGTCTTCACATCTTCGGTGATTTTTTTCCAACATTCAATTGTGACAGGAACGTGTTCCCTTACCAATGGTCCTAAATATGAAGACAATTTCACAGAACCAAGACCGTAAGGTTCTCCCATGAAAGTGAAATCTACATGCACTCTGCTGTTTGGATCTTTAGCTATGTCTTTCATCATTGTTGGTCCACGCTTTCTCTTACGGGAGTTTGAATCTTCTGGCTCTGAAACAGTAGTCTGTCCGATCTCTCCTTCAGGCTCACTATCATCTCGTTGTGTCTCAGGTTGCTCATCTTCATCTTGTGGTTGTGTCTCAGGTTGCTCATCTTCATCTTGTGGTTGTGTCTCAGGTTGCTCATCTTCATCTTGCGGTTCTGCCAAATGCTGCTCACCTGTATCTGCTTCTATTTCATGTTGCTGACCTGGTACCAAAGTACACACGAACTCAACATCATCATCTGCTTGTTTTGCTTTATTTTTTGGTTTCCTTCCTCTTTTGTTTTTCTTTGCACCGGCCATATCAATTTACCTGAAAAAAATTATGAAAGGAAGAATTAATTCCAAACTAACACACTGATAAATCCAATCAAACAGACCAAGACCAACCAATCAAACAATCAACAAGCAGACAGACAATGACCAAGCCAAACAAACATACAGACAATGAAAATAATAAAAAAGGATACGATTCACACATATATGCCTTCACAATCAGTTCTGACGTTCTCTGCCTCATCAATGTCAACTTCCATGTCGATATTTGAAGGCAATGGCCCAATGTCTGCATTCCCCTCTTGAATATCTTCCTTACTGTATCTTCTCGAAGGACCTCTCATAACAGTATACCAGTGTGATGACTCATCTTCCCGAGAGTAAAAGACTTGCTTTGCTTGAGATGCTAGAATGTAAGGATCACTTGCAAAGGATGCTTGACTATGATGGAGGTTAACAAGGGTGAAACCATCTTCAATCTTCACTCCATTACCCTTTACTGCCCATTCACACCGGAACAGAGGGACATAGAAGACATTATAATCAATCAAAATGATGTCAGTTACTCTGCTGTAATAAGAAACCAGATCGACGACCTGTGATGTATCTCTAGCACTAAATCTACAGACTGCTGTAGCCTCATAATAAACCCCACTATTCTTACATCTCCTATCAATTGACGTTGTGTGAAACCTCTGCCCATTAACTATGAATCCTGTATAAGACCTTGCAGAACAACGTGGACCATAAGCTATCCACTTAAGTGTTTCTTCATGCTCGGTAGAATCAAGAGGCACCTAACAAAGTAAAATCAAGTCAAAAACATGTCTGCGGCAACAGAGAAATTATAAAAACAAGTCAGTAACCTGTTCTTTTAGCCAAGTTGCGAAATGCTTTGTGTGCATACTCCATAAGGTTGATGCATCTCGACGACATTTTGCATATGTGTCTTGTAAATACTGTAGATGCTCACTGGTAAGAAAATTAAAGCACAATAAATGGATCAGTTGGTTAATCAGAAAACAAATAAAAATAAGTGAGATTAGATACTTACTCTACGTATGGTTCGACGATAGCCATGTTTTGGATGATAGCAAGATGTGCTATTTTCTTTTCCATTTCAGGCAGAGTAATTGAAGTGCTCTTCGATATTGGACGACCTTCTAAGATGGAGTTGTTCTCATACTCTGTGTTTCTGTCTGTTTTTTCTTCAACGTTTGTTGTCTTCTTCAAAAATTCACTGCAAAATCTGATACATTCTTCAGCTAAATACGACTCAGCAATGCACCCCTCAGGTCTTGCAGGATTTCTCACAAAGTCTTTGAGGACTTTTATGTACCTGAGAGGAAAGCGAGTGTAGATTGATTAGTAAAAGTGAGTATAGCCAAAATTTAAAACAGTCATATAAATAATACCTCTCAAATGGGTACATCCATCTAAATTGGACAGGTCCACCAAGGCGGGCTTCCCTTCCTAGGTGCACAGTCAAATGGACCATGATATCAAAGAAGCTTGGAGGGAAAAATCTTTCAAACAAGCATAGAGTCTCAACAATCTCAGCTTCCATAACCAACAGCTTCTCCCTATCAATCACTCTCTGACACAAAATATTGAAGAATGCGCACAACCTCAAAATGGCTAGCCTAGGTCCTTTAGGTAACAATCCTTTAAGCGCAATCGGAAGAAGTTGCTGCATCAAAACATGATAGTCATGGGATTTCAAACCTGATACTTTACAGTCATCTAGTGAAACACCTCTTGAAATGTTTGAGCAATATCCATCTGGCCCTTTGAAGTCAAATAGTCTTCTGCAAAAGATCTTCTTCTCGGCCTTAGACAAAAACCACGGTGTTGGAGGAAGATATGTTCGTTTTCCTTGGATTTTAGGGTGCAACTCCGGCCTAATACCAAGATCCTCCAGATCTTTGCGAGCAGCAAGACCATCCTTAGATTTCCCACAGTGCAACAATGTGGAAACTAAACTCGCAGCCACATTCCTCTCCACATGCATGACATCCAAGTTGTGTCTCACAGGAAGTTCCTACGTAAAACAGAAAAAACATAAAAAAATCAGTACTCAACATCAGAGCTTAAATCAGAGAAAAAAAATCATAAACAGAAACAGAAAAATTCATCAACAGAAACAGAAAAATTAATACCTCCCAGTATGGTAGTCTGAAGAAGATTGATCTCTTCTTCCACCGAGATATCTCATCTTCATCTACTTGAACCTCTTCCTCTTCCTCTTCCTCTGATTCACTGGATAAAGACTCAACATCAGAGCTTACTTCAGTACTCTGAATCCTTTTCCTCTTACTTGCAGATCTTTTAAAATTTCCAAAGTCATTGTTGAAGTTTCTCAGATTTTGAGAAATTTCACGACCTGTCAGTATTCTACCCCTTCTTCCTTGTTCGGATTTTCCTTCAAACCACTTCTTCTTTCCCCTAAAACTATGAGCTGGTGGCAGACCCTTTCTGTGGCACATGTAGACATGTTTCCTGCTGAACTTTAGCCACATACTATCTGTCTTCTTTCCACATAACTGACACCCCATTTTCCCCTTGACTTTACAGCCTGCAAGATTCCCATAAGCTGGGAAATCATTGATCGTCCAAAGCAGCATTGCCTTAAGATTAAAAGTACTACGACTTACAGCGTCGTAGGTTACCTCTCAACTGCTCCACAGATGGTTTAGATCGTCGATGAGGGGTTCTAAGTACACATCGATGCTATTACCAGGCTGTTGTGGACCAGGAATCAACAAGGAAAGCATGATGTTCTCCTTCTTCATGCATAGGTCAGGCGGCAAGTTGTAGTTCACTAGCAAAACAGGCCAGCAACTGTACATCGAATTCTTCATATTGAAGGGATTAAATCCGTCAGTTGAAAGACCAAGCCTCATGTTCCTTTCTTCTGCTGCAAAGGCCGGGTGTTTTGCATTCATCTGATCCCATGTGACTGAATCAACCGGGTGTCGAAGTTTTCCGTCAATGCTTTTGTTGGTGAAGTGCCACCTCAAATCTTTTGCCATTTGCTCAGACCTGAACATCCTCTTCAGTCTTGGTATGATGGGAAAGTAACGTAATACTTTCTGTGGGACGCCTTTCTTCTTCTCACCAGTGTGCATATTGGTCTTCCATCTTGAAGCCTTGCATTTTGGACACTTTTCAAGCTTCTTGTACCTCTTTCTGAATAGACAGCAGTCATTGACGCATGCATGAATCTTCTCGTAGCCCATATCAAAGGATTTCAGAAATTTCTTCACCTCATACAGCGAAGTGTGGAGCACATTATCCTCTGGTAACATCTCCGGTAAGGTCTCAAGCAGATCGTTGAAGCTTTTGTCAGACCATCCATTCTGTGTCTTCAGTCTGAATAAAGAAACAATGGCGGATAGCTTGCTGTGTGATGCACAACTCGGATACAATGGAGTCTCTGCATCAGCTATCTTTGCCAAGAATTCATCTTCTTTCTTGTCGTCTCCCTCTGCCATCTCAGATAACTCCCCAGTACCAGCTAACTCTTCATCAAAACACTCAGCGGCTCTGTATAACCCGAAGATCTCATCATTCCACTGACTTGTGCTGCTTTCAGATACAACTCTAGACTCCAATTCTCCATGAAGATACCAATCAGACCGCTTCTTGTAAGACTCATCCATTCCCCTAGTAACTAGATGATCAACTACCACAGCTCCTGAGTGACGATCAATATTACGGCAGTCAATGCAGGGACAAACAATCATATCAGTTCTTCCCAGACCTCCAGCCACATCTCGTACAAAATTTGAAGCCCCTCTCTCATACGCAGGATCAACTCTGCAATGGAGCATGAAAAGCAAAACAAAAATAAAGAGAGTTAAGTCTCTCAACACATACTGAAACATATCAAATAATAACAAAAATAAACGAATTAAGTACCTGCTAAGATGAACCCATGCCTTGTCCACCATTATATTGCTAAACTGAAACTGAAACTTCACTAACAATTTTTTGACAAATTGTCATCAGAGTCATCAGTATAATCACTCAGAATACTCAGAACTTGTCCTCGATTTCATAGTAAAAGCAGTCAGAGTCAGAAGAAATAACATAATATCACACAACGCAACGATTCTGAACAAATCTACTACGATTCTGAACAAAAACGAAAACAGATTCACACAACACAATGAGAATCGAGCTGCTAAAACTAAAACGAAAACAGATTCACACAACACAATGACAATCGAGCTAACTATCAACACAGAGATGAGATGAATCAAATCAGGAAAGAGCAGAGCTAACTAACAACACGGATTTGAGCTAACTATCGACACAGAGATGGCGTAATGGCGACCTTCGATACCTTCAGGGACGGAAATGGTATCGGAATGGTGGATGACGGAGCTTTAATTGGCGGATGGGAGAGGCGGAACTCGATTAGAGGTCTAATGGAAAGGGGGGAAAATTAGGATTATGTGAGAAAGAGGGGAAAATTAGGGAAGATAGAGGGATAACACGATTAGAGAGAGGGAAAGTGAGTTGATTAATGATTTTTTACTAAGTGTGTACGCGGAATAGCTAATTTTGGGTTCCCGCTTAATGAAAAACTATGATAGCAATTATATAGCGCTATTAAACTAAATTTTTTTTTAAAGTTCTTACAATAGCAGTTCGATAAAACGAGCTATCGTACTGTGCTATCAATGTGGACTTTTTTTGTAGTGTATTTAAAGGGTTGGGTTTTGGTTTGGGTGGGTTTGCTAATGGTTTAGGTGGTGGTCTGAGTGCATTGATGTAATCATTATCGATAGAGGGTAACCGCACTCGGTATGTCAGAGGTGCCTGTCGATCGATGGGAGGTGTGTTTTGACGATCGACGTCGGACTCACTCTGTCGATCAATGGGTTGCTCAACCGATCGATCGATTTTTTCATAGAAAGGGGAGGGTGGGTGAGGATGCTTAGCTGCGAATTCTTCATGAGTTAGAATTCGAACCGCATTGTATTCAGTCGATTCGGCAGACGACGTCGATCGATGACTGTAGTAATCCGTCCATCGATCTTCATCATGGTCTGTCGATCGATGCGAGTTCATCGAAATCGGTCGACACCATTGGGATCCGCCGAGACTCAGGGAACTTCCGATTTCGAAATCTCCTTCCTCAAGCTTTTCATTTCTCACCACTTGCCAAAAATCATCATCTATGATGGCATTTACGTGGTGTTTTCCTTTGTCGGCTCCTGCCTCTCTAGCAAAAGCTTCTTGCCTCTTTATAGTCTCGCCCGTCTGAATTACTTGGGTTTCAAGTTTTCTCACCTGAGTCCCCAAGGTCTCGATTTTGGTGTTCAGATTGTTGTAGGCGGAGTCTATCTTACCGTTGAAATCCACAGAGATTTGTTGTTGTCCCAACAGTACTCGATCAAGCATCTCTTCGATCTTGCTTTCCTGAGCCTGGGGTGGTGGATTTTGGTAGTAAGAGTTCGAGTAGCTCTTGCTGTTGTTGAAGGGGTTTTGAAATTGTGAACTTTGGTTACTTCTTTGGCCATTTCCAAAAAAGTTTCTGGTTCCGCCCTGGTTTCCAAATTTTTGGAATCCGGTACTTCCGATGTAGTTCACATTTTTTTCTCCTTCCATATATGCTACTTCTCCTTTAGCTGAACATACTTGCTTCCTAAGAAGCTCGTGCACCACATCTAACTTAGCTCTTACTTCGTCCATCTGTTCCTTCCCGATAGAGGCTACAGACTTCTTTCGTTCAGAGTCAGTGTTTTTGGTGCTGCTGCGTTTAGCAAGGTTTTCGATAAGTCTCACAGCTTCCAACGGATTCCGAGTAGTGAAGTTTCCTTCACTCGCCGTATCAAGGGCCATTTGATACTGTAAGGCGAGACCTCGGAAGAAAGTGCTTAGCAGCTGCACTTCGTTTAATCTGTGGTTTGGACAGTCTCGCTGGAAGAACCTAAATCTAATCCACGCATCTTTGAAAGACTCTCCAGCCTTCTACGAGAATGTGGAAATCTTGTTCCGAAGTTCTTCAGCGCGCGCCTCATCGAAGAATTTTCGTAAGAAAGCTTTCTTGATGTCGCTCCAGGATGTTAAAGATCCTGTGGGTTGCTGCCTAAGCCAGTGCATCGCTTCTCCATTCAGCGTGTATCTGAAGAGCTTGCACAGCAGGTAATCTTCGGGGACTCCTTCCATCCGAATAGCAGCGATTAGATCCTCGAACCGTTCCAAATGGTCCATAGGATGCTTGTGCGGTAACCCAGAGTAGGGTATCTGCGACACGAGAGTGTAGTATTGAGGCTTCATCTCGAAATTCTGCTTCTGGATCTCTGGAAGTCGAATAGCTGATCTGTTGGAATAGTACTCATCTGGGCGATTGTAGTCGGCCAGTGGTTTCGATCGAGCGTCCTCATCTACAGGTTGAGCAGCTCCTGTAGAATCAGCATCAGGGATTACAGTTCCCTGAGCATCTATTTACAGACCTGTTGCATTACGCAGATGACCGGCCTGGTCATACAGGTTTCCGTTCTCGTCCTGAGTTAGAATAATAATATTTACCATTTTTGACGACACGGTATCGATCGACGTACGCGGTGTAGTATCGATCGTTGTCGAACGATTGGGATCGATCGACGATGATGGTCTGGAGTCGGTCGACAGTTGATTGTGCGAATCGATCGACGACGAAGTGGTTGCGTCGAGCGATGTGGAACGTTGACCTCTACGGATGGTGCGTTCCAAATGAGTAGGATCGTCTGAGAACAGCAAGTCTTTCTCCTTGTTGCTTCTGGTACCGCTGGGCATGCACCTGAAAAGACAAGAAAAAGATTATTAGAAAGGGGGTAAAGAAAAGAATAAGAATTAATAAAACTAAATCTAATGGCGATCAAAGCTCCCCGGCAACGGCGCCAAATTTGATACCCACTCAAATTACCCTAAGGAGTGTTACTCTCATCAAAAGAGGTTCAGATGTAGTACTTAGGGATCGAATCCACAAGGAGCTAGGGAACAATTAAATCTAGTGTTTATTAATTCTAAAGGTTGTAAATGTTTAAATGAAATAGCAATAGTAACAAGCGAGTAAATAATAAATATAACTTGGTTAGAAATGATATTAGATGCAGGGCCACTATTCAAGTGTTGGAGATTATAATACCTGTAGATGCCTAACTGTTGCATGCATGATATATTAGAGCTCGTTCGCTTAACTCAGTGATCAGCTGTCGCATGTACCACTGGTTAACAGACTAGATCTCGTGTCTCACCGGTTAGTATGCAGACACGAGAGAGTGTCGAACGATAGTCTATTAATACGTCGACCGATACACCTTTGCCAACGTCGATCGATTGTCAGTTGAGGACATCGATCGACGAGTTTTAGCCAGGTCTATGCGCGAGTATGAAATGCCCTACTAAGATTCTAAATTGGCGGTTAGCCCTCTCTAGCAATCCTAATATGATAGATAGATGTCAGGATGGGATAACAAGGGTGCTTGAATATGCAATCCTATGATCAAGTTCTAGTTAGCAAGGCTAAAACAAGCAATGAATACAAATCTGTCATGAATATCACAGCAAGGCAGATCTATAGTTTGGGGCTAATCCCACAAACATATCTGAACCCTCGATCTAACAGTTGAACTACTCATACATAGCAAAGCAATTCATATCAATAGAGAAATAGAAACTCATAGAATAGATGAAATGAAATAGAAACAAGGAGTTCCAATCACAAGTGATCTTCTCTCCCAAATGAAACTTGTAACAAACTAGGTCTAGAAAAAGCTCTGTTTCTTTGCCGTCAAAACACTTAGGCAGTATATATTCTACTAGGTTAAAAACTCGTCAGGGCATTTTGGTAATTTGGCTTGGCCTTGGTTTTTAAGTCTGCTGAATCCAAAATGTCGCGTCTGGTGTCTCGACATCGATCGATGATACTTGTGTACATCGATCGATATTAATCTTCATCTGTCGAGACATTTTCTGATATCAATCGTCAGCACTGATGTGCATCGATCGATTATTCTTCCTCTCGTCGACCTCTAAGTGGTCAGCTCGGGTGAAATGTCCTTTAAGCTCCAAAATGCTCCAAAGTCATAGCTTTACTCCGAAATGCACCTGAACCTGAAAACACACCTAGAAAAGTAGAAAACATAGATATATATATAGTAAAATACTTATATACCATGGATAAAAATGGGTCAAATCCAAGATATATCAGGGAGCACCAAATAATACTCTACTTCTCCAGACGTGGAAAGTAGTAAAGTCTGGCACTTGGGTTTTCACCCACACCAGCACCCTCTAAGTCTGATAGTGGCTTTCTGCAGAAAGCAGAATGCAGCACCGGAACTCGATAGTGACCAGCTTCCGAGCGGTAGAAAGCGATACCCCCAACAGGTACTGGTAGTGGCCTCACCTAGGATGGCAGAGTACGGTCCCTTTAAAACCTTAACTCCGGGTTCTGAGAAAGAACTCCGGGCTCAGACAGGCCTCAGGGCCAAAAAAACTATTTGGCTCCCTAAATAGACTTCAGGGTCCAAAAACCATGTGTCAAACTCAAGACCTCAGGGTCCGGAACCCACAGGTTACCCTAAACGACCACCGGGTCCTAAGCTTATCAAAACTCTCCAAGTGACTCCAGGGTCCTAGAGGAGATCCAATTATGTGACGCCTATAGGGTCACCTAATCATTACAGGGTCTAGAGGTTCCAAAGAATCTAAGCACCCAAGGTCCATAGGTCCTCCGACATTCGTGACATCTAGAGCCCATACGGCCCATGTCATGTAAGAGACCCTTGAGCAACCAACGCTTAGCTCAACAATCCTTCGATTATGATTCATGAGTCAAAGCCTCAGGACCCCGAGGTCACTCAACGACCTTCAAACTTTCGAAAGATTGAAAATCGTAGAAGCAATACAAATATCATCTATAGAAGCTAAAATATCTCAAAGAGGAAAATATGCAAATCCGAAAGCATTCCGAAAAAGCCACAACAGGGCCATAAGTCTTAAAACAAAACAGAAAGGCACAGAGGCCTAATCCAAAGTCTTAAAACCCTCATCGAGGGCAACTACAAAATATAAAGAAACCCCTTCGCGGGGTGAGTGCGAACAACAAAATATTGGGATCAGTTGGCGGGAGGGTCATCAGCAGCATGCTCCGACGTCTTCTTCACTTCCTCGTCACCAGGGACCTGAGGCTCATACTCAAAGGAGGGAGCTGGGAGTCCTAGAAGCTCGGCTTTGGTGGTCTTCACCGTCTTGTACTGCTCTAGGGTATTTACGTGGTCCCAGCTATCGGTCTGACCACTAAGCCACTCCCGCATCAGCTCCCATCGGGCCACGACCTTGGCACCATTCACAGCCATGGCCTTCTCAGCTTCAAAGGTGTCCGTGGCATCCTTCAGATCGTTCAACTCCTCCTCACTATTCTTCAGTTGGCTCCTCAGAGAGACGTTTTCTGCTGCCACCAGCTCCCCTGCTTCCTCTTGGTTCCTCACCCTGAGTCTCAACGCCTTGATCTCCTTGTCCTTTGCAAAAGAAGCATCTTTTTCCTCACGCAGCTAGGAGGCCAGAGTCTCCATCTCGACTTTTGTAGAAGCTGCACCTTCCATCCTCTCCCCAAGATGGTATAGTTGAGACGCCACCTACGCATAAGCTCTGATAAGCAGCCAGAATAAAAAAACCAAAGAATCATATGAGGAATTACCTGAAGCAAGTCACCCTGAAGCGACTGACAGGCCATGGAAGAATCTTCTTCCGACGCTAGAAGCACTGGAGTCGAAGGGAACACCTTCGCGTTGAGGTTGGTGAGCACTGTGGCCCAGTCATAAGGGGCAGAGGGAGAACCTTTAGGAGAATAGCTCGACGCCTTGGATTTCTTCTTGGAAGAGGAAGGAGCTCCAGCAGCAACCGCCTGGCGTTTGCTACTCCTTATAATCTGCACCTCGTCATTGTCTTCTGAAGGAGCAACTCGCTTGGGGGCAGATTTTCTTGCGGACATCACCTCAAGAGCTTTCTTGTACTCTGCCAAAGCCTCGTCACCCTTGGATCCTGACATCTCACCTAGCACACGAAAGTAAATCAAGTCAGCAACTATAAAAAGAACAGTGGAAGAAAGTGGAAAGTTTACCCCAGATACTGCAACGCTTTAACGCTGCTTTGCTCACAAGAAAAGGAATCTGACGACGCTCGAGAGGAAGCTTCAACACCTGCTCGATGGTATCCTTCCCCAAAGAACAGTCAACACGAGGCAAATCTGCATCAAGAAGACAGAAGATCGTTAGTATCCTAAGATCTAGACAATCTTCTTGATTCCTACAACTATCCTACCCTTCAATCGCCAAATAGACGAAAAACCCGGGAGATGCATAAAAGCGAATTTTTCCGTCCAGTTTCCCTCAAAGGCTGGAAGCCGCTTTCTCTCCTTCTTGAGGATTTCCCTAACTGGGGGCTCCTTGCCTCGAGAACGAAGGGGATATCTCCATTCTGCGCCACATAGAGGAGAGACAGAGTAAGAATACAGAACCTCAGCCACTGCAATCACAAGCCCATTGAGATCACTCAAATTCTGCAGAGCAATTAGTGTCCTCGAAGCCGGAGGATTTAGCTGACCTGGCAAAATCTCTAGGGTTTTGAATATCTTACCTATCAAAGAAGGAACTTAATCCCTGAAGCCCGACGTGAAGTAACCCTCGTAGACAGATACCTCATCTACGCCGAAATCCGAAACCCTATCTTCTGATCGGGTACTCGAATAACAACATCATCAGGAAGCTCGTATTTCTTCCTCCAAACTGCGACTTCCTCAGCCCCTATCACCGAAGGAGGGCCAATCAGAGGATATCGGCTCCCCCCTACCGGTGAAGTTCTCCTAGCAACGATAGCTTTGGGATTTTTTACTTCGACGGTCAGATCCAGAGAAGAATCGGAAGAATTCATAGATTCCATGGGAGCAACCCTCAGTCTACTAGATCTAACTCTACTACCTATGGAAGAAGAATCTGGAGAGAGACCCGACTCACTCCTCCTCTTAGGAGCAGAAGGAAGAAAGGATCTAAAAATAAGCGAAAGAGAAGGATAAGTTACCTGCAGAATGAGGATCCAAGTCAAAATATGGAGATCGCGAGAAATCTTTGAGAGGGAGAGAAAAGGAAACTAAAGGAGTCAGGTAGAGGAATCGGAGGGGCAGAATCGAAAACCCAAGAAACACTTTACACGCGTCGGAGGAATAGACCACGCGTGAGCGCAAATATCGAGACAAACATCGAGGAGCTTCCCCCTCTCCCGCCAAAAGTTTGGACCAAAATACAGGGACCATAAGGATTCCCCCTTACCATTTCTCCAGCTCAAGAAAAAAACCTCAGCCTTAAGTCCCGGTCCTCTCCAATAGGAACTCTCTCATCTACAGGGTCAAAGCGTCAACTCCACAGCACTCCCGCCTTTCCTCAAAGCAAAGGGTCCAAGCCCCAAAGATACCTGAATTCCCCTAGCGAGAACTTCTCCAACCTATACGCAGTTGAAACACCAGGGTTCCAACCTCGTCATCTCCAGAAGATAAGAGAAACTACTACTAGACTTTGGTCAAACCCTAGAAACACTTTACACGCGTCGGAAGAATAGACCACGCGTGAGCGCAAATATCGAGACAAACATCGAGGAGCTTCCCCCTCTTCCGCCAAAAGTTTGGACCAAAATATAGGGACCACAAGGATTCCCCTTACCATTTATCCAGCTCAAGAAAAAAACCTCAGCCTTAAGTCCCGGTCCTCTCCAATAGGAACTCTCTCATCTACAGGGTCAAAGCGTCAACTCCACAGCACTCCCGTCTTTCCTCAAAGCAAAGGGTCCTAGCCCCAAAGATCCCTGAATTCCCCTAGCGAGAACTTCTCCAACCTATACGCAGTTGAAACACCAGAGTTCCAACCTCGTCATCTCCAGAACATAAGAGAAACTACTACTAGACTTCGGTCAAACACGAAGGAACCGACCCTCACCTGGGTTCAGAATGAGTTCCGGCTTCAGTGGAACCCAGGATAGCAGGATTAATGGAACGGGGTCCTGCCTAAGGGAAGCCTGCTGAGAATGAGCAATCCCGGTTGACTTGAGTGCACAGGTTATTCCCCAATTTTAATGACGAAATCGAGAAATAAGGGGCAAACTGTTGGGGAAAAAAATATCCCGGTCTTATTACCTCCGGCCTCCAGGCAGGACCCAGACCCTCGGGTCCCCGATAAAGGAACGCTCCAGGTCCCCGCTAGAAGGAACCCTGAGTTCGGTCCCTGGAACCGAGCTCCCTTCCAAGAAATGGAAAACTTCCGATAAGGAGAACCTTCCATATTTCCGAATATAGAAGAGTTAAAACTAAGGAAACCGCTAGATGACTATATAAGGACTACTAAAACCCTAAAGCAAATGATCGACTTCCCCAAGGCTTAGAGACTAAAACTAGACGGCTAGAACTAGGGTTCTTATTCAATACTTTGTAACCTCTCTTCTTCTTGCTTACTCTATCTAATAAAAGTCTCTTCAATACTATCTCTTTATTATCCTTCATAAATCCTCCCTAAATCCTTACAAAATACATACAAACTTACCCGGTTTACCAACTTGTCCAACGTTCCATAGTACTCACAAAGAGCCTACACAAAAATCCCCTAACAGTTACAATGAGCTTTTCAGAATTGTGGCAGAAATGAGGACATAGATTGAGAGTATGCAGCACAACCTTGAGAAAGAAGCTACGACATCGCCATCGATCGACGCCAACAAAGCAACATCGATCGACGTCAAGCCACATACATCCCAGATTCCTACAGAACAAGAAAGTTTGGCAGAGAAGAAGGATGAATGGGAGATCGCATACATCAACACGGGGATTAACGACCTATACAATCCTCTCAAAAACAACGTGGACTGGTTAAGCACGAGAATTGATCTGCTACAGAAAGATTTGGACACCATTCGCAAGAAGGATCCACAACCAGCCACATTGATCGATATCTGCACCATCACATCGATCGACAGCAAGGTCGCAGCCATGGAAGATAGGTTACAAACCTACGAGGATATACACGACCGTTTCACCTCACCTATCATGCGATACTTGGACACCTTGTCTACACAGATGATGAATGTAATAACCCTCACAAGCATATATAATTTTGGTCGAGAAAAATCCCGCTCAACCAGTTTGGAGTTGGTTCGACCAGAATTAAAAATAAAAATTGACCCGGTGAATTATTCTTGATGGGACTGTCTCGAGGCCAAAGTACCTACTCTTAATAGTTCTGACCAAGTGTTAATTACTATGGTCGAGTTTTATCTAAGCTGGACGAGAACTGATGGACGGGAAACATTTTATCGAAAACTGGTCTTGAATACTTTCAGCTGCTTGCGAGTCATGTGCATGTCATGTGCTGCCTGGCTGCTTGCTTCCTTCCTGACCTGAACATGTGACTTGCACCTTCCAGCTTGCTTGCTACATTAAAATCATGTGAGTTGCACACCTGCTTGAAGTTTCTTCATGGAAAGGAAATGACATTACTTCATGGAAAGGAAAGTGTGATTCAGCCCACCACATGTCTCATACTGATCTGAAAATTTTGTCCTTTCTTGCTGACTCTTCTCCTGCTGTTTCCCCTGTCATTTATTACCTTGTCCTCTTCCTGGTCGAGCTCATTCATCTCAGAAACAAGAAAGAAAAATTCAGAGAGAAAGAGAGAAAGAAAGAGAGAAAAATCTGTGAGGAAAATACATGAAAAATTCAGAAAAAAATAAGAGAAGAGAACTGAGCTTGGACGATCCTTTCTCACCCTCTTCTGACTTTAATCAGTGAGTATTGGTGTGGTTAAGAGCTGAATATTTGGTGTCCTGAAGTTCAGAATCACCCATGTTCTTCAGCCTTTGGTTTTGATCGGTAAGATGTATTTTGATCAGTTTTCAGTGAGAAGTTCTGTTGGTTTGGAAACTCTTGAGGCTTTGTCTGAATGAATCCGACCTTGGCTTGATATGGAACTGATCAGGTTAGGAGTGGCTTCAACGATAAGTTGTGTACCATCTGAATTCAGAAGATTGTTGATTTAAATCGGTATGAGCTTATGGGTTTGATGAGATCAGTTTTTGTTAAGCTTCAGTCTCCTGTTTCAGTTCTGTTTGATGATAACCAAGTGATGTGTCTTGATAAACCTATCAGGAACAGTTGTATAAATTCATATATGGTTCACTCTTGGTTGGTGTATGATTGAATTTGTATCATAGAACCAGTAGCTGAACTTATGTGAATTGTCTGAATTAAACCGAACTGATTTGATCTTGTCCTCAACTGATCTGAGCCGAGCTGTCTATGGTCTGAACTTGTCATCTACTGATATAGTCTGAGTTTAACTGAATTTTAGGACCAAAGCTGAACTTGTCTTGTACCAAACTGATACTAGCGGAACTAAACTGAAACGTTATGAGCTGAGATGAGTTTCTTCTTGAACCGGAATGTGAACCTTAAGTTCCAACAACTTTGTTTTGTTCAGTTACCCGAGGAGATTGGAATGGTCAGCCAGATCATGCCTTGTCTTTAATTTTAATCTGGAAGTGAAGAAGAAGTGGAGTGTGATTAGCTTGAGCTCGAGTCTAGTCTTGATTAGCCAATCTCAAAGAATCAAAGGTGAGTCTAAATAGATGATTGATGAGTAGTGAATGAATGTTTCTTGATTGAATGTACTGATTGTAGATGATTGATAGGCTTTTTCTCTTGATCAATATTGAATTGGTAAGGTGTTTACTTAGTGTAAACACTTATTAAATATTTATGAATGATCATAGAGGTTTATTCCACACCTTAGTACTTGTTCTCAAGTACTAATACATATGTATAGTATTAAATATAATTAAGTATGAAAGTATTAATCATGTGAAGTCTTATTATAAACCTGTCTTCCAAAATATTCCCGTATGAATGATGATTACCGTGAATTGGTCCTGCGATATGGAACATGGTCACGAAGACACGATGATGGGGTCGCACCCTGGAGGCCGTGTAACTGCATGCAGCGTTAGATGTTCAATTTTTGAATATCTGATGGCGATGATGGTGATGCTAACTCGCTAGACTCGTTTAGCCTTTGTGGTTTCTTTGGGGTGCGGGACTAGGCTCACTGAGTAAACTAGTTACTCATGACTCATTTGTGATGCAGGTAACCAGTAGACGGGAGACCTTACTCTAGGATGGGAAGGAACATCATTAGCCAGCGGTAGTTTTATTATCCTTGCAAAGTCATTTCGATATATCTTATGTATAAGATTTGTAGATCGAAAACCTCGAGGTTAATTTATAACAAATTTTGAAAGATGCTTTTAAATGATATATAAAGAATGTTTTTAAAGTACGGGTTCCATATGATATTAGTCTTTGTCCGGACGAACTAACTATCGGGTATTGCTTTTTCGGGTTGAAAAGCCTAGAGTGATATCTGTTAGGAGTGTTGGTGTTCTTTGGTTGTTAGTCTAAGGTGGTCAGAAGTATTCTGAGAACCTCGGATCGACCATCGAGGAACATCGACCGTGTCATTTCCGATCATCTACGATCGGGGGTGTCACAAAGGTGGTATCAGAGCATGGTTATACAATGCTAGAATAGGACTTGTTTCAAATGTTTTTCGAGTTAAAATGAGTCGAAAGGATAACTAGGGTATGCTGGCTTGTTCCTTCATTTGAGAACAGATAGTCATGGGTAGTTACCTAACAGTGATCTTTCATAGCAAAACCCCGAGACAAGCTTGAACGGATTGACCTTACTTACCGATGTTACTATCATCAGGCTCGAGTTTGCTTCCCTCATGGTGGGGTTCACTACCGTCCTGCTAGAAGTCAGTAACCTCATGCCTTCATGCTGTTCTTCTGAGTCTTAGTGGGGGATGCTAATACTTTAGAGAGATTTATGGGACAGAGTTGATACATAAAATATATCTCCGGACTCGTGTATTATCAGTGTCAAGATTATGCTGAGACGTACAAGCACCAGAGCCGTACAAGCCAAATTGTTATGTATTTGTTTCAAGCTTAGCATTGGACGAAGAGATGGTTTGATTGTATTACAAGATGATGAAAGCACGAGAAGCATTCTGTTTGCAGATGAGACATCATGAAGCTTATGATGCAAAGAAGAAGAACTTGGGACCACAAGATACTGAAGAAGGACTAAACCGTTCGAAGTATACTTTGGCTTGAGGCAGATTTGGGATCCAACACTCAGAGCAGAATATTGACGTAGCCGTTGTTCAGAGAATAACAAGAAGGATTTGGCAGCAAGCTATTTGGAGATGAACGCTATGAGTTGTTGGTCGAGAGTCAAGAATTACTTCATAGAGTTGTGATCCGGTTGGACAGATTTCAAGAATTCAAGAAGTAGTTTTTTCTACACATGGTATGGGACCGATTGAAGATTCAGTTTACGGAGTTGGTATACTGAGATGTTTCTGCCAGGAGGTTCAGGCCGAGTTAATCATATACAAAAATTTCAGCATCGAGATATGTGTTCGGGTGAATCTGATTCATTAATTATGCTTTGGAGAATAAGCCAAAGATCAGACAGAAAATCTTTGGGAACTTAGCCAAGAATTGTGCAGTAGTTAAAAGATCATAGAAGTTTAGAGCTCCGAGGAGATGCTAGAGTATGACATGAATATTAAAGAAGTTACTGATGAAGAAGTTCACCAAATCCTACAGATCGTTTCATTTCCAACCAGAGAAGATCGAAGGTCAGTTTCAAGCAGTGGATTAAGTCGTTGGGGATGATTTTTGGTGTACATTTCATCGGATCAAGATCGAGGACCTTGAGCAGTTATGGTTGTGACTCGAAAGGATAGAATAGTCGTGATTGTCAAAGTGTGGGAAATCCTGGAACGCTTGCATCATTCGCGCTTTGGTGGTTCTTGTGAAGAGTTAGGATTTTAGGTGACCCCTCCTCATGAAGTTTCCCGATCTACGTTACCTATACAAAGGATAACACTTGTTGAACTTGTTTGCTTTTCCTTATCTTTAGTCCACATCCAAGTGTTAGGCTATTTGGGTAGAGTCTACACTTTATAGTTGCATGGACCGTCAAAACCTCTGAAAGATCTAACCACAGGTTTGCTTCTTATCCCATTGTGTGTTGTGTGCATTTTTAAAATTTTATGAATGATTGAAATTAAAAAAAAATGTGAATTGTGATCAAGGTGTCGTAAGAGACCTTGCATATGGATGGAATTTTCCGTCCATATTGTGTTTGATTTGGGAACCACACATAGATGTAGTTCCCGAGTAGTGTCATAGTTGTAAGTAGGATTCACTTTAGTGAATTCAAATACCCGTTCTTATTCTTGGAAGTACTGGCTGCCAGTTAAAATTTGTGGTATGCCTTCCCCATTCCTTAGTACTTCCATTAGACAGGTATGTTTCTATCTAGAGTGAGATTTGCTATCTAGTTACCGAGCTCAATTAGGATATTAAGGAAAGAAGTTTTTTGAAGAAGACCCGTCATTGTTGGCCTACAATGGTACTCTACCAAGTGTTTGAGCATCGCTCATATCAGTCTGGCAAGTTGAAAACCTTTTGGGAAAAAGGTGAAGAAGTGTACTCTAGTAACTTGATTGTTCAAAAAGTAAAAGATGAAAAGGTGCAGAGTAGAAGACAGTCTGATAATCAGGAAAGATGAAGATGTGGTTAATGCATTGAAAGGATGGTCGACATCTAAAAGTAACATGTTCAGTATTCTTGTTGAACCTGGATTCGCTGCAATAGCCTAGGGATCTCACCAAGTGGTTCTTGCCGATTTCTAGTAGTAGTTAGAAGATTATGAAGAGCGTCTCAGATAGATCAGAAGTGTAAAGAATACTGTAAGGGAAATCAATCTTGGAATGGGTGAGTGTGTGTATTTGAGATTAGCACCCTTGGTCTGATTCATGTTAGCGTGATTGATTGTGCATGTTCTTGTTTGATTGTTGCACGGTTAATCACGTTAACATTCACCAGAGTCGAGATGTTACCTTCACATATGGCACATCACCTAATGTTCCACATTTTCATGTTGTTGTTATGAGGGAAAGCCAGATAGAAAAGGTTGAGAAGTGATAGTCTACAGATACAAGATTGTTAGAAAAAGTATGCATACCGCAGTTGACAAGAGTTGTGCAGAGTAAAGAATTTGGTTATCTTGAAAATGGCTGCTCAGAAAAGAAAGGATCAGTTGGAGGAAATCAAGGAATCAACCATGAGTTGTTTCGATATGGGCAAATGAAGATAATTTCAAAGCTAATATCCAGAACTCCTTTCAGAGACAGTGTTCAGTAAAGTGTGTACAGCTATGTTTTCAGAATTCGGGGTCGAATTCTTTTGAGGAGGGAAGAATGTAATAACCCTCACAAGCATATATAATTTTGGTCGAGAAAAATCCCGCTCAACCAGTTTGGAGTTGGTTCGACCAGAATTAAAAATAAAAATTGACCCGGTGAATTATTCTTGATGGGACTGTCTCGAGGCCAAAGTACCTACTCTTAATAGTTCTGACCAAGTGTTAATTACTATGGTCGAGTTTTATCTAAGCTGGACGAGAACCGATGGACGGGAAACATTTTATCGAAAACTGGTCTTGAATACTTTCAGCTGCTTGCGAGTCATGTGCATGTCATGTGCTGCCTGGCTGCTTGCTTCCTTCCTGACCTGAACATGTGACTTGCACCTTCCAGCTTGCTTGCTACATTAAAATCATGTGAGTTGCACACCTGCTTGAAGTTTCTTCATGGAAAGGAAATGACATTACTTCATGGAAAGGAAAGTGTGATTCAGCCCACCACATGTCTCATACTGATCTGAAACTTTTGTCCTTTCTTGCTGACTCTTCTCCTGCTGTTTCCCCTGTCATTTATTACCTTGTCCTCTTCCTGGTCGAGCTCATTCATCTCAGAAACAAGAAAGAAAAATTCAGAGAGAAAGAGAGAAAGAAAGAGAGAAAAATCTGTGAGGAAAATACATGAAAAATTCAGAAAAAAATAAGAGAAGAGAACTGAGCTTGGACGATCCTTTCTCACCCTCTTCTGACTTTAATCAGTGAGTATTGGTGTGGTTAAGAGCTGAATATTTGGTGTTCTGAAGTTCAGAATCACCCATGTTCTTCAGCCTTTGGTTTTGATCGGTAAGATGTATTTTGATCAGTTTTCAGTGAGAAGTTCTGTTGGTTTGGAAACTCTTGAGGCTTTGTCTGAATGAATCCGACCTTGGCTTGATATGGAACTGATCAGGTTAGGAGTGGCTTCAACGATAAGTTGTGTACCATCTGAATTCAGAAGATTGTTGATTTAAATCGGTATGAGCTTATGGGTTTGATGAGATCAGTTTTTGTTAAGCTTCAGTCTCCTGTTTCAGTTCTGTTTGATGATAACCAAGTGATGTGTCTTGATAAACCTATCAGGAACAGTTGTATAAATTCATATATGGTTCACTCTTGGTTGGTGTATGATTGAATTTGTATCATAGAACCAGTAGCTGAACTTATGTGAATTGTCTGAATTAAACCGAACTGATTTGATCTTGTCCTCAACTGATCTGAGCCGAGCTGTCTATGGTCTGAACTTGTCATCTACTGATATAGTCTGAGTTTAACTGAATTTTAGGACCAAAGCTGAACTTGTCTTGTACCAAACTGATACTAGCGGAACTAAACTGAAACGTTATGAGCTGAGATGAGTTTCTTCTTGAACCGGAATGTGAACCTTAAGTTCCAACAACTTTGTTTTGTTCAGTTACCCGAGGAGATTGGAATGGTCAGCCAGATCATGCCTTGTCTTTAATTTTAATCTGGAAGTGAAGAAGAAGTGGAGTGTGATTAGCTTGAGCTCGAGTCTAGTCTTGATTAGCCAATCTCAAAGAATCAAAGGTGAGTCTAGATAGATGATTGATGAGTAGTGAATGAATATTTCTTGATTGAATGTACTGATTGTAGATGATTGATAGGCTTTGTCTCTTGATCAATATTGAATTGGTAAGGTGTTTACTTAGTGTAAACACTTATTAAATATTTATGAATGATCATAGAGGTTTATTCCACACCTTAGTACTTGTTCTCAAGTACTAATACATATGTATAGTATTAAATATAATTAAGTATGAAAGTATTAATCATGTGAAGTCTTATTATAAACATGTCTTCCAAAATATTCCCGTATGAATGATGATTACCGTGAATTGGTCATGCGATATGGAACATGGTCACGAAGACACGATGATGGGGTCG
This sequence comes from Brassica napus, assembly GCF_020379485.1. Taxonomy (NCBI): domain Eukaryota; kingdom Viridiplantae; phylum Streptophyta; class Magnoliopsida; order Brassicales; family Brassicaceae; genus Brassica; species Brassica napus. The sequence continues at coordinate 17,224,172 of NC_063434.1, forward strand.
CACCCTGGAGGCCGTGTAACTGCATGCAGCGTTAGATGTTCCATTTTTGAATATCTGATGGTGATGATGGTGATGCTAACTCGCTAGACTCGTTTAGCCTTTGTGGTTTCTTTGGGGTGCGGGACATGGCTCACTGAGTAAACTAGTTACTCATGACTCATTTGTGATGCAGGTAACCAGTAGACGGGAGACCTTACTCTAGGATGGGAAGAAACATCATTAGCCAGCGGTAGTTTTATTATCCTTGCAAAGTCATTTCGATATATCTTATGTATAAGATTTGTAGATCGAAAACCTCGAGGTTAATTTATAACAAATTTTGAAAGATGCTTTTAAATGATATATAAAGAATGTTTTTAAAGTACGGGTTCCATATGATATTAGTCTTTGTCCGGACGAACTAACTATCGGGTATTGCTTTTTCGGGTTGAAAAGCCTAGAGTGATATCTGTTAGGAGTGTTGGTGTTCTTTGGTTGTTAGTCTAAGGTGGTCAGAAGTATTCTGAGAACCTCGGATCGACCATCGAGGAACATCGACCGTGTCATTTCCGATCATCTACGATCGGGGGTGTCACAATGAATGTCCAGAGGGACATTGGTAAGCCTAATGATCAACATGAATTTCAGGAAGAAGGTTCAACATCGATCGATAGGTTCCGCAGGGCATCACTCGACGGCGAGAAACCTATAGAACATCTTCCCTACACAGCAGCAGAAGTAGATCATATCACATCAAAGCTTTACACAGCTATAGACACCATGGAGGAACAACTAAAAAAGCTGTGTGATGACATATACTTTCCATTCGATGTCAGACTCGGTGGACTGGATAGCCAAGCAGAGTGGTTACAGAAGGAAGTCAAAGCAGAGGCAACTCGTATCTCAACACCAGATATAAGCATCAATCAACAGAAAACGCTCCACCAGACAGTAAGGCACAAGCATCGACCGATAAACACTTGGTCGCATCGATCGATACCACGTCTACACCAGACGACGAGCAGCTGATACAAAACAAAATGGAGTCAATGCATGAGGAACTGAACGAGCTATCAGCATACGCCTACGACAGGATAGGATGGCATCAGTTCAGCATTGAAAACATCCTAGAAAGGCTACAGAACATCTCAAATGCAATACACAAGATGGATGAGAGATGGACCAGAAATGATGAGGCCACAAGAAGTTTCATTACAGCTTGGTCCAGAATGTGCAGAGATGAGGTGGATGCTTGTTTCCCAACAAGTAGCTGTCTTTCCACCAACTAGCCACACACCTCCACAGTCAAACTAATGACTATAACAAAGCGCTGAGTGGGAGGCAACCCACTATTAGGTAATTTTAATTGGTTTTCTTAGTTAGTAGTATTTGCTTTCGTTTTCATTCTTTCAAATTTATTGCAAGACCCAAGTAGGATGATTACCAACATATCGACCGTGGACGAGACGTCGACGTCGATTGACCTACAATCACATACGACGATCGATACATACTGATGCACATCGATAGATTCCCACTCCGGTCAGGTTTATCTTCCTAACTTGAATACATTAAGTACTTATGATTTATTTCCACCATAACTCCGACTGTGTTTAAGTATGGGGGGGAGGTTTACTGATATTATTTATTCTGATTCTTATTAAAGGATTTTAATAAAATTATGCTTAGTTATGTGAAAGGGACTATGATCTTATTATTAATTTATACTTGAATGTCAAACCACTCTTTAGCACCATTCTTGATTTACTGATTGCAGATAGTACTAAAGATGCTCAAGTCGATCAATCTGTCAACTATACACACTTGCCTTGATTGTTTGAAGGAACCAAAGCTGACCTCCAACACTAAACCTGACATAATCGCTTGTCTTGGGGCTTGGTATACATGGGATCAGATTCTTCAGACAAGTCTAGAAGGCAACGCCTTGTGTAGATTCCTTATCACATTTCCTCTCTTTATTTCGACCCTAGAGTAGTTAGTTTTTATCTTAAAAAAAAATCTAAATTTTTTTACTTAATTAGGACTTAGGATCTAGTTAGGAGGAGTCTGAACAGGATTTGGTGGCTAAAACCATTAAGGCTTGATTCATAAAGATTCCAATAAAAGAATTCGAACGGGACTTGGAGACGGCAATCTTCAAGGCTCGCTTCACAAACAATTCTTGGATATACGTCAAACAGAAGTGAACAGGGCTTGGTGGCAACCACCATTAAGTCTTGATTCATGGAAGCCTGTCCAATCTTGGTCACTGATCCTGCAATGGAAGCAGACTTTGACTCAAGAGAGAAATTAGAGAGAGAGAAATTAGGAACTAACTTTTACCTGCAGTTCCAGATACTTGTCTGAAAATCCTTGCATCCTGTGATCGATACTCCCAAGGTAAAGCATGCACTTTTATATTTATGCTAAGAAATGAGGTTAGTAGAGGGGAATGTCAGACAGGATTTTCTGAGTTGTAGACTAATTGAATTTGGTTGCTAAGCTAGGATATTGCATAATGTGCTTTTGTAATTAGGACTTTTTAGATGTGGTTTGCGAAATTGTAGAAGTGATGATTTCTGTGTTTTAAATATGTGAGTCCATGCTGTTTTCAAACTTCTTTCAGAGAGACTGCTTGTTTGTTTTGCTTGTGGACAAGCAAAAGGGTAAGTCTGGGGGAGTTGATATACCATGGATTTGACCCATTTTCATCAATGGCATATAAGTGTTTTACTATCTATATATTATATATTCTATCCTATTAGGTATGTTTTCAGGTTCAGGAGTATCTTGGAGTAAAGTGATGATTATGGAGCATTTAGGAGCTTGAAAGAGATTTCATCCGAGCTGACCATTAGAGGTCGATACGAAGAATAAGCAATCGTTCGATGCACATCCAGTACCGTCGATCGATACAGAAGAGAAGCCTCGACGATTGAAGATTAAGATCGATCGATGTACATCCTGTACCATCGATCGATGTCGAGATGAAAGATGCGCGACTTGGTTCCAGCCGACTTTAAACCCAAGGCTTCACCAAATTACAAGATTACCCCTGACGAGTATTTAACCTAATAGTTATATACTTGCCTAAGTGTTAGGAGGCAATAAGAGCTTTTAACCACTATTGTATTCTTACTTTCAGCAAGAGAGAGAGAGAGAGAGTTTTAGGAGAGAAAATCATAGAGATATTTGTGATTGGAACTCCATTGATTCATCTATTCTATTCTACGTCGTTTTTATCTATATTTTGTGTCATGAATTGCTTAGCTATGTCTGAGTAGTTTACTTGTTGGATTCAGGGTTCAAATAGGTTAAGAGGGATTATCCCCAACTATAGATTTGCTGAGTTGTGATATTCATTGATTGATTGTTCTTAATGCTTGTTTTAGCCTTGATAACTAGAACATGAACCTAGGAATTTGCATGTGTCAAGCATCCTTGATCATCATGTACTAAATCTAATCTGTCATGCTAGGACTGCTATAGAGAGCTAACCACTGATCTAGGAGACTAGTGAGCATTATCAACCCGCGTCTAGGGCTCCGTTAGAAGCTATCGATCGATATTGTCTTCTGACAATCAATCGATATTGCGAAAGGTGTATCGATCGATATTCATATAGGATCATCGATCGACACTTTCTTGTGATCAAAAGACGACAGTTGAGATCCAAGATCTAGTTAGTTAACCAGTGAAACATTGCCATCTCGGATCACTGTGATTAAGGAGTTGAGCTCTAATATATCATGCATGCAACTCTTAAGCATCTATAGGATTATTATCTCTAACACATGAATAGAAATCCTGCATCTAATATCTTCCAATAAAGTTACACCCCAATCATCTTGTTAGTCGAGCAATAGACTTGCTCAATTAGGATTCCTATTTACTTTTAAACCATAAAACAACAAACACCTAGAATTAATAACCTGACTAGATTTAATAGGGTCCCTAGCTCCTTGTGGATTTGATCCCTAAGTACTGAAACTCAATGTGGGAACCAAAATTCGCACTGTCGATTTCTATTTAAATTGGGTAACTATGAAAACCCTACTTTCCCAGAGGTCCCAGATCTCTGCGAAAGATAACGACAAGTGACCAAATATATGCAGAAATCATGAAAAGATAACAAACGAGTTTAGAGAAAACAATAGATCTTATTTCGAGTCCGCGTAAGAGCGTTGCGATCATTACAAGAGATCATGAAAGCTTTGGCCGCAAAGGCTGTCAGCGAGTTACTTAGTTCTAGCGACCTAATAGCTCAAACCTAGTTGAGTCGCAGCACGATAACAAAAGACGAAATAGATACAGGAAAGGTTTTTGATTGATTTCGGACAGAACCTTGTTAAAGGCTGGCTACGTACCCCTTTCGAGGATCAAGCCGAACGTAGTTCAATTGATAGAGCTGGACAAGAGATCGAACTTGTCGAGAATAAAGCCTAAAGTTTCTAAGTGCAAAGAATTCCGAGTCTAAAAAGTTCTCATCCATGCCTCTCGCCTAGGACTCCTTATGTACTAGCTCCAAGGTCGGTTTACGCTTTTACTCTTCTGCCCTTAAGCCGTCATAGCATAAAATGGAGATATTCCATTTTTTCCGATCTTCGTAATTATCCTCAAAATTTCGTATTTATCCGTGGAATCTTGACATTTATCCTTCCTTGCTCGCCAAGCGTAAACCGTGCTACGGTTTACGAGCTTTTGGTTAAGGAGTCGTAGGATGGGCCTCGAATCGTGTTTTAGGTCCCTTTGGGCCGTCTTCCGGCTCGAAGCGTTTAATGTGACTTCTTTCGATAAAGAACAAATTTTCCGGTTTTATCCGCAAAGTTTGATCGATGATTTAGAATGGCGGAAAACATGAACTGAGTTTGCTACAGTCTTCGGAGATAGCATCGAAGGATAGACGAGAGTGAATGGACTGGTGTCGAATCGACGTTTCGGAAGAGCTCGGTCGCTACGTAGTGACCGAGCGGGATGGACGCTCGGTGGCTACGTAGCGCCGAGCTGTGTGCATGCTTGGTCACCGTGTATCGATCGAGCTTGGCTTGTCTGCGGTCCGATTGCCATACTCGAGCTTGTCCGCGGCCGATTTGGATACATGTATGTTGCCTTTGGACAATCGTATTTAGTGGTTCGATTGAGATTTGAACAAGATTTTACCGCAAGGCTCTTCGTAAAGATATCTTTACGAGGATTGCTTTTCGTAAAAATGTTCATGCTGTTTTTTACGGACTTTCATACATTAATTTCGTCGTGACCGATTTTGACCCCAACAGTTAGCCCCCCAGCTCATTCGAACCATGAGCTTCTAGCGTGAGGTTCTAGCGAGTGGCTTGGCAAGTTAGGTAAGTAAGGTGAGTTAGGCGGAATTAATGGTTGAAAAGGTCAGTGAAAAGTGGTCTTCTCGCTCTTCTAAAAGTAGAAAGCGATAAGATTGGGGCTGCGCCTTATGATGGCTGCCTACGTACCCTTGTTGAAGGGATCAAGCCTTTCGTAGTTCGTCTTGGAGTTAAACTTCTTATGACTAGTTTTCCAGCGAGACCTTTACGGTCTAGTTTTTATGTAGCGGTTATTAGGAGTGTTGCTGCCGATGGCATTTTGTATGGGTGTAGAAGGAAGACTACGAGTTGTCATCTCGTAATCTAACTCTGTGTGAACTGCTATATCCGTAATCTGTTCGAGAGTTTTCCGCAGTGTGTAAACTTGCGGGATTTTCTGAAGACGTTCGAATATTGGCAAAGAGACAAATTTTGGGATCTCGTATCAGGGTGTTTGATACTATGCCTAGAGATGTTAGAGACCAGTGCGCTGGGTTTAGGGCAAGACCTAGGTTTACTCCTTGTTTTAGAGGGTGCGATGACTAATTCGACTTACGTATCCCGTTTCAGTTTCATCCTGATTCCATACCGATTTAAAGTCCGCAATAGGTTCTCGGCTTATACGACTTGTATGGTTGGAACCGAGCATCTCTCCAAGGACAATTTTTAAGCCTCCTGGAAGTGCTGACCAAAAATTTTGGGTTTCTTTTATAGCGCTATTATCCTTGTGTCGGATGTACGAGAGTCATCTCTACGAGATGGCTAAGTCTGTTTAGGACGTTGAGAGTTTGTTGTGATCAGCAAAAAACTTAATGGTATAAAAATACCGTTTCGAGTCTTCGCGAAGGATATGTTTTGAGAAGATGTTAGTGCGTATGAATGTCTGGTATTCCAGAAAATTGTTTTTATCGAGGAAGGAAATTTCGTCGAAGAACGAATCTTCAGGCGTCTGCGACGTCTCGCGATGCTGAAGATTTGATATTCTTTCGTATGCCGCGTTTCGTGCTTGAAATGTTCGCAGGCTTGAAGATGTTTCGTGATGTTGCAAGGGTTTAGTCTTAGCCCTACGTTTGAGAAACGTTCTTGTTTGACTACGGATGTTCGCAGCAAAAATTGTTGTTCCTGTTTGGATGCTAATAATTTGATTTTCGATCGAGGAATTAGGATTGAGGTGTAGGGTAAATTTATCCATGGGAAGAAGTGTTTTCCTTCATAATGTTTTTTGAAGTGTTGGCCTTCCGAGATCTATTTCGTGCATTTTTGAGGATGTTTCGTATAGCTCTAGAAGTTTTGTTACGAATTTTTTTCCTTACATGCCGCGTATTATAGGTAAAACGTTGCAGGCTTAAAGTGAATTGTGGGGCGTATTGAACTTGGTCAATTTTCGAAAAGTTTAGATTTTCCGTTAACCGTTTCATTGTTAGGACTTAGTTTCGTTACGAAGAATTTATCATATGCTTTCTGACTGTGGGCTATACGATAATTTATCATATCATATAACCGGTTTTACGAAGGTTGTAAATCAGTGATATGTATACATAGGTCAAAGTAGCGTTGTTTCTGTGAGTTTTACGAGAAACGTTTCTGCTGTGATTTTGATCTTAGGCGAAAGTTGCTTGGAGTTACTCATGGAGTGTTACCGAAGTTTATTTCAATACGATCTAGTCGCAGAACGTTTTTCATAGGTTTTTTGAGAGGATTCTCATGACACATTCGTTTCTTGAACGAATTGGTCAACCAGAGGTGGATCTAGCTAACCATCGGGAGGAAAGTGCTCCTTTTAATGTGCACGATGCTACATCTATTCTCGAGTTTGCTTCGTCGCAAATGTTTTCGATGCTTTTCCGTGACTTACTTGGTACAACGGAAACTGAAAGAAATGCTTTGGTGATTGAAAATTTCTCGTATAAATTTTTAAAACGAAAATGGCTTTGTGAAGCCGGAAAAGGCTTCAATACTTTGGCTAATCGTCGAGTTTCAGTTTGATATTGGTACAAGTTTTCTGTACGCATGATTGCGACAAGAAATGATGTATAGTTTTTGAGATTATGTTCATGATCGTCTGGATATGTTGCTAGCATTTAGACGAATATTAAGATTGTCGTTTGCCTATTCTTGACGATTTGCAGAAGTTTTTGAAGTTTAGGTTTATACGAGTATAGTATACGTATCTACTCCCCCATTTTTTTTTTTTACGAAAGAAAACGGTTGAACCGATACTTTGAAGGGTTGTGTACGTTTCTTCTTCTGATGTTTGGAATGATCGATAATCCGGGACGATTTATAGACGACGCTTGGACTGTGATTTGGTTGTTTCCACGTTGACGACTTGGGATATGTCGGTTCCGAGAAAATTGCCAGAAACGAATCGGTTTTAAGACGAAGTTCATGTCTCTAACTTTTTCTCTCTTTAGAAAGCGAGCTTGATATGCGTGGCGATCGTTTCTCGACTTTTGGAGAGTTTAGATCGGTTTGCAAGATCTGGATGAACAATTATGGAACAATATATCGAGACAGGAAAAATCGCTTAAAACTTAGTTTGCTAGACTATCCGCCTAGGTTTTACGTTCCCTAAAGTTCTATGGCAGCCCCAAAGTAATTTCCTACGAAAATTCCAAGTCTGATTTCAAAAATTTCAAGTCGGAAATACCTTAGTTCTCTCGAAGATGCAGTTTTGTCTCTTCTCAGTTTTGCTTGCTTATTTCCCTTTCCTCTTCTTGTGTATGTTCGCCATTTCCGATATTGGTGTTTATCCTATGAAACTTGACATTTATCTTCTGAACTTGACTGTTATCTTCTCCTTAGATAAGACGTCGATTTTTGTAAAAAGGTTCAACGTAATTGTATAGTTAAGGCGGCTAAGATGTTTAGTTAACCATTGCCGTTTTATACGATTAATCTGAATCCATGCGAGAAAACAAGTCTTTGCGGGTTTTTTTTATCGTAAAGTTTCAATGGTAACTCTGATAGAAACAAGAGACGTTTCGATCGAGATTTGAAGGAGAATACAAAGCTGGAGGTAAGGGCGAGTAGGAGAAAGCGAAAGAGTTTAGACGAGTCTTATTTGTTTTTGTCGTAAAATCTCGACGGAAACTCCGGTTGAGACGAAACGAAGAGCGTTTCGATCGGGATTCAAAAGAGAACACAAAGGAGGAGCTTTTTGAAGCCTGAAAGGTCTCAATGTAGCGCGCTGGGGGTCTGACAGTTTGCTACGTAGCGAGTGGAAGCAAGCCAGGAAGAGTCCTACTTGTTTTCGTCGTAAAATCTCAACGGAAACTCCGATTGAGCCGAAACGAAAAGCGTTTCGATGAGGATTCAAAAGAGAACCCAAAGGAGGACATTTCTGAGGCCTTACGGGTCGCTACGTAGCGACTAAAGGTCTGACAGGTCGCTACGTAGCGACCGAGCCGTGTGTGTGCTCGGTCGCTACGTAGATACAAAAAAGGTTTTTGATTGATTTCAGACTGAACCTTGTTAAAGGCTGGCTACGTACCCCTTTCGAGGATCAAGCCGAACGTAGTTCAATTGATAGAGCTGGACAAGAGATCAAACTGCCTGGACGAGTTCGTCTAGTAATTGAGCGCCAGTCATAGAAACCGAACTTGTCGAGAATAAAGCCTAAAGTTTCTAAGTGCAAAGAATTCCGAGTCTAAAAAGTTCTCCTCCATGCCTCTCGCCTAGGACTCCTTATTTACTAGCTCCAAGGTCGGTTTACGCTTTTACTCTTCTGCCCTTAAGCCGTCATAGCCTAAAATGGAGATATTCCATTTTTTCCGATCTTCGTAATTATCCTCAAAATTTCGTATTTATCCGTGGAAACTTGACATTTATCCTTCCTTGCTCGCCAAGCGTAAACCGTGCTACGGTTTACGAGCTTTTGGTTAAGGAGTCGTAGGATGGGCCTCGAATCGTGTTTTAGGTCGCTTTGGGCCGTCTTCCGACTCGAAGCGTTTACTACGACTTCTTTCGATAAAGAACAAACTTTCCACGGTTTTATCCGCAAAGTTTGATCGATGATTTAGAATGGCGGAAAACATGAACTGAGTTTCCAACAGTCTTCGGAGATAGCATCGAAGGATAGACGAGAGTGCATGGACTGGTGTCGAATCGACATTTTGGAAGAGCTCGGTCGCTACGTAGCGACCGAGTGGGACGGATGATCGGTCGCTACGTAGCAACCGAGCGGAACAGACGCTCGGTAGCTACGTAGCGACCGAGCGTGGCTCGAGCTCGGTCACTACGTAGTGACCAAGCGTGGCTCGAGCTCGGTCGCTACGTAGCGACCGAGCGGGACGGACGCTCGGTCGCTACGTAGCGACCGAGCTTTGGCTCGAGCTCGGTCACTACGTAGCGACCGAGCTCGGTCATAGTTGTAGATCTAATGAAACAATTCTGATCATGTCTCATCTGATAAATTAAACATTTATTTGAGATCTGTTATTGAAATGTCAAAACTTTGAACATTGATAAGTCTCTATTAAGAGTTGTTTTTCTTTGCTGCATCTAATACATATGGTTTGGTCTTGAAATTGCAGAAAGCGTGAATGAGAGATTGTGATGGAGTCAAAATATGGTAAAAATAAGTCCGGCAGTAGACGTCCCTCTACTCCTCGAGCCACACAATAACCATCTCACTCTCTTAGGTATCACCAACGGTCATGTAGATTCTGATCTAAAGGTCACGGCTTTATCTGCTGCGAATAGATCCTACGCGCCGTACAGTCGGTGTCCGACGGGAGTGGCGCTGGTGGACTGCGAAGGGAGAGTGTACAGAGGATGGTACATGGAGTCGGCTGCTTATAATCCTAGCTTGGGGCCTGTGCAAGCAGCGTTGGTTGATTTCGTGGCGAATGGTGGAGGCGGAGGGTTTAAGAGGATCGTTGGAGCAGTGTTGGTGGAGAAGAAAGATGTGGTGGTGCGTCAAGAGCATACGGCGAGGATGCTTTTGCAGGTTATTGCTCCGAAATGTGATTTCGAGGTCTTTCATTGTTGTGGATAGTGAGATTGTTGTGAGAAGCTGGTAAAAACCAAAGCTTTGTTAGTGAAGTCATGAACTTTCAATTTGTAATAGTAGTAATTTGATGCAATGTTTCTATGATGATGATGATGAAAAACCAATTATTTGTTCGTAAAGTCATAAACTTTCAGCTCTTAATATTTGTAATTTGATGCGATGTTTCTATAATGATGAAAAAAGCTAAAGCTTTGTTCACTTAGTTTCACCACAAATAGCTATGTAGACAAATTCTGAAAGGCAAAACAGATGCACTCTGTTTCATTTGTTAAGAGGAAGAAGAAAGTGTGGAGGATGCTATGTTGATTATCACTTTGTCTTTTATCATCTTACAAGAACAATGGCTGTAGCCTGTATTCATACACGAAAGCAGAATTTCTCCATTTAAAATAATACATTTGTTACCAAGAGTAGACCGTCCTATCAATAACCATTAAATAATTTGGCAAAATATGATCAAATGTTTTCCTGCATCTATATTTTTCTATTCCTAGACATGTTAAGCTCAGTTTCTCCATTCACTTTTACCGTGGAGCTGATGGCCAGCTCGAGTCCTTCTCATACTTTTTAAAATAATTTTCTGCACTATTTATTACTGTATAAAATTTTATAAAACTCACATATTATGCATACATTGTATAGCTCCATCAGTAGACATGTTAAACTCAGTTTCTCCATTTAAAATAATACATTTGGATTTGTTATTTGTTACTTTTTGGCCTTATTATTAAACATATCAGTAAAACTAATTCTGAATATATAAGCAAATATAACCAAAAACATCAAAGAAAAGAAACAAAGAAAGGAGATGGTCATGGTAGCCATCATCCTCATCATGTTATTAAATATACAAACAAAGTGTTATTAAATATACAAACTACAAATTAAATTCGCTCAACGCAAACACACATAAAAATGAGACATTATATTTTGATATATTTAAATAAATAATTTTTAAATATATTATATTCTTGATAATTTTTAAATTACTTAAAAAGAAACTAAATTATTAAAAAATTAATATACAAATAAAACTAAAGCAATATTTGTAACATCAAAATAATAAATGAATAAAAATATATTATGTTAATAAAATAGATTTTAGATTTTAAAGACTTCTAATTCATGTAATATTACAAATTTCAAAATTTGTTTATTACAATTAATATTTTACCATTAGATACAATAAAATAATATTCTAGATCGATATTCAATTGTCAGTTTTCAACTAAGTACGTTTTTAAAAAAAAAGGGGGTTTTATATTTTAAGTAGGTTATTGGAGTACTTTTTCTTTTCGTAAATTTATTCGAGATGAGATTTTGATCTTTTAAACTAAGATAATTTATGTTCTATACAAAATTATATTTTCTTTTACATAACTCTAAAAATTTAGGACTTGATTCTTCATATTATATTTGTTAATTGTGTTACATATAATAGAAATACTTACTTCAAACTTAAAATATAAAAAAAATCAAATTTAAAAATTAGTTATATATAATTTAGTATACAAAAATTCACATACAAATAAAAATAATAAATGTTCGGAAAAAGGATCTAGTGAATATTAAAAATTGAATAAAATTTCATTTAAAGAACTGAATTGAAAAAAAAAATGGTGGTTACTTATCAAATTTGGTAGTCTTCGTTAATTCATCAATATGAGAAACGCAAAGGAATGTGGTGGGTCCATATGCTTTTAATTTGACAAAAAAATCAATTTAATTGGTATTAATTTCGAAGAAAACAAATTCATTTAAAAAAAAATTGATCTTATGCTGCTCGACGTGTCACCTTAATTAGTAGTAGCATACACTAATGTTGATTTTGGGGGAAAAGTATTTTATTAGTTTCCAACAAGTTACTAATTATAGTTTTGATTAAGAGATTGTTTATGTCATTCCATCCTCTCTCTCTCCTTGAATTTCTCTGTTACTAATAAGGTTCTAATGACCTTAAGCTAAGATAATCCAAAATAACAACATCAAAATAAGCTATTTCATCAAGAGTCTTCACTTCAGACGACTTTAGTCAATTCTCCTGTTTACAAGAGAATTTTTCCTGCCTCCAACATGTAAATGAACATGAATTATCATGTTTACAAGAATTTTTTTCAAACCCATCAAACTCATAATGAAACCAATGAAATCATAAGTAAGCAAATTACAAGATAACTTACATGTTCATCTTCAAAGCTCCAGTCGCAGACAACTCTTTCACCCTCTTCCTTCTGTTTGCCTTCTGTGACTCTTCATTTTGCAATTTTGACACAAGGCACACTTTTGAACCGAGTTTGGTCGGGACTCGTACTATAATGAATAGCTCATCGGTGGGTTAGTTCAAATGTGTTTTATTATATCGAAAAGATTCCAGTTACAAATAAGGAAAGAGTAATCGGAAATTAAACTGGAAATTAAACCGATGCTCGGTGAGATGGCCGGGAAAATACAAGTCGGTGAGGATACAAATGAGTAAAGTTTATAGCCGCCAAGTGTGTGTATATGTTCGGATCCCTCTCCTGGTCGTCCTCTTCTTCCTTATGTAGTCTGTTTTCCCTCGCCTCTGCCCTAGGTCGTCTAGTCCTGGTGGGCTTGATCTCGATCGGGCCGAACAATTGGGCCTTCGAGCCGAGCTGATGTGCTTTCTTCGTGGAGCCGAGTAAATCAGTCATAAGCTAGGGTCGCACGTTTGGTTGGGAGCCGCTCGCTCAAGCTGATGTCCTAGGCCGGCTTAGATCTCTATTTTAAAGGCTTTGTTGAGGGATGCTAGCCATCTCCTACACACGAAACACAAAAGGAATCTCTAAGCCTATGTCGAATTCACCCTCTCTTGAATCTCACAATTGAAACTCGAAAATCTCTCAATCTAAGAAACTAGGGTTCGTCATCTATGTGTCTTCATAATTTGTGAATTTTTAGAACACTTAGGGATTTAGAGCTTAAACTACTTGATGTTTTAAATTAATATTGTGTTGTCTTATTTAAAGATCATATAATTCACAAAATAATCAAAACACATTGTATTGTTAGACAGTACAATTAATGGGAGGCGTAGATTCAATACAAAAACTGAATTAAGGGAAACATATGTTGAATCATTAATTGAGGGGTTTATATCTGAATGGAACATACTTGAGAAGTTTTTACGTTAAAAATCTTTAAAAGAAAAAAAAATAGTCTGAGTGTATCATATTTTAATACTATAGATTCAAAGTTGTTTTAATTTGTGTACACAAAGATGTTTGTAAATGGCTGGGATTTAAAAGTTAAGGTTTTGATGACCATTTTACCAATAAAGTTTTGAAAATAAGATACTAAAGTTATATCAATATATATCATTGCTATTTTGCAAATTTGTATTCAAATTATTAACATGTGACTAACTAACCCCGTTTTTAATAAGAAAGGTTGAACACTTCTATCCTTTAATTGGTGGACAATGAAAATGAATAGAATGAATATTAAAAATTGAACAAAATTTCATTTAAAGAACTGAATTGAAAAAAAAATGGTGGTTACTTGTCAAATTTGGAAGTTTTCGTTAATTCATCAATATGAGGAACACAAAGGAATGTGGTGGGTCCATATGCTTTTAATTTGACAAAAAAATCAATTTAATTGGTATTAATTTCGAAGAAAACAAATTCATCATCATTTTTTTTTGAAAAAAATTGATCTTATGCTGCTCGACGTGTCACCTTAATTAGTAGTAAGCATACACTAATGTTGATTTTGGGGATTTGACCCAAAAAAAAAATGTTGATTTTGGGGGAAAAGTATTTTATTAGTTTCCAACAAGTTACTAATTATAGTTTTGATTAAGAGATTGTTTATGTCATTCCATCCTCTCTCTCTCTCTCCTTGAATTTCTCTGCAAAGGTTGAGTAATCTCCTTCAGTATCGGACGGATCTAACTTTCTCCACTAGTTCAGATGTATAACTTTCTTCACCAAGGAATATTTGCATTTGAGAATTGATCAGGATGGCCCAATCCAAGGCGATGGAGTCTCTAACGCTCGATATAGAGCTGTTACAGCTGCCGGAGACGTCACCAATGTCGATGAAATCGAATCAAGACTTCGTGAAGAAGCTCTTTGATCAATGGCTTGCGCTTCCTGAAACCAATCGCCTGGTAATAAATAATAAAATAATGCTTCTTGAATAAATATTGTGACCTTGGGAGATATTTTGTTAATAGGTAGCATCTTTGGTGAATGATGTCAAATCTGGAGTCGCATTGAATGTTGTCTCTGGAGGCTCTTCTGCTACAAATTCAGGGTCTAATAGTCCTTTGGCTTCAATGTTTCCGGCACGCAATGGCCCTCCTCTTTCTCCCAGGAACTCCACCGGCTCTCCTCGGATCACTAGACAAAGGACTGGTCTCTCTAATCTTAGCTCTCCTCTCAAAGTTGTTTCTGACCATGTCAAAGAACTCATTCCTCAGGTCTCACCTTCTCTACTTTAAGCTTTGATCTGGAACATTGTATGAAATGATAGTACGGACTACCCCAGAGGTGGCACTAACTTATTGTATTTTCTTACCCTATGGCTATGATCAGAGGCGTGCCTACAGTGTATTGAAAAAGGCATTCGTCTTAGGCCCCCGATTAACATGACTGTTTTTAGGGCTCCAAATTTAAAATAACTTCTAATCTATTGGTTTAGACTTATTTAAGAAAAAAACATTTCTACGAAAATTCATTAACTCATTTTCTGAATTCATGTATTTTTTCTATATGACATAATATAACATATTTACGTTATAAACTTATTTTTTTACAGTATTAGACTTTTGTATTTTGTAAAAATAATATATCATATTAGAAAATTATTTTTATTACGGTTGTAAATAAGTTTATTTTTAGAACTTGCATTAGGTCCCTAAAACTCTTCGCACGGCACTGGCTATGATGTTCTCTGCATTTCTTTTATTTTGTAACCATTTTCTTGTGCATCTCTTAGTGCCATTTCCTTTCCATATAATCTCAGCATCGTTTTATGCTAAAAGCGTTGTCTATTATTAAATGTATAGTTTTACTTTGAAGATGGTCGCCCACCACCCAATGACCAAAAAGAGCAGTGCATAGCTAAGATCAACACACTTTTCCATGGCCATGAGGATGGTTTGCAATTGCAAGGTCGGTTAATTAGCTTCTTTTGAGATATCCTTATCTCTAATATTTAGTGACTAATCACGTCTTTTCTTTTCAGAATTTAAATTGGTCACTTCTGAGATCTGCAAGGTTCCATCATTTTTCTCCACCTCTATTTTCAGAAAAGTTGATACCAATAACACTGGTTTTGTGAAAAGGTTTGCAGTTTCAATCCATGTGTAGCTACAAAGTTTGGCGTAGTCAAAAAGAGATCATAACTCTAAAACCCATGCATTTTTTTTTTGTTTTGTTTACAGAGAAGCCTTCATTGATTATTGGGTTAAGGGAAATATGTTGACAAAGGAGATAGCAACTCAGATATTTACAATTCTGAAGCAACCAGATAAGAAGTACCTTGTCCAGGTGGTTTTTATATATTACTTTGTATTTGGCAACAATTCTTTATTGATTTTTACTTCGTGATGAATTTATAACAGGATGATTTCAAGCCTGTTCTCCAAGAACTATTGGCAACACACCCTGGTCTTGAATTCTTGCAAGGCACACCTGAGTTTCAGGATAGATATGGTTAGTTTTAGATTAAAATTTATTATCTTGCAAAATGATATAATACTGACGAAAAAGCAAAAGAGTGCAAAAAGATGTGTGTTTATGATCGATATAAACATTTTTATAAAGAGGTGTGATATATGCAAAGTTGAGTATATGATCCATTTGTAATCTTTGATGTACACTTTTGGCAACAGCTGAAACTGTAATATACAGAATATATTACTACATAAATAGGAGTGGGAATGGTCATCTTACCTTAAGAGAGCTTAAGCGAGGAAATTTAGTTGACGCAATGCAACATGCCGATGAAGAAGAGGATATAATTAAGGTGTTGAGGTAGGTGGCTAGAGTTAAATTAGTAATATTTTGTAGTTGGTACTAGTTCACGCCTTTTATTCTGACTCTTTACGGTTTACTAATTAGGTACTTCTCTTATGAGCATTTCTATGTCATATATTGCAAGTTCTGGGAGCTGGATACAGACCATGATTTCTTGATCGACAAAGAGAATCTCATCAGATACAGTAACCATGCTCTCACCTACAGGATTGTCGACCGAATCTTTTCTCAGGTCTGCTACTCCGCTTCTTCCCCCCCCTGCCTTTTTTTTTTTTTTTTAATCTTCTACGCTTCGGAATGTCATTGTCAATATGCCTTTTCATATAGGTACCAAGGAAGTTTACTAGTAAAACCGAAGGAAAGATGTGTTATGAGGATTTCGTTTATTTCATTCTGGCTGAAGAAGACAAGTCATCAGAACCTAGTCTAGAGTATTGGTGAGAGTGAAACTTTTTTTTATTGGGTGTAGGTGTTTTTTGGTAAGAGTTATGTTTATGATATTAATGTTGATGATGAAGGTTCAAGTGCATAGATTTGGATGCAAATGGTGTCCTGACACGGAATGAGCTGCAATTCTTTTATGAGGAGCAGCTGCATAGAATGGAATGCATGGCGCAAGAGGCGGTGCTTTTTGAGGATATTTTGTGCCAATTATTTGATATGGTCAAACCAGAAGACGAAGGGTACATTTGTCTGAATGATTTGAAGGGCTCTAAACTTTCCGGAAATGTTTTCAATATACTTTTCAACCTGAACAAGTTTATGGCGTTTGAAACACGTGATCCCTTCCTCATTCGCCAGGTAAATATGTCCAATAAATATTCCACTATGACCAATTATTTCATATGGTCAAACCCGAAGCCTTATTGATTCGTAATATACATAGGAGCGCGCAAATCCTACATGGACCGAGTGGGATCGTTTTGCTCATAGGGAATACATTAGGCTATCTATGGAAGAAGACGTCGAAGATGCGTCTAACGGAAGTGCTGAAGCATGGGACGACTCGCTTGAGGTCTCCTTTTGAGCGACTTATTATGGTAATTTAATCAACAATTTCCTAAAGCTTTAAAAGAGTGAGGGCTGGTTTAAAAACAATTCGGGTTATGGAATATATGGGGGAACTGAAGCTGAAAGCTATTATTGATACAGTTTTGATTTGGGTCTGGATTCAGTTTGACATAAACAATAATCTCTAAAGAACATTGAGTTTTTACTTAGTATATTTCCCTGTGGGACGTTCAGTTCTGGTTATGGTTTTATTTGGATACTTCAAAAATAAAAACGCATTTGTTTGTTGATTTGTTGGTTTTTCTTTTCTGAACGAGTCTCAGTTTCACCCTCTAGAAAATGTCAATTCGAAAGTTAGATCAAAACATAATGTCCTCATTTTATCTTACTATCATGTATTATGCACAAGTTTAACTGTAATGAAAAAGAAGATTCATCAAATTGTCAAGTAGATCATCATATAATCTTTATTTTTATTACTTATGATCAACTATTTGCAACCAATATTGATTAACAAAGTCACGGACAGTATTTTGGGAACACTAAAAGTACATTAATATATAAGTCAAAAAATACATTGTATACAAACGAGAAATACAAAATAAGGGACAGAAATTCATTGAAACACTGTACTACAAAAGCTAATCAAACAGCTAAATGTTGAGAAAGCCCGGTTTCAAACTCATGAATTTCCCCTGCTGTTCACTTATCATATTCATCCTTTCAACTTCCCTTTCCCTACCATCTCCAGTTTCTGAGTCATCATCCGAGTCATCATCATCTGAGTCATCATCATCTAACACGATAATATCCGGACCAAATGTCTTCACATCCGGTCCCTTAAAAGGCGTTTCTGAAACACTATCTGCCGCATACTCATCACTGTCATCCGACAGAATAATTACCTCATCTGGCTTAGAGACACATGCTGGCTTTGACTTGGACACTTTGACCTCTTCATTTGCCTGCATATTCTCAATAGATTGGGGTAATAACCGATTGATCCAAGCTTTTTCTTAATCTCTATGTAAGCATTAGTTATCACCTTGTTCTCACTTCCAAACTTCCTCTTTGAAGGCAAAGCTCCAAAACCACCGCTTTGTTCCTCCGAAACATCCACACTAACCTAACAAAAATATTATAATGTCTTTTTGTGTCCTAGATTTGGGAAAACGACAAATAATTTATAACAGAGGTTCACCTTTCCTGAACCATACAAGACTGTGGTCCTGACGCCCCCGATGTCATTTTCAACCTGCAAAAACTTCTTTGAACTCAGAGAAGAAGCTACAACAGCTTCTGTGCATGTTTCCTCAACGGTGCTTTCAATATTATTCTCAAAGACCTAAGCACCCATAGCGAAAGTAGAAAAACAAATCACGATCTCAAGGTTATGCTCCACTAAACTACTAGGAATTTGGATTAGTGACCACCATTCGAACGGTGCGGATTTAGATACTAATAATAAACCTTTATACTTAAAATACTGTCTTTAAAAACTTATCAATTCAATAACGCATTTCAAAAAGCACATACTCCCAACTGAAACCTTAAATTTCAAAAATACATAATTTCTTTCCAAAAACTCTATAAAACAACACTGCCATAAGCCACCGCAGGACACAAGGGCAAAGATAGATAGATTTTTAGTGTTAATATAAACAGGAAAAAACCCCCAAAATAGTAATAATAACAATTCAGAAGAACATAACAAATGTCTTACCGTTCCAGGATGCCATGTTTTTAAGGATTGAACAACTGGCTCGAACGCCGCTGCATTTTGCATTGATCGCCTGATGACACTGATCACCGCGTCAACATTACGCTCGATGTAAGGAAGCTTTGACTTTAACAACCGTCGCAACTTTCCCACATTAATTGGCATCTCTTTCGCTATTATTATTATTAATTAAAACAAATCATGACCTAGTCCAAACCACTTATTTCCAAGATAAAAGAGATCATATCCAAAAAGCTGGATATGTGGAAGTAGAATATCTACCTATTTCAAGAAGAGTTTTGTTTGGTAATACATAACCAGTGCTTTCATCGTCTGCTCGTGCAATCCGATCTCGCCATTCACAAAGCCCCTGCAAGGCAGCAACTACTGTGTAAGCTCCATATGATAATATGATGAAGGGTGCCTTGCGGTATTTGCGCAAGTTGAGAAAATACCGCAACAATGGCAAGTTGAACCGCATTGAAATTAGCTGCCTGAACCCTGAAAATGCCCAAACGGAAACACATACTAGAGATTAGTCTTAGGTAGCTACATCATGCACAGAGGGTAATATCTAACTGGGAACTGCACTTAGATAAAAAGCAGAAAACGATCAAGGGATAATCAAAAACCATGTACAACAGCCAACCAATAAAACTAAAGAGTATATTTTCTTTCAAGAAGAGGACAACAGGCAACAAACCCATTAATGTGAAGATATGAATTCTCAGTCAGAAGCTCTTTCTCATATAGTTGCATGCACACATCATAGCTGCGCTTGTAAACCTGTTAACAGCAGCAATTTCGTCAAAATAATTATCCAAAAAACCAAAGCAGGACACGATGCATCCCCTGAATGCAACGAAATATAGAAGGCAAATCGTAGATAGGATAATACTGGGTAGAAGATCTTGCGAATAGCTAATGATTATCACCTCTACCAGAGGGGAGTCAGGTTTCTCGTCTTCTTTTGCTACTGTGTGCAAATCTACTCGCATCACATCATAAATGTACAAAAGATAATGTGTATCTTCTCTAGCATATCTGCCACCATATTAAAATGTATGAGCTCTACTCACCCAATGCATAACAATAATAACGAGAGAGCAGAGAATATACTAACCTTGTCATTACATCTGGAAGGGGTCGTATTCTCCAGTCTGCATTTTGGTATCTGCAGGCAATTAGGATAATAGACGTTGAACGAAGAGTGAGAGTGTGCTTAAGAAGAAAGGTTAACAAAGGCTGAATTATGACCCACTGTTTATTTGCAGCAACTCCACAATAATGTTTCAGAAGAAATTCAAGACTCTTTCTCTCCAGCTTTAGCACCCTTGAGGCCTGAGAAATTCAAGAAAATCAACATTCCCACAAAAAGACTGACAGAAAACAAAGAGCAGCGCTGAAGAGTATTTTCGAAACTGAGTGCCTTCTAAGTTCTAACTAAAACTATCATCTCATAGCCACAAGAACGTCAAGAAATTTACTAAATGACCCTGCGCAAATGGGTGAATGCTATTCCAGTGTCGTGATAATGGACATAATAACAAAGGGTCTGAAAGATTATATTTTATTTTCTCCATTCGTCAACATTCAAAATTTGTTTTGCTAAGGTGGTTTTATGCGCCTACAAGTAACATGGCTTGCGAAGACAAACTCCAGCAGAAATCAAACCTGTCCTGTGTCAAAGAGATTGCAAACATATATGCCGAAGTCACGTTGAAGCCAAATAATATCTCGATCTGCTCCATGCATAACCTAGTTAAATTAAATTTGTTTATGTTGCAGTAGTCATATACTAGGGGATCTGTGGAAAGAAACTTTAGGCATTTTGGAGGAAACCTTTTTCTTTTTAGGGTCTTTGAAAATATCCCTGAGATATGTACCAATGTGATCCCAAAGCTTGAATGTATCGACTATATAATCCTCCGTTCTGGTAGATATTTGCATCAAGCATGTTAATCCTTGAAAAGACCTATACTGATTATGCTCCAGATCAACCTACAAAACAAACAAAAACAATGAAACTTCAGGTTAAGCATGATCTATCAAAGAGAACCAGCATCACTAACTCATCACTTCTGTCTGTCAATGTAACAAATGTAGTGGGGACAGAGACATATAGGGGAAACTATAAATGTCCGTTACTAAAACTGACTAGCATACTGATAGTTCACATCCATTTTAGTTTTCTTATAGTTTGACCAAAACTCATAGCATAATCAAACTCTTACAGCCTCCACTGCATTGCACATTTCTTTTTATTATAGAAAAAAAAAAGAGAAAGAACGAAAAACAGAGGAAGGTATTTACAGCAAACTCATCAACACTAGACAACTTCGCAGCTAAATCCTTCAGATCATTGATTTCTTCAACAAGCGTGAATGGAATTCCTTCCAAAGAGAGGGGTTCAACAGGTTTCATCTCTGATATATCTTTATCAACAAAGTCCATCACTGAAAGTTTCTCCTGCAAACACATATCAAAAGAGAAGAGAAGATCAAAGATTACAATTCTGGATGTTTAGATTAGAAAAACTACTTTTTTTTTTTTTTAGTCTCCAGATATTAACTAACCAGTGGATGAATAAAGCCTAGATTGTTCTCCTTCTTCTCCAACCAAACATGCTCAAACGGTACATTTGCGTTGTTCACCAAAATCTTATACTCCTCCTGAGGCTTCTTTATAGTTGCTATATGAAACGAAACCTTTGCCTTTCCATGTACCGGATCAGTTTCCTTCTTCATTGTGTCTTCCAAATCCAAATCAATTCTCTGGAGAACTTCATCGTTCAGGTTAACAAGCCAGTCATACGCATCATCACCTGAATATCTCATCGGTTTCCCACAGAAGCCACCGATCGTCTCAAGAACACACTGCGAGGTCCCTGAAATCTCATCAATCCGAAGCTTGAACTCATCGAAATTGCAGAGAAAATGGAAATCCTTATTAGCTGGAATTGCAAGACAAGTAGAAGATAGCTTCGAGAGATTCTCCGGGAGAGAACCACCGATCAACGCCTCCAGGGATTTCAGCCCCGGGGAATCGTCGGCTGCCATGCTTTATTGTCGCCACAGGAGGAAGAAATTCTATTCAGTAGAAAATTAACCACTCTTTTCTATCTTTTTTTTTTTTTTTTTTTTACTCAAGTTAATATTTATATATAAACGAAACCGACAATACATCTTCATAAGTTCAAAGATGACATTCTATCTGGATCACAAAAACCAATTAGCCTCTAACCACTACCAAGAGCACTAAATCTCCCAAAAAACTTCATCCTCCAGAATAACCAAACAAAATATACCCCTTCTACTCTAATTAGCCAGAGATACTTCTTTCATTTACAAAGAACTTGTCCAGCCACCGAGGATGACCTGAGGCAACATAGGACTGTGTTAACCCAAGGTTAACCACACTTTGTGCAATGAAAGAAGCACATCTAACCGAAGCCAAAGTCTCCACTTTCAATTCCCACTGTACAAAAACCTGCAACTCCTTCCTTAGATCCGAAGCTTCAAACTGCAGAGCCGGCCACAACCAAGGCTTAACTACCGCTTCAGCCAAGTCCTCAAAGGTAGATGAGAAGATCACCTTCTGATATTTAAGACTTCTCATACTTTCCACCGCCTATAGAGATAATTGGAGCTTAGCCTCCAATAATGTCGAAACCGCTGGGAAAGCTCTTCTACTGTGCTGTAGGACTCTGCCAACATCATTTCTAACAATCCAAGCCGCACCTGTGCAAGAGCTCTCTTTAGACCACTCCATTCCTATCTCACATTTCACCCATCCTTTTGGAGGCGCAACGAAAGGAGGGCCGACTTCAGGCGTGCATACTACCTCCTCCAACTCCATTCTTCCCTCTATCTGTTGAGCCAAGAACTATTCATCAGCTTCTTTATACGCTTTGCTCGCAATATCTTCCGGTGTTAAGCTTTTTCCTTCAAAAAGAAAACCATTTCTATGCTTCCAAAGATACCATAGGATCCAAGGCCAAACTCTTGAGATCTTAGGATCAACATTCACCCTCTTCCTCATCGACAGCATATAAGAGGTATTCTCATAAATGGATCTCTCCAACCATCCTCTCGGTCGCGTAGGAAAATCTGAAAGCGCCCATGTCTGTCTCGCAATATCACACTGGAACAGAACATGATTGGTAGATTCACCTTCTCTGCCACAGACCTGACACCTTTCATCACATTTCATACCTCTCGCAAGAAGAAGCTCTGAAACCGGGCGAGCATCCGACAAAGCCTTCCACAAGAACAGTCTTATCTTGGGCGAGGTATGCACTTTCCAACATTGCATTTTTAGATCATTTAGGGAGGGCTTCGCTTCAGCCATTACCCGCAGCTCCTTGTTCTTCTCGTTTGACGCCAGCCAGTAACCTGATTTGACAGTATAGGCACCAGACCTATTAAACTTCCACACCCAAAAGTCCTCTTTCGTAACAACCGGTTGGTTCCTCAGCAGCACTTCAATATCCGAAGGGACAAAGATTTCTTCCAATGCTCGGTGATTCCATCTTCTCGCTTGAAAGTCAATCAGGCTCCTAGCTTTAAGATTAAGATCAAACGTGCAGTTTTTGATCCAAGGAGCTCGAAGCCCATACCCATCTCGCTCATCTTCAAACCACTTATCACGCCAAACATTGATTGAGTTCCCATCCCCTACTCTCTTTCGAAGCCCCTTCACCAGCAGATCTCTCCCAAACAGCAAGCTCCTCCACCCATAAGACGGACGGTTTCCAAGTTTTGCTTCTAAAAAATCAACGTCAGGGAAATATCTGCTTTTCAGAAACTGAGCCAGAAGGCAATGCGGTGCAGATAACACTTTCCACGCCTGTTTAGCAAGAAGCGCTTGGTTAAAAGCCTCAAAATCTCTGAAACCCATACCTCCGATTTCTTTTGGCAGACACAGCTTGTCCCATGCAATCCAATGAACCTTTCTCTTATGAAGGTCAGACCCCCACCAGAAATCAGCCATAACTGAAACAATCTTAGCACAAACTGTCTTCGGGAGTTTATAAACTGACATGGCAAAGACCGGCATGGCAGAAGCGGCAACTTTGAGAAGAATCTCCTTGCCACCTTGAGAAAGCTTCCTTAGATACCAAGCATTGAGCCGAGAAGTGACTCGTTCTCTTAAATAACCCAAAAGGTCAACTTTAGAGCCACTGAAGCACTCCGGGAGCCCGAGGTATTTGGAGGAACCTCCTTCATTAAAGATTCCCAGCACCTGAGATATAGAATCTCTCTCCTCCTGTCCCACCAATCTACCAAAGGAGATCGCAGACTTCTGCACATTTATTGCTTGACCCGTAGCTTTTTCATAGATCCGCAAGACATCATGAAGCACCCGCGATTGTGACACTGAAGCCTTGCACATAAAGAGGCTGTCGTCCGCAAAAAGGAGATGATGGATAGATGGACCATGCTCTGAGAACCGCACACCACAGAGCTGTTGATCCCTTTCTGCCTTGTTTAACATATGAGTTAACCCTTCCGTACACAACACAAAAAGGAACGGGGATAGAGGATCCCCCTGGCGAATCCCTCGTTGCGGTTTTATGAGGCCAAAAGGTTGATCATTAATCAACACCGCAAAGGAAACTGAGGACACACACGCCAGAACAAGACCAACCCATTTTTGATCAAACCCAAGAGCTTCCAGCAGTCTCCTCAAATAACTCCATTCAATCCTATCATAAGCCTTGGACATATCCGTTTTTACCACCATAAACTCCTTCTCCACTTCATGATGAGAGCGTAAGGCATGAACCACCTCATGAGCAATCCCAATGTTATCCGTGATGAGTCTCTCGGCTACAAAAGCCGACTGATTGACCGAAATAATATCAGGCAGCAAAGGTTGCAGTCTGCGCACCATCACCTTCGAGATAATCTTATATAGGACCGAGCACAGACTGATTGGACGTAAATCACTCATCAACTCAGGATCCTGAACTTTAGGCAGTAAACAAATATGGGTAAAGTTCCAATCCTCCGGCATAACCCCTGTGGTGAGGAACTTCTGAACTTCTGCTGTTACCTGTGGACCCACAATGTCCCAATATTGATGAAAGAACAACCCTGTCATGCCATCAGGTCCAGGCGCACTAGAAGCTTTGATACTAAAAACGGCCTCTCTGATTTCTTCACACGAGACATCGGCCACCAGTCTTTCATTCATAGAAGCCGTGACACGAGGAGCCATGTCTTGGAATATCAACTGGAAACTAGATGGGTTCGAGGATTTGAATAAGACCGAGAAATAATCCACAGCCACTTGTGCTTTTGCTGCCTCTGACCATTGCTCAATCCCATTGATATCCTTAATTTTGCTTAGGAGTTTCCTTGAGTGATCAGATTTCACTGAGTCGTGGAAGAATTTAGAATTCCTATCACCATGACGTAGCCATCTTTCTCGACTTCTTTGCTGCCAAAAAATTTCCTCCTCTCTATAAGCCTTGTATAATTCCTTCTTGATCACCCTGATAGCATGGAAGCAAGGATAGTTTCTTGACTCAAACCATTCCAAACGATGTTCAAGTAAGTGGATCCTGTCTCTTGCATTAAAGACCCTTGATTTCTTCCAACGACTCAGAACACCTCTGCAGTCTCTTAATCTTTTAGACACATTCCGGTTCTCAGCACCAACACAACTTGCACTCCAAGAGTCCCGGATTTTCTTTTTTACCACGGGTTGAAAGAGGAACTTTTTGTCGAACCTGAACTGTCCCTTATAAGTTACATGAGAAGACCGGAGATTCAACAGGACCGGCCTGTGATCAGAACCCCGCTTGTCTAAGAACTTCTGATTGGATCCAGGAAATAACCTGAGCCATTCCTTGTTCCCAAAAGCTCTATCCAGACAGCATTGGATCCATTTTTTCCATCTCTGCCCCGACCACGTGAATCTGTCTCCTGAAGACTCCAGTTCCTCCATACCACACGCTGAGAGCATATCCCCGAAAGGCTGAAAAGACTCTTCAGCTCTAGCAGGACCACCCAATTTCTCATTGTTGTTCAGAATTTCATTGAAGTCACCAACCAAGCACCATTGCTCTTTCCTACCAACTCCAATCCTGCTCAGCCTCTCCCAAACAATACTTTTCCCTTCTTGAGCAGGCTCACCATATATACACGAGAGAAAAAAACTAAATTCTCCAAACTGAACCTGCATATCGATCAGATTCTTGTCCGCATACTTAATATCCAATTTGATGGTGATTTTCCAAAATAGAGCCAAGCCACCACTCAAACCTCTAGGATCCACCGTGAAAACTCTGTCATAACCCAACCACTCTTGTAAATCCACCAACACGTTTCTACAGTTTTTTGTCTCCATTAAGAACATTATCTCCGGGAAGTAAAGTCGCCTGAACTCCCGAAGACGTTGAACTGTCAGATCTTGAGTACGCCCCAAGCCCCGACAGTTCCAACTCAGTATGCTCATTAAAGGTTGGACAGTCCCTCACTTGGGACTATCTTTAGGGATTTGGACTTCGCCGAGACTAGAAGTTCCCCTTCTTCAATCTCTACCTTTCTCTTCACTCCTCCTTCGATTTGTTTACCAGCCTCCTTGCTTGAAAAAACTGCTCCTTCCATGACAGGCTCCCCAAGAGTTCTCAGCTTCCTTTTGGATTTTGAAGGACGTCTTCTTTGATACACCTTTTTCTTGGTCCCGGAAGAAGCACAAGGTTCCGAGAAACCCGTACTAAACACCGTTGAACCAGAAGAAAATGTTCTAGCATTAAAGCCAAAATTAGCATCTTCACTCTCCGTAAGGGCTATTGGCTTAGGTCCTAACCGCATAGCCATTCCCGCGCCAATGGCAGAAGCCATTAGTTTTTCAGATGCAGGAACTCCAGCGCCACTTCTGAGCCGTTTAACATTCTCATCATAGTTGAAAACGATCCCCTTCCCTTTATTAACGTCATACGAGATGACAGGAGGTAATTCCAATCTAAGAACCATCCTTTGCAACATCGGGTCTTGTTCCACTTCAGCTACAGACTTTCTAACTCTTTCTTCCCTTATGATCCTGTCTTCTTCTGAAGCCAAAAGCAAGTATTGCCTCATTTCATCCATAACTTCCTTCGCGATCTTCGGCCTACCAGTAAGAGAATTTATCCCCACCTGATCTTCCCTAAGCACACCATAGAGGGGATCACTTTCATTAAGAACCGCCTTCTTCTTCTCCAGCTCTTTAGCAACCATTTGACGACGCGCCAGAGCCTCGTCTTGTCTCTTCCTCACCACGAGAGGACACATTTTTTGCTCATGATTCAATCTCTGACAAGTGAAGCAGCGCTTCTGAATTCTTTCATAATCAAAGTGAATTGACCACGACTTGCCTCCTTTGGTAGTCACCACCTTTGCCATTCTAAGTGGCTTAGCTACATTGAACCTGGCCTGTAGCCTGATATACGGTTGAGTTTGCGGTTTAGAAGGGTCAAATACCATCTCTTTAACTTCACCCACAAGTCACCCAGAGCCATAATGGCTTCTTCCGTGTAGTAGCTCGTTGGGATTTTGCTGAGACGTACCCAAAGCGGAATGAACTGCAAGTAATCATCTGGAGGTTCTTCAACCCACCTTTATATCACAATGACCCATTCATTGAAAGTATGGACCCCTTTCTCCAGAACCTCCACCAAATCATGCTCAAAGTCGAAGAAAAACTGGAAACGCTCTTGCGAGAGAGCCACACCACGACATTTTCCTTCCTTTTGCCATTTTCCAGGCAATCTCCAGATAAGAGAAGACATTTTCTGACATTCAGGGTTAAGAACTCTCCCCACAATGCTTAGTAGATTCTTCTCGTTCGAACAGAAACCCGGAAGATCCGGCATCTCAAAAGGTTCATCTTCTTCATCCAAAGAAAGAGCCATTAAAGCTCTATCCATAGCAACATACATCTTATAGTAACTCACAACCAACCAACCAGACGGTTTAAAGGTGAAGACAACCACCAAAACTCTGAAATTGAATGCTTTTTCCAAAACGTATCTGAGGAACCCTAGATCTTATCTTGACTTTTCGAAACAGAAGTACAATAAAGTACACCAAAGTGGTTACAGAGAGTAAAGAAAACGTGTTTTTCTTCCCAAATACCGGGTCCCACACTCCACTAGCACTATTACTTCTAGAGAGAAAAATCGTCCATAAAGGGATGCGTCTTGAGTTACATTTTCAGAGCTGCACTTTTTTGGTGAACCACTCTTTTCTATCTTGATAGAAGTAATTTAACAAGGGAATTTAAAATGCTTTACTTCTCTAGGGTTCACCTTTTTTTTTTTTTTTTTTTTTTTTTTACTATCCTGTTCGTTTATTTTTTATTGATGCTTAATGTTCAAAGACTTTTTTTTTCTTTTTTTTTTCTTTTTATAGCAACATAAACAAAGAAATAACTTCATGGCACTGTATACGCTATCTTGTTTTACATTCATGTATATAAATAAGATCTGAGTGGTTAAAACTTCTTCAATAACTTTATGTTCATTTTTCTGATTTGGAAACCACTTTTAGGAGTTGAGAACTATTCGTAGCAAATAATATTACATGGAACCAATATTCAAAGAAATCTATATTATGAAAACTGAAGTACAAATATAAACTTATTCTTTAATTAATTTTCAATGCCATTGAAAACTACTTAATCCTAACTTTTAGCATTTATTATTTTTCTAAAAGTTAAAATAACCATAAAACATATCTAAATCAATTTCAAAATAATTAATGTTAAAACTAATTAAATTTGTTGCATTCAATCTGTAAACTACCATTACTTAATCAATGCCAAAAACCAGTGTTTTTAAACCTGACCCGGACCCCAGTCGAGCCGGTAAATTCGGTGACTCGGTATGTAATCCGGTTTGGATTTTAGGAAAATCTCATTATTTAAAAACTCGGTAAAACCCACAAAAACTGTTAAAACACGAAATCCGGCGATCGGTTAAACCACTGATTGAACTAATACGTAATTTTGAATTATTTTTTTTGTGAATTTTGCAGTTACATTATTAGAATCAACATTCTAATTAAGAAGTTAAGTGTTTAGTTTCTTTCAAAAATAAAAAGATAATATGATCATGTGGATTATGAATCTACTAACAAAACTTTGATGTAATTTGACATTAGTTTATTTTTGTTATCGGTAATTTATTACAATTTTAAATTCTACCTTTGTTTTTTTTAATTTAAAGTTTAATTTTATTATTCACACTAGACATTTTAAGTACTTATAGATTTTAAATCTTGATATATTTTTATTCTATGTCATAACTCTTAACTTGTTACAAAATGTCAAAATTGTTAAATAGTCTTTTTTTTTATATTTTGTATGTGCAGTGAAAATAAAAATAAAAAAATCAAGGGAAATTGCCACAAATATCACATTCATAGTACCACTTTTCATGTTTACACTAATCACTTTTACCCTCACTTTTAATGAAGGGTAAAATACAATTATACCCTTAGGGTTAACTAATCTAGACTTAGGGTTTAGAGTTGAGGGGTGGGGTAGAGTTTTTGGAATGTGAAATTTATGATTTTAATAAATATATAAATACTTAAAAAATATATAAAAAATTTAAATAATAGTTTCAAACATAATTTTCGTTTTTCAAAAAGAAATTTGAAAAAAAAAAAATTTCGAAAAAAAAATTCAAAAAAAAGTTATATAAAAAAATTCGAATTTGAAAAAGTATATTTCGAAAAATAAAAAAAAAATTATTATTTTATTTTTTTATTATTATTTTTATTTAAATAATAATTTATTATATATATAAATAACAAAGACATAAGAGTCTTTTATCACTTAATGAAGAATGTATTTTTGAAAATGTTTCATTAGTAGTGGTAAAAATGAAAAGTGGTACCATAAAAGTAGTAAATATGTAATTTCCCCAAAAATCAAAGTTAAGTATTTTTCCAAAAGGTTTTTAAAACATAAAATATTTATTATATTTTCAATAGTTAATATATTATTGTATAACAAAATTATTTAATTTATTAACCCACGGTCTACCTAATAATCCGGTAACCCGATAAGTTATCCGGTTCAGTGTCCGGGTCAAGTTTCAAAATATTTCCAAAAACATAACAAGATGCCCATTATTACAAGAGTATTTATAAATGTATTTAAAAAATAAAAGTAGTTTATTACTATAATGTTTTAGATTTGTAAAATAGTGATATTCATGAATCAAGTCTATTTATTTCCACACTCAGATACTTCAGATAGATAACATAATTAAAACAAATAAATAGTAAGCAACCCACATATATTGACGAAAATACACTATTTTTGTACATATAGTTTTGCAGAATACAGTCCTTTTTTTTATATAAACATATTCAAGTGGATTGTGGTGGGATCTCAATAACATCTTTCTTTTTGTCATAAAACTAAAATTCTGTTATAAGTATAAAAGAGAAAGAGGAATTGGTGTGTCGTATTCATTGTATGATGGGTCTTTTATATAGGATAGCATAGTTTGGAGAAAAAGTCTAACTTGCATTGCGGAACAAGTATATATCTAGGACTTTTCTTATGGACATCACCATAATATTCATAACATTTCCCCTTAATGTCCATTATACTAAATTACTTTTCAAAACGCCGTAGATGCTGCCTCGTTAAAAACATTTCCAGGAAAATCCAGTGGAAAAAGCCATGGTTAAGGAAAAAAGAGTGCAACGCGTAATGACTTCCCATGATGTGTACATACGTAAAGATCTTTGAGATGACCCAGTCTGATAATATGAACTAACTTCTTGAAAAGAACAGTGGTTAGCGCCTTGGTGAATAAGTCAGAGAAATTTTCACTTGAATGAGCTTATAGGACGAACTTCGCCATTCCTTTGCAGTGTATGAGTCTTGATATGATTTGATCCTTTTCTTCGATTCTCTTGACTTCAAAGACTTTAGATCTGTGATAGACTTTCAACTTTGAAATTATAATAATTCTTTCGGGTGTCTATCATTTGTGTGTTCTTTGTTGCCTCGTTAAAATCTTGTCATGGAAAAACTCAGTGGGATAAAATCCATGATGAGGGAAAGAGTACAACCACACATATTTCACATTTCTTCCCCGGAAAGCAATGTCTTCAGGATATGCATTCCAATCAGATAAATCTCTTTTTGAAATTGAGAATATCATAATACTCTTTCCATTAGAGTAATCAAGGTCTATACACTTATGGTCCACAATTCTTATTTGATATAGACAATATTTTCTTGGTCAATTTGAATTTCAAACCAAATTTCTTACTTACAATCGTCTTATACATACGAGTAACTCATACGTAACTATGAAAGTTACTAATAACTTTCTTTCTTGTCATATGAAATTACATCTTTTAGTTATGAAAAAGATTAGTAATTTGCTTAATAACACTTTAAATATGGTACTTCAAGACCAAACATATATGAGCATCTAAATAAAATCCTTCAAGGATCTTTACTATAAGATCTCATTTTAAATCTCCAGTTTGGAATACATAAAGACAATATGGTATTGTCAAGAGCTTTCTTCCAAAATACAATTTTTCTATAACTCTTCACGGGTTTTTGATTATATTCAAATCAATGATTCTATTGATCTATAATCTCTTGATAAATATAAAGGCAATTCTCCTAAATAGACTATTTTAAGTTTTGGTCACAAAAATAGACTACAAGGAGGAAAATGATCAAAATGTTTAATTTAATAGGTAAAAGGACCCTAATATCCTAGATATATACAAAAAAAAAAAATTAAAATATTAAAAAATTAAAAAAAATTAAAAAAAATAATTTTTTTATAGTTTTATATTATATGTTTTCAAATTAGATTTTTTATAAAAACATTTTTCGATTTGTTTTTTCAAATTTTCTTTTTGTAATTCGAAAATACTTTTTGAAATTTTTTAAAATGTTTATTTTCAAATTTTTAATATTTATTTTTTATTTTATAAAATTTTAAATCACAAAATCTCCACCCCTTAACTCTAAACCCTAAGGTTTGGATTAGTTAACCCTAGGGGTATAAGTGTATATTTACCTCTTTAATGAAACATTTTGGTGATTTTGATCTTTAGAGTCTATATTTGTGACATAAACTTTTTTAATGTTATCCTAGGGTATTTCCCTAATTATAAAGATGTATTGATTAACTTCAAATATTTCATATATCCCATAAAACATATTTCGATCGAACAGTTAAAGTTCCTGGGAACATGATTTTGATATCACCAATCCTTCAGGGATTTTGTCTTTTAGGGATTCAATCTCTTAAGGATTATCAGTTTCCAGTGGGTTGCATAATACAAGTTCTTCCTTTATTTCTAGACTAATAAGGAACATGAAAGTAGTTGCATCTACCACATGCGACTATGTCTCTTCACAATCCATTTCATATTGATTTTTTTTTTGGTGCAATGGCTCATTTCAATCTCCCTTGTTTACACCTTCTAGTGTATGGACTACTGGTCCAAATACCTCTCTCTTTCACAAGGGTTTTTATCTTTGTCTATTGCTTCTTTCTGATTTGGCCAATTATCTCTTTGTGTACACTTTTCAATAGACTTTATTCCATGATCCTCTTTCTCATTAATCATATCAAATGCTATTTTCTAGGCATAAATATCATCGACGTCGATTTGCTTATTGGTTCCGTTTTATTGCGTACATGTCAAAGATTATTGAGATCTCTTCATTGTCTCAAGTACATGAATTTCTTTTAGTCATGTTTAATGTATCTTCTGGAGATCATTCAAAAACTCTATTGCCTCGTTTTGACCATTATCAATATATGCTCCTTTTCATATACGAGGATTCTTATCTTAGGAACCAACAAGCCTACCACGCTGCAGGCGTGACTAGCATCTTGATATTGTTCTTCTAGAACATTACTGGAGCATTTAAAGCTGTTATATGTGACTTGATCACTATATTTATTTGGGTCAGCAAATGTGTCTGGCAACTGCTTTACTAAGCACATTAATTGAATTTTCTTTTGGACTTCTATTTGACATTTGTTTTAGTCCGAGGATCAATGATAACTCATATCAACTTATTTTTTTTACCAGCTCTTTATTCCCCCCCCCCCCCTCCCCTTATGTTGGAAATACTAATTAACTTTTAGCAATCATATCGAGCCTTACTTATATCCTTCTGGGATGGCTTTAGATACTTAAGTATCAACGGAGATTCATATCCAAACATATATTTCCAACCTTATTAAAACATCTTAACTAAGCTCTGCGGTGGAGCAACTAGTTGGTTTCTGACCCAATACTAATAATGGGGAGAACTAGTGACTACTTGTTGGCTTGATGCAAATTAGTGTTGCTCAAAATGTTTAACACTTATCCCAATGAATTTTCTGTAATCATCAAAGACTTAAGACGTGAATTCACCAAGATTATAAAGATGAATAGTGGGTGATCAGTCCACCAACATCTCTTTTATTCATGCCAATAACTTCTTTTGGCTGGTGAAAACCGTATAACCATTTTATCTTATGAGCAAGCAACATATATCAAATCATTCGGAAGCATCTTCTGGATCTTCAATGACTATTTATATATATTTTCAAATATTTTTCGCATCATTACTGAACCAAAATGATCTAAATAATTCATGCCAACTATTTTGTAAACTTCTGGTCTACTATATATTTATCTCCATTACAGTAATCTTTGTGTAGTACAATCTATAAGAGGATGTAGGCACTTTCTCAATTATACTTATACGGCCTTTAGAAATATTTTTTTGATTTGAAATGAATTTGACATTTCTTTCGCTTAGTGTCTTAACATAAGTGTCTCAAAATCCCACATATTTACTTTGAGAATGATTCATCAATCTTAATTTTAGTGCAAACATAATCTTTTGGATGTTTCACTTATCATAAAATGTGGGATTCATTAACTCTTCCCCTCGAGATGATAATACTACAGATTTATCAATCTCGAATGAATCTCATTTTGAATCAACAACATACCATACATGGGTTATGTATTCTTTCTTAGAAGCTTCTAACTTTTGAGACTTATAAAAATACAATACCTCAAGAACTTTAAATTGCATTCTTAGAAACTTTAAATTGTATTCTTATGTGTAATACTATGTACTCTTCTAGAGCATTCATATATCATCTTTTTGAACACTCTATAAACTTTATATTAGCTTGTATTGTACTCACAATACTTTTCTTTCTTCTTTAGATGAATGAATAATTTCTCTTCTTTATTACTATGTTTATTTTCTCAACTTCAAGTGAAAATATAAGCTCTATAAAGAAACTATTTGGATCTTGACATTATCTATATTCACGTCTACAACCATTTTTATGTCCACTTTCTTGACCTATACTATTTATGTTGATTTTCTTTCTCAGTATAAAATGTCATATTCTCTTCAGGAGAGTGATCATAATCAACTAGCGTGATTTTTCATCTAACATCAATAAGTCATTATTTTTCTCAGTCTCAAGGAGATTAAATATAGTTATAAACTTCTTTAGTCTCTTTTCTTAATCATGTGTCTGTTGGACAACATTACTTATATAAAAAATTATATTTTCCAATATATATGCATCATTAAAAAATTCTTCGAGAAATTTTACTTTTAAACTCAACATCCAACATAGTTGAGATTTATTTACAGACTTTAGCTCTTGTAATCTTTAGATGCAAAATACATAATGAGCTTTGGATAATCACATTCTGGTGATCATATTTTTTTTCTTTGGATTGTTTCCAAAACTTATGAATCTTTTAAGGTCAAGCATTAAGCTTACAGTGGTAATGAAATATAATAATCAAATTATTTCAGATTATATAAAAATATTTATTAACAGAAGTATTTCATTATATCAAGAAATAATACTCTTATAATAATTATCCTTACTTTCATGCTATTTAACAAAGGTTGACCAATCAATCAATTTAACAAACAAATTTCATATCACTGCAAACTTTCATGCAAATTGCCTTATCTAATCAAGTTTTTTTAACTTTGTATATAAAGCATAAAAATACTTATCTTAAAAGGAGAAGTGTATCTGCGATGAAAGTTTCAGCTGTTCATGTTTTTGAATTGGTTGTGATCTCACATTATATTTTCTCTTTCCGAGAGAGTACACAATCCTGAAAACTTAAAATTTGCTCATATAAACATGGCCATTACATTAGTAAATATTAACATATAATACAAATTATTTTATGATATTAGACCAAAGACTAACCGACTAAAAGACTTACCGATTACAAATAATTTCTTTTATGATATTAGACCATGAATCATAAAAGTATGTTTCCTTAATGCCATTAAACTATATATAAAGCATATTAAAGTGTATTAATCAAAAGTTAATTCAGCAAATAACTATTATTCTTACATATAGACAAGCGTTAATGATGAATATAGTATCAAGTACTTTTAGTGCTCAAAATTTTAAAACCAAACAATCAAACCAACCAAAGATTATATTTTAAATATTAATTAATGATTCTCAACTATTCAAAGCATGAACCATATAAAGCAATTTAAATCATTAAGTTGCTAACATCCATAGAATTAAGTCAGCCTAAATCAATAGCATCTTATAAATGCAATAGTTCGGTAAAAATAACTAATATGTAATAACTGAGATTTTATAAGAAGCAAATATAAAACAATCAAATAAGTGGCCAGTGACAATAGATTATATATCAATCTATAAATAAGTAGTTATATGACTATATCATAGCAGTAAATTACGTAACCAACATAATATGCATAGTCAATTCTCTGTCGGGATGATAATTACCATACTTATGAAAATATAAAACATAAAGCATAAATCAAATTTCCTAAATCACATTATATGATATTGTTAAGTTAATATATTTGTCTCATGTATCCATTTAGCCATAAAAAGAGAATCAGTAATTTAATTCCATTAAATGTCAAATAATACTTAGCTCGATTTAAATTGTCGGTGGAAGGGACGAGACATCTTGGCTCGGTTTGAGAACATCACAAAACCGGAAACGTCTTGGCTTGATTAGGTTGCTAGAGTTTTCTTGGCTTGCTTAGGTTGCTAGAGTTTATCACCAGCGGCCAGGACTTAATCGATGGACAATGAGGATGACGTCACCAAGAACACATACACCAACAATTATGGATTTGTATAGTAGCTAGGGTTTTAGATTTTACTCAGCGGCTAGGGTTTCGTGTTGATAATGTGTTATAAGTATAGAAGAGAAAGAGGAATTGGTG
Organism: Brassica napus; assembly: GCF_020379485.1. NCBI lineage: Eukaryota > Viridiplantae > Streptophyta > Magnoliopsida > Brassicales > Brassicaceae > Brassica > Brassica napus. Next base: position 17,260,481 of record NC_063434.1, read on the forward strand.
TGTCTTATTCATTGTATAATGGGTCCTTTATATAGGATTACAATAGCTTGGGGAGAAACTCTAACTTGCAGTGGGAAACAAGTATATATCTAAGACTTTCCGTATGGACATCACCATAATGTTCATAACAAATTCTATTTTGTATATGCATGTATATATATATATGAAATGAACAATGCAGTGCAACAGGATTGGCTATATTTGATTTTGGTATATTTTCTTTATTTTTTTAATTATGACAACATATTTTTTTCTAAAATCAATAATTTGAAATTTTATAATCCTTAGATGATGGTTTTCACAGTGAATGTTCCTAACTAATGTTAAAACATAAATGTAAAATAATTAATTAACCAATATGACAAATACTTAATGTGGATGAATGTTTGTTTTTTGTCATATTAAACGTAAAATAACTAACTAATGCAGATGGATGTTTATCATTAACTAATAAACAATTAATTAATAAACATGACAAAATATAGTATAATGTTAAAACATAAAATAACTAATTAATGTAGTCCGTGTATGCTCCACATCTAAATCAACAGAGCATACACGAAGTAAAACACTATCCAAATCTGGAATGAAAAACATGACGAAAGGGAGAGCCACGAGAAACACAAATAATGTTGAAAGCTGCAACGAGAGGGAAAAAACAGACAGGGAGGGGGGGACTAAACAAATCATCAAACCCTGGAGCCGTCCTCGAGCTATATAAGAGATCATAGATTTCAGATAACCAAAAACCAGATCTTTGCTCCAGTCACACAGTAACAACACCAAACTTTGCTTGAAACATATTTGGAGGTACTTTGTTCTTATACTTCCTTGCACCTGGCCGTTCCTATTTAAAAACATAAAAATTCAGTACACTTGAAATGTCAATACATTTTCAAGCTAATAAACTCAATTTTTTAAAAGCAATAAGACTAAGAGAACGACAGTTATTTGGTTCCTTCTGTATGCCTTAACTAAAATCCAAAACTAATATTTATAAAATAAAGCATCTCAAAAATAAAGCATCTTCATTTAGTGTTTTCAGATATTATAACATCTTACACAAATCTTGAAATGTTCTTTTATTCATACGAAAAATATCATAACACTGTTGAACTGATCTGTGCATAAGATGTTGAACATGATGTCATCCTACAATGTACCTTTGCATCTTGAAATCTTGAAATGTTCTTTGAAACAGTCTGTCAAGTTTAAACACATCTAATGAGTTAGATACATTATCCTCATACTTATCATCCTCGTCATCATTATCATCCATCATCCACCAAACCATCTGGAAAATATTAAAAATCATATCTATAAGTTCTGAAAATAACCATATAAATTACTGCAATACACTAAACGAAAGACGAATATCATAAACACAATTGACTTTATAATCATAAATAGTCATAACACAAAAGTAGTCATAACAAACCTAAGTAAATCAAGGGTGAAGACCTAACAATATACACGTACAAACACATTCTAAGCCAATAATAGACATGTATCAAAAATGTATCATTAAAAAAGTAAAATTGAAACATACACTTAACTATTAAGCAAGTGCAAGAACAAACCCACATGCCAACCACGTTTTTTAAAATCAGTTAGTAATGCCATTAATCCCCTTGTCTCAATCAATTCATAAATAGAGTCATAACAAAAGTATACTAGAATATTTAAAACATCTGAAAACACTACAATCCACCATAAATCATAACTCCGAGCATATGCTCAAGATAGCTAATCTTATCATCCTCACTAACATCTTACACAAATCTTGAAATGTTCTTTGATTCATACGAAGAATATCATAACACTGTTGAACTGATCTGTGCATAAGCTGTTGAACATGATGTCATCCTGCAATGTACCTTGAACCTTGAAATCTTGAAATGTTCTTTGAAGCAGTCTGTCAAGCTTAAACACATCTAATGAGTTAGATTCATCATCCTCATACTGATCATCCTCGTCATCATTATCATCCATCATCCACCAAACCATCTGCAAAATAGTAAAAATCATATCCATAAGTTCTGAAAATAACCATATAAATTGCTGCAATACACTAAACAAAAGACGAATATCATAAATACAAATTGACTTCATAATCATAAATAGTCATAACACAAAAGTAGTCATAACAAACCTAAGTAAATCAAGGGTGAAGAGCTAACACTATACACGCACAAACACATTCTTAGCCAATCATAGACATGTATCAAAAATGTGTCATTAAAAAGGTAAAATTGAAACATACACTTAACTCTTAAGCAAGTGCAAGAAAAAACCCACATGCCAATCTCGTTTTTTTAAATCAGTTAGTAATGCCATTAATCCCCTTGTCTCAATCAATTCATAAATAGTCATAACAAAAGTATACTAGAATATTTAGAACATCTGAAAACATTACAAACCACCATAAATCATAACTCCGAGCATATGCTCAAGATAGCTAATCTTATCATCCTCACTAACATCTTACACAAATCTTGAAATGTTCTTTGATTCATACTAAGAATATCATAACACTGTTGAACTGATCTGTGCATAAGCTGTTAAACGTGATGTCATCCTGGAATGTACCGTTGAATCTTGAAATCTTGAAATGTTCTTTGAAGCAGTCTGTCAAGCTTAAACACATCTAATGAGTTAGATTCATCATCCTCGTACTGATCATCCTTGTTATCATTATCATCCATCATCCACCAAACCATCTGCAAAATAGTAAAAATCATATCTATAAGTTCTTAAAATAACTTTATAAATTGCTTCAATACACTAAACAAAAGACTAATATCATAAACACAATTGACTTCATAATCATAAATAGTAATAACACAAAAGTAGTAATAACAAATCTAAGTAAATCAAGGGTGAAGAGCTAACAATATACACACACAAACACATTCTAAGCCAATCATAGACATGTATCAAAAATGTGTCATTAAAAAAGCAAAATTGAAACATACACTTAACTCTTAAACAAGTGCAAGAACAAACCAACATGCCAACCACGTTTTTTAAAATCAGTTAGTAATGCCATTAATCCCCTTGTCTCAATCAGTTCATAAATAGAGTCATAACAAAAGTATACTATAATATTTAGTACATCTGAAAACACTACAATCCACCATAAATCATAACTCTGAGCAGCTAATCTTATCATCATCACTAGAAAAGTTATAAATGCATGTCTATTTTCTTCATCAGAATTCAGATGTTTCATTGCAGCAATGTGAAATGGTGACCACTTTATCACTCAGGCAGCTCATTAAGAATGTCCACTACATAATTTGTAATCATCTCTGATTCGCTCCAACAGCAGATGGTCACGTTCCACCACCTGTAACATCCTTTCAGCTAGCTTGTTTTTTTCTGCGAGAATTGTGTTGAATACAACATACGGCTTTTGATCAACTTCTTTACGCTTCCTTTTTCCAGCCCTGCTTGCTCCTGCTCTTGGAGCTGGCATATCGGTGTCAGCTGAATCTGAGTCGTCTTCTTTTTCTGCATCCATTATAGAATCTAAGCTAGCTTCTCCTTGATTAGCACTCAATCTTTTTGCTCCAGTCACAGTAACAACACCAAACTTTGCTTGAAACATATTTGGAGGTACTTTGTTCTTATACTTCCTCGCACCTGGCCATTCCTATTTAAAAACATAAAAATTCAATACACTTGATATGTCACTACATTTTCAAGCTAATAAACTCAAATTTTTTAAAGCAATAAGACTAAGAGAATAATAGTTATTTGGTTCCTTTTGTATGCCTTAACTAAAACTCAAAACTAATGTTTATAAAATAAAGCATCTCACAAATAAAACATACACATAAACATTTCATTTAGTGTTTTCAGATGTTATAACATCTTACACAAATCTTGAAATGTTCTTTGATTTATACGAAGAATATCATAATACTGTTGAACTGATCTGTGGATAAGCTGTTGAACATTATGTCATCCTGCAATGTACCGTTGAATCTTGAAATCTTGAAATGTTCTTTGAAGCAGTCTGTCAGGCTTAAACACATCTAATGATTTAGATTCATCATCCTCATACTGATCATCCGCGTCATCATTATCATCCATCATCCACCAAACCATTTGCAAAATATTAAAAATCATATCTATAAGTTCTGAAAATAACCATATAAATTGCTGCAATACACTAAACAAAAGACGAATATCATAAACACAATTGACTTCATAATCATAAATAGTCATAACACAAAAGTAGTCATAACAAACCTAAGTAAATCAAGGGTGAAGCGCTAACAATATACACGCACAAACACATTCTAAGCCAATCATAGACATGTATCAAAAATGTGTCATTAAAAAAGCAAAATTGAAACATACACTTAACTCTTAAGCAAGTGCAAGAACAAACCCACATGCTAACCACGTTTTTTAAAATCAGTTAGTAATCCCATTAATCCCCTTGTCTCAATCAATTCATAAATAGAGTCATAACAAAAGTATACTAGAATATTTAGAACATCTGAAAACACTACAATCCACCATAAATCATAACTCTGAGCAGCTAATCTTATCTTCATCACTAGAAAAAGCTATAAATGCATGTCTATTTTCTTCATCAAATTTCATTGCAGCAATGTGAAATGGTGACCACTTTATCACTCCAGGCAGCTCATTAAGTATGTCCACTACATAATTTGTACTCATCTCGGATTACGCTCCAACAGCAGATGATCACGTTCCACCACCTGTAACATCCTTTCAGCTAGCTTGTTTTTTTCTGCGAGAATTGTGTTGCATACAACATAAGGCTTTTGATCAACTTCTTTACGCTTCCTTTTTTCAGCCCTACTTGTTCCTGCTCTTGGAGCTGGCATATCGGTGTCAGCTGAATCTGAGTCGTCTTCTTTTTCTGCATCCATTCTAGAATCTAAGCTAGCTTCTCCTTGCTTAGCACTCAATCCTTTTTCTCCAGTCAGAGTAACAATACCAAACTTTGCTTGAAACATATTTGGAAGTACTTTGTTCTTATACTTCATTGCACCTGGCCATTCCTATTTAAAAACATAAAAATTCAGTACACTTGAAATGTCAATACATTTTCAAGCTAATAAACTCATATTTTTAAAGCAATAAGACTAAGAGAACAACAGTTATTCGGTTCCTTCTGTATGCCTTAACTAAAACACAAAACTAATATTTATAAAATAAAGCATCTCACAAATAAAGCATACACATAAACATTTCATTTAGTTGTTGACCCCAAAACAATAAAGCATCTCATGAATTAAGATATTAAATGCACATGAGGTTTAATTCAATTAACAGCGGTTGGTAATATATCATGTATAAGCAAAAAGGAAGTAGTTACCTCTATGCGTTGATCCCACCAAGCATCTGGCATCTCCAACCTTCTCATAACATCATACACAAGCCCGGTTCTGTTGTGAGTCAGCTTCTTAAACTTGACATATACTTTTCTACAAACATCAATCTTGTTCTTAAATATGTCCCATATCCATTCCTTACTAAATCTCTCTTCAAACTTCATAGGGATGAACTCTCTTCCAACTTAATTTATTCCCTTTTCTTTTCTCTTCAGCATAAAGAGTAAGAAAATACCGACATTCTTCATCGGTCCAGTTCTAAAAACAAGTCTCATCAGTAGATAGAAAATCTAAACTAGCTGAAAGAAACAATCACAAAACATCTAAGAAATAAGAGATGTATTAGAATCTTATATCATTAGCCATTCTTCATGTCTAGTTGTGATTTATGTCCAAATCTGAAAAGATAGGATCTAAAAAGATAAATACAAACATAAGTCCATATATTCCTTAAAAGTATTCTGAAAAATCATATTCAGTAAACAAGGAGAAAGATACATCATAACTTAAGTACAATAAATGACAACTACACAACACACAAGAAGTTGCTCAAACAACTAAACAAATTTAAACAAACCAAATGGGAAGAAGCAACCACATATAATTGCTTGTACAAAGAACATAACAATAGATGTCATATATTAACATAAAATCACTTTCTCAAACCATCCTCGTAAGTCATAACAAGCAAACAAAGGCAAACATTTACCCTCATACATAATCTGATTAAAAAACAGAGATTTGATAATCAAAATCTTAAATCTAAAAAGCAACCCATATCAAGAATAAAAAAAAACCCAACATCCAACTTAATTAATTTAATGGTTCCATTATCCTAACACAAAACGCTTAGAGAGAGAGAGAGAAAACGAACGAGAGACAGCAAGAGAGAGAACGAATGAGAGAGAGAGAGAGAGAGAGAGAGAGAGAGAGAGAGAGAGAGAGAAGAGAGAGAGAGAGAGAGAGAGAGAGAGAGAGAGAGAGAGAGAGAGAGAGAGAGAGAGAGAGAGACCGAACGAGAGACATCGAGAGAAAATGAACGAGAGAGATAACCGAGAGTGTTTCTCAGTTGCCGGAAAGAGATCGAAGAGAGAGGATGATACTTTTTTTCTGTCAAACAAAGAAACTGAAGATAGAGATGATGGAGGTGTGAGTTTGTATTAGGTTCAGTGGCAATGTGTTGTGATTTTGGAAGTATATTAAGGGTACCTTTTTCTTCTTAAGTTTTTTTTGGGTCGCATGATTTTGATCGCTAAACGCTAGTGCCTGGTCGCTGCAATCTGTCGCTGAGCCCTCGACCGGTTAACGAACAATGCTTAGACGCTGAAGTTGGTTGCTGACGCTAGCAATCTCCAAACGAACAGGGCCTTACTTCAAAAAGCTCACTTCACCACTAATAAGTACTACCACACACACCCACAACAACACATTATTGAAAAAAAAACACATAATATATTAACATATCACTTACTACTACATGACACCAAAAAAACCCCAAATTATGTTCTTATCAAATAAAGAAGACCACATAATTGATGACAAAAAAAAAAAAAAAGAAGACCACATAATTACATCATAAAAAAATAATACTTAACAACAATAAAACAATATCCCACGCAAAGCACGAACACCTCTACTTATATTATAAACATGAGTTCTTTCCTCTCTCTATATATCTCTTTATGCATCCAAATCATCAATTGGTTAAAGGAAAATGTGACAGCTCAGAATAAATATTAAAATTTTATAAAATCTTTCACATTTTTATTATATTAATATTTTGACCAAATAGGTAAAAAGTGATATAATCGTAAATATTTAAAATTAATTGTTAAATTTGAAATTCAAAACCAAAAGTAAATTTTAAATCATAAATAATATTTCAAACACAATGCTGTGATATGCATATAGATGATGATATTTATTATCGATTATATTATTCTCTTTTTGAAAAACATATACTGAGAATATATATATATATGTATATATATATATATGTTTGTGTGTATGTGTGTGTATAACCAAATTTATTAATTGTAATATTTGTTAGACAAGTTATGTTTGAAAATTTATTTGTGATTTAAAAAAATTATTGGGAGAATTTTAAGTTTAACCCATTTTTTTGTACCACAATTCATGTTTACCTTCATTAATTAGTCATTTTCAGAAATACCCTCTTCATTAAAGAAGTAAAAGACCATTCTAGCATTTTTTATAGATATATAAATAATTATCTAAATAAATAAAAATAATTAAAAGTTATGGTTTTCGAATTATATGTTTTTAAATTTTATAAATTTATGGTTATCTAAATTCCATTTTTCTTTTTGAAATTCGAAAAATTCTTTTTGAAACTATTTTAAAAAATTTTATTTAAAATTTGAAGTATTTATTTATATATTTGTTAAAATCTTAAACTCTACTTTTCAAAACTCCACCACTCAAATCTAAAATCCTACGTCTAGATTAGTTAGCCCATACATGTCTATTTACCTCTTTAAAAATATGGTTAATGTAAACATAATAAGTGATATTAGAAATGTGGTAGTTCTATTTCTCAAAATTATAGTTGGTTTCAGCTTCAAAATATACAATTAATTTAAAAATATTTAGGACTATCTGATGCATTGTTTAAATATTTCGTCAAAATATTAACATCATTAAAATGTGAAAGGCTTCATATATATTTAATACTAATGTTGTAAAGTCACATTTTTTTCTGACAACAAACTGCTAAAGAGTCTCCTTTCGTTTAACCAACTGATGATGTGCATATATAATGAGAGAGTGAACTCATAATCATATATAATATTTTTACTACATTATGTAAAGCTTTATTATGAATGTAGTAGATCTTATATAATAAATACATACTAGGTGGTTACCCGCGTCCTGCGCGGAATGAATGGATTAAAAGATATTATAACTTTTAATCAATAGATAATAAAAAGTAAAAGTCATAATCTATTGATATTAAAAAGTAAAAGTTATAGTCACAAATTTTACATGTTATATAATGAAAGATTGAACAAAAATGTGCATGTTTATATAAGGTAAGCTTCGATTAAAAAAAAAAACTTTTGTCATTGGTTAGGTGTAATTGAAGTATAGTTTGTGGAACCAAATCTATAATAGTAAGCAAAGAATTACTTCCTCCGTTTCTAAATAATGCATGTACTAACAGTTTTTACTTGTTTCTAAAAGATCAATGTTTTAGATTTTCTATGTATTTTTAATAATGAATTGTAAACTTCAGGAAATATTAATTGACAATTTTGGTTGGATCTATTGAATTGCTATTGGTTTAAACTTATGGGAAATTGTTATAATTTTAAAAATTAATGCATTGATAGTCAAATATTAATTTTTTTTAATATTTGTGAAAAATCTGGAACATGCATTATTTAGAAACATAGGGAATATATAAAATTAGTTATGAATTTAAGATACAACAAAACATAGGTAATAGAATTATAACTTTCATCATATAAATTGTGAATATAGGATAAAATGAAACATAGGATATAGAAGAATATAATATGAAAGGAACAAATTATAAGGAAACAAATTATAGGCCACAAAAATTGAGTCAATCAAATATATTCCATCACAAGATTAATGGAAAAAAAATTCCTACAATTTTGTGTATAACTTTTAATTGGTCATGAAATTTGTGTATAAATTTGTAGCAATTTTTCTATATAACCTGAAACCATATTGCATTATGTTGATTGCGTATATCAGTTTCCTATATTTTGTCTATTGCATAAATTACGGTCAAACGTAAAATTAGCAAAAAGAATCAAGTAAATTTAAGAAACCAATATTATTGGATCTGATATTAAAAAACACAATCAAATTCTACATTTATTTAAATTCTAGGATTGATTCCCCATTTATTTACTTGAATCATATAAGTTTTGTCATATATAATAAGATTATATATATATATATGTTTATTATATATATGTTTAGAGAATGATAAATGTTTAGACAAATGATATATGTTTATACAAAATTGCCTTGAGCAAAAACTCAACTAACAAAAAAACAATGTCTCTTTCTACAAAGATTAATACAAAGATGTTTGATTAATTTTATGTTTGCATATAGACAAATGAGAAGATGAGAATAAGTAGAGGCTTTGATAATATTATCTTCGTGTATATCCGAGAAATGTAATTACGTCTAGGATACTAAAAAGGAAAAATGATCGCTGACTACATGAAATATTGACCATCACATGGCTAACCATGCGAACTAAACTAATGTATGTCTAGCCACATGAAATATATGTTATGCATGACAACATCCTTCAACTTTATGATATTATGTAGTTAACATCATAAGTTTAATTTTATTCATCCAAAAACTGATGTGGATGTTATTATGTTACAGATCGTTTAAATATCTTGTTTCAACAATTAAAATATAACCGATCCGACTATAATTTAACTAAAATTAGATTTTAACCCACATTTTAACAGCGTAAGAATATTTTTAACAAAATCTAATTTACAAAATCAATATGTTTTAACATTTTTTGATAAGTAGTATTTTAACATTTTTATTTTAGTGTATTTTTAAAACTATATAATTGTATTATTTTTATTTATATTAATCTCTTTTGTTATGAACTTTTAATAAGTAGTGTTTTAACATTTTAATTTAGTGTTTTAACATTTAAATTTTAGTGTATTTTAAAACTATATAATTGTATTATTTTTATTTTTATTAATCTTTTTTATTTTTTTAATTTTTTAATCTGTTTTGTTATGAACTTTTGATAAAAAAAATTTAGTTTCTTTGATTAATTGTATATATATACTTCTTTGATAATTTTTTTAATTATAAAACTTATTTGTTGTCAATTTACTGACTCTAATATTTTATTTTCTTAAAACTTATATGATGTCAACTTAAACCAAACATAATCTTGCGTATATAATTATAAATTACATACTTTTAAGAATAAAAATAATCAAAGAATAAGATCTAATATGAAAGTTTTACAAAGTTTAAATGAATGGAATTTTTGTTTATGAAAAAATATAAAAAATAATTCATTAACTTAATAATTTCAGATTAAACAAATAAAATGTTAGAGTCAATAAATTGACATCAATGAAGTTTTATAATATTTTTTTATCAAATAAGTATATATCACACAATTAATCAAACAAATTACATAATTTTTTATTAAAAGTTAGATTTTTATTAAAAGTTAGATTTTGCAAATTAGATTTTGTAAATTAGATTCTTACGCTTTAAAACACGGGACAAAATCTAATATTGGTAAATTACCCTTAGATACGTCACATTTTAATTGATGAAACGAGAGATTTAAACGGCCTCTGACATACACATCATTTTTTGGATGAATGAAATTAAACTTGTGATGTTAACTATATAACATCATAAAGTTGAGGGATGTTGTCATGCATAATATATACTTCGTGTAGCTAAGTACACATTTGTTTAGTTTGCATGGTTAGCCATGTGATGGTCCATACTTCATATAGTGAGCAATCATTTTTCCTACTAAAAATGTTATAATGTTCTTCTTATATGAATATGCATACAAAGAAAGAAAAACTACAAACACATATATATAAAAAGTAAAAATTCCTATATCAAACGTTTAATGTGAAAAACAAATAGTATAATCACTATCTAGTTTTAGGGCCTGACTGGTTCAAACGCAGCGGTTGCGGTTGCGGTTGCGGGAGTTTGTGGATGCGGGCAATTGCGGTTTCTAGCGGTTTTAAGAGATTTGTACGACTGGTACTGCGGTTAAAAATTGATGCCTTTGCGGGTGACTTATGACTGGTTAACTACCAAATGCAGTAACAGTCAAAAAATAAATTAACAATATTTATATTGAATATAATTATAAAAATATCAAAAGTCATAAAATTATTTTAATTTTTAAAACATTTATTGAAATTGTTTTTATTATAAAATTTTATAATATTAATTAAAATATAATAGATATATTTTAATATTTTCATAATTTCAATTTTAAAATTTTAAAATTTTTATTAAATATTTTTACTTTTGTATATATATTGTTTTAAAAAAAGAAAAAAATTTTACCCTCCCGCAACCGCCCGCAACCGCAAACGCTAGCTGGAGCCAGCTTTTGAATTTATGAGATTCAGAGCGGTTTGAAGCGGTTTAGAGCGATTTGAGTGATTGTTGCAAACCGCCGACAACCGCTACCAACCGCAAAAGCTGCGTTTGCGGGTGGTAGCGGGAAAACCAGTCGCCCCCTTAATGTGCAATGGTATTACATATAATGTATCTAGTAAATGGAGATCTTTTTTAAAAGAGTGTGAGGAAGATTCTCATGATGACACTTAAGTAATGACAATTGTGTTAATCACACATGAGGGTAAGGTTAATAAATAAAAGTGCTTCTCAGAAAATAAAAGATACTAGACTTTGACCCGCGCGTCCGCGCGGGTGTTTGCTTTATTTTTTTTATAAATCAAATAGAATTGGTTATATATTTTCAAATGTATTTATATGATGTTGGTATCCATTCGGGTTCGAATACCCATTTGGGTTCGTTTCAGATCTATTCGGATTTTAGATTTTTTCAGTTTGAAGGAATTCAACCCTATTTATGTATTTATAAATTTTGAACGAAGTTCGGTTTGATCTTTGTAGGTTCGATTCGGTTTCCGATAACGAATTTAAATGATGTTTAAAAATTTAAAATCATGTATAATTTAATTTTCTCAAAATCAAAAAATAAAAATTAATATATAACACGAAAATATCTAAATTTAACATAAAAAATTAGTTTAAAATATTTAGATGGGCAACCAATATATACTTTAAGTAGTTTTGGTTATTTAAGTATTGTTTAGATATTTTAAATATTTACTTTTGACCGGTTTTGGTTCGGGTTTTGATACTATTTTTTTGGACCGGATTTAGTTTGGTTCTTCGGATTTGGGAATCCAAGTTTTATCCCAACAATTTTGCATAATAAAATTTTTGGATATTCAACAATCAAAAGGATATCATATATAGTTCACCTTTTGTATAATAATATTTTTGGTTGTCTCCACAAACATTTAACTAATTTATACCTAGTTTTTATTTTGTAATAACAATTTAAATATATTGTATACATTTTTATTTAATGTAAATCTATAACAATATATATCTTTTCAATTTATTTTATATGTAGTTTAATTTGTTATCAGTTGGTAATACATATCAATAAAATTTCACAAAATTTTCCATACTAAATTTATTATGAAATAACAAAATCAAAAAAACACCCATAACATATAAAAAGAAATATTGTAAGAAATTATTTAATTATATTTTAAATTTAAAAACTACATAAATTATTTTTTTTATTCTTAAGAATCAGTAGAAATTAAAATTATAATTATATTAACATCATTTAGCATATTTCTATTTAGAATTCCATATATCGACATATATATATATATATTATTATTATTATTATTATAAAATTGAATTATATAAGACCAAATATAATTTTAAATACATAATTGTATTACATATAATTAATATTGGACACAATATTTAGAATTTTGACGCTTTCCATGATAACTTCGTAAGCTTCCGCCATGGGTTCGATTCTCCTTGGCCACTCATAGAAGTTTTAAGTGGCAAGAAAACCCAGATTTCTATGGGCCTTTTGGTGATTAGTTCTTTGGCCTAGAAAGTCTTTGGGATCACACCAAGGTTATAAAAAAAAAAAACTTCGTATTTTCATAATTGATATTGTATTAGTTATGATGCTAGCGTCGAAATAGGTAAATTTTCTGAATGGTATTGATTTAGGAAGTTATCTCTCTTTCTGATTTAGTGCACCAATATATTTTAAAGATACTAACTATAATATCTTTAATTACGATTATTATCTATAACATTTTAATATATGAATATTATGATTTTTTGGGTTTGTAGGAATTTGATTATGTTTGTCAAATTAATTTTGCCGGTTTACGTCTGTCTATTTAAGTTCGCTGGTTTTATTATGTTATAAACGATGACTGTCATACATAATAATAAAAAGTTAGTACTAAATACCAAATGTATTTCTATTTTAATAATTTAGATAAAATAATTTTATTGATATGATTTACTATTTACGTATATAATAGTTAGGTAGTTATGAATTTTGTGTGCCTATAATTAAGGCGATTAATCACGCACATATGCTGAATTCCTATTATCTACAATTAAATTAAATCTATAGGAACAAAGAATTTGGAATGATGGTGAATCATGCAGAAGATACTATAAAAAATAGTGGTTATCTAAATTATAGGAACTTGTTAGTAATTATTTCATTTACGGAAATCAAGCTTTATTGTGAATAGTAAATTTTCGTTAGATCAATTGATGATCTTTATACCAGCAATATATTGTTTACATATACATGATTGTGAATCACAATTTGTGATATCTTGTTTAGCATGTATATACTGTTTATATGATGATCTCCATATGCTTAAGAAATCGTGATGAATAGTTTGGTTTGGTTTGTAATTGGCAGTTCTAATAGAAAAAACTACCGGTCGTACGTTTAGTGGAGTATTGGATTGGAATAATTATGTGCTGGTTGCTCAACTATTAAAACTGGAGTATTGGTTTCGAATGATGTAAGTACGTGCTGGTCTAATTTTTTTAATACGATTGTATATGGAACGGGATGGTTTAACGTTTTTTTGGTATAGAAAATAAATGGGTTAAGGAAAGTGTAAAATTACTGTGTTTAAGGCCAGTGGCATATAATTGTAATTATTGAGAAAAACTTAGGGTGAAGATTTATTTGTACTTCAGTTTTACTAGTTTAGATATAATAACCCCCAATTAATAAAATAAACATGTAAGTGTAAAATAATCTATGACAATATATAAGTGGACGCACCCCATCCTCAAGAAAATATACTACCAACCTCTAACTTAAAATTCTCCAACAAGAAAATATACTACCAACCTCTAACTTAAAATTCACCATCAATCCAAGAACAGAGGCAACACTATGATCAATTAATAAAATAGTTTAGATATAATAACCCCTAATTAATAAAATAAACATGTAAGTGTAAAATAATCTATGACAATATATAAGTGGACGCATCCCATCCTCAAGAAAATATACTACCAACCTCTAACTTAAAATTCTCCAACAAGAAAATATACTACCAACCTCTAACTTAAAATTCACCATCAATCCAAGAACACAGGCATCACTATGATCAACTCCGAGAATGTCGGTATCATCCTCACAGCATTAATCTTATGCTTCTCCATTTCCATATTATCCGAAAGTGAACCCATCCCGTTTCAGATGCAACTCGATCGATGGGAAGTATTGCTACCGAGCATCGGTATATCCGCCATGCACATGCAACTCCTCCACAACGGCATGGTCATAATGTTTGACCGTACCGATTTTGGAATCTCGAATCTTTCTCTACCAGGAGGCATGTGTCGATTTGATCCTAGTGACACTGCGGTCAAGTTCGATTGCTCCGCGCATTCGGTTCTCTACGACATTGTCTCTAACACATACCGTGCCTTGAAAGTCCAAACCGATACATGGTGTTCTTCTGGTTCGGTTCTTCCCAACGGAACATTGGTTCAAACTGGTGGATACAACGACGGTGAGCGCGCTGCTCGAATGTTTACACCATGTGGTTATAGTGAAACATGTGACTGGATCGAGTTTCCTCAGTATCTAGCCCAACGTAGATGGTATGCCACCAATCAAATTTTACCTGATGGACGGATAATTGTGGTCGGGGGAAGAAGACAATTCAACTTTGAAATTTTCCCTCGACCTGATTCTCACGGTTATAGAGGGTCAAGATTTGATTTTCTTAGAGAAACTACCGATGGAAGTAGCGAGAACAACTTGTATCCGTTCCTTTATCTCTTACCCGATGGAAACTTATTCGTCTTCGCTAACACAAGATCCATTGTGTTTGATTACAAAATGAACCGGATCGTGAGAGAGTTTCCAGAGATTCCAGGTGGTGATCCAAGAAACTATCCAAGCAGTGGCTCTTCCATACTTTTTCCATTAGATGAAAGCAAGAATATTATGGAGGCTGAGATTATGGTTTGTGGAGGAGCTCCAAAAGACGCTTTTCCACGAGCAAAAAGCCAACAAGGATTCAGACGTGCCACTTCCACGTGTGGAAGGCTAAGGCTAACTAGTCTGAATCCAATCTGGGAAATGGAGACCATGCCATTGCCACGTGTAATGGGGGACATGCTGCTCTTACCAACGGGTGATATCATTATTGTAAACGGTGCAGGAGCTGGTACAGCCGGGTGGGAGAATGCCCGTGACCCGGTAACCCGACCCGTGATATATCACCCATTTGATCGCCGCTTCTCAATTATGTCCACATCATCGCGTCCTAGGATGTACCATTCGTCTGCAGTTTTGTTACCGGACGGTCGGGTTTTAGTCGGTGGTAGTAATCCTCACATTTATTACAACTTCACCAACGTCGAGTATCCAACGGAATTAAGCCTCGAGGCTTACTCTCCTCCCTACCTCTCTTTCACGTCTGACTCAATAAGACCACATATATTGACCAACGACAAAGTAATCAGTTACAAGAGATTGTTCAACGTCCATTTCTCCATACCACTGTTTTTGACCATTGATCTTCTCTCTGTGAGGATAGTTGCACCTTCGTTCACTACGCACTCTTTTGCGATGAATCAGAGGATGGTGATTTTGAAGCTATTATCTGTGACTCATGAGGATCTAACGAATTCGTATAAACTCGATGCGTTGGGTCCATCAACGGCTGAGATTGCTCCTCCAGGATATTATATGATCTTTCTGGTACACGCAGGGATACCAAGTTCCGGTTTTTGGGTGCAAATTGAGTGAACCTTAAATTGAGGATGAATTGTCTGAAGTGTATGTTGCATGTTGAGTTTATTACGGCTAAGTATACATTAATACTGGTGAGAAATAACAGGAGGAATAAGAGATTAGGTATCTTATATAATGCATGACACATGAGCGACTCAGCTTGAGTCCATCTCATGTTGAAATAAATCACTATTATGGATTTCTTAGCTCTTTCTAGAAAATAGATGACAATTACACATCTCATGTTGAAATAAATCACTATTATGGAGTAATAAAATGTACGTATTACAGAATTCCTATTTATGAGATAAAATATTTTTATATTTACAACTAAAACTATTAATGTCTTATGGAATTTTCATAAGAAAATTCAAAATATGGAATAAATCTTATATAGTTTTAGAAGTAACGGATTTTATAATATAATACCACCGTCTTTGGGAGAATTCATCAGCCATGGAAAAAAGCTGGTACTCAATATTTGAAATGGACGAGAAGGAACAAAGTAACTTTGGTATGAAGAGGCAGATATTGTGTGTATGTATAATTGCAACGTCCCAAAATAATTTGTGTGTTTACGAAGATACTTTCATTCAAAATATGGAATAATTAGTGTATAGTTTTAGAAGTATCAGATTTTATATTTCATTAATTAGAAATGTATTGTATATGTGTCGTAATTCTTTAATGTTGGTGAATAATATTATTTTTCCATTAATAATAAAAAAAACATTTATGTAGACATATTAAAAGAAAATATAATAAAAATTAAAATTAAAATATTATTCCTAAACAATATAAATTATGAAGTACAATTGTCGAAAAATAAAGCAAAATCAATTAGAAACCTGCAAAAAATTAAATAAATTTTGTAAGCAATTTGATGGGTTAACATTATTTGATAGATTTATAAGTTTCTAAATATAAGTTAACATGAAATAATATTAAATTGACATACAGTCATCAAAATAGTCAGAAAACGGGATGCTCCTGAATACAATCGGTCTTCTAACTCATCACTACCCATCTGGAAAATACAAAAAATTAATAATTGTAACAGTTTATATACTAAAAAATTTGTATTTGAAAAGAAAGTAGATTAAAATTACGTACCGTGACTACAGAATATTCTGAAAAACTTGTTTGTAGACAACATTCAATGTTTTTGTCTGCGTTTTCCCTTCCTTACCAATTATTAGGATTTTTAATCCAGATCTCGACTTAACTCTTGAAAGTACAACGTAGAGCTGACTATGAGAGAACACTGGCCTAGGCAGAAACAACCCAACACTTTCCAGTGTTTGACCTTGACTTTTGTTGATGGTCATCGCGAAAGCCAAAGTAACTGAAACTGTCTTCGACGCATTCTGAAGAGAAACTTTGTGTCAGGTGGTGTGACAAACACTCTAAGGATCCAAACCGGATGTCCAGCAATTTTGTTTCCGGTTATAATTCTACCTTCTATCACATGGGGCAGTAAATGAGTAACAATTAGCCAAGTACCATTACATAAGCCATCTGCAACATCCATGTTACGAAGACACATGATAGGAGCACCAACCTTGAGCTTCAAACAATGTCTAGGCAGTCCAGCCACTTTAACACTGTTCAAAAACTCTGCAGGATATACTACATTTTCTTCTATGTCAACATCGGATGGGATAATACTGTTAGAGCTAAGGTAAACCTTCTCTTCTCCTGAAAGCATATGTAAATCCTTTTGTTTAGTGATATGTAAAAAGTTAGTTGAACATAAGAACAAATGATAAAACATGTTACCTGGCAACTGCGAAAGCATGTAATCATTTATTTTATCCACTTCATCATTTGTGGGAGTAAAAATGGCTCGATGTCTATACAAATCCAAATTTGTCGAGGTTTGAAAAGCTTGTCCATAAACCTCTTTTGCCATAGTCTCAATAGGATCTTCTCCACTATTTTGTATCAGCAAATCAGAAGGGATGTCAATCTCAACTTGACCGTCGTTAGGCAAATTTATTTTTCCATCTCCAATATCCAAAATCCAGTTTGAGAAGGATTGAAGCTCTTTTGCTGCATCATCAGTAAGACCAGCCAGCAATCTCATGTTTTTTGTTAGCTTCAAAGCTTTGCAGTGCTCCCAAAGATATGACGAATTCAGAGCCGCCAAAACAGACTCTGCTCTACCACCTCCAGGTATAACCGGTAAAATCTGTCTGAAATCTCCACCGAAAACAACAACTTTACCCCCAAAAGGTTTGTCTTCAGAAGATCTTATAATATCACGCACGATCCAACGTCTCGAAACAGTGTCTGCTCATCATAGGCGCCTCATCCCATACAATTAACTTTGCCGCTTTAACTAATTCTGCATGATCTGATCCTGGCTCCATTTTCTTGCAAGTACTAAATTCGTCTGCATCTATCGGAATACCAAATATGGAATGTGCGGTTCTACCTACTTCCAACAACAATGCTGCAATTCCACTTGATGCGGTATTTAGAACAATCATACCTCTAGATCGGATCGCTGATGAGAGTGCTCTGTATACGAAGGTTTTTCATGTGCCTCCATAACCATAAAGAAATAACACTCCACCGCTATCATTTAAAACTGCATCCATAATCTGTTCGTATACCCCTCTTTGCTCATCTATTATCATCGCCATAAGTCTTTCATTTTCCTTTAGCTGATCTTACACAACATATTTAAGCTCATCATCTATAAGGCGATTGCCGTTGTAACAACCAAAATCTTCTGGCTTTGGCATGTGGGGCCATTTCTTGAGGCTACGACCATTGCTGAGCAAATGATTTTCGATCTCAGTAAGAACAATATTTTTGATCTGCTCTATGGTCAAGTTCATATCTGCAAGTTTGATAATTTTATTAAATTAACATAGACATTCTTAGAATAAAAAAATTTAATAAGACAAAACTAACTAGGTCGTCCAGTTTCTCGCTGCTTCTTGTAAAGAATATCGTCGGTAAGATACTCCCAAGTAGCTTCCCACACAACATGAGGCTGAGACAAAGATTTGGAACCAACATTATCGCAAAAAGCTTCCTCGCATACGTGGCAGGACTACAGTCACTGGCATCTTTGATAGCTTCTACGAATTCCTTGTCATCATCCATCAATCCCAACGCATAGCAAGCATCTTCGTATGTAGGATACAAAACACCATCAATTGTTCTTATATCCTCGTATGATGTCGGCCCTCTTACCCAATTTAGCAATACTCTTAAGAAATATAGCTCATCACCTGATGACTGAATATGCACAATCCTCCCTATTGCAAAGCCTCGTTTCCGTGGTACCCATTCTCTCATACCTGATTTTCAAACAAATTTTGTTGGAAATTCGGCATATGTCAACTCTCTTGCCTCTGCGTATTTTCTGTTTGCTATGAACCAGGCCAAAAACATGGATTGGCTGACAGTCTTTTTGTTGAGAATACTCTCAATAGGTTCATCTTCATCAAAAAACACCAGCTCCTGATCCGGAAGATGAAAGCCAAGTTTCTCTACAGAAGTAATACGAAAATGTGTAGGAAAAGCAAGAATCCGCCACAACGACTCGCATGCAGTAATATATCTAATTAAAAAATACGAAAACATAGATTAGTAAAGATGAACGTAGACCTTAGAATTTAAAAAACAGATAAACTCTATTTGTTAATAATGTATTTATTTTATTGTAAGAAAATGAGTTATATAAATTTCATTTATGATATTATATATTTTTTAAAGCTTATACATATATATTTGTACTAATTGTAATAGATTATTGATGTATTTTCATTTCCTTTGCAAAGACATAGCGTAGAATACAAATTTTGTTTTATATCTATTATTAATAAATTATAAACTATAATAAATATGATATATACAAAAACATATAGTAAAAATTCTGGAAACATTTGTATATTATAACATCCAACGAAGATAGTATATGATATTATTGACTTAGAACTTCAGTGTGACCATATATTTTACTAACTTGACGAATTTATATTATTATATTATTACTTTTTCGTATTATCTGATATTTTACTTTTGCTCAATCTTGGATTGGAGAAATGAAGTTAATGTATAAAGTTCAATATTCTAATTACTATTAATTTATTGATCTTCTATGGATGATGAATTGCTTATAGAGTTTCTACTGAATTTTTAATATATTGTTATAAATTTATAGAATTTAGTACTTTGTAGATACTAACACGAATTGGTTTAAATATAATAATACCTGCAGTCGTAATATGTTTTGATTTCGTCAATGACGCCATCTTCATCTTATTTATCTATTGCAGCTGAGGCATAATCAGGTCCCTTATGGATATATTTGAAAAGATACTTAACAACTCGTGTTTGAACGCACCACTCGACATTCATATGCGCGCATTATCGAAGCATGAGGTCTCTGTTGTATGGTACAACAAATCCATTGTCTAATCTGATTCCATTTTTCTCAATCAACCTACCATCAATCCGACACATGTAAGCTGGAAATCCATTTGCGTCAATCGATGTCCTGATGTTGAGAGGTTTCGGAAACATCTTAGAACATTTACCGTTAACTATACATGCATTATCCTTCTTTGCTACACCGCAAGGACCATGCCTCACACAATTCCCAACAATTACATACAGGTCTGGATCTACTGTCTTGTCTGGAATTTCAGCGGAAATAATCTTATCTATATCATCGGCTGTTGAAAATTTAGATCCTTTTTCCATGAAGACAAGAATATGACCGTGTGGCATTCCTCTTTTCTGAAACTAAATCGTGTACATTACTGACAAAATAAAAAATTAAATATTTAGAAAATTTTTACAAACAAAAATACTATCTAAATTAGTTGTTTTGCTTAAACGATTAATATAAGCAATATGGAGAACATGTAAAGGAGATATACCTGCAGCAACATGCCCAAATAAGGAGCCGTTCTTTTTAGTCAACTCACCGATAAGATTATCGAGTTTCATCTTGAAAACTCTACACAATATTTCTGGTCTGTCTTCGGTGGTCAGGTTATATTTTTTCAGATACCTTGTAACTTCAGGCCATTTTGGATTGCACGTAAAAGTGATGAAAATATCTGGAAATCCATGGTATTTGCACAGAGCCATGACATCATAGTAGTGCTGCTTCATATACCTTTTTCCCCCGGTGAAAGTTGCTGGAATGAAAATTCGGCTCCCTTGCTCAGCCATCTTAGCTCCAGCTCTTGTAGCCGCTTTCTGGATTGCAGCGTAACTACTTGACCGGAGCTTTTTCTGATTCAGCCACAAGTAATGCAGTCTACTCGATTCTATTATTGTGTAAGCGTCCACAAGGAACTGATGAAACAATCTGACTGATCTTGTAATTGTAGGTGCTTCCCACCTCCTCTCTAAAATACGAAATGCAAAGTACTCACGCATAGTTACATTCTTGCTTTTTCTCGCAGTGATGTCTTCAAAACCAATAGGAATATTTAATCGAAAGCCATCCTCTTCATATGGAAACAATAGTGGATATTGCAGAGGCAAATACACCGGATGTAATTCACTTATCCTTTGCAACTTTCCACTTGTACTCTCTAGAACAATATCTCCTGTCTCCATATTTAAAACAAAATCTCCAGGTATCAAAGCAACCACTTCATTTGCAGTCGGCAGATTATGGGTCCGTCCATCAGATTGTCGACTTTCAATCAATCTCATCCTATAACCTGTTGATCCTTCCACGTCGAATCTGTCTCTTGCAGACCTAAAAGCCTTGACATGAGGGTTACACTGATCTAACATATTCTTCAGAAGAAGAACAAGTGGTTCTCTTAGTTTCTTAGCAGCAGCTCTGTTAGACCTGCTAAGTTTTTTAAAATTTTAATATAAGTTAACAAAACGTTGACCATACTACAGTCTGTACAATATAATCATAGTAAGTTCATATAATGAAGAAAATTACCCGGCATAAGCGTCAAGTCTATTTTTGATTTCATTTAAAGTATCAATGATATACAGCTGGGAAAATTTTGGAGCTTGTCCAGGCTCGGGAACTATATCACCAATACGATGATAGTTCTCACCGGACATTCGGAAAACAAATGGTCAATGACCATTGTTAATAGAATGATATATCTTCCCCCCAAGAGATGTGAAAGAGAACATCATATTGTAAGCTCGTATGAACTCTCGATAATGTTTGCTTAACTTGTCTCCTTTGCATAACAAAGTCATTAACTCCATTGGAGTATTCGCGAGCCAAGGAAGCACAACTTTAGCACGTTTACAACACATTGTGAAGACAGGTTTGGAACTACGACGGCGTTTTCCAATTCTTTTACTATACCACATATATGCTTGACAAAACGTACAATTCCAACCTGGATCTCCGTCGTCGTAGTAACCTGTGTAAGAAAATATCTTTATTAAAAAAAAACAAACTAATATGTGGTTATTTTTTTGTAAGAAACATTGTAGTAATTTTCAGGTCATACCGTTTTTTTGTATCCCGATGATAATAGGCGAAGTAACTGTATTATTAGTTTGTTGTGGGATATGTTGTGGTGATGGGTTTATCAAACACTCTCCAGCTGGATAGGTAGTGTAAGTCTGATACCCGTCATCTTCATTTTCATTTTCAGACTCACTTTCCATTTCATATCGATTATTGTAAGCTGCGTGAAAAAGTGTACTACAAATTCAAAATATATGACCCATGAATATAATTTATTGTCTATGTATAGATGGAATAAACATTTTACCTTCAGGATGGTCCTCGACGATGAACCTTGGTGGAGGAATGAATTCATTAGTTTTGGTTTGTTGGAATGGACTTTGAGTAGCTGAAAAAGATTAATTTAAACATATAAACAAAGGTCTAGCGCAAATAAATTCATGAAATAGGTATAATATTAATATTTACCTTTCAGTAGACATCATATTAGTACGATTAAAACAGGGCAAAAGAATTACCTTTAGGAGGTGCATCTGCTACAGACACTGCTGGAAGAGTCAGATTTGTTTGTTGTGTCATGTTGGGACCTTGTCTTGCTGTTGAAAT
The DNA here is from genome assembly GCF_020379485.1 of Brassica napus. NCBI lineage: Eukaryota > Viridiplantae > Streptophyta > Magnoliopsida > Brassicales > Brassicaceae > Brassica > Brassica napus. The sequence goes on from NC_063434.1 coordinate 17,283,783, forward strand.
TTGTTTAAGTTTAGTCGCACTTTTGAAATAGTAGCATAGAACACCTCAAACAAAAAAATTTATCTAAAACCCGTTGTTACCATCCTTTTGTCTTGTCTTTGAATTCACCGATGGAGGTGATCCAAGTGTCTTTCGTTTCCTCAAGGAAATGCTGGTACTCCGGGATATAGTTTCTTGATTACCAATTGTACCTAAACGGATGACATTTTTTTATTATACGAAACTTGTGCTTACCTATAAATTAATTACTATTTTCTTTACTATTTGTATACGATCATACTATATAAGCGCTACTTATATAATATGCAGTAATTAGTAAACAATGCTATTACTCGATGGGTGCATGTTGATTCCAGAACCACTCAAATTTGCGAGAGTAGGTGAACTTTGCGTTGAATTATAGGAACCTGCAGACATAAGTTGAATGAACAGAGAAATAAGTAAGCTAATTTTCACAAAGGGTTATTCCAGTAATTCTTTAAAAAGCCTTGTAACTCTTGCTTTGAAAAGAAACTTATTCCTGGAGGTGGAACAACTGATGCCTTGGTTGGCTAGAAAATTCTGGTAACTGTGGAATGTAATGAAAATGAAATATTCAGAATTTTTTTTTCTCAATAGATTAATAAGAATAAACGTGGGAAAAATGAAAGCGTTAGGAGACTAACCTCTATTTGAGGTAGTAAGGCCTATTGTTCTTTTGTTATTCAGTATTTCCTTTCGCGCAGTTCTAGCTTGATGTGTTAGTCCATCTTTAAAACTTTGAAAAACACAACTTAATGGGACAGTATGTGTCGATGTATTTTCAACGATTTTTGACGGATTAGACTTTGATGGCCGTGGAATAATGGGTCGAATGACTTGATTCGTAACATTCTGAAAGGGCGTCCTAAAAACATTTATACTGGGCAGAGGTGAAACGTTTGTGATAGATGAGTTTTGTGTTATATTCCCCATTGGAGTATTCTCTTTGTCATTGGTACCTGCGTCAACATAATAAGTCTGTGAAAATTTAACCAACTATCACTTTCCCTGATTTCATTAGAACAATTACGTATCATTCTTTGTATTCAGTAGTACCAAAATTCAGAATTTATAAACGTTTTTATTTATTTTCAGTAGAACATACACTGTTTTTTTCTTCTGTGGTTTATTCCCCGTGTCTGTAGACACTGGATTACTTCTCTTCATGCTTCCCACTCAAAATCGAATGCTTGTGTTTTCAGTAAGACCAAAACACTACATATAGATTGAATCGTATGCAATTAGAAAAAAAAAGCTTGAATAAACTAATATAATTTGAAAGAAAGTCGAAGATCTAGAGTTTAGAAGCTGACCTCTTGAGCAAAATATAATAGAAATCGATCCATGACTATTAGGTTATATCATCTTCTAAATATACGTATAATCCTTTGTTGCCAAATAAAGTTTCATTATCAAATTCTTACCATGTATCTATTCTTTGCGCAAGTGAATATGATATTTATTGGAAAACACTTTATGACAATATAATTTAATATTACCTTCTTTTACATTGTTCTTTATTAATTAAGATTTTTTGGAACTTTAACATATATATAACAACCTTATTTTATCACCTTAGATATATAATTCAATACTATCTTCTAGTGATAAGTTTAAACATTTAAAGTTTTAAACAATAATTTTGTGATAATGTGGACAAAAAAACAGATTAAAGGAGTTTTTCTATATAACGAACCAAATAACACCTCATAATTCACTCTCATAACTATAAAACCCAAAAGAGAGACAACGGAAAACATTATGAAATTTGAAGAAAACAAAAACAAATTTATTCTTAAACTCTTGCACTTTCACGGGCATATTGGACTTCAACTTTGTTCCTTAATTTTGGATTAGCATCAGTCCTCTTCCGATTCATAATCATTAAAAATCACAAAATGAGGCTGCACAAAAAAAAATCGTTAGAGCTTATACTGGGTAAAATTAATTTTGAGTTATCACTATTTTAAATATATTACATGTGGATCAAAATGTTGAATTATGTCTGCATCGTCAATCACTAAATCAACAACATACGCTGAATTATGTTCTTGTTGACCATAAGTTCCGATAGTGATCTTAAATAGAAATTTTTTCCCAATCAAATCAGTTAGAGATTGAGGTAGAAAATGTGGATTTTCCTGTAAAACAAATATACATCTTTCAAAGAATATATAGAAATGAAATTTTCTTAAATCCCCCTAAATTAAAAATGAAGGAAATACCTGAGCAGCCTCTTGGACTAACTCAAACGCAGGTCTCCTAATGAGCCTCTCCGCAATGTTGTTGAAAAGCAAAAACTTGGCTTCTCCCTTTGAGTCATTAGAGACACGTACAACCAAGTAGTAACTAAAAAACCCACTATTTTAATTAGTATATGAACAAATAATACTAAAGGTAGCAAGATTAATCTTTATAAACGGTCATACCAGTGAATAGCATTTCAAAATCCTTGTTGCATGTTTTGCAGTTGTATATAGGGTTATGTTAAAGATGTTTCACGTTTCCCTCAAAACCATCTCCTTGTCTGACCATTTTTCTTTTGCAAAAATTGCAGGCAGTATAGTACCATGGTTTGTCCAAATCAATGGCCTCAATTTTAGCCACAACCATATAATTTCCAGCCTATTTTGAAGCATTTAAATGACAATAAATTTGTATAACATAGTAACAACATAATAATAGAGAAGATAGAGAGTGGAGATTGTAACCTCTTTGTACTCAATATGATCTATAGAATGTCGAGTAAAGCTTAGTTTTATTTGTAAGAGCATATGAAAAACCTAGCGTCAAATCAGAAAATCCAACCACTTAAATAAATTGGATTTTTTTATTCTTGTTTGAGCAACAAAATATTCTTATTCGTATGAATAAGGACATGAGTAGTGGTCAAGTAAATTTCTAACTTTTATTATCTTTTATGAAGAAAGAAATCTCGGATAAAGTTATTCAAATGCTTTAATGCATTTCCTAAACTAAGAAATATCGGATATATTATTACCATTAATTTAAGTGGTTGATTGTTTGAGAAACTATCCTATTCAAATACATACTAATAAGAAAATGAAAGTTGGTCAAGTTAATGTTTTACTTTTATAATATTTTATTAAGAAAGCATAAGAATCCAGTTTCAATATGTCAAATTGTCACTTCGATTGGTAATATAAATAAGCATGCAAAAAAAGTAACGACCAACTTTTCTGAGTAAGTGACAACACCGGTGAACCACAGCCTTTTTACAATGCATGTGTCGTCCCTTGTCCTTTTTAGCACATACTTCTAGCACGTACACAACATTTTTCATCATGTACAATCACATCATTTTCCCACAACCATCTTTATAACTATCGTCCAACAACATCCAACATTACGTATCCGCATTCTCAGCATCGACTGAGAGTAAAAACAACCCAAATAACCAAAAAAATTTCAAGTGAAATCCAGACACTTAAGTGAAGATGGGAGAAGAAAAATCGGTGAACAATTATGACACCAACTACATCTGTGATTCCTCTAATTCAAACGACGACCACTCCAACTCCGATCCCACCAACTATTTCAGAAACATTTCCTTGTCATATTTTGCGGCCGAACCTTTCGAAATGCTCACTAAGCACAACAAGTTCAAGGAACTATGCTTGGAGAACGACAACCCTGCGGCACACTATATTGAGGGCATACTTCAATATTTCGTCTACAAAGAAAAACGCAAAGGCCTCTTTCATCTACGCCAATCATCCATTGGTGAGTATACAAACGGTACGTATCTTTACGGTTTGTTAATGCTTACATTAGAACACTATCCAAAAGGTAAAAAGTATCTGGATAAACTCCAATGGAAAGAAAATCTATCAACCTCCGATCATTGCTGGAAAAGAGTCAAGAAAACTTTAAGTACAATCCCTGCAATTATAGAGACCCGCTACTAGACAGCTATGGTCAACCTTGAGCCAAGGACTCGGTGCCATCCCGATAACATGGCTCAAGTATGCAAGCATTGTTACTACTCCAAAAGGCTTACTCAATTTGTTCAGTTTGCTATGAATCAAGACTAAAAAAGGCAGAGTTGTGGAGGTGTATTATCTAAGAACGCATGTAAAAATACTTATGTTTTTTACATGTGTGATTTATCTATTTCGTTCAGTTTCGTAAGTTGCTATTTTGTATGTTTCGCAAGTATTTTTATATAATATCAATTCCCAATATCATCCAACTCATTATGTCAGTTCCTTTTAACTTTGCTTGTTTTGCAATCGTTTTGACTTAATTGTGCAATATATATAATTTTACATGTGTTGATTATTTGAACACAAGGACCAAAGCACCTTAACAATGGTTATAATGTATAACATTTTCCACCAAAAAAATGGAATAATAATTAAACCCTTTCAAGAATTCAAATATCAAAGAAGCCAAAATAAGTAATAAAATTTCTAATGTAAAAGTAAATAATAAAAATAAAATAAGAAAAATATCTGAAAATACAGAAAAAAAATTCAATTGACAAATTTATATATGAAAAAATCCGACAGATTACTAAAACTCGTAAGTTGGAATAATCTCCAGGACTTTGAACGTTTGGCAGTTGAACATGAAATTTTGCTCCTCTATAACAATCTTGCAGAAATAGGTTCCGCCAACTAATTTAGAGAGAACAGAATGGACGACAACGGGATCCTCGATCTATATAGATGTTAAAAAATAATTTATAAACAGATTCAGTTACAGATAACATGCATAGTTTTCAAAATCAGGTATAGTTAACATATTCACTTGTACGTTCTTACCTGGTCAGACGATGAACCGTATAACGCAACGCAGGGAATCCCTAATAATTCTTCTGCAAGGTTGTCAAGCAGAAGGAACTTTGAGTGGCCAGTATTGTCAAGGACTACCAATTGTAAATTGTACCTATATGGAACAGAATGGGTTGCTCATATGTTTCGAAATCACTGGTTTCTCTTATCTAAATCAGAAATTCAAAATACGGTCCGAATGTTTTACTTACCTTGGCAGAAGTTCAGACCGATAGTTATTACACTTGGCGCAATAGTAATTTTTCTTGATTGGGACTTTTGAATTCCATAAACCATATGATCGCTAGGGACTAACAATACTCTTTTCCAACAGATTTTGCAACTCATATAGTACCATCCCATATCATAATCAATGGCAGCAATTGTACACATAACAATATACCTCTGCTGCTGTATATCCAAAAAGAAGAGTGTTATAATAGAATCGGAAAACAACGTTAGATATAACATCTCCTTTAACTGTTTGGTCTCCAACACTTCAATAATTGATTTCTGAATAATAGGCTTGAAAAATCTAAACTTTCCATATAACTCTGGAATCGGACAATATGGTTTGGACGCCACCAATGCTATATGCGGGTCTCTTTTGTTCACCCTGAAAATATTTGAAAATATGATACCAAAAGCGTCGGTATAACATATACTTTGCAAAATATTTATGATTTTATATTTTGAACCACTTACAATTTTAAAAAAGCTTCAACCTCTACCATTTAAGGATTGAGGGAAACGTCAGTAACACCGTATGCGGTAGATACACTATCTGTTGTTACCAAAAGCCAAATCTTAAGAAAACCGGATACATTTGGCAGACGTAATGTATTATTTAAATACATGAAGATTACCTTTGAACACTCCGATTTTGGCAAATCGAATAACGCATATAATACACTTCTTCTGGATGAGGTTTTGAGTAGCATCATGAACAAATATAGCATATTTACCCAACAGATGAACCGTGAGGCGATCAGAACTGCAATAAAAGATAAAAAAAAACATCTCATATTTTTTAAAAAATGTAATACTATCATTAAGCGCTGATTCATTATTAAGAACCGAAAAACATACAGCTGATTCTGGAGCTCCAGTGTTATCTTCTCAGTGTCTTTTCCATTGAGAGAAACAATCTCAAAATGGCTGACCCCAACTATTTGATCTATAACGTCTAGAAAAATAATGGAGGGAAAAATATCAGTTAACTTAATAGGTACGGATAGTTATAGCCGTAACAGAATTAGCGCTTGAGAAATGAATCGTCTTGAAAACATGTTTTAGTATACGCACCAACCAAATACTCAGTATTAACCAAACCATCCAAGATATCACGGAAAGCAACTGGTTGGAAACCAGTGAGTGCCCGTGGAAGGAAATCACACTCACAAACACAGGTATTACATACAAACTCAATCAAGTATGCATGTTTGCTGGTTCGATATGCACCTCCCGATTGGATAACTGAAATTTTTTCAAAAATTGTCCATAACCCTTGTTTGAGTCTTGGTTCATATGGTGCTACCAAAGAACTACTGATAGAAGCATGTTTGCTGGTTCGATATGCACCTCCCGATTGGATAACTGAAATTTTTTCAAAAATTGTCCATAACCCCTGTTTGAGTCTTGGTTCATATGGTGCTACCAAAGAACTACTGATAGAAGCATGAATCTTATCTCCCTGCATCATAAAAAATCATATAAGGGAGAAATCTATAGGTCGGGAGTAATAAATACTTTGGTAAACTAAAGTCTATGATGGTGTATATCTTACAAAGGCATCGCATAGCACCAACTCAATAGTATATCGATCAGCTGCGATATAGTTTTTCCACAAACGGATAATCTGAACATAAATATGACATATCTCTTTGTAAGGCACGAGCTCTGCTACAGTTTTGAAAGTAGACATATCGATGAGGATCTCTTAAAATTAGGTTATACGAAGTGTTTAGGTTGAAATATGTGTTGTTATATAAACGTTTTTTAATAAATGGTGTGTTCGTCAAGGAAATTTATATATCAAAGGTCCACAAAATTATTATGCGTATATCCTCTACCCATATTTACTGGTAATCATAAATTTGTTACCAATTCTAATTAATACAATGATCGACATCTGATGTAATAGGTACAAACACATTTAATTCTTATTTGGCCAAGTATATTTTCTACAGTTTTAAGAAAGATATCACTCTGAAATACGTATTGGTCAAGTAATTTCAGTTCCTAAGTTATACTTTTCAAGTTTATTATTAGAACGACTGCATGCATGGTACCGGTAATATTTATGATATTAGAGAAACTGATATTTTCTTTCTTTGAAAAGTTGGTTTTAAGATATTGATTTATAGACACCTAATCACTTGAATATTTAACGTTGTAGGTTTAAATTTGGTCATACACATATCAAATTATACTTTTGAAGCATAATATTACGACGGCTGCATTCATGGTACCAGTAATGGATAAATATATTAGAGAAACTGATATAAGACAAATGAAGATCTCTAATATAAAAATATAAAAAGCCCAATGAAGCAATAAATAAAACCAAATCTAATAATAAAGAGTTAAATACGACAAATTAAAAAAAAACATATAGTAATCTTCAAATCTCAAATTAAGGTGTCCATGTTTTAGTCAATGGATTCCAAACAAAGTTACGAACAGCACATCAATAGGAAGACTTTAGATTTAAGCCTTGAGGTATTTGTTTGTTAGTCTCCATCCAATCCATTAACTTGGATTTATCTTGGTCATCGTGGATATTGGCTGAATGTTGGTCTCCGTGTGTAAATGTCATCATATTGTGATATTGATGCCTCTGATTGACTTTAGTCTCTGTATGATTGACAACTTTTTCGTAAATCTGTCACATATTGTACGACAGTTTATGACTTGTAAGTACTCCAAACGTATAATAGAAATTAAATATTTTATAAGATAAAAAAAACTTACATAGCCATAGGAAGACAGTGAAGTTTTATCATGATCAAATGTGCATAATTCCTATACGATCACAAAAATGATTCCTTTATTCAATAAATTTGGTTTTGCAAAAATATTTGGTTCTCGAATTCGCTAATACCTGGGTAGGAATTGACCAACTATATTTTCCCGGCTGCATGTTAAGCCAAGAATTTTAGGACGCTAGGCTTGTAATTTTTAGTGGCAAATTTATAGAGTGCTACTAAACACGTCACTCAATTTAGAGTTTTGGAGTTTTGAACGCCGTCTTCTTTATATTTGGGCATAACTATGTTTTTAGGTAAATAACTAAAATAGGCTGTGATTGTATTAATGCATATAAAAACCTAATAAGGGGGATCGGTTCGATTATGATTTTAAGAATGTAATGATTCTTAAAAAAAGTTCGGTTTCATTTGGATAATAGTTGGTTTTGGGTTTATATATATCAGGACTCAATGTCATATTGTATAATTACTTGTATAAATCTATAGGATTTTTATTATCGGTTTTGCACATTTGATGTTTGTGCTATCTTGGTGATACGAAATAGTTAATTTGTATTTCTTATGTTCATCGCAGCTTATTTTACAAAATAATGATGGAAATAAAGAAATTCAAATATTTCAAAACTCTAACTGATGAAACCCTTTACCCTAAACTGAAGTCCTATACCCTAAATCCAAACCGTATACTTTAAATCCAAAATATATATCCCTAGACCCTTAACTCTAAACCTTAAATCCAAACCCTATACACTAAACCAAAGTCCTATACCATAAATCCAAACCGTATACTTTCAATCCAAATTCTAGACCCTAAACCCAAACCGTTAATTTTAAATCCAAATGTATATATACTAAACCAAATCCTAAACCCTAATCCCAAATCGTATACCATAAACCCAAATCTTAGACTTAAAACCGAAACCGTAAACCCTAAACCCAAACCCAAGTATTTAACAAAATTAGCAGAAGCAAACATTTGAAAACTTTTGGTTGAATATAGGGGAATTTTACATATGCAAATGCGTTAAAAATCAATTAAACCCAATATCTGTAAAACGTGCTTGGCAAATAGTATCTTTAAAGTAATATTTTGTATGTGTCATTTTCTAATTACGAAAATATAAATATAATTTGTTCAATAAAACCATTTGATGTATAATAATGGATTTAAAAGTTTTTATTTTACATTAGCTAAGTGAATGCCAAATGATGAACAAAATCATAACTTTTTTCACTAACACCACTAATAAGTGCTAATTAATATCACAAAATACTCTATAAGTATATCGAAACTACACTGACTGAACACAGAAGATCAGCAAAGACTGTTTATAAATCATTGAAACGCATTGTTCAACAATCAAAATATCATATATTGCAATGATCCATGCAAATATAAAAGCAGCTCATCTGACTACAATAAGTTTAAACTATTGAAAATAACATATTTGAAAATTGGTTTACAAAACCAGAAGATAAATTCCGATATTGGTAGCAGAATCAACACAAAAACTAAAACATTTCAAACTTGGAGAGATTGTTAAAAGAAAGACGTCAGTCAAACATTTGTGGCTCACCCATCTTGAACCAATCAACGTAAGGAATCTTGACCCCATCCATCTTCTCCTTTGCGAGCACAAGTTCAGTCTTTAGTTTCTTCTTCTCCTTCCTCCTTGCGTCTTTCTTGAAGAGTTCCTTGAGTAACTCTAATTTACCTCGCACGCGATAGACTTCACGCTCTTCATAATGCTTGGCTGTGATGGCTTCCAATTGGTTATGGTACATCAAGAGCATGTCTCGGTAGTGCTCCCTACTCGCATTCTTTACATTGTTGAAAGCCTCTTCGAGAGAATAACCGTAATCTTCAACGATCGGTTTTTGGAGCTTTAGATCTCTGTTGAATGCCATCGGGAGATCTTGTCTTGCATGTGTACAAAAAAAATATTGATTAACATATACAACAATTATATAAGCAACACAATTAAAAACATAGTTATACTATTGATAATTCAGATGAAACATAGAGACAAAGCGACTAATAGTGAAATATATCTATTTAGTTAGATCCTCAAAATTAAACAAAACATGATACTATAAAGATCTTACAAAATCGTTATCTAAATTCCATATAGTTATATTTATCCCTAGAAAGATGATCGACATGTATTGTTAAATGCCACAGATATAACGAAATATTGAATTAAGAAACTGTGATTCGATAATCGAATAACTGAATAATGATATACATGTGTTGCTAACAAAAAAAGAAAATGAAAGCTTACAAAGGATTTCTGTTTGAGATTAGGAGAGAATTGTAGAGACAATGTCGGCGAAGAAGACTGATATTAGGTTTGATAAGATAGGCAACATCTACAATTTATATAGAAAGATGTGTTCTAGAAAAATGTCTTTCCAATTGCCCTATAAATGGTCATCCAATTAGATTCGAATACAATATTTATTAAACCTTTATATGTTTGAAAATATAAAGGTTTCCAACATATATATATTTCCTTATATATAGATATTGTCCGAAAAAATATAGAAAGTAATAGATTTTTAACTACTATAGGATTGCATCGTAACAGGAATTTAAAATATTGCCTTCCTTTTCGAATAGTTGAAAAATTTATTAGATATATCATGCCGATTTATTAGATATTTGTGGGGTTATATATTTATAATCTTTCACTCATGTCAATATATTAAGTTATAAAGATTTCAAAAAAGATCATCATTTCCATACCTCGATAGAATATTTAACTTAACCAATGCGTTACGAAAAGACATTTAGTTAAATTATAGACACAAACTCTTCGTAATAATTATTTAGTCAGGACATTTCAAAAATTTAATGTATTAAATCAGTTTCTTCTCATATTGTAAGATCTGAAGAATCCAAAATTGATTCGATATTGTCTATCACATAATCACGCAACCTTGAAGAATATGATTTAGACAAATCTATCAATCTAACAATCTAACCCAAAACCACTTACCCCACCACTATACGTATAACCTACAACCTCTGCCAAAGTCTTACATACACAAATAGATATTATGTAACTAACGCAACTAAATCAAACGAATATTTAACCAAAACTCTTCAAGCCAATTATAAGCTATCACAATAAGAAAAAAAAATGAGATATGCTAATAAAAAGGCAGATTATCATATAAAAAAATTAGTTTAGTTTAATAACCGACCAAATTTAAAGGAAAACTGGTTTTAAAAACCAGAAAATATGTTCCGAAATACATAACCATAATATCAAAAAACATTAAGCGTTTTAAACTTGAAGAAAACAAGAAGCCGAAGAGGTTAATTAAACATCTGTGGCTCATTCAACTTGTACCAATCGATATAAGGAACCTTCACATCAGATGCCTTGGCCTCTGCAAGCACAAGTTCCGACTCTAGCTTCTCTTTCTCTTCACTCAATGCAGACATGTTGAAGAGTTCGTGAAAGAGTTCCAGTTTACCTTGAATGCGCGTGACTTCAAGCTCTTGAGCATGTTTTTTGATGACAGCATCATGTAGTTGCTTGTACATAAAGAGAATGGCTTGGTAATGTGCAGTCGTCCCCTCCATTCCATTTTTGAATGCCTCTTCTAGAGAAGTACCGTAATCTTCAGTCATGGGAGACTTGCGTTTAAGGTCCTTGTTGAATGCCATCGCGAGATCTTGGTCTTACTGTTATTATAAACAGTATTGGTTATTAAATTTATATTATCTAAGCGGAAATAATTTTTTTCAAACAATAATAAGCATTTGTACACATAAGATCTCCTAAATTCTCAATGATTTTTATACATAACAATCTAAAAATTGAACTAAAATAGTTTACTTCATTGAATCTAAGTTATTATAAGCCTAGCAAGATCATGGACTGGTTATTGAACAAAAAGACGCATGACGGATACAAAACCTAAAAAATCTAGATTCAATTGGTAACAAAATATACAGAAAACAGATGGATCTACATCTTGAATATTGAAAAAGAAAAAATAAAGAGAAAGAAAATTAACTTACCGAAAGTTGGAGAGACTCAATTGGAGAGAAGATAGATGAAAGGTTTAGGTCACAATTGTTCAATGCTGTGTTTATAATGTCATCGCGGACTTTCGATGAGTCGTGTCTTTTCACATTACTTATCGAAATACATAAATTAAAAATATGTTAATAGTTTTATTTACCGACATAACCATATTTTGCATGTGTGTTTTTATATATTTCCCCTCCAAAATCGATTTATGTTGCATTTAAAAAATGTTTTAAATAATTTACGATTTTCACTTCCGGTACGACAAGCCCATATTTTGGGTGTTTGTTTTAATATCTAGATCTAATTGCATAACCTTTTTAGATTAATGTTTGCTTAAATAATCTAAAAATGTCTAAAAAGTAGTAGTTATTACAAAGAATAGTCTAATCCTTGATATTACAAATATTCTTCTAAATAGTATTAGTTACTATGAAAATCAACTGCAAAGTCAAAATAATAATAATAGACATAAATATGGGCTTAAATAATATTCGGGCATAATTTGGTATTTAGTTGGGTATTACAAATGGGCTGAGATTGTATTACTACCAATAAAAGCATAATAAGGGGGATTGGTTCGATATTCATTTTAAGATTAGTAAAAGTTTGGGGTGATTTTTTTTATTCGGTATTTCAAATGGGCTGAGATTGTATTTATGCCAATAAAATCCTAAAAAAGGGGGATCGGTTCGATAATCATTTTACGAATGTAATGATTCTTAAACGTTACCGATTGTGTCCTTTAAAAAGAAATGGGGATCTGGTTTAGCTAGGAACTTTTAAAAGTTGTAATCCAAACAAAAGCAAAAACAAAGGTACTTAGACAAAATCTTAAAAAAATCAAACTCAAAGGTACTTAGACCAAATAAAAAAATGATGCAAAAACACAACCATAACAATAGAAAGTAAAGCTTTTTTAAAAAGGAGACAGATCACTCGCCCTTGAGTTTCTTTTGAGAGAGTTTCTTGTTGACAGAGTGTTGATCCTCGAGGCAACTGTCTTCATCTTGTTCGCTTTTTCTTTTGGACATAGGAGTTCCTGTAAAACCACCAGAACCAGAGGAAATATCATCTGCGGACTCCAACATTAGGACCTGCAAGAGACAGATTTAATCGAATCAACATTATGCTAATGTAACAATCAAATTCTTCGCAATTATAAGCAGTGTAATACCGGTTTAGTAGGCAAATCAGCAAATTCCTCAACCATTTCACGGTCATCAGTAGCCAATCGAACAACATACTGAGAGCTCTTTCCTTTGATGTTATCAGCATCAACTGAAATCTAAAAAAAGGACTCTCTTACCAAAGAGATCGCTAACTGCTTCTGGTAAGAAGTCTTCATCTTCATTCTACAATTACATAGAGATTACACAATAAATTGAATTTATTGTGTTAATTGATGTACAATGGAATTTATAAAAATACCTCGTCATAGAGTTCAGCGGCAGAATGACGCACAATTTGTTGAGCATTAGCATCAAACAAAAGAAAATTAGCCTCACCGCTATCGTCCTTAACATGGGCAATTAATTTGAACCTGAAAACAAAAATATTAAACGTCACATTTCATTTCCATGATGATCTACCTAACTAAAATGTGAGTATATGTTGCAAATACAATACCTGGAAATGACATCACTGTGTTCTTTATCACATGTATTGCAGAAGAACAAGGGATGGTTATCAGCATCAACATTGGTTGTAGGCATCACTTTTTGTTGTTGTGGTATTTGCAACTTAAATATTGCCAGCCACGTTCAGTATCAATTGTTTCAATAGTCCCCAGAGTGACAAAAGTGCCAACCTATTCGTCAATGACAATATGTTAAAAGCATTGATAACAAATGGAGTATACTCATGTGTAAAAAATTAAAAAGTGAAGGGTGTAGTCTATATACCAGAGTACTATCAATGATCTCTCTTATGGTTAGCCTCTCATTAAGAACAAAAAACCTGGCACGAATAGATGTAGCAGTACCAACAGACCATTGGCTACTATCGTTGTTTGTAAGAGCAAGTGAATCATTAGGGAGACTGCCAAATCAAATAATCACACATAATTTAAAAACGTTTCAGTTAAAAATGACGTTCCAAAATTAAGATAGTAGAAGACGCAGGAGACGTACCTTGCTTTGAACTCCTCAATAAAATCAAGTGTTGGGTTGAGCAAAATATGGGTTGAATTATACCCGCCAGATATGGAGTAAGCACCTACAAATTATTTTGATCTTATTAATATGGTATGCGAGTAATAATTTTACACAAATTGAAACAATATTATATACCTTTCCACTCATTAACAGAACAGAATCTGATAACACAAATAATCATGGTGGACATGTTACTCCTACTGTAATCGTATACTTGTTTAGCATAACAACCCCACAGAGTACACATCATCTTCACATTACTGTATAATATAAACTTAAGTTAAATACAGATTATAGATGTTTAGCTAGCAAAATTACGGAAAAGATAAAGAACTTAATCTTACTTTGGATCACGCAACTCAATCAAGAGCCTCATGTTATCTTTTCCTTTTATTATTTTGTTTTCCAGAGACCCGAAGTTAACTATTTGGCCAACCACATCTACATAACAAAAACAAGCGTTAAATCAGGAACAAGTATAGCAAAATTGACATACTCTTTAACTGTGTAAGAAACTGACTCACCAACCAAACAGCTATGATCAAGATTTTCACCAAGAATATCAGAGAAGTCCGCGAAATACTTTTCGGGAACTGCACTTGGAAAATCATCAGCTTTTCCAACAAATGTTGTTTGAAAGAAGCCAATTTTGTACGGATGAGGCGTTGTACGGTATTCACCAATAGCATCGTAAACTTTAAACAACTGGACGACAATCGCATCTCCCTCGCGTAGCTTGTCATCGAATTTTTTGATCAGTTGTTCACCTACTGAAGCATGAATTCTTGTCCCCTGATTGTTCATATAAAAGTTATACGTCAGTACTCTATAAATTATAAGAGTTTTATAAACGCATAATAAGTATATATCTCGAAATGAATAATAAACCATGCTTCCAAAAAAATGCATTTTGTGTGATTTATACTTACTTCTTTATCAACAAAAACCATTTCAATGGTGTTTCCTGATTCTTTGTTATAGTTTCTCCACAAGCGAACAATCCTAACTTCAATACGCGACGTATATTTACGGGGTTTTAATTCTCTAACATAAGAAACAATGTTTTTGGAGGCTCGCACCATTGCCATTGTTCTTGTAAGAGCAGAATGTTTGTATTTTAAGACCTTAGGTGTCTCCTATATATATAAAGTCAAATTATTTATCATATTAATGACCCCTAATAAATAATGAAATCGTTTAAAGAAAGATATTAAATGTGTATTGTCAAAAAGTGATTTGCATATGATATGATTTTAACTTGCGCAAGTAATGTAATTAGGAGTGTTCAATCCGGATATCGGTTCGGTTTAGGTTCGGTTTTTTTCGGTTTTCGGTATTTCGGTTGGTAAAATATAACTACCATTCTTAATCCATATCTACTTCGGTTCTGTTCGGTTTATATACCATCGGTTTTCGGTTTATTCGGTTTTATACCAAAAAAAAACAAAATTATTTAGTTTGAGATCATATTATATGAATTTTAGAATCATATTGTCAACACAATCCTTTATTAAAAATATATTTTCAAATAAATGAACAAAAAAAGTAAAAATGCTTCTACCATCAAATAAAATAATCAAATATATAACTAAAATCAAAGCTTGAAATTTTGAAAATAAAAATATGAAACAAAACAGAATCATGAACGAAAAGTTTTTCCACTCTTCCATATTAGTGTTCATTAAAGTCATGTTTTTCAATTGAACATGAAACTCTGTTTGTTTACATATAAGAAAAAAGTTATTAAAATTTTCTATTAATTATTCTTCATCAAATTTATAATCTTCATATTAATTTAGTGAAGACTAAAATAAAACAAAAAGATCAAAAGAAGACTTAGAAAATAAGATGTCTGAATTGCGATGTATTTTTATTTAATTATAGTTCAAGTGTTTTACAAATTAAGGTTCTTTATTACTATAAAATTATGGTAATAGTTATTAACACAAATTTAACTTATGTAACAAATATATTTTCATGTATTGGTATAAAATAGATACATATTTACATGTTTCTACTTTCAATCAGTTTTGTTCGGTTTATTCGGTTTAATCGGTTATATACCAAACCATATCCAAATCCTACTGTTTTTATAAAATTATATCCATTCGGTTTATATGGTATATACCAAAACCAAACCATATTGTCTATTTCAGTTTGGTTCGGTTCGGTACGGTTCGGTTTTACCATATTGAACAGCCCTAAATGTAATAAATATGATATCAACCGGTGCAAGAAATGTGTTTGAATAATAAGGAAAATTATTAATATTTGTATTAGTTAACAATCTGCCGCAAGTCTAAACTAAATATCTAATTATTATCCCCCTAGCTATATATATGGGCTTAACTAAATCGATAATAGTTTTGGGCTTTTATAAATAGGCTAAAGACATATTTTCTCTCCTAAGATAATTAAAGCTAATTAAGAAGATAGGACCCAAATATTACCTCATTCTCAGCTTCGACTCAGCTAGTGAAAATGTGGGTACCGAAGCTACATACAGAATCTTCAAGCACCTGGCTATTTATAATCAGTGCAAAGAATATAAAGTGTCCTGCAATTAGGTTTGCAACAGACTGACTAAATAAGTAATGTGAAGCTCTAAATCGTGCTAATGAAACCAAAAACCAAACTTGAAAATCTCAAAATTTCACACAGCCTGAATCACAAACCAATCGCGGACTGTCTAAATGCTTGTTGAGTTAGTAAGGAGAAGATAATCTTACATTCCTTCTTCAGAGACTGAAGTCGAATCCAAGTTTGTTGTAAATGTCAGTTTTCTCTTCTTGTTCCATCAGGAGACAGTCCGCGAAATACTTCTCTTCACGTGGCAATTAGTTCGATGCTCAAGCTGAATGCTTAAGAGAATCAATAACTCAACAGCAAGATACAGATAGGTAGAAAAACTTCAAGAAGATAATAATACCTGGTCAACGAAGTTGTTTATCGATTATGTATGTAGCTTCTTAAATATTTCAATCTCTGCAGGTTAATCACTCAATTAGAAACAAAGATTCAAAATCTTAATAAGCAGATCGTAGTTTATAGCTTACAATTTAAATCGGTTCGAGAGTAAATCTCGATTCAATCTCAGCTGACGATAATATAAAATCGAATCCAATCAGATCAACCAAAAACTCTGTATATTCCGAGAGTATCGACAAAATTCACCTCGTCGATCTGATCGATGGTGGAGAGAAGGAAACTCATCTGGTCGTCGCTTCTTGCAGCGATGGATCTGATTGAGTCTGCAGAGTGTCGAGAAGCAAAATCATCTGCTCGGACTGTCTTCATCGGTTTCAAACCATATCCCCCTTTATTTGATACGCGATTGAAAAGAGAAGAAGAAGAAACTTCATGAGATACGACGGCGTTTTCCACACCTCGTACGCGAGTGAATAAAAAAAAGAAAAAGAAAATTCCAAAAAATCAACCAATAGAATTATAAGAATTTTCCTGAGAAGCTCTATGTGATTGCCACGTCAGCAGAAATCATTAAAGTGACTTCTCTTTTAATGTATAGGGGGATTTTTATAGAGAGAGAGAGAGAGAGAGAGAGAGAGAGAGAGAGAGGGAGAGAGAGAGACGTCCTTCTTCTCTCCCAAATCGCCTCTCATCTTCTTGCTCGGGTGGAGACCTTCCAGCTCCGGTGTGATATGCCAGTTCGTGTGGAGGTCTCCAACCCCCGTTCTTCCTTTTGGCTTTTGCTCTCCACGATGGAACATGCGTGACTCGGTTGTTAACGATGGCGCTTCTCTCTCTCTCTCTCTCTCTCTCTCTCTCTCTCTCTCTCTCTCTCTCTATCTCTCTCTATCACTCAAATTACCCTAAGGAGTGATTTATTCTCTCAAATAAGAGGTCGAGTTGTAGCACTTAGGAAACAAATTCATAGGGAGCTAAGACACACAAGAGATCTATCTAGTTATGTAGTTAAGCTAGGCAAATAGGTTTAAAGCAGTAAATAGCAGGGGTGAACAAGTAATTGTTCGATTGATTGATTTGGAGTTTTAAAACAAATATGGAAAGAGTTATACTTAGGATTTCTATTCATACAATCAGAATTATAATGATATGGATACAAGCATATAATGGATATTCTAGAACTCAAACAATAAGAATAGTCGAACAACTTTCGTATTTTTAAAGTATCTATTGCCGGATCTAGGACCAACAAGCGACAACTTAGAAAGTATCGATCGATTCCAATAACGGGGTGTCGATCGATACACCTTTCAGCCCGTCGATCAAATCGATGGATACAACTACTGAGTTGTCAATCGATGAACCTTTTAGGGAGCGTTATCACACGGGTTTGACTAGTTCACTAGGTTTAACTAAATCATCTTCCGCTTGTTTCTAACAATCCTAGCACAATCTAAACTAAGTCAGACAGAGAACCAAGCTTCTGCTTGCACCCTAATATCTATAGGCAATGTCCTAGTTAGCTACTCTAGAATATATGCATTAAGAATAGTTTAATTGATTCATATCCTAACACTTAGCAATTCTATATTTTGGGCTAATCCCTCATGAATATCTGAACCCTAAATCTAACAAAGAGAACTACTCAAACATAGCTAAGAAATTCATAGCAACAAGATATAAAAATTGCATAAATAGAATAGAGTAGAAAACTGGAGTTTCAATCACAAATTTGTGAAGTAGTTCTTGGATCTTCTTTCCAAACCTAAGACTCTAAGTATTTTTCTGTATGAAAGTAAGAAGAAGTATAAAAGCGTGTGTTGCCTAAACAATGGCAGAACACATAAACATTTGGTTAAAACTCGTCAGGGATAATGTGATAATTCTTGTGGGACTTGGGCTTAAAATCGACTGGAAACATTCTGGCCTCTGCGCGCTTCGCCGTCGATCGACAACACAGAGTGTGTGTCGATCGATTATTATCCTTGATCATCGATCGCTAGGCTGGTCGATGGTCAGCTACGGGTCTTTATCATTTTATCTCCAAAATGCACCAAAATCACCACTTTCCTCCAAATCACTCCAAAACCTGAAAACATACTAAAAAGACTCCAAAGCAACTAATATGTATTTAAAAAACACCTATATACCATGGCTAAAAATGAGTAGAATCCATGGTATATCAACACCCCTAGACGTACTCTTTTGCTTGTCCTCAAGCAAAACAACTAGCAGTCTCTCTGGAAGCGGTTTGAAAACAACAGGGACTCACATGATTTAAGAACTTACCACCATCACCTCAACAATATTGCAAACCACATCAAATCAATCTCAACTTTTAGAAATACTTTATATGCAATATCCAAGTTTAACAACCAATTTCATTCATCCAACAACTTAGCAAATCATGTCTGACTAACCCTTCTACTGACCTCATTTAATACATGTAAATAAAAGATGTAGACTTTACCTTGGGAATATCGATCACTGAACACACATAATCAAATCAAGCAAGTATCTGAACACACACATGTAGTCTTATCCAGTTCATTTCCTCCCTCTCTTCTCACTTCTTCTTAGTCAATGTCTCCTTTTTTAAAGGGTATCATTTTCTATTTTTAATTGATTGAGATATTTGGACATGCTTCCATGAATCAAACTCTAGTGATTTTGGCCACCAGATCCTGCTCACTTCTTTTTGACCCTTATCTCTTTCTAGAGTTTTTATGAAACAAGCTTTAATGGTTGTAGCCACCAAATCATGTTCTAATCTTTTTTACAACTAAAGGGGAGAGAGAGGGGAACTAGAGACACATAGAATTTTTACCTTCCAGACTTGAAGGAGAATTCTGATCCAATGTATTCCAAGCCCCAAGACAAGCAAGTAAAGCTCAATTAGGTTGGAGGTCAGCTTGTTTCTTTCAAACATTCTCAGCTAGTGTGAATAACTAGCAGAATGATCCACTTTAGCATCTATAGTTCAATCTGCAGTCAATAAAACTAAGAGTGGTGCTAAAGAGTGGTTAGATAAGTAAGGAAAATTGTATAAGTTCATTGCCCTCTTCTTGACTCAATAAAAAAATTGAAATCTTTTTATAAAACTTATAAGTAAATTTAATATTAGTAAAACCTCCCCCTTAGACTTTAATCACACTGTCCCCAGTGAATATTTAGTCGGAGTTTTGTGAAAACATAAATCATAAGGGAAATATGTAACAAGGGGTACGATATACCTGATCGCTGATGTCGATGTCAATCGACAGAGGGAAGTGTCTATCAATCGTTTCTGGTGTTGTGCTGTCGATTGGATCTCGTCGATCGATGGTAAGTAATCGCTCCATGGTTCTCTTTTTTTTAATGACCTTCAAGAGTATTAAAAACGAAAATAAATAACTATAAAACTGAATTTTAAAAGCAAATACCTAATAGTGGGTTGCATCCCACTCAACGCTTTGTTATTGTCAGTTAGCTTGCCTTTGAAGGTTGTTTTTGACTAGTAGTGATCAAAGTGACCACTTGGTTGTATGCAAGTGTCCACTTCATCTTTTCTCATCAGGAACCAAGTGCCAACGAAGCTTCTTATGGCCTCATCTCTCTGGTCCACTGATTCTTTAATGGTTTTCTAGCAATCTCACTAGCATGCATCCTATGCTGAAAATTCCCAATGCTGCGCAGTTGCATTCCAAGTCTGGCATATGTTGATTCTAAGATGTCCTTCAGCTTCTGGTAGACATTTTCTTTCAGAAAGTCTTGAGAGAGTGTGATCTCATCAAGCTTATCATGTAATGACTTCTCGGTAACCAGCTTGTTTCGTAGTGCTGCATAGTCGCTGTCGATCGATGGTCGAGTCCTTCTGTTGATCGATGGTGACAGTCCTGCTTGAGAATCCAATTGTCTCTGAATCATATCCATCTCCTGTTGCACAGCGTCCAAGCGTGTGGTCAAGGAATCTACACTATCACGTAGTGGGTAGTAAACACCATCAAGCCGATAGGTAACGATTGTAGCCTATCTTCGAATGATGTAAGTCGAGCGTCAATCGATGCTTGGATGTGAACGTCGATCATGGTTGAGCGTGAGAGGCGATCGATTTTGATCTTCCTGCCCCAACTGCATGTTGTTTCTGAAGTATGGTCATGTCCTGCTTTATCTCATCTGTGCGTGTTGTCAACCAGCTGATACTGTTGTCGAACGGGTAGTAGATGTCATCAAGCCTCTTTGAATGATAATGATCTGAAGTTCTGATAGCTCTGTAGATCTATGCCACTAAATCATCAATTTCTTCTTTGTTGTAGTTGTCCTGCTCTGGCATGGTCGGTATGGGTACCTCTGTGCTCTCCCAACGTGGTGTCCTTTTCTTGTTCTGATGAAGTGTGCTTTGTCTGGATCCGAAGTGACCGTTGATAGATGGTGCAGCTGCATAATCGATCGATGGTGGATCCTCAGCTCTGGTCTGCGTGTCCACGAGATTTCTGGATCCATTCATTGCAATGATTTCAGCTATGTCCTCCTTGGATATGTGGAGAATGCGTCCATCCATGGCTAGATAACCATATTATGTATTATCTGGAGTTAGATAACCATATTATGTATTATCTTTAACATGTAACTTGGAATCTGGTGTGTGATGAGCGTCGATCGATGGTCGGTTGTCGCTGTCGATCGATGTTGATGTCGCATCTGCAAACGATTTGTGGAGAAGTCATCTATCATCCATGGAAAGACCATGGTACTCAATGTTCTTCTCTCTGTGGTAATCCTAGTCATACTCATCAGATTGCATCTCAGGTAATGCGGTTTCTACTGCAAAGCTCTCATGATGGCTCTCGTCTGCCCAACTGCCATTAGAATAGTCACCTTGTCTACTGATCATTTCACCGTGATGGTAATCAATCGGAACACAGACGATCCCAGTGAACTGGAGAAACATTAGATCCTACTTTACAGTGAAAATAGCAAGAACAAAACATGTGAGAACTATTACAGAGAAAAGAGAGATCAAGTGAGGGAAAAAAGTCAAAGGCGCAGTTGGTGCCCTTTAAGAGGCTTCCGAATCCAATTGTCCGGGACATCGCTGTCGCCAAGGTGTCCAAACCCATCGGTGTATCCTCGGAGTATAGCCTCCATCGGCGTTGACCCGCGACCAACAACGCCAGAATCCTACATGAAGGACTGACCCCCGGAAAACCCAACCACCACAGCCTCTCCTGAGGCTGGGTACTAACTGCAAGTTAGTACCCAGCCTCAGTAGAGGCTGCGGTGGTTGGGTTTTCCGGGGGTCAGTCCTTCAAGTAGGATTCTGGCGTTGTTGGTCGTGGGTCAACACTGATGGAGGCTATACTCTGAGGATACACCGATGGGCTTGGACACCTTGGCGACAGCGATGTCCGGACAATCGGATTCGGAAGCCTCTTAAAAGGCACCAACTGCACCTTTGACTTTTTTCTCTCACTTGATCTCTCTTTTCTCTGTAATAGTTCTCACATGTTTTGTTCTTGCTATTTTCACTGTAAAGTAGGATATAATGTTTCTCCAGTTCACTGGGATCGTCTGTGTTCCGATGCCCTTTCATAAATTGACATTAATGGACTTTATATTGTAAAGAAAATTTTTTGACCCTAAAATCTTTTTAAAAGACACGTTGAAGTTTTTTAATAATGATCGAAACAAAATCTATTAAAAAATACAAAGACTTTATTAATGAAATTCAAAATCAAATAGTGTGATGCATGTAGGTTACTGATGCGGCCATCAAACCAGTAACTGAACCAGAGGTCGACCCAATTCCTTACTCAGCCAGCCAAGGCGCCAACCAGGACATATGGGACATATGTGCACTACAAATGCCATATCTTACAAACCAGGAGGTATTCTAAGCAAGTTGGAATTTTCATCAAAGCTATTCGGACCAGAGAGATATGAATTTTCCAAACCGGAGGTTCCTAGGCGTGTCCATCTGCGAGTACACGACTTTAGAAGAGGATTCAAGCCCAATGAAGAAGCATCCTGAACCAAATACGATCATAAGAGTCAAGAGAATTTCATCAGCTTTCCAGAAAGCCCAAGATCACGAGAAATGGTCCATGAATTTTGAAGTTATGATCCAGTCTCCAAAACCGGCTAAACCAGTTCTATACTTGCCTCAATTGGAACCTAACCGGTTCAATCAGCTTCAAACCAGACATTGGCGACCAGGAGATCATTTCAACCAATCAGTAGGTATTCCAGAAGTCCCTAGCTGGACCATAACCCATAGGATCAGGCGGATCCTTTAAGAAGTCATTAAACTCACCAGGAGCTATTTATGG
This sequence comes from Brassica napus, assembly GCF_020379485.1. Lineage (NCBI taxonomy): Eukaryota > Viridiplantae > Streptophyta > Magnoliopsida > Brassicales > Brassicaceae > Brassica > Brassica napus. The sequence continues at coordinate 17,307,022 of NC_063434.1, forward strand.
AAAGATTGGACAATCTTTTGGTTTAATCATTTCCAACCTAATCAACTCCGACCAGAAGACATCCAGACTAAACAAAGGCTTTCAGAAGACATCATAGGCGTCCAAGAGGATTTCTACAAGTTCATACCATGCACCAGCTAACATTAGATCAGGAGGATCCTCATTTACACAAACCTGCCTTATTTGGACCTTCTTGGATGCTTGATAGGTTATGATCCTCATTTACACAAACCTGCCTTATCTAAACTTTTTTCTTCATTTCATTATTCTTATTATCATCAGCATCTCATTCGTTTTGCATTTATTTCAGGTTTACAACTTGATTTTAATCATATCGCCCACCAGATCATCTTTTTGGTCGATCCATCAAGCTTCCATTGTCCATCTTGCCAACCCTGATTTCCAGCCTGCAACATTTGGTATCAGAGCTCAAGTCCCTGAATCAGGTCATTCTATCATTGCATCATTCATGTTTGCTTGCATTTGTTTTTCCATTCATTAACCGAGAAAATCCATATAAACTGTTTCTTTTGTTTCAAGTTTTATTTCTGCATTTTTGTGTTCTTTCTGTTCATCAATCTTATAAACTACATAAAAGAAAAGAAAAAGTTTTGTTTTGACTCAATAAAATTCGAATATCCCAAAAGAAAGTGTTTGTTTCTATCAAAAATTGTCACTACAAAATCTGCATTTAAAATATTTCCATTTTATTTGTGCATTGCATATCAAGTAAAAAAAAATCATCCTAGTTATTTTGTTAGACAATTTTTTTTATTTCTTCCTTTCGTGCTTGAATCAGATAGTTTATATCATTTTCCATATTGTTGGTTTAATTGTTACATCCTAAGAAATTCAAAAAAAAAAATATCATTGTTAGTTTTATTTTCATATGCTCGTTCATTGTGTTTATTAGCATTCTGTATTTTCTCATTTAGAGTTCCATTGAGAAAACCAAAAGAAAAAAAAATCATTTTTTGCATAATTTATTTCATTTCAGTTCATCATAGCATAATTCTCGGTTTAGTTTAAAATAGTTTGCATTACTTCAATGTTACTTTGCTAGGCCTAAGCTTCCCCATATTTCACTTGATCTTTGAAAGTGTTTTCAGGAAAGAATGGTAGGAGAAGCACACGGCCTAACTCTAGAGGCCAGACTGAGCCAACACTTATTAGCTATACAAAAGCTCAATGATAAGATTGCTCAGTTGGGAAAAAGAAATAAGCCACAAGGCCGACCACCACCACATGGAAAAAGAAGATTTGGAGATGCACCAGAGACTGTCTAGGTTGAGCCCAAGCCACCGGATCCTTCATGGATCACCCCACACCAAACTTATTGCACTCATGAATACTTAACTCATCCTTATCTTGATTTTAAATCCGCTGATGATGTTAAGATTTATTCTTTTTCAGGAAGCAGTTGGCCAGATGACTAACTCTCATGGGAAATAACCATTGATGATTTGTTTTCATATAATGGTGTGCCAAAGAAAAAAAATCTGAGCCATGCCATCAAACAACTCACCGGAAGTGCATACAAATGGTGGAAAGGTGTAGATGGTGCACGATGGAAGAGTCAAAAAAAAGGCTATCAAAAACATGGAAATACATTAAACAGGCCATGATCAGGAAGTATGTATCCTCACTTCCATCACCAGAGATTAGAGAAAATTACCCATGGACGTTTTCAAGCCATGTGTCCAAAGAGGCAAAGAGAGTGGTGCCACAACAAGGCCATAGAAGCTTGATCCATCAAGACCAGATTCAGCCAAACCAGAGGTCCACGGTTTTATATGATCAATATCAACCTTATGAGGTCCCAAAGACCATGGAGAAGAAGAACTTTGTCAGCCAAGACACGTTGGCCAGACACAAAGAAAAATCAGACAAATCGATTTTTCAAGAAAAGGCCAAGGTAAGTCCTATAAATCATCTCCCACTGATATGAGTCACTTGTCTTTGTCCAAGAATGTTAATACATGTCCTGAGGTCCAGAAAGACACGATCTCTACATCCTTGTTGAGATCAAAAGTTATCCATGACTTAAGTCCACAAGACAAGGAGATTATAAACCAAAATAAAGAAGAGCCATCAAGCCAAGGTAAGTATTCTAGCTCTGAGGATTGGAAATATCAAACATGTTATAGATGTCATAAGAAAGGACATTATGATGTAGTTTGTCCTACTAAGGAAGCATTGATCGAAACATTACTTGAAAAAAGAAAAGTGATAGTTTTATTCAGTCTGATTTATTGGTTCCAAATTCTTGTGTAATGCACTTGTCTTTGTCAAAAGGTATTGTATCAGGACTTAAGGAGCAAGCATTCAAAAGAGAGGAACCACCAGGCGTCACCTTTGTGATAGACAAGAAGATGGTTCAAGACACAAAGCTGTCCATGTTGCTCAAAGAAGCAAAACCGGTCATAAAAGTATCCCACCAAGGTAAGTGTCTAACACCACCTAGAGATACTAGTACTGACGTGGGTGTTCTTGATGTATGGAGTAAAAATGAAAGCTATATGCTTACTGAAGTTCCAAGGAAGGAACCAGATCATAAGCTCAGTCATAAACCACCTCACAAGTGGAAACCAAAATCTGAACAATGGATTGTTCAAATTCCAAGACCTATGGTAAGCTCCATGACAGATATAATGAACTTGCTTCTTGTCCAGAATGTTGAGATTATTTCAAGTTACACAGAAGAAAGCTTCAAAGAAATTCCACCGGATAATCTTTTGTTGCTAGGAGAATCAATTCCACGGGAGACCAGAAACGTGGCCACCAAATTTTTTAAGGACCATCCACCTCAGAATAGATGCAGTGACCATTTCAAGATCAGAGGCGTGATCCTTTCACATCTTCTCAAAGAAGAGCCACCAGATGCACCATGCATCACAAAACCGAAATTATACCAAGGTAAGGTTCTAAACTCTCAAAAGAGAATGAAACATGACTTGCTCTATCTTGGTGCAGGTTATCCAGTTTTGAGGTCAAAACTTTGTCAAGGGTAGAGTGTGATGCGGCCATCAAACCAGTAGCTGAAATGGAGGTCGACCCAATTCCCTACTCAGCCAGCCAAGACGCCAACCGTGACATATGTGCACTAAAAATGCCATATCTGACAAATAAAGAAGGTTTTCAGAATGAAACCAATTTTCATGAATTATACACTCAATAAGGATTCCAGGACAGTTTAAACTTTCATCAAAGCTATCCGGACCAGATAGATATGAATTCCAAACCGGAGGTTCCCAGGCCCGTCCATCTGCGAGTATGCGACTTTAGAAGAGGATTCAAGCCCAGTGAAGAGGCGGCCTGAACCAAAGCCGATCATAGGAGTCAATAGGAGTTTATCAGATTTCCATAAATCCGAAGATCACGAGAAATGGTCCAGGAATTATGAAGTTATGATCCAATCTCTAAAACCGGCCAAACCAGTTCTACAATTGTCTCAATTGGAACCTAACCGGTTCAATCAGCATCAAACCAAACATTGGCGACCAGGAGATCATTTCAACCAATCAGGAGGTATTCCAGAAGTCGTTAGCTGCACCATAACCCATAGGATCAGGAGGATCCTTGAAGAAGTCATTAAACTCGTCCAGAACTATCTATGGAAAGATTGGACAATCTTTCGGTTTAATCCTTTCCAACCTAATCAACTCCGACCAGAAGACATCAAGACTAAACGGAGGATTTGATAAGACATCATAGGCATCCAAGAGGAGTTCTAAAAGTTCATACCATGCCCCAGCCAACATTGGATCAGGAGGATCCTCATTTACACAAACCTGTCTTATTTGGAGAAAACCGACATTAATGTCCAACAGCTCTTTTTCTATCAATCTATGGACGAGTTCAGCACCTATTAAGCATTAAAAAAGGTCCTAAAAAAGCTCTCTTATCCCCTAAAACCGTCCAGGTTCAAAAAAGGACAAGTTTCTTACTTGGAGCCGAAATCCCACAAAAGGCTCCAACGGCAAGTTTTTCGATTTCTTGCTTTGTCTTTGATTTGTTTCCTTTCTTATCGTTTTAGAACGTTAGAACTTTTGTATCTGAGAATTATATAAGCTTATAGACGTCCATTGTAAAGATTACCCTCAATCACCAAGTTAATAAAAAATTTATTCAGTTTTTATCAAAGATTGTTATTTGTATAAAATATCGGTCTTTAGGATTCAAAGAGAGATTATTTGTTGTTATATTGATTTTGTGAGTCTATTTTGTTTGTGAAAATCAAATAATTTTAGTACACAGATTGAGAGAGTCAATCAGTTCGTTCCATCATTCCAACAGATTGAGAGAATCAATCAAACCTTCATCCGCAAATCCACTTCAAGTCAATTCTTTGATCAAGCTGAGAGTGATACACATCCAGCAGCTTGATTCCACATTATTTATCCTTTTTCTTTCATTTCATTATTCTTATTATCATTAGCATCTCATTCGTTTTGCATTTGTTTCAGGTTTACAACTTGATTCTAATCATATCGCCCACCAGATCAGTTTTTTGGTCGATCCATCAAGCTTCCATCATCCATCTTGCCAACCATAATTTCCAGCCTGCAACATTTGGTATCAGAGCTCAAGCTCGTGAATCAGGACATTCTATCCTTGCATCATTCATGTTTGCTTGCATTTTTTTTCCATTCATAAACCGAAAAAATCCATATAAACTGTTTCTTTTGTTTCAAGTTTTGTTTCTGCATTTTTGTGTTCTTGCTGTTCATCATTCCTATAAACCACGAAAAAGAAAAGAAAAAGTTTTTCTTGATTCAATAAAATTCAAAAATCCCATAAGAAAGTGTTTGTTTCCTTTTTGTTTTGTTTCCATAATCAAAAACTGTAAAAAAATCTGCATTTAAGTTGTTTTCATTTTCTTTGTGCATTGCATATCAAGTCCAAAAAAAATCCTTGTTATTTTGTTAGAACATATTTGTTTCTTCATTTTTTGCCTGCATCGGAAAAGAAAAATAAAATATTTAAAACCATAGTTTATAGCATTTTGCATTTTGTTGGTTTAATTGTTGCATCCTAAGAAAATTCAAAAAAATAATATAATTGTTAGTTTTATTCCATATGCTCATTCATTGTGTTTATTAGCATTCTATATTTTCTCATTTAGAATTGCATTAAGAAAACCAAAAGAAAAAAAAATCATGTTTGCATAGTTTATTTTATTTCAGTTCATCAAAGCATAATTCTCGGTTTAGTTTAAAATAGTTTGCATTGCTTCATTGTTATTTTTCTAGACCAGAACTTCCCCATATTTCATTTCATCTTTGAAAGTGTTTTCAGGAAGCAATGGTAGGAGAAGCACACGGCCTAACTCTAGAGGCCAGACTGAGCCAACACTTAGTAGCTATACAAAAGCTCAATGATAAGATTGATGAGTTGGAAAAAAAAATGAGCCGGCCAACCATCACCACATGGAGAAAGAAGATTTGGAGATGAACCAGAGGCTTTCTATGTTGAACCCAAGCCACCGGATCCTTCATAGATCACCCCACACCAAACTTCTTGCACTCAGGAATACTTAATTCATCCTTATCTTTATTTTAAATCCGTAATGATGTTAAGATTTATTCTTTTTCAGGAAGCAGTTGGCCAGATGACTATGTCTCGTGGGAAATAATCATGGATGATTAGTTTTTATATCATGGCGTCCCAAAGAAAGAAAAGCTGAGCCATGCCATCAAACAACTCACCGGAAGTGCATACAAATGGTGGAAAGGTGTAGATGGTGCACAATGGAAGAGTCAAAAAGAGGCTATCAAAACGTGGGAAGACCTTAAAGAGGTCATGATCAGGAAGTATGTATCCTCACTTCCATCACCTGAGATTAGAGAAAGGTACCCAAGGAGGTTTTCAAGTCATTGTCCAAAGAGGCAAAGAGAGTGGTGCCACAACAAGGCCATATAAGCTTGATCCATCAAGACCAGATTCGGCCAATCACTTTGTTTCATCATTCCATCAGATTGAGAGATTCAATCAAACTTTCATCCGCAAATCCACTTCAAGTCTATTCCTTGATCAAGCTGAGAGTGATACACATCCAGCAGCTTGATTCACCCTTATATATCTTTTTTCTGTCATTTCATTTTTCTTATTATCATCATCATATCATTCGTTTTGCATTTTTTTCAGGTTTCCAAATTGATTCTAATCATATCGCCCACCCTATCATCTTTTTCAGGTTTCCAGTCTTCAACATTTTAAAATAATACATTTTGAAAATTTCTAAATAATACACCTTAATTCATAACTCAATTCATGATGGTCTTTCGAATCTCGTGTTCCGGTCCACATAATCAATCATTATCAGTATCAAAAAATGAGAAATTAATATACAAACAATTATTCAGTGAAATACGCTCATTATCTCGTATTCCGGTCCACATAAACAATTACACTCAAAGATAATTTTTAGAGAAATTTCCTAGGATAGCCCTTTTAAATTTTTTGTCACAAAAATAGCCCTCAATGAAGAAAATGACCAAAATAAGTTTTATTAAAGGGTAAAAATACATTTTTACCTTTGGGTTAACTAATCTAGACTTTGTGGTTTATAGTTAAGGGGTGAGGTTTTGGGGATAGGGTTTCAAATTAAAAAAAAATTAAAAATTGCAAAATAAAAAGAGGTTATTTTGGTCATTTTTATGGGCTATTTTTGTGACAAAAACTTTAAAAAGGCCATTTGAGAGAACTCTCTTACTTTTTAAGTTTGTAATATAGAATAAGACACTTCTCAGGTGACATGCACTTTCTCATTGTCCAAAGACTAAAATACCTTCTAAATAGATAATCCATTCTTGTTACCTCTCTCCCAACTAAGCTACTGGTGTAATCCAGATTTCAAATAAAAAAATCAAACCGAAGTGGATCTGTGGGGAGAAGGAGATGGTGGATGCAACCTAAGTGAATTCTTGTGGCTGGAAGTTGTGAGGTGGTTGATGGCGGAGCTGACATGCTATGGGTGAGAGCTTAGAGTAGAAGAGAAAATCTTTCAGCGGCATGGAGATTGTGTGGCTGGTGGGTTGTGAGGTGATTGTTTGAGATGACGGAGGTGGTGGTCGGGGACAGTGCAGGGAAACAGTGGGAAGAGAGGATGGTGAGGATTTGACCAGTGTGGAGGAGGAGATGATGGATGCAACTCGATCTTTTCTTAACGCAAAGGTTCTCCTCAACCTGTCGTCTCTGTCAGAATCAAGCAGTTGTCTCCGTCACATTTTGATCTCAAGCTCATGGTGGAGGATTACGGTGGAGTGAGACCTGGATGAGGCAGAATCAAGCTGTCATCTCAGTCACCTTTCAATCTGAAGTTTCTCAAGACACTCCCCGTCGAGTAAAAACTGAGTCGTGGTTATCGAGAAAGGGAGGTTTCTTTCTAAGGTTTACCTTTTTCTTTCAATTAATGAAACTCAAGAAGATATATTATGTTCATGTGCATTATGAAACCCAAAACTGGCCCAATTAAAATTTTAAAAAGGTATTCGGTTCTCTACAGCCCAACTAGAAAACCCTAGGGTTCCTACCCCCTTTCCCTTATAAAAGCAAGCCTCCACATCTTTTTCCTTCATCAGAAACTTCGAAGCGAAGCTGTGCAGAGAAATCCTAGAGACCGGAAGCCCTAGCCGTCGAATCTCTTCTCTCTCTCCCCACGCCGTCTCTCCTTCTTTTCTCTCTACTCGCCGCGTCTCTCTCCTCACGATCTCTCTTTCTCCTGGCCGACTCTTTCTCTATCTCCTCGCCGTGAGCAGCCGCGAGTGGTGGTGGTGGCCGTGTGCTGTCGTTGATCTCAGATCTCATCTCTCTTATCTCTTGTTTTCAGATCCTGATCCAGGCTAAGGGGAGGTGTTCTACCCAGAACTCTTTCATGTTCTTCTATATTGTTGAATGAGGAGCTAGGATTGAGTAGATCATGTTTGTTGTTAGGTTGATAGATCATATTGCATCAGAACTCTCATACTGATTAAGAATTTTAAATTAACTAGTTGTAATGATGAATGATAATTGATTGGTTGAATATATGTTTCTCTGTGATGGAGAGCTAGGATGGATAGAATGAATTAAACGTAGAATCTTAGAGTACAGTTAACCGGTCTGGTTAGAAGAATGGTAGGACATCTGTGAATGATTGTTAAATGGATTGAGTGTGACACCGAGAACGGGTGGCGTCTAAAAGGAAAGAATGAATGAGTCTAAAAGATAAAGGAAAAAGGAAATGAATATTGATTGAAATGCAATCCACCGAGGGACTGGTGGGGGATATGGAAACGCGGCCGCCATAGCGTTCAAAAACGGCGGGGTAAGAATAAAGGCGCCGGTAAGATTGAGTCACGTCGAGTCTTGGCGGGAAGGGGCCATAATACACTGCAAGGGGTAGACTGCATCCAAGGGAACCGGATGTCGAGTGTACCAGGGCAGGCGGCTCCGCAGGAATGCAGCAAGAAAAGGGGAGGGTTGGTCCGCTTGAGCTGTGTAGGTCCTAGAGTTGTTCTAGGATGATTGAAGTCTTAAAATGAATAATGTGAATTTGGTGATGACTGAGTTCATTACTTTGTTTATTTTCGTGAAATGGTACCGTAGTAACTAGTTAAGTAAGTTGCATCGAATTAGGTGTAGTGGCTAGTCGGTTCTCGTTTCACATTGAGCAGTATAGAGGTTCATGGGGGAGACTGGTCTAGAATCGATTCACTGAGTATTCATACTCACCCCTCTTTTTCCCTCCCTTTTTGTAGAACCTTAAGTGGAAATGTCGATGGTAAGAAATGAAACACACCTGAAACTCATGGTACCAGTAACAGGACACACAGAGATGTCGGGAAAATAGACATGTGTGTCCTTAACCCTGTGCCCAGGAACCCTGGTTGAAAATGGGGAAAGGGCGGGTGTTAGATATGCAATTTGACAAATGGGCATCGCACATATACGACTGTTAGGTTTGTTCACACAGAAAGTTTCAAACTTTATGCTTGAAAACTGCAGAATCATGAAGTTTTCTCTGTAATCATGTGTGAAGAATATTGTGTCTAACGGTTGTGCTAATTTAATATCAAATTATATTTCTTTTACACACATGGACCTGCTGATACCATGTCATGGTTTTCCGAGCATGAAGTGCCACTTAAGGTGTTGTGAATCTCCACCCATTTAATCTTAGGTGATATTTGTGTTATTACGCATTTTCACCTGATTCTAGCATCCAACAGGTTGGTTCTGGGATGCATCAACATATTGTGGTGATTCGAACACCACTGCAGTAATCTGGTGAGACTGTACTGTCCACAAATTACCGTCCATAAATTATCTTCCACACAGATACATGTTCAAACAAATCACTCTCACAAATTACCATCCACATGGTGTTAAGGGTATAATGTATATAATGGTTATCATGTCATATTTCTTTAAAGTTTCAAATTTGTGATAGTGGAAGTAAACCATCATACATATTATTTGTATTTTTTTATTCATATATCTACAAATTACTCGTCGCTCACAAGTCGATCCACATCATCCACAATTCGTCGTCCATGACTCGTCAATGCCCATAAAGATAAATTTGTCAAGAACATGCCTAGGCCCCACCAGAAAATGCCTCACGTGTGGAAAGGGATTCTCATTGTAAAAGAAAGACAAAAAGTGTCCTTAGGTATAATAAACTCAACCCAAAATCAGTACAATCAAACTTACACATTTTATTCAAACAACATAGCAATCTAATGGCGTCAAGTTTTAGTGGTGCCTATAAAAATTCTCAGAATAAACCGGCGTCCAAGACCTTTATTTTCGAAGTTTTAATTAGTCAACTGTACATTGTCCTCAACATTATTTAAAGTTCACTGTTTTTGCAAAGATCTTTCTCCTCATTTGTTGCACTCAAATCGCCGATGTAACTGAAAATAACCCAAAGTTCTAATTGTTCTCTAAGAATGCTAAGAACTAGATTGAGAGTTGAGAGAGATCAAGTCTAATCTAACATAAAAATATACCATATTCACTAAGAACAAGTCACAACAGTCATTAAGTATCACTAGCATCAATTTCCGTTGGTTAATCTAAATTTAACGTTTAAATTTGAGATTGGATTTTGGGGGTGAGATTAAGGATTTAGAGAATATTATTATTTAATATTATAAAATTTTACAATGGTTTCAATCAGAATTTTGGGCTTTTGAAAAAAGAAAAAATCCAAAAATCCAAAAAATTGAGTTAAACTTTTTATAAGACTTTTTACTATTTATTTAAATATTTTTTTATTTATATATATCTATAAAGTAAGGTATCAAGGTCTTTTATTTTTTTCAGTGAAACTTTTTGATCATTTTTTTGTATATTTTTGGTAAACAAAAACCTCATTTTAAGGTCTCTCTCTTCTATCTAGAGGATAAGTGTTTCTTCTTACAGCCTCTGTTTTCCGGCTGGTGTCAGTTGGTGGTTTGTCTCTGTTTAAACTTCTCATGTGTTCTATTTTTGTTATCAAAACCTAATTTTTCAGTTTCAGTTCTTGATTAAATGATAAATCTGAGAGTTTGAGTTGGTTTTGGCTCTTTGGATGCTTGCATACGGTGATCCTTTTGGTCCCTGGTTGTGGTCAGATTATCTACCGTCATTGGTGATTGAATTCTCTCTCGCCGGTTTCATGTTCGCCTTTGCAGCTCAAGTTTTGGTTTCATCTTCTATGTTTTGTATGCGGTTTGGCTAGTCTCGCCTTGAATAGTGAAGCTTCCGATTACAGATGGAGTGCGTATCCTTGAATTTGGTAGCAACGGGTCGATTGCAGTCGTGACTGTTCTTTCGTCTTGCCGCATGGTTTTTCTGGCTCAATTCAATGTATTTGGAGCTTCAACTCTTCTATCCTATTGTCGTTGGAAGTCGTTTGGCCAAATCAGGTTCTCACCACTTCTTCCATGGATAGTTTTATGCATGTCCTGCTCGTGGCTCCTTTGATGGTTGGAGAAATATAACGAGTGCTTGATACCTCAATAAAGCTCGACTTATGGACTATGCTCAGTCAAATCCTTCTTGTCGATTTTCTTCACTGATATTAAGCAGTGTTCTTAAAATCAGACAAGAAGCCGAACCGGATAATTTTTAGGTCACGGTTCAATATGGTCCGACCGGGTCAAACTTGGTTCAATAATCTAGTTTGATATATTTTTAGTGTATATATTTAAAAGTAATGTTAGTAATATAAATGAATTTAAAACATAAAACATTATAAATATAAACTAGTTTTATGTTTATATATGTATAATTTATAGATTTTTGATAGTTTTAATATTTTTTATCAGTTTAATAACTTTAAGATCCAATCTTGCTACATGACTGGTTCATTGTCGAACCAATTATTAGATCCAACCCGTCTATGTAACCAGTTCAACCATCGGGGGCTTCCAGTTTTAAAAACACTGATCTAAAGGTGTTTATTTGTTTATCTGATCTGATTTCTGTAGGTTAGGTTTTGTTTTATTTCCCCTTTGTTGTTGTTTGTTCTTGGCTTCCCTTTCTTAGAGCTTTATTCCAGAAAAAAACTTGTTCTTGTTGGATAATCTTCAAAGAAAGATTACTTCGGAAACATGTTATTCATTAAAAATAAGTAGAATAACTTATATGTTTAGGATAATGATAAGATTCCTAGGTATACTTGTAATAGGATAAGCTAAGAGGATCCTATATAAAGAGATCCAATGTAAGATGATCTCATAACATTATTATTAACAAAGCAAAGAAAGAAATAAAACAATGAAACCGTTTTATAGTTTTGTGTCTTGATCGACTTTATTTGGTATCAGAGCTTGTGGTTATCGAAGTGATCGCTGGTTCTTAGATACAAAACAATGGCAGATTCAAAAGCTTTGGTGAAGATAAAGGATGGCGTACCTGGTGATGTGGTGTGTCCGATGTTGACAACATCGAATTACACTGTGTGGGCGATGAGGATGAAAGTGATTTTGCTTGTGCACAAGGTGTGGGAAACAATAGAGCCTGGAACTGATGAGGAAGAAAAGAATGATCTAGCTACAGCTCTTCTGTTTGAGCCAATACCTGAAACCTTAATCTTGCAAGTTGGAGACTTAGGTTCCCCTAAAGAGATTTGGGATGCCATACGATCAAGAAACCTAGGTGCAGAGCGTGTTAAATCAGCTCGTCTCCAGACGTTGATGAATGAATTTGATCGTCTGATGATGGATGACTCGAATACGATTGACACATTCTCGAGAAGGATATCGGAACTTGTGTCTAAAGCAACCTCATTGGGACAGAGTATTGAAGGACCTAAACTTGTGAAGAAGTTTCTTAATAGTCTACTGACCCTAGTCTACCTCCAAAGTTCATCCATATGACAGCCTCGTTGGAATAGTTGTTAGATTTGGATACAACTAGCTTTGAAGATATTATTGGAAGGCTCAAAGCTTAAGAAGAACGAATAAAAGGTTTTGAACCTATTGAGCAACAAGGAAGTCTTCTGTACTCAAACACTGAGAAGTCATATGTTCAAAGAGGATCAGATAATTCAGGAAGAGGAAGAGGACATAACAGAGGTCGTGGCTTAGGTAACAGAGGAAGAGGCCGCGGCAGGAGCAACAATGGCGAGAAAAGCAAAGAGAAAAGGGACTACCCTCAGATTGTTTGCTACAACTGCAAGAAGAAGGGACACTTTGCATCTGTGTGTACTGAAAAAAGATGATGAAGAGCTTAACAAAGCATAAACTGAAGTTGCGGAGGCAGCATTATATATGCCTGAGTTAGTGTTTCTCAACGAAGAAAAGGTTATGCCTAAGAAGCTTGAAACTGACAAGAAAGAACACGGTGTGTGGTATATGGATAATGGCGCCTCAAACCACATGACTGGAGAACGGTCTTACTTCTCTGAGATAAACGAGAACATCAAAGGGAAAGTAAAGTTTGGAGATGGATCATTCGATGACATAAGTGGGAAAGGTTCGATTCTCTTTGAAGCTAAGACAGGAGAACAGAAACTCTTATTGGATATCTATTTTCTTCCAGAGCTAAGGAGCAATATTCTAAGCTTAGGACAAGCAACCGAGCAAGGTTGTGATGTACGTATGAGAGACAACTACTTAACTCTAAGAGATCCTCAAGGAAGATTACTTGTTAAGGTACTTAGATCCGCAAATCGTCTCTACAAGTTGAAGCTACAAGTAGGAAGAGCAACATGCCTACACGCTAAGATAGAGGAGGAACCATGGAGATGGCACGCCAGACTTGGCCACGTTAGCTTCAAGATAATAAGAGCTATGGCAACTCAAGGAATGGTTTATGGCTTGCTGGAGATAAATTAAGAACTTAGACTCTGTGATTCTTGCTTGGTTGGCAAGCAAACTCGATAATCCTTCGCAAAAGCAACGGCGTTTAGAGCAAAGCAGGCATTAGAGCTCTTACAAGCAGACTTCTGCGGTCCTATCTCTCCAGCAATCTCTCAACAGGTACATCTTTGTCATCATTGACGACTACACAAGATACATGTGGTCTATACTATTGAAAGATAAGAGTGATGCGTTTGATAAGTTTAAAGCATTCAACAAAACTTGTTGAGAAGGACTTACACAAGGAGATAGTGACATTGCGTACATATAGAGGTGGTGAATTTACTTCACAAGAGTTTCAGAGCTACTGCAACGACAATGGAATAGGAAGACACTTGACATCGCCTTATACACCGCAACAGAATGGTGTGGTTGAGCGTAGAAACCGCACATTAATGGAGATGACTCGAAGCATACTAAAAGCAATGTGTGTGCCTAACTATGTGATACGGCCTTAGTATGGCTGTGTTTGTCCGGATCACTTGAAGAGGATGGGATGACTTATATTGAGATGGTAATGAGGGTTTGTAGGCGATTGGATGGGATCAAAGTCGTTTCGAACTTGACCGATGGGTGGTTTCTTCACGCAAGGAGTATGAATATTCCTTGTGCTGCTGTGTCGGCTATCTACGAGTGTAACCTCGCTTGTTGATGCTTGATGGAGGTTCACGTATTCAGATGGGTAACCTTCCTGGTGATCGAATGGAAGCTCAAGAAGGATGAACTAAGAGTCGAAGTTGCTCAAGGAGACTTTAGGTTTGCAAAAGCAAAGTTTATAAAATTCAAAGTGTCTTTTGTGCAATTGCACTTACATAAGTATATAAAGAAAACTTAAGCCGACTTTAAACACCAAGTTAATCTAGAATAAGGAAAACTAATAAAAAGGAAAGTTTAAAACCAAATCTTATTAGAATATCTCCTTCATGATTATCTTCTTTTTTATCTTCTAGATAATAACAAACCAAAAGGTTGTAGATTATCTTTGGATCATTCACTTGATGATTATCTTCTTCTTAAATCAGCCTTATCAACACGCCAAGTGACTTTCTCAGGCTTTGGTTCGAGCCCTTGTAATTGGTCCGGTTGAGTAGACAATCGGATCATCGGTCGAGCCTTGGTTGTCTGGTTCGTGACTCCTAGGTTGTTTTATTTGGGCTGTACCGGACGCACCAAGATCACCCGTAGGTTGACTCTCATTCGATCCTGTCTTTGGTTTGTCCAAGCGTCCTGAGCTCTCTCGATCAAACTCGTCCGACGAGTTTTGGTCAATGATGGCTGCATCATCCCCTCCTCCTTTAAAAGGATTTGACCTCAAATCCAAGTTATCTGCCACAAAAAGTTCAAGATCAGCAACATTGAAGGAATCACTGATTGGGTACTTACCCTGGAGATCAATCTTATAAGCATTGTTGTTGATCTTCTCCAAGACTGTAAATGGTCCATCCTTGTGCAGTAACAAGTTGGACTTTCGTTCCTCAGGAAACCTCTCTTTACGCATGTGTATCCAAACCTGATCACCCGGGGAAAGAAGCAACTCACGACGCCCTTTGTTTGCCTTCCGTGCATACATCTCAGTTCGTTCTTCAATGTTTCTCCGAACCTGTTCATCTAAAGACACCACAAACTCGCCCTTGCTCTTGACATCAAGATTAGCTTGTTCTTTCAAAGGTAAAGCAAAGAGATCCAATGGACAAAAAGGATTAAAAACATACACAAAAGGATTAAACCATGCACAATCCTCCCAAGTTTTGATATTTCGTTTTACCAAAGCGCGCAGTAAAGTAGACAAAGTCCTATTTACTACCTCAGTTTGCCCATCAGTTTGCGGATGACAAGTCGTAGAAAAGAGTAACTTAGTACCTAGATTAGCCCAAAAAATTCTCAAAAAGTGATTAAGAAACTTAGTATCTCTATCAGAAACAATGATTATAGGTAGTCCATGCAACCTAATAACTTCTCTAGAGAACAATTCAGCCACCATAGTAGCATCATCTGTCTTATGACAGGGTATAAAGTGAGCCATCTTAGAGAAGCGATCTATAACCACAAAGATACTATCCCGACCCTTCCTAGTTTGAGGCAATGTGACACCCCCGATCTGGTCTAAGTATAAGTTGACTCGACTAGCCGTGCAACAATCAAACAAGAACATACACAGCCGATCACTCGTAACTGAAACCAAACCGAGAAGCCACAATGTGTACATAAACGACTAACCCAAAGTTCCCGAAATAAATCCAGGTACCTTAAGCCAACCGCCTAAGTACACATATCCTATTAGGTACAACCTGAGGTTTTACAACCTTAAGAGTAATACCTAATAGTTGGTTCGTCCGGACAAGGACTAATATCATTTGGAACCCGTACTTTAAAAAAATTCTTTATACACTATATACTTATTCATTTAAAAGAATCTTACAAAATTTTATAGATTAACCTCGAGGTTTTCGGTCAACAAACCTTATACATAAAGTATATCAAAACGACTGCAAGGATAATAAAACTACCGCTGGCTAATGCCGTTCCTTCCTGTCCTAGAGTAAAGGTCTCCCACCTACTGGTTACCTGCATATCAAATGAGTCATGAGTAACTAGTTTACTCAGTGAGTCTAATCCCACACCCAAACACATATCAATAGTATCCCGAGCAAGCGACACCATTTGAATGCAGTGAAATTATATTCCATAATTAATATAATTATAAGGCCTCTCAATCCATCCATGTGAATCTATCTTAAACATCACCTCCACGATACCCGCCAATCACTTATACTCTTATATATATATATATATATATATATATATATATATATATATATATATATGCTAAACCCGGAAAACCACCATGGCTAACCGAGCCTAACGGGGAATAAATATAACCATCATCTCCATCAGATATTCCAAGACAGAACATCCAACGCTGCATGCAGTTACACGGCCTCCAGGGTGCGACCCCATCATCGTGTCTTCATGATCTTGATCCATATCGCAGGACCAATTCACGGTAATGCGGGACTTTCGGGAGAGTGAGTATACAATAAGACTTCACATGATTCACACTTATTAATAGAATACTTATAGATTAGTACTTGAGAACAAGTACTAAGGCTCGGGATAACCTCAAAGAATTATTCTTATTAATTCTTAAGTATTTAAACTAGATAAATACTTCATATATAAATATAGATCAAGGGATAATACTTAATCAATCAACCATAATTACTCCTTAATTAATCCATGATTAATCCTCAATTAATCAATGATTATCCCTTAATTAATTCATGATTAATTCTTAATTAATTAACCATATTCAATATGCAATCATGCATACTCATTCATAATTCATTCATCATCTATCTAGACTCACCTTTAAATCCACGAGATTGGCTAAGGAAGACTAGACTCGAGCTCAAGCTAAACACACTTCACTTCTGGATCACTCTCGGTTCAGAACCATCACAAGGATCCGGCTGATCCGAATACTCTCCTTGGCCATCTGAATTCAAAACATAAGAGTTGGAACATAAGGTTCACTAGTCTGGTTCAAGAAGAAACTCAACTCAGTTCATAACATTTCAGTTCAGTTCTCTCATATCAGTTCGGTTCAAGACAGATTGATACCATGTTCAGCTCGGTTCAAGCTTTAACAATTTAACTCGGTTCATATCAGCTTAGTTCATGCTCAGCTAACTCCGGTTCTAATCAGTTCCCAACAGCTTAACTCGGTATACTCAGACGACATCAGTTCAAGACAATTTAAGACCATAGACAGCTCGGCTCAGATCAGATCAGAACATACTCAGCTCAATTCAGTTCTAAACAAGATCAAATCAGTTCGGTTTAATTCCCATAATTCTTGTCAGTTCGTCTACTGGTTCTATGAGACTGATTAAATCATAAACCAACCAAGACTGAAGAGAACAAGACCTTAGACAACTGATCCTGACAGGTTAACCAACATACAGCAATTGGTTCTCATCAAAACATGGCTAAATCAAGAAGCTGAAGCTTACCGGTTTTACTCAACTAATTAAACTTGACTGGTTGTCTCTCTTCAAGCTAACCACGAATTAACCTGATCAACACCACAAGAATCCATGGTTGGATTTATTCAGAATTTATCTCCAGTGTAGGCAAACCAACAAAACTTCTCACAGAAACTAATCCACAACCATCTTACCGATCAAAATCAAAGGCTGAAGAACATGGGTGATTCTCTACTTCAGGACGCCAAATCTTCAGCTCTTAAACACTCCAAAACTCACTGATTAAATTCACAGAAGGGTGAGAAAGGGTCGTCCATGCTCACTTCTCTTCTCTGATTTTTTTCTGAATTTTTGCATGAGTTTTTCTCACAGATTTTTCTCTTTTCTTTCTCTCTTTCTCTCTGAAATTTTCTCTGGTTTTTCTTGTGAAACAGGACGTCCAGAAGAGAGAAGATGGTGTTTTATAACATAAGAAGTTGCTTCAGGTGAGGGTTTCACTCATCACAAAGCAAGGCTGAGAAAGGACATGTGGAGAGCAGTTTCAGCACTTCCAACAGCAAGCTGATGTCCTTTCCCTCCCAAGAAGAAAGCTGCAAGCAGCTGGTGACAATCATGTGACTGAATTAATGAGGAAGCAGGCAAGAAAGTAGGTACAGGTCATGTGACTTAATTACTGAGGAAGCAAGTAGACTAGAAGGTGCAAAGCATGTGACTGTTCAGAAATAATTTTAAGAGTTTTGTCGATATTTTTCGGACTGTTTCGACTAAATATTTTTCATCATTCGAACCTCGTCCTGCTCTGAATCAACTCACCCAGCATAAATAAAAATCGACAATAATAATTAACACTCAACCAGAACCATCAAGAGATGGTTTTTCGACCAAAAGACAGCCCCGTCGAGATTAATTCACCGTGTTGATTTTTATTTAAATTCTGATCGATCAATCCTCAAACTGATCTTAAAGAATTTTCTCGACCAAAATTATATCTGCTTGTGAGGGTTATTACAGGCAACCCTAAGACAAAATCCATAGATACATCTACCCATGGTGAAGTAAGAATAATTAAAGGAGTATACAAACCTTGAGGTTGAACCTTTGATTTGGACTGCTTGCAAACCACACATCGCCCGCAAACACGTTCTACATAATATTTCATGCGCAGCCAGAAGAAATTATGTTGTAAAGAACTGAGTTTCTTGGCAACGCCAAAGTGCCCCATGAGCCCACCTCCATGGGTTCCCGAACGAATAGCTCGCGTAATGAACAAGCAGGGACGCACAATCGGTTGCTGTAAAAAAGGAAGCCGTCCGTCTGATAGAATTTATCAACCCCGTGCTTTGTTGTCGCCTGGTAGGTATCATGGAAGTCTGGGTCTTGATCATAATAAGACTTGATTTGCTCGAATCCTAGTAGTTGGGCTTCCATGGACGAAAGCAATGCATACCTCCTTGAGAGAGCATCAGCAACAACATTCTCTTTGCCTTGCTTGAACTTAACAACATATGGGAAGGTCTCAATAAACTCAACCCACCGAGCATATCTCTTATTCAACTTTTGTTGTCCCTTTAAGTGTTTGAGAGACTGATGATTTGTATGAATAACAAACTCTTTTGGCCATAAGTAATACTGCCAAGTCTCAAGCGCCCTAACCAATGCATACAGCTCCTTGTCATAGGTCGGGCAATTGAGAGTTGCGCCTCCCAGCTTTTCACTAAAGAAGGCAATGGGACTTTTATCTTGCATAAGCACGGCGCCAATACCAATCCCAGACGCGTCACATTCGACTTCGAATGTTTTGAGAAAAACAGGTAAGACCAACAATGGCGCATTAGTAAGTCTCTTCTTTAGTAACCGGAATGCATGATCTTGAGCAGGTCCCCAAGTAAAGCATATGCTCTTGTTGATGATTTCCGTCAATGGAGCTGCTATGGTACTAAAGTCTTGAACAAACCGCCGGTAGAATCCAGCAAGGCCATGAAAACTCCTTACTTCACCCATGGTTTTTGGTATGGGCCACTCCTTGATAGCTCGGACCTTTTCTTTGTCCACTTGCACGCCTTGTAAGGTAACTACAAACCCCAAAAAGACGAGACAATCAGTACCAAATGCACATTTTTTATAGTTAGCATATAAGGTCTCTTTGCGGAGAATGTCGAGTATCTCTTTAAGGTGAATCAGGTGGTCGGCCATTGATCGGCTGTAGATGATAATATCATCAAAATACACCACCACAAACTTCCCAATATAGGCTCGAAACACATGGTTCATCAGTAGAATGAAAGTACTAGGAGTTGTTTAGTCTTGAAGGCGGTCTTCCACTCATCTCCCTCTTTCATTCGTATCTGGTGATAGCCACTCTTCAAATCTATTTTAGAAAAAAATGGTTCAGCCATGAAGTTCATCGAGCATATCGTCCAGACGGGGAATGGGATGCCTATATTTCACAGTTATGTTATTGATTGCTCTGCAGTCGACGCACATGCGCCAGGTACCATCCTTTTTGGGAACCAAAAGAACTGGAACAGCACAACGGCTCATACTCTCACGTATATGAAATTTTTCCAAAAGCTAATTGACTTTCCGTTGGAGTTCTTTGGTCTCGTCCGGGTTCGTCCTGTAGGCTGGCCGGTTGGGTATTGAAGCTCCTGGAACAAAGTCTATCTGATGTTCAATACCTCTGATGGGTGGTAATCCTATAGGGCTGTCTCCTGGAAAAACATCAGTGTATTCCTGCAAAAGCAACTCAATCTCTCTCGGTATGACCGAAACATCGTTAGAAGAGGAAGTCAATGACTCCCGAAAGATTAGTAATACCATGGATTGTTGATCGAAAATAGCTTGCTTAATGTCAGATGGTTGAGCAAGGAGACTTAAACCTTTTACCTCAACTTCCTCGGGGTTAGTTTCGGCTCTAGCTGCTATGTCTACTTCCCTTCGTTGCTTAAGCTGTATTTGATCTCTGTGTACTTCCGCAGGTGATAAAGGGACCAATGTGATCTTCTTGTCATCGTGCAAGAACGTACGTATGCCTGTTGGAGAAACAATCGTGGATGGCTCGTTTATCAAACTGCCAAGGTCGGCCAAGAAAGATGTGGCTGGAGTCCATAGGCAGTACATCACATTCGATTACGTCTTTGTATCGTCCAATGGTAATGGGTATCTTAACCTTCTTAGTAACACGCAACTCCCCTTCTTCGCTAAGCCATTGTAGGAGGTAAGGCTTCGGGTGTTTGTGAATCTGAAGGCCAAGTTTCTCTACCAGCACTTTGCTAGCTGCATTGGTGCAACTCCCTCCGTCTATGACAAGACTGCATACTTTGTCTTGAATGAGACAACGAGTATGGAACAAGTTTTCTCGTTGCTCTTTCTCTTGTTCTTCCGTCTTTGGTTGAGCACTCAGGGCACGTCGAGTGACTAACAGTTCTCCCTGGACAGGATAGTCAACGGCATCCTCTCCTTCTTCCTCGCATAGCTCCTCGTCGTCGGACACAACCTCCCCACTAGCTAGAACTAGCATAGTCTTCTTGTTGGTACATTCATTAGCATAGTGTCCAAATCCTTGATTTTCCGTGACTTTTTGGCTGTTACTGGGCCTTTAAGTTTATCGTCCTTGACTGGTGCGGTATTACTCCCCTCTTCTTTAGATTTGTTGAATGCTTTGTCATCTCGAGTGAAAGTGTTCTTGGAGGAACCAAATTGATTCCTAGAGATCCCCTTTCGTTTGTGTTGTTTTTCAATGAGAGAAGCTTTGTGAAGCATCTCTTCGATACTCTCAAACTCCTGCATCTCCAGTCTATCCTGAATATCTCGGTTCATGCCTCCTTGGAATCGAGCCATAGTAGCTTCTTCATCTATGACCACATCAGCTTTGATCATTAAATTATCCATCTCTTGGTGATACTCGGCCACGCTCTTAGAACCTTGTGTTAAACGCCTGAGTTTCTGATGAAGTTCCCGTCCATAGTAAGTAGGGAAAAACCACTTGCGCATCACTTTTTTCATCTCATGCCAAGAAGATACTTGGTTCTGATCATGACGCCTCCGAGTGTTGCACACCTGCTCCCACCAGTTGATAGTGTAGCTGTCAAATTCCATAGCTATTATCTTCACTTTACATTCTTCAGTGTAGTTTTGATACTTGAAAAGATATTCGATCTTCTTTTCCTATCCAGATAAGCATCTGGATCCATCTTTCCCTGGAACGGAGGAACCCTCAGCTTGAGTTTTCCTGTGATCTCTTCAAGTTGATGGCGTCTATAATTATTTCGTTCATGTCGTCCATCTTCTTCGTCTGAGTCGACAGGATTATCGTCCATCCTACGCATAGGTCGATGAGCTCTCATTGGTTGTCAAGCAGGTCCAGCTCCCTCAGCACCAGGCCCAACAGCTCCGGCTCGTTCATCTTCAGCGGAAACACCTACAGCCTGTATAACATTCTGAGGTGGAACGTCAGCATACATCTGTTCATTCTGTCGAGATAACTTTCTCCTGATTTCAGCAATCATTGCTTCTAGCTGAAGCGGATTGATGTTCACCACAGGTGGTGCATCAACATGTTCTTCTTCGTCATGTCCGTCCACCATGTTTCCTGAAAGTGGTTAGAAAATAAATAGGACAAGTAAACTCTCAATTTCACGTGTGTCTCTCTTGGTTTTCTGGTGACTCCACAAGCAACATTTTCGCTATAGGTTCAGCAGTGAGCAAACCAATCACCTAAGATCAAGAAACCCCAATCCTACGTGAACAAGATAGATATATTGCAAGATTTTTGTCGTCAGGCCGTAATAACCAATCCTGACCGGATTTCTCTTCGGTCGGCCAGATCTCTCTTCAGCCTCTTTCTTGGGTTTTTTTTGGATTATAGGATGGTCTGATCTGACTAATACACGAGATAGAAAGAAAAGAAAAGATGTATGCGATGAGTACGAAACACAAACCCTAAACCCCCTTCAAGTAGTTCTGATACCACTTGATACAGCCTTAGTGTGGCTGTCTTTGTCTGGATCACTTGAAGAGGATGGGATGACTTATATTGAGATGGTAATGAGGGTTTGTAGGCGATTGGATGGGATCAAAGTCGTTTTGAATTTGACCGATGGGTGATTTCTTCACGCAAGGAGTATGGATATTCCTTGTGCTGCTGCGTCGGCTATCTACGAGTGTAACCTCGCTTGTAGATGTCTGATGGAGATTCACGTATTCAGAAGGGTATTCTTCCTGGTGTCGAATGGAAGCTCAGGAAGGATGAACTAAGAGTCGAAGTTTCTCAAGGAGACTTTAGGTTTGCAAAAGCAAAGTTTATAAAATTCAAAGTGTCTTTTGTGCAATTGCACTTACATAAGTATATAATGAAAACTTTAGCCGACTTTAAACACCAAGTCGATCTAGAATAAGGAAAACCAATAAAAAGGAAAGTTTAAAACCAAATCCTATTAGAATATCTCCTTCATGATTATCTTCTTTTTAATCTTCTAGATAATAACAAACCGAAAGGTTGTAGATTATCTTTGGATTATTCACTTGATGATTATCTTCTTCTTGAATCAGCCTTATCAACACGCCAAGTGACTTTCTTAAGGCTTTGGTTCGGGCCCTTGTAATTGGTTCAGTTGAGTAGACAATCGGATCATCGGTCGAGCCTTGGTTGTCTAGTTCGTGACTCCTTGGTTGGTTTATTTGGGCTGTACCGGACGCACCAAGATCACCTGTAGGTTGACTCTCATTCGATCATGTCTTTGGTTCGTCCAAGCGTCCTGAGCTCTCTCGATCAGACTCGTCCGACGAGTCTTGGTCAATGATGGCCGCATCATTATTTGTGGGGAGAGGCTGTTCGTCACGCTACGTATTTGATTAATAGAGTTCCCATAAGAGCTCTAAAGAATCAAACTCCCTATGAATGTATAAGAGGGAAGAATCCAAGCCTATCTCACATTAGAGTCTTCAGGTGTATGGCATATGCAAAGATAGATTCAGGAAAGCTGAGAGAGCTCGATGACAGATCAGAGGCTGCGGTTTACTTAGGAAATGAACCAGGATCCAAGGCTTATAGACTGTACAATCCTACTTCGAAGAGAATTATTGTAAGTAGAGATGTGGTCTTTAATGAAAAGGCTCGTTGGAATTGGAAGGGAGGAAGTAAGCAAGTCCAAACCGAGCCGGGTATGTTCCATATAACATGGGAAAACACAGAAGACAATGGAAGCGATCCTTTTGTTGTCGGAGCCAGTAATGAAGAAGAAGTAACAGAACCAGTCGCTCAACCTAACAAAACAGAGGAAACAGAGGATGTAGTCATCGAACCTGAAGCAGATGAACAAGAACCTATACAAGATGTAGACGTTCATCGATACAAGTTAAGAAACCAGGCTATCTCGAAAATTATATCTTATTGTCTGAGGCTGAGTGTGAGGTCCTACTGCTTGCCTTAAACGATGAACCGGGGAGTATACAAGAGGCACTTAAGAACAAGAAGTGGAAAGTTGCGTGTCTAGATGATATAGAGTCTATAGTTAAGAATGAGACTTGGACCTTAGTTGGGAAGCCACACGGAGTACAGGTGATTTAACTCAAGTGGATCTTTAAGATCAAACGTAACGCAGACAGAAGCATCAACAAGTTCAAATCAAGACTTGTGGCAAAGGGCTACGTTCAAGAACAAGGAATTGACTTCGATGAAGTCTTTGCACCAGTTGCTCGAATAAAGACAATTTGATTGTTGATTGGCTGGGCTGCTGTGTGTAGATAGGAGATCCATCATCTAGATGTTAAGACATCCTTCCTACACGGCGAGCTAGTTGAAGAAGTGTACGTGACTCAGCCAGAGGGATTTGAGAAGAAAGGAGAAGAACACAAAGTGTTCAAACTTAAGAAAGCTCTAAATGGTCTGCGCCAAGCTCCTAGGGCATGGAACACAAAGCTGGATCAAATCCTAAAGGGTTTAAAGTTCGTTAAGTGTACTAAAGAAAGCTCCGTGTATCGCAGGGGAGAAGGAGACAAGTTACTTATAGTGGCTATATATGTTGATGATCTGTTTGTTACAGGCAACACAACTCAGAAGATAAGTGAATTCAAGACTGCAATTGTCTCAGAAGTTTGAGATGTCTGATTTGGGTCTATTGACCTGCTATCTCAGTATAGAAGTGAAGCAAGGAGCGCAAGGCATCATGATCAATCAAGAAGCCTATGCTCGACGTATACTAGAAGAGGCTGACATGGATACTTGCAACTCAACGCACATTCCAATGGAGTTTGGAGTCCATCTCTCAAAAGCAATGGATGAACCTGAGATAGATGCAAGCGGGTACAGAAGAAAGATAGGGTGCTTGAGATATCTAATGCATACAAGACCAGACATGGCATTCAGTGTCGGTATACTAAGCAGATTCATGCAGTCACCAAGAGAGTGCTGAGATACTTGAGAGGTTCTTGTGGGTTCGGTTTGAAGTTTAAGAATGGAGGATCTCAAGAAGTTGTAGGATACAGCGATAGCAGCCACAACACTGATCAAGATGATGGAAGAACCACTACTGGACATCTGTTCTGTCTCGGTGACACACCAATATCTTGGTGCTCGCAGAAACATGACGTGGTGGCACTATCCTCTTGTGAAGCCGAATACATGGCAGCGACATAAGCCGCTAAGCAGGCCATTTGGCTTCAAGAGTTACTAAGTGAGATCACAGGAAGAAGAGATCAAAGAACACTGATTCGTGTGGACAACAAATCAGCTATAGCACTGGCCAAGAACCCAGTCTTCCATCGACGCAGTAAACACATTCATAAGCGGTTCCACTTCATCAGAGAATATGTTGAACGAGAACTCATTGATGTGGAACATGTACCGGGAGAAGAGCAACGTGCAGACATACTAACAAAGGCACTAGCAAGGATCAAGTTCAAGGAGATGAGGGAACTGATCAAAGTACAAGATCTAAGTGAAAATGATGTGAAGCTTAGAAGGGAGAATGTTGGATAAGCTTCAAAGAAAGATTACTTAGGAAACAAGTTATTCGTTAAAGATAAGTAGAATAACTTATATGTTTAGGATAATGATAAGATTCCTAGATATACTTGTAATAGGATAAGCTAAGAGGGTCCTATATAAAGAGATCCAATATAAGATGATCTCATAAAACTATTAAGAAGAAAGCAAAGAAAGAAATAAAACAAAGAAACCGTTTTATAGTTTTGTGTCTTGATCCACTTTAGTTCTTGCTAGCTTTGTATCATCCTTCAAAAACATTCCACCATGTACTCCTTGATTATAATATAATTTCAGTTTTTAAAGAAAAAAAGAAGATCTTTTAAAGGATTTTTCTAAGAAAATAATATTATTTAAGTGGCAATCCGTAAAAAATTAGGTTAGCTTTAGAGATTCCGAGAGTAGTAGTTTCTTTTACGAAAGAACAAACGAGAATTGCACAACTCTAGTTGTGATACCAAGTTGTTTTTTCCTGCTAAATTTTATTAGTTTTTATCAGAATATTACACAGAATGAAAATAGAAAACATCAAAAGCTATAAAAACTAGGGGAAAATGTTTTTTTAGGCCAAAAAATGATAACATTGTCCCATCAGGTTAATTTCTATTTTGTACCATTTTTGCATCTAATACATTTAAGTATTTTCAAAAATAGTTAAAATAAATAGTCTTAAAAACAAAAAAAAAATTAAAAATAGTATCTACTGATGAAATATCTATATCAACTTAGTGTTAGTTTTTATAAGTTCAAAAAATGTTTAAATCATAATTTCATGCTAGAGTTTGACCTGCACACTTGTGCGGATGTTATTTTCATTTTTGCATATAGATGTCGAATATTAGTTGTACAATCTCATTTTTTTCTGATCTGTCCTCCTCTTGTTAACTCAAAAACAAAACTTTGATGTTTATTTATCAATGACATGTTAGAGTTTTTCCCTTTTAGGATATCTATGCCTTTTTCTTTTACTGAGATTAAGATTTCTAAATTTACTTCCAAATTTCTCTTGCCATGTTTACATATTTAAATTACTCAGTTAATTGTTTTTTGAAAATAAAATATCATAAATATCAAAACAATAGAAGAAAGATGTATCATAATGTTGTTTCTAAATATTTGTTTGTATTTGTCATGTCTCCATTTTCTTTCATCTCTAAATTCCATATGATTTGAAAATAAAAGGATTGAAAATAAAAGGATTGAAAATAAAAAATTTGAAAGTTGTTGACACGTCTGTTTATTACTTTGGTTGAATGAAAGGAATAGAGGCACACTTCTAAAACTTTTGATAAATGTTAAACATTTTTAATTAACGTAAAATATACATTTCAAACAACTCATGGTATAAAAATCAGGTAAAAAATCATCTCAAAATATTAAAGTAAGTACTATTGACCAAAAAAACAATATCTTGGAAAACATATCCTACAACATAACTTTGTCACATATTTTTGCTATTAAGTTTTATATCTGTTTAGGAAATGCAAGATTCCAATCTTTTATATTAGCTAAATATTATGTAATCTGGTGTAGCACATACGATTTTTTATGGAAACAATATTTATTATGTATTTTGTGATTTCATTTATTAAAATTATTTTTGGTTAAGAGTAAAAAAAAGGAGTGGCATTCACTTGTAATTCTTTAGAAAAAATCAGGGTTATTTTAAATTTGTACTCCTGTTTTAATAGTTTAGATTTTGTTCTACATAAAGTAAAATTGGCATTCAACGAAGTAGAAAATAAAATCCATTTTTTTTCATTGTATCTACTATGTTCAGAATACGTGATCTAATTAAATAATAATAATATTAAAATATTTGGAGTACAAATTTCGTGTTTAACCTATCGTTCTAAAATCTGCAGAATTTGGAATCTACACATTACAATAAATCTAAAAATTGTTGAAATCAGAATCTACACATTATTATAAATCTAAAAACATGTAAAAACCGAGTTCAAACATGTTTATTGTATTATACGGATAATGATAATCAGTTTCAAAAAATATGGAAAGAAAATATTTGGAAATAGTTAGTTTCCATATATGAAAAAAAAAATCTATTGGTTCTACTGATTGGGGATTTTTACCAAAGATAACATGAAAGATTCAGTAGCCTAGTGGTTGGTTTATCTTCAGATAACGCCTCTATCCGGGTTCAAATGCCTAATCTAGCAGTTTTTTTCCTTTTTTATAATTTAGTTAAATTAAAAATCATTTTTTTCATTCGAAGATGTTGTATTTAAAGTCTCAATTTGAGACGTACGCGTTTATTCAGGTCGGATTTAGAATATTGTTTCAGTTTGAAAATTATGTTCAAACAAGGTATTGTGTTTAGGACGTCAAATCACACTTGAAAAAGAAAGATTTTTAAATACTATGGTCTGATAAATTTCATTGCCAAAATATTTTTTACCTTACACTTATCTTTTGAAATATTTAAGGTATTTTCGATAAATCTCTAAAGCTCTTAGACATTTTGTTAACCTGTTGGTCACAACTTATCACTAAAAAGTGAAAAACACTGGCAAATAATGCTGAATTCACCGGCCATGTCAATTACTTGAGTGAAGCCCTTTTCTCTGGCACTCGGTTGATAAGAATCACGAGAACAACATAGGGCTTAAAGTCATAAATCATCATTTCAATAAAGTTTTAGATCATAGGAGATAATTGTTGTCGTCGAGACATTCAAGTCGTAAAGGTTTCTTAACATTAAACAAAAGATGAAAGTTGTAAATGTTTCAAAACTGAAACTAAAATCCATTCAACAGAGTAGATCATTGCAAAACACTAGTAATCCAAAACCGAAAATACAAGAGCTCTTCTCCCACTTGTTCTTCATGTCTGCAAACAAGTTCCAGGATCAGATTGCAAGACTTAACAAAATTTCAACATTACAATACTAAAGAGCAACAAAAACCGAATTGGATGGCGGCTCCTAGGGTTTTGGCGAAAAAAAAGGCGATCTTTGTCTCTATCCAATCCGCCGGCTCTTGTGTCAGAACATAGATCTCTACGACATAAAGGACAAAGGAGACTCCTACACTCTTTGTTTCTTTGTTATTGCAGTGGATCGTGTTCTGTTTTCTCTCTAGCCTCTGCTACGTTTGCTTTTCACCAAGTTACAATACACTTTTAGGAGCACTTTTGCTCTGATTGA
The DNA here is from genome assembly GCF_020379485.1 of Brassica napus. Classification (NCBI taxonomy): domain Eukaryota; kingdom Viridiplantae; phylum Streptophyta; class Magnoliopsida; order Brassicales; family Brassicaceae; genus Brassica; species Brassica napus. The sequence goes on from NC_063434.1 coordinate 17,335,489, forward strand.
ATTATCTAGCAACTGCTACGATTTGACCACGTTCTCTGGTTGGTGCTAGTATTGGGTTTTGCATCTGTTTCGGTTTTTCTTTCTCAGGATGAGTAAATCTACTAGCCGGATGGGACGTGACGGAAGTTCTTCCTCTGCAAGAGAAGGGCGTGCGCCGGAGGAAGAGATCATCAAGATCCCAGACTGTGATATGACGGAGATGGCGGAACGGTTTAAACTGACGCTCATCGGCAGAGTCCTACACCATGGTAGCAGGAGCATTGAAGCTTTAATCACTCAACTTCCCAGGCCGCGTATTTGGAATGCCGAAGGAAGGGTACGGGGAAGGAATCTGGGAAATGGACGTTTCCAGTTTGATTTCGATAATGAAAATGATCTACAGATGGTCCTTAACAGGAGACCATGTCATTTTAATCAATGGAGTTTTGCTCTTGAGAGATGGGAGCCTTTTACGAGGGACGACTTCCCAAACACTATCCCCTTTTGGGTGCAAGTGACTGGAGTACCGGTACATTTTTGGAATGACGGAACTTTTAACGAGATAGCAAAGGCTCTAGGAACTAAGTTGGCTGTTTATACAAAGAGCGATCGTATTCAAATCTCTGTCAATATTGACAAGCCCCTCCAGTTTGAGAGAACGGTGGGTTTCCCGAACGGAGATACGGGGAGGGTTAATTTCCTCTATGTGGGCCTACACAGATACTGCTTTACTTGTAAGATGATTTCTCATGATGAGAACAGCTGCCCAGAGTTAACAGAGGAGCAGAGAGAGCACAAACGTCTCCAACGCCTTACTGCAAATAATCATGGCTCTCAGCGACAGCTCCTACCTCCCGGAGCTGACTATGATCGTAGGTCGAATGGTAAACGACCACGATCCCCTACACTGGAACTCTCAAGGAGTCACCTCCCCGTAAGCTTCACTCTGATGCTTTCCATGGGAGGCATAAGAGCTATGGCTGTTTCAAAGATTCTCAGGGATACGAGGTAGATCAAAGCAGAAAACGGGGAGTAGAGCATAGAAAATATGGAAGCCCTCAACGATCCGGTGACAACGCTACTGGGAGAAACAAGCCCAGATCTCCTAGAGACTCTCCCCTCCGTCAAGCAGTTTGGAACCGTCTTGAGAGACAAGCGCCGCTGCATCGTACACGAGGGAATGTCTCGAATTCAGACTATCTTTACCCAGGCAGAAAATATGGGGTAAAAGATCAATACCATGAGAATGCGGAAGGGGGTCGTAGTTCCAAAAGAACCAGAAGTTTTAAGGATTCAAGAATGCAGGAATGGCGCCCAAGAGAGTCTCAGACCCCAAACATCAATCGCTCTCAAAATACTAGAGATGATCGGGCATACTTGCCTAGGGCTACGTCATATGAGAATCAGACGCCAAGACGTGTGGAACAAGATAGAGAAGATTCTCAAAGAACCATCTCAGAACAACCAGGAGCTATGGTTTCGAGAGAGAATCCCAGGAGTGGACATCTAGTGTTACACAAGAATGAGACGGAGGAGGAGAAACGCAGAAGACTGAAGGGCAAGGGAATCATGAATGCAGCTGACAGAACTCCTCAGTCCAAGGATAAAGCCGCAGCAAGTTCCGCTATCCTTATAGGCAGAAATACAATCATCATTAGAGAACCAACAGATGGAATCTCTTCCCAACAAAATCCTCAAGGGTCATACCAAAGAAGAGACAGTAGAGTGATAAGACGTCTCGAGGAAGGGGAGATACAGAACGTGGAATTTCTGCCATCACTTAGTATTCTGCCATCACATGGTAATAATCTGACAGCACATGTTACTACTGATGTAGGAGAAGATGGGATGTTAACGGAAGAACAAGCTAATCTGTTCCCCATGACTGAAGAAGAGGAGGCTGAAGTGGACAAGATGGTATCTGAATCTGATGGTGTTATGATGGATGAGAATATGATGGAGAATGATGATCTCTTGGTTGATGAACCGGGATTCAATGCTGAGAAGATTGATGCCATATCACAACTGTCTCCTATGAATATCCAGGAAGACTTTACTGAGGAGCGGGGAGCTAAGAACCATGAACAAACTGATGTGGAGATGGTTCATGTTCCAAATAAGACAACTGAGAACAGAGGAGGCCATTACCAGAATTGTTTGGAACTTTCCTCAGAAGGACTGGAGCCCACTAGGGGACCTCTGAAGAAGAAGCTAGCTACAAATTCTGAGGTAAAGGGTGTGCGTGCCTCAAGGAAGTTATTGGCACACAGGGGCCGTTCCTCCCCAAAGAAAACCAAAGGAACGGGTATAGCCTCGAGATCCTTTTCTCAAAAAGTCCCTCGTACTGAGGTGTTTCCTTCTGCTGTTAGTAAGAAATCTCTATCTCTTTCAGGTTCGGTGGTGTCCCAGAAACCACTCAGTAAGAAGATATGAACATCATCTCATGGAACTGTCAAGGGGCGGGAGCCTACTTGACGAAGCAACACTTGCGAGAGTTGCACCGTTTTTTTGCACCTTCTTTTCTTTTTTTATCTGAAACAAAAAATTCATTTTCTCTTATGCAAGACTTTCAGCATTCTTTTGGTTATAATAAATTGTTCACTGTCGAACCGGAAGGTCATTGTGGTGGACTAGCTCTTTTTTACATGGATTCGCTTGATGTTAAGATAATATATTCGGATAAGCGGATGATAGATATAAAGGCGTCAATTGAAGGACGCAAAACCTGTTTGACTTTTGTCTATGGTGATCCGGTCATTGAGTGCCGTGAATATGTATGGGAACGCCTTACCCGTATGAGTTTAGGGAGAACTGAAGCATGGTTTATGATAGGGGATTTCAATGAGATAAATAGTAATGTGGAGAAGAAGGGAGGTCGGAAACGACAGGAGACATCTTTCATCCCCTTTAGAACAATGCTTGCCAATTGTGGTATGATCGACTTTCCCTATAAGGGTAACCCGATGTCGTGGGTTGGTTTTAGAAGCTCCGGAAAAGTCCAGTGTAAATTAGATCGGGCTATAGGTAATGAAGAATTCCGACCGATAAGCTTATGCAATGTTAGCTATAAGATCATCTCAAAGATAATGTGTAAACGGCTAAAGAAATTCCTCCCGAAGCTTATATCGGAGACGCAGTCGGCCTTTGTGGCTAGAAGACTTATTTCGGATAATATCTTGGTCGCTCAAGAAATCTTCTATGCGATCAGAACTAATCCGATTTGTAAATCAAAGTTTGTGGCTATCAAGACAGACATGAGTAAGGCCTATGATCGCGTGGAATGGAACTTTCTCGAAGCATTGATGTTAAAGATGAGATTTGCAGCGAAATGGGCCACCTGGATCAAATGGTGTATTTCGTCAGTATCGTACCAGGTCTTACTAAACGGCGAGGCAAAGGGCAACATAAAACCTACACGAGGACTGCGCCAGGGAGACCCTTTATCCCCATTTCTTTTTATCATATTAACAGAAGCACTTATTTCTCAGATTAAAGGAGCAGAGGATGAGGGAAGACTCACTGGTCTAAAAATTGCCCAAGCCAGCCCGGCAGTGTCTCATCTCCTTTTCGCTGATGATAGCTTATTTTTCTGCAAAACAGATGTCCAGCAATGTGCTGAGTTAATGAAGATCATTAACAATTATGGAATGGCGTCCGGACAGCAACTAAATACCTCCAAATCCTCTATTCTCTTTGGAAGTAAAGTCTCAGTGGAAGTGAAACAAGCGATCAAAGCAGCGGTGGGAATACAAATGGAAGGAGGGATGGGGACTTATCTAGGTCTACCGGAAAAAATATGTGGATCAAAAAGACAGGTGTTCGCCTTCATACGAGACAGGCTAAACATCAGAATCAATTCCTGGACAGCCAAGTTCTTATCAAAGGGAGGGAAGGAAATTCTCATAAAATCGGTAGCACAAGCATTGCCAACCTACGTCATGTCGTGTTTTCTTCTGCCTCAAGATATTCTGAATAAATTAAAAAGCGCAATAGCTAAATTCTGGTGGAGTACGAAGCAAAATAATAGGGGTTTTTATTGGATGGCCTGGGACAAACTATGTAAACCGGCTGATAAGGGTGGCCTTGGTTTCAGAGACTTAAAGAAATTCAATCTTGCATTACTTGCAAAGCAACTATGGCGACTCCTCCATCATCCGGAGTCACTTCTGGCCAGGGTCCTCAAGGGAAGATATTTTAGATATACGAATCCTCTGGAGATCAGTAGCTCAAATGCTCCCTCGTACGGATGGAGAAGCATGCTCGCGGCCAGGGATCTCTTAAAGAAGGGCCTGCGACGTACGATCGGATCAGGATTTAACACCCGCGTGTGGTTTGATCATTGGATACCGTCACAGACGCCTAGGCTAGCTCAGGACAACGGTACGTGGAGGGATCCTAAACTGTATGTCAACCATATTATAGACCACAATACGGGAGAATGGAGAATGGATTTGATCCGGAATATTTTCTCACCTGAGGATGTGAATCTGATACTGAATATCAAACCTTGTCATCGTATCAAACCTGATGGCTACTGCTGGACTCACACAAATTACAGGTTATACACTGTGAAATCAGGGTACGAGCTCGCGTCTCTGATCCAGGAGGAGAGTGCCGAGAAGCAGATCCTCGAACCAAACATAAATCCCTTACTAACTAAGGTGTGGAGTTTGAAAGCGCCAAGGAAGATCAAACATTTCTTGTGGCAATGTCTAACAGGATGTGTGGCAGTTTGTAGTAGATTATCGGACCGACACTGTGGTAATGATCGATCATGTCCTAGATGTGGAGGGGATGATGAATCTATTAACCACCTACTCTTTCAATGTCCCCCAGCCCTCCAGACATGGGCTTTGTCAGACATCCCATCAGGTCCGGGACGTTTCCCGAGTGAATCAATATATGAAAATTTTGACTTCCTTCTGTCCCGAGCTCTGGAAAGGGGTGTCTCGAAGCAACGGTTATCGAAGTTCCCCTGGATCATGTGGTATGTATGGAAAGCAAGGAACGATAATCTGTTCAATGGTGTTGAGATATCGCCACTGGATTCCCTTCACAAGGCGACGCAGGAAGGAGATGAATGGTTAGTTGCACAAGAAGTTACAAAAGTCGCAAAGGAGAGAGAGAGGCCACAGTCGATGGAACAAGAGGAGATAAATAGGTTGCATAAACCAAGATGTCAAGTGGATGCATCATGGGCAATCAATCAATCTACTTTTGGTGGTGGTCTCATATTGGAGATGGAAGATGGGAGCACTTTTACGGGTTCCCTTGGGAGCAGGCAAGTCCCCTCCCCACTTCACGCGGAGTTCCGAACCTTGCTGTGGGCAATGAGTTACACGCTCCGTATGAGTTACAACAAAATGCATTTCGAATCAGATTGCCTGCAAATGGTTAAGCTGATCGAAGAAGAAGAATTCTGGCCATCTTTGGCTTCGGAATGGGATGAATTCTCCCGCCTCCGGTCTTTGTTTAATTTCTTTTCAATTTCATTTATTCCTCGAGAATTAAACTCCCGTGCTGATCTCCTTGGAAAAGGAGCTCGCGCGAAAGGTTCTATTTCCTCCCATGTAAACATTTTGGTTCCACCGGAGTTAGCTCAAACTAACCTTTTCGAACCAGTTTAATGAAATATGGTGATTAGCAGTCAAAAAAAAAAACAATACTAAAGAGCAACACTCACCAAAAGTGTGTTTCTAAAATCACGTTAACTTAACCAAAACCATATAACCCATGAATACAAAACAAAAGAAATCTTATCATCTCTGCATTGAATCAGTTTGGTTCTCTTTTCATATCATTTTTCATTCTAAAAGTCATCGAATTTATTTCTCCAAACATCATGATGATAATAACGCAAGAGACTTTTGTATAATAGTGTATCTATCTTTGTCTTTCAGCTGTCCATACTACAGGTTCGAAAAGAACATGAAAAAGACCGGTTTTTGTTCTTGCTTTCTTCTGGTATAAAGACGTATTAAAACCCGTTAGCATTTGTTGATCAATAAAATGGATCTCTAATTTTTCTGTACCTCGTTCTTGACTTGCAATAATTGAAAGGTGTTGTTTTGTTGAAATTGAACACGTGAATTGAATCCTAGAAAAGAAGAATAAATAAGTACAAGATACATGGAAGAAGAAGAAAAAGAAGAAAGCTTGAAGTGCAAAATAAAAAAAGAAGGAAACTTGAAGCACAAGAGACGGAGGAAGAAGAAAAGAAGCAAAGCCAATGTGGACAACAAGAAGTCAAGGACAAGGTTGGTTTGTGTAACCAGAAGTTGCACACTAAGAAGAACAACGTGTGTATGCTTTGTAGAAGCCGGTAAAAAATAAAAGCGATGTTAAGGAAATTAGACGAATGTAAAAACGAATACAAGAACGATAAGAAATTGTATTCGCTAAGAGATATGGAGTCGAGATATGATATATTTCCTGAACTCAAAATATTCGCTCCGTTAGTGAGATGGGACTGCACGAATATAGAGTCCTATGATACAACCATGGCAGACGAATCACGCCTCACTCTTGATCGCCCTATCGAACTATAAACTCTACGAAACACTCTCGTATTTACGACTTACGCTAAGGGATTTTCGCTGTTGGTTTGAAGTGAAAAAGTTGAGAAATGAGGAAGACATTCGCTTGGTTTATAAAGGGAAACAAGAACTCTGTTGGTTCCGCAAACGAAGGCACGTGCGCACGAGGCGACATGCTCGGAAAGTTGCTCGACGTGCAGAGAGAGGGAGAGATCGTTGGGCGAAAAATCCGGATAAGATTTAGTTCGAATTTTTTAATGTATATTCGTTTTTCGAATTTCAAAAAAAGGAAAAAAACAAAACACAAAAAAACTTGGTTTGGCCCAACAAATTGTTAACCTGAACTGGTCCAATAAGAATCATATTGGGCCGGGGGGCCTCCACCAAGACCCAAGCCCACGTCCACGCCGAGCCGAGCCGAGCCAAGCCGGCCGAATGGCGGCGGTGGTGCGCGTGTGGGGAGCCATCCTCTCCTCTGCAGCCGTTTACACCCTCATAACACAAGGGCATATTTATACTGCTCTATCTCTCTTCTCCTGGCCGATGTGGGACTCTTTCCCATAGCCATTTTCATTTAAATGACATTTCTTTTGGGCTGAGACCCATGTCATTTGTTATTCACAATATAATAAAGCCCAATGACATTTATTGTTCCAACAATCCCCACATGAATAGAAATTACTCTAAACATATGCAGACTAAATGCAGACTCGATAAACACTAAAAAAAATAAACTTATTCTAATCCTGACTAGACTAGACAAATTTATCGAGAGTGTTTGCGAAAACTTCACTGTGTTTGAGTTGGTGGCATTTTTAAGCTTTGAACCACTCATAGTTAATATTTGCCGGGTTTACTTTACCAGAAGGTGAACATGATGTCTTAAACCAACCGGTGTTTTATGTAAACCGAGGCAACATGCATAACGCAGCTTTATTTTCTCGTAGAACTTAGTTCTCTATTATGTTCATTGTGGCCCTGAACTATTCCTGGTTTTCATGAGTGAACTTAGAGAATATAGCTTTGCATTAATTCTCCTAGAAACGGCCCCATTTCACACTCATTAGGTGATTAACCATGAAAAGTATTGAGTAATACTCCACTTAGAAGCTATGGAATCATTAAAAGCTTATGATTATGTGGGAACCGAAATTCACACTGTCGATTTCCGTTTAAATAAGGAAACTAGGAAAACCCTAATTTCCCAGAGGACCCGGATATCTGTTAATTACCACACGTCAAGCAATCAGAACACGAGAATAACAACGATAAAAATAAGAAATCGAAAAGAGAGCAAAGTAGATCTTATTCCGAATCTGCGTATGAGCGTTACAACAAGGTATAAGCCTGGGCTCGAGAGCTGTCGGCGAGATTCCTAGTTCTAGCAACCCTAAGACGGCTAAACCTAATTGAGTCGCAGCTCGAAATAACAAAAACGGAAAATTGCCTAAATTACTCTAAGTGCTAAGTTTGCTCTGAAAAAGTTCTCCCTCTTGCACCTCGCCTAGGACTCCTTATATACTAGCTCCAAGGTCGGTTTACGCTTTTACTCTTCTGCCCTTAAGCCGTCATAGCATAAAAATGGAGATATTCCATTTTTCCCGATCTTCACAATTATCTTCAAAACTTCCGTATTTATCCACGGAAACTTGACATTTATCCTTCCTCGTGGGCCAAGCGTGAGCCATGCTGTGGTTCACGGGCTTTTGGTTAGGAAAAATCGTAGGATGGGCCTCGAGTCGTGTTTTAGGTCCCTTTGGGCCGTCTTCCGACTCGACACGTTTACTACGAGTTTTCCGCGGTTTCTAATCCGCGAAGTTTGATCGACGAATTAGAATAGCGGGAAACATGGACTGAGTTTGCTACGGTCTTCGGGAGATAGCATTCGAAGGTTTGACGAGAATGCAAAGACTGGTGTCGTATCGATGTTCGGAAAGGTTCAATCGCTACACAGCGACCGAACTTTGGCTCGAGCCCGGTCGCTACGTAGTGACCGAGCGAGACGAGTGCTCGGTCGCTACGTAGCGACCGAGCTTTGGCTCGAGCCCGGTCGCTACGTAGTGACCGAGCGAGACGAGTGCTCGGTCGCTACGTAACGACCGAGCTTTGGCTCGAGCTCGGTCGCTACGTAGCGACCGAGCGGGACGATCGCTCGGTCGCTACGTAGCGACCGGGCTTGGCCGAGCTCGGTCGCTACGTAGCGACCGAGCGGGACGATCGCTCGGTCGCTACGTAGCGATCGAGCTTGGCTGAGCTCGGTCGCTACGTAGCGACCGAGCGGGACGATCGCTCGGTCGCTACGTAGCGACCGAGCTTTGGCTCGAGCTCGGTCGCTACGTAGCGACCGAGCTTTGGCTCGAGCTCGGTCGCTACGTAGCGACCGAGCGGGACGATCGCTCGGTCGCTACGTAGCGACCGAGCTTGGCTGAGCTCAGTCGCTACGTAGCGACCGAGCAGGATGATCGCTCGGTCGCTACGTAGCGACCGAGCTTTGGCTCGAGCTCGGTCGCTACGTAGCGACCGAGCGGGATGATCGCTCGGTCGCTACGTAGCGACCGAGCTTGGCTGAGCTCGGTCGCTACGTAGCGACCGAGCGATCATCCCGCTCGGTCGCTACGTAGCGACCGAGCTTTGGCTCGAGCTCGGTCGCTACGTAGCGACCGAGCGGGACGATCGCTCGGTCGCTACGTAGCGACCGAGCTTGGCTGAGCTCGGTCGCTACGTAGCGACCGAGCAGGACGATCGCTCGGTCGCTATGTAGCGACCGAGCTTTGGCTCGAGCTCGGTCGCTACGTAGCGACCGAGCGGGATGATCGCTCGGTCGCTACGTAGCGACCGAGCTTGGCTGAGCTCGGTCGCTACGTAGCGACCGAGCGGGACGATCGCTCGGTCGCTACATAGCGACCGAGCTTGGCTGAGCTCGGTCACTACGTAGCGACCGAGCAGGACGATCGCTCGGTCGCTATGTAGCGACCGAGCTTTGGCTCGAGCTCGGTCGCTACGTAGCGACCGAGCAGGACGATCGCTCGGTCGCTACGTAGCGACCGAGCTTTGGCTCGAGCTCGGTCGCTACGTAGCGACCGAGCGGGACGATCGCTCGGTCGCTACTTAGCGACCGAGCTTGGCTGAGCTCGGTCGCTACGTAGCGACCGAGCAGGACGATCGCTCGGTCGCTATGTAGCGACCGAGCTTTGGCTCGAGCTCGGTCGCTACGTAGCGACCGAGCGGGATGATCGCTCGGTCGCTACGTAGCGACCGAGCTTGGCTGAGCTCGGTCGCTACGTAGCGACCGAGCGGGACGATCGCTCGGTCGCTACGTAGCGACCGAGCTTTGGCTCGAGCTCGGTCGCTACGTAGCGACCGAGCTTTGGCTCGAGCTCGGTCGCTACGTAGCGACCGAGCGATCGTCCTGCTCGGTCGCTACGTAGTGACCGAGCTTGGCTGAGCTCGGTCACTACGTAGCGACCGAGCAGGACGATCGCTCGGTCGCTACGTAGCGACCGAGCTTTGGCTCGAGCTCGGTCGCTACGTAGCGACCGAGCGGGACGATCGCTTGGTCGCTACGTAGCGACCGAGCGGGACGAGCTCTCGGTCGCTGCGTAGCGACCGAGCGGGACAGACGCTCGGTCGCTACGTAGCGACCGAGCGGGAGCTGTGTGCATGCTTGGTCGCCGCGTATCGATCGAGCTTGGCTTGTGCGCGGTCTGATTTCCATACTCGAGTTTGTCTGCGGCTGATTTGGATACATGTCCGTTGCCTTCGGACAATCGGTATTTAGTGGTTCGATTGAGATTTGGACGATATTTTACTGCAAGGCTCTTCGTAAAGATATCTTTACGAAGATCACTTTTCGTAAAAACGTTTATGCTGATTTTTACGGACTTTCAGACATTGATTCCGTCGTGACCGATTTTGACCCCAACAGATTATCCTTCACACATTGTTAGCACTTTTATCATCTTAGGAGCTGGGAAGAGACTACTTTGTCTCAAGTGTTTGGTTAGATTCTGCTTGATTTTGTTTTTCCTTTAAACCTACGTCTTGGGATCTCCAGTCATGATAGGTAGGGTTGCAATCAAGCATCCTCATTCGTTATAGGCTTTAAACCCATTCCTTTTGATGATTTAGCAACGACATCTCGTGACAAACCTTTAGTAAATGGATCCGTTAGGTTGTCAGCCGATTTGATGTGGTCTATTGTGATTACACCAGTTGAGATAAGTTGTCTAATGGTTTAATGTCGTCTTCTGATGTGACGAGATTTACCATTGTAGAGATTATTCTGAGTCCGAGCTATAGCTGATTGACTATCACAATGTATGCGTATAGCTGGCACAGGTTTCTCCCACATAGGAATATCTTCCAAAAAATTTCTAAGCCATTCATCTTCTTCTGCTGCTTTGTCTAAGGCTATGGATTTCATGGTTGATCTGACTAACACTGTTTGTTTGGTAGATTTCCATGATATTGCTGCTCCTCCTAGTTTAAATACATATCCACTCATAGATTTTGAGTTTTTCAAGTCTGATATCCAGTTAGCATCACTGTATCCTTCTAAAACTGCTGGTTCTTTACCATTGTGAAGCCCAAAATCTTTGGTGTAGCGCAAGTAATTGAGTACCCTCGTTATAGCTTTCCAGTGTGTATGACCTGGATTACTTGTATATCGACTAAGTACGTTTACTGCATGCGCCAGATCTGGTCTAGTACAATTGATCAAATACATGAGACTTCCGATCACACGTGCATACTCGTTTTGTGAAACCGCTTCACCTGAATTCTTTGTCAAGTGCATTTGGGGATCTAACGGAGTTTTCGCCGTACTATTAGAGTAATTTTAAAATCTCTCTAATGTTGTTTGAGCATAATGAGATTGGATTAAGATAATTTCGTTTGAATTTCTTGTGACTTTAACCTCGAGAATTACATCTACTAATCCCAAGTCTTTCATCTCAAATGTCCCTTTAAGCATGTTCTTTGTTTGATTGATAATGTCTTTATTGCTTCCAATAATGAGCATATCATCTACATATAGACATAGTAAAATATACGCATTTTTGGCTGTTTTGTAGTATATGCATTTGTCACATTAATTTATTTTGAAACCATTTGACATCATTGTATTGTCAAATTTTTCGTGTCATTGTTTAGGAGCTTGTTTAAGTCCATAAAGTAACTTTACAAGTCGACATACTTTGTCTTTCTCTCCGGGAATGACAAAACCTTCAGGTTGTTTCATGTAAATTTCCTATTCTAAATCACCATTTAGAAAAGCAGTTTTTACATCCATTTGATGGATTTCTAAGTCTCTTAAGGCTGTGATTGCTATCATCAGTCTTATTGATGTTATTCTCGTCACTGGAGAATATGTATCAAAATAGTCAATGCCTTCCTTTTGTCTGAATCCTTGAACTACAAGCCTAGACTTGTATTTTCCACCAGGTTTTCATGTCATTATCCATTTATTCCCTAATGCTTTGCAGCCAGGTGGTAAATCCGTTATGTAATAAGTATAATTTTGCATGATCGAATCAAATTCACTCTTGAGAGCTTTGTTCCAAAATGGAGCTTTTGGTGAAGCCATTGCTTCTGCCAAAGTTTTTGAAATATTTTCTACTAAAAATGCCATTAGGAAATCTTCTCCAAAAGATTTTTCCTTCCGAGCTCTTTTGCTCTTCGAGATTCATCTTTTTCTTCATTTTTTGAAATATCATTTCTAGAAATCTTGACGTTTGTCTCAGTTTCTGAGTTTTTATCATTGTCTCTTTCTTCTCGAGTTCGTTTTGAACCTTGATTTTCTTTATATGGAAAAATATTTTCGAAGAAAGATGCATTTCTTGATTCCATGACTGTATTTTCATGAATGTCTGATATTTCAGATTTATGTACCAAAAATCGATAAGCATTACTGTTATGTGCATATCCGATGAAGATGCAATCCACTGTCTTAGGTCCAATAGTGACCTTTTTTGGTGGTGGTACCGCAACTTTTGCCAAGCACCCCCACACTTTGAGGTATTTATACGAAGGTAAATTACCTTTCCATAATTCATATGGAGTTTTGCCAGTTACTTTGTGTGGAATTTTGTTGAGGATATAATTAGTGGTAAGCAACGCTTCCCCCCACTTGTTCTGGGGTAACCCAGATTCCTGCAACATTGCATTCATCATCTCTTTTAGAGTTTGATTTTTGCGTTCAGCAACTCCATTAGATTCTGGTGAGTAATGAGCTGTAGTTTGATGGATTATACCATGTTCTTTACATAATGCATTGAATGGACCATCATACTCGCCTCCTATGTCGCTTCTAACTACTTTAATAGTTGTTTTAAGTTGATTTTCGACCTCGAGTTTAAATTCTTTAAATTTTTCTAAAGTTTCGTCTTTGCTATGTAATAAATATACATAGCAATATTTTGTGCAGTCATCTATGAAGGTCACAAAGTACGTTTTACCACCTTTAGTTTGTATGTATTTTAAATCACATAAATCGGTGTGAATTAAATCTAGAGGTTTATTAGTTCTTTCAACACGAGGTGATGGCGTTTTTGTGAGCTTAGCCTGTACGCATACTTCACATTTTTGTTTACTTGTTTTGCATTTAGGAATTAGATTTAAATTCATTAATCTTTGTATAGATTTGTAGTTTACATGGCCTAATTTTTCATGCCATATATTAAAAGACTCAACCAAATAAGTAACTGGCTCTTTCTTATTCATTGAAACTTTTGGAGCTACAACTTTCGTAGGGACTGTCATTATATTCAACTTGACAAGTCCACCCTTAACATACCCTCTTCCCAAATACATCTCATTCTTTCTAATCACGAGCTTGTCCGCCTCAAAACTTGTGGCGAATCCATTCTTGTTGAGCAAGGTTCCCGAGACCAGGTTCTTCCTCATGTCAGGCACATGCTTCACATTCGTCAGAGTGACCTCACGTCCAGATGTCATCTTCAAAATCACATTGCCGCGTCCTTCAATCTTGGAGACTGTAGTGTTTCCCATCCTGAGCTTCTCATGAGTCTCGTTTTTCTGATAGGTGTTGAACATCGCCCTATCGGTGCAAATGTGGGTGGTTGCACCAGTGTCATACCACCATTCCTTGGGGTTGTTGCTTTCAACCATGTTGGCTTCAGTCACCACAGCAACGAGATCCTCCTCAGTGAGATTTGCATGAGCCTTCTCATCCTTGATCTTTTTGCGACACTCAACAATCTTGTGCCTCACTTTGTGGCAGTAATGACATTTCTCCTTGAACTTGTCCACATTCGCATTGATTCCAATACCTTTGTTCTTGAAGTTTTTTCCAGAAGCCTTTAAGGCTGCAGCCGTTTTGGAAGGCTTGGCAGGAGAATGGAGCCTTTCCTTTGCCTTTGTGCTTAGCCATGTTGACACTGTGCTCCTTAGCAGTGACCTTGTCAGCAGTTCAGTTTCTGGATTCCATCTGAACCCTCGTGATGAGCTCCTCGAGCCCAATCTTCTTCTTCTTGTGCTTCAAGTAGTTCTTGAAATCCGCATAGCTTGGAGGAAGCTTTTCAATGAAGCTGAGAGTTGTGAATGTCTCGCAGATGGACATCCCTTCAACAGCGATTTCATGGCAAATGAGTTGAAGCGCTTCCACTTGATCCATTATGGGTTTTGAATCCACCATTTTGAAGTCGTGGAATTTTGAGACCACATACTTCTGGCAGCCAGCGTCCTCACCTCTATACTTCTTATCCAGTGATCTCCATAGCTCTTTCGCCGTGGGAATCTCACAGTAGATACGGTACAATGGGTCAATGAGACGATCCAAAATGTAACCTTTGCAGATGAAGTCAGAATGCACCCATATGTCAACAGTTGCGAGGCTGTGAACATCATCAATCCCGTAAGGCATAAGGGGCTTGTCCTCCTGGATGAACTTGTCCAGCTTCATCTTTGTCAGGAAGAACATCATCTTCTTCTGCCATGTTTTGAAGCCTTTGCCATCAAACTTGTCTGGCATCACTCCTTGAGTGAACACACTAGGGACAGCCGGAGGAGTTTGAACTGCCACCGGACCACTTTCAGTTGCTGAAACTAAATCCGTCTGATAAAGACCAGCACCGAATAGGCTACGGTGAGTGGTTTCATCAGCAGCATTTCCCGCAGGGAAGATAGTGCTTGTTGTTGCTGCAGTGGTTGATGATGTGATGTTTCCAGCGGTTGTCACTGTTGCATCAGTGGCTGCAACGTTGAGTGGAGTTGTTGTGACATCGGTGGTGACAATGGGGGTGTGTTGTTATCGTTTGTCATTTTTCTGTAGAGAAAACATGAAAACGGATTAGTACTCCATTCAATAAATAAAATATTATTTATAAGAAAATAATAGTCTAAAATCGATGTTCATTTTTGGTGTTTGAACCAAATCATATCGATATAATTCTTGAGAAAACGTTTTGTAAACTCGCTTAAAAACGTTCGCAGAAACCATTTTTATAGACTTAGAATGTTTCACAAATTCGCTTAACAAAGTGGTTACTGAAATCCTCCCTTCCCATGAAATCCTCTTGTCCCATAGACTTCCCAATTGCAAGAGCAGAAGAAGCCCTCTCTTTGCCTGTGCGAATCTATTCTTTCCCAGGTATACTTGACCCCACGCCAGAGTGGAGTCGGAGAAGAAGAGATCGGCGCCGGAGTATCCTTCGATTTTAGCCGGTATTGTCGTCGCCACAATGAGACACAGACAGACGAAGTCACCTTAGGAGGGAGAGACGCATTCTTAGACGCATTTTTTTAATTTGGAAATTTTTAATGTTTTTTTATTTTAACTAGTATTCAAAGCGCTTTGTGTCATAGATACAAATGATCACGTCGCATGATCTCTTGCTCTTTTTATTTGGTAAGTATGGTAGAATAACACGTGTCTCAATATAACTATAAAACTTCCATATTTGAAAAACAAAGACGCGTTGATATTATAGTAAAATAAAAAGAAACCCAAAAATATATTTGAAGAAACTGCTGTTGTATAGGCCAGAGTTTCTAAATCCAATTTAGATGTGTCTGGTGTGTTTATGTGATGATGAAGAGACATAGTTAGGGAGACAACAAGTACCTGGGTAGTGTCCTTACTGTGGAGGTAAAGTGCAAATGTTTTATGTCGTTAGAAAATGGATGTTTTGTTTTGTTTCTCTCTGTTTCAAGATCAAGAGTAGGTATTTGTGTTCTTCTTGCGATCGTCGTCCGTTTTGTAACATTAACATTCTTATAAACTAAATTGGGATATTATTATTCATAGGTTTGTTTTGTTTTGTTTTACAATAGCGACAATGACAAGATGGACACAACAATAACATGAAACGGATATAAACAAGTTTGTATGTATGAAGACAAACTTTTTCATCTAGCATAAGAAAATTGAGACTAATGATTTCGTTTTGGATTTTTAGCTATCCAAACAAATAAAACTCTTCCAACGTTAAAAAAAAAAAAATAAGTAAAACTCTTTCTATTATTTTTTTGTTTATAACGTTTCATTTGAATATCTTCTAAAAATTTGTAACAAGTTAACTGCTTAGAACTTTTTTTCCACCATTTTATTATTAGCTTGATTAGTGAAAATTTTATTTTGAAAAATGCATATCAAAGACTATTTATAAATTTTAAAAATCTATTTAAATAGTCTCAATTCTTCAATTTGAAAAGTCACATTCTTCCAATTTAAAAGTAGTTAATTTGAAAAGGTATTTATAAGAATAATCACAATTTTTCATTTTAAAAAAAAATACATATATGAATTTTTAGAAAAGACACAACCTTCCAACATTAAACTTTTTGAAAAAATACAACCCTTCTTGACATTTTTTAGAAAAGACACAACCTTTCAACATAAGTTAGATTCACAATCTTTAGAATTAATTAGGATTGCTATTATTAGTAGATTACTTAAATTATTGATTATATTTTAATATTCAACAATTGTTTTTTAATTGTACTTTCAAATTTATAATTGAAATTTTAAAAGTATTATTGTCATTTTGAAAATAATTATCTATATAAAATTTACGAGATCAGTCTAATGTGACATAGTTTTCAATTTTTTGGCCTAAAAAAACAATTTTCCCTAAAAACTATAACAATGAAAACTAAAAACCATGACAAGTTCACCAAAAAATACAATAAAACAGAAAAAAAAAAAAAGAACAGAGCTAGAAAAGATTTGGAGAAACACCAAGTACGAAAATGCTGCAATAGAGTTTGACATGTTAAAAAATAAATAAACTTTTAAGCCATTTGGCACTGGACCAGCACTTGCCTTTCATTTTTTATTTTAGAAATGGCTTTTGGAATTTCCCATGAACCCAAATTCTGTACATATTCTTATTCTTTCTCCGGTTTACTGCTTTGACACAACAATTTTCAAGCTCGACCTGCACTCAAGATAGAAACATTAATAAGACATGTGATCCATTCAAATGTTTTTGTCCCTATTCATAATTTTAAGCCATTAATACAGAGGACTGCCTGATAGAAACACCATGTAAATTGTAGAATATCTGAAAAGCAATGCATTAGTCGCAAAAGAAGAAGGATTACCTCGATGAATCCGGCATCTGTAAATAGTCTTTTAACAGTGTCGAGACAAAAGAAATAGGAAAGGGTTCCATCTGACCGCACGTATTCCCTAAACCCAATACATTTCTCTGGCTCAAACCGCAGCATAGTCATGTCATATAAGCCTGAATTTTACTTCCAAGTGTTAGTTTCTCCTTATTTGTATAGCATATGTGAACTCTTAAATGGTGATCTATTCATAGTGAGTCAAGAATTACCGTAATCTCTGAACAAGAGCAGACCACCAGGTTTCAGCACAGCAAAGCATTCTTTGATAGCTCTCGGCATCCTTTCTTTAGGCACTGCCGACAATGTGAAAATCTGACAGAACATAACAAGCCGAGTTACAATGAGCCTAAGAATCAGTAAATGAGACACAAATCTAGATCCAGTGCAGAAATATGGCACTAAATGCATTGGTTGATCGAGCGCGATGATGTTAACATACCAGAGTGACAAAATCCACTCCACCGATGCAATGCTCATTCAAAGAAGTATCATCACTCTCCCCTATTTAATGAAAAAAAGCATAAAACGTAAAAGATTAGCAGATGAGAGATCAAAGTGTATCTTATCTGAAGGGACTGAAACCTGAATGGTGGCAATGTTTGTTGTGTCGACAATGATGACACGCCAACCAATTTGGGAATGCAGACGTTGAAAAGTCACAAGTGAAAGAATGGAAGTTATCAACTGTAGCAATAGCGCGATTAATGTTCTCTTTAGTCCTAACGAGGGCCTCACTGCTACAATCGCAAGCGTATACGGTAATGTTCTTGCTTCCACTGCACACAATAAGACGCAAAGATAAGCAGGGAACTGGTTAAGGAAGTAGCTCATAACTTAAGAACAACATAAATCACTATACCGTAAAACTGGAAGGACAGTACTCCCATTACCGCAACCGACTTCCAAGAGTTTAGTGTTTTCGCCACATAAAACTAACTCAGGAAATTCCTTCAACAGATATCTTCTTTCCTACATACATTTAGACCAATTGATAGGATCCAAATTATCTACACTAATATGAATAGCATCGTCAAATTATTTATTTAAAAAAAAAGGGTTTGGGAATGGGAAGACCTTGAAGAACTTTCCAGAGGAGTGACGGGAGTGGAAATCTTGCCATGGCTTCGAAACAGAAGAGGAGAAGGAGGAGGAGGAATCTACTAGATGTGGTTCTTGTAGATGGTGGGAGAGAGAAGGATCATTCTCGACCAAATTCTTCACAAACTCCCATTCGAAATCCTTTGAATGATACTCTCCTGCTTCCCCTCCTTTCTCCATCCTCGAGCAACGTTTTGCTCTCTTTCGCCGAAACTGAACCCTACGCTGAAGAGTCAAATTAGGCTCGACATTATTCTATTTTGGACCAATTGGCCAAATTCAGGCTTTTTTATTTTTTTTCGTGAACATATTTAATTTCATTAAACCCAATGGACTACGCTACATACAGAGGCAATAAAGTCTACAGAGGCCCAATTACATTAAGCTTAGTCGGTAAGGAAACTATGAACGTGAACTGTCCACCTGTTTATCCACCGAACAATACATCACCACGAGACAGCTAATGGAAACTGGTCTAGCGCTTTCCACGGACACCTCAGGCTCGCCGTTCGCCGGCGAACTCAGCTGTAACACCCCGGCCCAGGCCCAAGTAGAAAAGGCCCAACAGAGGGAAACCCTAAGTAACCCTAATCCAGAAACCTATATAAAGAGGAGTCTCCCCACAGCTGAGCCATCAGACACTCACCGAGCGAAGCCCTGCGAGATCCGAGAGCCGCCGCCGCCGCCAGCCCACCGAGGAAGCGCCGCCGCCGATCACCACCCGCGTAGCCCAAGTCGCCGATCGCGGGTACCAAGCCGCCGGCTTCTCGATTCTGTGGCGTGTAACCGTCTTCGTTTGGATTACTAAGATCTTTGAGTACCAGATCCGGAACCCAACCTATCCTCGTCGCTGTCTTGGAACCAGATCGACAATCAACTAATGTGAGGACTTGTCTGTGAACTCTTCTCAAGATTCCTAACATCGTATAGTATTAGGGTCTAGCTAGTACGGGCTTGATTGATTGATTGATTGATGATTGAACTCAGTGATGAGATTAATGCATGATAATGATAAATGATGAAAGAACCTAGTTGAACTAGGAGGAAAGAAAGAAAGAAAGAAAGAA
Source organism: Brassica napus (assembly GCF_020379485.1). Classification (NCBI taxonomy): domain Eukaryota; kingdom Viridiplantae; phylum Streptophyta; class Magnoliopsida; order Brassicales; family Brassicaceae; genus Brassica; species Brassica napus. The sequence goes on from NC_063434.1 coordinate 17,354,759, forward strand.
AGAAAGAAAAGAAAGAAAGAAAGAAATGAGAATGAGTCTAGGAAGACTAAGAAAAAGAACTAAGAAATGAATGAAATACGACCCACCGAGGAACTGGTGGGAAGTATGGGAAACGCGGCGGCCGTAGCGTTCAAAAACGGCGGAGATGCGGGGCCATAGCATCCGATAAAAATGGCAGGGTAAGAATAGAGGCGCCGGTAAGATTGAGTCACGCCGAGTCTTGGCGGGAAGGGGTCGTAATACACTGCAAAGGCGGACCGAACCCGAGGAACTGGGCGGCGGTCCTACCAGGGCAGGCGACTCCATAGGAAGCAGCAAGAAAAGGGGAGGAATGGTCCGCTTGAGCTGTGTAGGTCCTAGGTGTCTAGGGTAATGAAATGCGAACTTGCTGTTTTTTTATTAGCTTATTCCTTAATGCTTGCTGTGTTATGTGTCTTGATATGAGTTAACGGGTTCCTGGAACCCGTCCTCACTGAGTATTTCCCCAAATGCTCACCCCTCTTTCTGCAGGTACGATCGGGGAGACGCAGGAGTGAAGTCGGAGTGGTGCCGGTTCTTGGGTCGGGATAAGCTTTTATTTAGTACTTTAAAACTGTGTTTCGTTCCAAAGACTCGTATGCTAATCTGTTTTCTAAAGACTTTCCTAAGGTTTTAAGAAATAAAAGACTACAAGTTGTTTTCTCATTTTCCTTAAGTAATGCATTTCAAAAAGGGGACAGTAAGGGTTACACAAGGAATGTCCAAAGGTAGACATGTGTACCCTTAATCCGTCCTGGGAACCCCAGAATGATCTGGGGAAGGGACGGGTCTTTCAATTGGTATCAGAGCCAGGTTAAAACCCGTCCGGTTCCGTCCGGATGGGTACTGGCAGTCAAACCTTGTATTTTAGTAGGATGTATTTTAATCAATTCTTTTGGGGAGGGGTCTTTTCCTCTTAAGGCATCACTTCGGCTGAATCCTGCACTACCCGATAAGGTATAAGAATTTCATGCTACTTAACTGCCAGTACTTAACAATTTCGTTATGACAGGATGCCTCCCAGGAACGCCAGACTAGCTCAGCCCACAACCACAGCCCAGAGAGCAGCCAGGCGGGCTGCCAGAGCCGCGTCGCAGGCTACCAGCGACAACGGAAGTCATGCCGGGGATGGTGTGGAAGAGAACCAGGTGAATGGACCTGCCCAAGGAGGTCAAGTGAACGGACCAGCCCAAGGGCAAGGCCAGGCCGCCATGGACGCTGCAGCAGTGGAAGAACTGCGAAGGTACCGGGAGGCTTACGGGGGTAGACTGCCCGGGGAAGGTGCCGCGGGCGGAGGACTCGCACCACCCCTAGCGGTGCCCGCCGCTGATCACGTGCCCTCCTATTGGGACATGATGAAGCAGCTAAAAAGCATGCAGATGGAAATGTTCAGCGGGGGAGCCGACCCGATCGCCGCAGACAACTGGAGGAGGAAGCTGGAAAAGAACTTCCTCTCGGCCAGGTGCCCACCAGAGTACCGTAGAGACTTGGCTACCCACCACCTAAAGGACGACGCCTTGGTCTGGTGGGATTGTGTGGTGGACGGTGCAAGGGATCAACCGGAACTGACCTGGGAGGACTTCTTAGAAGAATTTAATAACAAATACTTCCCTCGAGAGGCAATGGATAAGATGGAAGGTAGATTCCAAGACATCAGCCAGGGGTCTCGGGATGTACGGAAGTACGGGGAAGAGTTCAACAGGCTCCGAAGGTTTGCAGGACGCCATATGACTGAAAAGGAACTAATTCGCCGCTTTATGAAAGGTTTGAGGATCGAACTCAAGAACAACTGCAATGTTCGGGAGTTCCGCTCCCTGAACGAACTACTGGAGAAGGCAGCCGAGCAAGAGGCAGGGATAGAGGAGGAGCGCAAGCAGAAGCAGGCCACCCGAGCCGCGAAGCGTCCTCGCGAAACTACCACCCCTGTGGACAACGGAACAGTCCGCACGCTTTGCACAGAGTGCGGGAAGATGCACTACGGAGAGTGTAAGGGAACAGGATGTTTCAAATGCGGACAACCGGGGCATATCAAACGGAACTGTCCACAGCTCAACGACGGGACGGTTACCAAGACCCCCAATATCACATGTCAGCTGTGCGGACGTTACGGGCATGCGGCCCGGGACTGTCGCGACCGGACTGAAGCAGGGACCGGAGCTGCGCTTCCGGCGCCACCGCCAAAGAAGCCAGCAACTCAACCGAGAGTGTTCGTCGCAGGGAACATCCAGGGAGCTGAGACCATAGCAGGTAAATAGTCTTGCTCTAGCTCTTTTTATCGATTAAAAAAAAAAAAAGGGAAGTTTTAGGAAAAAGGTAAAATAGACACTTAGCTATAGTCTCCGTGTAGGGAGGGTGAAGGTCGGAGGAGTTGTAGCTTACACACTCTTCGACACGGGAGCCACCCACAGTTTCGTGAGCCAGGCCCTAGCCAAGAAGTGGAACTTTCAGGGGAAGTACGAGGCACGAACCACCCGGGTCGAGACCGCGGGTCCAGACGAGATATCCGCCATGGGAGTATACATGGGAGTGACCGTAGAACTCGCCGGAGTGGTTATGCCAGTAGACTTGCTGGAACTAGAAATGGGGCGGTACGAGGTGATACTCGGAATGGACTGGTTATCACGACACGGAGCGGTTATCGACTGTAACGGAGCAAACATACGGATTCCCAGAGAGGGAGGACGAGTAGTGTTCGAAGGATCGAAAACTAAGACCGGGGTCACAATCATATCAATGGCACAAGCTGGAGACCTAATTAAAAAGGGACACGACGCTTACTTAGCCACGATAGAAATGTTGGAAGCACCGAAAGGACCGAGTTTGGAGGATGTGGCTGTAGCGAATGAATTCGCGGATGTATTTGAACCACTACAGGGACCACCACCAAATCGGGACAGTGCGTTCTCCATTGAGTTGGAACCGGGAACTGCACCCGTCTCCAAGGCCCCATACCGCCTGGCGCCAGCAGAGATGACCGAGTTACGAGAACAGTTGGAAGACTTGATAAGTAAGGGTTTTATACGACCCAGTAGCTCGCCTTGGGGAGCTCCAGTGTTATTCGTAAGGAAGAAGGATGGGAGTTTGAGACTCTGCATCGACTATAGAGGATTAAATAAGGTGACTATCAAGAACAAATACCCACTACCTCGAATCGATGAATTGTTGGATCAGCTAGAAGGAGCAACCTGGTTTTCCAAAATCGACCTCGCGTCAGGATATCACCAAATCCCTATAGACGAAAAGGACGTACAGAAGACTGCTTTCCGCACACGTTACGGACATTACGAGTTCGTTGTGATGCCGTTTGGACTAACCAACGCACCAGCAGCCTTCATGGGCATGATGAACAATGTGTTTCGAGACTATTTAGACCGTTGTGTGATAGTTTTCATCGACGATATACTCATCTACTCGCGGAGTAAGGAAGAACATGACTGGCACCTCCGGTTGGTGTTGGAAAAACTACGAAAACATAAGTTGTTCGCGAAGTTAAGTAAGTGTAGCTTCTGGCAGAGGAAGATAGGATTCCTCGGTCATGTCATCACAGAAGCTGGAGTAGCAGTAGATCAGGAAAAGATTAAAGCCATAACCCAATGGCCTACCCCGAGGAATGCCACGGAAGTAAGGAGCTTCCTAGGGTTGGCGGGGTATTACCGGAAATTCGTGCGGGATTTCGCCACTACCGCAAAGCCTCTCACCCGACTAACCGGGAAGGATACCAAGTTCGATTGGACAGAAACCTGCACAAAGGGGTTCGAACAACTCAAACGCCAACTGACCCAGACGCCTGTTCTTGTCTTGCCACGAACCGGTGTACCTTTCGTGGTATACACGGACGCCTCGGGGGTAGGGGTAGGGTGCGTACTTATGCAAGAAGAACGAGTAATCGCTTATGCGTCACGACAACTGAAGAAGCACGAAGTCAACTACCCCACCCATGACCTGGAACTCGCTGCCGTTGTCTTCGCCCTAAAGATCTGGCGGGCCTATCTGTACGGAGAAAAAGTGCAGATTTTCACAGATCACAAAAGTCTAAAGTACGTCTTCACACAGGCTGACCTGAACCTTAGACAAAGAAGGTGGATGGAAATGTTGGCTGATTTCGATCTACAGATTGACTACCACCCCGGGAAAGGAAACCCGGTAGCGGATGCACTAAGCAGGAGAAGGACCGATGTCTCAGGAGCTAGGGAGGTACAAGAACTCTCGGGAATGCTGGCGACTCTGAGCTTGAGGGCCACGACGGTTCAGGAAGATGGAATGGGACTCGAAGCATTGGATCAGGCCGATTTGCTATGGAGAATCAGAGAGGAACAGCGGAATGACATCATCTTACAGGAGAAGATTAGTAAGCAAGTCGTAGGTTATCGTACCGCAGAGAATGGAACCATCCTATTCAGGAATCGGGTCAGTGTTCCTAACAACTGGTCCCTTAGGAGGGAAATTTTGAGACAAGCACATCAGACACGGTTCTCCATCCATCCCGGCAGTACCAAGATGTATCGGGACCTTAAGCGGTACTATCACTGGGAAGGAGTGAAAAATGATGTGGCCACCTGGGTCTCCCAGTGTCCCACTTGCCAAGTGGTAAAGGCAGAGAAGAGGGTACCAAGTGGTTTACTGCAAGGCTTACCCCTACCCCAATGGAAATGGGACATGGTCACCATGGACTTTGTGACGGGGCTGCCCCGGGTCACAGGTAATAAGGATGCAATATGGGTGATAGTAGATCGACTCACGAAGACGGCACACTTTATCGCGATTAAAAAGACGGACGGGGCGGAAAAACTAGCCCGCAAGTACCTAGACATCGTAGTACGGCTGCACTGGGTGCCAGTAAGCATCGTATCAGATAGGGACCCCAAGTTCACTTCGACCTTCTGGCAAGCATTCCAGAAGGAATTGGGCACCAAAGTACATCTTAGCACGGCCTACCACCCCCAGACCGATGGTCAGTCGGAACGCACAATACAGACTCTGGAGGACATGCTACGATCGTGTGTCTTGGACTGGGGAGGGAAGTGGGGAGAGTATCTCCCTCTGGTGGAATTTGCGTACAACAACAGCTACCATTCTAGTATCGGAATGTCCCCATTCGAGGCTCTGTACGGGAGGCCTTGTCGAACCCCCATGTGTTGGACCGAAGTGGGGGAGCGATGTGGTGTAGAACCAGACCTGATAAGCGAGACAGTAGAACAAGTAAACGTGCTGAAGGATCGCCTCAAGGAGGCTCACGACCGCCAGAAAAGCTACGCGGACCAGCGCCGAAAACATCTAGAATTCACGGTCGCGGACGAGGTATACCTAAAGATGCGTACGTTCCGCGGAAACGATCCAAACCGGAAACTAAAGAAACTCAAGCCTAGATACATGGGTCCTTTCGTCATCACCGAACGGATTGGGGCAGTAGCGTATCGGTTGGTATTGCCACCCGAAATGGCAGATTTTCATGATGTATTCCACGTGTCGGTTTTACGGAAGATGGTACGGGAGCCTGAATTGATACTGTCCCAACCGCCTTGGGACGCGCAACCCAACCTAACACTGAATAGTACCCCCATCAGGATAGTGGACCAGAAAGAGATTGAGGTCCGCGGGAAGAAGGTGCGGATGGTACTGGTGCGATGGGAAAGAGATGGAATACCCGAAGAGGTATGGGAGCGCGAGTCCCAATTTCTGAAGGCCTACCCGGGGATGTCTCAGGAGAGAGGCAACCAGGTTGATACTCAGCAGAATTCGGGGACGAATTCATTTCTAGTGGGGGAGAATTGTAACACCCCGGCCCAGGCCCAAGTAGAAAAGGCCCAACAGAGGGAAACCCTAAGTAACCCTAATCCAGAAACCTATATAAAGAGGAGTCTCCCCACAGCTGAGCCATCAGACACTCACCGAGCGAAGCCCTGCGAGATCCGAGAGCCGCCGCCGCCGCCAGCCCACCGAGGAAGCGCCGCCGCCGATCACCACCCGCGTAGCCCAAGTCGCCGATCGCGGGTACCAAGCCGCCGGCTTCTCGATTCTGTGGCGTGTAACCGTCTTCGTTTGGATTACTAAGATCTTTGAGTACCAGATCCGGAACCCAACCTATCCTCGTCGCTGTCTTGGAACCAGATCGACAATCAACTAATGTGAGGACTTGTCTGTGAACTCTTCTCAAGATTCCTAACATCGTATAGTATTAGGGTCTAGCTAGTACGGGCTTGATTGATTGATTGATTGATGATTGAACTCAGTGATGAGATTAATGCATGATAATGATAAATGATGAAAGAACCTAGTTGAACTAGGAGGAAAGAAAGAAAGAAAGAAAGAAAGAAAAGAAAGAAAGAAAGAAATGAGAATGAGTCTAGGAAGACTAAGAAAAAGAACTAAGAAATGAATGAAATACGACCCACCGAGGAACTGGTGGGAAGTATGGGAAACGCGGCGGCCGTAGCGTTCAAAAACGGCGGAGATGCGGGGCCATAGCATCCGATAAAAATGGCAGGGTAAGAATAGAGGCGCCGGTAAGATTGAGTCACGCCGAGTCTTGGCGGGAAGGGGTCGTAATACACTGCAAAGGCGGACCGAACCCGAGGAACTGGGCGGCGGTCCTACCAGGGCAGGCGACTCCATAGGAAGCAGCAAGAAAAGGGGAGGAATGGTCCGCTTGAGCTGTGTAGGTCCTAGGTGTCTAGGGTAATGAAATGCGAACTTGCTGTTTTTTTATTAGCTTATTCCTTAATGCTTGCTGTGTTATGTGTCTTGATATGAGTTAACGGGTTCCTGGAACCCGTCCTCACTGAGTATTTCCCCAAATGCTCACCCCTCTTTCTGCAGGTACGATCGGGGAGACGCAGGAGTGAAGTCGGAGTGGTGCCGGTTCTTGGGTCGGGATAAGCTTTTATTTAGTACTTTAAAACTGTGTTTCGTTCCAAAGACTCGTATGCTAATCTGTTTTCTAAAGACTTTCCTAAGGTTTTAAGAAATAAAAGACTACAAGTTGTTTTCTCATTTTCCTTAAGTAATGCATTTCAAAAAGGGGACAGTAAGGGTTACACAAGGAATGTCCAAAGGTAGACATGTGTACCCTTAATCCGTCCTGGGAACCCCAGAATGATCTGGGGAAGGGACGGGTCTTTCATCAGCTCTGCCTTTCTGCCGTTCCAAGCTTCAACGCTTCCAATTTTTCATCACCTACAGACTACAACCACCGAAACATATGACCAGGTTCTCCGGTCTTCATCTTCAATTAATTCCAGAGAGCTTGAAAGAAAGAGATGTAAACCAGTTGTTGAGACATCCATTACAAAACCCCAACTCTTCTTAGTCTAATCTCATCTCCTCCAAGAATCTCCCATCATCTCGATTTACAGTCAACGAAACACTTCATGCCAAGCAAGCCCAAAATATTAACCATAAAGCATGGAGATTTATAATCAATGAAGCAATCCAGCCAAGATGATAACAAAGAAAACATAGGGCATAGTTGTCGGACTTTTGAATGAAGAACATATAGAGGGTTACTCCGGTCCCTGGATCGGACTTTATTATCTCAAACCAAATCGGAGACAGAAGATAAACAAGAAGATCAGCTTCGATATTGTGGTTTGAAGAACAACACAAAATCGTCAAACGATATAAACAAGTCGCCTAGCCAAAACAAATCCGACTAAACTGTAAAAAAAAAATTAATTAATGCAAAAAATTTAAATTTGAAGAGTAATAAAATATTCTAATAAATTAATTAAAATATTTATATGGTATTTACTTTGTTATAAATAAATAAATATTAATAATTAAATTAATTTTTACAAAATGTGAAAATAACTAAAACTTATTAAAAATACTTTAGTTCTTATTATAATATTTAGCTTATTTTTAATAATATTGTAACACTCGTCACTTTCAAATAATATAATAAATAATAATATCTGAAATCTATATTATAAATACTTAAAAGTTAATATCTACGCTGGAAATCCAATGCATAAAATAAACATTCAAACTATTATAAAGTACGAACCGAAAATCTGAAATAGGAAATAAACATGAACGCAAAAAGTCCAAAGGCCCAAAAGCATAACAGCTTAAAAGCAACACCATTCTGATACAATCATTCATGCTCGTCGATTTCACTTTAAAGGAGAAAAGCAGGAGGGGTGAGTAACAGGAGAGTCACTTAGTGAGGTATGAGATACAAAACCGCAAACCACTGACTCTAGCATAAAACAAACATGGTGCCTATTACACCACACATAGCAATCAATATATGTCTAGTGCACTAGACATCTACAACCAATTTGCAGATAGTACATAGCTATTTTCTGCACCCCGCATTCTCCTCACATGGATATACATATATAACACAACATGCTTCGCTAGTACAGTAGTCCACACTGCACCCCGTAAATCTCTAAGGCGTCGTAAGTACAAACGTCTTTGTATCCTCGCAATCTCCACAATCAGGTGTCGCTAGCATAAACGTCATGGGTCATTACAAATATATTAACATTTTATAACATTATGAAATACATTATACTTTAATTTTATTTATAACATAGATATTTATCACAAAAAAAAACATTATTGCTATATATTTAAAAAAAATGAGATGGTATTATCATATAATTTAATAATATAAAAGTATTGATTTTGTGACATGAGTCTTTTCTTCATGAAGAAGATACAGTTTTTTATTATGTTTAATGTTCATATTAATACATATTTTGTGAGTTAAATTGAAAATATGGAAGATTTTGAGATTTAAGATGAAGATATATATATTTGACAGAAAGTACTTCATCGTACTTGGTTATTAAAGATGGAGAGACATGCATAAAAAGATGGAAAAAATATAATGAATAGTAAATCTGAAGTTTACTAACATTATTGTGAAATATTGAAAAAATCAATTTTTTCACATATTGTATGTCTTAAAGAAAATAAACAACCATCATGGAAAATGAATCATCAAACAAGTTCATTGGACATGATTTCTTTAACCAGACTCAAATTAGAATTTCACACTAAAGAATTTAAACATAATTCAAGAACCAGGATGGATAATATAATATGTTATTGGTTCTAAAGTGAGATTCAGTACGAGATAGATGGACAATATGGATAATATAATATGTTAGGGTATCCAGATTCAGATTTGAATCCATTGGACCCATGATCTTAGTCTCCGGATCCGGATCCGTGCCTTCTGGATATTCAGATTTAGGATATCTGTGTAGATATTGTATTATCCGCAAGTATTTGAATCCAAAAATTAAAAAATGTTGTAAGTTAATGGGAGAAAGAGATTGTCAATTTCTCATGATTATGGAGCCCTTTATATATATATAGGGAATTACAATAGACCGTCATAGATAAATGAAAAGTATACAAATCCTAAATTGATTAGGAAAAGGAAATCCTAAGCATACAAGAAAAACGAAACTGTATAAATAGAAAGGAAATATGCTTATCTGGTTATGGCATTCACAAATCGGTTCATAACATTCCCCCTTAAATGTTATAACCATAAGAGCTCGTAATACGCTTTGGATGTTGCCTCATTAAAACATTTCCAGAAAAATCCAGTAGGACAAAACCATGAATAAGGAAAAAGAGTACAACACGTATTACTCCCCTTTATTTGAACCTTACTGAAATGTTGATGTTGGAAGTAACTTGATGAATAGATCTTCTGAACTGTCACTTGAATGAACATGAAGTACTTGGACCCCTCTCGTCTTCTAGAACTCGTTGGTGAAGAAAACTTGGGTAGAATATGTTACTTAGCCGTTGATCATTCTATACTCTGATCGAATGGACCTTGACTACACGCGCCTACGGCTTGCCCCATGATAGTTGGTCTTTCTTTACCATCAACCACAATTTGATCGAACATATTGAGTTATGGACCTCCAACCCTGCGGCCAAATATACTCACGAATTTCTTGGCTAATGTTGCTGCGATGGTTTATTTCATAACCTGTCTGAGATCTGATAGATAACCTGTATCAACAAAACCAATTAACCCTTCTTTGGGCTGGTTAGTATAAAATAAATCAAAATATATGTCTAATCCCGTCCCAGTGCCTTTAGGTCAGATATGAGCTAAGTTTAGATAGTAAATACACGGCAAAACATGTATCTGGCCTAGTGTAGCTTGCCAGATACATCAAAACTCCTATGGCACTGAGATATGGCATTTCAGGACCAAGAACTTCTTCATCCTCTCTCATTGGACCATGCACACAAATTTGTTCTTTATCAAATCTCTTGAGTACCTTTTCTGTATATACCATTTGATGCACAAAGATTTCATTATTAATGTACTCAAACTGTAAACCCAAACAGAATTTCGTTTTACCTAGGTTTTTCATCTCAAATCTTTCTTAAGATATTCAGCTGTTTGGGACATGTATCCAGAGGTTCAGATTATAACATACACTGATATTTTCGAATTTCTTTATGCAATGTTGTTCTCGAGAACTTGTTTTATCTTTGAGCTCAATAACCTCTGGTACTTCTATCTTTTTATCCAGTGGACCATCTAATTTCCTTTCTTATATATATAGCCAGACCTATTAGGAATCTAAAAGTATTTGTATCCACCACAGGGGAGTATATTTCTCATAACCTATTCCTGGTCTATTGTGAGAATCCTTGTGCAATAAGCCGTGCTTTATATCTCACGATTTCTCATATTCATTTCCCAAAAGACCCATTTATATCCACTGGTTTTAACATCATATGGCGTCTTAATCATATGGCCAAATACGCCTTTCTTCTTTAAACTATTTAACCCCATGTTTCCATTCAATCCAATCTGTTCTACGAGTGCGCACTCTTATATTGACGTGGGTACATGATCCTCGCTTATATTCATAAATTCAAGTAACCTTGTATGCAAATAAATCATCTTATGTCGACATTTCTTATTGGTTCCATTATGTTCCAGACATGATATAATCGATTGAGATTCATTATTATCAGGACCTTTAATACTTTGCAGCTTGGCGTCCCAAGATACATTGTTTGGTACCTGTACCTTAGAGTCGGCCGGCCTTATCTCCATGTCTGGGATGGTTTCCTTAGTAACCTCGGATTTGGATTTTGATTTTCATTTTCTGCACCTTTCTTTTGTTTCCGAGGATTCTTATCTTTTGGAACCAATTGGTCTACCACATTTCGTACGTTGTCTAGACTCTGTAGCTACTTGACTGTGTCTCTTCTTGGCCATCAAATTCATTGGTGCTTTACAAGCTGGTTTATATATGACTTAGTCATTCTTTTTCGGGTCAGCAAATGTGTCTGGCATTTGATTAGCTAGCTTTATAAATGTATAATCTTTGGACGTCTATTTCACATTCTTTAGTCCGAGGATCTTGCCAAAACATTGATGGTTGATTCCATTCTATTTTTTTACCATTCTTTTACCAGCATATTACTTTCTCCCCCTAATCCGTATACATGGCCTCAAACTGATCACCCATATTTGGCTCAAGGTACTTAATTATCGTGGGAGAATCATATCCAACATATATCCCCATCCTCCTTTGAGGTCCCATCTTAGTTCTCTGGGGTGGAGTAATTTGTATATAGACGACACATCCAAATGTCTTACGATGGGATATGTCTGTCTCTTGACCCGTTATCTAATCGATGGGGAATATTTATGCTCACTAAATGGCCTGATGCATATAAACTTAGATGCATGTAAATTTCGTGTGGCCCAAGCTGTGACTGGGAGTTTTGACCTCATAACTAATGGTCTAGCAATCTGTTGTATGCGTTTAATAAATGATTTCAGCCAAGCCATTCTTGGTATGGACATGTATCATGGAATTGTCCACACTTACCCCCATGGACATACCATAATCATTTAAACGCTTGGGACATGTATTCACCAGTATTATCTAGACATATACTGGTGATGGCCTAATGAGTTTCCCTTGTGTTCATGCTACACACGTGAGATTCTTTGGGATAACTCTTCTTATCTTTTAATGTGTGCCTTTTGAATATCAATTTTTGCATCATGTTTGGACCAGGATGGCCAATCCGGTCGTGCCATAAAGTGTATATTTTCGCAGGCTTTTAGCCTCTATCATACTGATCTATGCATAGTCTAGGTCAGTAGAGAATGTAGGTATAGTCTTTAGGACTTATTATGGCCTTGGGCGATTTTATACATATATCTGAAGGAACTCTTTGTTTCCTTCGCCCATTTTTTCAATATGGAAACCATTCATTCTTATATCTTCGAAACTCAATGGGCTTCTATGAGTGAATATAAATCATTAGATCTCTTTAGTCTGGCCGTAGCCTATCATGAGAATGGTTATACCCGCAACTATATTTCTTATAAACTTATATATTTTAAAAATCATTCATTCCTTTTATTAAGTTCAGAGCAAACAAAGCAATAAAATAAATTCAAAGTGATAAAAACAAAGCAAGTATAAAAGCAAAACAAACACAGAAGTCGAAATCATCATTATTCTTTTAGGCAATCAAAAGTTTCATATTCCGTAGGATCATCCCTTTCATGATCAAAAATCATCTTTGCCATCTTTATATACAAGGTGGGCTTCAGGATTCTTCCCTTTCAGACTCTCTTGATAGAGGTCACAAAGATGTTTGGCAGTCCTACATATCTTAGCCCAATGGTTCCCCATTCCACATATATGGCACACTGATTTGGTCGAGCTTTGTGGTTTAAAGGATATACCACGGTCTCTACCTCGACCATGGCTCAAATTAGGTTGATACCCAGGGCCTTTGCCATAGTGGTTCCCACGGCCAAATGTATAATAGTGGCCATGGCCACATCCTTTCTACCCTCCACGGCCATGGCCGTGTGGTCTATCATCCTGGACGTGGTTAGATTCTTTGGATTCTTTCTTTTCCTTTGCGGCCTTATTGCCTTCAGGTAATGGGGTTGATCCAGGAGGTCTTAATTCATTGTTTCTTATTAGCTAGCAATAGACTCATCCACGGACTTGTAGTCCTGGATTCTGAGATTCCTCCATAGCTTTTGGTAATAACACCTTTCTTTGGTGATCATATCTCGATTTGAATTCTGTCCAAAGGTCTAGAGGATTCTCAATTGTCAAAAACTGATCTTTGAGACTCTCAATAAGATGATGGCGAATAATTAATATTGCCATGTATCAATCTTTCTCATTGGCATCACTGCCTTCTATGATACATTCACCAAGTCTTTTTGACTTTAGGATAATCTTTGTATCCAATGCTCACGGTAAATAATTATCTCCAGAGAGATTTAGGGCAGCAAAATCCATGTTGATTTTTGACATCTCAAATCATATATCACTCAATATTTAGGTATAATTTTCATGCGGCCTCACTCTTAAAAACAATCAACTCGGATTTCAATCTTGTGAGGACAATGAAAATATCAATCTTAAAGGCATTTAATCAATCAGTCAATTTCTAGCAAGTCTCAGCAATACTATTTCTATGTGCTCATAATATTATGGTTTATCAAGACTTGCAAAAACAGATTCAATTAATCATGAAATTAGGGTTTAACAATCAATGGATTTTAGCAAGACTAGTAAAAAGATTCATTAATCACTGAATCAGTTTCAAGGCTGATTTTAGCAATACTAGAATATAGATTTCAAGCATGAATTTCAATGAATCAGTTTCAAGGCTGATTGGTATTTAACATAAACCGTGTGTAAGTAATCTATCTAGTATCCGAATTTATCAAACCTCAAAAACATATAATCAGATCAATCAATTTAATAGAACTCATAAGCATAATGAATTTAGGGTTTCAAGTTTTAGATATGCGGATTAAGGTTAGGAGTAGAATTAGGGTTTCATGATTTCTAATCAGATCAATCAATAAAATCGAACTTAGCATGCAATCTTAAACCTCAAGACATTAGATTTTATCATGAATCTACCAACCTAGCATACGGATTCTCTATTCTCAAAGACATTCAAATCAGATCAATATAACCTATCATACGGATTATTTAGGGTTTCTATTTAAAACATATCAGATTACAAAACTATCAATCCTAGCAGATGATATTAAACCTCAAGAATCATGCAATCAGATCATTCGGATTTTAAACAAGTAAACCTCAATTAATCTATCAACCTATCGGATTATATACGCAAATCAAGCTAGCAACCTATCAGATTCAATCAATGTTTTAACAGGCTGGTCGGTTTAAACAATTTTAAATCAGATGAACAACTAACCAAGCAGGATGAGAAAATAAATCAATCAATCCTAACTGTGATAAAAGCATTAATAAAAACAAGCAGGTCGGATTAAATCAAGACTTAAACAGATCAGAATTATTAAACTAGCAGGATGAGAATAATAAATCTAGAAACTTAACGTCAAACAATTCTAGCAACATAGAATCAGATTCAATCAGATTTAAAACCTCAATGATCAAAACCAAAAACAGTTTTGATTTCAAAAATATTGATTAGGGTTTTAATATGTGATTTGATAATTATAGTATAATTAATTCTGATACTTATATTATTTAGGGTTTATAGATATAGGGTTAGGGTTTATCGGATTTTAACTTGTAAAATCCGATTTGGGGGTTTTAATCATGTAGGAACATGATTTAGGGTTTATCGGATTATTAGAATCCGATTTGGGATTTTAAGGTTTTAGGGTGTAGATGTTTACCTTATCCTCCAAACGGGTTGAACGGACCACTGAGAATATAGAAGAACTTTGCGAGCTGGTACGTGCTGGATCGGATCGTCGGGTCGCGAAGAGCAGTCAGATCGTCTATCGGATGCGCTATCGGGATCTCCTGGTCGTCGGTACGTCAGGATGCGAACATATCATCTAGTCGGGTACTTATCGGATCGTCGGATCAACTGAGCTTCTATCGGGTCGTCAGATTGACTGGTCGTATCGGATGGCTTTATCGGATGAGAGGGTAACCACCGAGAGAGAAAGAAAAATTAGGGTTTATGATGATAAAGGTTTCTAAACGAGAAAGAAAAGGAAAATAGGGTTTCTGGTCGATTTTAGAACTCATGGATTTAGGGAGTTTCGTGCTGATAACGTGTTGTAAATTAATGGGAGAAAGAGATTGTCAATTTCTCATAATTATGGAGCCCTTTATATATATAGGGAATTACAATAGACCGTCATAGAAAACTGAAAAGTATACAAATCCTAAAGTGATTAGGAAAAGGAAATCCTAAGCATACAAGGAAAAGAAAACTGTCTAAGTAGAAAGGAAATATGTCTATTTGGTTATGGCATTCACAAATCGGTTCATAACAAAAAATAGTTTTTTGTTAAATGCTAAAATTCTAAAATAATACATAATTAAATATTTATATATATTTTTAATATATATATATGATTTTTAAAATTAAATATAAATATTATAAAACTAATTTTATGTATAAATAGTAATATATAAACTATAATTATCAATAAAATTTTAAATTCAATATTTTTACAAAATCTGGATCCGGTTCGAGATATCTAAACTTAAAATAAGTTATATGGATCTAGAATCAACAGATCGAACATTTTACTGTTCGGCTCCTGAGATTTATTTTTGGAGTGGATATGAACTGTATCTCGAATTTGTTCCGAATATCGGATAAGAAATCCCAACCTTTCTTTTGTCAACTTTATTATACAACAATAATAAAATTGAAGAGTTTTTTTTTACTTTTTATAAGAAATAAAAACAGACGTAAAAACAAGATATCCGGATCTGGATTCGACGGATCCAACAGTTTACTATCTAGATTTGTATCCGCCTGATAATCTATTTTTGGAACGGTTCAGAAGTGTATCTCGAATTGCTACTGAATTCCGGATAATAAGTCCCAACCTTTTTTTGTCAACTTTATATTATACAAAAGGGTGAATTGGTAGAATGTCCATATTGAGAAAAAATATTAAGTGAATAATCATGTGATAAATTCGAGTTTTCGATGTGACAATTTGACACAAATATGGACCACTTTATCATTTTCCGTGCGTGAACGATCGAAAAATGCATTATATTAAATATACTATACTATATTTATTAGACATGTAGTATGGAACAAAATATTCGTGCATTTTCAGTATTATTTTGTCTCTTTCGTTTCGTCGTTTTAAAAAATTTTCCCTAATCACTAGAACCAATTTTACACGCCGTGAGAAAAAAAAACAGTTACAAAGAGTTTTAGAGTTAGCACTGAGAAACACATGCACGAGAAGCGGTAGAGTTGGGTCCGAAGAAAGAAAAGAAAGAGAAAGAAGAGGAACATGAAGAGGCAGAAGAAGATGAAGAGAAAGAGGGAATGGATGAGTTAGTGAAGTTGTTACCAAAATCTTACAATACTAAAAGGGGGATATGAGCTCCTCTTAGACTATCCACGTCGGCTACTTAATTCCAACCAATTAAAGAGTGACATGTCAGCTTCATGTAACCCTCATATCACCTAGATTAATCGTTGATCAATTCTGAGGCTTCCTTCGCTTCACATTTAACCCATTTGCTATTTTTTTATAATTATGCTTTCAAATGGCCCGTGAATAGACCCAAATTATTTGACAAGCAGAGCGAAACCCACACAGACTCATCCACTTTGTCTTCCTCCTCCTCCTCCTCCTCTGAAAATCCCTTTCGTTATCTCAACCTCCAAAATTCCTTTGAAACGTTCTCACGCTATCTACTGTTTCAATTCTCCGCCTCCACACAATATATATGTCTCCACGCTTTGGCTTTTCACCTTCACAAAAGTCATCGGACCCTACTAGTCGAAGGAACCAATGGCGCTATCAAAATGGTGAAATCTAATGGCAAGGAACCCACAACTCTGATCTTCAACGACTTCATTCTTGGTTTGGGAGAGGCGGAGCTCTGTTTCCGGTTAGTACACTTCTGGGAAGCACGAAACTCATCCAGAGGGGGTATGCTTATTAGTGTTGAACTGCTTATGACCAATGAACAGGTATGAAATCATTGTCCTCTTCCGATTATGTTCCGTCTGAGTTTCCAAATCCAGTGACTAACTTCTTTCATTTACCAAAGGGTGTTATTGTACCATTTGTTTGACGGTCACAGTCTCCCCATTAGTTTCACACAAAATTCCGCTTCAAGACAACCAGGTGGTGATTGACTCAGATAGATTCAGTTTCAATTCATTAAAAGATTTTGAGGCGCCTAAGAGGTGACTCTACAGTAAGATTTATTTTTTGTCACCTCCTATAATTATTTACTTAAATTTTGTACATTTTCTAAGGCTCCCCTCGAGGACTAATTTCTTCAATGATTGTGGCTGACGTAGTTGGCCACATGAAGCTCGTCAATGAGCAGCCTCTCGACCAACGGCCGGTTCTTGACAGAATGGACAGAGAAAGTTGGCGAGTCTTGGTGCATCTACAGTCTAAAGAGTAGCAGATGCAGTTTCATAGTAAAATTTGTCCTATGATGTTAACTCAGAGCTTGATTTTAGATCAACATGCAAGATTATTATGTTAATGTTTTACTTTAACTGATTTTGTGTCTCATTTTATTGAAGCACCTGAAAGAAGAGATGGGGTTGGGCTATCTGGCTCAGAAGATTATTTCAGTTGACCCCCTATCTCCAGCATCCCGGAATAGTTCTTAGAATGTTCATTAACTCTTCAATCTTAATCGCAAGAAACCAACATGATTAACCGCATACGTCTGAGTACAGACTTTGACACCCACAGCTTTTAACCACCAAGCAAGCTTTTAGCACTAACTTATTCCTAAACCTGAAACTGCAGAGATTTTCTTTTGCCTTGGACTTCTTTTTGCTGTAATGACTGTCTTAGTTCCTTCAGTTCAACCTCTTTTCTCCCACGGATTTTACAGTTTTGAGTATCGTGCGGTAATGAATTAGACTCTCTTCTTCTTTTCCGTTGGATTCTCTTTCATTTTTTCGTATGGCTCATTGCTGTTCTTAGGTTACAGTGTTCCAATGACCCCACTTTCTGAACATAGATTCATGAAAATCTGGGGAACCGGGTTTCTTTTTCAGCTCATAAAGATGAATTCATGACATTGTCAGCTGTTCTACAGATATTTAGCTATCGTCTGCAGCTGTGTAAACCAACCTTTAGTCTTTTGTAGTTCCTGCATTTGATCGTAGTTACGTCAGCGTTGACCTTTTTTTTTGTTGTGCAGGTAGGATGAGAGGCTTCATAGATTGGGTTTTCCATCTACCCAACTTGATGGCATCATCATCTATACTGCTTTTGGGGAGTGACCCTTTCTCCCGAGACAATGAAGAGCAGAATAACCAGTGTATGATATTCTCTCTTTCTTTCCTCATACCCTTTGTTCGTCTACTGAACGATTGATGCAGGACTTTTCAAGGGTCCAGGATCAAATCAATGTAGTATAAAATATTGTCGAACCCACAGAGAACTAGAGACTTATACACCAAGAATACACAAGCTTTCTTAATCTAAGCAAACAAGAAGATGGATGATTTGTAACAAGCTAAGATCCTACAAATATAAACAAGGTGATCTCAAATTCAATCAAGAAACAAGTACAAGAACTCAATCAAATGCTAAGGATGGATTCATGGGTAAGGATAATTGATATAAGGTGATCAAGGTTCAATCTAAAGGTGGCAACTTTCAATCAATCTATCAACCTTATGCCTAGACACAACACTAAGCAAACTCTTTCTCAAGATGGAAGCTCATTTGCTAAAATAACTCAAGCATCAAATCTCTTTGGTTGAATATTACTAGATCAATCATGGAGAACAAGTCTAATAGCAATCCTAGCACCTTTGACATCAAATCTCTTTGGCAAAGAAAGCTAAAAGCCTTGAAGAGTTGGTTCAGCCATTTCATCGAACACATCTCGGGCGTGAAATGCCTAGAGATCTATCTTAGAGAGGTCAACTCTAAAATAGCATTGAGATCACTCAACAAGTGATATACCTTGGATTTGACCCGTTTTCATCCATGGTATATAAGTGTTTTACTATATATATATATATATATATATATCTATGTTTTCTACTCTTCTAGGTATGTTTTTAGGTTCAGGTGCATTTCGGAGTAAAGCTATGTCTTTGGAGCATTTTGCAGCTTAAAGGACATTTCACCCGAGCTGACCATGTAGAGGTCGACGACAGAAAGAACAATCGATCGATGCGCATCAGTGCTGTCGATCGACACCAAGAGATACCTCGACTGATGAAGATTAATATCGATCGATGTACACAAGCACCATCGATCGATGTCGAGACATTAGACACACGACATTTTGGATCCAGTGGACTTTAAAACTCAAGGCCAAGCCAAATTACGAAAATGCCCTGACGAGTTTTTAACCCAGTAGATTATATACTGCCTAAGTGTTTTGACGGCAAGAGGAGAGCTTTTTGTTACAGTTTCACTTTGAGAGAGAAGAAAGAGTTTGGGAGAGAAGATCACTTGTGATTGGAACTCCTTGTTTTCATTTCTTTTCATCTATACTATGAATTTCTATTTGTTCTTTGTTATGAATTGCTTTGCTATGTCTGAGTAGTTCACTTATTAGATCCAGGGTTCAGATAGGTTTGTGGGATTAGTCCCAAACTATAGATCTGCCTTGTTGTGATATTCATGATAGATTTGTATTCATTGCTTGTTTTAGCCTTGCTAACTAGAACTTGATCATAGGATTGCATACTCAAGCACCATTGTTATCCCATTCTGACATCTATCTATCATATTAGGACTGCTAGAGAGGGCTAACCGCCAATTTAGTATCTTAATAGGGCATATCATACTCGCGCATAGGCCTGGCTAGAACCCGTCGATCGATGTTCTCAACTGACTATCGGTCGACGTAGGCAAAGGTGTATCGGTCGACGTCCCAATAGGACCATCGATCGACACTCTCTCATTGTCAACATACTTACCGTTGAGACACGAGATCTAGCTTGTTAATCAGTGAAACATGCGACAGCTGATCACTGAGTTAAGCGATTGAGTCCTAACATATCATGCATGCAACAATTAGGCATCTATAGATATTATAATCTCCAACACCTGAATAGTGGCCCTGCATCTAATATCATTTCCAACCAAGTTACATTTATTATTTACTTCGCTTGTTACTATTGCTATTCCATTTAAACATTTACAACTCTTAGAATTAATAAACACTAGATTTAATTATTCCCTAGCTCCTTGTGGATTCGATCCCTAAGTACTATATCTAAACCTCTTTTGATGAGAGTAACACTCCTTAGGGTAATTTGAGTGGTATCAACAAGCAAGGAATAAGAAGGATCTACAATAAAACACCATAGATCTACACTTAATCACCCTAATCTACCTTAACCTATGAATCCAAAATGTGTCTACTCACTAATCTTCATGGAAAATTTTAAATCTATGGGAGATTCAACGCTAATCATGTTTATGAGAAGGAGAAACAAGATATAAGATGAAGAATTTCCTTAGATTAATGAAAAGTTTCAAGCTTTATAAATTAAGGCAAAGTGTGTTCTGGAGAGAAAATGAGATAAGGTCCTAATTTTAGGATTACAAGAGTATTTATATGTCTTTGGTAAACCTTATGGTTTCCATTAAAAAATCTAAAAAACCCTTAAAAATGTTTAAATTCTACTAAGGATAAGTCTTGACTCGGGTAGAAATAATCGGGAACTACCCGCGTCACTCAACCCGCATCGGATCGTCGTCGAGGCTTCTCCGTCATGCGAGCGGGTAGGCGATCCCGCGTTGCTCCACCCCGTATGACCCCATCGTTTGCTTCTCTTCGTGTGCGGGTAAGGGAACACGCGTGATCCAACCCGCATCAAGACTTCGAGAAGCTCCATTCTCATGCGTGCGGGTGCGGCTTCCCGCGTGATCCAAGCCGCGTTGGAGCTCTCCGTTGCTTCATCTTGATGAGTCGACGCGGGTAGGTTAGTGAACCCGCGTGGTTCAACCCGCGTTGCACTCATCCAAACTTGACCAAACTTCATTCTTCATCTCTTTTTGAACCATAATGCTTCTAAATACTTCCAATCACTCTATGGGACACTCCATTACCTGATGCAGACATATGAATGCATTATGGATCCTAAAAGTGCTTAATTCCTAATCTATATGATCAATGTGTACAATATGGATGGTTAAAAGAATGCAAATATGCAAGATATCAACGATGATTTATGGGTTTGTATTTTACAATACGTTGACGTTATTGGATGCGTTTGGATTTATTACCTCTTAACCTCTTCTTCTGCTAGATGACCATATCCTCTGTGTGTCGCTCACTGTTTTTCTTCTAATGTAAGAAAAGGCAATTCATGTGCTATGCTTTAATTGGGTTTGAATTGCTTCACAAGAATTCACTGCTTTTTAGAATTTTAATGTTGCTGATACTTTGGGCAATTGCCTCGACTATCCATGATGCTGAATTATTTCCTCACCAGAGGTTTCTCTTATTGGTTCTTTTTATATTTTCTTCAACTAATAGTTTCTTTTTTTTTTTAATTGAAAAGCAGGTGTGCTGTTGGGAATTGCTACAGTTTGTGTTAAGATCACGAAGCTGCTCTTAAGATGTTTCAGATAGCTATCCAACTGAATTAAAGATTCACATATGCACATACCCTTTGTGGTCATGCGTACAATTTTTTCGGTTTGTCCGCTTTGTTCATACTCTTATTACATTAAAAAATCAAAAGCAAGGCTGCCCTTCTCATGTATTTCTAAGTTCATGTGAACCGTTTTGTAGAGGCCAGTGTATCCATCTTCTAAGCCGGTAAAAAGACTGGGACAAGCTTGAAGCTAAAGTGAAGACCAGGTTCCTCTTTTAGCTCCACAGAGGCGCTCAAGTGGATACGCAGGAATGGTGACAGAGAGATAAAATTGTAGCAGAGAGAAGCTCCAGAGAAAGCAGAGACAGAGCCATTGGCTGGCCGAGTTATCTTGAGAGGAAAAGAAGAAAGGCTCAATGATACGAGTTAATTATCAACAAAATCTAGAGGAGCAGAGCTGAATTCTGGGGAGATTCTCTTGCGTCTTGCAAGGATAACATAAGGAAATTGAATAGGACCTGACTTTGGCTATGTGCTTAGTTTTGGTTTACTGATTTTAATCGCTTATGATCCTAAGTTGCGGAACTAGAAGCTACTCACGACTATACTCTATAGAATTGCAGCGGTGGTGCCATTATAATCTACATGAACATGCATGTAACAAAAATAAAGTGGCTCAAATAAGAGAGTCAAAGCAAGAACCGTGGATTGAAAGAGAGAGTGATGGAATTTATGAGGAAACAAAGTAACACGTCACATCACTCAAATGATTGTTTTGACCCAAGAAACTGATGTGTTGTGAATATTTAGTTAATGAAGATCAATTATTTATAAGTTCCAAAAGAAGATCAATTATCACTTTTTTTACAATCATATATTCATGTTTTAAGTATTTTTTAGAACTCATACCCTAACCCTAAATGGAAGAAGTTAAAAGCGTATAAAACAATCTCTTTTAGTTGAAATTCAATGATTTTAAAGCAAAAACAAAGTTTAAATCAATTGAAAACTTATACAGTTATTTTGTATAAAAGCATAAATAACCTAAACAAAAGAGTAAATAGATTATAACTAAAGTTTAAGTAACTTTTATTCATCATTCCATATAAAATTTCATTTACAATTATAAAAAATTGTGAGTTCTTCTTATGACATCTATTTTATTTAGATAAAACATAAAATTACAACAGAAGTTTATAAAATAATAAAGATACAACCAGTTGTGCTAGAAAAAACATTAATAAAAAATTTGTTTACCAATTTAGATTTCAAAAATCGTTCTGATATATATATATATATATATATATATATGTATATATCATGTATATTCAAATATAAATATAGAAAGTCTAAATTTAATTAAAATCTAAATATAACATATATATTCAAATATATTTATCTTCGAACTATTTTCTTACTCACTAGATGATGAAAGTTAAGAGTTACATGTACATGTTTAGAGCATCTTCAGCTCCATCTTTTTACTCTAAAATAGAGTTTGAAGTAAAAAATATTCAATCCTACTCTATTTTATACTCCATTATAGAGTAAAAATAAAAAACATTACATTTTTTGTTCATTTTTTCACTTTAAAATGAAGTGGGATTGTAGGAAACTCAACTCCACTCCATTTTGAAGTAATGTAGGGTATTAATTCATTTTTCATTTTTCTTCATGTTCAAACTATATATTTTAGACATGTATTCTCGAAATTTGAAATTGTAATGTTTGCTTACTTCCCAGGCTCAGATCCCTTAACCTCTTATTAAAGGAGAAGCTGTCAAATGTGTTTCCAATACCTAATATTAAAAACACACCAGGTTTATTTTTTCTTTTTGATCAAACACCATGTTTACCCTTATTGAGTTATTGTCCAGTTCATGTACTCTAATAGTAACTGAAGGTATTGCTGTATATATATGGTCATTCTTTCAAAGGTGATAGAGATGGTGTCACAAAACTATGAACGAATCTTTCACAATACACTCTTATAAATTTATGAATATGATTTGAGTAAGAAAAAAATTATTCACGTGGGATGAAAACGGTCAAGAATTAATGAAAAAAAAACAAAATTTATGGGGAAAATTTATTGTCTATATACAAAAAAAAAGTTACAAGAGAATGAAGAACTAAGACGGACAGAAATAACTAAAATTATTTTATGTTTTTAATAAATAAATTATTTTTAAATATATGAAGATGAAAATATGTTGAAATAGAATGGTAATTGTTTTGAGGGGAAATTGCCAAAAATATAATTTTCAAATTACCACTTTTCATGTTTACACTAACCACTTTTACCTTCATCTTTAATGAAGGGTAAAAGACATTTATAACTTTTTGATTAACTTTGACAAAAAAACATATGGTTAGCTAATCTAAACTTAAAACATCAACTCTAAACCCTAAACCAACAAACATTAACTCTAAACCCTAAATCCCAAGACATCAACTTTAAACCCTAAACTTTTAAATCTAAACACTAAACCATCAAGTCTAAACCCTAAACCCTAAATCTAAACTTAAAACATCAACTCTAAACCCTAAATCATCACTCTAAACCCTAAACCATGAAACATCAACTCTTAACCCCGAAACATCAACTATAAAGCCTAAACCCTAAACTTTCAAATCTAAACCCTAAAACATCAACTCTAAACCCTAAACGTAAGCCCTGCACCCTAAATCCTATATTTTCTGAAATTCGAACCCTAAACCCTAAAACCCTAAACCTTCAAATCTAAACCCTAAAACATCAACTCTAAACCTTAAACGTAAACCCTAAACCCTAAAACCAACCCCAAACCTTCAAATCTAAACCCTAAAACATCAACTCTAGGGTTTTAGGGTTTAGGTGGAATTAGGATTTCGGGGTAGGGTTTAGAGTTGAAAGTTTAGGGGTTAGGGTTTAGAGTTGATGTTTTAGGGTTTAGGGTTAATTTTTTAGGGTTTAGAGTTTACTTTTTAGGGTGTAGGATTTAGTGTTGATAGTTTAGGGTTTAGTGTTTAGGGTTTAGAGTTGAAATTTAGGGTTTAGGGTTTAGAGTTGAAGGTTTTGGGTTTTGGGTTTTAGGGTTTAGAGTTGATGTTTTGGATTTAGGGTTTAGAGTTGATGTTTCGGGATTTAGGGTTCGTATTTCAAAAACAAATAGCGTTTAGGATTGATGGTTTAAGGTTTATGGTTCGTATTTAAAAAAAATGGGTTTAGCATTGATGGTTTAGGGTTTAGAGTTGTGTTTTAGGGTTAGGGTTTGAATTTCGAAATAGTATAAGTCAAAAAAAAATTTAAAAAATTAATTTTTATTTTTTTATATTTTTATTTATTTAAATATTTATTTATTATATATATAAAGAGCAACGGCATAAGAGTTTTTTGCCACTTAATGAAGAAGATATTTTTGAAAATGTCCTTTTAGTGGTGGTAAAAATGAAAAGTGGTAGCATGAAAGTGCTAAACATATAATTTTCCTTTGTTTTGATTTATTTGATAGTGGTTAGCAACAGTAGTGTATTATTTTCTTTTGAACTTTCTTTGGTCCAAGAAGAATAACATAACTGGTTTTAATTTTTTGTATTTTGTTTTATATTATTAAATTTCATTATATTAAAATATCGCTATTTAATTTTGGTTAGATTTAAAATGTATTATATATATTATTTAAATATATTTAATCAGATATTATGAAAACAAAAATTTAGAAATTTCTATAATATTTTAAAATGTGCTGCTTGGTGCTCTCTCTTTATTCAGGTGCTGAAGTGGTGCATTGTGAAGAAATTATTAGATTTGATTAGTATAAACATTTATCCTCTCTCTAAATAAAATCAATTAGTATTTTAAATTAACCAACCTCTATTTATATAATGAAAGAATATTTTCTCATTAATTATATTTTAATTAAATAGGCAACCAAAATTTATAAACTTTAAAACGAAATTTTAATAAATGTTAATTGTTAAATACAAATGAAAATAAAGTTTTGTTGTTTTAAATAAGTTATGGTTGAACATTCCAATTTCCAAAATAGTTGTATATTTGTTTTTTTTTCTTGTGACACTGATGGTTGTATATTGGTTACATAAATATTTTTGCAACAGTCACTGGGACAACCATTCAAGTTTGTTACTCCCTCTGTTCTCGAAAGTGAGATTTTTTAGATTTTTTTCTTGTTCCACAAAAAAAGATTTTCTATATTGTTAAGGTATTTTTTTTTATACTTTTGAAGGAAAAGAAAGAGAAGAAATATTTCTATTCTATGTTTTTCAAATTAAATATAATACATCAAATATTTCATTTTAATGTGAATTTTTCATCTTTTTAAGAAGTGAATGATAAGAATTATGAGGAGGAGAAAGGGGATATGATTGGTTAGAAGAGTTGGTGGAATTGTCAGCGAAATTAATAAAGAAGAAACAAGAGGAGAAACATTTATATTTAATATTTCCAAATAGAAAAAAATACAACAAAATAATGTAGTTTAACGTGAACTGTTCATATTTTCCAAAACTGCAAAATAAAAATAAGAAACAAAGAAAAAATATATGACTTGCGGACGAATTGAAATAATTGTAATTAAAATTGATGGACAAGAAAGAAAAAGAGGAGCTGAGATGTAATAAGGAAGAGGAGGATTGAGAAGTGAAGGATGAGACGTGAGGAGTGAAAAGGAAAGTGGAGAGTGAAGAGTAAAGGAGAGGAAGAGTGAAGAGGGAGAGGAGAGTGAGAACCGAGCATGTGTTAAGCACAATTTACATATTATAATATGTTATATTTATTAAAACTATATAGTATAAAACAATAGATTTATAGTGAACCTGAAAAGTGAAAATAAGAAATGAAAAATTAGAACTGATGAGTGAGGAAGAGAACAAGGAGATGGAAGAAAGTGAGGAGTGAAGAAGGGAATGACAATGACATATTATAATATGACAATAACATAGAGTAGTATGTTAGTGTATTTTAATTTATACATGGTTGCAGACTGATTGTTTTGGTGTAGAATAAAAAGAAACTATGAAAACTAACTGTGGTTGTACAAGAAGTCAGATTTTATGTTTAAATAACTCTAAACAAGGTGATTCATATCAAAAATATTTAATTGTTTATAACTTTATATTACACAAAAAACTGATTTCTATTTTATTTGTTTAAGTAAAAAAAAATAGAATAGACTATTTAATATATGTAGAACTGTTCATCATCTTCTATAGTTTGATGTCTGATTTTTCTATTTTTCTCTTTCCAACTTTTGCTAATTAAGAACAGTTAACAACAATTTGAATCTACTAAATTTGTGTCATAATTTTTGTTTTTGTCAAATATTGATCATTAACACCTTTTTTAGTTAATGTTATTTCATGGTTGGTCAAAATAAGTTTGGAATAGAAAACAGATACTTAATTATGGATTAGAAGAAAATCATATAAGCTGCAAAAGAAAAAAACATGAATATGTGCGTGTGAGTTTTTAGGAGGATTAATGGAATAAATACATATTATATATGGTATATTTTAACCATTAGGCTCGTCGTGTGATTAGACCATGATTAACGCGGTTGCTTAGTTGGGTTTTTTTTAATGTAATTAGAATTAGAAAAAATAAATAAAATTAGCTTTTAATAGAAGAAACGTTTCTTAGTAAAGTGCTACAAAACACGGCTCTTATGAGACATGTGTCCCCCATTGAAAGAGTTGCGTTCATCTCTATCTCTCTCTCGACGGAATCATTCCGTGTCTCTCTCGCTCTCCTCGACGATGAATCACTATGCGTCTCTCTCGGTGTCTCTCTCTTGATGGAAACCCTCCGCGTCTCTCTCCCTCTCCTCGACGACTGCCTCTCTTTCTTAATCTCTCCTAGACGATGAATTTCATCACTCCGCATATCTCTCGGTGTCTCTCTCTCGACGGAATCACTTTGCGTCTCTCTCGCTCTCCTCGACAACATCAAATCGGCGACTATTGATGTTGATGCTCAGTCGAATCGATAAGTAAAGCTATTTTTTTTTCTTTTTATGTCTGAATCCTGTCTTAGATTGTACTTCTTCTATGTTATTTTGATTTGTTTGTTGTGTTGGTTTATGTCTCTTGATTTGTTTGTTGTGTTGGTTTATGTCTCTTGATTCTGTCTATTGTGTTTGTTTATGTCTCGTGATTAATGTATCGCTCACCTCTGATTCGTTTTGATTTGTTTATGTCTTTGTGTGTTAAGATGGATGGATCAAGAGACATGAAGGTCATCAAAGAAGAGGACTACAATTGCAATACAGGTAAAATAATTTTCTTTGATCTGTTAAATTGAATAAAAGTCTAAGAAAAAGCATTGTTTATATTCTTAGGTCGTTAATAAATGTTTTGGTTAGTGTTAGATTATGGTTATGTTACGTAATAATTAGATGTAATGGTTAGATAGAAATCAATGTTAAAGTTTGATGAATGTGTTAGATATATGTGCAATCGATTTGGTTGGGTGTGATGAATGTGTTCATCTATTAAACCAAATGTTATTTTCTTTCTTTCTTCTATAAAACACAATCCTTCTTCTCTTCCATCTATCAAAAATATTGTTCTTTTCTTTCTCTTTTTTTTGACATATTCAGATATGGATTCCAATCCATATACGCAGAAGTCAAAAGTTTGTTGAACTTCGTAACAGGCAACAAGAAACTGTCTTTTTTTTAGTTTAAGATAGTGTTGAACTATCTTCATCACAAGTCCATGTTTTTGGCACTCAAGGTACTGAAGCTTCAAACTTTGGTGAAGACACTCATGCAGAGCGTAGAGAACGGAGGAAATGGACGCCAATAGATGATGTTGTGCTCATCAGCTCGTGGTTATACACACGCAAAGATCATGTTGTAGGGAATGAACAAAGATCTGGTACTTTTTGGAAAAGGATTGCAGCCTACTTTGCGGCAAGTCTGAAGGTTGCAGGCTGTGAACACAGAGAGCCAAGTCACTGTAAGCAACGTTGGCACAAGATAAATGAACTAGTCAGCCAGTTTTGTGGGTCGTATGAAGCTGAAACTAGAGAAAAAAAATAGCGGTAAAAAATGGGAATGATATTCTCAAACTATCTCATGAAATCTTCTTCAACAACCATAAAAAGAAATTCAGTCTTGAACATGCTTGGAAGGAGCTGCGCAATGACCCGAAATGGTGTGACCTTTCTACTTCTAAAACTGATGGAAACGCTAAAAGGAGGAAGTGTGATGACGGTGCACAATCATCAAGCTCTCACGCAAATGAAACCAACACTGCTGAAGATGACCAAGGAACCAATCTTCCACCAGGTGTTAAGGCAGCAAAAGGGCATGGTAAGAAGACGATGGCAGAGGGGAAGGCATTTTCTGAGTTTCAGAGTATGTGGTCCATTAAACAGAAGAATTTGGCAATGAAAGAAAGACTGTCAAAGATGAATCTGCCTGACAGTATAATTGCAAAAAAAAAAAAAAAACCGCTAGCTGAGTATGAAGAAGCTCTAAAGAAAAAGCTCATTAGTGACTTGTTGTCTATTTAGTTTAAGTTGAAGTTTAAGTCTAAGAAGAAGTTTGTTTGTCGTAGGTGTTGAGGTCGCGTAATTTAACTTTCTGTTTGTTGTTTGTTGAAGTTTAAGTCTAATGACTTGTTTGTTATTTGTTGTATTTTAACTATCTGTCTTTTTTTTCTTGTAATGTCATGAAGTTATTGTATTTTAACTATGGCTACTCTTTATTTTATGTAAACGCTTTCTTGTTCTGATGCCTTGTCGTGTGTCATTACTTTCAGGTCTTGAAAGAGTGAAAGAGTGGAGCATTGGGAGTGGAAGAATCACGGACTGAATTGAAGTCTTGTATTCTTGTGTAAACTATGTATTTATTCCAACGACGATTTAGAATGAACAAGCCATTGTTCATGCATATTGTTGATCGACTCTCCAATGAAGTTCAATTCTTTCGACAAAAGAAAGATGGTCTTGGGGCTTGGTCTCTATACACTTCAAAAGTATACAATAGCTATTCGTGTCTTGGCATATGGTATTGCGGCTGATACGGTTGACGAATACCTCCGGCTCGATACAACTACTACTCGGTCATGTTTGGAAAAGTTTGTAGAAGGAATAATATAGTTATTCGGTGATGAGTACCTAAGAAGATCAACACCGGCTGATCTTCAACGTCTACTTGATATTGGAGAGCATCGTGGATTTCCCGGGATGATAGGAAGCATCGATTGTATGCATTGGGAGTGGAAGAATTGTCCCACCGCTTGGAAATGTCAATATTCACGTGTTTCAGGAAAACTCACAATCATTTTAGAGGCGGTTGCTTCATCTGATCTATGGATATGTCATGTGTTTTTGAACCTCCAGGTACCTTAAATGATATCAATATTCTTGATCGCTCCTCTATTTTTGATGACATAATAAAAGGTCAAGCTCAGCAAGTGACTTTCTCTGTCAATGGAAGAGATTATCATTTCGCTTACTATCTCACCCGATGGTCTTTATCCGAAATAGGAAACTTTTATCCAATCTATTTCAATTCCCCAAGGGCTGAAAGCAGTTTTATTTGTTCAACATCAAGAAGCTGCCCAAAAAGATGTCGAGCGTGCTTTTGGAGTCTTGCAACCTCGATTTGCCATTGTTAAAAATCCAACAATTTTTTAGGATAATGTCAAAATTGGAAGACGAACAGATGGATACACTCAATTTGATGTTTCAGAGTTCCAACAAAGAGAAGAAAACAGAAGTTCACATGTGGATCTCACGTATTCTACAAATATCCCTACAAATATCGCCAATATGATGGGTGTTCGAACTAGAATTCGTGATAGACAAGTTCATCAACAACTGAAAACTGATTTGGTTGAACATATATGGCGTAAATTTGGACGTGATCAACATAACAACTGAGCTTGGATGTTTCTTTGAAATTATTATATTTTATTTTACTAATCTATGTTTTAATGTTTTTATTTTAAAATCTATATTTTAAATATTATCTTTGACTATGTTTTATTTAATAAATAAATTTTATCTTTAATAAAACAATATTTTATAATTTTTTTAAGAACCCTAAATTATGTTCTAGTTCTACCATTGGAGCACTCAGACTAATTGTTTTTTTAACAAAACTTCTTAACTTAAGTTTATTAGTTAAATATTTATTAAGAATCCCATTAGGGTTTCCCGTATTAATCATGTTTTTACTTTCTAAATTAATTTTATGGTTATTGCTTCTAATTTTCCTATACAAAAATAACAAAAGTGAAGAGCCTTTTAACTTTTATAAGAAAGAAGAATAAGTAGGGACATGAATCGACCACAGTGCCTTTTATATTATACAAGAATAATAAAAGTGAAAATATTTTATTATAAGAAATAAGAATAAGTGGGGACAGGAATCGACCACAATATGCCTTTTATATTGTCTATCTATTATTATAAAGAGGAGTGTCTCTCTCCTCCTAGGCGGCCATATCACTAAATAGAGAGAAAAAATGCCGACACCTGTCCCCTGAAACAAAACTCACCATTTCATTAATGTCTTATTGTGTATTGGTCACTTTGTTTTGATTCTTTATGGTTTTGATTATTTATGGGCTTATTGGAATCATCTTTTCTTATTTAGTTTTGTAACCCAAACTGATTGGGAGAGACGATCTTCTTTGCGATCTCACCAATCGTCTTCTTCAATCTGTGTTTTGTGATGATCTAAACCAAAGCCGGAGTCTTTGAATGTCGATTGAGACGAAACGTTTATCGTTTTTCGTTCTTACCCTCGAAGACGTTATGATGTCTTGATTCATCGGCTTTAAGAAACCTCTTAACTCCATCAACGCAAATCAAGCAGATGTCTCTGTAATGACCCAAATTCGGGCCCAAAAAATACAGGTCGAGGCCCAAATCCATTTCCAGAAGCCCATGGTATTTTTCTATAAAAAATCACCTCTATCCACTTTGTTTTTTCCAAAACATCAAAAATTTGGAAAAGAGAAGAGAGAGTTAAGAGAAATGGGAATATTGAATTGTAGAGAGTTCTGAGATCTTCGCCGGAGCCACCACACACCATGACGGCGCTGAACTCGTCCCCACCGTTCGCAACCCTAGGTAACCACCACAAACCGCCATGCATTTAGTTCAGTTTCGGCTGTTTTAGTAAATCAACCATAACTTCCTAACCGTTGAAAATTTCGTGCATTCAAGACAACCATCGTGTTCCTATCGTCGAGACGAAGCCATAGACACCAATCGCGCTGCAATCGGAGTCCGGACGAGCCCTCACGCGCATTACCACCGCCGCCACATCGCCGTCACCGGTGACTCTTCCGGTAAGCCACCGCCCTTTGATAGACTATGGATTTGACCCGTTTTTATTCATAGTTTATAGGTGTTTTACTAATATTTATATTATTATAGAGTCTATTTATTATATTTATAAGATCAAGAATGTTTTGTAAATAAGTGATGATTTTGGAGCATTTTGGAGATATTTGGAGGAAGCACCCGAGATGACCATCAAGATCGACAATCAGTCGATATTGGAGAGCTAGAATCGATTGATACACAAGTAATGGTGTCGATCGATAGCAAAGCGCGCAGAAGCCTGTTTGGTCACAGCCGACTTGAAGCCCAAGATTTCACTATTTTACAAGATTGCCCCTGACATGTTTTACCCTAATTATATAAGATTTGCCGCCATGTTAGAGGCAAAGTGTGCTTTCTTTGTGTTTCATTGTTTTATTGATAGATAGGAGAGATGATCCAAAATTATAATTTGTGATTGGAACTCCATTGATATTTATCTTAATTATTCTATGAAATTTTTATACTTAACTTTTGTTATGAATTGATTAGCCATATCTGAGTAGTTCTCTTGCTAGATTTTAAGGTTTAAATAGGTTAGGAGGGATTAGCCCCAACTATAGAATGATGAGTTGTGATAATCATCTTTAGAATTGTTCATTAATGCCTGTGTCTAAATTAGCTACCTAGTACTTGCCCTAGAATTGATTGATAAAAGCCATAGCTAATTCTCATCCTGAAAACATTCTAATTGAACTGTTTTTCTTGCTATGAGCAAGGCGGGAGCTGATCTAGTGAGTTTAGTAAGCATTCATTCAACCTGCGCAGAAAGCTTGACTAAAGTGCGTCGATCGATATCATACTTGAATAATCGATCGACGGTGCAATAGGTGTATCGATAGATACGCCCATTGGAATATCGATCGACCCTTTCTATAGATCAATATAACGAGAGTTGAGATTATAGATCTAGTTAATAGTCAACAAGTCAATGCTCGCAAAGGCCGAAAAACTTGTTGATCAAA
Source organism: Brassica napus (assembly GCF_020379485.1). Taxonomy (NCBI): domain Eukaryota; kingdom Viridiplantae; phylum Streptophyta; class Magnoliopsida; order Brassicales; family Brassicaceae; genus Brassica; species Brassica napus. Next base: position 17,387,612 of record NC_063434.1, read on the forward strand.
TAGTTGAGCTTTACATTATCATGCATGCAACTCATTAGGCATCTACATGATTATAATTCCAACTTTCCTGAATAAAAACCCTAAGTCTAGCTATTTCATTTTTAAACACCAAACCCCCAAAACTTGCTATTGAACAAATACTTGTTCAATATAAAACTGCAATTTACTTTCAAAACTCTTAAAAACATCTTTCTTAACAAATCATATTAGAATCTCTAGGTTCCCTACCTCCCTGTGAATTCGATCCCTAAGTAGTACAACTCGACCTCTTATTTGAGAGAGTATAAATCACTCCTTAGGGTAATTTGAGTGGTATCACCCTTCGCAGTCGCCGCCGATGACCAGCGCCGGTGACTCGCAGGCGACTCGCCAACCCGGCCGAGTCGACCCGGTGAGTCAACTCGGTCAACCGGTTGGTTTGACCGGTTTAAATTGATTTTGGTTTGGTTATGGTAAACAGGTCGGTTAGGACAAATTGATTTCTGGTCAAGGGTTGACCGAATTGATCTTGACCAGCGACCCTTGACCAGCGAGTTGAATTTTCCATAAACCTTGACCAGCCCCGTTTTAAACCGTTCGAAAGGCGTTCTGACTCGAGTTTTTGCCCTTATTTCAGATTTGGAGTCTATTTGAGCATCAGGGGTTCATAGATACCACTTCTTCTCCGTTTAAATCCTGAACAATTTAGTACTACCGTTATGGAAAGTTTAGTTTCGAAACATGACCCGTCTCTGTGAATCGAGTCTGTTTGAGAGTCTTGTTTCTTATTATTATTATTGACTGTTAAACCGAAAATAAGATAATAGAGGATTCAACAATTGTGTGAAATGATTGATGTTAAGAACAGTTACATATATGTATATATATGCGAGTCCATGTGTGGTGGATTGCGGGGTACAGAGACGTCTGTACTGGCTGCCTATGCTTGTGGATTTCGGGGGCACATGACGTCTATGCTAGCTATGCCTTGTTTGTGGAGATTGCGGGGTACAAAGATGTTTGTACTAACGACGCCTTTTGGATTGTAGGGGTACAGAGTGGACTACTAAGTTATATACGTATATCCTTATGAGGAAAATGCGGAGTGCAAAGAATAGCTATGTACTATCATTGCATTGTTTGTCGTTGTATGGTGCAATACGCATATGATTGTTCTGTGTGGTGTGTTAGACACCGTGTTTGTTTCATGCTAGAGCTAGACCTACATAGTTGTAGTGCTATTAACTGAGTCAGTGGTTTGCGGGGCAACCCATACCTCGTTGGGCAACTCCCTTGTTGCTCACCCCTCCTTTCGTTTCTCCTTTCAGGTGAGACCGACGAGCAGGAGTGATTATCGGACCGGTGCTATTGGAATTTTGGGCTACTATCGCTTCTATCTCTTTTATCGTTATTGGGCTTTTAGGCCTTTAGACTTTATCGTTATGTTATTTCCTATTTCAGACTTTCGGATTTATGTTGTCTTTATATTTCGGACTTATGTCGTTATTTATATTTTGGATGTTATTTTATATTATGGATTTCCAGCATGGATGTTGACTTTTAAGTATTTATAAATAGAAATTTCAGATATTATTATTTATCGTATTATTATTATTATTATTATGCAAATCGGGGTGTCACAGTGTCATTCAATGCTCTACTTATCCCTCTTTTATCAGTGTTTCTCCACCTATAAAAAAGTAAGCTTTCATCTCTTGAACATCATCCCCACAGTGTGATAATAAAAACGTTTTTGCAGTATAATGGCTGGCTAACTCATCTGTTCTTCAGATGGCGGATGTTCTTCCACCATTGAGGTGCGACTAAACTTCTCCTTGATGCAAAGGTTTTCCAGTTCTTAAATCTCATGGTTATTGTATTTTTTTAAATATTGGGGCATTCACATTCATAAGTATAGAACTTTTATATTTAGATCTTTATTGAACCTCTTTTGAATGAGTTTTTTTGAAACGGTTTGTTGATTATGCTTTTTTCACATTTGTGTCAGTCGACTCTCATGCCAGCCACTGTGAATGGTCAACGTCTCACCACTTTCCGACACCGTCTCAAGGCTGGTTCAGTGTTCACACACAGCTGATTCGATGTGACTCGGTGCAATTAGAACTACACGCTCTGTCTGACTCTTCTTATTTTCTATTTTTCCTTATTAATAAACTTATTAGTACGATTAATTTATAATATAAGCAAATATAACAAAAAAATATAACACAAAAGAAACAAATAAATGCCAAAAAAACAATAACAATTGTTAATATTATCAATTACTAACATTCTACAAAACAATTATAATAACTTTGAAAAATAGTTCCTCTAAATGAGAACTTCATTCTTCAATAATTTATAAACACTCACAAAAGGATACAATGGTATTAGAAATCTCGATCTCATTCTCTTTTGATCGAATCCGATTGATTTATGTATTTTATAGTGTTTTAAAACTTAAAACACTATAAAAACTTACAATTCAGGATTAAAACATCAAAAACACTAAAAATTCGATCATTTTAGTTATATAATTGAAATTTGGTGTATAAAACACCATATCATACTCATACTCAAATTAACATAAAAGAAAACTTATACAAAATTATATTTTATGTAAAAACAGACTCATCAAATTCCGTGCATATCGCGGCCCTCCTCCAGTAGAATAATAATAAAAGTGAAGAGATTTTTAATTTTTATAAGAAAGAAGAATAAGTGGGGATAGGAGACGACCACATGGTAGGTCTGAGACTTATTATCCGAGATCCGGATTCGATCATAGATCCTCTTTGAATCCGCTCTGAAAATAAGATATATGGGATGCATGGACCCGAATCAAGATAGTAAAATCTTGTATCCGTACAAACCGAATCCGAATATCTTAATTTTTAGATCTGGATATCCAAATCCGGATCCGTATTTTTAAAACACATTAAATTTTTAAATTTTATTAATATTTATATTTGATATATTAATATTTATACATGAATTAATCTTATAATATTATAGATATATATAAATATATTTATAAATATTTAATTTATGTATTATATTAAAAAAATTAGTATTGTTTTTTACATATTATTTTTAATTATTTTTACGGATTCATATCTGAATATCTGCGGTTAATAGAATATCAAAACCGATATCGAAATCTGGATATCCGAAAACCACGAATCCCGATTCGGACATCAATTTCACGGTTCTGGGTACGCTGAATTTTATCCGGATTTGTCCCAGGCCTATAGCTCTACCATTTGCGCAACATCCCCATCTTTGCCTGAACGACAAACCAATATGAGCTTCACCTCTCATCTCCAAGCGACCAACCTCATGGTGGTCGGAGCAAAATCGCCGGTGGATCGTCGCCGGAAAGCACTTGAGAGAGTGAATAAAGAGCTCTCAAGAGGCAAGTACGAAACTGCACTCTCTCTCGTCAAGCAACTCAAGGGAAAACATGGCTGCCTCTCTGCCTTCGCCTCTGCCAAATTGGTCTCTCTTCTCTCCTATCTCCTCTCTTTCATTCTTGCTTCTTCTTTTAATAACTCCCTTCTTCGATTTTTTTTTTAGCTTCCCAAGAAATCACCAGTACTGGATACATTGGGTGGGTTGATCGATTCAGTCTCCAGAAGCTTTGAATCTGTTTCTGCTGAAGCGGTAATCTTACTATTAGCTATCCAATTTTCAGTGTTTCTTGATTGCCTTGTCTTAAGCAAAACTGGTTTTTAATTTGCAGAATTCAGTAAAAAAATTTCAAGAGCACAAAGCTATAACTTCTCCTTCTGAAGAAGATTGGTTCGCTGTTGTTCAGGTGAAAATCTTGTAGCAAAATAAGTTTTTTTTTTCTTTTGTGATTTAACTGTCTATGTCCAGTTTCTTTCTACTTAACATGTTCATATTTCGTCATAGGATCCTTGTGTAATGTATCTATCTTATGGATGTGTATGTAGCATGAATCAGGCCATTTTCTGGTTGGTTATTTGCTTGGAGTTCTTCCAAGACGCTATGAAATACCAAATTTGGAAGCTATGAGGGATAATGTAACTGGGAGAGTAGAATTTGTGGGCTTCGAGTTCCTCAAACAAGTGAGTTGTTTTGGTGCATAGGGAAAATGTTAAATGAATGCTCAAGCCTGTTATTACTGCAGGTTGGTGCTGCAAACCAATTTATGAAAGATGATGTGGATCTTTCGGTATGTAACTAAACACTCAAGCTGCAATAGACAGTTTCGGTTACTGGTTATTGGTCATTAATGTGTCTTTCCGTTGTTTATTTGGGATGAGTTTTTTTAAGAAGACTGGATTTGTGACCATGTTGCGGGTTTACCGATCTTTTATGTATCTTCTTGACTAACATGTTTTGACTTATACCATGAAGGTCTCTCAAGGCTATATATCGTCCAAGGTAATATTTATCTCAAACTTACCTGTGATTGATATATAGATTTACATAGCTAGAGCTGTTTCTGTAGTGAGTGGTTGGAACTGTAAGTGCAGACACTGAACAACTTCTCTTGTGTGATACTTGGAGGAATGGTAACAGAACATATGCTTTTCGGATACTCGGAAGGTTTCTACTCCGATGTTGTCAAGGTTATGTCGTCTCAAATGTCTTACTCATATGCAGAGAGATTAATTTCTTATGTTTTATAAAAAAATTCTGGTTTTGCAGTTGAACAATGTTCTCCAATGGCGAGGGTTCACAGAAATGGAAAAGGCGGCTCATATCAGATGGGCTGCTTCCAACACTGTATCTTTGTTACATTCATACAATGAAGCAAGAGTTTCACTAGCAAAAGCAATGGCCAAAGCCAAACCGATTGGTGCTTGTATTGAAGCCATTGAATCTGCAATTTCTAGACATTATATGTAAACTAATTTTGTATTCTTCCTAATAACTTCAGCTTCCTTTTAAGAGACACTGTATACATTACCGGATATGCAAACACCCAATTTAAACCACATAAGATCTCAAAAATCTTATGAAAGAGAGACCAGACTATTTTACAGGCTTAGACTCAACGAGGGCATGGAAATGAAGTAGAAAAAATCAAAACGTTATATTTTTTAAAAAATTACTTGAAATATAAGTTGGCTATCACTTTTGAAAATATAATCAATTAAAAATATCTAAATATATAAATTATTATTGAAATTTTTATAAATTATTTTTTATTATAAATGATTTTAGAGATTTAATTTAGGTTTTTTTTTTGAAATATGACTCAAAACAAAAAGTCAAACACAAAACTAACCCATGATTTTGGAACTTTCATTTGCCATATTCACTTCAGAAGTTCGGATTATTTACGAAAATGTCATTAACTACATCTCTTTCATTTTCTCTCTATGTTCATAAAAAAAAAATCCAAGATTTTGATTTTCAACTTTGTAAGGTTCAAACTCATGATTCTTGGTCATTAACAAGTGGGTCGGTTTCGAGGTGAAGTTCTGTGTGATAGGAGAAGCTAATCAACTTATCTCACTGGTTAAAAATATGAAAATAATTTTTTTTCCAGATCTATTCGTCAAAAGACTTATACGGAAGCCTTTTTGTCAATGTAGAGGTTAGTTTTGCAATTTACTTAATGTGTGATTTTAGAGAATATTTCTCTCGAAGTCTTTTAACTTTTCTTTGTTACAAAAAAATCTTAAAAATATCAGAGAAGACTTCTTGGTAAGTCATCTAAGATAAACAAGTTAGTTTTGCAATTGACCGGATTGTGTCAGAAATTTGACTTTTTCTAGATGACTTATACGGAATTCTTCCGCCCTGTAAGTCTTCCGAATTCTCATTGTAAGTCTTCTCATTGTCGGTGTAAGTCGTCTCGGGTTACTTTTGCAATTAAAAAATAAAACTTAAATATTTAATTTTAGTTTGATGACTTCATGTAAGTCTTCCGAAAGATAACTTACAAGGAAGTCTTCCAGAATTTTATTCTGAGATTCTGGTCAAACTTTGGTTATCACATAAGACTTTCGTGTAAGTTTTATGTCGGAAAACTTACATGGAAATCGTCTAATTAAATGAAATATTTAATTTTTATTTTTCTGGTGGAAGATTTACATGTAAGTCTTGTAGAGAAAGTCAAATTTCTGACACAATTCGTTCAATTGTAAAAGTAACATGTTTATCATAGAAAACTTCCCGGTAAGTCTTCTCTGGTATTTTTGAGATTTTTCCAAAGACAAAGTAAGCCGATAATTACAAAGGAAGACTTCCAAAAAAGTCTCCAACTAACATGTTTATCATAGAAGACTTCCCGATAAGTTTTCTCTGGTATTTTTGAAATTTCGCTGCTTAAGTGCGGCCCATTGTTGTCTGTTACGAGCTCCGAGTTCTCGCTGGTATCTTTGCTCACTACAGGTGATAGGGCTTTGTTGTGAGATCATTTTTTGGAGGCAAGTGTCTAGACAAGCCAATACTATCGACTCGTGACTCATGTTATAACTGATGCCTTACTATGGAGTTTCGGATCTTGCATGATGCATACTCTTGGCGACTTTCTCAAGTTTCTCTCGAGTGCTCTCTCCTACGTCTTCCTGTCCTTCAATCGTGTTTTTCATTACTGTCTTCTTTTTTTTTTTCTCTTTTTTCCAATGAATGTATAAAGGTACACGTGAATTACAAAGAAACCAAGAAAACAGTCCATGCAAATAGAGAGACCGTTGATAATGAATAATCCATTTACAAGCATTTACAGAAGCAGATGATAAAAGGGAATTGATTTTGAACGTTTTCATTAGGGTATTAAGATCCATCTGTGAGTAATTTGCAGCGAAAGGGATTAGTAAGCGAACTTCCGATCTCCATAAAAGATTGGCCATAGTTGAACTAAAAACTCAACCTGCAAATAGAATATCCATCAAAAACTGATGATTCAATTCACTAGAAAATAGAACAGATCAGATAAATAAGCCCTTCTCACCTTCTTCGGAGAAAGCAAAAACACCACCAAGCATGTCGTCATCGTCGTCATCATCATCATCTAGTTTTCTTTGATCAGATGGAGCATTCTTGTTCTCTGCTTCTTTAGCAGTTTCCTTAAAAAACTGCTCAAAGTTTGGGTAGCCATCATCAACAGGTCCCTCCTCACTTTCGTCCGCAGCATTCATGCTGAGATCAGAAGGGTTAGAACTTACATTTGAAGCTCCGCTTGTCCCGCTGTTGTTTACAATTGTTGTTTCAGCGGGCAGGGAGGCGTTCTTTAGCAACATATGAGCGTCGTCTACAGTATAATCAGTGTCTTTCACAGCAGAAGAAATGGAAACCACTGGTTGTTTGAATGTTACAATTCCGCTATGAGGGTCTTGGTTCGGAGTTAGTGCAAAATGGGAGGAACTACTTCCTCTACCTGCAAAGTTCAGTTATAGGGTTTGAGAAACGTCGACATGCATCTATTATAGGAAAGTTAATATGATTACCTACCTTTAACTAGCCGAGGATCAGAATAAGAAGAAGAAGAATCTGAATCTCTTTCAACAGGAAATCCTCTGCATGCAAAACAAGGATAAGGGTTATTGACAAACGCAATTCAAAAACATGTGATGCAGTAAGTTTTACCTGTTACGCATACTGGAATACACACTGTGAAAATTATCGAACACAGGCAGCAGATCCTTGCGCCTGATATCAACCTCATTTGCAGATACTTTCTCGATTTCCATCTCCCCGTGGTTCAATCCAGCGGAGTCCGGTCGAAACATGGGATAGAAAGATATCTGGATTTTTAAGGGTAATGTTAGCGACATGATGTTTTTTTTTATTGTAAGGAAATAGCAGACAAGTAAACAGAACCTCTGAGTTCTGCCAGATTGGTTTTCTTCCCGAGTTTATTAGAACCTCCGCATTGGCAACATAAACGTGGTGTTTCTCGAGAGGCTTCGCTAGATCAGAAGCATCAACGCTGTCCTCTGCAACTCTTCCGCATACATTCTCTTCTCTCTCTGGCCAATCTGTTCTCCGGCAGACATCCCAACACTGAACGGGTTCGACTTTCACTCTTAATTCCTCTTCAGCTGCTCCTATTCGCGAACTGCTCTCAGCCTGGTCTCCTCCTCCAAGAGATGGAATGAGTTTGTATTGAACTACATGACCCGATGGAGTGTAAACCAGTAGATAGTCTAACGCAGGAGCTGACACCTGCGGGACTGCCTGATGGAAAACAGCAGCAAGACAGCCAGAAGGGAAGGACGGTTTTCCTACAACGGAACTGGCAGCATGGAAGAAATTGCTGCATTTGATTCGGCTAACCACCGAAAGAGTTACGGATGCTGGTGGTGGAAACGTAAAATGGGTGGTGCTAAGCGATGGGCTCGACCACCACGGCAGGGACAATGTCGGAGCAAGCGTTGGTCCATCGACATGAGAACTCCGTATCTCAATAACATTATCTCCTCCAAACGGGGACAGAACATAAATATGGCAAGTACCCTTAGATGACACGATTGCAATCCACTGGCTGTAGCTACTAAAGCAAATATCTTGTATTACCTGTGGGAATACAACAGCAACGTTCACAGAACAAAAATAATAATACAAGAGAATAAGGAATAAGGAACATACAGCTGATGTCATGCCACGATGCAGTTTGTAAAGAGGCACATGGGAAGAGCTCCAATCATAGCTTTGGGGACCTGGTCCATTCTTTGAAGGCGATGGCATAATCCGGAAAACGTTAATATTGTTACCGTGGATCGAGGCCGTCACTAATAGAGTGCCACTTTGGTCGAAGCAGAGCGCCGATATTGGACTGGTGTGAGCCCTGAATTGTGCTATAATAGCTCGGGATTCAAAATCCTTGACAATAACCTGATATCGACATGATAAGAGAGACATTAACGTTATAACATAATTCACTAGCGATAGAAGACATGATACTAATGATGCTTTCTCTAGGAGACTAACCGTTCCAGCAACATCTGAATCTGCAGCAGAAGTTGCGCCGCCCCGACCAACTTTCTGGCCAGGACTGGAGGAAAGAGAGGAACCAGGAACGTCATGTTTTAGATCTTGACAGTATTTAGATATAGTCTTGTAACCTTTGTCACCTAAATTAAGTAAACCCGCCGCCAGATGCTTACTAGATTCCATGGCGTATCTCGCCACTAGATTACCACCGCTAGGGGAGGTAGATGGACTGACTCCAGGGGGGGTAACATTCTGAGGGCTAAGGCGACCTATGCTAGAGGACAAGGGATTATTGGAAGCATAAGCTAACCATCTAGATCCGACAGCCATTGGTCCATATCCGACATCGACCCCTTGGTTTCCAAGCTGAGGAACAGGATATGAGAGGACACTGAACTTGTTTTCAAGAGTTAGCGCATCAAAACAGTATATCTGCATCAAAATGCAAAATGAGGTAAGCTAAGCTCTCTACCATATAACAAGAGATAGAACGTAGAAGCTAACCTGTGAACCGAGGCCAACAGCTACAATCCGGGGACTGCATCTGACCATATAGACAGTAGATCGGAATCTCAAAACATGAACGTAGTTGTGAGATCTAAGTGAATAGAATCGTACAGCCGTGGGAGATAGGGAAAGAGCATCATCATCATAACCATTTCTAATAGGAGGAACTGAGCCCTTGGCTTCATCAGCAACTGCTACAAGCATGGGATGCGAAGCTCTAAATCCTTCGGTTCCTTCACATTTAGCAGGTAAAGGCTGCATCTGTAGAAACGTAACTGGATCATCCCGCCTCGACACAAGTTCGCTGACATCACTTGCATCGTCGATATCAAGGACTTGAAACCCGTTGGCATAACCTAGTAACAGAAGGTTCTTGAAACAAGATTCACTTGTATGTAACCTATCGAAGGAAGACCACAGCACCTGCTTCATCAAACACATGAAAGTTAGGCAATCATTGATCCCATCAAACCGAACTTAACTTGTAGAATCTATAACAAAAAAATAAAAAAAATGTAGTATTCCTAAATCTAATCATAAGATGAATTAATCAGACTTCAAATTAAAAGACCCAAAATCGAAATCAAATTGAGACTAAACCTGATCCTTGAGCTCGTGGGATTCGGGGGAGAGAGAAGCAGCGACGGAAGCGCTAGCTGAGCGCACGCCGGAGGAAGCGGTTCTGATACAGGTTGATATGAATTTTAGGGAATTAGGCAAAAATCCATTTGTACCGTTTCTCGTCTGATGATTATCTCCGTTGCTGCTGCTGCTGCTCTTCATAATACTGATAAATAAAATCCTTTTGAAAGCATAAACCGTCGGCAAGGAAGGGATAATAACAAATATTAGATCTTTCAATTCTTGAAACAGTGAAGCCACCACACCTTTGTTGTTAGTCGGATTAGCGGTGGAATTTGTATTATAATTTTTTTTTTGTTGCTTTTGATGACCTTATTCACGGGGAAGAACACGAAGAAGACGAGACCAAGAAGATGAAGTAGTAGAAGAAACGGTTCTTTTCTTTTTCGATTTCGTCTTTTTTTTTTCCTTTCTCTCTTTTTTTGTTTTGTTCTTTTCTGTTCTGAGGCTTTAGTTTTTGGTTATTATTTTTTTTTATTTTCACTTCGATTTTGTAATATTTCAGAGCGTCGCTGTCAGACGGAAATAAAAAAGAGAGTTACTGTCGTGCCGTGTGAAGGGTGTTAGATTGCTAGAGAAGCAACAGTTGAGCAATTTTCGTTGATACTTGTTTTTTACGCGAAAGGTTTTGGGCCCAAGCGCATCGAAGACGAGCAATTTACCCAAACTCGTCTTATAGTCCAACTACATGTATATATCAAATGAGGCAAACAACATTGAATCTTCTGACTTTCTATTTCCAGTTTATTTAAACATAAACTAATAACTAAACATGCAGGCACCAAATAGATTCAAAACAGACTTAATTCACGAAGATTTATTAGAATTAAAATAGGAAAATTCTCTCAAATAACCATTTTTAAGTTTTTGTCATAAAAATAGCATTCGAAGAAGAAAATGACTAAAATAACCATAATATTTATTTTTTATTTATTTAAATCTGAAACCATATCCCCAAAAACTCATCCATTAACTCTAAACCCTAAGTATAGATTAGTTAATAAAAATGTATTTTTATCTTTTAATAAAATTTATTTTGGTCATTTTCTTCATTGAATGATATTTTTGTGAACATAAACTAAAAATGGTTATCATAAAAAAATTCTCATTAAAATATGTATCTTTCAAATTCTATGACGCGTACGGAAATTACGAGAGTAGCTCTTATCGTAAAAATAGAAAAAATGGTGTGTACAAACCTTGGTTGCTCAAATGGACTCTAAATTGGAACGGTTGAAATAGATACATGGTGATCTCGTTAAAATGACCAGAAAATCTATGGTCAACCCTATCAACTCAAACCCAGACTGGTTAACTCAAAACAAATTTAACTAAATTGAACTAACCGGTTAACTTTAATCCAAAATCAATTAAAAAAAATAATTTAATTAAACCATGAAGTAAACCGGTTAAGCAAGTCACAAGTAGGGATAGCAGTTGAAATCGAAAAGCTCTTTTGGTGGTCCTCGTCTTCCCAACTGTCGATCGATGCATCAAGATTCCTGTCGATTGTGGCCTTAAATCGATTGTCGAACGATGGCTCAGGCTGGGTGTCGATCGATTCTTCATTGTCTGACTCGTGTTTTGCTCTAGAATCGCAGCGACATACTGCTATGAAACTCGGGTCATCTCAAATCTCCACGTAGGACGTTTGTGGCTTCACAAATCTCACTGGATCATAGTCGATATTAGGGCCTATGAGTGTCAGGCACAACTGGTTAGTCTGCATGTAACAGACTGCTCCTACAGTAGCCATGAAGGCTCTCACAAGTAATAGAGAAGAATTCCAGTTAAGCTTAATATCCAGTGTTGAACAAAGTGATCAAATAGAGAAGGCTGCATGATAATAGACTGAAGGTTTAAAGAAGCATAGAAGAATGGAGAGGAGTTGAAGTCGGGTCGTCCATACAAAGGATGGTCGTACAAGTGGCCGTACGAGGCCGAACCATCCGGGTCGGCGAAAGCATATTGAGTCGACCACAAGTTACCCGATTGAAGTTAACTTGGAGTTTCACCATTCTTACATCCGTTCCTGCATCAGACCATTGAGAGGATAAGACCACCTCCATCGGTAAAACCGATCAAGGTTTCTAAAAGAAAAACAAAAATTAATATTATAATGTATTTATCTTTTTGAAGCAGCTGAAAGGTTTTGAGAGTGACATCTGTTACTTTATGGTAGAACCCAGTTCTGAAAATGTCCAAACAAGAACCTTTGATGCTTCTCTTTCATAATTTTCTTATTTTTTTTTTACTTTTAATTGTTAGAACCCCTTACTATCTATACCGATGGAGCTGCTCTAAGGCAGGCTGTCAAGAGCTGTAAAGTAAAAGCAACTTTAGCCCTTGGCCAAAGCGTGTGAAGCTCCATAGCCGTTTATTTCAAAACGGGATACTCCTTCCCTTTGACCTCACGTGCTTTTCATTTAACCTAGCTAGCCTATGTCATGTCTAAGCCTCCTATATATTGTAAACTTGTTCATTAATTAAAGCAACACGATTCTGAGAATCTTTCTCTAATGTTCATCACGAATCTCACATATCTTTACACATAGTTCTCATACTCTCTTTTTGTCTCTTTTTAATTTTTCAATACCTTTCTTATTCTCTAAAATCATATGGTATTAGACCGAAGTTAGCTTTGGTATTTAGTTTCTGAATGTTTTTCAGCTTCAGTTCAAGATACAATCTTTATTCTTCATTTTGTTCTAGCAAGACAAGATGGAGGGAAACCACAAGGTTATCACGGTTCCGGAAGGGTAGTTAGAACTACCTGTTGTGGTAAAGGCTGGTGAAGACATCTATTGGGAGACTAGGGTTCTGGAGTCATATCACAGATGTGGCGCCAAACTAGTGGCCAAGGAAGGAGAATGAAGTGTAGTTGGTGGAGATCTAGCTGCGGCCACCGAGAAGAAATGGATTCAAGATGATCTAATGGTGCTTTCATAAAGGTCCCTTGAAGTCCATCTCTTGGAAGCCTACAACTACTGTGAGAATCCTAAGCACCTATGGGAAACACTTCTGAAGACGTTTGGTAACACTACCAATCTGAGCCGAGTGTTTGAGCTCAAGAGAGCCATCAACAACCTTGCACAAGAAGAGGAGGAGTTCACCAAGCACTTGGGAAAGTATAGATCACTATGGTCTGAGCTTGAAACCTTGAGGCCAAACACAACAGATCAAGAGACACTCATGGAGAGGCATGAGCAAGATCAAGTGTTTGGATTGATGTTGACATTGAATCCGACGTTCAATGACGTGATCAAGCACATACTACGGTCTCCAAACCTTCCATCTATGGAGGAGGTATGTGCATAGCTACAGAAGGAAGATGGATCACTCGGCCTCTTTGGTGGGAAAGGAGACATGGCGTTATCCAACAAGGCCGAGACCATCAAAGCTAACAAAGCTGCTTACCGTGGAGAGGAAAGGAAGTTCAGTGGTAACTGTGATCATTGCAAGAAGCCAGGGCACAAGAGGAGTCAATGTTGGATCCTACATCTCCATCTCAAGCCGGCTAAATTCAACAAAAAGAGGGAGGGAAGAGCTCAGCTTTCTGCTGAGGCAAGTGAGGCCGGTTCATCAGTCATCTGTTCAGGCGGGTGAAATTGAAGGTAGAGCCTTGGCCTCTCATCATCAAGGAGCCGATAAGAACATGGAGCATGAGGTGATTACGAAGTCTGACATTGATGCCCTGATCAAAGCCCTTAAGGAGTCTGGTAACAAACTCGGAAACACTCTTGGTTACTCATATACTGCTCATAGAATGTCTAGAACTTGTGATAACTTGCTAGATAAGATGACATGAAAATGAGACTTGAAACACCTAGGACTCACATTGCGCAAAACATGATTAAGCCATTGATTATAGATTCAGGTGCATCTCATCTTATGATTAGTGATATGATTAGTGATCATTCTCTGATTAAAGACATAGAACCTACTCATGGACATGTAATGATAGCTAATGGTGATAGAATTCTTATTAAAGGAATAGGAAACCTGAAACTATTTGATAAAGAATCTAGAGCTTTTTACATGCCTGAGTTTACTTCAAACCTTTTATCTGTCAAGAAATGCACTATTGATCTACATTGCAATGTTATTTTTAGTCCTAATGATGTTAATTTTCAGGATATTGAGAGCATTAAGTTGATTGGGCAAGGAGTAACCAAAGAAGATCTTTATCTACTTGAAGACATTGCCCTTATTTCTGTTTCTAGTTGTTTGTTGAGTTTTGTTTTAAGTAAGGGTGCATTATGGCATTCTATGCTAGGACATCCACATGTTCAGCCTTGAATTTAATGTTACCAGGTGTCATATTTAAGAATAATGATTGTGAAACTTGTATTTTGGGAAAACATTGTAAGACTGTGTTAAAGAGATCTACTACTATTTATGATAATTGCTTTGATATGATTCACTCTGATGTATGGACTGCTCCCTGTTTATCTAGAGATAATTACGAGTACTTTGTCACATTCATAGATAAAAAATCTAAATACACCTAGATAACACTCATTAAAACAAAGGATAAGGTCCTTGATGCATTTAAAAACTTTCAATCTTATGTATCTAACCAGTATAATGCCAAGATTAAGATTTCCAGGTCTGATAATGGTGGAGAGTATATTGGCCATGCATTCAAGAATCAGCTACCTCAACATGGAATCCTTCATCAGACAAGCTTTCCCTACACTCCTCAACAAAATGGAGTGGCCGAGAGGAAGAACAAACATCGTATGGAGGTGGCAAGGTCGATGATGTTCCAAATGAGTGTGCCAAAGAGATTTTGGAGTGATGTCATGATCACTGCTTGCTATCTTATCAATAGGATACCAACCAGGATCTCGGAGGATCAGTCACCTTATGAAGTTCTCAACAAAAGCAAACCAGTTTTAGATCATTTTGAGGGTATTTGGGTGTGTGAGCTTTGTTCTGGTTCCGGGAGAGACAAGGAACAAGCTTGAGGCTAAGAGTGAAAAGCTATGTTGATTGGGTACTCAACTACACAAAAGAGATACAAATGCTTTAATCCAGAGACCAAGAGATTGTGTCTAGATATGTCAAGTTCTTTGAAGAGAAGAGCTATTATGAAGAAAAAGAACGGAAAGACTTGGAAGATCTTTCTCGGCCATCATATAGAGCCACAAGCTTGAGACAGATATTGGAAGGACTTGGGATTGGTGTATCCCAAGATCAGCAAGAGGAACACTCATCAGTAGTACATGAAGCTGAAGAACCATCCCACATTGATCATGAGGGAGGGAACGAAAATGAGGCTGATAATCATGAAGATCAAGACTTGAATTATCCTGATCAAAGTGGACACAAAATGTACATGAACCTGGTAATGAAGAACACCATTAAAACCAGGAACCAGGAGAAGTAGAAGCAACTGAGCCAGCGGCTGTTACTTTGAGAAGAAGCACACATCTCAAGAGGGATGCTTCCAACTGGGTAAACACGAGAATGTACTACAATGCCTAGGCTGTGGAGCATCCTTCTCAGGCTGTGTGTACCTTTGCTAAGTTCCCTGAAGATAATTGTGCATTCATGATATGTTTGGACGCAAGTTATGTACCAAGATCATATGAAGAGCAATTATGCATGAGGAATGGAACAAATCAGTAGAAGATGAGGAAAATGCTATGATTAAGAATGATATCTGGTATGAGAGTGAGTTACCAAAGGGGAAGAAGGCTGTGAAAAGTAGATGGATCTTCACGATCAAATACCTACCTAATGGAGAGATTGATAGGCACAAGACAAGATTAGTTGCAAGAGGATATACTCAGACCTATGGAGAGGATTATATTGACACCTTTGCACCTGTTTCCAAGCTTCACACAATTAGGATTGTCTTATTGTTGGCTGTGAACCTTGAGTGGGGACTTTGGCAAATGGATGTGAAGAATGCCTTTCTTCAAGGGAGTTGGAAGATGAAGTCTATATGCATCCTCCACCAGGTCTTGAAGGTCTTGTGACGTGATATCACTCAAATTACCCTAAGGACTGAATTTACTCTCTCAAATAAGAGGTCCAATTGTAGTACTTAGGGATCGGATCCACAAGGAGCTAGAGAACCTAATAAATCTAATTGGATTTGTTAAGTAAGGTGCTTTAATGATTTAAATTTAAAATTGCAGTTTGTTGAGCAAGTAATTACTCGATTGATTGGTTGAGGTTTTAGTGTTTAAAAAGGAAATAGCTAGACTTAGGGTTTTTATTCAGGAAACTTGGAATTATAATCCTACAGATGCCTAATAAGTTGCATGCATGATAATATAGAGCTCAACACTTATAAACGAACCACTAGGCTTTCAGTAAGGCCCCAATCCGGCTGCCTAAGCCGCGGTTAATACCTCACGTCGCTCGGTCCATACACTGACCGAACCTCTCAAAATTTTGCCCTTTATCTATATTATCGCCCATAGGCGAGGGCTAACTTAGACCTTAGCTTAAGACTACCTTAGTCATTCCCTAGCTTAGATCATTTCAACTCATACGCAGCGGATATTCTCTACTTCACTATTGGTCTACAGCCAATATAATACTTGTCTGGTCGAATCACCTCAGCTAATGGTTAGTATACTCAACTACCAGCTAGCTCCAAGGTCAATCCCGAATCCAAATCAAGGCATACAAATCTGAGGTTCCGTTCCCCTAACCATTCTATGTAGATCTATGAAACATTGCTAGATCATACCTTTGCCACATCCACGGAGTTTGTTAGCTCATTGTCCCAGCTGACTTAGCTGTTTAGCTAGCTCATCCAGCTAGCTGAGCTAAACCACTTCACTTGAGGTTCCATCACTCTCGACCAGCTGATAGAGCTGTGAGGTAGCTTTGACCAGCTCCCCGTCTACTCGTACAGCTCTCTTATACCTGCATAAACTCTTCCCTTTGGTACTTAGTCATTCAGCCAACCATCCCCACAGACTAAGTACCTTTGGGAAGTCTCCAGCTACATTTCTGGCCACTTCCAATAGTGCTCTAAAAATTAATTAAAATTCATGAAAACTCATGATAAATTCCAACTAAGGGATTCCCATAATTGAAATCCAATGAATCGGCCCAGATCATATGGATCCCGATCATGATCAGTCCGGCCAAGGCCATGGACATCATCCTTGAACCGGCCAAGGCCATGGTTCTGTGCTATCAAGTCTTAAGCGTATTCTCCCCTGGAGCCAAGTCCTCTCATGGACTAATAATGCCCATCAGATCCTAAGTCAATCAACCAACCACACCACATGACTCAGAACTGATGAGTCTTCACACTTACCTAACCAGCCATGGAACCATGTCCCAATCAACCCGATAAATCTTACCCTTACAACCGGTGCATCCTTTGATCAGTCAGATCAGACACTTTGATCCATCACCTATGGATCAGGTCGTCCATCTTTGCCCAAGACCAGATGACACACGTCCTTCTCCTCATGCGGCCACTACTGCTGTCCCATAACAGTTTCCGTTTACTCGGTTAACTGTCATGGATAACTACCTTGCTGAAACATCACGACTCTTCACCCCTGGACTATGATCATGGCCAATCATACCCATCAATAGATCACACTCTGATGGATCAGGCCGTGATCAACACAAACCCAGTTTCCATGTCCCGCCCCATATAGTATGGCCGATGCATTGCATCCATCCATCACACCGTATGGACGAGTTGTACCAACTATGATCCGGCCCCTTCCTCAACTACTGGATCCTTATATAACTTCACAATATATGTAGTCTTCAAGGGCGTGCCATGCTTGGCCAGGACCAGTTTCACAAGAGACATAAACATAAACCGGAAAGTAATCATAAACTGGTTACCTTATATATGATCTGATTAGATCATGTGCCTTCCCTTATCATGGACGTCCATGCTCCTCCAAAGCACGCATCCATCATGTATTATCAAACCCTTATCATATAATTACAGTAATGATAATATCTAGGCAAGGGTCGCTCATCTCTTCCCTTAAACTCCCATGAAACTGATTTCTGCACTACATCCGCCTTCAAGGCTGTCTATGCCATTAGGAGTGGAGTCCGGCCTTCTTCCTTCTCTCATGGTTATTTGCGTGTGTTTCCAAGATATAGAGGAAGCCTAAGATGTGATCATCCATGAACAAACTCCATCACAGGGTCGTTCCCAACTCCATGAAACTGCCTTCCCACACACCTCTCTCCTTAAGGCTCTCTTGGCCATAGGAAGTGGAATCCGGCCATCCCTCTTCTCCCCTGACTATTTTCGTGTTTTCTCAGGCCCTGGAGGATTCTTTGGGTGATGTAAACATGAATCAAAACCAATCAAAGGGTCGTTCATAACTTCCCCTCTGATCTCTCCTAAAACTGCCTCTTTGTGGCCTTCACACCACTCTTGGGGTTGGATGTTGGATCTGACCAACTCTCTGTCTTTTCTCTGTTTTTCTTTGTGTTTCAGGGTGTAGGAAGAAGTCCTGGCGTGCCTGCCTTTTATAAAATAAGGGGTGATTACATCTTAACCATTGCATCCCTTCGCTATCAATTCTGGCCATTAATTTAATAAATGGTACAGATTGCACCCTTTCGCTTATGGCAGTTACCAGACGTCCTGGAACTGCCAAACCACTCCTGGACATGTCCAAAACAATCCAACACGGACTGCCCATTGATATGATTCTGGACCAGCTTACCAATGAAGAAAATGTGATCATGGACCAGCTTGTAGATGAAGATGCCCTAGCCATTCCTGAAGGTCCCAACACTTGTTCCAGATCAAAGAAACTCAATGAAGCTGATGGAGGAATACTCAAGATGTCAAGGAAGCAAGAAGATTGTCTTGGTTGCAGCTTGATCAACCAAGACACACTCACCACAATTCAAGCTACTCCACCTTCAAGCTGATCATCATCTAGGCAAGTAGCTTGTGTGTGCTCTTTTCCTAACCTTTGGTTTTGTCCCACTGGGTTTTCCAAAGGAAGGTTTTTAACGAGGCCACAAGTTTACTTTCACACCTCCTAGATGATGATCCCGGACCAACCACATTATCTATCTTATGTTATTTTTATCCTATGTTTTATGTTTTGAATAATTTCGAAAACTTGGTCTTTGTTTAGTTTCCAAGGGAGCCTGTTCCCTTTATTTTTATTTCTATTTTCGAGACCTTGTGCATGTACAAGGGCCTCTCTTTATATTGTGGTCGTGACCCCCCTTTATCATTAAGAAATCTTTTATCAAAAACCCTTTTCTCTCTTCTCTCTTGTCTTGGACGAGGGGAAGTGTGTCTGGTGTGTAATATCCAGTCTGTTGGTGTGTAATATCCAACGCCCAAGGGCTTTAGAGAGGTGTGTCATATCCGATCTAAGCCTAGGAGTATCAAGAAGCCTTTCCGCAGCCTCTTGTGTCACCATTCGATTCACATACCTTGAGAAGCTTGAGTCTTTTGATTCGTTTCTGCAAGGATTATCCCATCTGTTCCAGAGCATCATCCTAGGATCTCATTAAGTGGTATCAGAGCAACTCTGGAAGGGAAGTGTTTTGATTTCTATCTGTTTTCGATTTGATCTCTTCATATTCTGTTGAGATTTTGATCGATTTGTGTTTCTATTGTTGAAATCTGATAAATCTGAGAATTTTGATCATAGATCTGTTGAAGTCTTTTTATATACCCTTTGATTTCGTGTTGATCTGTTCTATTTGTGCCGAAATCTGATAAAATAAGGTTCTTTGATCTTGTTTCTGGGTATTAGACTCTTTGGTTCCTTGTTGAAAAAGTTACAGATTTGTTTTGTTGTTTTTGAATCTGATAAAACATTGAGAAAATCGATCTGTTTCTGTATTTTGGTGTTGATCAATTCTGTTAATTAGTTTTGATCTGATCTTGTCATAATTTAAGTTTGAAATTGATCAGGGAATTTTAGAGTTTGATTTTCGTTTTGGATATGTTTTTCTGATAAAATTAACTTTGATCCAAACTGTTCTGTTTTAAAAAAAAAAAATTAAAAACCTGCAATGAATCTGTGTGTTGTTTATTTCTGATTGTTTGTTTCCATTAGAACTTCTTACTGGCTGTGTTCTTTCTTGTGCTTCAGGAACCATGGCAAGAGATCGAGAAGGAGGTATCAACACTCCTAAGACTGCTTCTTTGCAGAAGATAATGAAATTCAGAATGGAACAACAGCAGATACATGATGAGCATATGCAGAAAAGGAGAATGCATAATCAAGAGCTTCAGCCCACACCACCAGATTCTGTTCAATACAGATCACGCAAGCATAAGTGCTATAAGGAAGAGGAACCAGGATGTGGCCAGCAATCTCTCAAGCAGCCAGCCAACACTTTGAGCCAATATCATCAAACTTCTCTCACTCCTAAATCAATAGATCATTTTTCTGAATACAAATCTGCTAATGATATTCAACTGTATTCTTTTTCAGGAAAAGGTGACTATTTTGAGTGGGAAAGAACCATGGACAGGTGGCTTTGGTACAACAGAATCCTTAAGAAAGAAAGATTAGCTTTTGCAATATCCCAGCTCAAAGGAAATGCTTATAAGTGGTGGTTGCAAGAAGAAGATGATCGCAGGTTCTACAAGGAACCAGCTATCACCACTTGGGAAAGTCTGAAGTTGTTACTAAGGGATAAGTATGCATCCAAAGGCCACACATCTCTGAAATCTCCAAAGAAGAAAGTCATATCCGCAACAGACATCAAAAGTGAAAAATCAGAAACCAAGATGGCTGATTATGAGAAAGAAATCATCAGCCTTGTTAAGGAGATTCTTAAGACCAGCAAGCACTTAGACAAGCAGAAGAAGCGCCCAAAGAATCAAGAACCAGTTGCTACTGTCTCAGAACTCAATGATGCAGAACCAGACTTAGCTGCCCCAATTCAAGAAGCTCAAACCAAAACATCTACGGGAAAATGAAAGTTTGAGAAAGAACAAGAGTTTTCTCTGTTCTTACCTCACCCTGAATCTAATTTTAATAATTCCTTTGATGAACTAACTTGTCTTGAACCGGTGCAACCGAGTAGAATTGTTTCAGTGTCACAGGTTGCAAAAGAAGACTCAGCAGAAAAAGAACCAGAGAGTACAACAACACAAGAAGAACAACAGAAAAACTTGCAGACAGAATCAGCTCATGAATCTTTGTCTTATGATCTGCAAGAGCACTGTAAGGAGTTTAATATGGTTGCTTCTGTGCCTAGAATGTTTGTTAAAGTGAGTACTGAAGACATAAAACGTTTTGGTCTTGATAAAGTAAAAGATTTTTGTGTTTCAAAATCTGTTTTTGATAACATGTTTAAATCTTTTAAAGAACTTAAACCAGAAATTATCTTTGATCAAAAACGTTTTCAAAATCAAAATAATAACATTTCTGGTCATATTCTGAGTTTTGATCATTTTCTGAAACATGGCAAAAGTTTTGATCATTTTGAAAAGGTTTTAGAGCTTGAATTGAAACAATCTGATTTCTGTTTGAAACCTTGTGATTCATTTGCTAGAACTGAAGAAAGGAGTTTTGTTACGAACTTCCATGTGCATAAACTGATCCTTGATAATTCTTGTGTTTCTGCTTATGTATTGAATGAACCTAAGAAGTTGCAGGAACCGAAATTGCATCAATTTGATTTTAGATTTAAATTTGTGAAATCTGCAAAGTTCTCTGAGTTTGAGCTTGATTGTTTGTGTGCTGAAAATGATTCTAAACATGTAGGTTGGTTCTTTGATGATATTCTAGTGTATAACACTTTCTTTGATAAATCTGCTGCACAATTGAAACTAGATATCACTGATTCTGAATGTGTGAACTTGAACCTAATGATATTTGGATCTACAATACTTTCTTTGATATGATAACACACTTGACTTGTCCAAAAAGATCTGAGAAGTGTACAGGTAAAAAGAGGGGCTATACTGATGAGTCCTTGGCTAAGCTGGAGATGCAACAATCAAATCTTGGAAGCTGTCTAGCCGCCAGCTTTGACATAGGAGTAGTCCGAGGATCATATCTCAGCACCCAGAACGAATTAAGCAACAAACTCAACTGCAATGGAAACTACACTCATCAGGGTCTCACGTAGAATTGGAATCATGTCCAAAGCTTCTCATATGAAAGAGTTATGGATTCTACAAGTCAGGTGATCCTCTGTGTGCTTTGTTTGAATTTTTCTGAGTTCAGAAAATCTCAATCCTATCTATGGCGACCAGGTGAGCATGCTAAGGTAATTGATCATGTTTTCAAGAATTATTTTAGTATTGATTACACAGATATAATGCACTTGTTTTTGTCAAAAGAGCCATGTGCAGATTATAAGGAAGCTTGGAAACATACAAGGAGAAAGAACAAGCATGAGGAAGATAAGAGATTCAAACCACCTGATCTGGATCAGCATAACCATGAAAATATCCCTTGTTTTATCCTCATCAAAGAAGCTCCCCCAGATGCAGCCTACAATCCAAGACCGAGCAAAAACCGATTTGGGATAAGACTCTTACTCTTTGATAAATTTTCATTTGCTAACTTGTTGTGTCTCAATGAGTTTGAATCAGGTTTTAGGTATGCATCAGGAGTATGGAGAACCCAACAGATCAGTTCCTTCTACATTACAGAACCAATCAGCAACAATGCCTATCAAAGAGTCTTGCAAGGTGAGTATAATCTGATTTTAAACTTTAAGGTTACTGACTTGGTCCCTCTTACTGCAGGTAAAACAGATTTGAGGACAAATCTTTTTCAAGAGAGAGGGAATCATATGATTCTGGACCAGCTTACCAATGAAGAAAATGTGATCATGGACCAGCTTGTAGATGAAGATGCCCTAGCCATTCCTGAAGGTCCCAACACTTGTTCCAGATCAAAGAAACTCAATGAAGCTGATGGAGGAATACTCAAGATGTCAAGGAAGCAAGAAGATTGTCTTGGTTGCAGCTTGATCAACCAAGACACACTCACCACAATTCAAGCTACTCCACCTTCAAGCTGATCATCATCTAGGCAAGTAGCTTGTGTGTGCTCTTTTCCTAACCTTTGGTTTTGTCCCACTGGGTTTTCCAAAGGAAGGTTTTTAACGAGGCCACAAGTTTACTTTCACACCTCCTAGATGATGATCCCGGACCAACCACATTATCTATCTTATGTTATTTTTATCCTATGTTTTATGTTTTGAATAATTTCGAAAACTTGGTCTTTGTTTAGTTTCCAAGGGAGCCTGTTCCCTTTATTTTTATTTCTATTTTCGAGACTTTGTGCATGTACAAGGGCCTCTCTTTATATTGTGGTCGTGACCCCCCTTTATCATTAAGCAATCTTTTATCAAAAACCCTTTTCTCTCTTCTCTCTTGTCTTGGACGAGTTGAAGTGTGTCTGGTGTGTAATATCCAGTCTGTTGGTGTGTAATATCCAACGCCCAAGGGCTTTAGAGAGGTGTGTCATATCCGATCTAAGCCTAGGAGTATCAAGAAGCCTTTCCGCAGCCTCTTCTGTCACCATTCGATTCACATACCTTGAGAAGCTTGAGTCTTTTGATTCGTTTCTGCAAGGATTATCCCATCTGTTCCAGAGCATCATCCTAGGATCTCATTACCCATGCCCCTGACTCAATCCCAAGAGCCCACCAACCCATCGGCACACACGGGTCGCCCACATGGCCCGGCCACTGTCCAGACCCGGCACAATTGCCCGAGACGTGAACACTCAGTCCAGATGAGTTGAGCTGATCCCCAGCTGATCCAGCTGAGTGAGCTAGACCATACAGCTCAGGGAGCTGACCTACACTTCAGTGAGCTACACCGAGCTGCACTACACTTCACCTAGCTGGTCGAGCTTGCTTACTGCATCGCCCAGCTGTTATACACTGTGTCCAGTTTGCTTCCTTTATCTTCTTCAATCCTTCTAAGTCCCTTAGTCTATTTCCAGACCTAGACTTAGTTCTCCCATGATCCATTTCGATCACTCACTTCATCGAGGTTCACCCGGATCTCGTCCAGCTACCAGCTCGCTTGTCCAGCTCCTTTGAGCTTGCCTCTGCCTTATTTTTGGTTAAGTTCCAGCTACCTGATTCCCTTAACCACGTTTTGTACCATGACACCCTTATCTTTAGGTCATGTGACCTGACTGGTGCGTCTCCTCGCACTAAGGTCTGTCCGGACGATCCTATCCAGGATCGGGGATGCTGCAAGTCTCCCCCACTTAGAATGGATTCGTCCTCGAATCTGGTGGTGCTGACGTCCTGCCTCAAGACCTTAGGTTCCAACCTAACTCTTTGCATCCAGAACATGGAGCATGCTCGTTTGGTTCTTCCAAACCAATTCATTGCATCTCCCTCTAAGCTCCTTCTCATTGATTACACCTTGATCATCATATATACAAGTCTCCCCCACTTGATAGAGATTAACCCACAATCTTATCAAGTGGTCCATCAAGCACCCATACAAGGACATGACTGGTGTCACTGACCCAACTCTCCAGGTTGCGACCCTTGTAGACACCAAGTCCATATCTCTCTTTAGAATGTTGTCTACTCTAGACTTCACTCTTTTTCAGATCTTTATCCATGACTAGAACATATTCAATCTCTAGGAACATAGTGCGTACTCAAGTCTTAGAAGATTCAACCAATCTCCAAGCCACTCGATGCACTAGCCAAGTCCTAGAGAACATGTTCCAATCTTTAGGCTGCTCACTCTACCATGAGTCCTAACAGATTTTTCTGTTTCCTGAAGTCCTTCCCGGACACTAAGGCTTATGATTCCAGCCACCAATTACTGGATCATTCCTTAACCGGCCACAGCCTCTCCCAGCTTGGCCATATTGCGATCTTAGTCCCTACAAGACTAAACCGCCTCAACTTGACTTCTGTCCAAACTGGACTTTGTCATATTTTGATCCTGGTCCATTTAGGACGTGATCATATTCCAGTCCATCACACCCCGACCATAGGTCCATCTCTGAGTAGGCCGTGTCCTGATCCTCATCTTTTGCCGGACTTGATCATATTGCGGTTCTGGTCCACTCCAGGACTCAACCATCTCACCCCAACCATAGGTCAATCTCCGACTTGGTTGTGTTGCGATCCTCATCCCTTACTGGACTTGATCGACTTCAGCTCAGCTATCTCGGCAGTGGCCATACAATAGGGACTTTTGGACATTGGGGCCGTCCGTGGTTCCAGTTCTGCTATGTTCGGATCAGCCCTATCAGGGGGAATGCCCTGTAGCGTCTGAAACACGTCCTCGAACTCACTGACCAGCGGAATCCCGTCCGGGTCACCAGCCCCTTCAACCTCCTTAGTGGCGATTGTGGCCAGTAAGCCTCACAACCCTTCTCAAGCATCCTTTCCACTTGGATTGCTGATATCACTAAGCATCCAGAGGTCGGACAAATACTTTGGAATCTGATCGGGGGTCCACGCCCACTCTCAAACTGCACCCAACTCCAGTGACAGTCCAAGGTGGCCTGATTCTTTCCAAGCCAGTGCATGCCTATCACCTCATGATTCTCAAGGCGGACAACAATCAGATCCGCAGGCATTACCCTGAGTGTGATCAATACCAGGATGTCTCTTTCCAGCCCTAGTGAATCCATCACCTGCTCACCGGCTTCATTCACTATGACAAGACAATCCTCTGTTCCCATCTGGAACAAACCCTTTCCGATCATTAAGTTCCTAGATGAGTAAGATTTTGGTTTGATCACACATCTGGAAAACGTCCCATACCATTCTCCAATGTGCCTCACTTCTGTGAAGAAGTGTTTATAATATCCTCAATCCCCATCATACAAAAATACTTAACATCGTGTTTCCAATTCCTCTTAAAATTGATCCATTCCATTCACTCAATCTTAAGGAATCTTATCTTGACTTACACTGAGTCCGAGCTGATCCATCTGATCACAAGCCCACTCATGTACTAGCCATGTAGTGTCTTCCTTAGACCAATATGAACATCGCATATGTTCACTTGTTTCAAACGGCCACCAAGGGATAACACGAACCTCCAGGAGAGTGCTGCACGTTTCTTTCAACCTAAGCCACTCTTTGGTCCATGTTACTTCCCTTGTCCAGGTCGTCCATACAAATATCTTGCATTGTCCAATCCGTCTATTACTTCCAAATAACTAGATAACTAACCTCTCTGTTTTCAGGGTCTTGCCCTTGGAGAGTGCATCTTGGCTAAGCCGACTCATCTTGGAACTCCCCGGTTCACAAGCATGTAACCCATTTTTACCTCAACTCTCTCTTGGCTCACCACAGCTAAGGTTCCAAGTCATCTCAGTTTTCAGAAATAATTTCGGTTTGGGAACTCAACATCTTTGAGCACTGTCCTTAACAGCATCAAGCATGCTCGGATACCAACTTGTAAGGCCCTGACCCGGCTGCCTAAGCCGCGGTCAATACCTCACATCGCTCGGTCCATACACTGACCAAACCTCTCAAAATTTTGCCCGTTATCTATATTATCGCCCATAGGCGAGGGCTAACTTAGACCTTAGCTTAAGACTACCTTAGTCATTCCCTAGCTTAGATCATTTCAACTCATACGCAGCGGATATTCTCTACTTAACCATTGGTGTACAGCAAATATAATACTTGTCTGGTCGAATCACCTCAGCTAATGGTTAGTATACTCAACTACCAGCTAGCTCCAAGGTCAATCCCGAATCCAAATCAAGGCATACAAATCTGAGGTTCCATTCCCCTAACCATTCTATCTAGATCTATGCAACATCGCTAGATCATACCTTTGCCACATCGACGGAGCTTGTTAGCTCATTGTCCCAGCTGACTTAGCTAGCTCATCCAACTAGCTGAGCTGAACCACTTCACTTGAGGTTCCATCACTCTCGACCAGATGATAGAGCTGTGAGGTAGCTTTGACCAGCTCCCCGTCTACTCGTACAGCTCTCTTATACGTTCATAAACTCTTCCCTTTGGTACTTAGTCATTCAGCCAACCATCCCCATAGACCAAGTACCTTTGGGAAGTCTCCAGCTATATTTCTGGCCACTTCCAAAAGTGCTCCAAAAATTAATTAAAATTCATGAAAACTCATGATAAATCCCAACTAAGGGATTCCCATAATTGGAATCCAATGAATCGGCCCAGATCATATGGATCCCGATCATGATCAGTCCGGCCAAGGCCATAGACATCATCCTTGAACCCGCCAAGGCCATGGTTCTGTGCTATCAAGTCTTAAGCGTATTCTTCCCTGGAGCCAAGTCCTCTCATGGACTAATAATGCCCATCAGATCCTAAGTCAATCAACCAACCATTCCACATGACTCAGAACTGATGAGTCTTCACACTTACCTAACCAGCCATGGAACCATTTCCCAATCAACCCGATCAATCTTACCCTTACAACCGGTGCATCCTTTGATCAATCAGATCAGACACCTTGATCCATCACATATGGATCAGGTCGTCCATCCTTGCCCAAGACCAGATTACACATGGCCTTCTCCTCATGCGGCCACTACTGCTGTCCCATAACAGTTTCCGTTTACTCGATTAACTGTCATGGATAACTACCTTGCTGAAAGGTCACGACTCTTCACCCCTGGACTATGATCATGGACAATCATACCCATCAATAGATCACACTCTGATGGATCAGGCCGTGATCAACACAAACCCAGTTTCCATGTCCCGTCCCATATGGTATGGCCGATGCATTGCATCCATCCATCACACCATATGGACGAGTTGTACCAACTATGATCCGGCCCCTTCCTCAACTACTGGATCCTTAGATCACTTCACAATATATGTAGTCTTCAAGGGCGTGCCATGCTTGGCCAGGACCAGTTCCACAAGAGACACAAACATAAACCGGAGAGTAATCATAAACCGGTTACCTTATACATGATCTGATTAGATCATGTGCCTTCCCTTATCATGGACGTCCATGAGAGTTTTAGAAGATTATAGAGAGTTTAAGAGAGAAGAGTGCAAGATTGAGAGAGTTTCCTTGAGAGTGTGACAAAGAGAATAGAAGTAGAATTAGTTTTCCTTACTTGATTTGTTACATATGACAGGATATTTAAAGACATACAAGAGTGAATAAACAATTAGAAGATAGTACAAAAGAAAGAATAAACAAAGGGGAAGCAGATCCGCGGATGGCTCGTCCAGCAAGAGGGATAGTGACAGCTCCCAAAGGTCAGATCCCTCTCTCCTCTTAAGCAAACCCGTGACTCCTCCACTCACTTCTCTTCAACGGATCCTTCCCTTCATATGTCGACATTCCCACTCACTTGGAACTCTTTTAAACACTTGACCGAGTTGATTAACTCATGACTTGCTTTCTTTCCTTGCAAGTCACTCTTAGATTGTACGGACAACCTTGTTCTCCAAGTTACCTATCTTCTTGCTTTGTTCTTCATGTCAACACTCCCCCTCAAGCTTGACAGTAGTGAGTGTCAAGCTAAGAAATCCATGAAGCATTCCCTCATTAAAACCTTTACTTGGAAAAACTACTTGGGATAAAAACTAAGCAAAGGAAAAAGAGTAGAGTACTCCATGGTGAGGGGATCATTGAAATGGAAGGTTTATGAGTCCAAGTCTTGGAAGAATGGACTCACAAACTTTGCTGCTGGCTGCCTTGGTGAAGATGTCAGCCAGCTGATCCTCACTTCTTGTATAGCATGGGAAAATCACTTGCTGCTCTACTGCTTGTCTCACCTTGTGGCAGTCCACTTCTATGTGTTTTGTCCTCTCATGGAAGACTGAGTTGGATGCAATGTGTATTGCGGCTTGATTGTCACAATGCATGGTCATGGGAGTGGTGATCTCAATTCCCAAGTCGCCTAGAAGCCCCTTTATCCAGATAAGCTCACTGGTTAGCTTCCTCATTGATCTGTACTCTGCTTCTGCACTTGAGCAAGACACTACCTTCTGTTTCTTGCTCTTCCAAGTGACCAGATTCCCTCCAATGAATGTACAATAGCCGGTGGTTGACCTTCTGTCTACTCTGTCTCCAGCCAAATCTGCATCACAGTATCCTATCACCTTAGTGTTCTAGTTGCAAGCCATCCATACACCCTGACCTGGCGCCTCTCTCAAGTATCTTAGGATCCTCCCCACTATGTTCCAGTGATGAACCTTGGGAGTTTGCATGTGCTGGCTTACTTGATTAACTGCAAAGCACACATCTTGTAACCTTCTTCAAGTGGTGTCTTGGCTTGCATTCCTCCAAGATCTTCTGCCTCCTTTAAGATGTCCAGGGTATACTTTCTTTGGGACATGAACAATCCTTCCTTTGATCTGAACATCTCAATTCCGAGGAAGTACTTCAGTTCTCCTAGGTCTTTGATATCAAATGCGGCTTTAAGAAAGGTCTTGGTTGAACTGATACCCTCCTTGTCACAACCAGTTATGATGATATCATCCACATAGACTAGAATCACAACAATCCCTTGCTTGCTGGTGAGAGTGAAGAGTGTGTGATCCACTTGAGACTTCACAAAGCCTCTCCCATTCAGTGTAGTGCTCAGCTTGTGATACCAAGCTCTTGGTGATTGCTTCAAACCATAGATGGCCTTTCTGAGTCTGAGAACATTCCCTGGTTTCACCATCTCTTCCATTCCCGGCGGTGGTCTCATATATACCTCATCTTCTAGTTCACCTTGCAAGAAAGCATTCTTCACATCCATTTGCCAAAGATCCCACTCTTGATTTACTGCCAATGAGAGAATGATCCGGATTGTGTGAAGCTTGGCCACTGGTGCAAAGGTGTCTAGATAGTCTTCTCCATACACTAGTGTGTATCCTCTTGCTACCAATCTGGTCTTCTTTCTTTCTGGCTTCCCATTTGCAAGGTACTTGATGGTGTGTATGAGTCTGCTGGTCACGGCTTTCTTCCCTTTTGGAAGCTCTGTCTCATACGAGGTGTTGTTCCTCTCCATGGCTCCCATTTCATCATTCACTGATTCCCTTCATTCGTCATCTTCCAAAGATTCTGCATATGTTCTTGATATCCGTTCCTGATCCAATGAACCCACAAAGGCTTGATGTTCTTCTGGATAGTGAGCTAGGGAGCACACGCCACTGGGTGGGTGAGCTACTGCCTCTACATCGAAGTAGACTCTGGTGTTGTTCCAGTTTGAAGCCGGCTTCTTGATCCTAGTACTTCTCCTAAGTACTGGCTGAGCATCTTCATTTCCTTCTCCACCTTCCAAGTTCTGATTCTGATCCTCCACTTCCTCCTCTTGGTCATGGTGCTCTTCTTGATCATGAACTTCCTCAGATACTGGTGGTTTACTCTGATTTCCCCCCTCAGGATCAAGGGGAGCAGCTTCTTGGATCTCAACTTCATCTGTAGTTGTCTCGGTTTTCTCTTCAGACCGGCTTGATTCTCCCACATTATCTGATCCTGCTTGTCCCGGCTCTTCCATAGGTAAGTTGACCCCAAGTCTCCTCATGACTTGTCTAAGATTGGCTGCTCTATCTGATGCGGATTGAGACAGGTTCTCCAGCTCATTCCAATCATTGTTGTTGTAGTACCCTCTGGTTTCTACAAACTTCACATCTCTAGACACCAGGATTCTCCTAGTCTCTGGTTCATAGCACTTATAGCCCTTCTGGTTTAGTGAATACCCAATGAACATAGCTCTTGTGCTCTTAGCCTCCAATTTGTATCTTAGTTCTCCTAGTTTCAAAACAAAACAAAGGCACCCAAACACACGCATATGATCAATGGATGGTTTAGCTTTGTTCAATACCTCAAATGGAGAATGATCTTGGAGAACTCAGGTAGCATGCAGTAAGGACCGCATCTCCTCAAAAACTCTTTGGGGAACTTGTATGGAACATCATGCTCCGAGTGACCTCCATGAGGTGCCTGTTCTTCCTCTCGGCTACACCATTTTGTTGTGGAGTGTATGGACAACTGGTTTGATGGATCACACCCCGTTTGGCTAGATGGGTTTTGAATGCATTGCTGGTGTACTCTCCTCCATTATCTGATCTCAAAATCTTAACTTTGGCATTATAATGGTTAGAGACATGTTTCAAAGTTTATGAATGCATCTAAGACCCTATCCTTTGATTGTAAGAGAGTGATACATGTGTACTTGGATTTCTCATCAATAAAGGTCACAAAATACTTGTGATGTTCTCTAGAAAGACTTGGAGCAGTCCATACATCCGAGTGGATTAAATCAAAGCAGTGTTCATAGATTGTACTAGACTTGGGAAATACAGTTTTGCAATGTTTTCCTAAGATACAAGCTTCACAATCTTGTTGAAATGAAATACTAGGCAACATGATGTTCAAGGCATGAGAGTGAGGATGTCCTAATCTAGCATGCCACAATACATCTTTAGGAAACTTAAAACTTGAATTGAAAGCAACAGATAGATCGGATGCAAGCTTAGTGTCTTCTAGAAAGTACATGTTTCCCTTGCTCACACCTTTGCCAAGCAACCTACATGAGTCAATATCCTGAAAGTAGACATCATCAGGCGTAAATATAACATTGCAATTCAAGTCATTGGTCACTCTTTTCACAGATAATAGATTAGAAGTGAAACTAGGCATGTAGAAGGCTTTGGATTCTTTCTCAAATAATTTAAGTTCACCTTTAATTGGAACCTTGCTACCATCAGCTAATATAACATTTCCTACTGCAGGGGTAATATTCTTAATCAAGTTTAAATCACTAATCATGTGATGAGAGGCTCCTGAGTCTATGACTAAGGGTTTAACTCTATCAGATTCATGAGCAACTTGAAAAGCAGTGACTAAACTCCTAGGAAATTGATAGGATACACTAAGAGAGGTACCAAGAGTTTTACCAGACTCCTTGAGAGCTTTGATGAGTGCCTCAATGTCGGATTTCTTGATGGACTCATCCTGGTTTCCCTTGCCCTCATGAGTGCGGTAGGCTGTGGAAGCTTCTCCTACATC
Organism: Brassica napus; assembly: GCF_020379485.1. Taxonomy (NCBI): domain Eukaryota; kingdom Viridiplantae; phylum Streptophyta; class Magnoliopsida; order Brassicales; family Brassicaceae; genus Brassica; species Brassica napus. Next base: position 17,419,560 of record NC_063434.1, read on the forward strand.
ACCTGAGTAGTTTGCTCGACCATCAGTCTTGAACTTAGCCGGTTTGAGGTGTGGGTGAAGTATCCAGCACTTGTCTTTGCCGTGACCCTTCCTCTTGCAATGATCACACACCCACACTTTCTTCTCCTCCGGCTTGTAGTACCCTTTGTTGGCTACTCCGGCAGGTTTGCTCTCGGCTCCTTCAGCTTGATTGGCCAACACCAGCTCTCCCTTTCTCTTAAAGAGACCCACTGATCCGTGCTCCTTCTGAATCTCAGCACACACTTCATCTAGATATGGGAGCTCTTTGTTTCTCAGTATGTGCCTAATAAGGTCATGTAGAACATCCGGATCAACTGTGGCAGGTCTAAGCATCTCTAGCTCAGCCCATAGGGACCGGAACTTCCCAAAATGAGCATCAAAGTCTGTGTCCTCTTGACTGAGAGAGTTGATTGCTCCTTTTACTTCATACACCTTGCTGATGTTGGATTTGTTGGCATACACCTTCTTGAGAGTGTCCCACAGGTCCTTAGAAGTTTCACAAAATGCATAAGCCTCTTGGAGAAGGGGCGAGGCTATTCTGGATGATAGACAACACCACGAGGTCCTCCTGACCTTTCTTTTTATCCCCAGCATCCGCAACCACCACTTCTTTGCCATCCTCTCCTAGGACAGTCTTCTTGGTTGGGCGGCCTTCTTCAACAATCTCCCAAAGACCTCTGCCTCCGAGAGCTGTTTTGGCAAGTCTTGCCCATGTCAGGTAGTTAGGACCCTTGAGTGTAACTGGTATCATTACCATCTTTGGGTTCTCAGAGGTATCCATCAAGAGAGAAAGAAAAATAAAAGTTTTGAATGAACTTTACTATTTTTGGCAAATTCTGGAAATGAGATTGAAGAACACCTCAAGAACAGGATGAACTTTGCCAAAAATAGAAATAAAACACAGAGAATTTGCAGAAGAAAAAGAGATTTAGGTCTCAAGAGCAAAGATGCTCTGATACCATGAAAGTTTTAGAAGATTAAAGAGAGTTTAAGAGAGAAGAGTGCAAGATTGAGAGAGTTTCCTTGAGAGTGTGACAAAGAGAATAGAAGGAGAATTAGTTTCCCTTACTTGATTTGTTACATATGACAGGATATTTAAAGGCATACAAGAGTGAATAAACAATTAGAAGATAGTACAAAGGAAAGAATAAAAAAAGGGGAAGCAGATCCGCGGATGGCTCGTTCAGCAAGAGGGATAGTGACAGCTCCCAAAGGTCAGCTCCCTCTCTCCTCTTAAGCAAACCCATGACTCCTCCACTCACTTTTCTTCAACGGATCCTTCCCTTCATATGTCAACATCCCACTCACTTGGAACTCTTTTAAACACTTGACCGAGTTGATTAACTCATGACTTGCTTCCTTTCCTTGCAAGTCACTCTTAGGTTGTACGGACAGCCTTGTTCTCCAAGTTATCTATCTTCTTGCTTTATTCTTCATGTCAACAGTCTATGCTCCTCTAAAGGACGCCTCCATCATGTATTATCAATCTCTTATCATATAATTACAGTAATGATAAGATCTAGGCAAGGGTCACTCATCTCTTCCCTTGAATTCCCACGAAACTGATTTCTGCACTGCATCCGCCTTCAAGGCTGTCTATGCCATTGGGAGTGGAGTCCGGCCTTCTCCCTTCTCTCCTGGTTATTTGCGTGTGTTCCCAAGACATAGAGGAAGCCTAAGACGTGATAATCCATGAACAAACTCCATTACAGGGTCGTTCCCAAGTCCCATGAAACTGCCTTTCCACACACCTCTCTCCTTAAGGCTCTCTTAGCCATAGGAAGTGGAATCCGGCCATCCCTCTTCTCCCATGACTATTTGCGTGTGTTCTCAGGCCCTTGAGGATTCTTTGGGTGATGTCAACATGAATCAAAACCAATCAAAGGGTCGTTCATAACTTTCCCTCTGATCTCTCCTAAAACTGTCTCTTTGTGGCCTTCACACCACTCTTGGGGTTGGATGTTGGATCCGACCAACTCTCTGTCTTTTTTCTGTTTTTCTTTGTGTTTCAGGGTGTAGGAGGAAGTCCTGGCGTGCCTGCCTTTTATAGAAGAAGGGGTGGTTACATCTTAACCATTGCATCCCTTCGGTATCAATTCTGGCCATTTATTTAATCAATGGTACAGATTACACCCTTTCGCTTATGGTAGTTACCAGACGTCCTGGAACTGCCAAACCACTCCTGGACATGTCCAAAACAATCCAACACGGACTGCCCATGCCCCTGAATTAATCCCAAGAGCCCACCAACCCATCGGCACACACGGGTCGCCCACATGGCCCGGCCACTGTCCAGACCCGACACAACTGCCCGAGACGTGAACACTCAGTCCAGATGAGTTGAGCTGATCCCCAGCTGATCCAGCTGAGTGAGCTAGACCATACAGCTCAGGGAGCTGACCTACATTTCAGTGAGCTACACCGAGCTGCACTACACTTCACCTAGCTGGTCGAGCTTGCTTACTGCATCGCGCAACTGTTATACACTGTGTCCAGTTTGCTTCCTTTATCTTCTTCAATCCTTCTAAGTCCCTTGGTCTATTTCCAGACCTAGACTTAGTTCTCCCATGATCCATTTGGATCACTCACTTCATCGAGGTTCACCCGGATCTTGTCCAGCTACCAGCTCGCTTGTCCAGCTCCTTTGACCATGACACGCTTGTTTTAAGGTCATGTGACCTGACTGGTGCGTCTCCTCGCACTAAGGTCTGTCCGGACGATCCTATCCAGGAACGGAGATGCTACACTTTCCCTTTTGATACAAGCCTAAGCTATCAAAGGCTGTACGTTCCCAAGCAAGAGAGAAGGAGCCGATCTAACACAAGGGTGATCCGGATGGACTGATCTAATCAACCAAGGGATCTGAACTGGAACTGTATGATGGGATGAAGTGCACCACACGAGAGATGGGAGGCTCGTGATACAACACAAGGTTCCTCTAGGCCGTGGAGGTACTGGTCTCACAAGGCAAAGAGAAGGAGGCGAGTTCTAACTTGAGAGCTCTAGGGTTTTCTTTAAAAGAAAAGTTTATGATTATTCAAAGTCTGCCCCAAAAGTAGGCTTGCGAAAACATATAAATAGGACTAAGGGAACAGGCTCCACTTAGGTCACGAAAGTACAAATAAGGAAACAAACTATAGTGTAAAACATGAAATAAGGTCATGAGTCTTCTTAGCCTTGGATCGAACTTAGCACTTGGGATAAGTGTGAAGCAAGTTGTGGCCTCGTTAAAAACCTCCCCTGGAAAACCCATTTGGGACAAAACCAAGAGTAAGGGAAAAAGAGCACACACAAAGAGCTTGGCCTAGTTGCTAGATTCGTCAAAGAGACTTGCTAGGCAAGTTGATCTTCCATGGTAATGATCATCAGGTTGGTGTGGCATTGCTCCGGGATGAATGGCCACATATCCTCACTTGATGCTTGTTTCTCCTTAACCGGTTCTGCACCCTTTAGTTCATCTTGCTTCAAGCTTGGTTCACCAGCCAGTTTAACCTGTCCAAGATCAGAAGCAAGTATCATGCTCTCATTAAATTTATGTTGAAGTACCTTAGCTCTTTGTCTAGTGATAGCTCCCTTGAATACGGTTGGTACTGGCACTTCTTGGACTGTCTCTGATTTGGTTATGTTGCTGATCATGTCCTGGATATCAGGTTCAGTTAAGTCTGGTTCCGGCTCTGGTTGAATGTCCTCATCATTCCCTCCCTCTTCAAAAGGTTTTGACCTCAAAACTCAAAACTGGTTCATCTGCAAAACAAGGAGATAGATCAGTAACATTGAAAGTAGAAGACACATTCTACTCACCTGGCAGATCAAGACGGTAGGCATTGTTGTTGATCCTCTCAACAACTTGAAATGGGGCGTCTCCTCTTGGCTTCAGCTTGGAACTTCTCTGGTTAGGAAACCTTTCTTGCCGCATGTGTAACCAAACCCACTCCCCTGGTTCAAATACAATGTCCTTGCGGCCCTTGTTGGCATGTTTAGTGTACTGCTCAGTCCTCTTCTCTAAATTCTCTTGAACCTTCTGATGGAGTTCCTTGACATAAGCAGCTTTAGCTTCCCCGGTAAGACTGACAACTTCAGCTGGAGGTAATGGTTTAAGATCCAAAGGGGTTTTCGGGTTGAACCCATAGGCTGCCTCAAAGGGGGACATCTTAGTGGCTGAATGCTGAGCTCGGTTGTATGCAAATTCGATGAATGGAATACAATCAACCCAATTCTTCATGTTCTTCCCAATGGTTGCCCTAAGCAGCGTAGAGAGCGTCCTGTTGACAACTTCAGTCTGCCCATCAGTTTGGGGATGGCAAGTAGTAGAGAATAGCAACTTTGTACCCAACTTCTTCCATAGTGTTCTCCAAAAGTGGCTGAGGAACTTGGTGTCTCGGTCAGATACAATAGTCCTTGGCACCCCATGTAAGCGCACTACCTCCTTAAAGAACAGATCAGCAGTTTTGGACGCATCATTCACCTTGGCACAAGGTATGAAGTGTGCCATTTTGGAGAATCTGTCCACGACAACAAAGATTGAATCCTTGTGATGAATTTTTGGTAATCCTAGAACAAAATCCATGGAGATGTCTACCCAAGGAGATGTAGGAATCGGCAGTGGCATGTAAAGGCCATGAGGCTGGACTCTAGACTTAGCTTTCTTGCAAGTCACACATCTGGCGCAATGAGATTCTACTGATTTCTTAAGATGCGGCCAATAGAAATGTTCCCTGACCACAGCAAGTGTCTTATCTACTCCAAAGTGACCCATGAGCCCTCCTCCGTGAGCCTCTCTAGTGATTAGATCTCTCAAGGAGCATTGAGGAATGCACAATCTCCTGCCCTTGAAAAGAAATCCCTCATGCAAGTAGAACTTTCCTTGTGGTCCTTTGGTGCAACTTGAGTAGATAGCAGCAAGATCCGGATCTTCTCCGTACAAACTTTTGATGAACTCAAATCCCAACACCTTTGCTTCCATGGTTGCAATCAAAGCATATCTCCTGGAGAGTGCATCTGCTACAATGTTCTCCTTGCCCTTCTTATACTTGATAATGTAGGGAAATGTCTCAATAAACTCTAACCAGCGAGCATGTCTCCTCTTGAGATTGGTTTGCCCTCTTAGATGTTTAAGGGTTTCATGGTCAGTGTGTACCACGAATTCTTTAGACAGCAGGTAGTGCTGCCATGTCTCCAAAGCTCTCACCAAGGCATACAACTCTTTATCATAGGTCGGATAATTAAGAGCTGCTCCACCAAGCTTCTCACTGAAGTAAGCCACGGGTTTTCCTTCTTGAATAAGAACTGCCCCTATCCCAATCCCTGATGCATCACATTCTACTTCAAAGGTCTTATTGAAGTCGGGTAAGACCAGTACTGGTGCATGGGTCAGGCGATACTTCAAGGTCTGAAAGGCTTCCTGTTGAGCTTTTTACCAAATGAATCCAATACTCTTCTTCACCACAGCAGTAAGGGGTGCAGCTATACTACTGAAATCCTTGACAAACCGCCTGTAGAAGCTAGCTAGTCCATGGAAACTTCTGACTTGGCTGATGTTTGTTGGAGTCGGCCACTCTTGAATGGCCTTAACCTTCTCTTCATCAACCTGTAAGCCCTGTGAACTCACAACAAAACCTAGGAAGACAAGTTTATCAGTGCAGAATGTGCACTTCTTGAGGTTTGCATAAAGCCCTTCTTGTCGAAGTGTCTCTAGTACTTGCTCAAGATGTGTCACATGATCAAGTAAACTAGTACTGTAAATTAAAATGTCATCAAAATAAACCACAACAAACTTACTGATGTATGGCCTAAGAATGTGGTTCATGAGACGCATGAAAGTACTAGGAGCATTGCTAAGTCCAAATGGCATCACCATCCATTCATATAGACCTTGCTTTGTTTTAAAAGCTGTCTTCCACCCATCTCCCTCTTTCATTCTTACCTGATGGTACCCACTCTTAAGATCAATCTTGGAGAAGATGGTGGCTCCGCTTAGCTCATCTAACATGTCATCAAGCCGTGGGATGGGGTGTCTATACTTGATGGTGATGTTGTTGATGGCTCGGCAGTCTACACACATTCTCCATGTCCCGTCCTTCTTTGGTACAAGTAAGACAGGCACAGCGCAAGGACAGAGACTCTCCCTCACGTATCCTTTGTCTAATAGGTCCTGTACTTGTCTCTCCAACTCCTTAGTCTCTTCCGGGTTCACCCTATAAGCCGGTTTGTTTGGCAGGGCAGCTCCTGGCACAAAATCTATCTGGTGCTCAATGCCTCGGAGTGGGGGTAAACCGTGCGGAATCTCCTCTGGAAACACATCTTTGAACATGTCAAGAAGCTTAGTAATCTCTGGATGAAGAGTTAACTCATCAGAACCTGCACTCAAAAGCTCCTTAAAGATCATTAGTAGCATTGTGTGTTTGGTAGTAGCAGCCTTTCTTACACAGCTAGAGCGGATAAGAAAGTTTGATTTAACAGACTTTTCCTTTTCCTTAACCATTTGCAAATGAATTTCATGAACTTGTGTTGGGGTGAGAGGCGCTAAGCTTATCTTACGCTTATCATGCATGAATGTATACATATTAGTTCTACCATCATGCTTAGTTTCTCTATCCCACTGCCATGGTCTTCCTAGCAATACATGTCCAGCTTGCATAGGGACTACGTCACAAACTACTTCATCTTGATACTTACCAATGCTAAATGGAATGCTCACTTGTTCCTTAATTTTAAGCTCAACCTTATCATCTAACCACCTTAGCCTATATGGATGCGGATGCTTTGTTTTTTCTAAACCAAGTTTTTCTACCATAAGCACTAGCAGCATTGGTACAAGACCCACCATCTATAATAAGGTTACATACCTTGCCTTTTATGGTGCAACGGCTGTGGAATATGTTTTCTCTTTGGATTGTCTCAGCGGGTTGAACTAAGACGCTAAGCACACGTCGGATCATCAAGCTCTCTCCCACATCAGCATATTCAACTTCTCCATACTCTTCTTGAATCTCAGGTACTTCTCCTTCATCACGAGATTCATAGCCATCATCGGTGAGCAGCATAACCCTCTGGTTTGGGCACTCTCTTGCCATGTGCCCTCGGCCTCTACATTTGAAACAGGTGATGTCTCTGGCACGTTGGGGGTTGGTAGTTTTGGCTGGCTCGGTTTTGTTGTCCTTCGTGGGTTCGGTGGTGCGAGGCTTAGGCCGGCTGTCTCCTTCAACCCCTTTTCCTTTGTCCACCGACTTGTTGTAGTTGCTATTGCTTGAATTCCAAGAAACTTGAGACTTGCCCTTGGAGCTCTTCTTCTTGATGTGTTGTTCAGCTTGGATAGCTAGATGGAACAGGTCCTTCATGTCAGCATAAACATGTCTCTCCACCTTGCAGCTTAACCTCTCCTGTAAACCATCAAGGAACTGAGCCATGGTAGCTTCCTCATCTTCATTAAGGTCCAAACGGTTTCTTAGTTTCTCAAACTCTTCATAGTACTCTTCCACTGACTTGCTGCCTTGCTTGAGTGCCCGTAACTTCCTTTGCAAGTCTCTGTGAAAGTGTTGAGGCACAAACCGTTGCTTCATCGCATCTTTCATGTCTAGCCAAGAGTCTAGTTGCCTCAGGCCGTTCCTTCTCCTATCGGAGCACAATCTATCCCACCAGGAAAGTGCATTGTCCGTGAGCTGAGCTACTGCCAAAGCAACTCTTTTAGGACCAGGGTGGTTATAGTAGGCAAAAATGTGATCCATCCTTTTCTCCCAGTCTAGGTAAGCTTCTGGATCAACCTTTCCCGCATAGCCGGGAGCATTCATCTTGATGTGCTCTGGCCCTTGGTTATAGTTTTGTTGGCGTGGGGCTCTGTGTTGAGGTAGGAGTTCCTCTTCTTCAAACCCTTGGTGCCGGTTTTGCCTGCGTGGAGCTCTGGGTTGAGGTGCAAACCCTTCCTCCTCTTCTTCTTCACCATAGTCATCTGGTGGCAACCCTGCTCTCTGGTTTGGTATTGGACCGTGCTGCTGTCCCGTGTCTTCATCAGTCTGCTGGTTCCGGGTGCTAGTCTCCGGGTTGTCATGGACGGCCACTCCATATCTTCTGTTGTTTGGATTCAAGAACCTATCAACGTTCCGTACTGGTTGCAAAGGAGGAGGTCTTTGCTCAACTCTAGTCATTCTTTCCCCAAGGTCTTGCCGCATAACCCTCATCTCTTCTCTCAAAGCGTTGAGGACTTGCATCATGGTAGCTTGCTCACTCGCTTCTCCCATGTATGCGGCTGAGTTGTACCTTGCAAGACAAACAAGAGATGCCTTAGCTTTTCAATAGGTAAATAAGGAAAAAAACGAGAAAGAAAAGATACAAATTTCCTTTTTTTTTTTTTTTATAAATTCGAATAGGCAAAAGAAACTAATAAAAGCTGTAGTAGTAATAGAATTGGAAAGACTTGGAGAAGGTGATCGACCGGGAAGGAAATAATTTGAAAACTCTTCGCAAATATGGAAACCGAATAAACCTGTCGATCAAACAATTGGAAACCAAATTATGCAATCCTAGCAACACGTTTTATATTTTTTTTTTTGACTTTATGAAGATTAAAACTAAGCAGAACAGGATGTAACAATCGGATGCAAGCAAGATATGAAGAAAACAACTAAGTGCAACAATGAAAAGCGATCTCCTTATTTGGTTTATGATTTCATGAAAGCAGAAACAATGAATCACAAATCGGATGCAAATAAAAAAAGACAAGGATAGATATAACCTGATGCTGAAGGAACTTCAGCTCTGATACCAGAAATGATACAAGCCTAAGCTATCAAAGGCTGTACGTTCCCAAGCAAGAGAGAAGGAGCCGATCTAACACAAGGGTGATCCGGATGGACTGATCTAATCAACCAAGGGATCTGAACTGGAACTGTATGATGGGATGAAGTGCACCACACGAGAGATGGGAGGCTCGTGATACAACACAAGGTTCCTCTAGGCCGTGGAGGTACTGGTCTCACAAGGCAAAGAGAAGGAGGCGAGTTCTAACTTGAGAGCTCTAGGGTTTTCTTTAAAAGAAAAGTTTATGATTATTCAAAGTCTGCCCCAAAAGTGGGCTTGCGAAAACATATAAATAGGACTAAGGGAACAGGCTCCACTTAGGTCACGAAAGTACAAATAAGGAAACAAACTATAGTGTAAAACATGAAATAAGGTCATGAGTCTTCTTAGCCTTGGATCGAACTTAGCACTTGGGATAAGTGTGAAGCAAGTTGTGGCCTCGTTAAAAACCTCCCCTGGAAAACCCATTTGGGACAAAACCAAGAGTAAGGGAAAAAGAGCACACACAAAGAGCTTGGCCTAGTTGCTAGATTCGTCCAAGAGACTTGCTAGGCAAGTTGATCTTCCATGGTAATGATCATCAGGTTGGTGTGGCATTGCTCCGGGATGAATGGCCACATATCCTCACTTGATGCTTGTTTCTCCTTAACCGGTTCTGCACCCTTTAGTTCATCTTGCTTCAAGCTTGGTTCACCAGCCAGTTTAACCTGTCCAAGATCAGAAGCAAGTATCATGCTCTCATTAAATTTATGTTGAAGTACCTTAGCTCTTTGTCTAGTGATAGCTCCCTTGAATACGGTTGGTACTGGCACTTCTTGGACTGTCTCTGATTTGGTTATGTTGCTGATCATGTCCTGGATATCAGGTTCAGTTAAGTCTGGTTCCGGCTCTGGTTGAATGTTCTCATCACCTTTCTAGGTTCGTATAGTGACCAGTGTTGATCGATGATTTTATATGAATATCGGTCGATAAACTATTCGCAACGTCAATCCATTATTCTATTTGAATATCGATCGATGCTATTGGTCAAACGTTAATGCGCGGATTGAATGTGCTCACTAAGCTCACTAGATCAGCTCTCGCATTACTCTAGCGAGAATCTTAGCTCAATTAGAATGGTTTCAGGATGAGATTGAAGCTATCGCTTATATCTAACAATCCTAGGGCAAGTTCTAGGTAGATAATCTAGAATCAGGTATTAATGACAATCCTAATGATTATTATCACAACGGGCTAATCCCTTATAACCTATTTAAACCCTAAAATCTAACAATGGAACTACTCAAACATGGCAAGCAATTCATAACAGCAATAAGGTAAGAAAACTTCATTAGAATAGTAATTAGATATCAATGAAGTTCCAATCACAAATATAACTTGGATCTTCTCTCCAATCTATCAAAATCCTAGAAAACCTTTGCTTAAAATAATAAAACAAGAAAACACAATAAAATCACACTTTGCCTCTAACATGGTGGCAAAGCTTATATAATTAGGTTAAAACTCGTCAGGGGTATTCTTGTAAATTGGTGAAGATTTAGGCTTCAAGTCGGTTGTGACCAAACGGGCTTTCTGCGCGCTTTTCTCTCGATCGATGTTCTGATGTGAACATCGATCGATATTTCTCCCTCAGTATCGACCGATGGTCGAGCTCGATGGTCATCTCGGGTGCTTGCTCCAAATATCTCCAAAATGCTCCAAAATCATCACTTGTCTCCAAATCACTCATGATCTTATAAATATAATAAATAAACGATAATATAATAATTAGTTATAAAAATACCTATAATCCATGGATGAAAGTGGGTCAAATCCATGGCTTATCAACTCTCCTAGACTTACCATTTTGCTTGTCCTTAAGCAAAACAAACATGCAGTCTCTCTGAAAGAAGTTTGAAAACAGCAGGGACTCACACAACTTTAAACTTACTACTTCTACCTCTGCAATGTTGCAAACCACATCAGATCAGTACCAACTTTAGAGGCAGTTCATCTACTAGACCTTAGCTTAGGAACCAAACCTTTCAGCCCACAACTTAGCTGATTCCGCCTGACATACGCTCCACTGACTTCATTTATGCATATAAATGTGTAGGCTAAATCTTGGGAGTATCGATCAAGGAACACAGAGACTCTTACTCTAGCAGGTATCTGAGTAAACATGTAGTCTTATTCTAGTTTCCTTTATCCCTATATTTCTCTTCTCTGAATCCCATTAGTTTCAATTTCAATGAAGGTTGATGCTGATGTAGCCATCTTGTTCATCTCATTGATTTTTCTACTTTTGTAGCTCTTTTTGACAAAGTGTAGCGAATAATGGGGTTACAGGAGACTCCTACCCCTTGTTTCCACAATGTGTGATCATTCCTTTCAGATTTAGAATAATGGGGTCACATGAGACACTCCTACCCTTCTGCCTCTTTTAGGAAATCATTTCAATCTTTTTTTTTAATCTTTGAGATGCCAAAGAGAGAAGAGAAGGAAACCAAAAAATTACAGACTTGTACCTTTTAGACCTGAAAGAGGAATCCGATCCAATGTATACCAAGCCCCAAAACAAGCAAGTTGAATTGATTAAGGTTGGAATTCAGCTTCGGTTCCTTCAGACTTTCTCAGCTAGCATGGATGTTATTGGTAGGTGATCCACTTTGGTGTTTCCATTCAGCACACCCTACAATCAATAACCTCAAAGAATGGTGCTAGAGAGTGGTTATATAGTAAGTAAAAATTGAAAAAGTTCATCATCCCCTTCTTGACTTAATAAAAACTTATTTTTGAAAATATATAAGACTCATAAATAAACTAATATCAGTAAACCTCCCCCAGAATTAAGCTACACTGTCCCTAGTGTAAATTCAGTTGGAGTTATGGTGATAATTAAATCATAAGGACTCAATGTAACAACTTAGAACAATATACCAGACCGAAATGGATGTCAACCGATGTAAGGATGTTGATATCGGTCGCGGCAGGTGATGCTCTGTCGATCGATGTCGGCAGTGTCTCGTCGGTCGATACTCACGGCAATCGTCTACTCGGATTTTTTTTGATGATCTGCAATAATTAAAAACCAACATAAATACTAGATTAATAAAAACCAAATAAATATTACTTAATAGTGGGTTGCCTCCCACTCAGTGCTTTGTTATAGTCATTTAGCTTGACTTTGAAGGTGATTGGGCTAGTAATGTTGAAAGCTGGCACTTGTTGCAAAACAAGTCTCCATCTCTTCTTTGCGCTTGTCGAACCATGTATCAGTGAAGTCTCTCATTGCTTCATCTCCTCTGCGCCATTTGTCCTTCATTATTGTAGTTGCATCTTCTATCTTCTGCAATCTATCTCCAAGACTCTCAAGATTGAACTGATGTCTCATAAGTGTCGCGTATGTGTCAGCTAAGATCTCCGCTCCATGGTTGTGTATCAGACATATCTGATGTCACATTTTGTACTAGCCTCCCTCGGTTTGTAGCGTCGTTGACCGATGTACGTCTATGAATGTCGGTCGATTTGTTGTTGCGTCTGTCGGTCGATGACGACGCTTCTGGTCGACGGGCAATGTAACTCTGAATCTCCACTAATTCCTTTGAATAGCTTCTATCTTTGAAGTCAAAGCACTAATGCTAAGATCCATTGGGAAATAGATGTCATCACATCTCCTATCAAGTCTCTCTTCTGTAGTTTCCAGGGCTCTGCAGATCCCTTATACTAAATGATCTATCTCTGCCTAGTATGAAAATCTGGTTGAGACTTCATCGTGTGTGAGTGTTGTGGATTGTCGTCGACCGATGCTGGTAAGCGGTTGTCGATCGATTCTGGTAAGCGACTGTCGATCGATGCTTGTCGATGTTTGTCGATCGATGTAGTGCGAGAAACGTTGGTCGCACGCTGAATTCTGGCTATGTCTTGCCTCATCTCTTCCATGCAAGTAGTTATCCAACTGATACTATCGTTCAAAGGATAGTAGACTCCATCAAGCTTCATCTGTAAATCTCCTTTATTCTTCTCTTGTTCTCCGCAGACTCCAGAGAACATCTCATTGATCTTGTCCTTGGTGTAGATCTCTGGTACTAGCTTGGTTTGTGAGAATGATCTAGCATGTTCAAGAAGACAGATGTAGTTTGGCTCATCTCTTGAAGCTCTTTTCAAAAGTCTTCTGATATCATTGTTGTGATCACGAATGGTGTGTCCATCTATATCTCTGGCGTATCCCTGATCATCTTTGTTGATTCCATACTCATCCTTCTCCTCCCAGTAGAATCTCCTAGTCCCAAAGAAATCAAAGGCTCTTCTGCCAAATTTTGGACGTTTGTCAACCAATGTTGGGACGTCAACGTCGATCGACGGTCGGTTAGGATGTCGATACTTCTGCTTGAAGCGTTTATCTATGCCACCAGCTGTGTCATAGAACTCCTTTGTAACATTCTGTTGGTGGTCTAGAATATTTTGTTGTTGCACGAAGAGGTTGTCTGCTCCATTGGCTGTCTGAAGGATGTATGCAATATCCTCTCGAGATACGTGAAGTGTACGTCCATCTATTGCTTTTGTGTAGCCATCAGGGTCCCTGAAAATACCAAATTCGTCTGAAGTTAGATACTGGTTATAAAATTTAGGTTTTTTGCTTACAGTGGTTTTTGGTTTTGGACGGATGTCGATCGATGTTGTATGGTCGATTTCGATCGACGTTGAAGGATAGATGTCGATCGATGAATAGCTCTCTCTGTCGATCGGATGGCTGAAACATGTTCTTTCCCAAGCAGCTTCTGCTAGTTTCTGATCTGTTTCATCGCTTCTTTACATGTTGAGAAGTTCCTCATATGTGAAACCCTCATGAAGTTCATCAGCTCCTTGATCACGGTATGCTGTCTCTACTGCGTAGCTCTCGTGATAGTGATCATCTGCCCAACTCCCAATTGAGTAATTTCCGTCTCGGGCATAGTCGACGTTAGTGTCGATCAATGGGTAGTAGGGGATGTCGGTCGATGCTCGAAGGCGGCTTGGATGATGAAGCTGAATGTCGATCGATGTTGAAAAGTTTCTGTCGATCGATGGCGACTTCTTTTTCCAAGAGGAATGATGGAGAAGTGTATCTTCATCCTCAAGAATCGCTCTTTGCTCTATAGCTCGTTCTTCCTCATAATCTTCATCCTACTCCTCCGTATGAATGGTGTGTGCTACCATAGTGGGATTGTAGTAAACGTTCTCCCATTCTCCTTGACTATTGTCGACCGATTCTTCCCTTGCTGCGTCGGTCGACTTTTGCTGGGCATTGTCGATCGATATTGCAGTGTGAATTTCGATCGACGCCGAGTATTCTATCTCGTACTCGGCTTAACAGTGGGTTGCTCCAATGATTCTTGGATCATTTATTCTTCTAGAGGACGTATGTGGCTTCTTGACTGGAATAGGGTTGTAGTGGACATAATGATCTATGATTGTTAGGCACAACTGGTTGGTTTGCAAGTTGCACACTGCTCCTACTGTTGACAAGAAGGCTCTCCCAAGTAATAGAGAAGAGTTCCAGTTTAGCTTGAAGTCCAAGACATGGAAATCAACTAGAACTAGGGAATTACCAATCTGCACCTCTAGGTCTCCCACAATCCCTCCTGAGTTCCTCTGAGAACAATCCACAAAAGTGAATAGTTCCTTGGAAGGCTCCACCTGCAGACCCAGATCTGCCATAGCCCTAGGTAGGATGCTGACTGATGCTCATGTGTCGCACAAGGCATGTGGGAACTGAATACCCTTCACCGTGCATGGTATTGCAAATTGCCCAGGATCACTCTTCTTCTTCAATGTAATCCTCTTCTTCATTTGTTCTCTAGCTTCACATAACATTCTTCTAATGTCTTCATCTCTCTAGTTTCTTTGAAAAATATCCACAATCTGTGGGTAAAATTAGCCTCCTCGAATGGCTTATCTAGAGGAATCATGAAGACTCTTTTTCGGAAACTTTCATTTTCCTTCTCTTTAGCTTCCCTCTTCAGATATTTCACCACTTTTTCCTTTCTTTTCCTTAGGGTTCTTCCCATAGGAACCCTATTAACTTCCATAGGATCTGCTCCGTCATCTGACGGTGTCCTAACGGTCTCTGGTGGGTTTTCTGAAGGTTTGGGTTTGAGCCTAAGTGCATTAAGACGTTCAACATCTATCTTTGGCATCTGCACTCGATATGTAAGAGGTGCTCATCGATCGATGGGTGCTGGAGGTTGTCGATCGATGGAGGTCCCTTGATGTCGATCGATGATGGGGTCAGAATGTCGATCGATTTTTACGTAGACAGGGCTGGGCGGATGTGGGTGTTTTGCTGCGAACTCCTCGTGAGTCAAGATACTCACGTCATTACAAGATGTGGTTGACTCCGTAGGTGTTGTCGATCGATGTCCGGGTGAGGATGTCAATCGGTTTTGGTTGATGTCTGTCGACCGATGTTCATGGCTCGGCGTCGATTGTTGGGGTCAAAATCGGTCACGACGGAATCAATGTCTGAAAGTCCGTAAAAATCAGCATGAACGTTTTTACGAAAAAGTAATCTTCGTAAAGATATCTTTACGAAGAGCCTTGCGGTAAAATCTTGTTCAAATCTCAATCGAACCACTAAATACCGATTGTCCGAAGGAAACATACATGTATCCAATTCGGCCGCGGACAAGCTCGAGTACGGCAATCGGACCACGGACAAGCCAAGCTCGATTGATACGCGGCGACCAAGCATGCACACAGCTCGGTCGCTACGTAGCGACCGAGCGTCCGTCCCGCTTGGTCGCTACGTAGCGACCGAGATCGGCCAAGCTCGGTCGCTACGTAGCGACCGAGCTCTTCCGAAACGTCGATACGACACCAGTCCATGCATTCTCGTCTATCCTTCGATGCTATCTCCCGAAGGCCGTAGCGAACTCAGTTCATGTTTTCCGCCATTCTAAGTCATCGATCAAACTTTACGGTAAAAACCGCGGAAAGTTTGTTCTTTATCGAAAGAAGTCGTAATAAACGTCTTGAGTCGGAAGATGGCCCAAAGGGACCTAAGACACGACTCGAGGCCCATCATACGATTTCTTAACCAAAAGCCCGTAAACCATAGGACGGTTTACGCTTGATTCGCAAGGGAAGATAATTGTCAAGTTTCTGCGGATAAATACAGAATTTTGAAGATAATTACGAAGATCGGAAAAAATGGAATATATCCATTTTTATGCTGTGATGGCTTGAGGGCAGAAGAGTAAAAGCGTAAACCGACCTAGGAGCGAGTATATAAGGAGTCCTAGGCGAGAGGCATGGGGGAGAACTTTTTAGACTCGGAATTTTCTGCACTTAGAAACTTTAGGTTTCATTCTCGACAAGTTCGGTTTCTATGACTGCCACTCAATTACTAGACGAACTCGCCCAGGCAGTTCGATCTCTTGTCCAGCTCTATCAATTGAACTACGTTCGGCTTGATCCTTGAAAGGGGTACGTAGGCAGCCTTTAACAAGGTTCAGTCCGAAACCAATCAAAAACCTTTTCTGTATCTATTTCGTCTTTTGTTATCGAGCTGCGACTCAACTAGGTTTAAGCTATTAGGCCGCTAGAACTAAGTAACTCGCTTACAGCCTTTGCAGCCAAAGCTTTTATGATCTCTTGTAATGATCGCAACGCTCTTATGCGGACTCGAAATAAGATCCACTGTTTTCTCTAAACTCGTTTGTTATCTTTTCATGATTTCCGCATATATTTGGTCACTTGTCGTTGGCTCTCGCAGAGATCCGGGACCTCTGGGAAATTAGAGTTTTCCTAGTTTCCCAATTTAAACGAAAATTGACAGTGCGAATTTCGGTTTCCACATCGGTCGACACCAATGTGATCCGCCAAAACGCATCAGATTCTCTACTTTGAAATCTCCTTCTTCCATCTTCTCTTCCTTCACCACTTGCGAGAAATCATTTCCAATGATGGCATTCACGTGGTGCTTCATCAAATCATCTCTACTCCTCTTGTCAAGGCTCCCTACCCCTTAACAGCTTCTCCTGTCTGAACAACCTGCATCTCCAGCTTCTTCACATGAGTGCTCAAAGTCTCAAACTTTGTGTTCAGGTTGGTGTCGACAAAATCAATCTTCCCATTGAAGTCCACTGTCATGCGCTACTGTCCCTCAAGAACCATATCAAGCATCTCTTCAATCTTGCTCTCTTGAGTAGGCGGTGGTGGCTTCTGGTAGTAGAAGTTTCCATAACCCCTGTTGTTGCTGTAGTTGTTGCTGTAGGGTTTCTGGTGCGGCGAACTCTGGTTTCCAGAACCTTGGAATTGCCCCTATTTCCATAGGATTTTCTGTTTCCACTTTGGTTTCCAGAACCTTGGAATCCAGTTCCACTGATGAAGTTCACATCTTCTTCCTCTCCTCTATCCTCTGTGTCTACAGCCTCTGCATCGTCAACCAAACATACCTTCTTCCTGAGAAGCCTGTGAACTTGTCCAACTTTGCCTTCACTTCATCCATCTGATCATATCCAAGGATGGTGGCAGATCTCTTCCTCTCAAAGCTAGTGTTCTTGGTGCCACTGCTAGATGCTAGGTTTTCAATGACCTTTACTGTCTCCTCTAGATTCCTGGTGTTGAAGTTCCCATTGCTGGAAGCATCAAGAGCCATCTGGTACTGCACCGCGATACGTTTGTAGAAAGTACTGAGCAGTTGTACTTCATTGAATCCATGGTGTGGATAGTCTCTTTGATAAGACTTGAAACTGATCCAGGAGCTTCTGAATGATTCTACAGGCTCCTGCGTGAATGTAGCAATATTTCTCCTCAAGTCTTCAGCACACGCTTCATCAAAGAAGTTGCATAAGAGTGCATTCTTGATGTCGCTCCAAAATGTGAGAGATCCTGGTGGTAACTGCTGAAGCCAATGCGAAGCATCTCCAACAAGTGAGTACTTGAAGAGCTTGCGTAACCCATAGTAGGGTGTTTGTCCCACGAGTGTGTAGTACTGTGGCTTCAACTCATATGAATATTGATCGATACACTATTCGCAACGTCGATCGATTATTCAATTTTATAATATAGAGCTCAACACTTATAAACAAACCACTAGGCTTTCGCTTTCTAGGTTCGTCTATTGACAAGTATTGATCAGTGATTCTATATGAATATTGATCGATACACTATTCGCAACGTCGATCGATTATTCTATTTGAATTTCGATCAATGTTATTGGTCGAGCGTTAATGCGCGAGTTGAATGTGCTCACTAAGCTCACTTGATCAGCTCTCGCCTTACTCTAGCAAGAATCTTAGCTCAATTAGAATGGTTTCAGGATGAGATTTAAGCTATCGCTTATATCTAAGAATTTTAGGGCAAGTTTTAGATAACTAATCTAGAATCATGCATTAATGACAATCCTAATGATTGTTATTACAACTCAGCAATCTATAGTTGGGGCTTATCCCTCATAACCTATTTAATCCATAAAATCTAACAATGGAACTACTCAGACATGGCCAAGCAATTCATAACAAAAGTAAAGTAAGAAAACTTCACTAGAATAGTAAATATATATCAATGGTGTTCCAATCAGAAACATAACTTGGACCTTCTCTCCAATCTATCAAAATCGTAGAAAACCTTTGCTGAAAATAGGAAAACAAGAAAACACATGAAAATCACACTTTGCCTCTAACATGGTGGCAAAGCTTATATAATTATGTTAAAACTCATCATGGGTAATCTTGTAAATTGCTGGAGACTTGGGCTTCAAGTCGATTATGACCAAACAAGCTTTCTGCGCGCTTCGTTCTAGATCGATGTTCTGATGTGAACATCGATCGATATTTCTCCCTCAGTATCGACCGATGGTCGAGCTCTATGGTCATTTCAGGTGCTTGCTCCAAATATTTCCAAAATGCACAAAAATCATCACTTATTTCCAAATCACTTCTGATCTTATAAATATAATAACTAGACTCTATAATATAATAATTAGTTATAAAAACACCTATAAACCATAGGTAAAAATGGGTCAAATCCATGGCTTATCATGAAGCCAGGGAATGTTTTGAGGTTAACGAAAGCCATCTATGGTCTGAAAAAGTCACCTAAAGCCTGATACAACAACGTGAGCACCACCCGAATGGGTGTGGCTTTAGGAAATCTGAGCTTGATCACACCCTCTTGACTCTCACTACACCCGCATGTATCATCTGTCTACTTGTGTATGTTGATGATATCATCCTAACAGATAGTGATAAGGCTGGTATACAAGAGACTAAGGACTTTCTTAAATCTGTGTTTAAAATTAAAGACTTGGTAGAAAATACTTCTTTGGAATTGAGTTGTGTAGATCCAAGGAAGGCCTGTTCATTTCTCAAAGGAAGTATACACTTGATATTTTGAAAGATGCAGGTATGCTAGGAGAAAAGACAGCAAGGATGCCTCTTGAAGATGGGTATAAGCTTCCACGTGAGGGGGAGATTGAAGATAGCAAGCCCTTCTATGATCCGAAGCTGTATAGAAAGCTAGTGGGGAAGTTGATCTACCTTACCAATACACGACCAGATGTGTGCTTTGCTGTGAATCAAGTAAACCAACATATGCAAGTCCCAAAGGAGCATCACTGGCGCAAGGTGGAGAGGATACTCATGTATCTGAATGGCACAACTAGTCTTGGGGTTTGGATGGGTTGCAACATGAGTACTGAAGTCGTAGGCTACTGTGATGCTAATTGGGCTGGAGATAGAGCTGATAGAAGATCAACAACCGGCTATTGTACATTCATTGGAGACAACTTGGTTACTTGGAAGAGCAAGATACAGAAGGTGATGTCTTGTTCCAGTGTTGAGGCAGAGTATAGGGCAATGCTGAAGCTTACCAACGAGTTGGTGTGGATAAAGGGGATCTTGAAACACTTGGAGATTGAGCAAGCGACTCCAACGACTATGCATTGTGATAACCAAGAAGCTATCCACATTGCGACAAACTCAGTGTTCCATGAGAGAACCAAGCACAAGGAAGATGATAGTCTTGGGAGTGATCTTGCCATGTTATACAAGAAGTGAGGATCAGTTAGCGGATGTATTCACCAAGGCTGCAAAACATAAGACTATGGAGTCCATTCATATCAGATTGGGACTCATAGACCTGAAGGCAAGAGGCTGAGCCCGTAGTCATGAGGTCTTTACTCTTTTTCCCTCATCAATGTTTTATCCGAATGGGTTTTTCCTGGTGAGGTTTTTAATAAGAAAGATCTTATGTCTTTCCAAGCTTAACTAAGTTCACTAAGTTAAGCTTGAGGGGGAGTGTTGAACAGAGTGATCAAATAGAGAATGCTACATGATAATAGACTGAAGGTTTAGAGAAGCATAGAAGAATGGAGAGGAGTTGAAGTGGGGTCGTTTATACAAAGGATGGACGTATAAGTGGCCGTACGAGGCCATACCATCTGGGTCGACAAAAGCATATTGAGTCGACCACTAGTTAACCGACTGAAGTTAACTTGGAGTTTCACCATTCTTACATCCGTTCCTGCATCAGACCGTTGAGAGGATAAGGCAGGCTGATCCATGCTGTCAAGAGCTGCAAAGTAAAAGCAACCTTAGCCCTTGGCCAAAGCGTGTGAAGCTTCATAGCCGTTCATTTCAAACCGGGACGCTGGTCCCCTTTGACCTCACATGCTTTTCATTTAACCTAGCTAGCCTATGTCATGTTTAAGCCTCCTATATATTGTAAACTTTTTCATTAATGAAAGCAACACGATTCTGAGTCTCTTTCTCTAATTTTCATCATGAATCTTACATATCTTTACACATAGTTCGCATAATCTCTCATAATCTCTTTTAGTCTCCTCTCAATACCTTTCTTATTTTCTAAAATCATATCCAGCACATTGAAAGTCAACTGGAACAAGGGTATTCCCTATCTGCACCTCAAGGTTTTTGATGATTCCTCCTGAATTCCTCCTAGAACAGTCCACAAAAGTGAATGACTCCTTAGAAGGCTCTATCTGTAAGCTCAGATGAGCTACCATCACCTTAGGTATGATGCTGACTGAAGAACCTTTGTCACAGAGTGCACAGGGGTAGTCAATGTTTCCTATCATGCAGGGTACTGCAAACTTTCCTCGATTACTGTAGGAACCGAAACTCGCACTGTCGATTTCCGTTTAAATAAGGAAACTAGGAAAACCCTAATTTCCCAGAGGACCCGGATATCTGCTAATACCACACGTCAAGCAATCAGAACACGAGAATAACAACGATAAAGTATAAGAAATCGAAAAGAGAGCAAAGTAGATCTTATTCCGAATTTGCGTATGAGCGTTTACAACAAGGTATAAGCCTGGGCTCGAGAGCTGTCGGCGAGATTCTTAGTTCTAGCAACCCGAAGACGGCTAAACCTAATTGAGTCGCAGCTCGAAATAACAAAAACGGAAAATTGCCTAAATTGCTCTAAGTGCTAAGTTTGCTCTAAAAAAGTCTCTCCCCCATGCCTCTCGCCTAGGACTCCTTATATACTCGCTCCAAGGTCGGTTTACGCCTTTACTCTTCTGCCCTTAAGCCGTCATAGCATAAAATGGAGATATTCTATTTTTTCCGATCTTCGTAATTATCCTCAAAATTTCCTATTTATCCGCGGAAACTTGACATTTACCCTTCCTTGGGCGCCAAGCGTAAACCGTGCTACCGTTTACGGGCTTTTGGTTAAGAAATCGTAGAGTGGGCCTCGAGTCGTGTTTTAGGTAACTTTGGGCCATTTTCCGACTCGAAGCGTTTACTGCGATTTCTTTCAAAAAACAATGATCTTTCCGCGGTTTCAATCCACAAAGTTTGATCGATGATTTAGAATAGCAGAAAACATGAACCGAGTTCGCTACAGTCTTTGGGAGATAGTATCGAAGGTTCGTCGAGAATGCATGGACTGGTGTCGTATAGACGTTTCAGAAGAGCTCGATCGCTACGTAGAGACCAAGCTTTGGCTTGAGCCCGGTCGCTACGTAGCGACCAAGCAGGGCGGACGCTTGAGCTCGGTCGCTACGTAGCGATTGAGCGGGACGGATGCTAGCGACCGAGCTTTGGCTCGAGCTCGGTCGCTACGTAGCGACCAAGCAGAACGGACGCTTGAGCTCGGTCGCTACGTAGCGATTGAGCGGGACGGATGCTCGGTCGCTACGTAGCGACCGAGCGGGACGAATGCTCGGTCGCTACGTAGCGACCGAGCTTTGGCTCAAGCTCTATCGCTACATAGCGACTGAGCGGAAAGGACGATCGATCGCTACGTAGCGACCGAGCTTTGGCTCGAGCTCGGTCGCTACGTAGCGACCGAGCGGGATGAACACTCGGTCGCTACGTAGCGACCGAGCTTGGCTCGGACTTGGTTGCTACGTAACGACCGGATAGCGTGCATGTGCGGTAGTTGCGCAATGACCGAGCTTCGTTTGTCCACTTTGAGCCTTCAAGGATATTTTTTCGTAAAAACTTTGTATTGGTTAATTTTTAAGAAAATCATATTTTTCTTTTACTATCTTTTCGGAAATACTATTTTCGAGGGTTTTCGGGTGTTAATTCCGTCATGACCGTTTTTGACCCCAACTGTTAGCCCCCCAGCCCGTTAGGACCATGCATCGTAGGGTCCTAGCGTGCGGTTAGGCGTGTTTAGCAAGTTAGGCGTGTTGGATGGAATTAATATCCGAAAGTCCGAGTTTGAATAGTAAATTTTCATGCCTATAAGAAGATGGAGTAATTTGCTTCTAGCTCTTCACTTTATTATCTTTTCAAAGCTCAAGAGTGAAAAGATCCTCTCAATTTTCTCTCTCTACCATTGTGGTTTTTTTTTTCTCTTTCCCTCCCTTCTGAGAATGTCTCAAGGGATTTCGGACAACGCTCAGCCTACTATCTTCAATCGCGAAACTGTCCGTGACCAACGCGGTGAGGTTGTCCGAGAGATCGAGTTCGTGGCACACTCCGTTGACCATGCCCAGGCCGACGCATATTGGGTGGCTACGTGCAATGTGGAAGAACCGCCTCCTGAGCCGTGGGTTCCCGTGAGGCCTTTTTCAGAAAGGGTCGTTGGGAGACCGAGCAGGTGTACCCTCCCATTCCTTGGAACCATACGCAGCTTCTGTCACGTTCCGGAAAACGTGGATTTTCGATTACCCCTCGAGGGAGAGAGGGCTGACGAGCCTCCCGAAGGCTTCTTTACTTTGTACGAGGAGCATCTGATGCGTGCTCGATTATGGTTTCCCATTCCGTCGGTTATAGTAGACTTTCTGAACCGTTTGGAAGTTTCGATAAGTCAGATTTCTCCCTGCGGTATAAAACACCTTGTCGGGTTGCTAGTCTTAGGATACGAGCAAGGCATGAAGCTCACTGCTGATTATCTCAAACTTTCCTTACCTTGTCTCAAGTTGGGACCGATCGTCTGTACGGTTTTAGACCGCGTACTTATATGGAAGTCCTGAAAGGATTCTCCCAGGGTGATCGTGGATGGAAGAGTTACTTCTTTTATGTTAGATTGGACTAAGCGTCGGTCGCCGTGGAGTGCCTTCCCTCGTTTAGGCGACTGTGGGGGGTAGGAGGTAACGTGTTGAATGATCACTCGTTGTTTTCTTACTACCAGTATTTATTTTATATCTGAACTATGTCTATTTTGCAGTGCACAACCCCATTCCTCCTTTTCCAGAAGATCTGTTCGTCGTCCGAAACCTTCTCCGTGGTGGTCTGCTGTTTTGGGGTCATTTCTCTCCGGAGAGGGTCCGTGCTGCGGTCGAGACACATCGATCTCGTTTCAGCTTGACGATTGATGATGACATGGAGGTGTTTTTTGAAGATACCTCCTCGCCTGCTGTCTATGCCACTGGACAGAGCAGTGGCGAAGGCCGCTTGACG
The DNA here is from genome assembly GCF_020379485.1 of Brassica napus. NCBI lineage: Eukaryota > Viridiplantae > Streptophyta > Magnoliopsida > Brassicales > Brassicaceae > Brassica > Brassica napus. The sequence goes on from NC_063434.1 coordinate 17,443,220, forward strand.
CTGAGGATGATGTAGAGCCGACCATTGAGGATCCTGTCTTGGTGGGTGGGAAGGTAGTGATTGGATGGGCTGATCCTTCGTGTTGATGGTTGAGTTTGATTATCGTTTATCTGTTTTCGGCCGAGTGTGGCCTTTTAAATTTGGATTTTGCTTAGGCTTAGATGGCCGTATTTGTATTTACCGAGACTGGCCGTTAGTGGCTTTGAATCCCCTACCGTTTTGCGGCTTATATATTATGAATGTTTGAAGAGTTTCAGTTTGCGTATATGTTTAAATTGTTGAGAGAAAAGAATATAAGTTGTCGTCTCATACCTAACTCATAGTGTAGCGTTCTTTCGTCTGTTCGTAAAAGATGCAGAATTTTGTGAACGTTTAAAAACGAATGGCGAGACATGGTTTTAAGATCTCGTATCAATTTTTAGATATCATGCCTTGAGATGTTAGAGACCAGAGCGTTGGCTTTAGGGCAAGACCTAGGTTTACTTTCGGTTTAAGGTTTGTGCGGTGACTAGCCGCCTATCGTTTTTTCTGTTGCGATTTCTTCCTGACTCTTGTCGATTTAATGTCCGCGATAGGTTCTCGGCTTATACGACTTGTATGGCACGAATCGAGCATCTTATCAGAGGTAAATTTTAAGCCAGCTGGGAGTGCTAAACCAAAATTTCGGATTTTTGTTGCAGCGCGCTTTCGTCCTTGTGTTGGACGTTTGAAGATCAAAAGAGTGATCAAGTTGTGTTTGTTTAAGACGGCTGGCGTGTTCGTCGGGGCCAATCGACGAACAGGGTGTAAGGTTTTGGTGGTCGCGTTTGGACAATTTGTTCGTATCATCTTCGAATTTTAACTTTGTGACGTCTCGTAGTTGTTTCGAGGACTATACGTGTATGTTTGAAGGATAATTATTTTGCGATTTTGGGCCGGATGAGGCCGCTGACAAGGGCTTTAACGTTTCCAGGCGTGTCCTGAAACTTTTTGCGTTTAACTGAGGCGTAAGTGTTTTTGATAAAAAGGAGTAATGTAGATTGTAGTAAAAGTTTTTGGAGTTTCTAAAAACTCGATTACAATAAGTGGGAGTATACGAGTATACGCACCCACTCCCCCCCCCCCCTTTTTAGAGAGGGGGATAGCTGAACTCGTCTTTCGACGAGCTGCCTACGTACCTCTTTCGAGGATCAAGCCATCTCGTAGTTCTGTTTCATGCCGCGAGCATTTTTTACTCGACGGTAAACTCGGCGGTAGTCGCCATGCTGACCGCCTTGATCGTGTTGATCGTGGCCGGGTCAATGCTATTTTCCGGATGTCCCGGTTGAGTTATAGCGTCGGCTTCGGACTCGTGTTGAGTTTTGCTGTTCGATGCATTTGCGTCGGCAGACGATGTTAAATCGTCTTTCCTTGGGGCATTTTTAGCCGCAGATTGATCTATTTTCGTGCGTTTGTGATTTGCTGTTGCAGAAGTCGTGATTTGCCTTAATTTGTGCTCTGCGAGGAAGCATAACCGTGACTGTTTTTGGCATCCCCAGATAGCCGCTGTTGGGGTCAAAAACGGTTACGACGGAATTACCATCCGAAAATCCTCAGAGATCGTATTTCCGAAAGAGTTAGTAAAAGAAGGGATGTAATTTTCGTAAAAATAACCTATACGAGGTTATTTTTACGAAGAAGTATTCTTTGGGATTCAAACCGAACGATCGTCCCGCTCGGTCGCTACGTAGCGACCGAGTGATCGTCCCGCTCGGTCGCTACGTAGCGACCGAGCTCGAGCCAAAGCTCGGTCGCTACGTAGCGACCGAGCGATCGTCCCGCTCGGTCGCTACGTAGCGACCGAGCTCAGCCAAGCTCGGTCGCTACGTAGCGACCGAGCGATCGTCCCGCTCGGTCGCTACGTAGCGACCGAGCTCGAGCCAAAGCTCGGTCGCTACGTAGCGACCGAGCGATCGTCCCGCTCGGTCGCTACGTAGCGACCGAGCTCAAGCCGAAGCTCGGTCGCTACGTAGCGACCGAGCACTCGTTTCGCTCGGTCGCTACATAGCGACCGGGCTCGAGCCAAAGTTCGGTCGCTGTGTAGCGATTGAACCTTTCCGAACATCGATACGACACCAGTCCTTGCATTCTCGTCAAACCTTCGAATGCTATCTCACGAAGACCGTAGCAAGCTCAGTCCATGTTTCCCGCTATTCTAATTCATCGATCAAACTTCGCGGATTAGAAACCGCGGAAAACTCGTAGTAAACGTGTCGAGTCGGAAGACGGCCCAAAGGGACCTAAAACACGACTCGAGGCCCATCCTACGATTTTTCTTAACCAAAAGCCCGTGAACCACAGCATGGTTCGCGCTTGGCCCACGAGGAAGGATAAATGTCAAGTTTCCGCGGATAAATACAGAAGTTTTGAAGATAATTGTGAAGATCGGGAAAAATGGAATATCTCCATTTTTATGCTATGACGGCTTAAGGGCAGAAGAGTAAAAGCGTAAACCGACCTTGGAGCTAGTATATAAGGAGTCCTAGGCGAGGAGCAGAAAGGAGAACTTTTTTAGAGCAAACTTAGCACTTAGAGCGATTTAGGCAACTTTCCGTTTTTGTTATTTCGAGCTGCGACTCAATTAGGTTTAGCCGTCTTAGGGTTGTTAGAACTAGGAATCTCGCCGACAGCTCTCGAGCCCAGGCTTATACCTTGTTGTAACGCTCATACGCAGATTCGGAATAAGATCTACTTTGCTCTCTTTTCGATTTCTTATTTTTATCGTTGTTATTCTCGTGTTCTAATTTCTTGACGTGTGGTAATTAACAGATATCCGGGTCCTCTGGGAAACTAGGGTTTTCTTAGTTTCCTTATTTAAACGGAAATCGACAGTGCGAATTTCGGTTCCCACAGTTTGGCGCTAGAAGGAGGGGGCCTTACGGATCAATCTAACCCGCAAAAGCCACACACAGTCAGATATGTCAACCAACGACGCGGATAACGTTCCAACTCCCCTTAACAGAGGCAGCGGCACCGATCTCCACACTCCGGTAGCGGACGTATCTGCGGCCAACGCGCAAGCCAACGCCGCGACTCTCGAGGAGTTTAAAAAGATGTTCGCCACCTATGAAAAAAGGTCGGAAGAACAGGATAAGCTCGTGAATACCTTGACCAAACAGGTTGAAACCTTAACGGCAAGGACCCAAGCTATCCGTCCCCGCGGAACCACCAAAATCCGCGGGAAGAGGCTCGATTTCGCCACCCCACTCGATAGAGCAGGAGTCGTGCGGGAACGACCTTCCGGTCAAAACCCCAGCGAGAAGTCTCCCATCGAGAAGGGGAACTCTGAAAGTCTTCCGCTCCCTGCAAAGGACTCGGAGGATAACGAAGCCGAACACATTGACCTGGATCCTAGCGATGTCTCCAACGACACCGACGAGGATGTCGACAGACATCCAAGAAGGACCAGAAGCCGATCCGCTCGGGAAGGCTCCCCGTTCGAAAAACCAATGACGGAAGAAGAAGAAGTCGCCTATTGGAACGAACAAGAGGAGCTGGCCGAAAGGCAAACCGAGCTCACTCGCAGTAAGCGCCGACAGGCTCGGAAATCCACTGACGAGACATCGGATATCCGCGATCTTCGCGACTACATCACCAAGACTGCGGCAGAAGTGAGAGCCGTAAAGTCTCAAATCCATCATGCTACTAGTGCTGCCCCCGAGATCGATCGACTGCTGGAAGGAGCTCGAAAGACCCCCTTTACCAGTCGCATTTCGGACATGAGGGTGTGTGATCCGGGAAAGATCAAAGTACCGAAGTACGATGGTACGGCCGATCCGAAAGCGCACCTTCAGGCTTTCCACATCGCGATGGGAAGAGCAAGACTGAAGGACGGCGAAAAGGATGCCGGCTATTGCCGCCTGTTCGTCGAAAATCTTGAAGGAGCAGCGCTCGAATGGTTCGCACGCCTTCGTCGCAACACCATCGGGAGTTTTCGACAGCTCGCATCGGAATTCCTCAAACAGTACTCTGTATTCATAGACAGGGAAACCTCCGATGTTGATCTCTGGAGTCTCTCCCAGAGGGAAGACGAACCCCTCCGCGAGTTTATCAGTCGGTTCAAACTGATAATGTCCAGGGTCAGCGGGATAAGCGACAAAGTGGCCATCGACGCGCTGAGAAAGACGCTCTGGTACAAGTCGAAATTCAGAAAATGGATAACTCTCGACAAACCGCGAACGATCCAGGACGCCCTCCACAAAGCAACGGACTATATCATAGTGGAGGAAGAAACTAAAGTCTTATCGCAAAAACATAAGCCGGCAAGACCATCCTCGAAAGACGCAGATCCGAAGGGGAAAAAGAAGAACTCTCGTAACGACAAGTACGTCCATCACGAGGGGGAAGATCTCCAAGGAGCGCATAACTATGCGATCAATTCGGATCAAGGCCGGACCACGGGCAACACATGGACTCGCAATCAAGGGTATGACGAGAACACCTTCTGCGAGTTCCACCAATCCCGAGGACACTCCACGACTAATTGCAAAGTCTTAGGAGCAAGACTGGCCGCGAAGCTGCTCGCTGGAGAGCTTTCGGAAGTAACTAGCGTCAAGGATCTCATCCTCAATTCTGATCGGCCTCCAAAGACGGACAGAAATCCGCCCGCCGAAAAATCTCCTCAACGAAACCAACCTGGGGATAAACGCGGTAGGAGGCCGGATGACAAAGGGAACGATAACAATCGTCGCAGAGTCAATATGATCATCGGAGGATCTCAATACTGCAGCGATACCGTGTCAGCCATCAAGGCTTACCAACGGAAGGCAGAATCAAGCGCAAATTGGCCTACATGGTCTCCTCCTAGAGACGGCCAAAGTTGCTCGATCACCTTCACGGAGGAAGAAGCCGGCGGTATCGACCAACCTCACTGCGACCCGCTCGTCATAGATCTCGTCATACGAGATTTAGAAGTCGGAAGGGTACTCATCGATACGGGAAGCACGGTCAACGTAATCTTCCGCGACACTCTCAAGCGGATGAGTATCGAACTCGGAGAGGTAATTCCGACGCCAAAACCACTCACGGGTTTTTCAGGCGAAGTGTCGATGACTCTCGGATCAATCCAATTGCCAGTCATGGCCAAGGAGATCACGAAAATCGTCGAATTCGCGGTAGTCGACCATCCCGCTATCTACAACGTGATCATGGGAACCCCATGGCTCAACGCCATGCAGGCAGTTCCGTCAACTTACCACCTGGGTCTCAAATTTACTCTTCTGCCCTTAAGCCGTCATAGCATAAAAATGGAGATATTCCATTTTTCCCGATCTTCACAATTATCTTCAAAACTTCCGTATTTATCCGCGGAAACTTGACATTTATCCTTCCTCGTGGGCCAAGCGCGAACCATGCTGTGGTTCACGGGCTTTTGGTTAAGAAAAATCGTAGGATGGGCAGCCGCGACTCCTCTGTGGGTCGAAAATTTGAGACCCAGGTTGTAGGTTGACGGAACTGCCTACATGGCGTTGAGCCATGGGGTTCCCATGATCACGTTGTAGATAGCGGGATGATCGACTACCGCGAACTCGACGATTTTCGTGATCTCCTTGGCCATGACTGGCAACTGGATTGATCCGAGGGTCATCGATACTTCGCCCGAAAAGCCTGTGAGTGGTTTTGGGGTTGGGATTACTTCTCCGAGTTTGATGCTCATCCGATTAAGAGTGTCTCGGAAGATTACATTGACCCTGCTTCCCGTGGCGACGAGTACCCTTCCGACTTTTAAGTCTCGTATGATGAGATCTATGACGAGCGGATCGCACTGAGGTTGATCGATGCCCCCAGCTTCCTCCTTTGTGAAGGTGATCGAGCAATTTTGCCCATCTCGGGGAGGAGACCATGTAGGCCAGTTTGCACTCGACTCTGCCTTGTGCTGGTAAGCCTTGATGGCCAAAACAGTATCGCCGCAGTATTGTGATCCTCCGATGATCATGTTGACTCTGCGACGATTGTTATCATTCCCCTTGTCGTCCGGCCTCCTGCCGCGTTTATCCCCGCGCTGGTTTCGTTGAGGGGATTTTTCAGCGGGCGGATTTCTGTGTGTCTTTGGAGGGCGATCGGAGTCGAGGATGAGATCCTTGACGCTGGTTACTTCCGAGAGCTCTCCAGCGAGTAGCTTCAGCCAGCTCTTATTGTTCGTTCCAATAGACGATTTCCTCTTCTTTCATCATTGGTTTGTCGAACAAAGAGCTTTCCCGAGCAAATCGGCTTCTGGTCCTTCTTGGATGTCTGTCGACATCCTCATCGGTGTCGTTGGAGACATCGCTAGGATCCAGGTCAATGCGTTCGTCTTCGTTATCCTCCGAATCCTTTGCGGGAGGCGGACGACTTTTGGGGTTCCCCTTTTCGACGGGAGATTTCTCGCTAGGGTTTTGTCCCGAAGGTCGTTCCCGCGCAACTCCAGATCTATCGAGTGGGGTAGCGAAGTCGAGTCTTTTCCCGCGGACTTTAGTGGTTCCGCGGGGACGGATTGCTCGAGTGCTTGCCGTTAAGGTTTGTTTGGTTAAGGTGGTCACGAGCTTGTCCTGTTCTTCCGACCTTTTTTCATAGGTGGCGAACATCTTTTTTAACTCCTCGAGCGCCGCGGCGTTGGCTGGTGCGTTGGCCGCGGATAGTCTGCTGCTGGAGTGTGGAGATCGGTGCCGCTGCCTCCGTTAAGAGGAGTCTGCATGTTATCCGCGTCGTTAGTTTACATGTCTGATTGAGAGTGATGTGGCTTTTGCGGGTTAAGATTGATCCGTAGCCCCCTCCTTCTAGCGCCAAACTATGGGAACCGAAAGTTGCACTATCGATTTCCGTTTAAATAAGGAAACTAGGAAAACCCTAATTTCCCAGAGGACCCGGATATCTGCTAATACCACACGTCAAGCAATCTGAACACGAGAATAACAACGAAAAAGTAAACGAAATCGAAAAGAGAGCAAAGTAGATCTTATTCCGAATTTGCGTATCAGCGTTTACAACAAGGTATAAGCATGGGCTTGAGAGCTGTCGGCGAGATTCCTAGTTCTAGCAACCCTAAGACGGCTAAACCTAATTGAGTTGCTGCTCGAAATAACAAAAATGGAAAATTGCCTAAATTGCTCTAAGTGCTAAGTTTGCCCTGAAAAAGTCTCTCCCCCATGCCTCTCGCCTAGGACTCCTTATATACTCGCTCCAAGGTCGGTTTACGCCTTTACTCTTCTGCCCTTAAGCCGTCATATCATAAAATGGAGATATTCCATTTTTTCCGATCTTCGTAATTATCCTCAAAATTTTGTATTTATCCGCGGAAACTTGACATTTATCCTTCCTTGCGCGCCAAGAGTAAACCGTGCTACGGTTTACAGGCTTTTGGTTAAGAAATCGTAGAGTGGGCCTCGAGTTATGTTTTAGGTCCCTTTGAGCCGTTTTCCGACTCGAAGCGTTTACTGCGACTTCTTTCGAAAATGATCTCTCCGCGGTTTCAATCCGAAAAGTTTGATCGATGATTTAGAATAGCAGAAAACATGAACCGAGTTCGCTACGGTCTTTGGGAGATAGTATAGAAGGTTCGACGAGAATGCATGGACTGGTGTCGTATCGACATTTTGGAATAGCTCGGTCGCTACGTAGCGACCGAGCTTTGGCGTGAGCCCGGTCGCTACGTAGCGACCGAGCAGGACGGATGCTCGGTCGCTACGTAGCGACCGAGCTTGGCCGAGCTCGGTCGCTACATAGTGACCGAGCAGGACGGACGGTCGGTCGCTACATAGCGGCCGAGCTTTGGCTCGAGCTCGGTTGCTACGTAGCGACCGAGCAGGACGGACGCTCGGTCGCTACGTAGCGAACGAGCTTGGCTCGGACTTGGTTGCTACGTAGCGACCGGATAGCGTGCATGTGCGGTAGTTGCGCAATGACCGAGCTTGGTTTGTCCACTTTGAGCCTTCAAGGATACTTCTTCGTAAAAACTTTGTATTGGTTAATTTTTACGAAAATCATATTTTTCTTTTACTATCTTTTCGGAAATACGATTTCCGAGGGCTTTCGGGAGTTAATTCCGTCATGACCGTTTTTGACCCCAACAATTACTCTTCTTCTTCAGGGTAATCCTCTGGTTCATCTTTTCTCTGACCTGATGGAACATTCTTTCATTGTCTACCTCAGTCTCCTTGGTCTCGCTAAAATACATCCACAATCTGTGGGTAAAGTAAGCCTTGTCGAATGGCTTATCCGTAAGGATCCTTAGAACCCTTTTTGTGAAGCTATCCATCTCCTTCTCATTAGCTCCTCTCTTTAGATGCTTGGGAACTTTTTCTCTCTTTCTCCTCAAATTTTTGCCCTCAGTTTCCTGGTCAATGATCATATGCTATGTTTCATCTTCAGATTGCTGGTTGTTGATGGTTTTTGATGTCTCTGAAGGTTTAGATGGGATTCTCAGTGCATTCAGTCTGGCCACATCGATGCTAGGTAGCTGCAGTAGGCATGTGAATGGCGGGTGTCGATCGTAGCTGGAAAAATCTTGTCGATCGCTGCCTTACTTATTTTGTCGATCGCTGACTGATTGATGTTGCCAATCGATGTCTTCCGTGGTTACACGGTAGGGCTTGGGTTGGATGAGGGTGTCAAGCTGTGAACTCTTCGTGGGTCATGATCCTCACTGTCTCAAATGATCCAACTGAATCCATGTATGGTGTCGATTGGTGCTTGACAGGGTGTGTCGGTCGGTACTCGTGTGACTCCATCGGTCAAAGTTTCTAGTGTTGTGTCGATAGACACCAGTGTAAACTGCCATAGTGCTTTCAACTTTGAAATCGCCCACTCGAAGCTTCTCCTCCTTAACCACTTGCCATAAATCCTCATCTATGATGGCATTCACGTGGTTTTTTTGTGCTTCATATCCTTTACCTTTGATTAAGGACTTTCTACCTCTGAACAGCTTCAGTTGTCTGAACCACCTGAGTCTCCAACTTTTTCACATGTGTGCTTAAAGCTTCAAACTTTATGTTCAGGTTGGTGTAGACAACATATATCCTCCCATTGAAATCCACTGTCATCTTCTACTGGCTTTCAAGAACCTGATCAAGCATCTTCTCGATCTTGCTTTCATGGGCATGTGGTGGTGGATTATGGTAGTAGGAACTATCATTGGCTCTGTTGTTGCTGTAGGATTTTCTGGTACTGTAAACTCTGGTTGTTGTTGTGATTAAGCTAGGCAAATAGTTTAAAAGCTATAAATAATGAAAGTAGGGTGAATAAGAAATTGTTCAGTTGATTGATTTGAGGTTATAAACATTTAAGAGAAATAGTTAAATATAAAGTTTCATGTAATCATGATTATAATGCTATAGAATACTTAGATTGACAATCTGCGAGAACGGAAATTCACACTGTCGATATCCGTCAAATTAGGAAAGTTTGGAAAACCCCTAATTTCCAGAGGTCCTGAATCTCTGCGGGAACACACAAACACGAAAGAGAAATAAATAACAAAATATTGATAGAAAATTGCACGAAGGTATTTTATTGAATAATCTTAATTGAGATACAGAGTTTCACCGAAAATAGGATGAAAAGGAAATAGTCAACAGTGGAGAATCACATAACAAAAGCGGAAAACATTATAAGTATTGAACCCGCTAGTCTAGCCACCTAAATTCTAAATTCTCGTAAAGTTAACAGAAATTTCCTAGGTCTAAATTTTTGGGATCCTGGCGCTCTTGGCTTTAGTTTATATATGTCTTCGAGGTCGGTCGCTGTTGTAGTACCACAAGCTTAGGTTCCCCTAGTCCGCAAGGGTCCAACGACCAGGCCAGGTGCGTGTGTAATAAGAGCTGGGTTTACCAAGGCCGTCCAAGAAATACTTGACCAAGACCGAACCGGCTTCAAATAATTGCTGATTCAAGAGATGGCCGAGTTAAAGCTTGAAGATCCAACCGATCCAGTTGAGGTTCAAGACCTGTCCCGTTCAATCCAGTTCCCCTCGACTGATCAGAACCATCCCGGCTTAGTCATCTCCAAATTCAGTCTCGGTTCATCCATCCCAATTGATCTGGTTCAGAGACTTAGCCGTCCGTCCGAATAAGGTAAGAAGGTGATATTTCAATCTGATTTCTAACCGGTTTATTGTTTTTGATTTGTGTCTGGTTTATTTATTTCGATTTGGTTTAAGACATTATGGGCAAATTGTTAAGTCTTTTTATTTTCTTTTGAGTCCAATAATTCAGGCCATTGTTAGCCTTGCTTTAGAGTCCAAGTAGAGTTGGCCCTTTATGTTAGGCCTTTCTGTTTTAGAGTCCAAGAGTGTCTATGTTTTTTTGCGTCAAGTCCCCTAGAAAGGCAAAGCTGCATCTGGTATTTAAACCCCCTTATAAACGGCCATGTATTTTTTAGACAAGATAATATATGAGTTAGTTTGCCCCTAAGAAAACCCCAAGCCTTTCAGTCGTGAGAAACAATTGAGATCAACGTTCTAGACATATCAAAGAGCCGGCAATTGTTCTTTGTGGAGTCCATCGATCCATTACATTCCTTATCTGATCTTGAGAGAGACACACATCCAGTAAGAGCCGGAAGCATCTCTATCCATCAATCCATCCGCTGATCTTGTTGAGAGAGACATACGTCCAGCAACAGATCCCATCCTCCATCTCTCTATCTCTATCCTTTGCTTATCATTTAGAATCGCAAATCTGTTCTTCTTTGCTTGTTGTTTTCGTTTTAGATCATAAAAGAAAAACCTCATAAAAATCATTCATAAAGTTTGTTCTCTGTTTCTAGTTTATCCTAAACCTAAAAATTTATAAAAAAATCCTATTTGTTTCAGGATAAAATCGTGTCCAAGGAACCCTAGTCTAACAGCCAGCCGCTAAAACTATCCGTCCATACCGGATCCGTACCGCCTCTGTCTACATTCGTCCGACCCGTTCGATCAGTCCTTCGTACCTACAACATTTTGGTATCAGAGCTGAAGTTCCTGAAACTTCAGTTATCTCTTGCTATTGTTCTTGTCGATTTTCTTTTTAAAGAAGTTTGTCTGATTCTTAAAATTTCGAAAACCCAAAGAAAAGGTGTTCTTTTCTTATTTAGTTGATTCAATTTCAATCAGCATTTATTTTTATTTTTAAATTGTTCTCCAAGTTTTCCATTTTACAAAAAAAAATTGAATTTACCATCTTTCCAAGTTTTCAAAAACTCAAATATATATATATATATATATATATATAAATATATATCAACTTTCATTCTTGATTCAAAATCGATCTGCCTTTTAATTCTTGCATTTAATTTCTTCCTTGGTCGATACTCTTGTATCAGATCCAAGTTTCTTATTTAATTCCTCTGTATCCCTTGCATTTGATCTTTTCTTCTTTAGTTAATTTTCGCAGACATGGGAGAAGTAGATCGAGACCGAGCCGCCCTCAATGCTCAGTTTCAAACCACCAATGATGAACTCAGGGCGAGCCATAGAGCAATAACCGAACAGCTTGCTCAGATCAAGCAGCGAGACAGACCTAATGGACCGCGACCTCCAGCCAGGAACCAGCCGGATCTAGACTCAGACGCGGACAGTACCGACGATACCAAACCTGTGAATCTGAACGACAGAACCGGGCCGGAAATGGACGAGGCTGAGAACGGAGGGTCCAAGGAGGAGATGACCCAGACCGGAAGAGAGGCCGGGACCGAGAAGAGGAGGAACCGTGGCTAGGAAGCAAGGACCTAAAGCTGAAACCCCATACGTTCTCTGGGAAGGTTTGTCTGGACGCTTACATCACTTGGGAGAAGCGTATGGAGTACATCTTCGTGTACTACAAGGCTAGGAAGATCGCCCTTGCAGCTGCTCAACTGACCGACAATGCCTTATCCTAGTGGGATCGGGACGTCGCCAAGGCTGGTCCAGTATGGAGAGCCCGCGCATGGGCCGAGATGAGAACTAAGCTCCATGGCAGGTATATTCCCTCTTAATATCAGCGGGACTGACTAAAGCGTTTCCGTAAGTTGTCTCAGGGTACTAAATCCATGGAGGGGTATTTCGAGGAGTTTGATTCCCTTCGGCACAAGCTGGACGTTGATGAGCCATAGCCGTCCTTGATGTCCTAGTTCCTAGAAGGCTTACACGACCCGATTTCTCACAAGGTGGAAAGACAACCGTATGAGGACTTCCAAGACTTGCTTCACTTTGCTGTCCTGGCCGAACATCACATCAAGAGGAACACCGCGTCCACAAATAGGTGTAAGCCCGTCTGGACTCCACCAGCCGCCAAGCCCGTAGACAAAGGCAAGGCGATTGAGGTTGAGAGACTGTTCAAGTGAAACTAGCCCAAACAGTCTGGAACAAACCATTCGGACCAAGGTAAAACACAGGCCCAAAATTTGAGAACTCGTGACATTATTTGTTATGTGTCAGGGAAAAGGACCTTATGCTCGAGACTGTCCAAACAAGCGAGTGATGGTCCTTAAGGTCAATGGAGAGTACGAGTCTCAAGATGAGGCCGAGGTAGAGGCTGTTGTGTCCGATGAAGAGGTGACTGATCATCCAGAAACTGGCGAGTTACTTGTAACCAGGAGAGCCCTTAGTGCCCTCTTTGATCCAGAGACCATCCAGAGAGAAAACGTCTTTCACACAAGATGTAGCGTGGAACAAAAGGTATGCAGTCTTATAATAGATGGCGGTTCTTGTACTAATGTGGCCAGAAAGTATTTTGTTGATAAGTTAGGTCTAATCAAGACTCCACATCCGTGACCGTACCAACTTAAGTGGCTCAATGATGAGACTGAGCTTAAGATAGCTGAGCAAGTGGTGGTGTCCTTCAGCATTGGCAAAGACCATGACCAGGTCAAGTCTAATGTCGTTCCAATGCACGCTGGCCACTTACTTCTAGGCAGACCGTGGCAGTTTGACAAGGAGACCATTCACCATGGTCGGACCAATGTCTACAGCTTCAGACACAACAACAAGAAGCATAATCTCACACCTCTTAGCCCACAAGAGGTACACGACATGCAAAAGGCCATGGACCAGGCCAGTAAGGTAAGTAAGACCAACCTATACATTACTTCCGGACAAGTTGTAAAAACTTTATATGATCACACGCAGGTGCTACTAATGGTCTTTAAGGAAGGTTGTTTTGCAGGTTTTGAAGTCCAGGAGCTTCCATCTGAGGTACATGACCTCATGGAAAGGTACAAGGAGGTGTTTTCGGAAGACATTCCGACCGGCTTACCTCCCATCCGAGGGATCGAGCATCAGATCGACCTCATGCCCGGTGCTCCGCTACCAAACCAAGCTGCTTATCGAGTCAACCCTGAGGAGGCTAGGGAGCTGGAGAAATAAGTCGAAGACCTCATGGACAAAGGATATATACGGGAGAGTCTAAGTCTGTGTGTTGTTCCAATTCTACTAGTCCCCAAGAAAGATGGAATGTGGCGGATGTGTGTGGATTGCCGAGCCATCAACAACATCACAATCAAATATTGGTACCCTATACCCAGATTAGATGATATGTTTGATGAACTAAGTGGATCTATTGTGTTTTCTAAGATTGATCTTAGCAGTGGATACCATCAAGTTCGCATGAAGGAAGGGGATGAGTGCAAGACTGCCTTCAAGACCAAACAAAGTCTGTACGAGTGGCTTATGATCCCGTTTGGCCTCACCGATGCGCCAAGTACCTTCATGAGACTCATGAACCAGGTGCTGAGGCCGTACGTCAGTAAATCTGTAGTGGTTTACTTTGATGACATCTTGATTTACAGTCAATGTCTAACCGACCATGTTGGACATCTAGAACAGGTTTTGTTAACTCTTCAAAAAGAAGGTCTTTATGCCAACCTTAAGAAGTGTGTCTTCTGCACTGATCAGTTGATATTTATAGGTTTTGTTGTGAGTTCGCAGGGACTAAAGGTTGATGAAGAGAAGATCAAGGTGATCCAAGAGTGGCCTACACCGTCCACCATCGGACATGTCCGAAGTTTCCACGGTTTGGCTAGATTTTATAGGCGCTTTGTGAAAGACTTCAGTACCATTGCTGCTCCCATGACCTCGGTGATTAAGAATAATGTATCCTTTACTTCGGGACAGGCCCAAGAAGAGTCTTTCAACAAACTCAAATATAGTTGACACATGCACCAGTCCTTACTCTTCTTAACTTTGATAAACCTTTTGAGATTGAGTATGATGCATCAGGGACATGGATAGGAGTTGTGTTGACTCAAGGAGGCTGACCTGTTGCTTTTTAAGTGAGAAATTGAGTGGAGCTGCCCTCAATTACCCCACCTATGATAAATAGCTATATGCTCTAGTGAGGTCTCTTGAAACTTGGCAACATTATCTTTTGTCTAAGGAGTTTATTATTCATACAGATCATGAGACCCTTAAACATTTGAGGGGCCAAACAACACTCAAGATGAGGCATGCTAGGTGGTTGGAGTTCGTAGAGACCTTTCCCTATGTGATCAATTACAAAAAGGGGAAAGACAAAATGGTGGCCGATGCCTTGTCCAGGCGTCATACGCTCATCACCACCATTGAGGCTAAGATTATGGGATTTGAACAACTTAAAATGTCTTATGCTACTGACCCTGTTTTTGCTGAGCTTTACAGTAATTCAACAAAAGGAGCAGTAGGTCCATTCTATCAGAATGATGGATTCTTGTTCAAGAAGAAACGGCTTTGCATCCCACGCGGATCCATGCGTGACCTGCTGACCAGAGAGGCCCACGGGGGAGGCCTAATGGGGCACTTTGGCCGGGACAAGACCTTAGACGTATTATCCGACCACTTCTACTGGCTGCGGTTGAGCGCTATGTCGAGAGCCTTTGCACCAAGTGCACTGTCTGTCTCAAGACAAAGTCCTGGTCACATCCCTATGGTTTACATATAACTTTACCTATTCCTAACGCACCATGGGTGGATCTTTCCATGGAATTTGTGCTGGGTTTGCCCAAGATAGAACACAAAGACTCCATCTTTCTTGTAGTGGACAGGTTCTCCAAGATGGCACACTTCATTCCGTGTGATAAGACCAATGATGCTAGTAAGACAGTCGATCTCTTCTTCAAAGAAGTGGTGCGTCTACATGGAGTCCTTAGAACTATTGTATCTGATTGTGACACTAAGTTCCTCCGCCACTTCTGGAGGACATTGTTGAAAAAGCTTGGTACCAAGCTCCTTTTCTCGAGCAGATGTCACCCCCAAACCGACGGCCAGACTGAGGTAGTAAACCGTACTCTCTCTTGGTTATTGAGAGCTACGGTGGGTAAGAACCTTAAGAATTGGTTAAGCTGCTTGCCATTTATTGAATTTGCGTATAACCTTGCCAAGCACTCTATCACTAACCATTCTCCTTTTGAGGTCGTATATGGTTTAATCTAGAGACGCCGATGGATCTCTCCCCCTTACCACTATCTACGCAGGTTAGCCAAAGTGGTGCCCACAAGGCCGAGTTCGTAAAGAACATGCACCAGGAAGTCATGGAGAACATAGAGAAGAAGGCTGAGAAGAACTGAGCTAAACTCAACCAAGGCAGTAAGGAGGTTATTTTTAAACCAGGCGACTGGGTGTGGCTCCACATGCGGCCAGAACGGTTTCCTGAAGAGAGGAAGTCCAAGCTATCCCCTAGGAGAGACGAACCATTTCGGGTGCTTGAGAAGATCAACAACAACACCTATAGTCTTAAAATACAAGGTGAGTTTAAAGTTTCCCCAACGTTCAATGTATCTGATTTGGCTCCTTATATTGCAGGTGATGAAGAAGTTCTGAGGACAGAACCTTTTCAAGGGGAGGGGATGTTACAGCACCACAAGCTGAGGTTCCCCTAGTCCACAAGGGTCCTACGACCAGGTCAGGTGTGCGGGTTATAAGAGCTGGGTTTACCAAGGCCGTCCAAGAAATACTTGAGCAAGACCAGACCGGCTTCAAATTATTGCTGATTCAAGAGATGGCCGAGTTAAAGCTTGAAGATCCCACCGGTCCAGTTGAGGTTCAAGACCTGTCCCGTTTAATCCAGTTCCCCTTGACTAATTAGAACCATCCCGGCTTAATCATCTCCACATTCAGTCTCGGTTCATCCGTCCCAACTGATCCCGGTTCAGAGACTTAGCCGTCCGTCCGAATAAGGTAAGCATGTGAGATTTCAATCTGATTTCTATCCCGTTTATTGTTTTTGATTTGTGTCTGGTTTATTTATTTCGATTTGGTTTAAGACATTATGAGCAAATTGTTAAGTCCTTTTCTTTTGAGTACTCCAATAATTCAGGCCTTTGTTAGCCTTGCTTTAGAGTCCAAGTAAAGTTGGCCGTTTATGTTAGGCCTTTCTATTTTAGAGTCCAAGAGTGTCTATGTTGTTTTGCTTCAAGTCCCCTAGAAGGGCAAAGCTGCATCGGGTATTTAAACCCCCTTATAAGTGGCCTTGTATTTTTACACAAGATAATATATGAGTCAGTTTGCCCCTAGCAAAACCCTACGCCTTTCAATCGTGACAAACAATTGAGAGGAACGTTCTAGACATATCAAAGAGCCGGCCATTGTTCTTTGTGGAGTCCATTGATCCATTCTATTCCTTGTCCGATCATGAGAGAGACACACGTCCAGCAAGAGCCGGAAGCATCTCTATCCATAAATCCATCCGCTGATCTTGTTGAGAGAGACATACGTCCAGCAACAGATCCTATCCTCCATCTCTCTATCTCTTTCCTTTGCTTATCATTTAGAATCGCAAATCTGTTCTTCTTTGCTTGTTGTTTTCGTTTTAGATCATAAAAGAAAAACCTCATAAAAATCATTCATAAAGTTTCTTCTCTGTTTCTAGTTTATCCTAAACCTAACAACTCATAAAAAAGATTCTATTTGTCAGGTACAAATCGTGTCCAAGGAATCCTAGTCGAACACGCAGCCGCTCAAACTGTCCGTCCGTACCGGATCCGTCCCGCATCTGTCCTTCAGTTCGTCCCACCCATTCGATCAATCCGTGCCTACATAAGTCGCCCTTTCCTCTTTTGCCTTCGGGCCCAAGCCCATCTCTTCTCAGAATTATGCAATTTCTCCCGATCTTCGTAATTATCTGTGGAAACTTGACATTTATCTTCTCTTGCAAATAATAGATAAACCGTCATAGTAACCATGTGCCTATCTTTGTCAAACTCGTAAGTGGGCTTCTGGTCGCGTTTAAGACCTTTTCAAACTGTTTTCCGACTTACACGTTTTTACGATTTCTTTGAGAAATCACCTTTGGTACGACGTCGGTTTTACGAAATAACTTAAATCCATCATATAGTTAAGGCAAATTTGGTATTTAGTTAACCATTACTGTTTTATACGATTGATTCGAACTCATACGAGAAAACTAGTCTTTGTGGTTTTTATGGGACAGTCTCAACGATAACTCCAATCGTGACGAAACAATAGATGGTTCACTCGAGGCACAAAGAAAGGAATCTTGGCTTTGGTAGTAAGCCGGATTGGATAGCACTGCTGGCCATATGGCGAGCTCGACTTCGGAACGTCCCGGTCGTCATAAGGCAAGCCGGACCTGGGCCATACGAAGAACCGGACCTGGGGCGTCCCGCTTGCCATATAGTGAGCTGTACTTGATCGTCCCGCTCACTAAATGACGAGCCAGACCTGGGCCGTCCCGCTCGCCATATGGCAAGCCGGACTTGATCGTCCGCTCACCAAATGGCAAGCCAGACCTGGGCCGTCCTGTTCACCATATGGCAAGCTGGACCTGGGCCGTCCCGCTCGCCATATGGCAAGTTGGACCTGGGCCGTCCTGCTCGTCATACGGCGAGCTCCTGGATACAGCTCTTCGATGTTCTGACGAGTTCTACTTTGGTACTTTTTCTGAAGTTATTTTGAGAAAGTTCCTTGAGAGTATCGATCCTAGACGTTGATTTCAAGATGACAGTTTTCGACCCCAACACAATCCTAGAAGTCGAAGTCTAATGCAAAAGGGATCCAGCTTCTGCTGAGAATCAATTCTATTGACTAAGTCCCATATCTCAGTTGTCGCTTGTTGATATAGATCGAGCATCGATTGATTCTATTGAATTGGCGTTGATCGATGCTTCCTTAGGCAAGCGTTAGCGAGTTGATTGATAGGTTCACTATTCTTAACTAAATCAGTTGTCGCATGTTTCTAGTAATCATAGCTCAAGTCGGTCATGAAAAAGCGGCCTGCTTTCTGTGGGAACCAAAATTCGCACTGTCGATTTCCGTTTAAATAAGGAAACTAGGAAAACCCTAATTTCCCAGAGGTCCCGGATCTCTGCGAGAGCCAACGACAAGTGACCAAATATATGTGGAAATCGTGAAAAGATAACAAACGAGTTTAGAGAAAACAGTAGATCTTATTTCGAATCTGCGTAAGAGCGTTGCGATCATTACAAGAGATCATAAAAGCTTTGGCCGCAAAGGCTATCAGCGAGTTACCTAGTTCTAGCAGCCTAAAAGCTCAAACCTAGTTGAGTCGCAGCTCGATAACAAAAGACGAAAAAGATATATAAAAGGTTTTTGATTGATTTCGGACTAAACCTTGTTAAAGGCTGCCTACGTACCCCTTTCGAGGATCAAGCCGAACGTAGTTCAATTGATAGAGCTGGACAAGAGATCGAACTGCCTGGGCGAGTTCATCTAGTAATTGAGTGCCAGTCAAAGAAACCGAACTTGTCGAGAATAAAGCCTAAAGTTTCTAAGTGCAGAGAATTCCTAGTCTAAAAAGCTCTCCCCCATGCTCCTCGCCTAGGACTCCTTATATACTAGCTCCAAAGTCGGTTTACGCTTTTACTCTTCTGCCCTTAAGCCGTCATAGCATAAAAATGGAGATATTCCATTTTTCCCGATTTTCACAATTATCTTCAAAACTTCCGTATTTATCCGCGGAAACTTGACATTTATCCTTCCTTGTGGACCAAGTGTAAACCGGGCTGTGGTTTACGGGCTTTTGGTTAAGAAATCGCAGGATGGGCCTCGAGTCGTGTTTTAGGTCCCTTTGGGCCGTCTTCCGACTCGAAGAGTTTTCTACGATTTCTTTCAACAAAGAAAGAACTTTCCGCGGTTTCTAATCCGCGAAGTTTGATCGATGATTTAGAATAGCGGAAAACATAGACTGAGCTCGCTACGGTCTTCGAGAGATAGCATTTGAAGGTTTGACGAGAATGCATGGACTGGTTTCATACCGATGTTTGGAAGAGATCGGTCGCTACCCAGCGACCGAACTTTGGCTCGAGCCCGGTCGCTACGTAGCGACCGAGCGAGACGGACGCTCGGTCGCTACGTAGCGACCGAGCTTGGCTCGAGCTCGGTCGCTATGTAGCGACCGAGCTGTGTGCATGCTTGGTCGCCGCGTATCGATCGAGCTTGGCTTGTCCGCGGTCTGATTTCCATACTCGAGCTTGTCCGCGGGCGATTTGGATACATGTCCGTTGCCTTCGGACAATTGGTATTTAGTTGTTCGATTGAGATTTGGACGAGATTTTACTGCAAGGCTCTTCGTAAAGATATCTTTACGAAGATTACTTTTCGTAAAAACGTTTATGCCGATTTTTACGGACTTTCAGACATTGATTCCGTCGTGATCGATTATGACCCCAACAGTTAGCCCCCCAGCTCGTTAGAACCATGAGCTTCTAGCGTGAAGTTCTAGCGAGTGGCTTGGCAAGTTAGGCAAGTTAGGTGAGTTAGGCGGAATTAATGGTTGAAAAGGTCTGTGGTAAGTGATCTTCTCGCTCCCCTAAAAGTAGAAACACGATAAGATTGGGGCTGCGCCTTATTACGGCTGCCTACGTACCCTTGTTGAAGGGATCAAGCCTTTCGTAGTTCGTCTTGGAGTTAAGGTTCTTATGACTAGTTTTTCAGTAGGACCTTTATGGTCTAGTTTTTATGTAGCGGTTATAAGGCGTGTTGCTGCCGATGGCATTTTGTATGGGTGTAGAGGGAAGACTACGAGTTGTCGTCTCGTAATCTAACTCTGTGTGAATTGCCATATCCATAATCTGTTTCGAGAGTTTTCCGCAGTGTGTAAACTTACGGGATTTTCTGAAGACGTTCGAATATTGGCAAAGAGACAAATTTTGGGATCTCGTATCAGGGTGTTTGATACTATGCCTAGAGATGTTAGAGACCAGTGCGCTGGGTTTAGGGCAAGACCTAGGTTTACTTTTGGTTTAAGGATTGTGCGTTGACTGGCCGGCTATCGTTTTTCCTGTTGCGATTTCTTCCTGATTCGTATCGATTTAAAGTCCGCGATAGGTTCTCGGCTTATACGACTTGTTTGATACGAATCGAGCATCTCTCCGGAGACCGGAAGTGCCGGACCAAAATTTCGGATTTCTTTTATGGCGCTATTATCCTTGTGTCGGATGTAAGAGAGTCATCTTCGTGAGATGGCTATGTCTGTTTAGGACGTTGAGAGTTTGTTGTGATCAGCAACAAACTTAATGGTAAAAAATACCGTTTCGAGTCTTCGCGAAGAATATTTTTTGAGAAGATGTTAGTGCGTATGACTGTTTGGTCTTCCATGAAGGTGTTTTTATCGAGGAAGGAAATTTCGTCGAAGAACTAATCTTCAGGCGTCTGCGACGTCTCGCGATGCTGAAGATTTGTTATTCTTTCGTATGCCACGTTTTGTGCTTGAAATGTTCGCGGGCTTGAAGATATTTCGCGATGTTGCAAGGGTGTAGTCTTAGCCATGCGTTTGAAAAAAATTCTAGTTTGACTACGAATTTTCGCAGCCAAAATTGTTGTTCATGTTTGGATGCTAATAGTTTTATTTGCGATCGAGGAATTATGACTGAGGTGTCGTGTAAATTTGTCCGTGGGAACAAGCGTTTTCCTTCATAGTGCTTTTGTGAAGTGTTGGCCTTCCGAGATGTATTTCGTGCACTTTTTAGGATGTTTCGTATAGCTCTAGAAGCTTTGTTACGATTATTTCCTTACATGCCGCGTATTATGGTTAAAACGTTGCGGGCTTAAAGTGAATTGTGGAGCGTATTGAACTTGGTCAATTTTCGAAAAGTTTAGATTTTCTGTTAACCGTTTGGTTGTTAGGACTTAGTTTCGTTACGAAGAATTTATCATATGATTTCCGACTGTGGGCTATACGATAATTTATCATATCACATAACCGATTTTACGAAGGTCGTAACTCAGTGATATGTATACATATGTCAAAGTAGCATTGTTTCTGCGGGTTCTACGAGAAACGTTCCCGCTGTGATTTTGATCTTAGGTGAAAGTTGCTTGGAGTTACCCATGGAGTATTACCGAAGTTTATTTCAATACGATCTAGTCGCGGGACGTTTTTCATAGGTTACGCTTGGACTGTGATTTGGTTGTTTCCACGTTGACGACTTGGGATATGTCGGTTCCGAGGAAATTGCCAGAAATGAATCGGTTTTAAGACGACGTTCATGTCTCTAACTTTTTCTCTTTTTAGGAAGCGAGCTTCATATGCGTGGCGATCGTTTCTCGACTTTCGGAGAGTTTAGATCGGTTTGCAAGATCTGGATGAACAATTATGGAACAATATATCGAGACAGGAAAAATCGCTTAAAACTTAGTTCGCTAGACTATCCGCCTAGGTTTTACGTTCCCTAAAGTTCTATGGCAGCCTCAAAGTAATTTCCTACGAAAATTCCAAGTCTGATTTCAAAAATTTCAAGTCGGAAATACCTTAGTTCTCTCGAAGATGCAGTTTTGTCCCTTCTCAGTTTTGCGTGCTCATTTCCGTTTCCTATTCTCGTGTATGTTCGCCATTTCCGATATTGGTGTTTATCCTTTGAAACTTGACATTTATCTTCCGAACTTGACTGTTATCTTCTCCTTAGATAAGACGTCGATTTTTGTAAAAAGGTTCAACGTAATCGTATAGTTAAGGCGGCTAAGGTGTTAAGTTAACCATTGCCGTTTTATACGATTAATCTGAATCCATGCGAGAAAATAGGTCTTTGCGGGTTTTTTTTATATCGTAAAGTCTCAATGGTAACTTCAATCGAGGCGAAACAAGAGACGTTTCGATCGAGATTCGAAAGTGAACGCAAAGATGGAGGTAGGGTGAGCAGAAACAAGCCAAGGAGTTTAAGATGAGGTTTACTTGTTTTTGTCGTAAAATCTCAACGGAAACTCCGATTGAGACGAAACGAAAAGCGTTTCGATGAGAATTCAAAGGAGAACGCAAAGGAGGACCCCTTTGAGGCCTGACAGGTCGCTATAGCGAGTGAGGATGTCATCTCGGTCGCTATAGCGAGTGGAAGGGAGCCGAGACGAGTCCCACTTGTTTTCGTCGTAAAATCTCAACGGAAACTCCGATTGAGACGAAACGAAAAGCGTTTCGAAGAGGATTCAAAGGAGAACGCAAAGGAGGAACCCTTTAAGGACATACAGGTCGCTACGTAGTGACTGACAGGTCGCTACGTAGCGAATGGAAGCAAGCCGAGAAGCGTCCTACTTGTTTTCGTCGTAAAATCTCAACGGAAACTCCGATTGAGACGAAACGAAAAGCGTTTCGATGAGGATTCAAAAGACAACCCAAAGGAGGACCTTTCTGAGGCCTTACAGGTCGCTACGTAGCGACTGACAGTCTGACAGGTCGCTACGTAGCGAGTGGAAGCAAGCCGAGAAGAGTCCTGCTTGTTTTCGTCGTAAAATCTAAACGGAAACTCCGATTGAGACGAAACGAAAAGCGTTTCAACGAGGATTCAAAAGACAACCCAAAGGAGGACCTTCTGAGGCCTTACAGGTCGCTACGTAGCGACTGACAGTCTGACAGGTCGCTACGTAGCAAGTGGAAGCAAGCCGAGACGAGTCCCACTTGTTTTCGTCGTAAAATCTCACTTGTTTTCGTCGTAAAATCTCAACGGAAACTCCGATTGAGACGAAACGAAAAGCGTTTCGACGAGGATTCAAAAGAGAACCCAAAGGAGGACCTTTCTGAGGCCTTACAGGTCGCTACGTAGCGACTGAAAGTCTGACAGGTCGCTACGTAGCGAGTGGAAGCAAGCCGAGACGAGTCCCACTTGTTTTCGTCGTAAAATCTCAACGGAAACTCCGATTGAGACGAAACAAAAAGCGTCTCGACGAGGATTCAAAAGAGAACCCAAAGGAGGACCTTTCTGAGGCCTTACAGGTTGCTACGTAGCGACTGACAGTCTGACAGGTCGCTACGTAGCGAGTGGAAGCAAGCCGAGAAGAGTCCTACTTGTTTTCGTCGTAAAATTTCAACAGAAACTCCGATTGAGACGAAACGAAAAGTGTTTCGACGAGGATTCAAAAAAGAACCAAAAGGAGGACCTTTCTGAGGCCTTACAGGTCGCTATGTAGCGAGTGGAGAGTTGGCTTGAGCTCGGTCACTACGTAGCGACCGAGCAGTGTGTGTGCTCGGTCACTACGTAGCGACCGAGCAGCGTGTGTGCTCGGTCGCTACGTAGCGACCAAGCCGTGTGCGTGCTCGGTCGCTAAGCGACCGAGCAGCGTGTGTGCTCGGTCGCTACGTAGCGACCGAGCAGCGTGTGTGCTCGGTCGCTACATAGCGACCGAGCAGCGCGTGTGCTCGGTCGCTACGTAGCGACCGAGCAGCGTGTGTGCTCGGTCGCTACGTAGCGACCGAGCAGCGCGTGTGCTCGGTCGCTACGTAGCGACCGAGCACGTGTGCGTGCTCGGTCGCTACGTAGCGACCGAGCAGTGTGCGTGCTTGGTCGCTACGTAGCGACCGAGCTGTGTAATCGTTATGTTGTGTTTCCTTTTTCCGCGATTAACGTAGGGGTTTTTCAGCGGTTTTTTTGGGAGAACAAGTTTTATCCTTCCGAAATATTTTCGGAAAACGTGTTTTGGTAAAACCCTTACGCATCGAGATTTGTTTACGGTTTAATAAGATTTATCGTTTCCCTTCTTGTTTACAGGGAGAAATCGCAAGCTTGTTTTAGTGCTCTTCCTGTGGCGGAAGGTCGGACTAAGTTTTCGATTTTGTTGAAAACTACGGCGTTTGCGTAAGCGTTGGCCATAGGAGCAGTCAGTGCTGCGAGTTTGTCTTTCATATATCCAAACATCGTTTCGATCAAGCGTTTTGTGGCCATGAGTAAGAGTAATCCGTAACCCCCCCCCCTCCTTCTAGCGCCAAACTGTGGGAACCGAAATTCACACTGTCGATTTCCGTTTAAATAAGGAAACTAGGAAAACCCTAATTTCCTAGAGGTCCCGGATCTCTGCGAGAGCCAACGACAAGTGACCAAATATATGTGGAAATCGTGAAAAGATAACAAACGAGTTTAGAGAAAACAGTAGATCTTATTTCGAATCTGCGTAAGAGCGTTGCGATCATTACAAGAGATCATAAAAGCTTTGGCCGCAAAGGCTATCAGCGAGTTACCTAGTTCTAGCAGCCTAAAAGCTCAAACCTAGTTGAGTCGCAGCTCGATAACAAAAGACGAAAAAGATATATAAAAGGTTTTTGATTGATTTCGGACTGAACCTTGTTAAAGGCTGCCTACGTACCCCTTTCGAAGATCAAGCCGAACGTAGTTCAATTGATAGAGCTGGACAAGAGATCGAACTGCCTGGGCGATTTCGTCTAGTAATTGAGTGACAGTCATAGAAACCGAACTTGTCGAGAATAAAGCCTAAAGTTTCTAAGTGCAGAGAATTCCGAGTCTAAAAAGCTCTCCCCCATGCTCCTCGCCTAGGACTCCTTATATACTAGCTCCAAAGTCGGTTTACGCTTTTACTCTTCTGCCCTTAAGCCGTCATAGCATAAAAATGGAGATATTCCATTTTTCCCGATTTTCACAATTATCTTCAAAACTTCCGTATTTATCCGCGGAAACTTGACATTTATCCTTCCTTGTGGACCAAGTGTAAACCGGGCTGTTGTTTACGGGCTTTTGGTTAAGAAATCGCAGGATGGGCCTCGAGTCGTGTTTTAGGTCCCTTTGGGCCGTCTTCCGACTCGAAGAGTTTACTACGATTTCTTTCAACAAAGAAAGAACTTTCCGCGGTTTCTAATCCGCGAAGTTTGATCGATGATTTAGAATAGCGGAAAACATAGAATGAGCTCGCTACGGTCTTTGAGAGATAGCATTTGAAGGTTTGACGAGAATGCATGGACTGGTTTCATACCGATGTTCGGAAGAGATCGGTCGCTACGCAGCGACCGAACTTTGGCTCGAGCCCGGTCGCTACGTAGCGACCGAGCGAGACGGACGCTCGATCGCTACGTAGCAACCGAGCTTGGCTCAGGCTCGGTCGCTACGTAGAGACCGAGCGAGACGGACGCTCGGTCGCTACGTAGCGACCGAGCGAGACGGACGCTCGGTCGCTACGTAGCGACCGAGCGAGACGTAGCGACCGAGCGAGACGGACGCTCGGTCGCTACGTAGCGACCGAGCTTGGCTCGGGCTCGTTCGCTACGTAGCGACCGAGCGAGACAGACGCTCGGTCGCTACGTAGCGACCGAGCTGTGTGCATGCTTGGTCGCCGCGTATCGATCGAGCTTGGCTTGTCCGCGGTCTGATTTCCATACTCGAGCTTGTCCGCGGCCGATTTGGATACATGTCCGTTGCCTTCGGACAATTGGTATTTAGTGGTTCGATTGAGATTTGGACGAGATTTTACTGCAAGGCTCTTCGTAAAGATATCTTTACGAAGATTACTTTTCGTAAAAACGTTTATGCCGATTTTTACGGACTTTCAGACATTGACTCCGTCGTGACCGATTTTGACCCCAACACTTTCGTGCTTCGCTGTCGATCGACGACAAGTGGTGTTTGTCGATCGACCTAGGCCATCCTGCTCGCCATATGGCGAGCCGGACCTGGGCCGTCCCTCTTGCCATATAGCGTGCTAGACTTGATCGCCTCGCTCGCCATATGGCAAGCCAGACCTGGGCCGTCTGTTGATTTAGGAAAGATAGGACACCCTAAATTTTTCAGAGGTCCCAGATATCTGCAAAACCACACGCCAAGCAATCAGAATACGAAAAAAATACTAAGTATGAAATTGACGAAACGAAAAGAGAGCAAAGAAGATCTTACTCCGAATTTTGCTTATAAGCGTTTACAACAGGTAAGGCCTCGGCCGTAAGAGCTGTTGGCGAGATCCTAGTTCTAACCACCTAAGACCTGAAAAAATCTAGTTAAGTCGCAGCTCGATAACAAAACGGAAAATTACCTAAATTGCTACAAGTGCTAATGTCCTTTTGCTCTGAGTAGAAAAATTGCGTCCCTCTGCATCTTCGACCTTGACATCCATTTATACTCCTATAGAGGCGGTTTTCTCTTTCTCTTTCTGCCCTCGTTCTAGTTTATCACTTCGCGAAAATATTCCATTTTTCTTCGATCTTTGTATTTATCTTCGACAACTTCACATTTATCCCCCGAACTTGACATTTATCTTCTCCTGCATAACAAAAGATAAACCGTCATAACGATTGGGCTTGATTTCGTATAAAATCGTAAGTGGGCTCTTAGCCGGGTTTTGGGCCATTTCGGGCCGTTTTCCAACTTAGGCGTTTTTACGATTTTACAAAAAGAGCGCTTTCGAAACAACGTCGATTCCGAAGAACATTCAAATTCTTTGTATAGCGTAGACAATTAGAGGTGTTCAGCTAACCGTTGCCGTTTATACGTGATAGACCATATATTTTATCCATTTTTAATCATGGTCTATAAGTGTTTTAAAATGTTTTAAGATACAATTATTATGTTTTGGAGTCTATTTAGAGTATTTACAGGTTCAGAGATGTTTAGGAGAAATATGGTGATTTTGGAGTCTTTTGGAGCCTTTGGATATGCAGAGTTGCACAGACGTGTCAGATGTTTAGCTATGGATGGAGAGCTTCCGACCGTTTGATTGAGCCCATATTTTGACACAAGATTGAGCTTTGAGTTAGCTTTCCAATGCCACCGGTCTCAGGTCAATCAGCATTATGTTTCAATGTTTCTCTGAGAGGAGAGAAGGGAGGAACTCCTATCAGAGTCCTTCTGGAACTCCATTGGTTTTCTTATCTATTCTATTTCAGTTTTTCTATCTATTCATCTATGATTTCTGTTTTCATGTCTGAGTAGATCCACCTGTTAGATCCATGGTTCAGATAGGTTTGTGGGATTAGCCCCAAACTATAGATCTGCCTTGTTGTGATATTCATGATAGATCTATACTTATTGCTTGTTCTAGAGTAATTAACTAGAATATTGATCATAGGATTGCATACACAAGCATCCTTGTTATCCCATCTTGACATTTATCTATCATATTAGGATTGCTAGAGAGGGCTAACCGCCAATTTAGGATCCTAATAGGGCAAATCATTTCGCGCATAGGCCTGGTTAGAACCCAGGTGTATCGGTCGATGTCCTCAACTGACTATCGGTCGACGTAGGCAAAGGTGTATCGGTCGATGTCCCAATAGGACCATCGATCGACACTCTTTCGTTGTCAACATACTAACCGTTGAGACACGAGATCTAGCTTATTAACCAGTAAAACATGCGACAGCTGATCACTGAGTTAAGCGGTTGAGCTCTAACATATCATGCATGCAACAAATAGGTACCTATAGGAATTATAATCTCCGACACATGAATAGAAACCTTAGATCTATCAACCATCCTTCCATCAAACTACTCCTTGCCAAGTTGAACAATTACCTTGTTCATCTTGTTTATTGCTTTATTTATTACTTGCTTTATTTACTGCTTTAAAACCTATTAGCCTAGCTTAATCATATAACTATTAGATCTAATCGGTTCCCTAGCTCCTTGTATCGCGAACACTGTTCATCGTGATACTGTTCATCGTGATACTCTTCATCCGAACACTGTTCATCGCGATAATGTTCATCCGAACACTGTTCATCGCGATACTGTTCATCTGAACACTGTTCATCGAGATACTGTTCATCCGAACACTGTTCATCGAAACACTATTTATCGCGGCACTGTTCCTCCAATGACGAATACCTTTAATCTGACAAGTCAATGGTATGATTGGGGAAGTGAGGATCCATTTAACGGTCTTCTTCATGAGGATCCCAAAGATCTTATCAAGAGACTTGAGGAGTTAGCCTCAGCAAACAAGCACGATGAAATATCTGCAGACCACATTAT
The DNA here is from genome assembly GCF_020379485.1 of Brassica napus. Classification (NCBI taxonomy): domain Eukaryota; kingdom Viridiplantae; phylum Streptophyta; class Magnoliopsida; order Brassicales; family Brassicaceae; genus Brassica; species Brassica napus. Next base: position 17,471,294 of record NC_063434.1, read on the forward strand.
CTGCAAGATCTTCCCCTATTGTTTATCTAGAGATGCTTTTATCTGGTTCAGTAAGCTGCAACCAAGATCTCTAACCTGCTGGGAAGACATCAAAGAAGCCTTCATAGGCAAATTTTTCAGCGAGGCTGTAGCAACTCGAAGTAAAAGGCTTGACAAAATGATTAAAGATCGGGAGAAAGGAATAATGATTAGTATGAGTCAGATTCTTGACTTCGTCTACAGCGAGGAGAATGGAAATATTGGAACACCGACAACTCATGTCAAGCAGCCAGACATTCAGGTTTATCATGCAGATGAGAGTAAGCAGAAGGACAAACTGAACAGAGAAAAGCTGGTCAACCATGATACAGTTAAGGAAGATGAATATCATGTATCAGGAGAGCAGAGCAAAGTAGAAGAAGCTGATACAAAAGATCCGACTTCAGCATCGATCGACAGTAGTAACTCAGAATCGATCGATATCTGCACTTCAGAAACGATCGATCGATATTTGTCAAGGCTGCCATCCTTCCCATTAGCTTTTGAAACTCCTTGACGTTCTTCGAGGAAGGGATCGAGTGGATGGCCCTGATTTGCTCCGGGTTGGCCTCGATTCCCTGGTATGTTACAATGTACCCTAGGAACTTGCCAGAGTTGACCCCAAATGAACATTTAGCCGGGTTGAGCTTCATGTTATATTTCATGAAGGTGGAGAACGCTTGTTGCAGGTGAGATATGTGGTCTTCCGCTTCCAGGGATTTAACCAGCATGTCATCGGTGTAGACCTCCATGGTTCTCCTGATTTGGTCTGCGAACATCATGTTCACCAGCCGCTGATAGGTCGATCCCGCATTCTTTAGGCCGAAAGGCATAACCTTATAGCAGTAGATCCCTCTGGACTTCATGAAGGATGTTTTCTCATGGTCTATGATATGTGGTGTTTTTAATACCAATACATGTGCACCTTGAGCTCATTTTCAGTCCTAATTCGTGTTTAATTTACATCATTCCAGGTTAGGAACAGGTGAAAGAGTAAAGGAGAAAGTTTCAGGAAGTCAGATGTTCAACGTGGAACAGTCATTTAGAACAACCCAAGGGTTGCTCCCGAAGAGATCAAGCATTAGACTGCTCCCGATCATTAAGAAAACTTCCTATTCTGGAGTTTGCCCTAGTTTCGACTTTCTCTTTCTCTTATTCTCCTATCACCAGCACCTCCCTATAAAAGGGGAGGCTATCGTTTTCTTAAAGACACACTAGTTTTTACAAGAAACCGAGATTGCTCTTTTGGATTTTACGCAACTTGTAAGGGAGAAGGCTCCATCTCTCATTCTCACGAGAAGATTACCCTGAACCCTTTGTCTTTTTACTTATTTTATATGCAGTATTATTCAGAAATCTTGCCTGTGTCATCCTGCTTTATGATTGAGTAGTAGGCTAAGCTTGCTTAGGGTTGTAGGGTGTTAGCCGCATGAACTGAACACAAATAAGTGATCTCAACTATCTTCATTCATATTGATCTTACTGCCTGCATTGAACTGATCACTTAATGTTGGATCTATGATTTAATCCTTTAGCTAACCGTTAGGAGATAAGTCGACCTATATTGAATGAGCTTAGTATCCCTAATCAGCGAGAGTAGATATTAGGGTATTAAGTGAACTAATCAGATCTCGCATCTAAAGCTTGCTTTCGCGTCTTGTTCCAAGCGAGAGCTTAGGATTCAAGGCCGACACGCATAGGGAATAAGATCACGATAGTGAGTTGTTCCAGCTGAGTGATCTGAGTTCTAGACCGCATTTCATCGCACTTGAATAGTTGTTCAGTTCTGCAATTAACATCCGATCATTGACCCTAAGCCAGCTTCATTTAAATTGAATTCAAATTACCTAGGCATTCTTGTTACTTTTGTCACAATTAATTCTCAAAACCCACTTGTTTCTCAGCTTGACATTGAACTCATAAGAGTAAAGAGTAAACTGGTCCTCTGGATTGAATCTCAAATATTACAATTACCACTGTTAACTTGACAGTAGCAAGGATTCATTTTTAGTGTATCAAGTTTTGGCGCCGTTGCGACGGGGACTAAGCTTTTACCTTTATTTTTCAGTTTAATATTTAGTCTGAGATATCTAACTTGCTTTACTTCTTTGTTGGAACAGATGATCCAAGTGCATGACCAGTAGACATACTCGGAGCAACGCACAAGGACCACTACATCAGCTGACTAACGAAGAACTCGCAAGATTAGAAAGACAGAACCGTCAACAGCCAAGAACAACCGACACCAACATGGGTGATCATGGCAATATGGATGACCTCACTGCTGCATTGGCACTCAATCAACAACAAATGCAGAATCAGCAACAGCAGATGCAGCAAACCATCCAGAATCAGCAACAAGCTGCACAAGAGCAAGCAGCCGAGAACGCTGCGAGAGAGGAGCGTGGTGCTCTTATTGGGGAGCGAAACCTTCCGAGGAATTTCGCTACTAACCGCTCTCCCATCAACCCTCCACCCTGTACTCGACAGGATTATGAGATCAAACCTGCACTGATAGGTCTGGTACAGAAGAGCACATTCAGTGGCCTCACTTCAGACATACCAATGGACCACATAGAGGCCTTTGAGAGGATCTGCAATTTCTCTCGCTCAAATGGAGTGCCACCGGATTACGTCAAGTGCACGCTGTTCCCATTTTCTCTTGAAGGGAAAGCGGCACGTTGGCTGCAATCTCTCCCAACCGGTTCTCTAACCTCATGGGACCAGGTTCGATCAGCATTCCTGAGCCACTTCTACACAAAGTCCAAAACCGCGGCTCTAAGGCATAGAATCTCCAACTTCAAGCAGAAATCTGATGAACCCTTTTATGAAGCTTGGGAGAGGTATAAAGAGTACCAGAGGGAATGTCCACACCACGGGTTTGATGACGATTACATATTGGAGGTGTTCTACGATGGAGTGAGCTATGAGTACCGAAACACCCTTGATTCCTCTAGTAACGGAGACTTCATGACTCAGACCACCCCTGGTGCATTCGCGCTGATTGAGAACATGGCTTCTAGTTCACTCAACAAGAACAAGGAGCATGATCGCTCCAAAAGTGTGAACAGCATAGACGATTTAGCGGCGAAAGTGGACCAACTGCTGAAGGGAAACCAGAGCCAGGTCTTCATAATGGAAGAAGCATCTCCTGAGAAGAGTGCGGGGGACAAGGCGTTTGAAGCTGAGCAGGCAGGAGACGATCAGCAGGAAGTGAGTTACGTAAATGGACAAGGGTGGCAGCTGAAGAATTATCACCCAAACCCTAACGTAAGGAACAATCCACAACTTTTCTGGCCTAAGCAGGACAAACAAGTTGATCCGGCGCAGAACAACCAGGGCCAGTATTCGGGATATCAGAAGAACTACCAACCCCGAACATATGTTCTAAGCCAACCGCAGAGCAATCAGCCTCAAATACAGAACCACCAGAACACTCAAGTCGCTACCTCCACCCCTGTCGCTGTTCCGCAAGATGAAACTAAAACCATGCTGCAGCAACTCCTCCAAGGACAACAGCTCCAAGGGAAAGCGCTGAACCAGGTCACTACCGAGATCAATACCAGGATGAACCATATGTTCGGAGACCTGAGCACCAAATATGATAATGTCGCAAGCCATATGAGACAGATGGACATTCAGATAGCTCAGACTGCCGAGAGTGTCAAGAGACAGCAAGGTACTCTACCTGGTAAAACAGACAAAAACCCCAAGGAGTGCAATGCGGTTCAGCTAAGAAGCGGGAAGCAACTTTCCGAGCCAGAAAGGAGAAGGTTCACCGCGGCTGAGAAAGGCAAGCAGAAAGAGTCAGAGCAACCACCAGCCGACCAAGCAGATGAGGGGAATACAGAGCCAGTAGTTGAAACAGTCTCGCCAGGCTTAGAACAACCAGCTGAAGCAGTGCGCCCGATTCCAGAGGCTGTTCCTCCTCGCGAATACATTTCAAAAGTCCCTTACCCTGTTCCAGCGAAGGTCACTCACTCGTAAGGACAAAGAGGAAATAAAATGCAGGAAGATGCTGGAAGATCTAACCGTCCGACTTCCCTTGATGGATGCGATCCAGATGATGCCCTCCATGCGTAGCTTTATGAAGGGATTGATCTCAGGGAAAATATCAGAGGAGAGCGAGTTCATGACAGTTTCCAAGGAGTGCAGCGCAGTGCTTCAGAACAGGCAAATAAAAAAACGAGGAGATCCCGGCAAATTTGTCCTCTCTATCCAGATTGGGAAGACAGTTTTCGCCTGCTCCTTGGTGGATCTTGGGTCCAGCGTGAATCTCATGCCATACTCTGTAGCTCTACGACTCGGATACACGCATTTCAAACCAACTAAGATGTCCTTGGTTTTCGCAGACAGATCAGTCAAATCTCCTGTTGGTATTCTAGAGGATCTCCAAGTGAAAGTGGGGAACACCTCTGTTCCAGCAGACTTCGTTGTTCTGGAATTGGAAGAAGAGTCTAAGGACCCTCTCATCTTGGGAAGACCATTCTTATGTACTGTCGGAGCTATCATTGATGTGCGACAGGGGAAGATTGATCTGAATCTTGGGGACATCGTTATGCAATTTGAAATGGATGAGTTGCTAAAGAAGCCGATGTTGGATGGGCAAACCTTTGAGGTCAATGAAGGGGTTGATCCGCTCCAACCACAAGAAGGAATGATCGAGGAGATTCTTACCGAAGACCCACTGGAACTTGCACTAGTGCGTGCTGAAGCCGAGCAGAGTATGGTGAACATTGATGCTGATGGATATGCCAAGATGCTTGACTCCGCAAGGAGTATGGGGAGAATGGTAGCGAGTCTAAGTCTGGGGGAGGATATCAACAGGTGCGAGACCACTCCATCTGGAGCGACCCCTAAACCGGACCAACCAGAGGATCCCTGGAGCGAGCTCAAGGCTCCCAAAGTTGAGCTAAAACCCCTTCCCAAAGGGCTCAGGTACGCTTTCTTAGGTCCGAATTCCACATATCCTGTCATTGTGAATGCTGAGCTGAATAATGTGGAAACTGCATTGCTTTTATGCGAGCTTAGAAAATATCGTAAGGCATTAGGATATTCGCTAGCTGACATCCCTGGTATTTCGCCTGATTTATGCATGCATAGAATCCACTTGGAAGATGAATCAATGACTTCTGTCGAACATCAGAGGAGGTTAAACCCGAATCTAAAAGATGTCGTTAAGAAAGAGATAATGAAACTTCTTGAAGCAGGTGTGATCTATGCGATTTCTGATAGTAAATGGGTCAGTCCTGTTCATGTTGTACCTAAGAAAGGTGGGATCACTGTTATCACAAATGAAAAGAATGAATTGATCCCTACTAGGACAGTGACAGGACATCGCATGTGCATAGATTTCAGGAAATTAAATGCAGCAACTAGAAAGGATCACTTCCCACTCCCTTTTATTGATCAAATGCTTGAGAGATTGGCTAACCACCCATATTACTGCTTTTTAGATGGTTATTCAGGTTTCTTTCAGATTCCCATCCATCCAGACGATCAGGAGAAGACGACGTTCACATGCCCCTACGGAACGTACGCTTACAGGAGAATGCCATTCGGCTTGTGCAATGCGCCAGCAACATTCCAGCGCTGCATGATGTCGATCTTTACTGACCTGATTGAAGACATTATGGAAGTTTTCATGGACGATTTCAGCGTCTATGGAAGCTCCTTTAATGTCTGTTTGTCAAACTTGTGCAGGGTTCTTAAAAGATGTGAGGAGAAACACCTCGTACTCAACTGGGAGAAATGCCACTTCATGGTCACAGACGGGATTGTTCTAGGGCACAAGATCTCCGAGAAAGGAATTGAGGTGGATAAGGCAAAGATCGAGGTGATGATGAGTTTGCAACCACCAACAAACGTGAAGGCCATCAGGAGTTTCTTGGGTCACGCTGGGTTTTACCGACGGTTTATCCAGGACTTCTCAAGGATAGCAAGACCACTCACCAGACTGCTCTGTAAGGAGATCAAATTCGATTTCGACAGTGAGTGTCTAGCTGCTTTCCACACCATCAAGGGAGCTCTAGTCAGCGCACCTGTTGTGCAACCACCAGACTGGGACCTACCCTTTGAAATCATGACTGATGCAAGCGATTTTGCAGTTGGAGCAGTACTTGGGCAGCGTAAGGACAAGAAACTTCATGTGATCTATTACGCTAGCAAAACTATGGATGAAGCTCAGTGCAGATACGCTACAACTGAGAAAGAGCTTCTGGCTATTGTTTTTGCTTTCGAAAAATTTAGGTCCTACCTAGTGGGATCTAAAGTGATTGTGCACACAGACCATGCTGCTCTTAAGTACCTGCTCACAAAGAAAGATGCGAAACCGAGGTTGTTAAGGTGGATTCTTCTTCTCCAAGAATTTGATCTAGAGATAAAAGATAAGAGAGGTGTCGAGAATGGGGTCGCTGACCATCTATCCAGAATGAAGATTGAGGACGACACAACTCTTGATGAGGAACACCCAGTTGAACACGTCAACGCGATTGGTCTGTGTTACGCGGAACAATCTCCAAGAACCACATCAGACTGCTCCAGCATCGCGGAACAACCTCCGAGGAAGGCACCCGATTGTTCTCACATCTCAAAACATCCTGTCGCCTTGATCCAAAAGCAATATCCTCACCTCCCATGGTTTGCTGAGATTGCGAACTATCTAGCTGCTGAAAAGCCACCACTTAAGTTCACAGGAAACGACAAGAGGAAATTCCTGAGAGAGGCAAGGCGTTATGTTTGGGATGAACCGTTCTTGTACAGACAAGGCAAGGATGGTTTATTCAGAAGGTGTGTTCCAGAGGCAGATATCCCAGGAATTCTGCACCACTGCCATGGTTCATCTTACGCAGGTCATTTCGCTGCATTCAAAACGGTTTCTAAAGTCCTCCAAGCAGGGTTCTGGTGGCCGACTATGTTCAGGGATGCTCAAGCCTACGTAGCCAGGTGCGATGCATGCCAGCGACTTGGGAACATCAGCAAGAGGAATGAGATGCCTCAGAATTACATTCTAGAGGTTGAGGTATTCGACTGTTGGGGAGTCGATTTCATGGGACCATTCCCTGCGTCCTTCAAGAACGAGTACATCCTTGTCGCCGTTGACTACGTGTCTAAGTGGGTAGAAGCAGTAGCAAGCCCTACGAACGATGCAAAAGTGGCGACTAAGATGTTCAGCTCAATCATATTCCCAAGGTTCGGAGTGCCTAGGGTCGTAATCAGCGATGGTGGAACACACTTCATCAACAAGGCATTTCAGGGCCTTTTAAAGAAGAATGGAGTGAACCACAAGGTGGCAACCGCTTACCATCCACAGACGAGCGGACAGGTTGAGGTGTCCAACAGGGAGATCAAAAGCATCCTGCAGAAAACTGTCAACACTTCGCGAAAGGACTGGTCGCTTAAGCTGGACGATGCGCTATGGGCCTACAGAACAGCCTACAAGACGCCGCTAGGACGACTCCCTACCACCTTGTGTATGGTAAAGCATGTCACCTCCCCGTCGAGCTTGAATACAAGGCTGCATGGGCAGTCAAGCTACTGAATTTTGACATCAAGCCAGCAACCGAGAGACGCATGATCCAGATTCATGAACTGGAGGAGATAAGGCACCTCGCCTATGAAAGCTCCAAAATCTACAAAGAGAAAACCAAGGCCTACCATGACAAGAGGATCATTGCCAGACAATTCGAACCCAACGATAAGGTCTTGCTTTTCAATTCGAGGCTGAGATTGTTCCCAGGGAAGTTGAAGTCTAGATGGTCCGGGCCTTTCACTGTTAAGGAAGTTCGACCCTACGGAGCAGTTGTGTTATTAGACAGAAAAGGCGACGAGTTTGTAGCGAATGGACAGCGCGTCAAGCACTACCTTGCTGACTCCACTATCGCAGAGGGAGAAGAAATTCCCCAAAGCGAGCCCCCATCAGCCTGATCGATTGATCCAAGTCGAGCTAATGACTTTAAACAAGCGCTTGGTGGGAGGCAACCCACTGGTCAGTACATACATTGTCCACATAGTCTGTTCTTTTCCTTTTCTAATTTATTTTGCAGGTAAAAAAAAAAAATCGGACTCTTCACTCAGAACAACCAACGGACTGTTCTTCTGTTAGAACAACCCATCGACTGTTCCAGGTAAGTGTTCCGAACAAAAAAAAAATAAAAAAAAATCAAGAGGATAATTTCGGGAACAGTTAGGGTTTTGCCTATTTAAGGTTTCACTCTTCACTTTTCCTTTCAGTCCGCCGTACACTGATCCCCCACTTGCGATTTTCTCTAAACAAACCACCAAATCTTTGATTCTCAACCGTTTTAAGTGGTTTTGCTTCTCATTCGTTTGGAATCTCGAGTTCTCTCTGTTTTTGCAGATCACTTCACCAGTTTCCACAGGTAAGAGGCCCGACAATCCCGACCAAATCGCAAAAACTCGGTTTGCAAGTTCATTTCTAACCGCTTTCATAGATCGATTCTTGTTTAACCACTTGATTTTGATCTCCACTTGTGCTGTTAGGGTTGATTTAGAATATGAACACTCTCCTATTTCACGATTGCGATTTGAGAATGAAGCAATAAGGGTTTAGATTTCAGTTTGATTTGGTTGAAATTTGTTGAAGTGAACAGCGGTTTGCAGTTCGCACAAGGAGAGATGGGAATACTTCGATTCCATTTCTTCTATGTGACATAATAGAACTAATGCTTGGTCTTGTTTGCCTTGTAGATGGCAAGAACTAAGCAATCCGCCAAGCGAACGAGAGCCACGTGCAGCACGCCACCCCCGCAAGTGCAGCAACAAACGTCCGCCTCCTACCCATGGCCCCGTGAACAAGAGGGTGAACTGATTGATCTCGACAGCCCATTGCTCCTGGACTTCAATTGCGAGGGGTGGGATAAGGGGACAGCAGCGCGTTACAACGCCCTCCTCCGAGTTGACATGCTACCCACTCGTTTTTGCCACGCGGAAACTTTGGCTGATCTTGGGATCGACGAGGATGTATTCGAGACGCTGCACGCCATCGGGATTGCTCCTCTGTGCTACACAACGCACGAGCTCTACCCAGACCTTGTTCGCCAGATGCTCGCCACAGCCACGATCACTTACGAGGATTCCGACGCACCCTCCTACGCCAACTGCTCGTTCTCTTTCATGGCAGATGGAGAGTACTGCTCCTTGTCCCTCGACAAGCTCAATGAAATCTATGAGATGGCCACTGAACCGAAGGGGGTAGCGGTGGCGAAAAAGTTCTCTCCCTCTAACGCCTTTTGGGACTGCATTGCAAATGGGAACTTCACAGCCGGAAAGGTCTACCAGTCGCAGATTCGGAACCCCGCGCTTCGTGTCATCGCGAAGATCATCTCAAACCTCCTGTTCGCTAAGGATCTGACCTCGAAGGTCACCAACGGGGAGCTGCAAACCCTGTACACTGGTATTGAGGATGAAATTCGCGCCTCTGGTTCCGGAATTCCCATTCAAAAGGTTAAGACGAATCCCGGTTTCAACTTCATGACCATGATATGCGAGCGGCGACAGTGCCTTATGCACGGCTCGAAGAAGAAAGACAGGAGCGGCAGCCTGCTCACACCGCTTTTCAAGCATTTCGGCATTGATCTCACCAAATACAGCGTCAACAAGGAGGTCCAGTACCTCGACATTAGGTACCTAATGGCGTGCCACATCATGCGAGATGAAGAGACCTACAGCTTTTTCGATAAAGCCGGAACTCAGCTATTCACCAAACTGCCTCACCCCGAGATCACCAGGTTCAGCGTGTTTGAGAACATACGGTTTCTTCCTCCCCCCGAGCTCCTTTGCACTGATCCACGTGCTGCGGTCCCTGACGAAGACATGGATGATGTTGAGGACATCACCCCTGAAGCCGACCCATCGTACGACCTCGGAGAGCTCGCTGATGTGACCGATGATCAAGCTTACAGACGCTGGATGGTGGACTCGCAGCGAAAAAACAACAGCCTCATGCGGAGGATACTCCACCTCGTCACTGGGGGATGCATTGGAGGGAGCGCCCAGCGCCAGTCTACGACAGATCGCCCACCAAGATCCCACCGACCAGGCAAGGAGCCCATGGGAACTGGCCCTTCTTCAGAAGAGGTTCATCGCTCGCGCAACAGGCGATCCTTTGACCCAGCCGAGAGCGGCGAGTCCGACTGAGTCCGCAAGGACTATCCTCTATCCATTGTTCTATCCATCTGAACTTTTTATTTTTATTTTTTTATGTTTTATGCTGTGTTGCTTTTTGGCTGACCTCAGCTTCATTTCCACCAGGGATGGTGTCGATTAAGTCTGGGGGAAGCACTGTGTGCTGAAACTCTATTTCTTTGTTTCTTTGTTTTTGAGTCAGTCCTTGCGTCATTTGGATGTTTTATCGAGTCAGTTTAGGATCGAGTCAGTTAAAACTCTTGTGGGAATTAGGACCTTGTGATATATTCTTTTAACCACCTCGTGCTCTAACATTCTTATCCAGTGACCTTAGCAGTGATGAAAGAGCCCATACTTGGACCTGGAACACCCTTTGACTCATCTCATTTGACTCTCCAGAAGCTCTCATCCGATCAGGTTACACTGGGTAGACTCAACTCCACCCCAACTTGAACCTAATCTTGACTGAAATTCTTCTTGTTATGGGCACTAGATCAGGGAAACGAGACCAACGCTCAGGGCTTCTTATTCTTTTAGCTAGTTCCAACCTTCTACCTAAGCCTTTATTTTCACCCTCATGCACTCTGTTTTTCAATATTATATGTGCAGATATGTGCAAAAGGGCCGGAGAGGATAGGATTGACACAGCCCCTTACTCGTTGACGCCTGACACTCAGAGAGAAGAGCAAGCAGATTGAGAACAGCCGACAAGATCAATCCTTAAAGAACGGAACAGTCGAAGGCGCATGGAACAATGGCACCCCGTGAGAAACAGAGGATAGACCCCCAGCGGCTGCAAAACATTCGTCCCGATACCTCTCTCCATCTCCACTCAAAAAAAAAAAAAAAAAAAACTGAATGCTTTAATTTATTTATGATGGAGAGGGTAGATTCGAGATGCATGCTGCTGGAAAAGGGTGAGCAAGAAGTGGGTACAGATTTTGGAGGAATAAAAAGAAGTCAAGAGCCGGAGAACAGTGGCACGATTGATCCACACTGTAGAACAACCCAATCCGTGAGGCAGAGATGAGTAAGGGTTGTGGGCTTCAACAAATCCGTCCTCTCTTGCTATTTTGCGCGATATCCTGCATGCACTCAAACACGGTAACCCCTAAACACTCTCAGCTCCACTGTAAAACAGCCTATTCCTTATCAACCCGTCTACCCTGAATAGTGCTTGTAATGAGAAGCTCACGCTGTTCTTAAATGATTCTTAAAGGAGTTTTGTCTCGATAGTGCAACCTTTTCAGGTATGAGATAGAGAGTACGGAGCTGATCTTCGAACAGCAATCGTGGGGTGTTCTGGTAAGGGTGTGCAATCTGATTCTACAGCTTGTATGGTTCAGAGATGTGTGGTAAGAGCATGGTTATTCAGAAGAAAGCGAGTTCCCACTCCTTCAAACCTTTCTCCCTGCTCTTGAGGCTTGGTCTTGTTCGAGGACAAACAAGGATCTAAGTCTGGGGGAATTGATATGTGGTGTTTTTAATACCAATACATGTGCACCTTGAGCTCATTTTCAGTCCTAATTCGTGTTTAATTTACATCATTCCAGGTTAGGAACAGGTGAAAGAGTAAAGGAGAAAGTTTCAGGAAGTCAGATGCTGTTTTGAAGGATTCAACGTGGAACAGTCATTTAGAACAACCCAAAGGTTGCTCCCGAAGAGATCAAGCATTAGACTGCTCCCGATCATTAAGAAAACTTCCTATTCTGGAGTTTGCCCTAGTTTCGACTTTCTCTTTCTCTTATTCTCCTATCACCAGCGCCTCCCTATAAAAGGGGAGGCTATCGTTTTCTTAAAGACACACTAGTTTTTACAAGAAACCGAGATTGCTCTTTTGGATTTTACGCAACTTGTAAGGGAGAAGGCTCCATCTCTCATTCTCACGAGAAGATTACCCTGAACCCTTTGTCTTTTTACTTATTTTATATGCAGTATTATTCAGAAATCTTGCATGTGTCATCCTGCTTTATGATTGAGTAGTAGGCTAAGCTTGCTTAGGGTTGTAGGGTGTTAGCCGCATGAACTGAACACAAATAAGTGATCTCAACTATCTTCATTCATATTGATCTTACTGCCTGCATTGAACTGATCACTTAATGTTGGATCTATGATTTAATCCTCTAGCTAACCGTTAGGAAATAAGTCGACCTATATTGAATGAGCTTAGTATCCCTAATCAGCGAGAGTAGATATTAGGGTATTAAGTGAACTAATCAGATCTCGCATCTAAAGCTTGCTTTCGCGTCTTGTTCCAAGCGAGAGCTTAGGATTCAAGGCCGGCACGCATAGGGAATAAGATCACGATAGTGAGTTGTTCCAGCTGAGTGATCTGAGTTCTAGACCGCATTTCATCGCACTTGAATAGTTGTTCAGTTCTGCAATTAACATCCGATCATTGACCCTAAGCCAGCTTCATTTAAATTGAATTCAAATTACCTAGGCATTCTTGTTACTTTTGTCACAATTAATTCTCAAAACCCACTTGTTTCTCAGCTTGACATTGAACTCATAAGAGTAAAGAGTAAACTGGTCCTCTGGATTGAATCTCAAATATTACAATTACCACTGTTAACTTGACAGTAGCAAGGATTCATTTTTAGTGTATCAGTCTACCGGATGCATGAGTATCTGATTATAGCCGGAGAACGCGTCCATGAAGCTCATCAGCTGGTGCCCCGCGGTGGCGTCCACCAGCTGGTTGATATGAGGTAGCGGGTAGGGGTCCTTTGGACATGATTTATTGAGGTCCGTGAAGTCAATGCAGACTCTCCACTTCCCCTTCTTTTTCTTGACCACGGGGACGTTGGCTAGCCAGTCTTGATGCTGCACCTCACGAATGAACCCCGCGCCGAGCAGGCTCTTGACTTCATCGTTGATGATCGCATCTCTCTCATGAGCAAATGATACCACTCAAATTACCCTAAGGAGTGTTACTCTCATCAAAAGAGGTTCAGATGTAGTACTTAGGGATCGAATCCACAAGGAGCTAGGGAACAATTAAATCTAGTGTTTATTAATTCTAAGAGTTGTAAATGTTTAAATGAAATAGCAATAGTAACAATCGAAGTAAATAGTAAATGTAACTTGGTTGGAAATGATATTAGACGCAGGGCCACTATTCAGGTGTTGGAGATTATAATATCTATAGATGCCTATTTGTCGCATGCATGATATGTTAGAGCTCAACCGCTCAACTCAGTGATCATCTGTCGCATGTTTCACTAGTTAACAAGCTAGATCTTCAACGGTTATTATCTTGACAACGAAAGAGTGTCGATCGATGGTCCTATATGGACGTCGACCGATACACCTTTACCTACGTCGACCGATAGTCAGTTGAGGACTTCGATCGACGGGTTCTAGCCAGGCCTATGCGCGAGTATGATATGCCCTATTAAGATACTAAATTGGCGGTTAGCCCTCTCTAGCAGTCCTAATATGATAGATAGATGTCAGGATGGGATAACAAGGGTGCTTGAGTATGCAATCCTATGATCATGTTCTAGTTAGCAAGGCTAAAACAAGCAATGAATACAAATCTATCATGAATATCACAACAAGAAAGATCTATAGTTTGGGGCTAATCCCACAAACCTATCTGAACCCTGGATCTAATAAATGAACTACTCAGACATAGCAAAGCAATTCATGACAATGAAGAAATGGAAATTCATAGTATAGATGAAAAGAAATGAAAACAAGGAGTTCCAATCACAAGTGATCTTCTCTCCAAAACTCTCTCTCTCTCTCAAAGTAAAACTGTAACAAAAAGCTCTCTCTGCCGTCAAAACACTTAGGCAGTATATAATCTACTAGGTTAAAAACTCGTCAGGGCATTTTCTTAATTTAGCTTGGACTTGGCTTCAAGTCCGCTGGATCCAAAATGTCGCATGTCCAATGTCTCGACATCGATCGATGGTACTTGTGTACATCGATCGATATTAATCTTCATTTGTCGAGGCATCTCATGGTGTCGCTCGACAGCACTGGATGTGCATCGATCGATTGTTCTTCCTCTCGTCGACCTCTATATGGTCAGCTTGGATGAAATGTCTTTTAAGCGCCAAAATGCTCCAAAGTCATAGCTTTACTCCGAAATGCACCTGAACATGAAAACATACCTAGAAGAGTAGAAAACATAGATATATATATAGTAAAACACCTATATACCATGGATGAAAACGGGTCAAATCCAAGGTATATCAGCAAACTTCCGTCTCTTTTGTCTGACGGGTTGGTGTAGGGGATCCACCTGCAGCTTATGCATGATGATCTTTGGATCGATCCCAAGCATCTCCGCGTGGGACCAAGCGAAGCAATCGGAGTTAGACCTGAGGAAGTGTATCAGTCTTCTTCTCAACCCTTCGTTAGCTTGGAGCCGATCTTGAGATGTCGGGTCTGATCTCCTTCTGTTAATGGCACCTCATCCATTTCTTCTACCTCCGGTTCCTCGGTGTGATGAGCCAGAGGTTTTCTCTGTAATTGCTATAAGACCTTGGTCTTTCCTTTCAGAGTTGTCTGATAGCAGGCGCGAGAATATTCTTGAGCCCCTCTGATCGCCTTTGTGCCCCAAGGAATAGGGAACTTCACCAATTGGTGAAGGGTCGAGGGGACGGCCCCCATTCTGTGGATCCAGGGCCGTCCTAAGATCATGATTTAGGACGAATCGCAATCAACCACGAGGAATTTGGTTGACATGTTGATTCCTTCGGCGTATACGGGGAAGATTATCTCCCCCGCGGTTTGCTTGACTTCCCCGCTGAAACCTATAAGGGGGGTTACCTACGAGTTAGAGCGCCTTCCTCCAACCCCAGGTCCTTGTATGCGGCCTGCAAGATGATGTTGCCTGAGCTTCCATTATCTACCTGTATCCTTTTTACCAGGCGGTTTGCTACAGTGAGCGAGATAACCAGCGCGTCGTGGTGAGGAGTGAGGACTTTCTCCTGCTCCTTGGCCGTGAAACTTATTTCGTCCGTCCCTAGGAGCTGGCGTTTTGGCTTGGCTGCTTCTAGGCCGTGCTTGGATTTCCAGGTGCGTTTCTTTGCGGCTGCATGGCTTATGCCACTGACTTCCGAAGCACCCGCGATGAAATGGATCACTCGGTCCTGTCGTGGTGGGGAGACAGGAGCAGCTTCAGTGGGCTTACCTGTTGTCTCCTTGCTTAGATTTCTCTTGCCCATCTCGGAAAGGAACTCCCTGAGGTGCCCTTTCCTAAGCAGCTCGATGACCTCGATCATTAGTGTGACGCAGTCCTCCGTTTTGTGACCGTGGTCTCGGTGGAAGTCGCACCAGAAGCCAGTATTCCGGAAAGAGTTGGGGGCTTTCATCTTCTGAGGCCACTTGACCTGCTGGCTGTTGGGGTCAAAAACGGTCATGATGGAATTAAAACCCGAAAATCTTCGGAAATCGTATTTCCGAAAAGATAGTAAAAGAAAAATATGATTTTCGTAAAAATCAACCTTTACGAAGAAGTATCCTTGAGGGCTCAAAGCAAACAAACCAAGCTCGGTCATTGCGCAACTACCGCACATGCGCACTGTCCGGTCGTTACGTAGCAACCAAGTCCGAGCCGAGCTTGGTCGCCAGACAGCGTGCATGTGCGGTAGTCGCTACGTAGCGACCGGGCTCAAGCCAAAGCTCGGTCGCTACGTAGCGACCGAGCTCTTCCGAAACATCGATACGACACCAGTCCATGCATTCTCGTCAAACCTTCGATGTTATCTCCCGAAGACCGTAGCAAACTCGGTTCATGTTTTCCGCTATTCTAAATCATCGATCAAACTTTGCGGATTACAACCGCGGAAAGATCGTTCTTTATCAAGAGAAGTCGCAGTAAACGCTTCGAGTCGGAAGACGGTCCAAAGGGAACTAAAACATGACTCGAGGCCCATCCTATGATTTCTTAACCAAAAGCCCATAAACCATAGCACGGTTTACGCTTGGCGCGCAAGGAAGGATAAATGTCAAGTTTCCGCGGATAAATACAAAATTTTGAGGATAATTACGAAGATCGGGAAAAATGGAATATCTCTATTTTATGCTATGACGGCTTAAGGGCAGAAGAGTAAAAGCGTAAACCGACCATGGAGCGAGTATATAAGGAGTCCTAGGCGAGAGGCATGGGAGGGAGACTTTTTCAGAGCAAATTTAGCACTTAGAGCATTTAGGCAAGTTTCCGTTTTTGTTATTTCGAGCTGCGACTCAATTAGGTTTAGCCGTCTTAGGCTAGAACTAGGAATTTCGTCGACAGCTCTCGAGCCCAGGCTTATACCTTGTTGTAAACGCTCATACGCAAATTCGGAATAAGATCTACTTTGCTCTCTTTTCGATTTCTTATACTTTATCGTTGTTATTCTCGTGTTCTGATTGCTTGACGTGTGGTAATTAAGAGATATCCAGGTCCACTGGGAAATTAGGGTTTTCCTAGTTTCCTTATTTAAACGAAAATCGACAGTGCGAATTTCGGTTCCCACACTGGCCCATCTGCCTCAAAACGTTGATAAGCTCCGGCCTTGAGACGGAGAGGTGAGAGATGTCTGGCCATGTGGACACTACCATCCCTTCTTCCTTCTCGATTGGCTGGTTCTGGTACCCGCCCCGGTTTTGATTCTTGGAGTCCCTAGCTGGTCTTTGAGAGGGTTTCTCGTCTCGCTCGGTTCGGTTTGGTCTGATCGTCTTAGGATCTTGCTTTTCGTGCGCCTTGGCACAACAGGTAACGTCTTCCTCCCATTTGACCTGCGCCAAGGATCGAGATAGGACGTCTTCCATGGTTTTGCACTGGTATTTGGTCAGCTCTTTGTAGAGGTCTCCGTTGGGGCGAAGGCCTCTCTTGAAAGCAGAGATAGCAGTGGGGATACTGAATTTGGGGATAGCCACCTTTTCTTGATTGAAACGGGCTATGTAGCCTCTCAGGGGTTCAGCTCGATGATGGAGGATTTCGTAGAGGCTGTTAGAGGTTTTCTCCAGGTCCCTGCTATTGGAGAATTGTTCCATGAACTTATCGCTGAGAACTGCGAAGGAAGCTATGGACCTGGAGGGCAAGTTGATATACAATTGCAGAGCAGGTCCGGTCAGAGTGGAGCCAAAACCTTTGCACATGGTAGCTTCGTGTGACCCTTTGGGAAGTGCTACAGCGAGCATCCTCTGTCTGTATTGGGCGACGTGGTCGTCTGGATCAGTGGTGCCAGTATACGCCTTGATACTGGGGAAAGAAAAATTCATGGGCATCTCGATCAATTTGATCTCATCCGTGAAGGGAGTGTCGGCGTAGGAGTCGGGGTTGCTCTTCCGTATGGGGGGAGCTACCCCTAGGAGTCTCTATACCATGGATTGCATGGCGTCGAGCCTATTAGAGAAAATCTGGTGAAGGTGAGCGATTATGGGAGACTCCGCTCTTGCTGCTCCATCTGATGCTTCCTTATCAGGCTTGGGTTCCGAGTCGCTGTCCTCCCCGTCATAGGTCTGAGCGTTCTTAGCCTTTTTGTCGCGTAGATGCTTCTCCTCCCGGCGCTGCAGTTGGGAGATTCGTGAATGCCCTAGAGTTAGGTATTTCCAGAGGCGGCATGGGGCGAACCTGAGTCCGGAATCGACGCTTCTTGTTGCATGCTGTGTTAAGGGCTTGGTTCTCGTCTCGGAGGGTAAGATACTCCGATTCGAGCTGGCTGAGCTTCTCGGCGCTCTGCTCCAGTTGCTTAGATGTTCGTCGAGTTTTTCCTTAAGGATTTGGAACTCCAAGGACAGCTCGGGATTGATATCTTCCCAAGCTCTATGTAACCCGGTTACTTGACCTTGTAGGTCATCGATTTGTCTTTGGAGTTCAGCCTCTCTCTGAGTTGCTTTGGGTAGCTCGTCATGCTCATCCACCGCCATTATCACGTAGTTTAGTTTACTCTCCTCCTTCTAGCGCCAAACTGTTAGGGGATTTTTGTGTAGGATCTTTGTGAGTACCACAGAGAGATGGACAAAGCTAGTATTTGTATAGATTTCGTGAGTATTACAGAGAAATAGACTTGCAGATATGTTTTATTAGATAGAACAAGCCGGAACTACAATGATTGGTCTATAATCTGTAAGTCTTGAAGTGTCGATCCCTTGCTTTAGGGTTTAGATCCCCTTTATATAGTCTTCCTAAGGCGGCCCTTAGTCGGTTAGAGTAGGTTAAACTCTTCTATATTCGGAAATATGGAAGGTTCTCTTTATCCGAAGTTTTCCATTTCCCGGAGGAAGGGGGCAATCCTGGGACCGGGCCCGAAAAACTCCATAGCGGGGAACCGGGGTTCCTTCCAGCGGGGATCCTGGGCACCGGGGTTCCTTCCAGCGGGGATCCTGGGAACCGGCGTTTCTTCCAGCGGGGATCCAGAGGCCGGTGTCCTGCCTAGGGTCTGGAGGAATTCAATACCTGAGTATTTTACCCCAACAAGTTTTGCGCTAGAAGGAGAGGAGTAATCTAAACTACGTCATAATGGCGGTGGACGAGTAGGATGAGCTACCCGAAGCTACCCAGAGAGAAGCTGAACTCCAAGGGAAAATCGATGACCTGCAAGGTCAAGTAACCGGGGTGCATAGAACTTGGGAAGAGACCAATCCCGAACTTTCCTCGGTGTTCAAGATCCTGAAGGAAAAGCACGGTGAACACTCCAAGCAACTGGAGCAGAGCGCCGAGAAGCTCAGCAAGCTCGAATCGGAGAATCTTACCCTCCGAGATGAGAACCAAGCCCTTTACGCGGCGAGTAACAAGAAGCGTCGATTCCGGACTCAGGTTTGCCCTATGCCGACTCTGGAGACTCCTAACTCCGGGACAGGCGCAAATCTCCCAACTTTGGCGCCGGGAGGAGACGCATCAACGCGCAAAAAGGCCAAGGATGCTTAGACCTACGTCATGGAGAACAGCGACTCGGATCCCGAGCCTGATAAAGAAGCATCAGACAGAGCAGCGAGAGCGGAGTCTCCTATGATCGCTCACCTTCACCAGATGTTCTCCGATAGGCTAGGCCCTGAGAACTTTTCAGGACCCGGAGACTGCATGGGGACCCGAAGGTTCTTAATAACCCAAGGGTTCTGATCTAATAACCCTGAGGTTATCTTTAGACCCAGAGTTCATAAGAACCCAAAATATTTGGTTTTGCAGGGACCGTACTCCGCCTTCCTAGGCAAGACTACTACCGGTACCTGTTTGGATTTCGCATTCTGCCGCTCGGAAGCTGGCCACTATCGAGTTCCTATGATGTATTATACTTCTGCAGGAAGTCACTGACAGGCTTAGAGGGTGCTGGTGTGGATGTTATGACCCAAGTGTCAGGCTTACGATGCTTTCCGCATCTGGAGAAGCAAGATTTAGATTGCTCTTTGTATTTTACTGTACTTTTGCATTGAATATATGCCTTGTGTTCCCTGTATCGTGTAGCTCATAGCGTTTTGATACAAGTACTTTTCACATTGGTACTCTGGGGACCCCGATGCGCATTAGGCTGCACAAGGGTTTTAGGTAGTTTTGACAGCATACTCAGGCTTGCGCAGACCCATTCCTGCTTTATGTCTCATACCCATTGTTAGGGGATTTTTGTGTAGGACTTTTAGAGTACTATAGAACGATGGATAAGCTGGGTTTCGTACAGATTTATAGGTATTTCGTAAGGGTTTATGAGAGATTAGAGAAAAAGAGACTTGAAGAGATCTTTATTGAGTAGACAAGCAAGGATTACAAGTATTTTTTGTATGAACCCTAACCCTTGCCCTCTAAGTATAATCTCTAAGCCTAAAAGTGTCGATCCCTTATTATAGGGTTTGGGTTCCCTTTATATAGTGGTCTATAGGTCAGTTCTTGTTGGTTGGAGTAGATGGAAGTCTTCCATATTCGGAAATATGGAAGATTCCCCTTATCGGCAATTTGCCTTTTCTTGGAGCTGGAGGCGGTTCCTGGAACCGATACTGGGGTACTCGATACTGGGGACCCAAAACGCTTCTGGAACGGGGATCCGGAGATCAAGGTCCTGCCTGGGGCTCAGTGGAAAATGATACCTGAGTATTTTTCCCCAACAGTTTGCCCCTTATTTCTCGATTTCGTCATCGATTTCGGGGAATAACCTGTGCACTCAAGTCAACCGGGGTTGCTCATTCTCAGCAGACATCCCTCGGGCTGGACACCGTTCTAGGAACTTATGTCTCGGGTTCTTTATTGGCTATAGTCCTACTCTGGACCCAAGCGAGAGACGCAGAGAACTCAGTCTTAGCGATGTTTCCTTGGGTTCTTGAAGGAGGAGTCTGGAGATTTGATGATTTCTTCCGGGGGCTCTCGACTTCGCCGGCTTGATACAAGGTTTCGCTGAAGAGAATATCCGAATATTTTCCAGGGAGAAATGTAGATTCTTTCCCTTTCCGAAAGATTTCTTCATAAATATAGGAGATCCGTTGATATCTCACGCGCCGAAGGAGGGCTATTTGAATTTTTAAATCATCTTGAGATCCGAGGTTTCCAGAGCACGCGATCTTGGCCTTTATATGCTTCGGCTTTTCCCCCATCTTCTTTACATCCAAGCCGACAATATCTTTACTTCAGGTATTACATTTTATCCCTCTATTTCTTTGCTACTGAGAATTTCTCTAGGTAGATCGAGCCGTCTTAGTCAGTTAGGGTTAGAGATTGACTTCCCTACGATCCTCGCGGCTTGTTGAATAGGACCGAAGGAAATGGTGAACTGGTGGTCAGTGAACCTGTGGATGTCTCTTCGTGGAGAAATGGTGAGGCTCTCGGAAAAGACTTGCTTCAGATGACATTCATTGTGCCATACATAGTGCAGACCAATGAAGCTTAAAATAACAGATTTATATGTACATGTTGAGTAGGTTAGATTACAAAGAACGATGGTTATCAATTTGAGGAGTTTTAGATTATGAGGCTGTACCTTTCGTCGATCAGTAGGAGCTCAAGGCGAATGAGAAAATTTGGCGGTGCAAATAGCCAGAGAAGAAGTGTCAGAAGTAAAATCATAGCATATACTAAGACCTCTTGGAACAGAGCATTACCGCGTCTCCCTCACCGCAAATAGCACAGTTTAAGATTTGTTTCATACCTTTGCTAGCTCCATCGTGAGGAATATGAGTTCTAGATTACTGAGATATGAAAATAACAAACAAAAGGCTTGAGCTGGCTTTCCTAGCTTCCAGAAGTCCTCTTGAGTCACTGTAAGCACCTGATGACACACAGATAACCGGCTAACTAATGAGTTTGCAAATCAAGAAAAGATAATGCTCAGCTCTTGGAAATATCATTCCTACATTTGGGTCATCTAGTAGATAAGGAGCTTGATAGAGCACAACCACCTGCAAAAATTGTTTGTTAATTTTATTATCTAGACGAACTGAAGATCACATGTATGTCTTCATTGTAAGTCTCTTTTTCTAGAGTAAAGCCAATAATTAGAGGCACAAGATGATCAAAAGCATAACCCTAGCCGTATAAGTATAATCTCTAAGCCTAAAAAGTGTCAATCCCTTATTATAGGGTTTGGGTTCCCTTTATATAGTCGTCTATAGGTCGGTTCTTGTCGGTTGGAGTAGATAGAAGTCTTCCATATTCAGAAATATGGAAGGTTCTCCTTATTGGCAATTTGCCTTTTCTTGGAGCTGGAGGCGGTTCCTGGAACCGATACCGGGGTACCCGATACTGGGGATCCTGAGCATTCGTAAAACAGGGACCCTGAGGTCTGGGTCATGCCTGGGGTCTAGAAGAAAGTATTACCTGAGTATTTTTCCCCCAACAGTTTCCCCCTTATTTCTCGAATTTGTCATTGATTTCGAGGAATAACCTGTGCACTCAAGTCAACCGGGGTTGCTTATTCTCAGAAATCCTTGATCCCATGCAGAGATGTGGTAGACATGCTTCAATGGGCATGTGTTTGGTCACTAGTTGTGCCCTTGATTCCGATGACCTTGAAGTGGATAATCAGAAAGAACCACCATGTAGGACCTAGTAAATGCTCTAAAGGCGGACATCACTGTCGCGAGGGATCAAGTTGAGCCTGTAACACTTTCTTCTTCTCCTTTAAAAGGATGAGAGGTTGCCCCCATGGTGGGGATTGGTCGGAGTTGGCCGAAGGTTTGGCGGAGAAGCTAGGAGCGTCTGTATAAAAGTTGATGCTTCTGCTCATACCCAAGATGCTTATGCTGCCCATGCAGCTATACTCAACCTTAGTTCAGGCAGGACTACAGTTTGCATTTCTTGAGGCTCTATGGTTCCATGAATCGTGTGTAAGAGTGTAGGGGCCAGGACCCAGGAATTCTGAGAGGGAGAATCTTGGCGATGTAAGACCCGATCCCGGCCGACTAGGCCGCGGTCGATGCCTCACGTCACTCAGTCCATACCCGGACCAAACCTCTAAAAATTTTGCCCTTTATTTAAAATATCGCCCATTGGCGAGGGCTAACTCAGATCCTAGCTCAAGACTACCTTAGTCATTCCCTAGCTAGATCCTTTCGACTTATGCACAGCGGAATAGTATCTACTTAACCATTGGTCTATAACCAATATAATACTTGTATGGTCGAATCACCTCGGCTAATGGTTAGTATACTCAACTACCAGCTAGCTCCAAGGTCAATCCCGATCCCAAATCAAGGCATACAAATCTGAGGTTCCATTCCCCTAACCATTCTATCTAGAGCTATGCAACATTGCTAGATCATACCTTTGCCACACCCACGGAGCTTGTTAGCTCATCGGCCCAGCTACTCTAGCTGAATGAACTCATAAACCAGCTGATCG
The DNA here is from genome assembly GCF_020379485.1 of Brassica napus. NCBI lineage: Eukaryota > Viridiplantae > Streptophyta > Magnoliopsida > Brassicales > Brassicaceae > Brassica > Brassica napus. Next base: position 17,494,221 of record NC_063434.1, read on the forward strand.
AGCTGTCACACTCGAACTGAGCTAGGACCAAGCTATGGCCAGCTGCCATATACTGCGTCCAGCTCCTTTACACACACAAAACAACTCCCTTAGGTACTTAGTCATTCAGCCAACCATCCCCACAGACATAAGTAACCCTTGAGAAGTCTTCAAACAGCTAAGGACATGCATCTGGCCCTTACCGGCTCATGCACTGTCCCACATCCTTTTGCCTTATCAACTTATGATACCAAGTCCAGCTCATGGACTAACAATACCCATCAGATCCTGAGTCAATCAACCAACCACCCCACATGACTCAGAACTGATGAGTCTTCATACTTCCTAATCAGTCATGGAACCATGTCCCACTGAAACTGATTAGTGTTTCTCTTACCACCGGTACATCCTTTGATCAATCAGATCAGACACCTTGATCCATCATCCAAGGATCAGGTCGTCCATCCTTGCCCATGATCAGATCACACACGGCCTGCCTTACCAACACCAAGGTTGATAACCAGCAATTCCTTATGATCAATATCATAAGTGACAATATGTTCCAGCACACAAACATATGATCAGACATCCTAACACAAGGATCTGACCCCAATATGCCCTCAGGTGCAATTTCGACCCCAAGCAAACCTGCTCCAAAAATCAATTAAAATTCATGACAATTCATGATAAATCATAACTAAGAGAATGGTCCAATCAGATTTCCCAGAACCGGCCTCCATCCCCATAGATCTCGGCCAAGATCAGCCAAAACGGCCCAAGGGACCATCTCTAAATCAATCCCTAAAAACTCATTAGGATTCATGATAATTCACCACTAAGAGGATTCCAAAGTCAGATCGCCATAAATCCATCAGGAAGTAGGAGATCCGGACTTAGCTGCCAAACCAAGGCCATGGAGGGTTCTTCTGAACCGGCCAAGCCATGGTTCAGTGCTACTATGTCTAATCATCAATCTCAATCATAAGAAGAAGAAATAATATGATTAATAATCATAAAACAGAGTAAGGTGTAACTGCAGGACCAGATCAGCCCATAGTGTACCAGACTATGTCCAATGGTCCGCAGTCCCCACCTGTTACCTCATCAGGGGCGTCTATGCTCCTCCTAGCACGCCTTCATCAAACCCTTATCACATACTTCCAGTATTGATAAGATCTAACCATGGTTCGTGCCCATCACTCCTTCCATGGAACTTCCATGAAACCAGTTTCTATACTGCATCCATCTTCAAGGCTGTTCATGCCTTTGAGAGTGGAGTCAAGCCTTCCCCCTTCTCTCCTAACCAATTGCGTGTTTTCCCAAGACACAGAGGAAGCCTTAGACATGATCATCCATGATCAATCACCATCCGAAGGGTCGTGCATCACTTTCCTCTTTGTTCCCCATGAAACTGCTTTCCACACCAATCTCCCTTTAAGGCTGCATTGGCCCTTGGGAATGGATTCCGGCCAACTCCCTCCTTTCCTCACAATTTGCGTGTGTTCACAGGCTCCAGATAAGGCTTTGGATGTTGTCAACAATGATCAAAACCGTTCAGAGGGTCGTTCTCAACTTCCCCCTTGATCTGCCCCAAAACTGTCTCTTTATGGCCTTCACACCACCATGGGTCTTGGATTGGGAATCCGACCAACTCTCTGTATTTTTGTCTGGATTTTTTGTGTTTCAGGGTGTAGAAGGAATCCCTGGCGTGCCTGAAAAGGCACGGACTTGCCTTCCTTATATACGAGAAAGGGTGGTTACTTCTTAACCATTGCATCCCTTCGGTATCATTTCTGGCCATTGATTTAATCAATGGTACAGATTGCACCCTTTCGCCTATGGCAGTTACCACACGTCCTGGAACTGCCAAACCACTCCTGGACATGTCCAAAACTATCCCACACGGACTTCCCATGCCCCTGGCTCAATCCCAAGAGCCCACTAGCCCATCGGCACACACGGGTCACCCACATGGCCCGGCCACTGTCCAGACCGGGCCCAACTGCCCAACACCTGAACACTCAGTCCAGCTGAGTTGAGCTGATCCCCAGCTGATCCATCTAAGTGAGCTAGACCATCCAGCTCAGGGAGCTGACCTATACTTCAGTGAGCTACACCGAGCTGCACTACACTTCACCTAGCTGGTCGAGCTTGCTTACTGCATCGCCCAGCTGTTATACACTGTGTCCAGCTTGCTTCCTTTATCTTCTTCAATCCTTCTAAGTCCCTTGGTCAATTTCCAGACCTAGACTTAGTTTTCCCATGATCCATTCTGATCACTCACTTCATCGAGCTTCACCTGGATCTTGTCCAGCTACCAGCTCGCTTGTCCAGCTCCTTTGAGCTTGTCTCCTTCTTGGATTAGCTATGCCTGAGCTTCCTGATGCCCTTAACCTTACCTTCAGGCCATGATATACTTGTCTTTAGGTCATATGACCTGACTGGTGCGTTTCCTCGCACCACAGTCCGTCCGGACGATCCTATCCAGGATCGGGGACATGATAGGCGAGGCTAAGGATTAGGGGGATGAGGAGGTTTAATAAGACCCGGAGGCCGAAACTGAGGATCCTCATGCTTGATCCTGCTGGCCTTGCTTGCGCCTCTTGAGCTTGTAAAAGCTGTAATGGACTTTCATTCAGGTCTTCGTGCCGGTCTCCTTATTACATTTAGCATACTTGATGCTCCTTGAGGTTTTGATGTTGTAGCTGTAGATTCTTACCTTGTTTCGGGATTGTACCTTGACTTTTGGCAGGGGGCGTTCAGCATGTTCGTCTTGGTACTTTAGAGATAACTTAGTTGACTCTTGGTACCGGAGTAGAATTCTTGGACATGTTGTTCGCGGTGAGCAGTAGTGTCCATGCCGAATAGAGAAGGTGGAACCACTAGTTGAACTCTGCCATTGGTTCTTGGCCACTCTCAACTATGTAATATTGCAATCTGCACCCAGAGGTAGGCTACAATCAATGCTGCGATGACCTTGTGTCGTGCTTTCTTGGAACCCGGAGGATCCTAGGCATGTTTTCCCAAAATCCGAAGATTTAGAGATACATCCTTCTGAAACTCATGGCTTGTGGATGTGATTCTTCATAAATCGGAGGTTGTAAGGGACCCGGAGGCTGGATGACTTTTGTCCTAGAACCCAGAGGCTAGACGGACTTTCATCCTGGAACCCGGAGGCTGGACGGACTTTCATCCCGGAACCCAGAGGCTGGATGGACTTTCTTCCTCGAACCCAGAGGCTGGTTGAACTTTTGTCCAGGGACCTGATGGTTGTGTGAAGCTTCAAGGGGACCTTCTCATATATCTTTTCGACTCAAAGTCGCCTCCGTCGGGTAGACTTTCGTTGATTGGTAGGTAGGCTTTTTAGAGCAGTGTCTTCCTTTATCAAAACCTGGGAGCGTCTTCTAATGCGTCGTCCAGCTACCCTTGGAAAGACTTACAGACGGAACCAGATGTGTTAGGTTCGTGAACTTGGAGTATAGGGATGCGTCACATTCCACCTTCCGTAGATGGGTTACTCGTGAATTTTTCCAAAGAGATAGCAGGTCTCTCTTATGAACCCGGAGATTAAATAGATGTATCCTGGGATCAAACGAAACCGTGGTATTGTTTCAGAACCCGGAAATGTTGTTGGGATCCGAAGGTCGTTTCTGGAGCCCAGAGGCTGCCCTAGACCCGTAGGTCACCTTTAGAACCCGAAGGTTGAGTAAGGACCCAAAGGTCATTTGGAAACCCGGAGGTACCTTCAGACCCTTAGGTCGTTTTGAACCTAGAGATTTCTCGGGACCCGGAGGTCGTTTGGGAACCCGGAGGTTCCTCTAGACCCATAGGTCGTTTTGAACCCGAAGGTTTCATTTGGACCCGAAGGTCGTTTTGAACCCGGAGGTTTCTCTGGACCTGGAGGTCATTTGGGAACCCGGAGGTTCCTTCTCAACCCGGAGGTCGTTTTGAACCCAGAGGTTTCTCTTAGTCCCAGACGTCGTTTTGAACCCTGAGGTTTCTTTCTCTGTGCCCGGAGGTCATTTGGGAACCCGGAGGTTCCTTTAAACCCGGAGGTCGTTTTGAACCCGGAGGTTACTTTTGGACCCGAAGGTCGTTTTGAACCCGGAGGTTTCTTTGGACCGGAGGTCATTTGGGAACCGGAGTTTCCTTCAAGGCCCAAAGGTCGTTTTGAACCCAGAGATTTCTTTTGGACCCGAAGGTCATTTTGAACCCGGAGGTTTCTTTGTACCCAGAGGTCATTTGGGAACCCGGATGTTTCTTCTGGACCCGGAGGTCGTTTTGAACCCTGGGTTATATAAGAACCTGGAGGTTTAGCTTTTCTAGGCCCTAAGATCTTTTCAGGACCCGGAGACTGCATGGGGACCCGAAGGTTCTTAATAACCCAAGGGTTCTGATCTAATAACCCTGAGGTTATCTTTAGACCCGGAGTTCGTAAGAACCCAAAATATTTGGTTTTGCAGGGACCGTACTCCGCCTTCCTAGGCAAGACTACTACCGGTACCTGTTTGGATTTCGCATTATGCCGCTCGGAAGCTGGCCACTATCGATATCCTATGCTGTATTATACTTATGCAGGAAGTCACTGACAGGCTTAGAGGGTGCGGGTGTGGATGTTATGACCCAAGTGTCAGGCTTACGCTGCTTTCCACGTCTGGAGAAGCAAGATTTAGATTGCTCTTTGTATTTTACTGTACTTTTGCATTGAATATATGCCTTGTGTTCCCTGTATCGTGTAGCTCATAGCGTTTTGATACAAGTACTTTTCACATTGGTACTCTGGGGACCCCGATGCGCATTAGGCTGCACAAGGGTTTTAGGTAGTTTTGACAGCATACTCAGGCTTGCGCAGACCCATTCCTGCTTTATGTCTCATACCCATTGTTAGGGGATTTTTGTGTAGGAATTTTAGAGTACTACAGAACTATGGATAAGCTGGGTTTCGTACAGATTTATAGGTAATTCGTAAGGGTTTATGAGAGATTAGAGAAAAAGAGACTTGAAGAGATCTTTATTGAGTAGACAAGCAAGGATTACAAGTATTTTTTGTATGAACCCTAACCCTAGCCCTCTAAGTATAATCTCTAAGCCTAAAAGTGTCGATCCCTTATTCTAGTGTTTGGGTTCCCTTTATATAGTCGTCTATAGGTCAGTTCTTGTTGGTTGGAGTAGATGGAAGTCTTCCATATTCGGAAATATGGAAGATTCCCTTTATCGGCAATTTGCCTTTTCTTGGAGCTGGAGGCGGTTCCTGGAACCGATACTGGGGTACTCGATACTGGGGACCCATAACGCTTCTGGAAAGGGGATCCGGAGATCAAGGTCCTGCCTGGGGCTCAGTGGAAAATGATACCTGAGTATTTTTCCCTAACAGTTTGCCCCTTATTTCTTGATTTCGTCATCGATTTCGGGGAATAACCTGTGCACTCAAGTCAACCGGGGTTGCTCATTCTCAGCAGGCATCCCTCGGGCTGGACACCGTTCTAGGAACTTATGTCTCGGGTTCTTTATTGGCTATAGTCCTACTCTGGACCCAAGCAAGAGACGCAGAGAACTCAGTCTTGGTGATGTTTCCTTGGGTTCTTGAAGGAGGAGTCTGGAGATTTGATGATTTCTTCCGGGGGCTCTCGACTTCGCCGGCTGTGGGAACCGAAATTCACACTGTCGATTTCCGTTTAAATAAGGAAACTAGGAAAACCCTAATTTTCCAGAGGACCCGGATATCTGTTAATTACCTCACGTCAAGCAATCAGAACACGAGAATAACAACGATAAAAATAAGAAATCGAAAAGAGAGCAAAGTAGATCTTTATTCCGAATCTGCGTATGAGCGTTACAACAAGGTATAAGCCTGGGCTCGAGAGCTGTCGGCGAGATTCCTAGTTCTAGCAACCCTAAGTAGGCTAAACCTAATTGAGTCACAGCTCGAAATAACAAAAACGGAAAATTGCCTAAATTGCTCTAAGTGCTAAGTTTGCTCTGAAAAAAAGTTCTTCTTCTGCTCCTCGCCTAGGAGTCCTTATATACTAGCTCTAAGGTTGGTTTACGCTTTTACTCTTCTGCCCTTAAGCCGTCATAGCATAAAAATGGAGATATTCCATTTTTCCCGATCTTCACAATTATCTTCAAAACTTCCGTATTTATCCGCGGAAACTTGACATTTATCCTTCCTCGTGGGCCAAGCGTGAACCATGCTGTGGTTCACGGGCTTTTGGTTAGGAAAAATCGTAGGATGGGCCTCGAATCGTGTTTTAGGTCCCTTTGGGCCGTCTTCCGACTCGACACGTTTACTACGAGTTTTCCACGGTTTCTAATCCGCGAAGTTTGATCGATGAATTAGAATAGCGGGAAACATGGACTGAGCTTGCTACGGTCTTCGGGAGATAGCATTCGAAGGTTTGACGAGAATGCAAGGACTGGTGTCGTATCGATGTTCGGAAAGGTTCAATCGCTACACAGCGACCGAACTTTGGCTCGAGCCCGGTCGCTACGTAGCGACCGAGCGAGACGAGTGCGCGGTCGCTACGTAGCGACCGAGCTTTGGCTTGAGCTCGGTCGCTACGTAGCGACCGAGCTTTGGCTCGAGCTTGGTCGCTACGTAGCGACCGAGCTTTGGCTCGAGCTTGGTCGCTACGTAGCGACCGAGTGGGACTGATCTCGAGCCGAAGCTCGGTTGCTACATAGCGACCGAGCGCTCGTCCCGCTCGGTCGCTATGTAGCGACCGAGCTTGGCCGAGCTCGGTCGCTACGTAGCGACCGAGCTTTGACTCGAGCTCGGTCGCTACGTAGCGACCGAGCGGGACGGTCGCTCGGTCGCTACGTAGCGACCGAGCTTTGGCTCAGGTTTGGTTGCTGCATAGCGATCGGACGGCGTGTATGCGTGGTGACCGAGCTTGGTTTGTTCGGTTTGAATCCCAAAGGATACTTCTTCGTAAAAACTTCGTATTGGTTATTTTTACGAAAATTACATCTCTTCTTTTACTATCTCTTTCGGAAATACGATCTCCGAGGATTTTCGGGTGGTAATTCCGTCGTAACCGTTTTTGACCCCAACAGTTAGCCCCCCAGCCCGTTAGGATCATGCATCGTAGGATCCTAGTGTGCGGTTAGGCATGTTTGGCAAGTTAGGCGTGATGGATGGAATTAATATCCGAAAGTCCGAGCTTAAATAGTAAATCCTCATGTCTTATAAGAAGGGAGGTAACTTGTTCCATAATTTTTTCAGTTTCTTGTCTTTCTCTAAGATCTTTCTTAAGAAAAAAACTTTCTATCTTTCTCTCCACCCTTTTCCTCTATTCTCTCAAGAGAAGTGTAAAGATGTCGAGCAAGAAAAAGATTGCGAAAAAAGGGTCTTCGTCCGCGAGTCCTTATGAAGAGCTCGTCGTTCCGAAGATGGAGTTCGTGCCTCACTCGGTGCATCCTGCCGAGAACGAGGCATGGTGGGTTGCTCATTATGGCTCGTTGACCCCTCCCAAGGAGAAGCCGTTCCCGGTCCTGGTCCATCGTGGAGTCGAGGAAGAGGATGCAAGCAGGACTACCGACGAGTTTCTCGCGATGATGCGATCGTTCTACCATATCCCGGATGCTGTGGAGTTCCGGGTTCCCCGCCGCGGGGAATGTGCTAACAGCCCCCCGGAGGGTTACTTTACTTGCTATGAGGCTGTCGCCTATGGTTCCCCATACCCAAAATTCTCGTCCGAGTGTTGGATCGTTTCGAAGTTGCGATAAGTCAGTTGACTCCCCTTGCCATTCAGCATCTTATTGGGATCCTGATCCTAAGCTACGAGCATGGCCTTTCCCTTTCCGTCGATCATTATGAAGCGCTTTTGAGGCTTCAACTTGTCAGAGATACGGATAAGCATAGGTTGGTCTCTCGGAAATTTATGTCAGTGGTTAAGAAGTTTGTTTCGAACTTCAACTCTTGGAAGAAGTTCTTTTTCTTCGTTCGTATAGACGCTGCATCCGTCGAAGAGAGTTGCATTCCACTGTTCCGGAGGTTGCCGAATGATCGTCCCTTCATCAACCCTTTTGCTCTGTTCCCCGAGGACATCATTTCGGTGAGGGATCTTCTCAGGAATGGTCCCTTCTTCTGGACTTCTTTTACGCCGAAGAGGGTTCGGAAGGCACTGAGATTCGTGCAACCCGGTCCTGCTTTGGATTCGGACACTGGAAGCGACTCCGAACCTGACGTCCAGAATCCCGTCGAAGCTCCAACAGCTGTGCCGGAGTCGAGCTCTTGGAAGGGAAAAGATGTCGATCTTGGCGACATAGAGTTTTCGATGGATGACTCTATGTGTGACAACCCGCCCCGTGGAACTACCCGCCCATGGGGCCCTAGGCTCACAGCGCTGCAGCGCACCGACCCCAACCCCTCCATTATGAGTTCTCACTAACTCCATAATTAGGTTGTTGGTAGGCCTCGAACCCATGACCTCACCCTTTAACAGCATTCCCACAGGATAAGCTGTCACCAATTGATCTGCAGGTCAATTGGTGACAGCTTGTCCTGTGGGAATGCTGTTAAAGGGTGAGGTCCTGGGTTCGAGGCCTACCAACAACCTAATTATGGAGTTAGTGAGAACTCATAATGGAGGGGTTGGGGTCGGTGCGCTGCAGCGCTGTGAGCCTAGGCCCCATGGGCGGGTAGTTCCACGGGGCGGGTTGTCACACTATGCTTCCAGGATGGGATCCGAACCTTGCTTACGGCGACGGGAGTGGTTCGAGCGAGGCCCCTATTCCGGATTTCGATGACTTCTTTGCTGGACTGCCACCGGGTTTCGATGCTCCTCCTCCTACGAAAGAATCGGCAAGGCCGAGAGTCGTTGCGGAGGGATCTCACATCATCAATGGGGTTAGTTTTTGAGGATTTTTTGGTGATTGTCCTGTGTATATATGTTTATAACATATCAATCGATTTTGCAGGGCCTGAGCCTGCTGGGCTCGGCCATTGAGGCGGGCCATAGAGAAGCCATGGTCTACCGCTTCAAAGCGGAGAAAGCGGAGCGGGATCTCGCTCGCGTGCAAGGCGAGATGCTGGAGCGAGAGGCGCAACTTACTCGTGATCATGCGCGGGCTGTTCGTAAAGCGGAGAGGAAAGGCAAAAGAGAAATCGTCGAGGTGATGAAAACTCGCGCATCTCAATTCCAGGTTGAGTATGGGAACCTCAAGAATGCTTTTACCTCGGTGGGTGACTTTCGCGAGTGCCGCGGTTCGGTCGGAAGTCTTTGGAGGACGCGAGCTGATGACTATGTGTTTGAAGAGGAAATGAGCTTGATGAAGATTGGGATGAGTGAACGTGCCCATGCTGAGGCGCTTATCCCTCCGATTGACGAGAGGATTCAAGGGTTCTGGGATTCCATCCCGGTTTCCCCTGATACCGAGGAGGTTCCGACCGGGTTTCCCGATGGTGGCGAGGAAGTGGATCGTCCCGCGGATGCGTTCGGTGCTTCGTTGTCTGGGGACTTTGACTTTGGATTATGAGGAATGGATCAGTTATCCTTTTATCTGTTTTCGGCCGAGTGTGGCCCTTTGAATTTGGATTTTGTTTAGGCCTAGATGGCCGTATTTGTATTTACCGGGACTGGCCGTTGGTGGCTTTGAATCCCTTTCCGCTTTACGCGGTTTATTTATATGACGAATGTTTTGTTTCGAGTTTTCCTAAGTTGGGTTGAAGTAAATATGAGTTGTCGTCTCGTATTTAGTTCTGATTAGACGTTCATTCTGTTGGTTCGTTCGTGATTTTCGTAAAAATTTACTTATCTTTACGATTTTCGAGAACATTGAGATATGAACGGAGAGACATGGTTTAGGATCTCGTATCTTTTAGATATCATGCCTTGAGATGTTTGAGACCAGAGCGTTGGGTTTAGGGCAAGACCTAGGTTTACTTTCGGTTAAGGTTTGTGCGGTGACTAGCCGGCTATCGTTTTTCCTGTTGCGATTTCTTCCTGACTCACACCGATTTAAAGTCCGCGATATGTTCTCGGCTTATATGACTTGTATGGTACGAATCGAGCATCTTCTCAGAATCAACTGGAAGTGCTAAACCAAAATTTCGGATTTTTGTTGTAGCGCGCTTTTGTCCTTGTGTTGGACGTTTTTAAAGATCAAAAGAGTGATCGAATTGCGTTTGTTTAAGACGGCTGGCGTGTTCGTCGGGGCCAATCGACGAACGGGGTGTAAGGTTTTTGGTGGTCGCGTTAGCATTATCCTCGATTTTTAACTTTTGCGACGTCTCGCAGTTATTTCGAGGATTATACGTGTATTTTTGCGTGTTTGAAAGATGATAATCTTTACGATTTTTGGGCCGGAAGGGGCCGTAGATAAGAGTCTTAACGTTTTCAGGCGTGTCCTGAAAGTTTCTTTTGTGTCTTACTGAAGCGTAAACGTTTTCGATAAAAAGGACAACGTATATTGTAGTAAAAGTTTTTGAAGTTTCTAAAAACTCGATTACAATAATGAAGATTTTTCTAAGTGGGAGTATACGAGTATACGCACCCACTCCCCCCCCCCTTTTTTAGAGAGGGGGATACCTGAACTCGTCTTTTGATGAGCTGCCTACGTACCCCTTTCGAGGATCAAGCCATCTCGTAGTTCTGTTTCATGCCGCGAGTGTTCTTACTCGGCGGTAGATGTCGCGATGTCTGCCTTGACCGTGTCGATCGTGGCTGGGTCGACGCTATTTTCCGGATGTTCCGGTTGAGTTGTCGCGTGGGCTTTGGATTTATGTCGAGCTTTGACGTCCGATGCGTTTGCGTCGATAGATGATTTTACTTCGTCTTCTCCCGGGGCGCTTTTGGCTGAAGATCGATCTATCTTCGCGCGTTTTCCGTTTGCAGAAGCCGTGATTTGCCTTAACTTATGCTCCGCGAGGAAGCATAGTCGCGACTGTTTTTGGCATCCCCAGATGGCCGCGACTCCGCTCGGCGTTGGGAACTTGAGACCCAGGTGGTAGGTTGACAGAACTGCCTGCATGGCGTTGAGCCATGGAGTTCCCATGATCACGTTGTAGATAGCGGGATGATCGACTACCGCGAATTCGACGATTTTCGTGATCTCCTTGGCCATGACTGGCAATTGGAATGATCCGAGAGTCATCAACACTTCGCCTGAAAAACCCGTGAGCGGTTTTGGCGTCGGAATTACTTCTCTGAGTTTGATACTCATCCGCTTGAGAGTGTCGCGGAAGATTACGTTGACCGTGCTTCCCGTGTCGACGAGTACCCTTCCGACTTCTAAATCTCGTATGACGAGATCTATGACGAGCGGGTCGCAGTGAGGTTGGTCGATACCGCCGGCTTCTTCCTCTGTGAAGGTGATCGAGCAACTTTGGCCGTCTTGAGGAGGAGACCATGTAGGCCAATTTGCACTTGACTCTGCCTTCCGTTGGTAAGCCTTGATGGCCGACACGGTGTCGCCGCAGTATTGTGATCCTCCGATGATCATATTGACTCTGCGACGATTGTTATCGTTCCCTTTGTCATCCGGCCTCCTACCGCGTTTATCCCCAGGTTGGTTTCGTTGAGGGGATTTCTCAGCGGGCGGATTTCTATCCGTCTTTGGAGGCCGATCAGAATCGAGGATGAGATCCTTGACGCTAGTTACTTCCGAAAGCTCTCCAGCGAGTAGCTTTGCGGCCAGTCTTGCTCCCAAGAATTTGCAGTTGGTCGTGGAGTGTCCTCGGGATTGGTGGAACTCGCAGAAGGTGTTTTCGTCATACCCTTGATTGCGAGTCCATGTGTTGCCCGTGGTCCGGCCTTGATCCGAATTGATCGCATAGTTATGCGCCTTTTTGAGATCTTCCCCCTCGTGATGGACGTACTTGTCGTTACGAAAGTTCTTCTTTTTCCCCTTCGGATCTGCGTCTTTCGAGGATGGTCTTGCCGGCTTATGTTTTTGCGATAAGACTTTAGTTTCTTCCTCGACTATGATGTAGTCCGTTGCTTTGTGGAGGGCGTCCTGGATCGTTCGCGGTTTGTCGAGAGTTATCCATTTTCTGAATTTCGACTTGTACCAGAGCGTCTTTCTCAGCGCGTCGATGGCCACTTTGTCGCTTATCCCACTGACCCTGGACATTATCAGCTTGAACCGACTGATAAACTCGCGGAGGGGTTCGTCTTCCCTCTGGGAGAGACTCCAGAGGTCAACATCGGAGGTTTCTCTGTCTATGAATACAGAGTACTGTCTGAGGAATTCCGATGCGAGCTGTCGAAAACTCCCGATGGTGTTGCGACGAAGGCGTGCGAACCATTCGAGCGCTGCTCCTTCAAGATTTTCGACGAACAGGCGGCAATAGCCGGCATCTTTTTCGCCGTCCTTCAGTCTTGCTCTTCCCATCGCGATGTGGAAAGCCTGAAGGTGCGCTTTTGGATCGGCCGTACCATCGTACTTCGGTACTTTGATCTTTCCCGGATCGGACACCCTCATGTCCGAAATGCGACTGTTTAAAGGGGGTCTTTCGAGCTCCTTCTAACAGTCGATCGATCTCGGGGGCAGCACTAGTAGCATGATGGATTTGAGACTTTACGGCTCTCACTTCTGCCGCAGTCTTAGTGATGTAGTCGCGAAGATCGCGGATATCCGATGTCTCGTCCGTAGATTTTCGAGCCTGTCGGCGTTTACTGCGAGTCAGCTCGGTTTGCCTTTCGGCCAGCTCCTCTTGTTCGTTCCAATAGGCGACTTCTTCTTCTTCCGTCATTGGTTTTTCGAACGGGGAGCCTTCCCGAGCGGATCAGCTTCTGGTCCTTCTTGGATGTCTGTCGACATCCTCGTCGGTGTCGTTGGAGACATCGCTAGGATCCAGGTCAATGTGTTCGGCTTCGTTATCCTCTGAATCCTTTGCAGGGGGCGGAAGATTTTCAGGGTTCCCTTTTTCGACGGGAGATTTCTCGCTAGGGTTTTGACCGGAGGGTCGTTTCCGCGCGAGTCCTGCTCTATCGAGTGGGGTGGCGAAGTCGAGCCTCTTCCCGCGGATTTTGGTGGTTCCGCGGGGACGGATAGCTTGGGTTCTTGCCGTTAAGGTTTCAACCTGTTTAGTCAAGGTATTCACGAGCTTATCCTGTTCTTCCGACCTTTTCTCATAGGTGGCGAACATCTTTTTGAACTCCTCGAGCGTCGCGGCGTTGGCTTGCGCATTGGCCGCGGATACGTCCGCTACTGGAGTGTGGAGATCGGTGCCGCTGCCTCCGTTAAGAGGAGTTTGCACGTTATCCGCATCGTTGGTTGACATGTCTGACAGTGTGTGGCTTTTGCGGGTTAGATTGATCCGTAACGCCCCCACCTTCTAGCGCCAAACTGTGGGAACCGAAATTCACACTGTCGATTTCCGTTTAAATAAGGAAACTAGGAAAACCCTAATTTCCCAAAGGACCCGGATATCTGTTAATTACCACACGTCAAGCAATCAGAACACGAGAATAACAACGATAAAAATAAGAAATCGAAAAGAGAGCAAAGTAGATCTTTGTTCCGAATCTGCGTATGAGCGTTACAACAAGGTATAAGCCTGGGCTCGAGAGCTGTCGGCGAGATTCCTAGTTCTAGCAACCCTAAGACGGCTAAACCTAGTTGAGTCGCAGCTCGAAATAACAAAAACGGAAAATTGCCTAAATTGCTCTAAGTGCTAAGTTTGCTCTGAAAAAAGTTCTTCTTCTGCTCCTCGCCTAGGACTCCTTATATACTAGCTCCAAGGTCGGTTTACGCTTTTACTCTTCTGCCCTTAAGCCGTCATAGCATAAAAATGGAGATATTCCATTTTTCCCGATCTTCACAATTATCTTCAAAACTTCCGTATTTATCCGCGGAAACTTGACATTTATCCTTCCTCGTGGGCCAAGCGTGAACCATGCTGTGGTTCACGGGCTTTTGGTTAGGAAAAATCGTAGGATGGGCCTCGACTCGTGTTTTAGGTCCCTTTGGGCCGTCTTCTGACTCGACACGTTTACTACGAGTTTTCCGCGGTTTCTAATCCGCGAAGTTTGATCGATGAATTAGAATAGCGGGAAACATGGACTGAGCTTGCTACGGTCTTCGGGAGATAGCATTCGAAGGTTTGACGAGAATGCAAGGACTGGTGTCGTATCGATGTTCGGAAAGGTTCAATCGCTACACAGCGACCGAACTTTGGCTCGAGCCCGGTCGCTACGTAGCGACCGAGCGAGACGAGTGCTCGGTCGCTACGTAGCGACCGAGCTTTGGCTTGAGCTCGGTTGCTACGTAGCGACCGAGCTTTGGCTCGAGCTCAGTCGCTACGTAGCGACCGAGCGGGACGATCGCTCGGTCGCTACGTAGCGACCGAGCTTTGGCTCGAGCTCGGTCGCTATGTAGCGACCGAGCGGGACGATCGCTCGGTCGCTACGTAGCGACCGAGCTTGGCTGAGCTCGGTCGCTACGTAGCGACCGAGCGGGACGATCGCTCGGTCGCGACGTAGCGACCGAGCTTTGGCTCGGGCTCGGTCGCTACGTAGCGACCGAGCGGGACGAGCGCTCGGTCGCTACGTAGCGACCGAGCGGGACGATCGCTCGGTCGCTACGTTGTGACCGAGCTTCGGCTCGAGCTCGGTCGCTACGTAGCGACCGAGCGTGATAGACCGCGGTCCACGGATCAGTACATGGAGCCGAACCAGCATGAAGTTCAGGACGTTCTGAAGTTTTCAACCGAGGTTCATGATTTTCACCATACTGGTCAGACTGACCGGACTGTCCCAAATGCATCCGGATGTGAGCTTTGGCTGGAACCATGGCCAGATGATCCATTTCACTATACTGGACTTTGTCTTCACCGTCCTGTTTTCCATTTGATGAAGAACAGTCGAGACGGAATCGCATTCGGACGCACGGATCCTGAGTTAGGTCATTGCTATACATTTCTGGACAGTACCACATGTACCGCCCGGATGTCCAGTTTGAGGCTTCATCAATACCCATGTCCAGACGATCGAATTCACCGAACTGGAGCTCGTATTTCCCGTACTGATTGGCATTTTAAGAGCAACGGTCGAGACAGATTTGGATTCGGACGAGTGGAACTCATGATAGGCCGTGACACTTCAAAACTGGCTACTTTGGACTGTCCTGCTTGTGTACTGGCCCAGTCCGCAGGACATGCTTCAGGAAGCAATGAACCTGGACGGAATTTGAAGGGTTTTTCACTAGTCAAAGTGTGATTTCGTGCCTTGACCAGATCTGGTCAATTTTATCATTTTCTATGTTTAGATTTTCCACATTTTTCTTTAAGTCTTTTGACTAGAACTTCTATATAATGTAACCATCAGATCTGAATAAAAAAATTTCGTTTTGCTTTCATTCTTTTGAGTTTTTACTCTCTTTGTTCTTTGTTAGAACATTTCTTAGTTTCTTGGTGAGGTTATCTCCAAGTTTCGATCCTTCTTTTGTTGGACCGGTGCGTCACATCCGGCAACGATCGAAGTCTGGTAGTATCTTTGGGCTATTCCGCAACCCTTAGTGTCACCGTTCATACCATCAGTTCTCTTTCCTTACGGATCGAGTTCATATCTTTCCAATCCGGTTGAGTGTTCGTTCCTTAGGGTTCTTCAGAGCGGGACGATCGCTCTGTCGCTACGTAGCGACCGAGCTTTGACTCGAGCTCGGTCGCTACGTAGCGACCGAGCGGGATGGTCGCTCGGTCGCTACGTAGCGACCGAGCTTTGGCTCAGGTTTGGTTGCTGCATAGCGATCGGACGGCGTGTATGCGTGGTGACCGAGTTTGGTTTGTTCGGTTTGAATCCCAAAGGATACTTCTTCGTAAAAACTTCGTATTGGTTATTTTTACGAAAATTACATCTCTTCTTTTACTATCTCTTTCGGAAATACGATCTCCGAGGATTTTCGGGTGGTAATTCCGTCGTAACCGTTTTTGACCCCAACACCGGCTTGATACAAGGTTTCCCTGAAGAGAATATCCGAATATTTTCCAGGGAGAAATGTAGATTCTTTCCCTTTCCGAAATATTTCTTCATAAATATAGGAGATCCGTTGATATCTCACGCGCCGAAGGAGGGCTATTTGAATTTTGAAATCATCTTGAGATCCGAGGTTTCCAGAGCACGCGATCTTGGCCTTTATATGCTTCAGCTTTTCCCCATCTTCTTTACATCCAAGCCGACAATATCTTTACTTCAGGTATTACATTTTATCCCTCTATTTCTTTGCTACTGAGAATTTCTCTAGGTAGATCGAGCCGTCTTAGTCAGTTAGGGTTAGAGATTGACTTCCCTACGATCCTCGCGGCTTGTTGAATAGGACCAAAGGAAATGGTGAACTGGTGGTCAGTGAACCTGTGGATGTCTTTATTCTTTGTGGAGAAATGGTGAGGCTCTCGGAAAAGACTTGCTTCAGATGACATTCGTTGTGCCATACACAGTGCAGACCAATGAAGCCTAAAATAACAGATTTATATATACATGTTGAGTAGGTTAGATTACAAAGAACGATGGTTATCAATTTGAGGAGTTTTAGATTATGAGGCTGTACCTTTCGTCGATCAGTAGGAGCTCAAGGCGAATGAGAAAATTTGGCGGTGCAAATAGCCAGAGAAGAAGTGTCAGAAGTAAAATCATAGCATATACTAAGATCTCTTGGAACAGAGCATTACCGCGTCTCCCTCACCGCAAATAGCACAGTTTAAGATTTGTTTCATACCTTTGCTAGCTCCATCGTGAGGAATATGAGTTCTGGATTACTGAGATATGAAAATGACAAACAAAAGGCTTGAGCTGGCTTTCCTAGCTTCCAGAAGTCCTCTTGAGTCACTGTAAGCACCTGATGACACACAGATAACCGGCTAACTAATGAGTTTGCAAATCAAGAAAAGATAATGCTCAGCTCTTGGAAATATCATTCCAACATTTGGGTCATCTAGTAGATAAGGAGCTTGATAGAGCACAACCACCTGCAAAAATTGTTTGTTAATTTTATTATCTAGACGAACTGAAGATCACATGTATGTCTTCATTTTAAGTCTCTTTTTCTAGAGTAAAGCCAATAATTAGAGGCACAAGATGATCAAAAGTGTATACCTGTTTGCCTTTCATAGAGCTTACCACTTACGGCATACTGACACTTCTTCATGTTTTCATTTAGAGGTCGTATTCGAGAGCCATTTATCTTCACACGTTACAGCAATCGCATACCGAACTTCAACCTTATCGAAACAAAAGAAAAGAAATTGTGAGAATCCGTAAGACTGGATCAAATGAATCGACATCAAAACTAAAAGGCGACGGCTTTTAAAATGGGTTATCAACAACATTGACGAAAAAAAGAAATTGATCATTGCCATAACTTTAGATTCGAACTACAGAGACTTGCCGGTGGAGACATGGGACTTTCGGTTGGATTTTGTTAACAGAGCTTTCGATTTTTCGCTGGAGGCTTTCGGGTTTGCTTGCTTGCAAGTAAGTTCAGACGAAGCGGTTGAGCAATCTTTATATGAGGATAAAGATAGGGAGGTGGAACGAAACTACAAAGGAATTAGTGAGCAGCATTGATTGATCAAGAAGAGCTCACCGAAACGGACATCAGGGAGAACCAAGATGGTGAAGACGAAGTGGAACGCAATCGATGCGTCAGATAGTATGATTTTTGGTTGATGGGTTTGACATAGGATCAAGTTAATTTTTTAGAACACTCTAAGCCCATTTCTATCTTCCCTCTGTAGCTTATATTATGACATGGTCAAATAAGTGTTTCTTATTGGTCAATTTTTTAATCTTACATGGATAGTCTCTCCTTTGAGCATATCCTCTTTTACTTATTGTTTGATTTTAATGTAAAAGTGGTGGTAATGATTATGCCATGTGGCATTTTTTTGTAAATTTCCTAAAAATTAGATTTGGACAACTATATTTTTTAATTTATTTATAGGTTGACACATAAACGAAATTAACAGCTTAATTAACTGAAACATAAAAAAAAAAAAAATTTAATTAGTACAAAATACATGTTATAACTTTTTAAATGTTTCTCTATTAATATATAGGGAATTCCAAACAAACTTTATTAACCCGCCGGAAACATTTCTTTGTCAATTTTATATAGAAATTTGATTCGTTTAAAAACCTTCATATCATAAGTTCATAACATATTCTTACTGTTCAATTTTTTTTTTCTTTTTGGAATTTTCGGTACACATCTGGGTTTCTTATTGTTTTCAATAAAGACTGGCTTACAAATTAGCAATAAAATAAAACAGCATACATCTTACCCTTATCGCTTTTCTATATACTACCCCACTGGATTCTTACCAACAACTGTAGTTTGTCTTACTCAAAACATCAACCAGGAAAGTTAGAACCCACAAAAAAAAGGGAAATGGATCTTGCTCCTGAAAGTTCACTTATTGAGAAAGAAAATCTAGACTCATCGGCTACAACTATAACTCTATTCCTCACTACTTTTGTAGCTGTGGCTGGTTCCTTCGTTTTTGGCTCAGCTGTAAGTTTTTTTTTTTGGAACATCTCAGCTGTGAGTTTATATAACGTCTTATTAAATCTGTAATCTTTTTAGTTGTCTTTACTTATATATCAGTTGATTCTTGAAAACTCGTTTCACTTATTTGGCAGATAGGATACTCATCACCCGTCCAGTCCGACTTAACGAACGACTTGAATCTATCTGTGGCAGAGGTAAACTGTTTTTACTTAATTAATCCGTGTGTTTGGATTGTGATAACTGATAAGTATCTATGATCCGTTATGAAGAGCTAACGGATTGATGAACTAAAAAGAACAAAAAGTTAGAGGTAATTACAGATAATATGGGTTGACAAAAAATTACATATTATATGGCGGAGAAACTGACAGTATCAGATTTTCTAAGGATCTAAACCGTAATTCTGAAAACAAATCGAGATTAGTTAATCGATAAATTAACTAAAACTATGTATGTCTAAAAATGATTACAACCCTATTTAATTTTTCCAACCAAGTTTTAACTTTTTAATTTTATTTCCTTTTCTTTTTTTATATTTTATGAATTTTTTTATTTAAATAAAATAATAATTTATTTTGATCATGTAATGAACTATATTTTTAATATATTTTCTTATTTTTCTATTTTGGATAAATAATTTAAAACGAACCAACCTTTTAAATAAATTTTATGAATGACGTATGGTTGAATAAGTTTTATGAACAAAATAATATCATTTATTAGTATTTTATGAAAAATATTGGTTATAACAATATTCTATCACAGTCTCAAGACATAGTCGCATCTAAATTTTTTCAATATAATTTATTGGGGTTCACATATCCATATATAAGTAGCTTGTCTACTCACTTTCTATCTACATATCAATAGGAACCAAACAACCCAACGACCGTGACCCACGATTTCTTTCCATTTTCCTAATGCTTTTGTAGAAAAACTATATATATGTATATAGTATCTAGAATATTGTGATGAACCAGAAAATGAAAAATTTCTTATGTAGCTTTGAATCTCAAAAGTGTGTATTTGTGTAATCTTCTCCACTTTAAACCGTAACTCATCTAACACATTGAAAGCATCCCGACGCTGTGCGGATTTCATGAAATTTCAAAATCATTGTCTTGTATTTCTATTCACTTTGTATATATTTTACAAGATCAGTTCGGGCTAGCTCTAGCTCATTTTAGAATTTTGTCAGTAGTATCAACAATTTATTCCGCTTTACTCCACTATTCATCGATCATCCGTTTGTCAAAATAATAATATGAATATTGTATTGTGATGTTCCATATCAGTTGGCCATAATACTTTGAAAGCAAAACTTACTTAAATGTTTCCAACTTTGTGAATGCATTCAATGATACCACTATTAACTAAGTACTTTTAATATGACTATTGAATAGTATCTAGTATATTGTGATGATCTAGAAAATTGAAAATGTCTCATGTACAAGGTTAAAGATTGAGATAGTATGGATGCAAATGAAAATGACATTAAGTATTGAGGGAACTATATTATTCATAGCTAAGTGATTTATTAAAAAAACACATGAACAAGAATTCGATTGAATCCTCTAGTCGGATACTTGATGTCTCAGTTTTGAATGTTTCAAAATACTTGCAGTATTCGCTCTTCGGTTCGATTTTGACAGTTGGGGCAATGATTGGTGCAGCTATGAGTGGACGAATTTCTGATTTGATTGGCAGACGAGCTGTAAATTATATTTTTTTCTTACATAGAAATACATATATTTTTTAAGTTGGTAAACAATATCCATCTTTATCAGACAATGGGTTTCTCGGAGATGTTTTGCAGTCTTGGTTGGTTAGTGATCTACCTTTCTAAGGTATCTTCGTCTCCCTCTTTTTAAAAAAATGTATGTGAAGAAAAAATATATGTTCTTTGTTTTTAATTAGGTTACAATTTGGCTTGACGCTGGAAGATTCTTGGTCGGTTACGGGATGGGCATTCTTTCGTTTGTGGTAAAATATATTAACCTTACCAACTTGAATAATGAATATTTAGTGGTTATATATTGTATAAACAATTATTAATGGATCATACGCTCTTTGTGTTTTCCAAACTATAAACTGATGATGAAAGTGTTTGACATTAACTTTGTAAGATTGGGGATTTACTGATCTACAATGAATGAACTTTTAAGTTCTTAAAACGTCTATTTATACCAAATATTGACATATTAGATTGGAGATTATATGGTGCAATTTATAATTCCAGATTTGTTGGTTGGTAACTGACTTAGAAGTGCATCTAACATGTCATTATATGATTCAGAAATATGTTGAATTGTTCATGTACGATAAATATTTGTTGAAAATTGTTGATATACCAAAATATTTTGAATTGATCTCTTTAATAGATTTAGTGTTTCATAACTGATGATCAGGTCCCTGTATATATAGCTGAGATTACTCCTAAGGATCTTCGAGGTTGCTTTACAACAGTTCATCAGGTAAAATATATTATTAAACTTCAAATCAATTGAATTTCTCTTTAAACAAATGCTAAATTTACAAAATATCTCCACTTGTAAATGGTATTATTTAAATATTTCACTGTCTTATTATATTGCTTAAATGTCAATAAATTATCTATACAAATTTTAAATTTTGCAGCTAATGATATGTTTGGGTGTCTCCATAACATATCTACTAGGCTCTTTTGTTGGTTGGCGAATATTGGCTTTGATAGGTAATATACATATAAACATAATATTGATAAAGTAAACTTTCTAAAATAAGTATATCTTACTAGTAATACATGTCATTAATTCATGTTTAATACCTTAGGTATGGTACCATGTGTTGTACAAATTATGGGATTAATTTTCATTCCAGAATCACCAAGATGGTTGGTAAGTAATTTGTTACATATACTACAAAATCTTAGTGCATGTGATATAACAAATGATAATGAGGTAATTATATGGTTCTTACAGTTACCTAATAATATAGTAATTTTATGTCATAATGTTTAGAAAAGGGTTTTGTGGTTTTTATAAACGAATGGTAGTAATTTGTTTGCAAGTATTTTCAGGCAAAAGTTGGCAGATGGGAAGAATTTGAAATTGTATTGCAACGATTAAGAGGAGAATCTGCAGACGTTTCTAATGAATCTAGTGAGATCAAAGTAAAACAGCACTAAGTCTAGTTTCTTGAACTAATTTTTTTTATAAATGTTCTTTCAGATGTGTAACATTCTTGGTTTTTTGAAGGAGTATACACGCAGACTGTCACAAATTTCAGAAGGTGGTATATTTGATTTGTTCCAAGAGCAGTACTCGAAATCTCTACTTGTAAGTTAAACAGGTCAATTATCTTATATTGTTGAATGTCCGATAATCTATGATATTACAATGATGAAATGTCAAATGAGTTTAGGTGGGAGTTGGTCTAATGGCATTGCAACAATTTGGAGGCGTTAATGGAATTTCCTTTTATGCCAGCTCTATTTTTGTATCTGCGGGTACATACACATATAATATTAATGCACACACACAAGACTAAAACTTAAATTCAAGTAATCATTTTAATTTTATTTTTCAGGGCTTTCTTCCAAAATTGGAATGATTGCAATGGTTATTGTACAGGTACGTTTCTAGTTATTCATTTGTTTTCATTTTTTCACCGTTATCAGTAAAAAAATTGTCTTTCTAGACATTAAAAATTTAAATCTTTGGAATGGTAATCTAATAGAATAATTTTTTTAAACTTCAAAATCATAAAAAATTCAATACAATTAGCCAAAAAATGGAAGTAATTTTTTTTAAAATAATATTAATACTGAAAATATAATTTTATTTCAGATATCAATCCATATTTTCGTTATTTAAAAAATGTTGACATACAAGAAGAAAGAAAAATTGCACATACAATAAAAAATATAATGAACGAACAACCAAATTATTGTAAGAACAAAGTTAATCAAATATGACTAGATTGTGTGTTTGTTGTATCCATCGCAACCAAATTATATGTAGTTGATCATATTTAATTATTTTCAGATCCCAATGACAACTATAGGCGTAATTCTGATGGATAAATCAGGCAGACGACCACTCATTCTTGTAATAAACTATTTTTTACATTTTGGTTCTAGGTTATTCCTTTAATTATACCCAAAAACAATAAAATTTCTAATTTATATCTACACAATTCAGATTTCTGCTGCGGGCACATTTATCGGGTGTTTACTCGTCGCCTTATCATTTTCCTTACAGGTTCTCTCCTCTTTAAAATACATAATTTTGTATATCATAAAGCTTTATATAATGTTAATGAAAAAATTTCCCGAAATCAAATAAGGTTCTCCAAATGATTTGTACATTGGAATATATTTTCATCAGCTGTAGACCAAAATTTTGTTGGTTCTTTTGGGATGGTAACCGAATGGATATGAACTATGAACTTGGATAAAGATTGAATCGAGCACATATTCATTTTTATTAAAGAGTGTTTTGATCTTATTCTAAGATTTGGATTACACGAAATCTCTTTTTGTGATAATATAATTATAGTTTCATTTCTGTTCTATGCTACAATACAATAATAAAAATATAATTTTAGTGTTTATATATGTTTCTTCAAAGATTTTTGTTGAACTTTGAACAATTAATATTCTCTCTTTCTAAAAATTAGTTTTTAATTTTTTTTATTCATATTCTCATTTTCTAATGCCCACAACTCATTATATAGAGTACTGAGGGTTGCAATTGTTAGCACTCACAATTGCAATGATTAGTCAACATTTATTATTGTTAATACCAACAATTACAATAGTTAGCCAAATGTCATCACCAAAGTTTTTAATCGCCAACGGGTTCAATAGTTTATTATCACCAAAGGTTGCAAGGATTCATCACTAATGGTTACAATCACAAATAGTTAGAATTGCTCATCTAGACAACTGCAATGCTTCACTTAAACGGTTGCATAGATTCACTCAAATCTCCAACAATCCTTTATCATTTAAGTGTAACAAAATATTCACTAAATAATTATGACATATATTAAACTCATGCATAAATAAAAATGTTCTAAGAATAGAATTTTTATCTTAGTGTATTACACATTCCAAATGCCTGAGAATCAGAATGTCATGCAGATTATATCCTCTCAACCCATCAGTGCACATGAAAATAACATATACAAATTTCCACACAACTCTAAGTGTTTCCTCGACACTAATATAAGTTGTCTCCCTACCCATTCATGAGTGATGAGTGTATTAAATTCAAATCTCATGTTATTGAATCGGCCTCACTTAAAACTCATAGGTAGTAGATAATTTTAATCATGCACCTATAGATGACTTTTCAAAGTATCTATTAAGAAAACATTTTCAACATATATTTTTCTTGTAGATCCAAACACATACCTTGGGATGATATAAACATGTGCTTCAATCTTTAAGTATAGGATTTCCACATTAAATTCATCCTCTAATATTGTATTAGAGGGGAATTGATTTTCTCACAATTAAAGAATTAAAATGGAATTTATTATCATCCCTTTAACAGACATAGTTACAAAGTCTCTAGCTAATCATTTCGTCAAATGATATTCTATATTTCGTTAAGACCGAAAAACTTATGATATGATATCTTTACTCTGCCTATTTACCGGAATTTGTTAATGCTATGTATTCATATTCCATAGTCAAAATGTTCGTGCAAGTTTACTTCTTTAAAACCCATGAAATGGCACATAAGTAAAACACCCAACCAGTTGTGGAAGAATGATGCTATTTGTTAGCAATCCAACTTGCATTTGAATACCCTTATTTACCTATGACAAACCATACTTTATGGTTTCTTTTAATTACTTATGACCCATCTTAAGGCCTTCCATTATTGATTACTAATATTATAGTGTTTCTATTAAA
This sequence comes from Brassica napus, assembly GCF_020379485.1. Classification (NCBI taxonomy): domain Eukaryota; kingdom Viridiplantae; phylum Streptophyta; class Magnoliopsida; order Brassicales; family Brassicaceae; genus Brassica; species Brassica napus. The sequence goes on from NC_063434.1 coordinate 17,518,555, forward strand.
CCTCCATGTAAAATAAGCTATATCCGGCTTAGTGCTTGTCATGGTATGTATTTAGGAATCATCACTTGTAAATGATTAAGTTGTGATATTGATTGTCTTGTGTATAGCACAAGCTTCACATCCGTATCCATGGGAGTGCTCTCACAATTGAACCTCTTAAGAACTTTCTGAGTGTAATGAGATTGTATCAAAGATAGTTCTTTACTTTCATGTGGGATTCAAATTTCTAGAATCACATCCACTTCTCTTATGTCTTTCATTGCAAAATCTGATGACAATAATGCTTTTGTAAGCTCTTCTTGTCTAAGGTCAGCACCAAAGATCAACATTTCATAACATATAAGAAACTTATTATTCCATTATCAGACTCATAATTGTTATATAAACATTTATTCTACTGGTTTAACTTAACCACTTGATAAGACAAACTCATGAACCATTTAATGTCACTTTCTAGGTGCTTTCTTTAGATCATACAATTACTAGATCAAACTTATTGCTCAATACAAAGAACAATAAAATCTTAGGTTTTTTAATATGAACCTCTTTTTGAACAATTAATCCATTTCCCATGGATCGCAATCCATAACACTGGCCATGAACAATATGTTGTACAATCATGATGACTCAACCTCAATCATCATTCACTTGAATCCATATGGATCAACATCCTGCATGATGCAAGTAGAATCGTTCTAGTAACATAACATTTGAACCTTTCAGAACTTTTGCACCCTTTAGGTAAAGTTATGTTCGCACCCTTATGGTGATGACACGTTTACACCCTCTCGGTGATAACACATTAACACCTCTTTGGTCACGCGACGTTTGCACTCCTTTTCTTATGGCATGTTTGCACCCATTTGGCCACAACTTTTTTTCACCTCTTCGTCCATGACATGTTTGAAACTCTTCCGTCAAGACTAGTTCTCACGCCTTGGGTGTCTACACGTTAACACCCATTTGATTCCGAATCGTTTGCAACCTTCATTGATGACTCGTTTGCACCCATTTGGTGATGATACATTTGTACCCTTCCGGTGAACCATATAGTTTATTAATGTTTCCAAAAATAATATTAACATTATAAAATATATATTAGCACCTAGAGTATAAGTATCAGATTAATCTATATCTTCTCTTAGTTTAAACCATTGAATAATTGATCGAATCTTAAAGTGTCAATTGTTCCATCAACATTTTCATCTTCTTTTTAAAAATCATCTTGAAGCCGAAAGGCTGCAACCTAGTAGATGGTTCGATAAGATCCAAGTATTGTTTTCATGATTGAGTTAATCATATCATTTATTGCTTCTTTATAGAGAGCGAAATATTGAGGCTTTGAGAATTTAGCCATGTCATATATAATCGTCATTCTCCGTTTGATCCTCCTTGTTTCATCTTCTTTTTCATCTTTGAAAGTTTAATCTCTCAAGCATTTATAACTTTCCAGAATTTGATGTTATCTCTCACAAATAAAAAATAATAGTTCACAAGAAATTCTCTTTAAGATTGTTGGTTATTTGTGTTGGTAACCGAATGGATGTAGACTATGAACTTGGATAAGGATTGAATCACTTACAAGGTCACTTTTCTTAAAGAGTATTTTGGGTTACACAAAATCCTCATGTAAGATAAGAGAATGAAAATATCATTCTTGTTCTAGGCAAAGATATAAGAAAAACAAATAAAGATTTAGTGTTTATAGGTGTTTCTTCAAAGATTTGTGATGATCTTTGAGCAATGAATTCCTATCTGTTTCTACCAAATTTTTTTATATTTCATTCTTATTCTCAGTTGCCAATGCCACAACTCATTATACAGAGTACCAAGGATTGCAATTGGTTAGTACCAACAATTGCAATGTCTAGCCAAAAGTTATATCTGTTGATATCAACAATTGCAATGGTTAGCTAAAAATCACATTGGTTCATCTCCATAAACTTTAATTATCAATGGTTGTATTGATTTATCACCAAATGTTGCAACGGTTCATCACTAATAGATACAATTACAAACATTTGCAATGATTCACTTAAACAGTTGCAAAATTTCACTTAAACGGTTGAAAGGATTCAATTAAATTTTCAACAATTTTATGTATTTATTTTATAATATATATATAACTATATCAAATTTTGTGTATATAATTGCCTCATATTGCTTTATGGTTTCATATTTTTACTTTTTATTTCATGTTATTTTAGTATCTATCGTGCCTCTGAGATTAGTGCCTCGAAAAGTATTAGGAATTATTTTACTTGTTTGTTTTATTGCGCAACATTTTACTCGTTTGTTATTATAAATAATTGTAGCATATTTCAACGCTTCAAAATGTATGTAATTCTGCATATTATAAAATGTCGGCTCACCGCTTGACCAGAAAATTAAAAATGTGGGCTCACCAAATTGTAGGGTGTAAGGACGTTTAGTGGAGGGGCTTCATATATAGCCCTCACTGGCGTTCTGGTAAGTTTGAATCTGAAATATTATTTATAGTTAGTTCTAAAAAACATTATTTATATTTTCAAAAGATATGATGTTATTTTCCATTTTCCCGTCAGGTGTATACAGGTTCATTTTCGCTAGGAATGGGTGGGATACCTTGGGTCATTATGTCAGAGGTAAATAACTTCATGAAACATTTTGTCGTGTTGATTAGTATAGTAGAGCTCCTTGTTGTGTGGTCTAATTAGTAGTATATATATTGTTCATTTCCATGTGATTTTGATTTCTTTATTGAAACTTATTACTTAATATACAAGTTAAATAAGCACCTAGAAATTGTATTACATTCTTTATTTGAAACTTATTACTTAATAAGATATACTCTACGCTTTCCTTATATTACATTTGTTGTTTGGTTTAGTTGAAATTAGGTATTAAAAGTTCCATTTTATGTCAAGATATTTCCAATAGATATAAAAGGATCAGCAGGAAGTCTTGTGACTGTTGTTAGCTGGGTTGGATCTTGGATTGTATCCTTTGCATTTAACTTCCTAATGAATTGGAGTCCTGCAGGTACAAGTTTTGTTCCAATTTTACTTCTTTTGTTTCAGCCAATTTTCACTCTATATTTAAATGTGAAATGTATTTCCAAATAATTTTCAGGAACATTTTATGTTTTCGCTACAATTTGCGGGGTTACTGTTATATTTGTAGCAAAACTTGTACCAGAAACCAAAAGTCGAACGCTTGAGGAAATTCAATTTTCTATTAATTATGTAACATTGTAATGTTTAGATTGTTTATTACAAAGATACCAATTATTAAACACTAACTTTTAAATATGATATTTCCTTTCTTTTTTATTTGAGCATGAAATTGTTACAATGTCTTAGTCCATCTCCAATGTATTTTTGATATATTTTCTTTTGAAATAGAGAATTTCTATAATAGAACCCCTTAATTCCAACTCGAATCTCGGGTATGTTGATCTTCTGAACTCCAATGAACTTGCGCATTGCTTCGAATTGATCCTTGCCAATGGTTTAGTGAGTATGTCTGCCTGCTGCTCCAGGTACATGCTTTATTTCGATCAAGTTGAACTCCACACATTCTCGAATGAAATGGTACTTCGAGAGTATGTGTTTGCTTCTACCATGAAACATCGGGTTCTTGGTGAGGGCAATCGCTGACTTGTTGTCAATCTTCAACACGACCTTCTTGTCTTCTTTGTTCATGATCTCGACCATCAATTTCTTTAACTATATTGCTTGTTTTGCAGCTTCCGTAGCTGCCATGAACTCCGCCTCACATGAAGAGAGTGCCACCGTGGGTTGCTAGCACGATGTCCACGTGATCGGCGATGTTCCTAGGTAGAACATAAACCATGTAGTGCTTCTTCCATCATCAACGTCTATGTTATGGCTGCTGACACTGTAACCTGTAATCTCTTGTTTCATCTCGTTTGAAGAAGAGACAATACTCTGTAGTGCCCTTTATGTATCGTAGTAGATGCTTCACTGCTTCTCCATGACTCTCTCTTAGACTCTGCATATATATGCTTAATACACCAACCGAAAACGCCAAGTCTAGTCGTGTGTGAAGGAGATACCTTAAGCATCCTATGATGCTTCGATACGATGTTGCATCAATCTCAGGCTCCTCCTCTGCCTTTGATACTTTCAAACTCGTGTGCATCGGAACATGAGTATAGTTACATGACTCCATCTTAATCTTGACCAAGTATACCTTCTGCGGATCCTTCTTGTTTGATGTGAATGTCATCAGCTCCTTGCGTTACTTCTATACCAAGATAGTATGTAAGCTTCCCGAGGTCAGACATCTCCAATCTTCTTGACATATAATCTTTGAATTGCTTGATAACGTTGAGTGAGGACCCTGTTACAAACAAGTCATCAACTTATATAGCTATCATCAGAAGCTCCCCCTTCTCTTTCTTTTGATATACCGCAGGTTCCTTGGTGTACTTCGTGAACTACATCTCCTTGAGAACACGGTCGAGTTTGATGTTCCAAGCTCTCGGAGCTTGACGCAAACCGTATAGTGCTTTGCTAAGTTTGTACACATGATCCTCCTTTCCTCTCTCCACAAAGCCTTCTGGTTGAGTCACGTATACATCTTCATTTAAGTCTCCGTTCAGTAACGTAATTTTGACATCTAAGTGATGGATCTCCCATCTATTAGTTGCTGCTAAAGCCAAGAGTAGTCGTATGGTTTCCATCCGAGCAACTGGTGCAAACACTTCGTCGAAGTCTATGCCTTGTTGTTGCACGTAGCCTTTTGCAACTAGCCTTGCTTTGTATTTGATCACCGTTCCATCTGTATTCCTCTTGATCTTATAGATCCACTTCAAACCTATCGGTTTCACACCTGCCGGCTTCTTGACAAGCTTCCAGGTCTTGTTTTTGATGATAGATTCGATCTCTGCCTTCATTGCATCGATACAAGCTTGTATCACTGCAGCTTCGATGTAACTTTCTGGTTCACCATCGATGGTGAGCAAGAGTCTACCTGATGTGACCTTGTTCAGCAACAAGCCAATGTCGTATATATATCAATCTGACGGCAATTCAGAGACCGTCGATCATGCAAAAGGATACGACCAGCCAAGGAATTCTGCGAACACAATTTCCCAAATTCGGTCAACAGTCTTGGTCTTTGGTCAAGTCAATATTCCTAGTCAAGTCTTCATAGTTTTAAGAGCTTGATAGTTTCAAGGAATGACTAGATTATTTAATTCTACAGATTGTCTATTATATAAAGGTTTGCTTTGTATTGTTTTTATTCATTCAACCCTTTTAATAAAAATCTACTTTTTAAATTTGTTGAATCCTTTGTTCTTTGGAACATCGTAATGCTACGAGAGTGATCTTCATAAGCACGGTCTTGTTCACTAGTGGGGCTGCCTCTCACGGGCTAAGACCAACCCAGCAAGTATTTGGCCTTCCGCAGCCTTATACTGAAGAACCATAGATCCACCTTTCCTTTGATCCATCTTTGGGTCAAAGCTTATCCTTTTCACCAACCTTCGAGTGAATTCATTGGGAGATTTTATATTAAGTGGTATCAGAGCACACTTGAGGGTTCGGTGTTCACTTCTGTCATTCATCAATTTCATCCTTCCATCTTCTACAGAAAAAAAAAAAAAGATCCACGAGAAAACAAGAGATCATTCCATCTGAAGTTAAACTGAGACTGCTCCTCCATCTCTCGTAATTGCTCTAGGAGATTGCTTCTCCGAAAGCAACCTGTTTTGATCACTAGTGGGGCTGTCTCTCACGGTCACATGTTCTAAACATTAAGTCGGATTTGAGGGCAAATCCTTTTGAAGGAGGAGGGGATGATGTGACCTTGTTCAGCAACAAGCCAATGTCGTATAATATATCAATCTGACGGCAATTCAGAGACTGTCAATCATGCAAAAGGATACGACCAGCCAAGGAATTCTGCGAACACAATTTCCCAAATTCGGTCAACAGTCTTGGTCTTTGGTCAAGTCAATATTCCTAGTCAAGTCTACATAGTTTTAAGAGCTTTATAGTTTCAAGGAATGACTAGATTATTTAATTCTACAGATTGCCTATTATATAAAGACTTGCTTTGTATTGTTTTTATTCATTCAACCCTTTTAATAAAAATCTACTTTTTAAATTTGTTGAATCCTTTGTTCTTTGGAACATCGTAATGCTACGAGAGTGATCTCCGTAAGCACGGTATTGTTCACTAGTGGGGCTGCCTCTCACGGACTAAGACCAACCCAGCAAGTATCTGGCCTTCTGCAGCCTTATACTGAAGAACCATAGATCCACCTTTCCTTTGATCCATCTTTGGGTCAAAGCTTATCCTTTTCACCAACCTTCGAGTGCATTCCTTGGGAGATTTTCTATTATTACCACCTTCAACCTCGGCGAGTAGAATGTAATCATCGAACCGCTTTGGTTTTCTGATGTTACGACCATGTCTTGATGTTACATGCTGGTCTAGGTTTGCAACATTGTTCTCTGCTACTTGCTCTTGTTCACCTGCATCTACAACTTCTTATTCTTCATTATTGTTTTGCTCTTCGTGGTGTTGGTGATCTTGATGCTCATCACCATCTCCTTCTTCTGTAACATCGATATGAGGACGCTTGAATGATCCTGGTTCTTCGTCCACATTTGTTGATAGTGTATACGATGCGGGAAGATGTCTAGTTACACCGTTTTCTTCACAATAACGAATGAACTCAGAAGATGTGAACTCTCCTCCTCTATCGGTGCGAAAAGTTTTGAGTATTAGCTTCGTTTGATTCTCCATATACTCCTTGAACATTTTGAACCGATCGAACGCTTCACTCTTCTCTCTTACCAGCATTGTCCACATATATCTTGAGTAATCATAAATTTAGACGAATACATATCTATTGTTTTCTGGTTTGATGGTGATATCGGACCGCACAAGTCACCATGTACCAACTCCAATGCGTGTGATGCTCGATACTTTTCTTTAGGCGGGAAAGGCTTCCAAGTTTGCTTCCCAACTAAGCAGGCGCTGCACACATCTTTCTTTTGTATCACCTGAGGCATCCCTACTACCATCTCCTTGTCTACCATATTCTTCATGACTCCAAATTTCACATGCCCTACCCGCTCATGCCATGTCCATGTAACATCAGTTTCTTGTATTTGAAGACACTCTGGAAATTCAACCTCCACTGACGTCTTGTACAATCGGTTTGGTTGCCTTGCGACTTGTACTAATAGCCTTCCACGGGGATCTTTCAGCATCAGTAAGTCTTCTTTCATATTAACCTCACAAACCATCTCGGTTGCTTGTCCAAGACTTATGAGATTGTGTTTAAGACTTGGGATGTAGTAGATATATTTGAGTGCTCTTCTCTCCCCTGTTTCCCAACGAAAGTAATCACACCTCTCCCGACTATTTTGACGTATGAAACATCGCCAAATTTGACTTTGCCTTTGATGCTCTCGTCTAGGTTTGAGAAGAACTCTCTCTCTTGCCTGTCATATGTTTACTTGCACCATTGTCAAGGTACACTCTCTCTTCGTTGAGGAATACAACTTCGTGCATATATAATGCATCTGATTCTTGTGTTTCCGTTAGGTTAGCTTCTTCTTTTGGTCGTCTAGGACAATGTGACACGAAGTGCCCCATCTTGTCGCCTCTCCAACATTTAACTTTAGAGTAGTCCTTCTTTGTCGTGTCCGAAGCTTCTACTCCTTTGTTATGACCATCAGAACCATTAGACCTTCCTCGTCCTCTTCCTCTTCCACCATAACTTCTACCTCTGCCTCTTCCTCGCGAGTTGTTATGGCTTCCACGACCTTGTGTATCATTCTTCACAAACATTAGCTTCGATTGATCTTCATCTTGGATTTCTTCTTTTATGCCTTTTTTCGAAATCCTTCAATCTCCGAACAATATCTTCGAACCCCGTTGAATTTAGATCCAGCACTTGTTCCCACGAAGCTATGATGTGAATGAACTTCGTTCTTGGAAGTCCCTTCAGAAACTTCTTTAACATCTTTGATTCTTCATTATCTCTCCTAACGCGGCTGCTCTCGATGCTAAGCCTAAACTTTTTCCTGCGTAGTCATCCACCGTTTGTGTCTGTCATCTTCAGTTTGTCGAACTCAGACATCAAAGTATGTAACCTTGCTTCTCTCACGCGATCAGCACCCAGGTTACGGCATTTGATAGCTTCCAAAATCTTCTTCGATGTATCATGTTCTCCTATCTGAAGTATTAGCACTTCCGGGACTGATTGAAAGATTAGAGCAATCGCCATATTGTTCTTCTTTGCATCATCGCTCCCTGGATCAATCGTATCCCAAACATCGTATAAACGAAGCATCACTTTCATTCGCATCGACCATACGGTGTAGTTGGTCGATGATAGCATCGGACATCGTATGTCCTTCTTCATCTCAAGACCTTTATCACGTCCTTGAGAATTGTTATTGTCTCCCATGTTTTGATCGAGTTACAACTCCTCTTGTAAACGATCTTCGAAACCTGGAGCTCTGATACCAATTAAAGTTGCACAAACAGAAGGATTATAAGAACTTCTCTTCTTATAGATTTAGAAACTCTCTCAAAACTAAACCTTTCAATGTGTTTCTCTTGATGGAACATCTCTCCATGAGAACTCTTTATATAGGAAGAAGCTACATCTTTTCCTAAGGGCGAAGCTACATCTTTTCCTAATAATAATATGGAAACATTCCTAAGCTCGATATGTTTTTTTTTCTTAACCCATCAAACTTCACTTTAATGAGTTAACTTGCTCCTCAAGTTAATTAGAATTATCCAACACAAACCCTAAGAGCCGACTACAACGGCCAGAAACCCGCACCTAACTTGCGTCGACACTCCAACACCTAGCATAAACCCATCAAGACCGGAGCTTTCTTACAGAAAAAGACGATCTCTAGAGGCCACAAGATTCAGAGCGCCGAACAAGGCAGAGAGAGTGAGAGTCTCCGCGAAGTAGTAAAGAGAAAAAGAGCAGAAGGGAGAGAAAGGGAAGCCTCCGGTACGCGCCGTCCGTGCCTGAGCAAAACAAGTTTAGATAATCGCCCCTAGAGAGAAATAGGGAGGAGAAGCTTGTAACTGTTTTCTTGATCCTTGATCATGTTGGAAGGGTTTTGATACAAAGATGTAGGTATCTTGGCGAACATTCAGAAATTTATACGAAAGCTTTGGTTTTTTCAGGTTATGTGTTAGTATGGATTTTTTCTAACCAAAAGTTGATGGAGAACACATGATTTGCATTAGAGAAATGTCAATTACATGGAAAGAAAATAATTGATTGAATGTTAAGGCTACATTTCAAAATTCAGCGTTAAATTCAGTTTTAATGTTATACTTTTTCACTATATGGAAAATATATGTGCTTATGAAATAATTTATTGTTTGGAAATTTTGTGTATTGGTAATCTCTAATGTTTATTAATGAAGTTTGTTTGTTTGCCGTAATTTTTTGTAAAATATCAATGATATTTTGTTACTGTATAATATTTTTTAAAGTTTTTTATATTTTGCATTGTTTATACAACTATCTCTAAATTTAAATGTTATATGAAAGTTAAGTAATGTTTGTGTTGCACAAAAAAAAGGAATGTATAGTGTTTGATATTTTAATTTATAATTTTATAGGGATTGTCGCTTGTTAAGAATGAAATGCCACGTTGCCACATAGTTGCAAACAAAGAACAAAAAACTGTGGTTGACCTTAGCCAGCAAATAGAACATTATCCAGAAATCTAACATTTCCACCAATCCTTCACTTCCTTGGCGATCCAAACAAACACAAGAAAATGCAAGAAAATCTCCATCTCTGAGTACACTCTTTCTCTAGAAAATGGAGACCATTCTCTCTCCTCGTTGTCTATCTCCTCCTCTCATTCCAAAACTATCATCTTCTCATCAATCCAAACATGCTACTTCTTCTTCTTTGGCTCTCTCGAATCACACCGTCTCGGGCCCGAAACACCTTTCCACTCGGTTTAGTGCTAAACCAGAATCTTGGTTAACAGATGCAAAGCAAGGACTAGCTGCTCTATCTCTTTCTCTGGCTCTTACTTTCTCACCTGTTGGCACTGCCTTAGCCTCTGAGTTCAATATTCTCAACGATGGTCCACCCAAAGAAACTTACGTTGTGGACGACGCTGGTGTTCTTAGTCGAGTTACGAGATCAGATCTGAAGAAACTCTTGTCTGATCTTGAATACAGAAAGAAACTCCGACTCAATTTCATCACTGTCCGGAAGCTCACTGTGAGTTTCGTTTTATAATATAAAAAATTATTTGTGTGAACAGAAAGTTGAACCGAAACTGGTTTGCGTAAATTGCAGAGTAAAGCAGATGCGTTTGAGTATGCAGACCAGGTTCTGGAGAAATGGTATCCTTCGATTGAAGAAGGCAACAATAAGGGTATTGTTGTTTTGATTACTAGCCAGAAGGAAGGGGCAATTACTGGTGGTCCTGCCTTCATTGAAGCTGTAGGTGAAAAGATTCTTGATGCTACCGTCTCGGAAAATCTTCCCGGTACGTTTTCATCCCGGTCTGGTATAGAGTATGTCGCACTGTTAGAATTTCAGTATAGGGCTGCTGAGACTAAGGGTCTTTCAATCTTGATCTTGGTTTTGATTGGGTGTAGAAATAATAGTAACTAAAATTTTACCCATTATTTTTAGTCTCGGTCGTTTGTACTGGACGTGATGAGTTTTTTTATATGTGGTACAGTACTAGCCACAGACGAAAAATACAATGAGGCAATATACAGCAGTGCAAAACGGTTGGTTGCAGCAATAGACGGTCTCCCAGACCCCGGTGGTCCAGAAGTGAAGGATAACAAGAGAGAATCAAATTTCAAAACGAAAGAAGAAACCGAAGAGAAGAGAGGACAGTTCAGTCTTGTCGTTGGAGGTTTGCTTGTAATTGCCTTTGTTGTTCCCATGGCTCAGTACTATGCTTATGTATCCAAGAAGTAGTGTCTTGGCTCACTTTCGTATATACCAAACTTGGCCAGGTCATAATATTGCTACCAACCCGGTTGAATCATGATTTGTTTTTGTTATGGTTTATTGGTATATCGGTTTATTTGAGCAATATATTTAAGTACACAATATGACAACATAAACGAAATAATGAATGAAACCAACCAATAGGAACATCATTTCAATTTTATGCTTAGAAGAAATGGCATTCGATTTGACAACGGTGGGTCGGAATACTTCCCGGTTAAAATTTCATTTCAAACGAAATGGTTTGCGGGCTTCAGTATAATTCATTCCCAATTTACGAACTCAGAACTATGTTGCATGTTTTGGTCGTTACAGCTTTAGTTTGTCCATATGAAATGCGGCTATCGTAATTTTGTGGCGCTCCTCCGACTCTGCAACATACCATTATTAGATTTTCGAAACCTGAAACAGAAGAAACTTGTTGCTAAACCAAAATAACAAACATTTTTCAATGAATAACAAATTTCAAATTCACACTAAAAACGAAATAATTCTTACTGAATAGGAAATATTTAGCAATGAGACTGAATTTGATAGAGAAGATATCAATGTAATTACATTTAAATTAAGCAAATGAGCTTGAAATTTGTTGAAATACTTCTCTACAGTCTTAATAAAGGATCATTCAGCCTATTATCTTGTATGGTATCAGAGCTATCTTAAACCTAAACGCGCCATCAAACTCTTTTCAAAATTTTCTTCGATTCATCATGTTAGGCGACTCAAAATCACCGGCTCTTAGCAATGAAATAGCATACCACGGAGTTTCTGAAACCAGTAGCAAGAAGAAACAGTTGTAGTTGAGCATACAAGTTTCAGGACGTACAGAGCTTTACGCATCTTGCATATTTTTTTTTGAATGAATGTTAAATTATATTCATAAAAGAAAACCTGTTTACAACTAGCGGACCTTTATGTAAAACCTATTTCTTCCCCCCTTTACAAATCCAGATTATAACCCCAAGCAAAGTTTTTTCCTATTTACAATCTAGCACCAAACCAATACTGCAAAATCCCTTGCATTCCTTTGCCACCTTTAATTCTCATCAGACTTAGCTTATTACGAACTCCTTTCTCAACCAACTTCTGTAGAGCTGACAATGGCAATGGCTTATCATCATGTTTGATCTTATTTCTTTTCCTCCATAACGCATAGACCGCAGCTTGAAATGCATATCTAACGCAGAAGAGTTTCTTTCTTTCCATAGACTGATCTGTGATCAAGATTACTATCGCATTCCAATCATTTGTGTAAGCACTACCCAACATCCCTTTCACAAGGAATTCCCACAGCTGAGAAGAGAAGGAACAACCAAAGAAGAGATGATTCTTTGTTTCAGGAGCACACTTACACAGGACACACGTTTCATCAACCCCTCTACTCCAACTTGAAATTCTGTCCATAGTTGATAACCTATTCAACATCGCAAGCCACACTATGAACGAGAACTTAGGAGTTGCCTGCACAAACCAGACACTTCTTGACCAACTACACTGAGTAAAATTCACTCTCAATAACCTCCAAGTCTCGTTAGTTGAGAAACTAGCTTTATATCCCGACCCCCTACGCCACATACTCATATCCTCAGTAGATGGACAATGCTTATCCTTTAGCTCTGTTATATCTGCTTCAATTTCATTCAAAATTCCAGCATGATGCATGCGCCTTTTACGCACATTCATCACAGCCTCCTCAACCGTTTCACCTCTCCTAATCCCCATATCAATGATACCACGATCACCCAAAATGTCAATAAGAACTCCTCTATCCGCCCATCTATCATACCAGAACGAGATGTGCCGACCATTTCCCACTGCTATTTTGTAAAAAGATCTTGCCACCTCTCTCAGTTTAAGCATCTTCTTCCACATCCAAGATCCCATTTGAGTGTCTTTCTTCACCTCCCAAAAGCTTTTCTGTTTCAGTAGCTTAATCTTAATCCATTTTCCCCACAGAGATACCCCAGTTAGCATTCTCCATATGAGTTTTAACCCATACACAATGTTTACTTCCTTCAACGGTCGAATACCCAACCCACCTTCATTCTGCAACTTACAAATATCTCTCCAAGCAACTTTCGCACCAGTTGATTTCAACTCAGGGCCAGACCAAAGAAATGATAAACAGAGTTGTTCAATCTCTTTCATACACTTACTAGGAAGCCTATAAACCCCTGCCCAAAAGTTTACAATACTCATCAGAACTGATTTGATTAGCTGAAATCTTCCAGCATATGAAAGAAATCTACAAGTCCAAGAGTTGATTCTGCTCCTGATCTTTTCCACCAGAGGTAGGAAATCTTGCTTCTTCATCCCTTGAGTCATCAGAGGGAGTCCCAAATAACGAACCGGAAGGTCCCCATCCGCAAAAGGGAAGTTAGCTAAGATCCTCCCCTTCTCCTCTATTGAGACACCAGCCATATATACTGTGGACTTCTCTATACTGATACAGAGACCTGACCATACAGCAAATTCATCAAATACCGAGAGGGCCCCCTCTATAGACTCTTTAGAACCTTCTACGAACACCATCAGATCATCCGCAAAACAAAGATAAGTAAGAGATATCTCTTTACACTGCGGGTGGAACTTGAACTTACCCTTCTCCACTGCTTTATCGATTTTATGTGAGAGAACGTTCATACACAGTACAAACAAGTATGGCGAGACGGAGCAGCCCTGCCTCAAACCTCTTGTACTTTGGAAGTAGCCAGCAAGGTCCCCATTAACTTGTACTGAGAATGATGGAGTAGTAATACACAGTTTGATCCAATGAATAAATTTCTCTGGCACTCCTAGAGCTTCCAAACTCTTCAGAACAAAGGACCATTGAACTGAGTCAAAAGCCTTTGATATATCAATCTTCACCACACATCGCGGAGAGACTTCCTCTTTGTGGTAATTTTTTACAAGCTCTGAAGCCAACAACACATTTTCCATCAGCAACCTCCCCTTTACAAATGCTGACTTATTCTCCGTGATCACTCTAGGAAGAAGCCCCCTTTAGCCTATTTGCTAGGATCTTAGAGACGACTTTGTAAAGGACATTGCAGCAGGCAATAGGCCTGTAGTCCTTCATCTCCATAGAGTCCGTCTTCTTAGGTACCAGAGCTAAAATTGTAGAGTTAATCCCTTTATGAAGAAAGCAAAACCGAAAAACCGACTGCACTGCGATGGTGAACTCCTTACCCAGAACAGACCAAGTTGCTTTGAAGAACTCACAAGGATAGCCATCAGGCCCTGGGGACTTGTATGATGGCATAGAGAACAGAACCTTATGTACCTCCTCTTCGGTAACTTCCGACTCTAACAACCTACAGTCCTCAGCAGTACATCTAAACCCAAAGAGACTTTGCAACTCTTCCACAGAAGCCCCTTGATAACTTCCAGGAATCTGGTTTAAAAACTCTGAGAAGAATCTCTCAGCTTCCTTTTTTATGTCTGAGTGATTAGAGACTGTGGTACCATCCGAACATCTGAGCTCACGAATAGCGTTCTGAGCCTGCCTGCTTTTGATAGAATTGTGGAACGTTTTATTGTTCTGATCCCCCACATCTAGCCAATGAAGCTTCGCCCGCTGCTTTAGAAAATCTTCTTCCAAACCCGCTACTTGTAACCATTTCCCATACGCATCAGCCTCTTCTTGAAATGGAACTACTACTCGGATTTAAAAGGGTCTGATTCTGCTTGTCACAAAGTATATCATGCGCCACTTTTGCTCTCTTTGATAAGTTGCCTAGCTTCTCTTGACCCAACTCCCTGATAAGAGGCTTCAAGGCTTTCAGCTTTTTTGAGAATCTAAACATCGCAGAAGTGGAATGGAAAATATTTTATGTTGCGTCCCAATTACTCCTTTACCATAGGAAGAAACTGAGGGAGACTTCCAATGGCGTTGACATACTTAAAGGGTCGACGGATTTTCTCACCAGAAGCCAACAGTTGAATCTTGCATCTCATAAGATCTGAGCATCCTCCTGACTCAAATACCGAGAACGCACTTGAAAATCTTTGCTGCCCAACATCGTTTATCAGCACTCTATCTAATTTCTTGCAGATCACTCCCTCCTCTCTTTTATTACACCATGTAAACAGTGGACCCTGATAGCCCATGTCTGATAGATTACAGTGAAGTACCATCCTTTGAAAATCTCTCATTCCACAAGGAAGCCTTCCCAAATCAGAGAATCCTGAATTTTTCTCTCCTTCTAATATTTCATTAAAGTCTCCCATAAGTACCCACGCCTTAATTTGAAACAAAGGTGAGTTCTTATGATGACAAATATCCTCCCATAGCTCCTTTCTACCTTCCACCAGATTACTTGCGTAAATGAAAGTGCAGAAGAACTCCTCTTCACCTTGCATACCCACTGAACACGTAATCATTTGATCTGATTTGTAAACCGGAGTGACACGGATTGTATCCCTCCAGACAAGCCAGATTCTACCACCTTGACTGTGCTCATAGTTTGTCATAGAACTCCAATCTCGGAATACTTTCTTCAAAATCCCTTCTACCTTTCTTTCCTTCACCTTTGTCTCCAAAATACATCCAAACTTCAGATCATTTCCATTTACCCAATCTCTTACCACGGAATGCTCAAAGGTTTGTTGAATCTGTACACTTTCCAGAAGAAACACGACATAATTAAAGATTTCGTCGAGAAGACCTTGTGCTCATGAGATTTGCATCTTGAGCTTTAGCCTTCCGACCTCTCTTCTTCCCTTTATTCTGAACTGACTTATCCTTCTCTTTACTCTGCAGATCCAAAATGTGATCTTTCAATAGATCCGCATCAGAATCCCCCTCTGTCTCACTAACTTCAACTTCTTTTATTTGATTTCCTTGCTGCTCATCTACCAGAATTTCACCTTCCTCCACCTCATCACTGAGAATAGAAAACTTTGAAGCAGATATCATGACTTCATCAGCTGGTTTACTTGGTGATTGTACCTGAGCTCTGCCCACTTTAGATGGAGATACTAGCGACCAAGCTTTTACTGAAGCCTCCTGAGACGTCCCAATATCTGACACTGCCTTCTCTGCGATAGAGTTATTACTGCCCTCTTTCTCCATTTCTTTCTCATTGACCGTTTCTACAACTTCTGCATCATCAACCGGAGCATCAATCCGAGTGTTACTTCTTTCATTTAGCTTCATCCCTTTACTCTTCATCACACATACTTTATCCACATGTCCCCATTTTTCACACAGGTTACATCTCGAAGGTAGCCATGGATAGTGAAACTGCACCGTAAATTCCTTCCCATTCTTTGTAAAGTTGATTTCCTTTGGTAAGACTTTAGAGACATCAACATTTACAAACACCTTTGCTACTTCAAAGTTTGAACACACCACAGTTTCAGGGTGAAGTCTTGCAGGGAACCCAACAGCAGTAGTGATGAAACTGAGACCCTTCCACGAGTACATGTGAAGAGGGACTTTCCTGAGATGAACCCACATGGGAATCGCCTCTTCCTCCTGCTTTTCTTCCTCCGTCTTTGGCGTCCATTTCGCCACCACCATTGGCACACCAGCTATGTTCCACATACCTCTCCTTAGAACCTTCGCTCTTGCTTTTGGATTAGAGACCCTAAAGCGCATAGTTGTAGCATTTACTTCATAGACTTCCACCTTCGAATCTAACTCACTATAGCTCCAAATCTTGTTTAGCACCATGTGGACCTTAGCTACATGAGGCACTAGATCCAAGAATTTCTCCACTATGAAATCTTCCCAAAGTGAAGTTGAATCAGAGATAACCTCATCCGGAACCTCCACTGTATGCTTCCCATCCTTCATTGACACATCGATGTCGTACTTCTGCAAAACCTTCTTATCATTGACCGCTGAGACCCAACTCTTCGAGCCCAGAACTTTTTTTATCTACCTCAACTTCCTCCTGATCCGCTAAATCCTCCACTCGAACAACCCCAACCTCCTCGCGATTAACCCCCACCTCCGTACACACCAAATCACTACCCAGAGAATCAGATCGATCCAGCGGTATAGCCGAATCCATCGGATCAGAACTCAGATCGGAAATTGCACTCAGAGTCGCCTTTTCGCCATTTCTCTCAAAACGCAGCGTTTCCTCTGTATTAAGTAGATCCATCATGCATACTTTCGTTGGATTGTTGGAGTCTGAGAATCCAGGAGGTTGACACATGAAAACTTCCTCCTTGAGGTGACCTTGGGAAATTTGACATCTATCTGTGTAACAGACCACGAGTTATTGACTGCGAGACCAACCATAATTCAAATTATGGTAGGTCTAATAACCGGGCTGAAAGTATTTGTGAAGTCAATCCCATGTTGCTGACAGTAACCCTTTGCATCGTTCCTAGGCATTGAAGCGATGCTTACTAAATATGGGCTGCATCTAATGCAACGAAAGTATGTTACGGATCTCCTAACAAGAACAAACATGCTTCACTCCAAACCTGCCTCCACACCAATGGCATCCTCGACAAAGTTAACACTTCAGTCGGGTTCAGCTCTCTCAGATTCTCATGAGTACAAACGGGATGTTAGCACCCTCCAATACCTTGCGCTAACACAACCAGGCATCTCCTATGCAGAGAACCGACTGTCTCAATTCATGCACAGACCTACGACAAATCACTGGAATGCTGTAAAGTGAGTGGTCTGCTACCTCTCAGGGACCCTAGGCCATGATATCTACCTCCGCAAACTGCAACACGCTCCTCTCCATGCTTTCTCCGACGCTGACTGGATAGGAGACTCAGACGACTATGTCTCAACTAATAGATACATCATATGTCTCAACTAATAGATACATCATATTTCTCGGGCAGCAACCTTTTTCATGGGCATCAAAAAAACAAAAAGGTGTTGCTAGATCCTCAACAGAGGTAGAATACAGAAGTGTTGCCAGCACTTCAGCAGAGCTGCGATGAATATCATCCTTACCCACATAGATTGGTGTTCACATTCCCACAACACCAACATTGTATAGCGATAACATCGGTGCTACGTATCTCTGCCAAAATCCAGTCTTCCACTCAAGAATAAAGCATATCGTCATTAATTATCACTTTGTCCGTGGAGAAATTCAACAAGGGCAGCTTCCTGTAGCCCATGTTTCCACTCATGAACACCATCTAGACACTTCGAAGCATGATTGTTGTCACTCAGAGTCTGATCATCTTGAGGGAGCATGTAAGCCAACAAGTATGTATGATAGGGACCAGTGTGTAATTATTATAAGTATAGTATACCCTAACATGTACTCTGTATAAATACTTCTGTACAGTTTTAATAAAGGATCATTCATCCTATTATCTTATAAGCCATGTAATGTGCTAAAATAAATCTTCAAACTACACTCTCAAATAAGAGTTCGTTGTAGTACTTGAGGATCGAATCCACAAAGTGTGGGAACCGAAATTCGCACTGTCGATTTCTGTTTAAATAAGAAAACTAGGAAAACTCTAATTTCCCAGAGGACCCGGATATCTGCTAATTACCACACGTCAAGCAATCAGAACACGAGAATAACAACGATAAAGTATAAGAAATCGAAAAAGAGAGCAAAGAACATCTTATTCCGAATTTGCGTATGAGCGTTTACAACAAGGTATAGGCCTGGGCTCGAGAGCTGTCGGCGAGATTCCTAGTTCTAGTAACCCTAAGACGGCTAAACCTAATTGAGTCGCAGCTCGAAATAACAAAAACGGAAAATTGCCTAAATTGCTCTAAGTGCTAAGTTTTCTCTGAAAAAAGTTCTCCCCATGCTCCTCGCCTAGGACTCCTTATATACTAGCTCCAAGGTCGGTTTACGCTTTTACTCTTCTGCCCTTAAGCCGTCATAGCATAAAAATGGAGATATTCCATTTTTCCCGATCTTCACAATTATCTTCAAAACTTTCGTATTTATCCGCGGAAACTTGACATTTATCCTTCCTTGTGGGCCAAGCGTAAACCATGATGTGGTTTACGGGCTTTTGGTTAGGAAATCGTAGGATGGGCCTCGAGTCGTGTTTTAGGTACCTTTGGGCCGTCTTCCGACTCGACACGTTTACTACGAATTTTCCGCGGTTTCTAATCCGCGAAGTTTGATCGATGAGTTAGAATAGCGGAAAACATGGACTGAGCTTGATATGGTCTTCGGGAGATAGCATTCAAAGGTTTGACGAGAATGCAAGGATTGATGTCGTATCGATGTTCGGAAGGGTTCAATCGCTACACAGCGACCGAACTTTGGCTCGAGCCCGGTTGCTACGTAGCTACCGAGCTTTGGCTCGAGCTCGGTCGCTACGTAGCGACCGAGCGGGACGAGCGCTCGGTCGCTACATAACGACCGAGCGAGACGGACGCTCGGTCGCTACGTAGCGACCGAGCGAGACGAACGCTCGGTCGCTACGTAGCGACCGAGCGGGACGGACGTTCGGTCGCTGCGTAACGACCTGTTTCGAGTTTTCGTCGGACATCTCGATTCTTTCTTCCGTAAAGCTTTTTCGTAAGGAAGAATCAATTTCGAAAAGTACTCTTCGGAGAAATTCTTATTTTCTTCCTCGGACGTTTTGAATGTTAAATTTGTTGTAACCGTTTTTGACCCCAACAGTTAGCCCCCCAGCCCGTTAGAGTTGTGACTCTAGCGGGCGGATAGATGACTTGGACAAGGTTAAGTGTATTGGAAGAAATTCACATTTTAAACTCCACGGAAAAAAGTTGCCGAGACGATATTCCGAACCCATACTTCTATAAGTAGTGAGCTCTTGTCATTCATTTTCTTCACACCTTCCCTTCTTCATTCCTTCAAAAACCTCTCTAGTTTCATAACTTTCCTTTCAACATGTCTTCCTCCCAAGGTGATAAGAAGGATTCCGACGTCGAGATGGGCGAGGCCACTTCTCCGGCTCCGGTTCTAACTTATCCGGCGGAAGCGCCGGCTTGTGTTGCCGGTCATCTTTCTTTCCGAGAAAAACTAGTTCGTCGCCAAGCCGAGAAAGAACTAGCTCAAGCTGGCTCCGAGTTTCCGTCTTCTTCCGCGTAGGTCGTTGCCCCGTGTCATGGGACCGAAATCATGGCTCCTCTCCCGCAAGCCCTACCTGCGGGATCTTCCACGACTCCGATCCTCGTCGAGGGCAAGGAGAAGGCCGCTGACTCTATGCCTCCTCCTCCAGCCAGAAAAGAAATCGTACTGGCATTGTGTGCTCCTAGCGCTGTCCTGGCTACTCAGCCTAAGAGTCGGAAGAGGAAACTTGCCAAGAGTGGTGACGAGGAGACTTCGCAGCGAGGTGGATCGAGCCTAGCATCGGGACTTCGCGGAAAGGTTTGTCTCTTGTTTGAATTCTCGATCGTCTTTTGTGCAATCTTTTCTCGGACTTAATCTTAAGAATTTTCACCGTTCGCAGTTCATATCGTTGATCGATGGGATGATCAGCGAATGTGGTTCTGAGGCCAGTCGCCTTTGCGGGGAGTTGGTGGAGCTTCAGGGCAGATGGTCCGAAACCGAGGCCATGTTGACGGCTGTCAAGGACTCTCACTCTGCGAAAGTGTTGAAGCTCGAGGTTGCGATAGGAGAGCTTGAGAGGGACCTTGGGAAGACGGCGAGTTCCATGCTTAAGGAAAAGAAGGCCAGGAAGGCCAAATCCTCGGAGGTGCGTCGACTCCAGCGTCAGATCGAGAGTGACGCGGGACTAGCGCGCCGCGGGATCCAAGAGGCTACGGATGCCCTTCGCTCGGAGTTTCAAGCTCGCTTGGCGAAGATTTCTGCTTCCCTGGGTTCCCTCGAGTGCTTCCGGAGCAGGGATCTAGCTTTGGCGACGATCGAGGGCGGGATGGCCGTTGTTCGGTCGTTCCAAAGTGAGACTCCCCCGACCTTGGAGGCCGAAGAGGCCCGACTGTCCGGCGGCAAGGGAGATATGGCGGCCGAGGATGGAGATTTCGGTCTCATCCTGGCCGACCTGAAATCCACGTGCTTCCTTCCGACGTGTTCAGAAGACCAATAGGGGAAAGACCCGATGGTCGGAGAAAACGGAGGTGGCGCGGCTCCAGGCTCGGACGAGGCAGCTGGTGAAGAGGGGGCGTAAGTTCTGAGGATGACTTGGGTTAGATCTCTTGCGAGAGATTTTTTTTGTTTTTATGTTTCGGCCTTGAATGGCCTTGTTTGTATTTCGGGACTGGCCGTGTATGGCTTTGAATCCCTGCCGCTCAGCGGCTTTCTTTTTATGGTACGATAATCGGATAACGCTTTTTATGAGTTTGTGGATAGTGGGGAGGAAGGTGATGAGTTGTCGTCTCATATCCTTCTTCGATTGTGAAATGTTTCATTCGAGATCTGTTTCGAGAATTCTTCCGCGAGATGTCAACTCTGCGGGGGTGCTGAAGGTGTCGAACATAAACATAGAGGCATGGTTTAAGAATCTCTTATCTTTCGATATCATGTCTTTGAGATATTAAAGACCAGTGCGCTGGGTTTAGGGAAAGACCTAGGTTTACTTTCGGTTTAAGGATTGTGCGGTGACTAACCGGCTATCGTTTTTCCTGTCGCGATTTCTTCCTGATTCGTATCGATGTAAAGTCCGCGATAGGTTCTCGGCTTATACGACTTGTTTGATATGAATCGAGCATCTCTCCGGAGACCGGAAGTGCTAGACCAAAATTTCGGATTTTTTTTATAGCGCTATTATCCTTGTGTATCTCCGTGAGATGGCTATGTCTGTTTAGGATGTTTGTGAGTTCGATGTGATCAGCATCGGACTTGGTGGCACGTGCCGTTGTTTTGAATATTTTGCGCAAAATAAGTGTTAGTGTGTGCATATATATGTTTTTTTTTGTGACGGAGGTTTCGTTTGCTCGGAAGAACTAAACTTTGAGGCATCTTTTGCGACGTCTCGCGATGCTAAAGGTTGCTTCTCCTAAGCGGCCGACTAATTTCCGAAAACCTCGTTCTGATTTTACGGGTGAGGATATTTTGATAAGTTGAAAACACCAAGAGCGTGGTAAGAAGTTTTTTCGATTTTTTGGGAGTATACGAGTATACGTACCCCCCCCCCCCCCCCTTTTTAATGAGGGGGGACAGCTGAATTTGCCTTTCGACAAACTGCCTACGTACTCCTTGCAGAGATCAAGCCGTCTCGTAGTTCAGTGATTGCGAGTTGGTTTGTTTAATGATAGTATTTTTTGAGATGCATCGCGTTCCAGGTTCTAGGGATTTTTATGCCCTGCATGTTGGCTATTTCGTAAGAACCTGGTCGGACGACTTTTTCGATTTTATAGGGACCTTCCCAGTTTGCTCCGAGTTTTCCCGCGTTTCGTTCAGCGGTGTTTTGGAAGACTTTGCGAAGGACCAGATCTCCCTGATTGAACCTACGATTCCGTACGTTGGAATTATAGTATTTTGCAGCGGCGTGCTGGTAGTTTTGAATTTGGATGAGCGCTCGATCTCGGCGCTCGTTAATGAGGTCGAGATCATCCAAGAGCATAGCATCGTTGAGTGCCTCTCGTTCGGGTAATAACCTTCTCCGAACACCGAGAAATTCTACTTCCGCGGGAATCATGCATTCCGTGCCGTATACCAGAGCGAAGGGAGTTTCTCCCGTTGCTCTCCTTGGGGTGGTACGGTGAGACCAGAGGACTCCCTCGAGTTCGTCGGCCCATCTGCCTTTTTTGGCCTCTAAACGTTTCTTCAGTCCGTCGAGAATGGTTTTGTTGATTGTTTCCGCCTGTCCGTTACACTGCGGATATCTGGGAGTTGACTTGTTGAGTCGTATCTTCCATTTTTCGCAGAATGCCTCGAATCGGGAGGAGATGAACTGAGACCCGTTATCGGTTACGATCTCGTAAGGAACTCCATGCCTACAGATGATGTTTTTCCATACGAAATTCTCGACTTGGATGTCCTTTATACTTGCGTACGAGTCCGCCTCTACCCATTTTGAGAAAAAATCGGTAAGGACTAGAAGGAAACGCTTTTGCTTTGAATTATGCAGAGGTCCGACAATATCCATGGCCCAGCGCATAAAGGGGTAGGGCGATGTGATGGAGGAAAGAACTTCGGCCGGTTGTCGGATGGTTGGTGCATGCCTTTGGCATTTTTCGCATTTTCGTGCGAATTTCTCGCAATCTCCGATCATTGTTGGCCAATAGTATCCATGGCGTTTGATTTTCACGGCTAGTGATCTTCCGCCGGAATGGTTGCCGCAGGAGCCGGAATGTATTTCCTCCATTACTTTTCTCGCCTTTTCTCCTTCCAGGCACGTCATGAGTGGTCCGGAGAATCTCCATTTGTAGATTTCGCCGTCCACTGTTACGTAGCGTGCGGCCTGTGTTCGGACCTTGCGAGCTGCCCATTTTTCGGCGGGCAGTTGCCCGTCGACAATGTAGTCTCGAATCGTCTGAAGCCATGGGATGTCACAGCCGTAATCAGATTGCTCCGATGGTGGCGGTATCGTAATTTCTTCTTCCTCGTCATCTTGACCCTCTATGAGATTGACGACGATTGGTGGTCTGATGCTTGGATGTTCGATGAACTTGACCGGAATTACCCTTTTGAGTCCTGGATCGGAACTTGAAGCTAGGGCCGCGAGAGCGTCCGCCTGGAGATTCTCGGAACGGGGGATTCGTGTAAGGGCAAAACAGTCGAAGTCTTGAGCTAGACCTTGGACCAGTTTGAGATACGCATCCATCCTTTCGTCTCTGGCTTCATACTCTCCGCTGAATTGACTGGCCACTAACTGGGAGTCGCAGTAAGCGTGGAGATTACGTATTTTTAAGCCGTGAGCCAAACGTAACCCTGCGATTAATGCTTCGTATTCGGCCTCGTTGTTTGAGGCATGGAATTCCAGCCTGAACGATTGTTCCAAAATCTCGCTCGTTGGAGATGTGAGACGGATTCTGATACCTGATCCTTGCTTGGATGAGGATCCGTCGACGTGGAGGAGCCAGGTGGAATTTGGTTCTACATTGGTTATTGTTCCCATTGGAAGTTCGACCAAGAAGTCTGCGAGCATTTGTGATTTTTCGCTCGTCCTCGGTCGGTATTCGATGTCATACTCGCTCAACTCGACCGCCCACTTAGCCAATCGGCCTGATTGACTTGGGCTATGCAAAATTGTCCGTAAGGGAAAAGTCGTGAGGATGACGATTGTGTGGGATTGGAAATATGGTCTTAGTTTTCGGGCCGATGTTACGACCGCGCATACCAATTTTTCCATCAATGGATACCTAGATTCGGCATCCAGCAAGGTTTTGCTTATGTAGAAAATAGGTTTCTGCTCCCCGCGTTCTTCCCTGATCAGGACTCCGCTTACCGATGTTGCCGACACAGCGATGTACAAGAATAAAGGCTCCCCTTCCACGGGTTTTGCGAGGACTTGAGGAGTAGCTAAATAACGCTTCAACTGTTGGAAGGCGTTTTCGCACTCTTCCGACCATTCGAATTTTTTATTTCCTCGCAGGACGTCGTAGAAGGGCAGGCACTTATCTGTTGATCGTGAAATAAATCGGTTAAGCGCTGCGATTCTGCCGGTCAGTCTTTGGACTTCCCGCTTATTCTTTGGTGAAGCCATCTCGATTAGTGCGTTGATCTGTTTTGGATTTGCTTCGATGCCGCGGTATGTGACCAAGTAGCCGAGGAATTCCCCTGATGCCACGGCGAATCTACATTTTGTCGGGTTGAGCTTCATGTTATGGGAATTTAGTTGTGCAAAGCATTCTTCGAGATGTGACACGTGATCTCTTGCTTTGAGGGATTTGACGAGCATGTCGTCGATATAAACCTCCATCGTTTTTCCGAGTTGTTTGGAGAACATTCGGTTCACGAGTCGTTGGTAAGTTGCACCAGCGTTTTTGAGGCCGAAGGGCATTACCTTATAGCAATAAGTTCTGCGATCGGTAATGAACGCAGTCTTCTCACAATCGTCGGGATTCATCCTAATTTGATTATAACCTGAGAAGGCATCCATGAAGGATAAGAGTTCGTTGCCCGCTGTTGCTTCTACCAATCGATCGATATGTGGTAGAGGGAAGCTATACTTTGGACATGCCTTGTTTAGGTCGGTAAAATCCACGCAAACTCGCCACTTCCCGTTCTTCTTTTTGACTACTACGGGGTTGGCGAGCCAGTCCGGGTATCTTACTTCTGTTATCGACCCAACATTAAGCAATTTTTCGACCTCATCGTTTACTGCGGCAGCACGTTCGGGTCCTAGCTTCCGTCTTTTCTGTTTGACGGGTTTGAATGTTGGGTCGATATTCAGCTCGTGACATGTTATGTTAATGTCGATTCCCGGCATATCTTCCGCAGCCCATGCGAAAGTATTAAGGTTCTTTTTAAGACAGGTTATGAGTTCTGTCCTTAAAGGCTCGCGGAGATTGGCTCCAATCTCGATGCAGCGTTCTGGGAAGGCTTCGTCGAGACAGATCGTTACCACGGGTTCGCATGTTGGCTCGCATTTTTCATCTAGAGCTGCGATGCTGCAAGAATGCCAGAAGAATTCCGCTGAATCCTGACTTTGCGTATCTTTGCTGGAGGTCTTTTTCTCCGCTTTTCTAGGAGCGATTTCGAGGATCGGTCTCTTTCGTTTTAGTTCTGCGGCGAAACAAACCTGTGAAACTCTCGATTTCCCCAAATTACCTCGACTCCGTTAGGGGTCGGGAACTTGAGGCAAAGATGGTAGGTTCATGGGATTGCGCGCATGGTGTTCAGCCATGGCGTTCCCATGATGACGTTGTAAGATGCGGGGCGGTCAACGACTAGAAACTCTGTGACGTTCGTCCCAATTCCGGCTTTGACAGCGAGTCTAATCGATCCATAGGCCATGGTCGTTTCCCCCGAAAGTCCTAGCTGTGGGCTTGGGCATTTCGTGACTTCGGATTGATTGATCCCCATCTTTTCAAGAGTGTCTTTGAAGATGATATCGGCCGAGCTTCCGGTATCGATTAGCACTCTAGCGACGTCGATATCTCGAATCGTCAACTCGATAACAAGGAGATCATTTCGAGGTTTGGCTCGATCGATCGTTTCTCCCCCCTTGAATGAGATGACGTTCGCACATGTCGAATCTTGCATACCGTTCCTGATCGTTGAGTGGCTTTTGCGGGTTAGATTGATCCGTAAATCCCCCCTCCTTCTAGCGCCAAACTGTGGGAACCGAAATTCGCACTGTCAATTTCCGTTTAAATAAGGAAACTAGGAAAACCCTAATTTCCCAGAGGACCCGGATATCTGCTAATTACCACACGTCAAGCAATCAGAACACGAGAATAACAACGATAAAGTATAAGAAATCGAAAAAGAGAGCAAAGAAGATCTTATTCCGAATTTGCGTATGAGCGTTTACAACAAGGTATAGGCCTGGGCTCGAGAGCTGTCGGCGAGATTCCTAGTTCTAGTAACCCTAAGACGGCTAAACCTAATTGAGTCGCAGCTCGAAATAACAAAAACGGAAAATTGCCTAAATTGCTCTAAGTGCTAAGTTTTCTCTGAAAATAGTTCTCCCCATGCTCCTCGCCTAGGACTCCTTATATACTAGCTCCAAGGTCGGTTTACGCTTTTACTCTTCTGCCCTTAAGCCGTCATAGCATAAAAATGGAGATATTCCATTTTTCCCGATCTTCACAATTATCTTCAAAACTTTCGTATTTATCCGCGGAAACTTGACATTTATCCTTCCTTGTGGGCCAAGCGTAAACCATGCTGTGGTTTACGGGCTTTTGGTTAGGAAATCGTAGGATGGGCCTCGAGTTGTGTTTTAGGTACCTTTGGGCCGTCTTCCGACTCGACACGTTTACTACGAATTTTCCGCGGTTTCTAATCCGCGAAGTTTGATCGATGAGTTAGAATAGCGGGAAACATGGACTGAGCTTGCTACGGTCTTCGGAAGATAGCATTCGAAGGTTTGACGAGAATGCAAGGATTGATGTCGTATCGATGTTCGGAAGGGTTCAATCGCTACACAGCGACCGAACTTGGGCTCGAGCCCGGTCGCTTCGTAGCGACCGAGCGGGACGAGCGCTCGGTCGCTACGTAGCGACAAAGCTTTGGCTCGAGCTCGGTCGCTATATAGTGACCAAGCGGGACAAGCGCTCGGTCGCTACGTAGCGACCGAGCTTTGGCTCAAGCTCGGTCGCTACGTAGCGACCGAGCTTGGCTTGGGCTCGGTCGCTACGTAACGACCGAGCGAGACGAACGCTCGGTCGCTACGTAGCGACCGAGCTTGGCTGAGATAACGACCTGTTTCGAGCTTTCGTCGGACATCTCGATTATTTCTTCCGTAAAGCTTTTTCGTAAGGAAGAATCTATTTCGAAAAGTACTCTTCGGAGAAATTCTTATTTTCTTCCTCGGACGTTTTGAATGTTAAATTTGTCGTAACCGTTTTTACCCCCAACAGTTAGATTATCGGTTTCAGACTAAGCTAGATAAGTAATAGAAAACAAATAATAAAACAGTAAAGAGATTGGTTTGTAAATGATAGGGAAATACACTAGATCTTGGGATATCAAACAAGAGATTCAAAAATACAAACAATGGTGCCAAGAGTTTATAAGGTTCAATTCTATAACTCGAATATCTAAAGTAAGTTATCCAACTCTCTTTGCGCTAACTCTAATCTAATGACAACTCTCATTTCATATCCGATGAATCAAACAAGCGATAAACCATATTTGGATATTTTCAACTAAGATCGTAGACCAACTCTCGTCGCAACTAACAACTTAGCCCAACATGATTAGGTTCAGATATTGATTACACTCTCGTGTGTCACAATGATCATATGATTCTAAATTCGACTTAGCAATTCTAGAAACTAGTATGAATAACAATCCTGGTGTAGAATATGATGAATAACCCTAGCAATCAATGATTATCTCTTTGACATTAAGATCATGAAATCCCTAAATCTAACAGGAGATAAATCAACAGGAGTTCTGAGAAGACTCTGAAAGAGTCCTTATCTTCTCTCCAATCTAGAATAAAGTTTAGCCGTGAACAACTCATTTACAATAGATAATCTATACTATTAAAGCAGAATACAAATATGATTATGCCCTTGATTATTTATGTTATTTACAATGGTATGCCATTCATAAATGTAAATCATTTTTTTAAGTCGTCCATAATGGATATTTTCCTATAATTATGACATTTTCTTATCCATTAATCAATTGTTTAATTCTTAAAAATAGTTTTAGGCAACAATCCATATCATTAAATGCGACTGATTTTGGAACATAAATATTCTACATATAATTTTCCGAATTATGGTTACAAAAATTTTTACATTTCAAAAAAAAATAAATCCAGAAATATTCAAACAAGTAAATAAAATATATATTTTACCTTTAATAAATCTATCATAGTTTGGATACGATTTGAGTCCAATACGCTGAATTTTCTTTTTCATATTAAACGTTTTAGTAAATAGGATTTGAGTTCGATTTAAATTTTGCAAAAATTAATAATTATTTTCACAAAATTAACATTTTAGATATTGATCATCCAAAATATATAAAACAACTATTAAATAATGTATTTTTAAATTAACTATTAAATAATGTTACAAGACACATTATATAAAATTAAAGTACAAATTTTACGTTATAAAATTAAATATTTAATGTAAACAATTTCGCGCTTTTAAAGCTCGGGTCAAAATCTAGTATAGGTAAAACATGTTCTCGGGTTTTTTGTAAATAAGGGAGATTTGGGGCCAAACTGCAATACTTGAATCTTCAAAACTCGTCGTACATTTGCCCCCTGTCGTTCGACGCTGGTCACAAAGTTGAATTTTCAACGCACGTCAGAGAGAGCACCCTTCAGTAAAACGAGCATAAATTTTGATCTAGGATTCTAATAGACCTCAAACCGATGACATTGGAAAGCTAACTCAAAGCTCTATTTTGTGTAAAAATATGAACTCAATCTCACCGTTGGAAGTCTTCCGTACGTTGATATACTTTTGACATATCTGTGCAGTTCTGCATGTCAAATGGGTCCAGAATCTCCAAAGTTTCCAAAACGTACCTAAACCTTTAAATGACCTATAAGAGAGATATATGCAGAAACGAAACCAGAATAAGACTACATGCTTACTCAGAAACCTGTTGGGGTAAGAGTCCATGTGTCCTTTGATCGATACCTCCAAGATGTTGCCTACACATTTATATATAGAAATGAGGTTGGTAGAGGGGTATGTCATGCAGAATCAGCTGAGCTGTGGGCTGGATGGTTTGGTTGCTAAGCTAACGTCTAGTACATGGAAGTGCCCTTGAAGTTGCTACTAATTTGATGTGGCTTGCAACATTACAGAAGTGAAAGTAGTAAGTTTAAAATTGTGTGAGTCCCTGCTGCTTTCAAACCTCTTTCACATACTATTACATTTTGTTTGAGGACAAGCAAAATGATAAGTTTGGAGAAGTTGATATACCATGGATTTTACCATTTTTAGACCTTGGTATTGACCTATTTAGAGTCTAATATATGTGTTTGGAGTCTGTTTTAGAGTATTTTTAGGTCTAGGTACGTTTTGGAGAACTTTGGTGATTCTGGAACTTTTTGAGGTGTTGAACTGCACGGATGCGTCAGAAGTTTATCTATGGATGGAGACATTCCCACGGTGAGATTGCATCCATATTTTGACACACGATATAGTTTTAGTTAGATTTCCAATGCCACCGGTTTGAGGTCAATCAGCATCCTATAGCATATGTTATGATCGTTTTACTGAAGAGTGTATGTCTGACTCGCGTGAGGAAGCTGTCGAGGATTCGAAGGAGTGTCGATCAACAACACAGCCTTGGTATCGCTCGACACAGATTTCAGAAGATGGGCCGAGCCTTTTTCATGACCGACTTGGGCCCAGAAGTCACCACTTATTACCAAAATACCCATTGACGACTCTAAACCTATTTATGTATTTTCTAAGCCAATGTTGATGGCTACGCTTTCTATTGCTTTTTTATTCATTGTTTTAGGTCTGTAGAGATGATAAATTCTCCTTCAGATTTTGGTTGGAACTCCTTTGGTTTTATCATTGATTTCTTATCTATTATTTATTCAGACTAAGATTTGTGTTATTGCTTGCATGTCTAAGTAATCATCTTGTTAGAATTAGGGATTTCATGAGTTTAATATCACACTGATAATCTGTTAGGATTGCTAGTTTTTTTTATTGATTTCTACATCAGGGTAGCTTGTAATAGTAGGATCTGGAATCATATGAAAATTGAGAGGCACAAAAGTGCAATTGATTGACGGAACCCGAACCTTGAGTGAATTAGATACTTAGGCGCATACAACAGTTGATCTAGGATTTAATTGAATATTATCGATTTACCGTTAATGCTTGTCTCAAGTAGTATCGATCGGTACTAAACCGGTGGTATCGATCGGTACTAAACCGGTGGTATCGATCAATACTCATTCTTTGTTTGCATGCTACAACTGGAACATAGGATTTAGGCATCTGATTTGTAATTGCATACGTGAGCTGGATTATGTGCTATTGAATTCAAGTTCTAGAATTGAACCTATAAAAATTTTAGCATCCTTGATTGTAGTTTTGATTCTCTTTGCTGACAAACCCCAAGATCTAGCGTTTCTTTCTTATAACTTACAAACTGTTTGGTCTACTACTGCTTTTAATATTGATTGCCTAGCTTAATCTTGATTTCTAAAAGTTTGTTGTGTGCCCACTCTCCTTGTGGATCAAACCCTAGGTACTTCAATTGAACCTCATATTTTGAGAGAATAAAGTTGTTCACAGGATAATTTGAATGATATCAGTAGGCGAATCATGGGGTCATAGTAAATGTTCATACCCCTCGCTTCTAGCTTTGTGTGATCATCCCTTTGAAGTAGAATAATGGGATCGCAATAAAATTTTCTATCCCTCTGCCTCTTAAGGAATCATCTCCATAATTTTTTTTTTTTTGCTTTTTCAAGATGCAAAAGAGAGAAGAATCAGAAATACACAAACTTTTACCTTCTAGACTTGCAAGAGGAATCCGATCCATTGTATACCAAATCCCAAGACAAACGATTAGAATTGATTAGGTTGGATGTCGACTTTTGTTGATGTGAGTGTGTTGTTGTGGACATTTGTAAAGTCGTTTAGACCTCCCATCGTTTCCCATTATTGGTCACAGGAGTCTAGACGCACTGCCTTTAGTTTGAAATACCAATACAACTATATTCATCACTTCTACTTACAGTCTTGCGCAATGTGGAAATAGAAAAGTGACGGAATGAGTAAATGAGTTATTCAGTGAATCAGTTCTACACCAATCTCTTTGCATGAACTCTATACTACTCAATGCGAAACGAGAACTCGCTAGCCACTAACAATCAAACAGTCAACTATACTTTAATAACAAACAATATAATGAACTCACTCATCAACACACATAGATTTATATTTGGGTGATATATACCTCTAATCAATGAGTGCCCCAACCCAACTGCCCAAACAACCTGTGGTCTTATGTTGCTTCACCACTCTCCGCCCAACCGATGTTTTTCCAACATGCCTTCTCTCAACCGGCACCTGCCCAACCAGCACTCGCCCAACCAGTGTTTGCTAATCCGGCACTCACCAAACCGACACTTTCCAAACCGGCGCTTGCCTAACCGACATTACCTCTTGTCTCATCTACATCGTCATACCGCCGTACAATCTTATCAACTTTCAATCCTACACAAATTGATTCTTATCATCATTCCTTGTTTTCAACTTCCATTCATACAGACTGGCCAACGCCACCCGTTCTTGGTGTTACACACAACTCAACTTGCATACACATCATTCATATTCAAATTCAATACATTCATCTATCAATCTATAATTCAATTCTTTTTAGCAACTTATCTCAGACAATACAATCATGTCAAGCAATCACAGCAAACAATCAAGAAAAAATCAATCAATCTCTCACAACAATCAAATAAGTCTGATGTCTTGTTAAACAGTATGAGCGTTCTATCAACCTAATAGCAAACAAAACTAACCAATCTTAATTCAACCACAAACATGATAAAAGAACATCAGAACAAAATAGGTTTCGAAACACCTCACATGGATCTATATGATAACAAATCGGAAGATAAGGGAACAAGGGACAAGCGACGAACAATCACACGGTTTACTCGTGAACGACGGCCGTTGGCTCCTTCGGTGGCGCACACGGTGATCTGTCGGGAGATACAGGAATGATGAAGGAAGAGAGACAAGAGAGAAGGGAGAAAGTTTTGAAGGCTAGGACTTCTAATCTCCAAAAAATTTCTGCAGGGCTTCGATTTGGTTTTCTGATGGGATAAAAATAAGATGGAACCCTTATATTTATAAGAAAATGGAAAGGGAACCAAGGTTTAATATTAATAGGCCATGCAACACATCAAAGCACGAATAACAAAATAAATCCTCTCGCGACCCTTCGTGAAAATGCCGTCAAACACTACTCTCTTCTTGTCAATATGCATGAAGGTCTGGGTCTGTTGAGACTTCGACCAGAGATTCACTTAGATTATGACGGTGACAGACAAGCTTTCTTGGGAACAGAGGCGAGACTTACAGAGGATGGTGAGAGGAGGGCCGACTTTTACGACTATAGGATTCGAAATATCTGATTTTCCCCCTTTTCTGATCTACGACGATTATTTCATGGCAACGGCGCGTGATTTGGTGAGAGACCTCCTATAATGTGGATCTTCATTCCTGTACGGCAGTAAGACTTCTAGAGGAGAGGTGTGTCTGGTGGACTTGGTGGATGAAGCGTGGTGTCTGTTGGAGGAGAGACATGAGAGACTTAAGAGACAACACGCTTCAAGGTTCTCGAGGACGGAGTTGTCAACCGGAGGCTCGTTACAACAGCTTGGACTACGCATCTTTCAAGCGTAATGCAGGCAAGCCAAATTTTTTTGTCCGTCGGCCCGGTCAACATTTCTGTTCGGGTGATGTATCCAGGTTATGGGTTTGAAACAAGACAATGATTTCCAATGGTACGGTTTGTAACCTGGATGCGCCGTAGGGTGTTGTTATGCAATCTGGTTTGTGTCTTGGTGTGGGCTGTTTCCACTCAGGTGGAGTCAAATGGTGGTGGTAGTTTAAAGTGTGGTGAGAGTTGGTTTAGCAGAGTTTTTTTCGTATAGTAGTGGGCTTAGTGATCTCTTATCGATTCAGTTCTTTGGCAGTGCATCTTGAGGGTCCGTTTGGCTAGGTCTTGTCTTTGTTGGGTTGTATCTGGGCTTCTAGGAGTAAGTGGACGCGAAGCGTATCTCATATGAATCTAAAGGTTGTGTGAATCGAGTAGCGGTTCTTCTTGTCGGTTGATATAGTTGCGAGGTATGGACTTTTGGATGGTATTGTTTTGTGTGCGTGTGTAGCAGTGATAAATCATATGGTTTATGAGGTCGAGATTATCAAGTGGTGGGCTATGGCAGCACTGGCAATTCCCAATCATTGACCTTTACAAAGGTTTTAAATTTTCTAAATTTACTTTTTGACCGTTTTTATGCTCGTATTAATTTAAGCTATGGTCTTTTTGTTTTGATGTTGTAAGTCGTTTCGGTATGGGTTATAGTTACCGCATTTATGTTGGTTTTTGTGTTCAGAGATTGGTCACTTATTTCCCGGTTATGTTTTAAGTTACCAGGTATAGGTTTTAGGTGCCGTCTTCACGTGGAATCTTCCGTCTATGTATTCGTTCTCTTGAAATGAAATAAAATATTTTTCCTGTAAAAAAATTTAATACAGCATGTACCTATCGGGCTTTCTCTTAAACCATTTTTTTTTAATATGGTTTTGGGCCATTATAAGTTCACTCTTTTTGTTTGTTTTCAGCAGAGCATTCTGGTCCGCTGTGGATCTAAACAAACAAGAATCTTAACCGAATATATCAGAAACACAAGTTTCTTGTAGTTAGGAAATTTATGTTTGTTGACCTATGGACATATTTATGGTTTACTAGATTTGGTTTATCTGTATTCTGGCAATTTAACGGTTGCATAGACTAATTAAACTTACAAAAAGCAACCAGTACATAACTAAGCCATAAGCCAAAACCAAAAAGTGATGATTCCTTCAGCTATCAGGGTTACACAGTTTGGTTCTGCAACTTCTTCATTACAGTCCCTTCAAATATCCCATCTGTTCCAAAGCTGCCGGTAAACTCCTGCGGATGGACAGGACCAGGGAGGTGAAATGAGACAGAAAAGTGACCGGGTGGGCAAAGGTTATGCGTCTTCATCTTAAACACCTGAGAATAACGATGAACTTGCTTCTCTCCTGTTGTAGTAACTCCTCTAACTAGTACTCTTCCATTGTCTTCTACTTCACAGCTAAAATGCCCTGAAATAAATACACCAGTTTGAAGAAAAAAACAGGTTTATTGGAGTGAAAACATTAGTAGAAAGTGAGTGACTCACTTTCATCTCTTTTCACACCAGGAAGCGATACACGGAAGAGATAAGCGTCAGCACATTCACCGATATCCATTAGTCCCATCATCTGTTCAGCCTGAGCATCAGCTATTATTACCCCATTTACTTCAAGCGTCGGTTCTGATTCATCATGGTTACCCAACGTTTCCAAGGGCTCATCATCAACCTCAGTTACATCAATGTTAAGGCTCAAAGTAAAGCTCTGCAATCCCGTGAGCAGCTTAAACCGGTCAACACAGTCTTCTCTCATACAAGAAGTATCTGGATCGTTGATGAACACAATGCTCTTGATAAGCTTATACTGATTCCTAATACGCGATTCAGGATGCAGTTTTAAGGGATAGAGATCTCTGAAAAGAGGGAAATCCACATTAGAAGCGTTGCGTTTTTCGTTAAAGTATCGGCTTAGGACTTTCCGATTAAAGACTAACGATGGATCTGCGTTGCGGAGAACGTAGTAATACACACGTTCTAGCTCAGCTCGTTTCATTAGTGAAGCACTTAGCTCCTCTTTTGTTGGGAGATTCGAGGACGCTTGAATCTGAAATGCTGATTGCTTTCTCTTGTTCCCATCATCGTCATGTAAATCTGGTCCGAAGTAATTTCCTATGATGAAATGTAAGAGAAATAACTTGTCGTCTTCAATGTCCAGCGAAATCAACACTTTTTCTTCTTCTGACTTCTCAGCGAAGACGAGTTCACGGACTGTACCACTCATATCTACAAAACATACACATAATAAAAGATCGAATCTTTATTCATTTATGAAAAAGATCAAATCTTTCCAATAACGTTGATGTACAATTACAATCTTGGTAGAACGAGAAAACTAAAAGTCATAAGCATGCAGGAAGAAATTGTAATTCTGGTTTAATAACTGCATAAATTAATTTTAATTTCGTATAAAATGAGTAAATTTTTAGCATACTTATAGAAATCGAAGCAGCATAAACACGATTTATGAATAAATAAGCGAAAAATGGGATCAAAAGTAACAAACCTTTAGTGTTCTACAGAGTAAATTGGACGAATGTGTTTATTTTATTGTTCGTTGTCTCTCATCAGAAGAACAGATAGAGAGCGACTGCTAACGCTTCAGATATTCTTGTGGTAAAAGGTTGGGTTGGGTTTACTCATCATACCTAGAGATGTTGCCGCGTGCTTTTCCACTTGATTAAATAATGTTTAATCTATTTTAAGCTTTTAACTAGATTTTGACTTGTACTTGCATATCTATATTTGATTTCTTAATTTATAAAAGATAAATTTAATGATTGGTTGATTGAATTAAATTATTTAATATTTTATGAATGTTAATATATCTATTTAAAAAATATTTGTTGGAATATTCTTTTATTTTCAATTTATATGTCTTTCAATTTATTTTATATAACAAATAAATCCACATTTACAACATTTAAAAAAGAGTAAAATCTTAGAAATATATATTATTAGAGTTAGAAATCGAAAATGAGGATTCCACGTGATATAAGTAAATATATATTATTTTTTTCTGCTAAAAAATTGTTCTCAGTGGTGACCATTCTGTAAACAAGAGGAACGAATAAAAAAAGAACGTAGATGAACAAATTAGAGGAATAAAAAAGAATGATTGTTGCATCCCATATTTAGCAAGAAATAATTTTGTTTTTTATTTCTTTATAGAAAAAAAAATAGTAGGGAATGAGAAAGAAAACGTATTTCTTGTGAATGATAATTTTTTTAAGAATGTTAGGAAATGCATTATTCATCGTCGTTCTTTGGTCATCATTCATACTCGTGTAATATAAGTAAGTTGCTTCTTTATTAAGATTTTTACAATATTTTGTAAGATATGACGTGATTTCTAAATTATTATTGATTTGTATTAACATTTGTGACGCCATCTTCATATATTCTTTTAATATACTATTCATTAATATAAAAGTTGATCTTCACATATTGATTTGAATATATCACTTCCAAATTAATTAAACCGTTTTAAATACTACATAGATATTGATCTGTGCAACCGCGCGGATGTTATTTTCAATTTTACATGCATATATATTTATTTTAGATCATTAGTGATATATATTTTTAATTTAAAACATATATTTAAATGTTTATGTAACTATTTCAAATACAACAATTTATAGTTTACATATTGTAAATAACCAATTGATTAAAACCATCACATGTATTTGTTGTTTTTTGTTATATATTTGTCTTATTGTATTTGCATTTAGTTATTCAACAAAATAATATGTGCATGAAAAAACATATTTAAAAATATTTTATATTTAATTTATGTTAAATTCTTACCCGTCCTTCAAAACTAGATTTCTTTTTAGCAATTTTTTATGCTTATTAATTTTACATAATATATTATTGTATATACAAAAGTCTAAGATATCTTAATTTTTATACATGTATTATACATTTTGCTAATGTTAAGTCGTTCTACCATCATATTAGATTTGTTAACATAAAAAAGTTATATTTAGGAAAATAAAGTTTATAAATTTATCAGTTTAATACAATTTATCATATTTAGTTAATTATAAAATTTTAACATGATTGATTATGATTATAAAATAGATAAAAGTAAGATATAATTTTTTTTTTAATTTTATGAACAATAACTGAATATATATTAATGGATAATAATAGTTCATTGCTAATTACAAAAATTTTGAAAATATTTACATTATTTTTTTGAAAATTATGACATTGTTAAAATATTTAGATCGACATAATAATTTTTTTAATATGATTGATTGTGATTATATAACAGATAAAAATATGATAGAATATTTATTTTTCATTTTATAAACGATAACTGAATATTAATGTATAATAATATTTCAAAACTAATTACAAAATTAGTGAAAATATTTACATATAGTTTTTTGAAAAGTTAAGATCTTGTTAGAATCTTTTTAAACAGATTTTTTGAAAAATTTAATATATATATATATATATATATTTATATTTTAAATGAATAGATATAAAAAGATATTATGATTAACGTAGTTCAAAGAATTTATATATTATTAGTCTTATTAAAATACATTTAATAAAAAAAATTAATGGTGGTCCAACTTAAAAAGTCACACATTAAAGAAGTCGTGACTTCTATTTTAATAGAATACTAGATCTTAATCCGCGCAACCGCGCTGGTTTTTGTTTTCATTTATTTTATAAAAATATTTTGTTTTCAATTTTAAATTGGTATACATTATAATATATGTGTCTATCAATTTTTAAAACATAATAAGTTTACGGTATATTTTTTCATTGAATAGATTGTTTTAAACTTTCACATGTATTTGTATCTTCTTCTATATATATTTTTTGGATTATTATTTCATTACTAAAATTGGAACAATTTATATAAATATTAGTAAAATATTGTTTTATTTTCATATTCAAAGATATTGTAACATTTCATAAATTTAAAAAGTTTTTTAAAAATTAAAATATTCGCTTCATATATTTATATTATCGAGTAAATAATTAAACATTTAGTTTTTGTTTAATTTTTAAAATAAACTATATAGTCTAAATTTTCATTGGTTTAAGGTAGTAAAGATTAATCATTGTTAGATAATATGATTTTTTATTTAAAAAAAATCTTTATAATTTTAAAAGTTAACATCGATAAATATTTAAGTATTTAACATATGGAAGTATAGTATTACAATATTAAATTATATATATTTAATTTATATTATCTATAAATCTAATGGATCATCTATTATTTAAATTCAATTATTGATAGTCCAATAAAATTTTATGGTAAGTCCAAAATTTAAATGATAAGATTAGAGATTAAATGTAACATGACTTTCTATGAATATGTCCATTAGGTCTATTTTTTAAAAAATAATCAAGATTGTGACTTCTGTTTTAATATATAAGATATATTTTACTAAAAGTTTTCTAATTGAATACTGATTGTATATTAAATAAATTTAGTAATTTTAGCATTTTGATATACAATAAGGTTTTTTTTTTTGTGAACAAATGAGTAAAATATATAAACCCAATTTGAGGGGTGGGGGTGGGTGTGTGTCACGTTTCGCATACTAATTATCAAAATGCTAAAATCAAAACCCAATTTTATGCAGAAACGTACCCACCTTTTGAGGGGGTGCGGAATGTGTCGCATACTAATTATCTAATACAAAAAATTATAGAGATAGATGTTGCCAGCTCTGATAGTGTAGACATAGTAGGTGCCTCATGCAACCCATGTTCGAGCAACCTGAGTTTTTTTCTTCAAATTTTTGTTTACTTTATTGTATTTAATCACATTTTTATAAAATAAATTTCCCTTTCTTTTTTTATCTGATAGAAAAGATTTATTTTCCTTCCTTTATTTCGAAATTAGCTTTTACCTTTTCAAAAAGATACTTTTTTGTTTAAGTTTTAGTTTATCAATTTTAGTTTTAATACATATTAAAATAACCAATAAAAAGTATTTAACATAAAAAAACTTGTTTACCTTATTAATTGACTCAAGTTTCTTAAAAGGATTTTTTTAAAATCATTCTCTACAAAATTATAATTTAACTAAAAATTAAATTTATTAATATATATTTAAAGTTATAATATATAAATATAGCGTGCCACACATTAAATTATCTTCTGGATCTGTCCTTGTGCAAAAACATAGTTATACAAAGTTAATCAGAAATGAGCCCACTAATTATATATTGAGCTAAATTTTACTAAGGTAAACTGATTTTCTTGTTACCCAACCACTACAAGAAAACATATTTTTTACGAGGGCAATATTTCTTATTAATTCGTCGTAAAAAGAGGTGTTACGACGAATTAACATCGAAAACCGTTTCGTTGTTAAACGTCCGTCGTAATGGAAGTTTCGTCGTAAACATGTGGTAACGTTTACGAGGAAAGCTTTCCTCGTAAAAACGGAAGGAAACATTTCATCGTAAACGAGACGTGTAAAATTTCATTGTAAAGTACTCGTATTATTTCGATGTAAACTCCACGTAACATTTACGAGGATTTTACAATGCTGCCGATGTAAGCTCCACGTAAACCTTACGGCGATGTTACGAGGATTTTGTTGTAAATTCCATGTAAAGTTTACAACGAATTTACATTGTTTCTTACCATTTAATATTAAATTAAAATAAAAATATTGTTAACATTTAATATTCGAAATTTTAAAAATTTTAAGTATAAAATAAAATATTAAAATCAAAACATATTTTTAAAAACTATTTAAAAGTCATAACAAAATATTTAAATTCATAATATAAAACGAAATAAATAAAAAAGCTCTTACATATTCTCGAAGTAGTTGGTGGCGGTGCTTGGTTGAGAACGGTCTGGATCAGCATCTTCAGGATTGCGTCTCCTGCTATTCAACCCGAGAAGCCACTGCGCTGAAGAGTTTCTCGGATGCCGGATCCACAAAAATCTCGTCTGATGTGGCGTGAATCATCTTGAATAGATCAGACAGAGATGGTAAGACTCCCCGTCTTCTCATACTACAAAGAAAAAATTAAATAAAATTAAATATTAAAATTAAAATTAATTAAAGAATTCAAAATAAATATTAGAAACAAACTTACAGTTTCTAGACGGATTTCGGCGTGAGGTTTTTGTCCGGTTTGTTGAACCATGGGCAAATGACCATCTTTGTCCTTCGTTCTTCGGGAAGGGGAGCACGAGTTGGCCTTACGGATCGAAGAGGATAGCTTCCAAAAGGCGACGTGATCATCCCATACATCCTTCGTGAGCTCGGTGGACTTTCCGTCATAACCGTATATCTCCTACTTGTCCTTCCAATCGGAGACAATGTTGCAAAGGTGTCTCTTTGCCTTTGCAACGAATTCTCTCTTCACCCTGTCGGTGATTCCCAAGGACCAGTGCCATCTTTTCTGAAACAAACAAATTTTTTAAAAAATTAAAATAAATATTTAATTAGATATAAATATTTAATTAGATGTTTAAAAAAAATATTACCGCAAAACATTTAGACCAAGTCGTCTTAACGGGGTCTGGAGTCTTGCTCCAATTCGAGTAGGCTCCGTCTTAGTAGCCCTTGATCGTCTTTGACACGCTCCGGTTAACACAGTTGCTGGCCCCAAACCTGAAAAGCGAACCTAATTGTTAAAAAAAGAAATAATTTAAAACTTAATGTACTAAAAAATAATAAGTTACCAATAAGTTTTTGGCGGTCTATCGGGATCCAGAACATCCAAGCCCTCTCGTCCAGGCTGGGCGAGCAAATCCTCCACTGTATATCTCGCGTATGGGGCAGATGGAGGCACACACAAATCTGGATGATGTGCACCTGCTGGGACAGGCTTAGGTGTAGCGGCTGGAGGAAGAGGAGGTGGAGGCATATGAGGTGCAGAAGGAGGAGGACTCCAAGAAACTCTCTGGGATGTCTGAGAGTCCGGAACTGCCTCGGAAGATGATGGACCGGAAGAACATGTCCCGACACCATCATGAAACATCTGAGAGTAAGTATGTGATGTTGGCTTTATTCTAGGACCCATCTAAATTTAAAAAAATATTACAGCTAGTTTTATCAATAACGACATAATTAAAAATATTATTCTGATACCTAACAAATCACCTAATTTAATTACCTATACAAACCACTTATACTAATTATCTATGCTAACCACTTAAGCT
Organism: Brassica napus; assembly: GCF_020379485.1. NCBI lineage: Eukaryota > Viridiplantae > Streptophyta > Magnoliopsida > Brassicales > Brassicaceae > Brassica > Brassica napus. The sequence goes on from NC_063434.1 coordinate 17,559,614, forward strand.
AATTACCTATAATAACCACCTAAAACTAAACAATTTTTTCTAAAAACAAAATTAGAGAGAGGGAGAGGTTACCTTAGAGGAGTGGAGAGGGATTTGGGAGGAATGAACGAGCAAAGCTCGTTCTAAGGCGTCGCATATATATGAGAAAATGCATTCCTCGTAAAGTCGTCGTAAAGTAACGACGAAGTTACCAGGTCCGCGTTTTTTCATTTACGACGAAATTACCAGGCCTGCTTTTTTTCATTTACGACGAATTTACCAGGCTGTGTTTTTAAAGTTACGACCAATTTAAGTGGACCAGGTTACGACAAATTTACCAGGCCCGTGTTTTTGTTCCCCGAGACCTGAAAACCTAAACCACAAAGTTACCTATCGTATAATATCATCTTCTTCTTTACATCTTCTTCCTCTTTATCCAACTTAAACCCTAAACTCCAAATTAATTTTTTAAAACAAAAAAAAAACATATTATATAAAACAACATATAACATATGTTGCACATACATTTTAAATGATAAAAAAACTATTTGATACACATACATTAAAATGATAAAATGAAAAAAGAAAAATAACATTTGTTACATAGATTACATCATTCTGAATCGTTTTCGTTCTCATCAAGATCAGTACAATGATCATCATCGCTTCCATCGAATTCGTCTTCATGTGCTTCATCTGTCACATCTTCGGGAAGATCTTCATATTGTTGGTTTTCCGGATCGATCAGAAGGATTGCATTAAGTTGTTGATCAGGTACATCAACTTCATTGATAGCGTCTTCTTCTTGCAAAGGTGGTTCTTCTCCAGCAACAATTCGTCCATGAGGTGTAATTTTTATAACAGCTAACCAGTTTATCCCAAAACTGCGAAGGCGAGGGTATGGAAGGAAGCTAACTTGCTCGACTTGAGAAGCTAGGATGAAAGTCTCGAACTTGTTGTATCTTCTCCAAGAATTGACACCCACAACACCAAATTTGTTAACCCGAACACCTAGGTTAACAACGGGATCGAACCATTCACATTTGAAGAGGACGCATTTTAGCTTCAGTAACCCCGAAAATTCGACTTCAATAATCTCCTGCAAGATCTCGTAAAAGTATGTTTCTCCATTCACACATATTATATAGTTACTTGTTTCCTGATGTTTCTCATACTCGTATGTGTGAAAGGTAAAACCTCATGTGAAATACATAGGTGATGTGGTGACCTTTGCTACTGGACCTTGGATCAAATCGTGAAACCATACAGGGTAATATAGATCGTCATACTCAACCTAAAAAAAACATCACCGTTAAAATTATCATATATCATCACTGTTAAAATGAGATATATATATATATATATATCTATGATTTTAACCAGTTGACAAATTGCTTATCTTTATGTGCGTCAACCTCAGTTGAGGATATTCCTGGTATTGCTTCTTCAACTTGAGATACAAACATGCTGCAAATAAAATAAATGCATTAGAGCATATATAATTAAAAAATTTCATATAATTAACATTCACAACAACATTTACCTCTCAAAGGAACATATTACTGCATCCTCGCATTTGAGCAAAATATAAGTGTGGGCACTATGCTTATCTTCTTCACATGATCACCATACTTATTTCAGTTTACCACCAAACCGTCCAATTTGTCAGAAAATGTCAGGAACACCAGCAACTGCATATGATGTTGTTACTCATCATCATATCTTCTAGGAATTCATTTTCTTGTACGAACAGTTGGAGCAAAGTAGTATGATGTGAAGTTAGATGTTTCTGCTGTTAAACTCCCATCAACTATTGAACCTTCGACCTTTGCAAGATTTTTTGCTTTTTCCTTCAAATGTTTCATGGAACGCTCATACGGATACATCCATCCGTTCTGACCAGGTCAACGAAGCAATGCTTCATACGGGAGGTGGATAACTAGACGCTCCATGATGTCAAAAAATATGGTGGAAATATCTTCTCCAGATTGCACAATATGATCGAAATGTTCTTATGAAGTTGTTCGATGACTTCTTCCTTGAACCTACGTGTGCTAAGATCTCTGAAGAATGCTCTGATGGCTGTATGTTGCAAAAGTAACGCAATTAATAACATTTCATAACATATGTACATATATTATAAATTAATATTTACCTGCAATTGCTTCATGTACATTTGTTGGAAGGAGCTCGACAAAAGCAAAAGGAAGTAGTCATTGCATAAACACATGACAATCATGACTCTTTATTCCTGAGAACTTTTGACCTCCTTCAACACATCTTGACATATTAAAAACATAACCAGGGAACTTAACTTCTTATGCAACCTAGTCAAACAAAGTTGTTTTGGCTTCTGATGACAACCGAAAGATAGGAACATGAACATTTCCATTGCTCTTGATATGTAACTTACTTCTTGAGCAAATATCAGGTAAGTACATCCTTGCCTTCTTGTTATCTTTGTCTTCCCATGGACGTTCAATATTGTATTCATGATGTTGTCAAAAAAGTTTTTCTCTATATGCATCACATCCAAGTTGTGACGTAAAAGAAGATCCTTCCAGTAAGGTAGCTCTCAAAATATACTCTTCTTATTCTAATTGTGTGTCACACCATACCCATCAATCATATTTCCAGGAACATGCTAGTTTCCTCCACACTTAACTGTTTCATGAGCTCCATAATAATCAATGTCGGCTTCGATCTGTTGGTCGGTGAGATATGGAGGAGGACTGTCTATGACAACTCTTTTGTACCTAAACAATGTATTATTTCTTCTCTACGGATGAGAAATGGAAAGAAAACGACGATGACAATCAAACAAACAACTCTTCCTACCATTCTTCAGTTGAAAAGCATCCGTCGATCCAAGACAATATGGACAGGATAATTTTCCATGTGTTGTCCAACCAGACAACATCCCATAAACAAGAAAGTCACTTATTGTCCACAGCAGAACTGCTCGCATCGTAAAATTATTTTTCAACAAACAATCATACGCCCTCACCTCTTATGACCACAACTCCTTTAGCTCTTGTATCAATGGTTGAAGAAAAACATCTAGCGACCGTTTTGGATGCTTCGGCCCATGGATTTATAAGGTTAAGAATAGAAATTCTTGTTCCATACACATTTCCGGCGACAGATTGTACGGTGTAAGAATGACTGACCACAAAGAATATTGTCTCTGATACATTCCGAATGGATTAAATATATCGGTGCATAACCCAAGATAGACATTCCGAATATTTCTACTGAAATTTGGGTGTACCTTGTTGAAATGTTTTCACGCTCTTGCATCTGATGGATGAAGGACCTCGCCATCCCTCTGGACATGTTCGGCATGCCACATCATCGATGCAACATTCCTCTCAGATTACTATAACCTTTTCAACATGTCTGTAATTGGTAGGTACCACATCCTTTGATATGATACCCTATTCCTCCCACGTCCTTGCGGTTTGAATCGTGGTTTCTTGCAGAATCGACACTCTTCTAGCTTCTCATCATCTTTCCAGTAGATCATGCAGTTATCGATGCAAACATCTATCATCTCCGAAGGTAACCGAAGACTATAAACCAATTTCTGAATCTCATAATAAGATTCAGCAGACACATTGTCTTCTAACAAATACTCTTTAAACAACTCCGCCCATGCATCCATGCAATTCTCAAGTAAATTATGATCCGTTTTAATATTCATCATCCTAGCTGCTAGAGATAATTTAGAGAGACCTTCTCTACAACCAGTGTAGATTGGTTGATTTGCAGCATCTAGCATTTCATAAAATCTTTTTGCATCCAAATTAGGTTCTTCTACAATTCCAGTTCCATCAGCTATTGTTATAGTTGTTTCTAAAAATGCATCAGTAATCATGTCTTGAACCCTATCATTATCTACCATCTGCTCCTCTTGATGGTAATTATATTCATTATGCAAATGAATCGGTTCTTCATTATTACCAGCATCCTCAAAATTATTATTACTACTACTTGTTTCATTTTCACCATAACCTTCTCCGTGTTGATACCAAATATAATATCGTGGTGTAAATCCCCGGTTTACTAAATGCTTCCATACAGTTTCACTGCGTACAAATTTTGAATTCTTGCATTTCCGACAAGGACAGAACATCTTACTGTTTTCCTGCGTGATCGGTGTAGAGCCCATATGGTACATAAAATGTCTCTAGCCCGCCCAGAAATGCATTCGTCACTCTCCCTTCCGAATCTTTATGGGAATACATCCAACTCCGTAACTTGTAAATATTACCGTCATCCGCCATTTTTTTTATAATTTGTTTTGTGAATTTTTTTGGGAAAATTTTTTCTTAATTAGAATTTTTTGGGGAAATTTTTGTTCCTCAGATTTTTTTTTTATTTGTTTTTGTTTGTGTGTTGTGAGAGAGGGAGTTGTGCAAAGTGACATATATATAGGAAAAAAATTCGAGTTTGGTAGGTGAAGTATAACAAGGATTTTACTAGGAAAATTTTACTAGGGTTTTACATCTCTCTTACATCAGTTTTACAACGAGTTTACAACGAAATTAGACAATTCAAAGTGCATTGAATACACGTTTTCACCAATAAATAACGGTAACCTGTGTCGTCGAAATATCCTCGTAAATTTACGACGAATATTGTTTGCCACATACTTTCTTCATAAATTTACAAGGTATTTACGATGAAACATTATTCTTGTAATTTTGCGTCTACGTTACGACGAATTTCAATTTCGTCGTAACATCCTCGTAAGCTACATGTAAGTTTACGAGGAAATATTTTCCTCGTAATTTTTTGTCGTTACGGAAATGTTTTCTTGTAGTGAACATATTAACCATAACACCACATATATTTAAAAAAAAAATAGCACTGCACATATGTAAAGTATTCTGAAAACTGTATTAAAATGCCACAGCATTCATACACATCTAAAGACCCGGTTCGAGCAACCAAATGTACAGTCAAATTCGAACCATAATATAAACCAGACAATAATCTGTGACTAAGCGACTGTACATTAAATTATTACTTTATGTTAACCAACTCGCTCGCTTAGTCACATGCTTAACCTAATTTTGTTACAAAATTGAAGTAATCTAAACTATTAAAAATGAAGTACAAATAAGAATTAACCCTGATTATTATTAAATATTTACATTCTAATGCCATTGAGTTAATAATTGGTTTGGTTAACCAAAAATTATTAACCACATTTATAGCAAAGTACACGGAAACTTCACCGGCGTCGTCTTCTACCACCCAACGTTGCCAAACCCTAGATCTTTCTTAGCCGTCAAATCCTGATATGACCAGCCAATTAAAAGATGGTCTTTCGTTTTACAGAAATCAATCCTGGTCTAAGAATCAGTCTTGACGACGGACATCACCACAATCATGACCGCTTCTAAATACGTCAAAGATTTGTAAGTCTCAAAGAAAAGCTTCCATCCTTCATAAGAAAATCTCATTTTTTTCATTTATGATTCATTTTCTAATATTGTTACCTTATATGTTTCTCAGGAATTACAGAAATTCATATTTCGCAAAAGTAGGTGAATTAAAGACAGAGGATTTGAGGTGTTTATGTTCTTGATGGGATTCAAGCTACATGTTTCAATCAAGGTATATAGTGTTTTTTATGGCTGAAGTGACAAACTTTAAGGAGATGGGTTAAGTAGAGGCATAAAACCAAGTTTGATGTGGTTTAGGAATAGAAAGAAGATGACGAGCTGAGTGTGATAGATTTCAAGTCATGTGTATAGATAGATCATACTTACACTTCATCTTAGAAAACCTTTGGGATTGCTCTCAGCTCGAAGCAGCTGAGTTCTGTAAAGTTACTTAATTTACTTCAGTCACTTCACAAATATGCATATTGTTTGTTGTGCACCAGTTACCTAGAAAAGGAATTTACGTGTATGTGTGCCGAGTATGCTTATACTCTTGGGACTATTTGATTTCGTTCAGAGCTTCGTTTTATGCATTGACTGACATTCTTATCGCTTTTCATGTGTCCGTCAGGGATAACCAAGTTTCCACCTATTTGGATTCATTATGTGTTGCAGTCACAGCTACAAGAGCGCTTAAGTCAGTTCTTGAATGAAATTGGATATCTTCAGAAGGGTAAGAAATCACAACATTTTTTTTTCTGCAGCTTATTGAATACAATTCTATCTTACTGAAGTCTGTATCTGTTAAGAGTGCTGCTGAAATTACTTTTAGTGAATTTGTTTGAGGGAAGAAGCTAATCTCTATGAATCTCTTCCTTTACATGGCTCCCATAGCTGTTTATTCCTTCTTCATGCTACCCTTATCATGGAGAAAAACGTTGTTGGCATTACAATTGAAATTTTTTTCTATGAGAAAATTTGCCATACTTAAGCTCATTTCTATCATCTAAAGCCATTGTGAGCATGATCACCTCTTATAAGATATAAGTGAATTCTGAATTTCTCTTTGACAGGTGCAGTTATGGGTTTAAAAAAGCGTGCTTAGCGTGAGGCAACCTTTGTTTGGGGGTCACCACCTCGGAGTCCTGAAGCAAGGTGAATTCAAGAAAGCGTCACTTCAACCTCGCCCCGAGCCGCTTTGGAAGCCTCACGCTGCACTGCTTAGGTGACTAACGGTAAGTTTCCAACGAAAACTTATTTTACATTTTTTTTAAAAAAGTTTATGTTGGTTTGATTTTATGTTTTAAGACTTTGTTGGCTTGTTTCTCTGCTTTTTGAACATTTTTGTTGGGATTAATTTTCTTTTAAGTTTTATTTTATGGAGAACTATTTATTTTTAATTTTAATGGTTTAGGATAATTACAAAGAACAGAAGAATCTGAATGATTTATATGTCCTAACCCCTAATCTTTCGTGTCGGTTCAGACTACACCTTAAGTTGGCAAGGCGGTACGAAGCGAAGCTATAGCGTGGAGGCGATCTTGACCTTCCCATCGCCTCAAGGGTTGAAGCGCTATTTTAAACCCAGCAGTAGCAATGGTAGTTTTGGTTCTAATTTTCAAGAATCATGGTCTAATTTATTGGAATGTTAGGTTACTTGATCACGTTATCAATAGTTATCCTCAACAGCAAAGACAAGAAACGAAGCAAATGAAAAAAAAACATTCACTTTATTTGTTAGGTCCCTCACGTAAAACACAGGGCAATTTTACTTTTCTGCGAACAAAAACCATTAGACAGAATCTTCGGAACATAAAACAAAAGATGTGTAAAGCAACGTCTAGAAGACTTCTTAAATAAATGTTTCAAATAAGTGATTACTAGATTTTGATCCGCACTTTCAAAATGCGGGTTTATTTTCTTTCTTTTTTCAACTGACAAATATTTAGTAAATATCATATTTTATATATTTGTGTTTTATTTTATAAAAGACTTAAATTTTTTATCTTTATTTATCGTATTACATTTTAAATGACTATTTATGTTTAAAAAATTAAACTTTATTTCTTTAATGAATTAAGTTGGTATAACTCTGATAAATTAATTTTATTATGTGGTTAATATTTTAATAAAAATAATTTATATACTTTTAATAAAGATTTATACTTTTCAATGAAAAAATTCAATTTTTTTTTATGAATGCTTAAATTATATTAGGAAAAGAAAAAAATAATAATTAAGAATAGTTGAACAAAAATTATTTGAACTTGGACTCAATAGTCCAAAAAAAAAAATGTGAGAATTGGATCTGATTTCTTAATCGGCCCAAATGGCCCAAGAAATATCTGATGTGGGCTGGATCCGAAAAAATGACCCAATATAGATGTGTTATTAATATTACTTGATTGCCCTTAATGAAACATGCAATGTTAGTAAAGAAAATAACATGTTAAGGTAAAAAGGACAATAGGATCCTGATTTAATAGTATAGATGTCATTTTTGTTTACCAATCTTCTACATCAAAACAATGATATATAAAAATAAGGAACATCTCATATATAAAAAATAGGTTGATGAACTTTTTACTATTTTTTATATAAAATAGGTTTTGAATTCCGAATAGTGGCCAAGAAAAATGAAAGTAATTTTTTTAAAAATAAACAAACATGTTTTAAACCTTTTTTAATGAACCCATTTCGGAGTGAATAATCAGTTATTCAAAGCGGCGTTTATATCTTATATATTAAAATAGAAATCATAACCTCATTTTATGTGTAATTTTTTTAGTTGGACCATCTCCTAAAAAAGAATCACATTTAATTTCCCTATTATTTATGTATTAATGTTACCTAAATGCTCTTACATATTGTCCCTACAAAAATTGTGTATTGTATTTCACTATATAGAAAATAAACTAACTAATAACTATAGAGTCTCAATTTCTATGACCATTAACGATAACTATTTTCAGTGTTACTATACATGTTGTTTTTCTTGCTATGAATCAAATTTCATGTGTCTTTGGTATTGCGGGTGATTGATGATTACATTCTAAATTGTGTTCTTTCTTTGAACAAACTTCTATGAACTTAAACAATCATACTCAATACTCAAGAAAACAATAAATTTGCTAAAAGTGGTTTTTAAAAATATTTTCTATCAACAAATAACTTATCAAAAATGCTACTCCTTCTGTTTATTAAAAAGTGTCATTTTGACTTTTTTTTACACCGATTAAGAAAGTGATTAATTTTTTTTTAAGTTGTTACTATTTACACATATTTGACCAATAATATTTGAGATAAATATAATTTAAAATTTAATTAAATTTAAATTGAAAGTAAATATAATATGTAATGGAATTCTAAAGTGACACTTTTGTGTAACAAAAAAAAAATGTTAGAAAGACACTTATTACGAAATAGAGGAAATAATTTTGTTTTTTATATATATCAAAATCTGATATCATACAATAATACGATTTACAAACAATTAGAAAATAATAAAAATCAAATTTTGAAATATAAAAATTGAAAAGAACACCCGCACGGATCAAGATCTAATAATTTAATTAAACCAAATGTACACTCAATTTTGTTACAAAATTGGTTACTTCAATTTTCTAACAAAATTGACTGTACATTAAATTATTACTTTATGTTAACCAGCTCGCTCGCTTAGTCACATGCTTAAACCCAATTATGTTATAAAATTGAAGTAATAATTTAATTAAACCTATGAAAATAAGATTTTGTGACTAAGCGAGCGAGTTGGTTAACATATTGTAAAGATTGTCTAAATTTATTGTTAAGATACTATTAGTTAATACATAATATATTTAATAAAAACAATTGAAGAATGGACCAATTTTTTAAAATTATTGACTTCTATTTTAATAGAATTGATTTTATGTTTAATCAAACAATAATATTTTAAAATAAAAATTTAACGGCCCATTGGTAAACTCTTGTGTTCCTTAAATTCGAGAGAATTTCTTGTCAACAACTTTCAAAAACTGCTTATATCATATAATATATTTCGTTTTACACAGAAATTATATATTATAAATTATATTAAAACTTTGATTTTAATTTTGGTTTATGTATATGATGTCAAACTTTTTTTTATTTTGGAGTATGCTTTTTCAAAGATTATTACGTTGCATTTATTCTTCAATTATTAAATATCATAAAAATACTGTAGATACTATTTTATTAGTAGCTAAATAAAATGCTGATACTGTTTAAATTTTCAGAAAATGTGTCCCTTTTCAAATTTAAATTAAGACTAAAAATGAATTTTTTTTATTGTTTAGTAGGATCCTTATATAAATATATAAAAGTTATATTCACTAGATAATACTTCACATACATTAGAAATAATGATCACCAAAATAAACTATCCGTCACTCACTTATTTTCAAATTATCATGTCAATATTCTTAGATATATTACTTGTTTATGTGTTTTAGTCAATTTAATATAAGTAAATTTACTGAATTTCTACCATGTAAAATGTAATTACCGTTTACAAATTTATAGATTTTTCAGTTTTAAATTTTATATTTTTAATCTTTTTCAAATCCACCTAAAACCAAATGTGAAGTTCATCATGAATTTAAAAATCATAAAACCTCTTACATAGTATTTGAACACAAATTTTAAATCATGGAATGAAGAACACTAAACTTAGTTTGAGTTTTTTTTCATTGAAATATGCTTATATTAAACAAAAAGATGAAAATCCAAGCTTATAAGAAACAAATTATTGACACTATAGATTCAAGAAAACGGGGAACTTTACGTGACTTTTCTCTCTCTTCGCAAGGCGAAAGTTCTAGCGTTCTCTAGGAGAAAAAACCCTAAATTGATTTCTCTCAAAATCCAATCGAATCAAGATGCAATCAAGTGATGAAAATATGGATCCGAGTGAAGGAGTGTACCAGCATATCGATTCTACAAAAGAGATCTGGAAAGCACTCCAAGATATGACTTTGGGATCTGACAGGGATCGGTGGTCCATCCATGAACATGCTCGAGAAGTCTTCCAAAAGGATCATCGAACCTGTCTGGTGGCTATGGGGCTTAATCCATATCATCAGAATCCTGCAGGGCTTAAGGTTGCTCTACCTAGAGCTTGGCAGCTAACGGGAAAGGTTGAGAGCCAGATCAACAATAACGGAACGGTGAATTTCTACTTCGAAAGCGAGCACCATATATTGATGGTTATGGAGAAGGCACCATATACTTATCGTGGTTGGTTAGTCGCTTTGGATATATGGAGTAATCAAAGCAAGCCCGACTTCCTACGCACTATACCTTTCAAGGTTAAGATACTTAATCTTCCTAATATGTATCGAAGGCCAGAGATAGTTTGGAGCATAGGATCCAAGTTGGGACATGTCAAAGAAGTATTGATCATAGAACCAACCGTGAATAGAGCGGCAGAAGTTTCAGTGAAGATTGATTTTAATGTTGATCACCCGATCATTTTAACGAAGAAAGTTGAAATCTTCACCAATACTCCACCTGCTGATCTGAGCTTTAGATACACCGGTCTCCAGAAGTTCTGCATCATTTGGGGAGTCTGAGGCATGAATTTGAAGCATGTGAAGGCGCGACTCTGCTCACTCAGAGACAGATGAGGCTATTGGATACCGGTACAAATCCATATGTGACTGCAGAGGAACGCAGTACAGCAATACAACAGTATTTGGCTAGCAGGAAAGAAGGTGAAACATCAAGAAACACAGCAGCAACTCAAACTATGGAAGAAGAAGCAACAGTGGGCTTCATAACACCAGCTGGAACAGGAGTGATGTCGTCTGCCCCTACAAGTTCAACCGCTTTACCAGCTCCAGCTGACCTAACAGACGACCAAGGAACTAAAAGGAAAGCAACTGAAGAAGCTGATGAGGAGCGTGAAAGAGCTCCAAAGAGGATTGTGTTGAATCAACCTGAACTTGAAGAAAATCATGGTTTGGTGGTTCTCCACAAACCACCACCTCAACCATGAAGCTTCTTCATTGGAATTGTCAAGGCTTGGGAGGAGACTTGACAATTCCACATCTAAAAGACATTAGGAAATCTCATAATCCTGATGTCATCCTCCTAGTAGAAACTAAGCATGTAGATAGCTATGTAAAACAACTAGCAAAGGACCTAGGCTACCAGAATGTTTTTGTTGTTTCTGCGAATGGTAGCAGTGGAGGTGTTGCAGTTTTTTGGAGTGAAAGGGTTAGGATTACTATGTTAGACAACCCTACTCTGTATTGTACAAATATGTGTATACAAGATGGCACCAACACTTTTTGGATGTCATATATATATGGGAATCCGGTTGCCAAGTATAGAAAAGAGCAGTGGAATGGATTGATTCAATCTGAGATTGCAGGTTATCTCAAAGACAAGCCTCGTCTTTTGGTTGGAGACTTCAATGACATCAAGAACGGCGAGAAGAAGGGAGGCATCATCAGGTCAATTATGTCTTGCTCCCTATTTAATAGATTGATTTCGATCCTTGGTGTCCACGATATTAAAACTCTGGGGGGAAAATATACTTGGATGGGAAAAAGATCTAAGTATACCATCATGTCCAGGATTGATAGGGCTCTAGCTAATAATCATTGGATGGATATGTATCCTTCTGCTACAATATCTTTATTACCGTGGATTGGCTCTGATCATCGTCCATTACTTTTAAATACTGAAGGATTTAGGTGGAAGAAGTCTTGAGCCTTCAGATATGACAGCAGATGGAGACTCTACCCTAAGCTAAAAGAAGTAATGGAGCAAGCTTGGAGTCAAGAATGCAAAATGTCTCAGAAGGAGATATCTACACTATAATAAAGAGGTTCAGAAGTGCATTATCCCTATGGAGAAGTAAGCATAACACAAACTCAGGGAAAATTATAAACCAGCTTAAGGAACAGATTCAAAATGTTTATGAAGCTCCTGTTATAGACTCTGCCAGGTTAGAGGATCTAAAACTTCAACTCCAACTTCAATACAGGCTTGAAGAGGAGTACTGGAGAACCAAGAGTAGGATCCTCTGGTTGCAAGCTGGTGACAAGAATACAAGGTACTTCCATTCTAAAACAAAGCAGCGGAGACACATCAACAGAATCACCTTTCTTCAGGATGACCAAGGCAAGGTGTACTCTACTGCTAAAAGCATTCGACAACATATAGAGCATTATTTTCAATCCCTATATGCTAGTAATGGATGTACTTTTGATGCAAACCTCTTGAATGGCATACCTTCTACAGTAACAGAAGACATGAATCGCAAGCTTACATCACCAGTCACAGAACAGGAGATTAAAGCTGCAGTTTTTGCTATGGATCCTGATAAATCACCTGGACCTGATGGGATGACTCCTGCCTTCTACCGACAGCACTGGGAAACTATTAAAACAGGTGTGATCTCATTTGCTAGACTATTTTTTGAACAAAATCGCCTAGATCCACATATAAATGAAACTCGCATCTGTTTAATTCCCAAGATAGAAAACCCAGTCACTGTCAAGGATTATAGGCTGATTAGTCTAGCTAACGTTGGTTACAAAATAATTTCGAAAATCTTGGCTGAAAGACTGAAACCATGGCTTTATAGGATAGTGTCTGATAATCAGTCTGCATTTATTCCTGAGAGATTAATCACTGATAACGTCTTGGTTGCGCACGAGCTGATGCATTCACTTCATACCAAGAACCTCAGGAATAAATTTATGGCCTTAAAACTTGATATTGCAAAGGCTTTTGATAAAATTGAGTGGCATTTTATAGACAGGGTTATGGAACGGATGGGATTCTGTTGGCAATGGTGACATTGGATTAGGCTATGCATCTCCACCATCTCATACTCAGTACTGATCAATGGAGAGCCAACTCATTTCATCAAACCGCAGAGAGGCCTAAGGCAAGGTGATGCCATATCACCTTATCTTTATATTTTGTGTACTGAAGGACTGTCTAGACTGATAAAGCACAATATTATTGAGCGTAAAATCCATGGTTTCAAGGCCTTCAGAAGTGGTCCTGCTATATCACATCTCTTGTTTGCTGATGATTCATTGCTTTTTTGCAAGGCGACTGAAGAAGAAAGCCGGGAACTGTTACAGATTCTCAACATATACCAGCGAGCTTCAGGACAAGAGATTAATTACAAAAAGTCGGCCACAGCCTTTAGTAAAGGTACACCCTCTCAACTTCAGCACAAAATATCTCAACGATTTGGAATCACGAAGGTAGGAGGATTTGGTAAATACTTAGGGCTCCCAGATTATATTGGTAAAAAGAGGAAAGAGGTTTTTGACTTCATAGTCCAGAGAGTCAAAAATAAATTAGAGGGTTGGTATTCAAAATTTTTATCCCCAGCGGGTAAGGAGGTATTACTCAAAGCTGTTATTACGTCTTTACCTACATACACCATGTCCTGTTTCTTATTACCAAAGACACTGATAAAGGAAATCACTAAAGCTATGAGACAATTTTGGTGGTCTGCGATAAAGGATAAACATGCCTTACATTGGGTAGCTTGGGATAAAATCACAGCTTCAAAACAAGATGGGGGGGTTAGGAATTAGAGATATGTTGGCTTTTAATAAAGCTCTGCTTGCTAAGCAAGCGTGGAGACTGATGACAAAATCTACATCTCTCCTCGCTCGTGTGTTCAAAGCTAAATATTATAGGAAAACAGATTTTATGGAAGCCAGAAGTTACCAATCATCAAGTTATGCTTGGAGGAGCATAATTCAAACCCAGCCTTTGATCAAAAAAGGAATGAAATGGATAGTGGGAGATGGGCAGTTAATCAAAGTCTGGAAAGATAACTGGCTCCCTGATAAATCTTCTGTTACCCCCAACTCCCCTCAAACAAACCAGGATCCTGATCTAATGGTTAAAGACCTTTTCCTCTTAGGTACAACAACATGGGACGCTAATAAGATTCGACGTCTGATACATGAAGAAGATGCAAAAAAGATCTTAATGACGCGTCCAAGTATTACGGGACTCTCAGATACAATACGATGGGATCTTACCAAGTCTGGAAGCTACACAGTCAAGACAGGATATCACTTGCAACGGACGATAGATAAAGAAGACCAACCGAATCAGGTTCCTATCTCATCTGCTTTCAATCTACATCATAGTGTCTTAACTAGATTTTGGAACCTGAAAATCCCTCCAAAATTAAAAATATTGGGGTGGAAAGTGATGCACAATGCACTCCCAGTAGCAAGTAATCTGAACAAAAGAGGACGTCGTTTAAATACTGACTGCCAAGTCTGTGGAGAGGGAGTTGAAGATATTAAGCACATGCTCCTAGAATGTAAAGTATCAAAGGAGATATGGTCCCTCTCTCTGCTGGATAAGTTTCCTGAGATAGAGCAGAACAGTACAGTTCAACACTTCTTACAAAGGATTGTTGAACAAAATACTGTTAACTTGGATCATACATTGCCATTTTTCCTTGGTTGGAGAATCTGGAAAATGAGGAACAAGGTTATCTATGAAAATAAAAGAGATCACATTGTGCAGGTAATCAGGGCAGCTTGGATGGATAAACAATAATGGGATGAAGCCATACGATGCGACCCACCAACGTATCAGGAGAGACAAATTGTTCCAAGCTCTGTCCCACAGGTTCTTCCACAAGGAGTGGACTTTACTGCACTGTAGACGCCTCTTGGAAGTCACCAGCGGATAAAGCTGGAATAGGATGGTCCTTATACAGCAAAGAAGGCATTCTTAGACTCCAAGGAAGCTCTGCAATTGAAGCTACTACATCTCCACTGGTAGCTGAAGCAATGGCGATACTATTAGCTGTTCAGCAGCTGAACTGCACGGGGTACAATAACGTCGCAGTTCTAGGTGACTCTCTGCAGCTGTTTAAGTGTCTCAATCATACGGAAACTGATGTTGGCAAAAGGGACGCCATCTTCAATGAGGCAACACCTATTGTGGCAGACATCTTAGCTCTTTCACACTTGAATAGATTTTGTTTCCAATGGGTACCTAGGAATGTAGTTCAATATGCTGATCATTTAGCTAATAGAGCTAGGTGTAGTATGCAAGAATACATTGTAACCTGGCTCCAAACATAAGCCATTGTAAAACCTTCATACGAAAATGAAATAGAAAGTTGACAAAAAAAAAAAAGATTCAAGAAAACGTTTCACATACATTAGAAATATTTTTACAAAATATTACAGATCTGTTTAATTTGGATTATTCAAGAACTTTTTATTCTCTAGGACACTTTATGTCTTATGTATTACTCAATAAGATACTTCTTGCTTGCCACACACATTATGACTGCGTAAAGTCTTTCATGCCCTCATATTTGACCAGACTACACAAAGACTAACCAGAGAAAACTAACCATGGTTCTTTCTCTTCTCTTCTCAATACTTTCTTTATTTTAAATAAACAAAAGACTTCTTCTCTCTCTTATTTCGTATCTCAAAATTATTTTCCCAAATCCATGAATTTCAATCTCACTGATTTCTCTTTCGACTCTAGTTTCATTTGATTTCAAAACCAACCACGATGCCTCACCAGATGATGTATGCGCCTCCTTACTCTCCTTATCAACACTATAATTATTTGTATCATCATCACCAATCTCGTGTTGCAAACATAAAAACACTGAGAACATTGAGAACTGGATCGATTATTTTGCTTAAGTGGATGGATGATAGTTTCCTTAATTGTTTATTTTCTTTCGTTGGAGAAGTAAGTATTGTGAGAACCGAAATTCGCACTGTTCCGTTTAAATTAGGAAAGTAGGAGAACCCTAGTTTCCCAGAGGTCCCGGATATCTGCTAATACCACACGCTAAGCAATCAGAACATGAGATAACAACGACAAAGCTTAAGAAATCGTAAAAAGAGAGCAAAGAGAAGTCTTATTCCGAATTTGCGTATGAGCGTTTACAACAATGTATAAACCTGGGCTCGAGACCTGTCAGCGAGATTCCTAGTTCTAACAACCCTAAGACAGCTAAACCTAATTGAGCCGCAGCTCGAAATAACAAAAATGGAAAGTTGCCTAATTACTCTAAGTGCTAAGTTTTCTCTCCAAAAATCCCTCTCCATGCCTCTCGCCTAGGACTCCTTACATACTCGCTCCTAGGTCGGTTTACGCTTTTCCTCTTCTGCCCTTAAGCCGTCATAGCATAAAAATGGAGATATTCCATTTTTTCCGATCTTCGTAATTATCTTCAAAATTTCGTATTTATCCGCGGAAACTTGACATTTATCTTTCCTTGCGAACCACGCGTAAACCGTCATGCGCTTACGGGCTGTTAGTTAAGAAATCGTAAGTTGGGCCTCGATTCGTATCTTAGGTCCCTTTGGGCCGTCTTCCGACTCGAAACGTTTATTACGGCTTCTTTCGATAAAAAATTAACTTTCTGCGGTTTTTACCGCAAAGTTTGGTTGATTACTTAGAATGACGGAAAACATGAAATGAGTTCGCTTTGGTCTTCGGGAGATAGCATCGAAGGGTAGACGAGAATGCATGGATTAGTGTCGTATCGACGTTTCGGAAAAGCTCGGTCGCTACGTAGCGACCGAACAGAACGCACGCTCGGTTGCTATGTAGCGACCGAGCTTGGCTCGAGCTCGGTCGCTACAGAGCGGGACGGACATTCGGTCGCTATGTAGCGACCGAGATTGGCCGAGCTCGGTCGCTACGTAGCGACCGAGTTAGGCTCGGGCTCGGTCGCTACGTAGCGACCGAGGTGTGTGCATGCTTGGTCGCCGCGTATCGATCGAGCTTGGCTTGTCCGCGGTCCGATTGGCATACTCGAGCTTGTCCGCGGCCGATTTGGATATATGTATGATTCCTTCGGACAATCGGTTTTTAGTAGTTCGATTGAGATTTGAACAAGATTTTACCGCGAGATTCTTCTTAAAGATTTATTTACGAAGGTTACTTTTCATAAAAACGTTCATGCCAATTTTTACGGAATTTCAGACATTGATTCCGTCGTGACCGATTTTGACCCCAACAAGTATGTGCTTTTCACTCTTATTTTTCCTCTTTTCAAAAAAAAAATTGTGTGTTTCCTTGTTTATGTACAAAGTCTTCTTATTTTGTGGATTAGATTTATTTTGTTCCTTGATTGTTTTGTTCATTGTTTTGCTGATGTAATAACTTTTGAGTTTTGAAACAAAGTGTGTAAAATAACTTAATTTATTGAGGAAATAATTTGAATGTTATATGGACAAAAAATCAAAATGGAAAAACACAAAAAACGCATTCAAGTTGTTCGACGAAATTCTCTATAAAATATGCATGTCCATAAAATGGTGTCTAAACAATCCTATATGGTATATAGAAATATGTATATCCACAAAATAGTGTCCACAAAACCTCGTTCACAAGAACTCGTTCACATGGACATCAAAATTTATTATAAATTTACAAAAAAATATATACATTATGGATATCAAAATGTAGAAGAGAAAAAGTTATAACTTATTTTATGCATTAATATAGATTTTATACATTATAATTTGTAATAATGACCCAAAAAATATGTTGGGAATGTACATAAACACTACACGGTTATAAAGCACTTGTCCACAGATACTAAAAAATTATGTAAGATGATTAGGAACATAAGAACTTGTCCAAAAAAACACATCCATGAAACTTGGTTCATGAAACCTCATCCACGAAAATTTTAAAGAGATTTTCTACATTTTTTATCCATCCATGTCGACATCTTTTTATGTTCACGTATTTTTCTTATATGTTCACAATTTTGCATCCACACTTCTTATGTCCATACATTTTTTTTATAATTGTTGAAATATATAATATATATATATATATATATATATATATATGAAAATGGATGTTAAAATATAGAGAAAAACAAATTGCAATTTATTGTAATAATTATATTTTCTTCAAATGTCTTAAACTCTGAGAAAAAAACAAATAAAAACATAAAAACTTTGCAAAACAAATAAAAAGTTGAGAAGAAAGTATTCTCCCGAAACCAAACTTAATAACTCCTACGAAACGCAGGGCTGTACGGTCACTTTCCAGTTGGCGAAAAATAATAAAAAAAAACACTGACTCAACCTTGGTCTCAGTTAAGAAAGCAAGGGGCACAATGGTCCGAAACCAGCTCAAAATCAAGACAAAGTGTCTCTCCAGCAAGTTGTGTCTGAGTGTGTCCAAAAAGATAAAAAAAAAGTGTCCCAAACCGCTATCGACTCATTATTCAGTGTTACACACAACTAGACAGACCAATTTCTAATCTTCTAGTTAAGTCAAAACAAGAAAAACAATCTAGATTGTTTCTTCTCTCCAGTTCTAAGAAGACAAACGAACTTTTTTTTTACGCTCTATGAAACGCGCACAAGCTAATTAACCTTATGGCCCTTTGCATTTATACTCACATTCACGGTATCATGTTTCAAATATTGTGATCAAACCATATCTTCTTATTTGCTGGCTGGCCAGTTCTTCCAAGATACTTAGGGTATGACTGGTTACCTCGCTATCACCCGCAAACGCAGTTTTTGCAGTTGCTAACAGTTGTTGGCGTTTTGCAAAAATCATTCAAACCGCTTTAAACCTCATAAATTAAAAAGCTAGTTCCAGCTAACTTTTACGGCTGCGGGCGGTGGCGAGACGATAGATTTTTCCTTTTTTTAGACAATATAAATACAAAATTAAAAATATTCCATAAAAATTTTAAATTAGAATTATTAAAATACTAAAATATATCTATTATATTTTAATTAATATTATAAAATTTCAATATAAAAATATTTCTATAATTTTTAAAAATTTAAAACTATAACTTTCTAAAAATAATTTTTATATTTATGATAATATTATGATTTTTGATACTTTAATAATTATATAA
This sequence comes from Brassica napus, assembly GCF_020379485.1. Classification (NCBI taxonomy): domain Eukaryota; kingdom Viridiplantae; phylum Streptophyta; class Magnoliopsida; order Brassicales; family Brassicaceae; genus Brassica; species Brassica napus. Next base: position 17,578,883 of record NC_063434.1, read on the forward strand.
AATGTAAATATTATTAATTTATTATTTAACTGATGTTGTGTTTGGTAGTTAATTAGTCAAAAGTATTCCGTAAACGCACAAATTTCTAACCGCATAACCAGTCGTACAAATCTCTTAAAACCGCTAGAAAGCGCAACCATCCGCATCCATAAACTCTCGCATCCGCAACCGCTGCGTTTGAACCAGTCAGACCCTTAGTGGTTGTCCACGTCATACGTCTTTGACGACTTCTCTATTTCTTCTCAACTTGAGTAACACAGCTTGTTCAAGCGCTGTTCATTTGTCTTCATTGATTCCACAAATGATGTGTCTCATTCGTGCCTTCCAGTGTATGAATTTCGTTCATCTAACATGATAGTTTTTTGAATTTTCACTAAATCATTCATTGTTTCGATAGCTTTCACAGGACCTCAACTTATAGGTAGATAGTGGCCTGCTCTAATGCTAAATAGAAAACCAAACTTACAAGAAACAACAGACTCAGATAATAGATTCAAGAATACATTTCACTTGTATTAAAATTATATTTAAAAAATTCTTACAAATCTGCTTAATCAGGATTAGTCAACGTCACATATGATTTAAGACATACCAATTTCTAATTCTATCAGTGATTCAAAACGAAAATACTCTAGCTCTAAAAACAAAAACAATCTATGTTTCTTAAGCTCTATGAAACGCAAACATACCTAACCCTAAAATCCTACATACATACTCACAAACGAAAAATCTTTTCTCCAATATTGTGATCAAACAAAATCTTCTTGTTTGCTAGCTGGCCAAGTCTTCCAAGATACTTAGTCTTTAATCACGTCAAATATCTTTTAATGACTTCCCTTTTTCTTCTCAACTCGAGTAACACAGCTGCCTGCTTGTGTGACTAACAGCTTCATCATAGAAGAAAAACTGAAACTAGCACATTAGCCGACGCACATGAGAAAGCGTATAATTTTCCATTACAATAAAGCCACTCTAGTCTTTAAAATAATTGAAAGAAACCTTCGATTGAAAATCCACAACATACTAACCCACAACCAACATCGAACAACAAAACGAGGTTAGACAAAATCTCAAACCCTAAACACAATGAATACCAAGCAGTTAGGAACAGTCAAACAGAAATAAGATCATATAACTCTAGAGAGATGCTGATAAACAAGCTTTATATTCATAAAAACAGGCCCAATTACAAGGCACCCTACTTAAATTTCGAACATAGACATTGATCCACCACTGCTAGTTCTAGAGCATCATCAACCGGCGTTATGTAGACTGATAAAAAATAGAAGTAGACAAATAGTATAAATCATCGACACTTTTATCTGTCAGTCTGAAACAAAGGCTCTTTCATGATACAAGAAAGAGAAAGACTAAAGCAAGAAGCAAGGATTTTGTTTCAATTTCTAAATCTATTAATTTACGCAAAAAAATTTACCAAAATTATTTTTGGTTATTGTTATAAACTAGTTGGAAATATGTGGCTTTATATTGAATAGCTTATATTAAAAGTAGAGTGGACAGCGATGGAGAGAGAGCGATGTAATATGAGTTTATTGTGTTTTGGGTTTTTGTGCTTCTAAAAGGAAACAACGAGAGAGAGAGAATTTTTCACTTCAGATGTTCAATTAATAAACAAGAGGATACATCCTCCTATATATTAAAAGAGAAGTCACTTTAGTGATTTCTCCTGACATAACATTTATATAGAGCTTCTCAAAAAAATTGTTATAATTCTATTGGTCGATTTTTTTGAATTTTGTTTTTCATTTATTTTAATCAGTTGCTTATGTAGACAAACCCAAAACTTTTGTCGATTTCATTAAGCCCATATATAGCTAGGAAATAATAATTATCGATTTAGTTTAGCCTTGGGTACCCGTTCGGATTCGGGTCGGGTATTTTAGATTTTCGGGTATTTCGGTATAGAGGCGTAGAACCCGTTCGGGTATTTCTGTACTTCGGGTCGGGTTCGGGTATTTTTTAGTTCGGATTCGGTTATTTCGGATCGGGTTCGGATATTTAGATTTTGAAAAAAAAAAATTAAAATTTTCATTTCTCAAGTTTCTTATATTTAAAAATATAACTTTCAGTTAACTAATTTTTTATTTTTAATAGATTGAATGGTTAATAGATTTGGACATAACATTTTAAAATACCCGTTCGGGTATTTCTGTACTTCGGATTCGGGTATCCAATCTCTCATTATTCAATACCCGTTCGGGTATTTTGCTACTTCGATTCGGATTTCAGTTCGGGTTTTTTCGGATCGGGTTCGGGTGCCACTTTGGATATCGGGTAAAGTGTCCAACCTTACTAATTAGGTTGTTTGTTTTTAATAACTTACCTTTCTAATATTAATTACTTGCGCAAGTTGAAATCATTAAATATGCAAATAACTTATTGACAAAATTTGTTTTTAATAACTTACCTTTCTAATATGGATTACTTGTGAAAGTTGAAATCATTAAATATGCAAATCACTTATTCACAATATGGATTACTTGCGCAAGTTGAAATCATTAAATTTTATCGATTTAGTTACCCTTGGGAAAAATTTAGAATTAAGACAAATATTAAAAACTTTACTTATTATTCAAACGGTAAACTTGCGCATGTTGATATCATATTTATTACATTGCTTACAAAATATTTTAATGTTTCTAATTAGGTTGTTTGTTTTTAATAACTTACCTTTTTTAATATAGATTACTTGCGCAAGTTAAAATCATATCATATGCAAATAATTTTTTGACAATACACATTTAATATCTTTCTTTAAACAATTTCATTATTTATTGTGCAAAATATTGTGCGTCATTAATATGAAAAATAAATCGACTGTATATATATAGGACACCCAAAGTCTTAAAATACAAACATTCTCTTTTCATTCTTTAAAGTATTATTCACAAATCTCTCCTCTCATACTATTAAGGTATTACGACGATCTTGCTTGTGTGCTAAGAAAAATGTGTTTAGACGCAAAGGCTCCTCATATTTAGAACCATGAACTCAACTCTTTGTATCTTGTCTCCAAAAAGCATGTCTGGTCTATTTTTTCCATGTGTTGAATACTGGTAACGACAATATGGTCTTCCTTTTTTTTATATGTAGACCAGGTCGTGAGAGTGATAGTGATCTAGAAGACCTTGAACATGCTGAGAAGCTTCGCCAAGTTAAAGCAGTTCTTGAAGAGGTTCTTTAGTACTTTCTCTTTTTTTGTTGAATATAGTCCGGGGAAAGTATTACATAGTATCATTTAGTAATACTATCTTATATCATTTTTTTTGTTGAATATACTATTTTATAAGTAAGCTAGCATTATGTATTTTTTATTTAATTCATGAGATCATTTTCTCACAGCAGAGAACCTTTTGGAATGGCGCATGGAGGAAATTTCTCAGGGATATACAGGAATGTTCAACTGAAGCCGCTGAAGTGGGATGGTGAAGGCGAAGAAGAAAGACCTGTAGAGGCCCTTATGATTCTTAAATACGGCGGTGTTCTGGCTCACGCTGGTAGAAAACAGGTGTTTACATACTTTACCATATAATTTGTCATTGTTATATATATATATATGTTTTCCAAATATGGAAGAATTGTTTAACTTATTGATGTTTGCTTCATCTGCATGCAGGCAGAAGAGCTTGGTAGATATAATTTTTTGCAGGTTTCTAATTGAATTTGCTTTCTTTATCGAGAAATGTACTTCATAATTTATATTATTTATGGATAATATTTCGATTTTTATTATATTTTCTTTTAATATGTCTACATAAATGTTTGTTTATTATTTATGGAAAAATAATATTATTCACCTAAAATAAAGAATTACGACACATATACAATACAATTCTAATTAATGATAATATAAAATATGTTACTTCTAAAACTATACACTCTTTATTCCATTTTTTGAATGAAAGTATCTTCGTAAACACACAAAATACTTTGTGACGTTGCAATTATACATACACACAATATCTGCCTCTTCATACTGACGTTATTGTGTTCTCTCTCATGATGTGCGGACCGAGAGGGAACACAGAGTTTGGACCGGTCATGTTCTAATACCCGCACAGGGTGCGGACCGGTCACCTAGTACATATTTATAGTGACAGAGAAATATTAAAATATAACATTAGTCGGTCATAAATATCAGTCAAAGACCGACTTTGATTAATAAGACAAAAGAAGAAGATATACTTTATCCTCTAAATAGATAATCACAAACATTATCTTTAACAGTTATCAAAAATTTGAACTTTATTTTTTTTTTTTTACTTTGCACAATTATGCTATTATAACTATGAGAAATAATACAGACGATTCTATAGTTGATAATTCTACAGCTAATAATTTTACCTGCTATATGAAGATTCACACCTGCCTAAATCACCGGAACCTTATTGTTTTATCTTACACATTTTTGTACGGATACACTTTTGGCTACATAATATTAGATAACTTTGATATACAAGTGGGCTATTACATTAAAATTTATCCGAAACAAATTTATATACAAGTGGGCTATTACATTAAAATTTATCCAAAACAAATTTACGGCCCAATTGATAAAGATTACAGTTAATTAGCACAGAAGCAGTTGAAAGAAAGAAAAAAAAGGAAAACAAAACGCAAGAAGCTCCTCGAAGAGTTCTCCGGCGACTTCTGAAGAAAAAACGTCTCCGATTGAGGTAAACTGAGTGATATCCTTTGATAAAAGCCTCAATTTTGTTTCTGCCCATGTGTCTGTATATTCTTTTGTGTATCCTTTTGTATCTGTACAATTACAAAATAAGTTTGTTTGCCACTTCCATGGTAGGTCTTATCATTAATTGAAAAATATCGAGTTGATTGGCCAAAAAGCTTCGAGCTTTGATGAAATACTTGTTTGCCCAAAACCCTAAAAATTGGATTAAAGAACTTTAAAAGTTGTTGTTGATAAACTTCGGGAAGGTCTAATCGAAGTATTTAGGTTATAGTCATCTTGAAAACTCTCAGTTCAAGTAGAATTTTTTTCAATGTTTCAAGATTCAGTTATAGAGTGTGTATGGGTTTATTAAAGGAATTGTTCTACTTCAGGTCTTCTTCAAGTGGTCAAAACGGGATGAGAGAGAGCACCGGTTTTCCACAAGTTATCGAAGTTGCTCCGTTGAACAGTCTGCCTTACGTCGGTCCATTAAATGGCAATTCATCCATGTCTGGTAACAAGGCCAACGAGACTGCAGAGAAAACAGGACCTCCAGCAATGATATTTCTACCTTCTGAATCAGCTCCAGAGTTTTATAGCCTTATCTCTCAGTCAAAAACCGGAGTTGCCCTCACGGGAAGTGCAGCCATGGGGAAGATCGGACCAACTATTGGTTTGGTGGATATTGCTGAATCCGATGACTCTTACTATTTCCGTGTTTCCCTCCCTGGTGTTTCAAGAGATGAAAGTAAGTCTCAAAACCTTTTGCAGAAGAATACATCTGATATATACTTTTGTTCATGAGGTGCTTTGTCTGAAACGTACAGAGGAGTTCAGCTGCGAAATAGAACCAGACGGTAAGATTCTGATCAAAGGAGCAACAACGACGGGAGAGAAGACAGTGTGCAAACACAATCAGGTGTTCAAGATGCTATCACAAAACTTATGCCCTCCAGGCCACTTCACCATCTCTTTCCAGCTGCCGGGTCCTGTGAGCAACGAAGATTTCAGCGGTAATTTTGGTGCAGATGGTGTTCTTGAGGGAGTAGTGAAGAAGCTCTACTACGAAGACTGAACAACATCCATGTATTGCTATTAGGAAGATGGTTGATTAGTGTATGCCTGACCGATTCTGCACCGCTGGACACAAATATTTCTCTACAAACAAACTTTTTAGGTATCCTTTGTCTTTGAACTTGAAAATAACTTTGATGACACTTCGGTGTTCAAGTATTTTCATTCAAGTGGTTGGTTAAATAGACTCTTGTATGGTTGGTTTAAATATGTTACCAAAGCAATTCATGTCTCCACAAGAGACCACCAATCGGCCAAACTTCTAACAAAAATTTTGGCAAGGAAAGAATATGAACTTATTAGCCTCTTTAGGATTGTGTAAATAAAAGACTTGTTGTTAATGAAAGAAAGGGTTTTTGATACAAGCCTAAGCTAACAAAGGCTAGATCACAAGGCAACAAGAGTTGTCAAGCTTGAATGGGTCGATTGTCGCCACAAAGGGTTGCGGAAATATCCCTTTGATAAGACCAGAAGCCTGCGCCTATGTGAATCCACACAAAGACAGAGACCTACACTTGTATCCTAGAATGAATCCACAAACTAAGGAGACAAGCAAACGGACAAGAAATCTAAAGGAATCCACCTAAAGACTAATTGAACAAAACAAAGACAAACTTTGTAAACTGAATAATACTTTATTAATTTCGTGCAAGGGTGATTTACAAATGAGACTTAGCTCTGTTTAAATAGAAAAGAACACAAATGCCTAAAAGAATAACTTGGAAAGAAATAATAAGTGAAAAACTAGCCGTTGGACTTAGTTGGTGCAGAATCTGTCCATGTATGGAAGTTGTCTTCTCTCCTTGTATCTTGTGAGTTTGGGCAGAAATAAATGCATCCGTGGGATCTCCTTTGATGTCTGGATAGTCTCTAAGTCGTGCCTGAACAGAAGGGGAAAGAGCCGTTGGTCTTTAATAACTCCAAGTGTGAATGCATCCATGTAAGGTAAGTTGACAAATAAGGGATTCATCTTGATCATGTGGCTGCTGGTGCATGGTAGAAACTCTCCCACTGCTCTTAGATGTAATGAATAATCTCCTGGTTTCCACACGTGAGTTTGAGTTGCACACTCCTTAAGCAAAGAATTACTTTCCTTAATTAGAACCAATTCGGATGCAGTGTAGATAGTCTGACTTGTAACTGGCATATCTCCTAAACCATTACTCTTTTTGGTATGAAACCAATTCGCTGCGTGCTCTGGTTGAGTTGAGAATCTATAGAAACTGGTTTCACGGTTAAATTCCTTATGGTTGCAAAGATATCCTTCTTTGAGTGCACCTATGTCGCTGCTGGCTCCAATGTAGCTTGTATGGTTGATCTCATGAGTTGGTGGTCCAGCTACTGACTTTAGGTCCTCATCAGTTTTTAGTAATTAAACCCCTCAACTAAAAATTAATCGTAAAATAAACCTTCAACTAAAAATCTTATGAAATAAACTTTCAACTTTAATTCCGTTAACATATGTTACCCTCCGTTTAAAAAACCGTAGCGGAGGGTGACATATGTTAACGGTTTATAAGTTGATGGTTTATAATGTTGAAAACTTAGTTGAGGGGTTTTTTTACGATTTAAAAATAGTTGAGGGGTTTATCGCTAAAAGTCATTAAATGGTTTAAAAACTTTATCATCATTTTTACATTGTTTTATATTGATACTAGTGGTATTCCGGCGCTACGCGCCGGGTTCGTATGTTTTATTTTTAATAAATTTTAAATTAATTTTATGGTTTCATCAAATAAAATATTTTTAAATATATGAAGATGTAAATATGTTGAAAGAGAATGATAATTTTCTGATCCATTTTATAGTTGTTAGCGATCGTAGTATACAACTTTGTTTGAAGTTGGTTAGGTCAAAGAAAAATATCATAAATAGTTTTCACCGATCGATTCAATAAAAATAGAATAAATAGTTGATAGTTGTAATAAAGTTAATATAGTTGAACTTTAAACATAAAGTACAGTTGATGCTCGAAAATGAAAAATGTAGATCTAGACAAATAAACCGAATCCGATCCAATAAAAATGAATCTGAACTATTTTGAACCCCACATAAATATCAAATAGATATTCTTTTATGATATTTCGGATTATAGGTTTTATCCAAACCGAACTCAAACCTAAATGGATATCTGATAGAATTCGAAATATTCAAAATCCCAAAATGAACTTATACCAAACGGTTCAAACATGATTTCAATTTCTAATATTTATCCAAAATACACTATGATATTGAACATCTAAAATAACTATCTATTATTTAAATGACACAAATTTAATCTAATATATATTTTTGGTATTTGGAAAATATTAATGTTTTTATTTTTGGCAATTGCATTTGAAATTCGTTTATGGATAAGTTTCCTGCCTAAGTTTAAACTATAATTATCTTAGCGTTTCAAGACTGTTGGGTGTGCTTAATTCATTTAGTGTAAGTGTCTCTGTAGTGGCTCAACTTTATTTGCCTTAGAAGACGATCAACGAATATGTTCATCCAAAACATACGCAGAAGCTGAATAAAAAATTGTTATCTTTTTATCTAAGGGAACTTATCCAATAACCGGTGAGATAAAAGGGAGGAGGAACCAGAGTGAGTCCAATTTCCAATCAACTCAACCATGATCAGTCCATAACTGGGAACTCATCCAATATGTTGATCAAGCAGACGTTCTTCTAGGGGATCCGTTAAGGAGCAAGCACCTGCTAAGCGGACCTAATGTATTTAACTGTAATCAACATCTTACTTATCTATAATTCCTTACCAAATGCATTGTGTGACTGTTTGAATGTATATAAAACGATTAAGGTTTAGACGTTAGTCATTGTTATTGCTTGATCATCAAGGAATCAGAGGTTTTGTTTTCGTAGTAATATACTGCGTTGTTCCGAATCGTTTTTGTAAGACTTGATATCAAGTTTCTCAGCTAAGTAAAAGTTTAAAACAAATTTTCATATTTTCTCTTCTGTATAAAATGGACTCCTGAGTTAGGACTATGTTTTGGGTCCATTCTCTCTTTTTATTATTAATGAAATTTCTGTGACCAAAAAAAAAAAAAACTAATAGACGATAAGCTTTTATAAATGGGTTTTATAAAATAAGTTTGCGACCAAAAGGTTTCTGGCTGACCTAACCAAGAAAATAGAAAGCAACAAAAAGAAGACCGAAATAAATCATAGAAGGGAGTTTGTATGTAGACAATAAGCTAAGAAGATTAAAAAAAGGAAAATCAGTAACGGGCATTGAGCTTGGACATTCCCAAAGCTGGGAAGCTAACCATTGCGTGGTTTTTTACGACGTCAACATCCTCTGGAAGTTGTGCACCGTCAGCTGTGACTCCACCCGAAACAGGTTCTACAACGCTGCAACTACTCGCCCCTGTAGCTTCCTCTGTAACGCTACAAGCAACCATACCAGTGTGGTTTAGAGGGACAACGTTAGTAACATTACTGGAGGGCTGAGCTTTAACTGCTCCAGCTCCTGGCATATCATCGCCAAGGTTATTGGCAACTCCCTGCACAAAGACAAGTAAAAGACTTAAGTCCTAGACAATATAAAAGGCTGAAGACCTTAGAACAATAACTTGTAAACATGTTTACCAACTGCTTAAAATTACGTTTCCAGCAAAGTTTGGGAGTGGAGGACGTTGGTTGCTGTCGAAGATCCTTGATATTGTGAAGGGCTGATGCTTTGAAAAGAAGTTGAATGGAGAAAGCTTCAACCAGTGAAGGTGCTGCCAACTAAATTCTTTAAGCGCTGTGGCAGGGTCTCTAATCTGGGTCATCCACACCTGGGTCCTGTACAAAAATGTAGGCTTGGTTATTCTACAAACATGAACTTGCGCAGAAAAATCATAGAATTAAGATTAAAAAACTTGGAAAAAGTCATAAAAATGAAAAACCTTAAATTAATACAATAACTATTTTTCACTTTTATGTATTCTTTGCAATGAAATACATTAAAGACAAAATAGTTACGGAAATAAATATCAAGCAAATGTTAACCATGAATTTAAGTAAATAAATTTATTTGTTACCATAAGTTAGGCAACCTCTGAAGCTCTGCATCTGTGAACCTGGTCATCTCACCATCAAATGCTACGAACCCAGCAGATTCTGACCCATCTGACACAGAGAAGTGAACATGAAACCTGCAGAAATCACAACATCGAAATCGTTCAGTGGTTGTTACTTTCAAACGCAACTAAGATGTGTACTTCTAAGAGACCCAAATAGCGCCAGTCTATGCATGATCACCTGAGAACACCAACATCGTTGTCATTATAGCAAGCTGCATATGTGAGTATTATAATCCGCTCTGAAGCTTTCTATAGAATTTTAAGCAGGAGGTGTAACACCACTCATTAGTGATATCAATACTATCAACTTCACCGGGACAGAGGAACTCTACATACTGTGGTCAAATAGATTAGAGAGCATTTTAGTTTACAGACAAGAATCAACAAAAGACGAAGACTGTTAAAATAGCACATGTGGCCTGTGGGTCAGAGTTAAGGACATAAGCGTTAAGCTCAGCAACAGTGACGGTCTCAACTTTATGTATACCTTCGTATTGAACCAGAGGAAGTAGCGACATCATGGGGAGTTTTTTTGTTGAATCCAAAGTTTAAGAAGGTGAATAGGAAAACATGAATTTAGTTAACAGAACAAATAGAGGGATTTAATCTTACTCTTCATAAAGACTTTGGCCATCACACTTTCTTTGTCATAGTGGAAATGGGTTTGTTTAGGATGAGACTACCTGCCATGAAATTAAAAGTAAAAACTTTAGGAGCCACGTCATGAAGTTGATGATTAACAGGATTAAGTTGGCCAGAAATCCTAGTACCTCCAAACACCTTAGGCTCAACACATGAGGCCACCAATTTCTTCTGGGACGTTACGGTTTCTATGGTTTCTCTGCAGCCTGGAGACAGGGAAGAAGAAGAATGACGCAGAAGAAAAACAACCCTAAACACACTTCTGGGCCTAAACTAATCATATAGAAGCCCAACCTATTTGCTCCTTCTGACAAATATCGGCCCTTATGATTTCGAGAAGCCCAACCTATTCGCGTGATAATCCATGACGTGCGAGAAAGAAGAGAGAGCGTGAGAAACACAGACACCCTACCGAGCTGACACGTATCGGCAAAAGCCCCACCCTATTTTGTGTCGTGGAAGGCTGTGCTTTGAGCACAATTCAACTTTATATATATAGATAAGTCTTTAAAACTAATTTATAAATTTTAATACATTAATTTATTATAAAATTAATTTATACATCTTAAATTAATAATTTTTAGTAATACTTACAACTTAATATAACTTCAAAATATTAAATAATTTGATATTTGGTAATAATGATATAAGAAAATTTCTGTGTTTATGTCATCATTGTCAAATATCAAATAATTTAAAGTTTATAAGTTATACTAAGTTTTAAGTAGTGTTGAAGTTAATTCATCTATGAAGTCAATCTTTCTATTTAGAGTATGATGTATTTTTTTCTATTTTCATGATTTATGTCTTCCGCCCGGCTCATACTTTCCCCTATCCCCCCAAAATAATGCATGATTATTTTTATTCTCATCGATTTCTGAACAAATACGTTATATTTTTGTTTTTTTGATCAATAAAATAATATATTTGATATATTATTCTTGATTTATTGTATTACTTTATGTTTCACTAGAATCACGAAGAACGTTAGATTATTTTATCATAACAAGTAGCAGAAATTCTAAAAATTTATAAAATCATTGTGAAACCGTATAAATCATATGTAAAAGTATTAAAATATTTATGAAGCTTTATAAATCAGTTATAAAGTAATGTATTAACATTTATAAATTAGTTTTAAAGGCGTATATCAATATAAAACAATATATAAATGATAATAAAGTTTTTAAACCATTTAGTGACTTTTAGTGATAAAATTTCTCAACTATTTTTAAATCGTAAAAAAAAATCTTTAACTAAGTTTTCAACATTATAAACCTTCAACTTATAAACCGTTAATGTATGTCACCTTTTGTCACGTTTTTTAGACGGAAGATAATATATGTTAATAGAATTAAAGTTGAGGATTTATTTCACAGTATTTTTAGTTAAGAATTTTTTTATGATTAATCTTTAGTTGAGAGGTTTAATTACTAAAAATCCTTAAAGAAACACAACTTCAACATTCTTCGATTCACATGTCAACACAAAGATGTGAAGACTTGTACGTCTTCAAGACAACTTAACAATAACCCCCATTACCCCTAACCCAACCATAAATCTTACGGACTTTGCATGTCCACTTGTTAACACAACCATCTACTTTTTCTCCGAACATATACCTCGAATCATTCATATACTGTAGTTAAAGCTAGAATAGGGACCCTGTTAGGGATACAAACCAGCTGGAGTAACCATTCCAGCTGTGGTGTTGTTTGTATATGGCTCATCTTCGAGCTTGTCCGCTATCTCATCGCCACAAAATCAGCCTTGAAGAAGATTATCCTCCTCTACAACATTACAGACGATCTACTATTAGAAAGATTACATCTACTAAGAACTTTAAAAAGAAAATAATGTTATTTTTTTTTTGTCAACCAATGTTATTTCTTTATAATATGAAAAATACGAGGTGGTATTACGCACGTGAATATTTCATTTTCATGTACGACTTTTACAAATACACAGTACAATTAGACTACATGAGAGAAGTAGAGAGCGTACGGTTGCAGATAACATTAGTAGAAACTCAAGGAGAGTCTGAGAAAACGAATGATGTTGAAACTTGAAAGAGACAGACATCTTGGTACTTGGTAGTGATTAGGACCATTCTGCTTCACAGAATATATATTCTTTTTCTTTATCAATAACAAATATATAATTCACAGAATATATAATTCTTATTCTTAAAATATCTGGGTAATAAAAGCATAAATATCTAGGTTTGAGCAAAGATTCATAACCGAAAATCCGAACCAGACCAAACTGAAATATCTGAAACTAAAATCGGACCGAACCTTCAAATATCCAAATTGTTTTTACATTTTTATGTTCGAAATAACCGAATGAAACTAAAAATTGAATACCCAAATATATATATTTATAATAAAAAATCTATTTATCAATTTTTAAAAAATATTTTTAAAATTAAATTATTATAAAATATCCAAACTATTCGAAAGCATTCAAATAGTTTTGTTTGAAATATCTAAAATAAATTATCCAAAGTTTTTTATCCGAATCATCTTAATTATTTAATATTTTCTCTAAAATACATAATATATAATCCAAATTATCTAAAAAACACGAACTACGATCGGAATCCAATATGAACCAAATTTTGGAGTGTTTTCAGGTTCTTAGTTTTAGTATCCAACTGAACACGAACTGAAAATAAGTTATGCAGTACGTAAATTAATACTTAAACTGAACTGTAGTAACATCCGAAATGCGCAAGCTTAAATATTTGTAAGAGATTAGAATGACGATGATAAAGACAGAGAGAATAAATTATGCTGGGACTCTACCTTTTTTGTTTATTACATCTCGACGTGTAAACACTTGGCACAGATCACAAGGTTCGTTTTGCCGCAAGAGAACGTGCTTTCAAGCGTATCCTCCTTACGTGTGAGGCATGCATAGTAAAATACAATTAGAAAAAAGAAAAATATATATTCGAGTTGAATAATTATATTTTACATCTATAATAACACTTAGAAATAATTATATTTTAACATATTGCTATTTCTTTTTATATATAAACTACTGTTTTTTATATAAGAAAAAACAGTCAGTTCTATTTTTCATTGTATGTTATCTATCATACAAGAATACATTGAAACAAAATCAATATCTATTATGCAGGTTCTTTATTTTAAATCAAAATAGTAAATATATTAAAATAGTTCTTTTCAAAAAATATATTAAAAATAATATTAGGAGATACAATGTGAATTTACCATTATTATAAAGTAGTACAAGCTATATTGTCAAACTTAAGTAGTCACAATATGTTTTAGGTAACCTAAATTTGTCCATCTATAACATCAAAAACTTGGTTATAGATAATGTATTAAACTAAGTTTGTATCTTAAAACAGACCAACATTATTCACTAACTTAAGTTGTTAGATTCTGACCAAAATACAGACAAATTTTGATTGCAAGTTCAAAAGATGTCAATTTCTGATATATTTAATGAAAAGGGTAGATTAATAGTTACTATAAAACAAATTAGAATTAACTGAATACAATATTGATCCTACTCTTATCTCTGTCCGGTCAAAGAAAACTCTTCGAAGAATAAGGGGAAACTGTTTTTGTCCATGTCATACGGATCACCGTTTACCACAAATCCAACTCTGTTTAACAACACGTGTATCCTCGTCTACCCACGTCAGGCACCTCACTCGGTGACGTGGCGGATCATGTACAATAACATGCTGATTCAATGGATCGTGTATATTTGTGCGCACGTATATATAGCCATGAACGGGTTGTGTCGACTGGTCACTTCTACCTGAAAAGAAAAAGAACTCGAATATTATCTCAACTTGTGTACGTAAGAGCGATGGCTTCTGAAAGACAAAAACAAGGAGGAGTACAACCTGGCAAAGAACACGTCATGGACCCAACTCCACAATTCTCTAGTTCAGACTACCAACCCTCCAACAAGCTTCGTGTAATTATTCTCTCAATTTTTATACCAATGATTGAGAAAAATCCGTGTTGCAGTCATGAATAAATCAGTAAATTCTTTTACGTGTGATATTCGTTTTCTGAGTTCATATATGCATTATATACAAATTTGATCTTGGTTCGTATTTAGTCCTTCAGCTACATAAATTTGAATAACTTGACGTCCTACTTAGTAATTTTGTAATGACTTTATTAATCTAATTTGTAAGTTCTATAATAAATGTACATACAGGGAAAGGTGGCCCTGATAACGGGCGGAGACTCGGGGATTGGTAGAGCCGTGAGTTACTGTTTTGCAGTTGAAGGTGCCACAGTTGCCTTCACGTACGTCAAGGGCCAAGAGGAAAAGGACACACAAGAGACTCTACAAATGTTGAAGGAAGCAAAAACTTCGGAGGCTAAGGACCCGATTGCAATTCCAACGGATTTAGGATTCGATGAGAACTGCAAGAGGGTTGTAGACGAGGTTGTTAATGCGTTTGGACGAATCGATGTCTTGATCAATAACGCAGCGGAGCAGTACGAAAGCAATTCCATCGAAGAGATCGATGAGCCTAGGCTGGAACGTGTCTTCCGTACAAACATCTTTTCTTATTTCTTTCTCACAAGGTGAATCGAATCATTGAGATGTCTACCTTTTGTTATTATAAAGTCACACGTGTAATGGTAATAAATTGTTTATTTTTTTTATTGGTCAATAGGCATGCGTTGAAGCATATGAAGGAAGGAAGCAGCATAATAAACACAACATCCGTGAACGCCTACAAGGGACACGCATCGCTTCTCGACTACACGGCTACAAAAGGAGCGATTGTGGCGTTTACTCGAGGTCTTGCACTTCAGCTTGCTGAGAAAGGGATCCGTGTTAATGGTGTAGCACCTGGTCCTATATGGACCCCCCTTATCCCAGCTTCGTTTAATGAGGAGAAGATTAAGAATTTCGGGACTGAAGTCCCGATGAAACGAGCCGGCCAGCCCATTGAGGTGGCACCCTCCTATGTTTTCCTTGCTTGTAACCATTGCTCATCTTACTTCACAGGCCAAGTTCTTCACCCTAACGGTAATTCAATTCATTGATCATTTGTTTCCATACAATTGTGGGAATTATGTTTTAACTCTTTTTGTTTTAATTGTTTAATTTGTGAAGGAGGTGCTGTTGTGAATGCCTAAGGCATATGGTTCGACCGTCTTAAAACGACAATGGTCTTATTATGCTGATAAAAGTCGATAGAAGCTGTGGCGTTGTTGTGGGTCTACTGGCCTTTTGTTAGTTGTGTGTTTGTAATGTTTGAAGTTGGTACGTTTTGTAGTCTGCTGGAAGTAGTAGCAAAAAGTGTTGAAATAAAGATGATGTTAAAATTTTTACCTTTGAAGTCTTAACACTAAAACATAAAAGACCTATTACGACATACATCAACCAAATCATTCAATCCAGTTCTTATTAGTGAAAAGCCCAACTTGTGTGATAAGTGTGTAGAGACCGACTCTAAAATGTAGCTAGGAAACAGTAGAATAGAACAATAAACAAATAATGAGCACTAAAGAACAAATAAGAGAGAGTATAATGGATTCGAGTGAAAGTAGAAAAAAAAAATAGAGTAAGAAACTTGTGCTGCAGGATGAGAATGTCGGAAAAATAAACAAATTTATTTACATTTTTGTTTATAATTTCCATTAGACATTATAACAAAAAATGTACAATTTGCAATGTTTGATCATTTGGATTGTGATATATATTTTCGTAGCACACGGCTGGACAGTATTATTGATATGGACCAGGATTGGTTGCAAACTAAATGGGTTCAGAAGAAATGATGAGCTGGTGAACTGAAGAACTAATTTTTGACCTTATCTATGTCGAAAAAATATTATGGGCCTATTCCATCCAATTCAGTTTTGAGTAAAGATCTAGAAAAACTATTGCTCATCTCCCATGTCGAGACCAAAAATCGTTGTTTAAAACAATAAATTTATGATGATAGTTTGAGATTTTCCGTTCTAATTTTTTTCAGTAAATTAACTTTCCTTTTCCTTAGTTATTGTGTCTTATATTACCTTTATGTATTTTTCTCGTAATTCATTTTCACACCTGGTATTAATTTTTAATGTATACTATTTTAATATATGGAAAATATACTATTGTAATATTGTTTTAATGTTTTAAATTCCAAACACTTATATATATATGCAACAAATATAAGAAAATAATAACCTGTTTTTCTTAGTTCAAAATTTCTAATCTTCTTAAATCTGAAAAATTAATTGTTTTAAATTAATAGTTTTTTATTTATTCATAACACATAAAAAAATTTTAAAAAAGTTTTGAAACGAAAAAGATTATAAAAAAAATTCAAATTAAAAAAAATTATAATTCGAAACTATAAAAAAATATTAATTTAGATTCTTTATTCTCTTTATTAAAATCTATTTTGGTGATTTTTTTTTCTCTTAAAAATTTATTAAGAGTCAAAGCCCAACCATGAACTAAACCCAACATATTACAGACAGAGACCTAAATATCAGGTAAAAACTACACAAACTACAAGGACTAACAACCAAAAAAAAAACCGTAGATGAAGGTTATCGTCTCAAGCTTCGAAGACACGCGTCAAGCCGAAACCACCACCTCCTCTGGAAAGGGTCATGACGGAGCTCCGCCACCAGATAGAACGGTGAAAGATCATTCGAACGAAGTAATCTTCACCAAGAGCGCAACGCAACCGGATCGTCTCTTCGAGAAATTAAACCACGGTCTTCAATCGATTCAAAGAACTCCGATCTTCCTGATATACGAGTAATCATCTTTAAAAGTAAAGATTAGCTTGAAGATGAAACAACCTATACACAGGGAAAAAAGACTTCAGAGGATGAAATCGAGAGTCGATGGAGAAGTGAATGATTTGAAACGATGATCAAACAGAGCCGGCGAAAACGATGCTAACTAAGCCGCCAAATCCCGGAAACAAAGCCGCCGAATCCCGGAAACAAAACCGGAGAAGCAGTACCACTTCCTGGAGTCAAAAGCCGGACGATCATCTGATGAGCATATGCAACGCCGGAAGCAAGGGCTGTAAACACGGAAGCCGACAAACAAAAAGCCTCAGACTCTCTCCCCCTCCAAACAAATTCCAAACCTTTTGAAAGATTCTTTTTTGATAAGAAGATCGGAGATTGCAGAGAGCAAAATCTCTCACTAAAGGAGGAGAAAGATCTTCTGACAAAGTTTTTTAATATCAATATCCTTCTATTTTTTTGGTGATTTTTTATTGAATATTTTTTGTGACAAAATTTAAAAATAGCTAATTTAAAAAAATTGTTCTTATATTTATATATCTAGGATATAAAATTTTTTTTTGTCTCTTTACTAAAACTTATTTTAGTCATTTTTGTTTTTAAAAACTTTTTTTATGATAAAAACTTTAAAGTGAACTCAAGAAAATTGTCCTTTTTTATTGAAACACTTTTCTTTTTTGAAACACAATAATAATGACAGGCTAGAATGATGTTGTTCAAAGCACACTTTCCTCTTTTCACGTTTACTGAGAAAAGTCGTCTGAAAGACAGCTCCACTTCTCACCCTTACCCCCTCACTCTCTCTAATGGCTATCATCACAGAAGAAGAAGAAGAGGAAACGAAACCCCTAGTTCCTCCTGGGAGTAAAGAATCGACTATGAAGAACCCTTTTCCTTTTTGGTTCTACTTTACAATCATCTTCTCACTCGCCACTCTCCTCTTCGTATCTCTCTCTCTCTACTCTTCTCAGAACGATCCCAGATCCTGGTTCCTCTCGCTCCCACCAGCTCTCCGTCAACATTACTCAGATGGAAGAACACTCAAAGTCCAGGTAAACCCAGACGAACTACCAATCCAAGTATTTGTGGCTGAATCTGGCCCGGCCCAATCGGAGAATGTGATAATCGTTCACGGGTTAGGGCTTAGCTCGTACGCGTTTCGAGAGATGATCCAATCTCTTGGATCTAAAGGGATTCGTGGTGTAGCTATTGATTTGCCCGGGAATGGATTCTCTGACAAGTCGATGGTAGTGGTAGGTGGAGACAGGGAGATAGGGTTTGTGGGTAGAGTTAAGGAAGTTTATGGTTTGATTCAAGAGAAAGGCGTTTTCTGGGCGTTTGATCATATGGTTGAGACTGGAGATTTGCCTTACGAAGAAATCATTAAGCTTCAAAATTCGAAACGGAGAAGCTTGAAAGCTATCGAACTAGGGAGTGAAGAAACATCTAAGGTTTTAGATCAAGTGATTGGTACTTTGGGTTTATCTCCTGTGCATTTGGTTCTTCATGATTCAGCACTTGGGTTAGCTTCAAACTGGGTTTCCGAGAATCCCCAAAGTGTTCGAAGTATAACGCTTATTGACTCCAGTATCAACCCGGCATTGCCCTTGTGGGTTTTGCACATACCTGTAATAAGAGAGGTCTTGTTAGGGTTTTCGTTCGCTTTCAAGATGCTAGTGAGCTTACGTTGCTCAAAGGACATGACTTTATCGCAAATCGAAGCTCATAGGATACTTTTGAAAGGAAGCAACGGGAGGGAAGCTGTTCTCGGTTCGCTTAAGAAGCTTAACCATAGCTTTGACATTGCACTGTGGGGTAACTCAGATGCGGTCAATGGTATCCCGATGCAAGTGATTTGGTCTAAACAAGTTTCTGATGTATGGAGCGAGGAGGGCCAACGTGTATCTAAGGCTCTTCCAAAGGCAAAGTTTGTCACTCATTCAGGCAGCCGTTGGCCTCAGGTTAGTGATTCATTTTGGACTGTATAGTCAATTTCTAAATAATTATTACTAAAGGTACTATAATAACCACACCCTATTTAAAAATATAGATCGTCATAATCAATTATCATTGAGCTTTAACTTTAATAAGATCTGGTTGTTCTCCTGTACATTTTTTTTTTTTTTAAACTTTTTGCATTGTTTTGTTTTTTATCATCATGCTCTCTCTATTATAGCCTCTATGTTTGTGTTACTTGAGTTGATTCATTTGTGGAATACAAATTTGCAGGGTTTTGATTGATGAAATTAATCTGAAGTTTTACATTTTTATAGATTTCTTACTAGCATTTGTATCATAAAAAGGTATATGTAGCTTAGAATAATTACACAAATTCAATATTCACTGTTGCTGATTCAGGAAAGCAAATCGAGCGAGCTTACAGGTTACATTGCTGATTTCGTTTCTGCGTTCCCGATATCCATCAAACGGGTCCCTGAAGAACCTATACCAGAGAAAGTGCGGAAAATATTGGATGAAGCAAAGGCTGGTGGGGACCATGACCACGCCCATGCTGGTTACACAGATGCTTACGGTCTTGGTGAGGGATGGACTACTTGATATGGTTGGAGTTCTTGATGCTTGTTTAAGTTTATGACTACTCGGAAGTTTCTTACCTTCGTTTGAATTTTTAGATATTGTTATATAAACCTGTGTGTTTCTCAGCAAATTTTAAATTGGAAAAATCTGCAATTCTAAAAATTGGTCAGCGAAACAGTCATTCGAGTGTCATGATTTAGGCAAAAACAATGTCGTCCTTTAACTTTATTAGAATATACTAGTGGTCTAATAATTTTACAATTTATTTTATGGTCTTAGTGTAAAGAAAATATTTTCAAAATATGAAAATGAAAATATGTTGAAAGAGAATGATATTTTTTGGTGTTTTGAGTATATTTTAGCTATTTTAGAGATATATTTTTGACTATTTGTATATATTTTCAAGTGTTTGACAATTTAAAAATATCTTTTATATATATATATATATATTAGATGTTTTTAATAGACATTTAATCTAAAATATATTTATATAGTGGGTATAGAAATCTATTTTGGATACATTTGGGTATCTGGAATACTTCGGTTCAGGTCGGGTTCGGTTCCGGTTTCTTAGATACCAAAATTTTGAACCCATTCGGATATTTAATCAATTTTGATTTGGATTCAGTACTAATTTTTTGGGTCGGGTTCGGTTCGATTCTTCCGATTCGGATTTTTTGTCCAGCCCTAGCTACAATTATATCTTACTTTATTTTAAAGTGGCTTAGTTCAAAAAGTTCTGTAATAGACTTCAATATCTATGGTCTAAGTGTGATGTGTTTTTAATAAGTATCAGTTTATGAGTTTTTTTGAGAAAAAACTGTTATCCAACAAAACCGAAAATTTATTCTCTCAAAAGTTTCACTGTGTCGATTATGTATGCGAGTCTAATGATATCTGTAAGTTCTGTTTGTTGTGCTTTTATTTTTAAACATTTTGCATTCCGTTTCACATTACATATTTTTTGAAATAGAGAGAATATTATATAAACATACATGTCATAGATTCATGTTTCACAATACATGTTGATTCTTGGAATTTGTGTTTCATGTTGTTCTGTGGGATATATGAAGTCTAATGTATGTTTCTTGGGGTTTAAGAAATCTCTGCACGTTGAACCGCCAGTATGGACTCACGGGGAAGAACACGAGCGAGGCCTTGTTTGTGTTCGAAGCTTATCGAACACTCCGTGATCGTGGTCCGTACCCTGCAAATCAAGTCATTAGATATCTCGAAGGAAGCTTCGCCGTTGTTGTCTAAGACACTCAAACCTCCTCTGTTTTCTCAACTTTGAGCTCTGATGGAGGAGAGTCTTTACTGGGGAATACCGGCTCTGCTGTGATGTCTGATGTATATGCTAAATCATTTGCTCCTTTACCTACTGGTAAGGCAAAGACACAAGAAACATTTGAGAGAGAGAGACATGTGATGTATGAAGTGTTTAATGCTGTGTAATTTGTTGCAGGGAGTATGTTTCATAGTGAGACAGGGCTTAAGAGTCTTGAACATCCCAAGAACAACATGAAGGCAATGCTGATGGTTGACAGAGAAGGTGTGACATGTGGAGCTAACTTCAAAGTGGATGGTTGTACTAAGATCAGTGCCATCCCTAGGAGAGGAATTGAAGCTAACTGGGCTCTCGCTAATAACCGTTGATTTCTTCTTCTAATTGGTTCAATCTTATGAGTTGTTTTTTTATCCTGATGCATTTTCCTTTTACATACTTCTTTGTGTAAATAGAAATCAATAAATATACAGAAGCACTTTATGTTGCAAAATAATGAACTCTTTACTCATTGAAATTGTCAATTCCATGAAAACAGAAGAACACATTTTGATCCATGAGAGGGAGAGAAGAAAACAGAACAAAGAACAATAAAGACAAAAATAACAAAGACTTGATCGACCTTTATCATTCATCATCCTTCCACATGTCAGCAAACTCATCAGGTTCTAATGGGTTAGAGAGTTCAAGCATCTTTCTTCCTTTATTTTCTTTGCAAAATTTCCAGCTTTATTCCTTTTCTCCAATGCTCGTATCTGAAGAACAAAATTGAAAACAAATAGAAACTTTCATATGATTAAAAATGGTGCATCAGCAAAATGTGGCAAGAGAAGCCAGTACCTGGTTTGGAGATACGTAGAATGGGTTCTCGTAAACGGTCACACCTCTAACTGCATCCAAAAGATCTTAATCAGATTTAACAGAACCTTTGACCAACCTGACAAAAAATGATATTTCAATCAAAACCAATTAATCAAAATTATGAATGTTCTTGTTACTAATAGTTATATAGACAGACCTCGACAAGAGTCATTTTATCAAGACCACCCCTTGCAACCTTGTTTGCCTCGTCATGAGGTACCCATATCTACTATGAGGATGGATCTCATCGTGATGTTTAATTCAGGTTGTGATCCCATATAGTCTCTTCCTTCCTCTTCAATAATGCTCTTGTAAAACTTGAAAATGTGATCAACGTATTCGACAACAGCAAGTTTGTTAGCAGCATCAAGAGCATTAATGTCTCATTCACAACATTTTTGAGTCCACCACTTGCAGCCTAATAATAGAGGGTTGCTGTGAAACCTCCTCTTGGTAACATGTGGTTTGCATTCTTCTTAACCAAACACACAAAAAATTTGAAGTTTTACAAGAACAACAACCTCTGCCTTCCTCGCAATATCCTGAAGATATATGATACATTTTTTAAAATATTAGTTGCAAGCAAATGTGTGATGATAAATACACAAGAAAGAGAATAATAATCTTTCCGGTTGGAATGTTGACGAGATTACCAACGTCACCAAGAACCTTTCGGTTTTGTAAACTTGTTTACAATTCGAATCTAAAACAGCGAACCAATCAAAAATTAATAATAACCTTTAATTGACTTCACCTAAATCCATCAGAAAAAACAAATCATTCATGTAACCAAACACACAAAATTTGTAAACTCATAGATCAGACCCAATCAAAAATTTGTAAACTTGTTTACAATTCGAATCTAAAACAGAAAACCCACCCCTAGAATCAAGAAACACTAAGAACAAATAGCGAGTTAAAAACCTGCAATTCCTCAAGGATCAGATATTTTTTATTCCATTGATGAAGATTCTTCCTTTTCTCTTATCTCAAGTAATGCCCCTCCTCCGATACTCGTTAATGAAAACAAATCCGGGAGACGATTGCTTCCACTCGCGGCTTCAACAGACGCCACTATCTCTCTCTCTCTCTCTTATTACTCTTCAAATTCCAAAGTTTCTTGTTCTCCTTGATGGTTGATCATACCTGGCATATCCCATTTATACTCAAGAGCTTGAAGCGCGGTTACCTTTGATGAATTAATTGAAAGATAATGGGATGAGTAGTGCGTTCCAAGTAAATGATGAGATTAAAGGAGATGATACGGAATTGGATGACGTTACAGAGAAGGTGGTCAAAGTTTTCAGGAGACGAAGAGCAAGGGAAGAGGATCCGAGTGCATTAGGCGTTGCGGTAGATAAAAAACCTAAAGAAGATGGGCCATGTATGAATATTTAGTGGAAGAGCCCACCAAACAAACAAACAAAAAAATCCAAAATTTTTTTGATTGACTTACGTAAAATAGAGTACACGTGACGAGAATTGCTCCATCCTAAATACTGACATAGCAACAGGAGGTGAGAGAAAATTCCCTTTTATATATATAGATATATATATATATATATATAAATAGTGCAAAAATCTAATTTAATATGTTTTATACGTTCTGCAGGATAAGTATGATTCTGATTAAAAAAGCAGTGTGATTTTGATAAAAATAATATGATTTTTGTTTTAAAAAAGGTAAATAAATATATTAATACAACTGTATCTTTTTATTAAAATTAAACTAACTAAATATTTTAATTTCAATTTGATTTTTTTTATAGAAAAATTAGTTAGATTAAAAATGTAATTTAAATATTTAGTTAGCTTAATTTGTAGTTTCTTTTTAAAATTAGTTATTTGAATAAGAGTCAATGAGTAATTTAAGCAGAGTTAATTTAATTGTAATTAAAATCAATACCATTAAAAAAAATCATTCTCTTAATGAAAATTACACTTTTCTCAAAAATACCCTTATTTTTACAAAAGATTAATTAAATTCATTAATGGCATTTATGTCTTTTAGTTTTGGGCCTACAAATGCACCTAAATAGATCTATTAATAATGGGCCTATATATATTTAAAAGATATATTAACTTAAAATTTAATATAAGTATAAATATATTATGAAACATTAATAAATTAACAAACATGAAAATATTATTTTCTTAAATATATGTAACAATATTCAAAATAGATCATTTGAATATTATACAGATTTTCAATACAAACTAAATCATATATCCTACACCATATATCATATACATATCTGAATATCATTTTTCCATGTATAATGTTATTTTATACATAATATTAATATGGCAATTACGAGTGTACAAGAATATTTTAAAATTTATATTAAATTCAAATTTTAAATCTAAAATAAAAAAACAAAATTATAATAGGTTATTAATAACAAAAATAAACTAATATTGTCATATCAAAAAGTTTTTTTTATTATCATTTTTTATACGGTAATATAATAAAATTTCATCAAATTCTAAGGAATCACTAATTTATGTAATATTAAAAAAATATGAGTGATTTAATCAATTTTTTTTTTTAAAAATACTATCAGATATTTTGTGTTTTATAGGATCAATGGTATCAGATTGAAGGTTAATAGTGAGTTTTTGGGTTTTTACCGGGTTATTTTTAATTAACGAATTTTTCATTAAATCTGAACCAGATTATATACAATGTATCGTGTCTATAAGTTCGACCATGAATCTAGGTCGGATATGAAAACAAATCTTATAACTCAAACATTATTATAGAACAAGTGCCATGTTACGAACAAATACCATATTTTGAAAAGAAAAAAAACAAATGATAAAAACCTAAAAACTCAATTGTTATGGTTCGAAACAAAAAATAATGGTAGTTTATAAATCAGTTTTTGATCAATAAAAAAAAAAAAACAAATCCGCGTTTTCTAAACGCGGGTCAAAATTTAGTATTCTGTTATTTGGATAAAATTAGTTAGATTTATCTTTCTGGTGATTCCAGAAGTTGTATCGATATACGATTTTATTTTAATTAAAATATATAGTTAGCTTAGTTTCTAGTTTCTTTTTTTACAACCGTTAAATATATATATATATATATATTCATTATAAAACTAACTAAAATATGTGATACTGTTAAGTAAATTAAATAGAAATAGTGAAAATTAGTTTTTGCATTATTTAAGCCGGATTTGAAAACACCCGCTGAATATTTGACAATTGTAATTTGAAGGTGTTGTCTTAAATAATTTCTAGTTAAAAATTGTACTTTATTTTTTTCTCGTTCATCAAAAGATGCTAACAAACTACATATGTTTGGTGGCGTAATGTGGTTTCCCATAAAAGTAATTGATTTACTGGTATACTATGGATTTCATCAGTTTTTTTTTTTTTTTTTCGAATGAATGTAAAATTTATTCAATCAAAACTTATATACATCTAGTGCTTCTGGTTTTCTTTGTGCTCAAAGAATCAAAGAATACAAAAAAAAACTGGTATCTGTTCTAATCCGTCTTCATGGATCTTGTCTGAACTCAAACCATGTAGTCAAGCTTTCGTCGAGATACCTGTGCCCTTTCCCTTTGACTGATAGTAGCCTGAGCCTTACAGTCTTGTCCACGATCTTTGCCAAGCAATGTACGTCTCGCGGCTGTTCACCGTGACGTCTAAGATTACGCTCCCACCATAGCGTGTGCATTGTAGTTTGAAATGTGTACCTCAATATGAAAGCTTTTGTTGGAGTGAACCTTGGATTGGAAATAATTCCAATCAGTTCGTTCCAATCTGTTGTGAAAGCATCCTGCATAAGCCTTCCAACGAGAGTCTTCCAAATCTGACCTGAGTATCGACAACCAAAGAAGAGATGGCTGCATGATTCTTGGGCTGCATTGAACAATACACAAGTTGTATTTGCAGCTATGTTCCACTGCTGCATCCTGTCCCCTGTTTGCAATCTTCCCCGCAAAGCTGTCCAAAGCAAAAAAGAGTACTTTGGCGTCGCTTGAGAGAACCACACTCCCTTACTCCAGGTACAAGCTTGATTAGGAACCCGCAGCTGTTCCCACGTTTTTTTTGTGATAAATTTGCTGGCGTACTTGCCGTCTGCCTGCTTCCAGAGAGGAATGTCCTCCTCTAGTAAGAGGTTTTGCCGAAGACTCGCAATCTCCACTTCTACCTCATTGAGGATATCAGCTCTGTGCCTTCTTCCTCTGTGGCTTACAAGCACCTCGGCCACTGTGGCATTATCTGCGATGCCTAGATCAATGCGTCTTCCCTCACCCAAGACCTCTTTAAGACACCCAAACCTCGACCAGTGATCATACCAAAATGCTGTTCTTTCCCCATTTCTCACCTCCATTCGAAGGTATTGCTTTGCTAGCTCCCTCAGGTTGAGCAATTTCCTCCACATCCAAGACCCAGATACTGTGCTTCCTTTTACAGATCAGAATGAACCCTTACGAATCAGGTAACAGTGAATCCATTTGACCCAAAGAGAAGATCGAGAAGAGTAAATGCGCCAGATTAGTTTTAAGCAAAGAACCTTATTTGTTTCCTTCAAAGGTCTCAGCCCCAAACCTCCTTCATTTTTTGGTAGACAAATATCTTTCCAGCTGACTTTGGCTTTTGTGGTCTTGAGATCCGGACCAGACCACAAGAAAGCTGAGCACAAAATTTCAATCTCTTTCAAGCAGCTGCCAGGCAGTCTGAAGGCGGAGAGCCAAAAATTCGCAAGACTAGTGATGACTGAGCTAATAAGCTGGAGCCGTCCTGCGTGAGATAAGAACCTCCCTGTCCATGAGCTCATCCGTTTCCTTATTTTCTCAACCAGGGGCATGTAATCAGCAACTGTCATGCGCTTGGTGAGGAGTGGGAGCCCCAAGTAACGAACGGGTAAGGTACCTGTTGAGAAGGAGAAGCTGTTGAGCACTCTTCCTCTAGAGACTCTGATATTCCAGCAATATAGAGGGTAGATTTCTCGATACTGATATTTAAACCAGATATGGCAGCGAAGTCAGCAAAGACGGTGAGAACCCCCTCGATGGAGCGTTTTGTTCCATCTGTGAAGACCATCAAATCATCTGCGAAACACAAATGTGTAAGCAAAATGTTTTTACAGCGAGGATGATATCCAATAAGCTTTCGCTCCACAGCTCTGTCTAGCATATGTGAAAGAACGTTGATGCAGATCACAAATAGGTAAGGAGACAGCGCACACCCTTGTCGCAGACCTCTTTTGCTTCTGAAAAACCCTGCCAATTCTCCATTAACTTGTACTGAAAAAGAAGCCGTACAGACACATAGCTGAATCCAGTGTATAAATTCGTCAGGCATATTTAAGGCTCTCAGGGTATTTAGGAGGAAAGGCCAATGAACAGAATCGAAAGCTTTAGCGAGATCGATCTTCATCGCACACCTAGGTGATATATCCTCCTTATGATAATCCTTCACAATTTCAGTAGCTAGCAACAAATTCTCTACCAGTAACCTATCCTTAACGAACGCTGACTGGTTATAAGATATGCACTGAGGAAGTGTACCTTTTAACCTGTTTGCTATGATTTTGGATATCACCTTGTAGATGACGTTACAGCACGAGATTGGGCGATAGTCTCTCATTTCTACTGCCGAATCCTTCTTGGGGATAAGAGCTAGGATCGTGGAGTTGAGGCCCTTTGGCAGGAAACCTTTGCTAAAGAACGACTGTACTGCAGTAGTGAAGTCCTTCCCTATGATGCTCCAAGAAGACTTGAAAAATTCTGTGGTGAAGCCATCAGGCCCTGGAGATTTATTGCTCGGCATCCTGAATAAAACTTCTCTGATTTCCTCTTCTGTTACTGGTTTTATGAGAGAAGAACGGTCCTCATCACTACACCGGAATGGGAGGATCTCTTGGAGTTCTTCCACCGTTCTGTTCTGTAACCCGGGTGGCTCCAGGGTTAGAAATTCATTAAAAAATTTCTCTGCTTCTTCCTTGATCTCTTCTTGAGATGTGACTACATTCCCAGAGGAGCATTTGATCTCTCTTATTGCATTTTTTGCCTCTCGGACCTTTGCTGCGTTGTGAAACACCCTGTTGTTGCGGTCCCCCACTTGCAGCCAGTGGAGTTTAGAGCGTTGCTTCAGCAATTTCTCTTCTATGTCTGATACTCTCTGCCATCGTTCAGCTGCAACCTGTTCAGCTTTCAAAGCTTCCTCGGTAGGTGCCTGTAGTAACTTCTCCTGCTTCTCACATAGATCAAGATGAGCTTCTTTAACCTTCTTTGTGAGTTCCCCAAGTTTTTCTTTGCTTAAGGTTCTGATCAGAGGTTTCAAAGCTTTGAGTGCTTTTGAAAATCTGAAGAGAGCTGATGTGGATTGAAATAAAGGCTGTGTTTCTTTCCAGTGATCAGCTACAACTCGTAAGAACTCTGGCATTTCAGCTACAGCATTTGTGAACTTGAACGGTTTCCGTTTGCCCACTGCTTCGGCTTGAAGGTGAAACCTACCCCTGAGGTGATCCGAGCACCCTCCTGCTTCGAAGATACTGTATGCCTGAGAACGGTTGTGCAGCCAAGTTTCATTAACCAGAATCCGATCCAGCTTCTTGCAGACTATCCCCTCATCCCTCTTATTGCACCAGGTGAATTTCGGCCCCTGATACCCCATATCCAGCAACCTGCAATGCTGTACAACCTCTTCAAAGTCTCTCATGCCTGAAGTTGATAGGCCCGAATCTTGGTAGTTTGAGTGTTCTTCCCCATCAAGAATTTCATTGAAATCTCCCATGAGGACCCATTCTTGTTCCGGAAAAGTGGTGAATCCTGATGACTTTTAATGTCGGCCCATAACTCTTTTCTTCTTTCAATTGTATTCTCCGCATAGATAAAAGAACAGAAGAACTCCTCTGTTTCTCCTTCCAGAAGAACTGACACTGTGATGATCTGATCTGACTTGAAAACTGGAGTTACCCGGACTTGTGAACTCCATAAAACCCATATTCTTCCTTCCTACTGAATTCATAATTATTTACAAACGACCAGCCTTGGAAGACTGAAGAGACAATATTTACAGACTTGCTTTCCTTTACTCTTGTTTCAATCAAGCACCCAAACTGTAGACCCTTTTGCTGTATCCAATTTCGGACGACTGTGTGTTTTGAAACTCTGTTAAATCCTCTCACATTCCAGAAAAATCCAGTCATTGGGAGGGCTTTCGAGAGTTACGTTTTCCCTGTGTTCCAGGGTAGCTTGTGTTCTTTCCTGAAGGTTCAGGAATGATCTTATGGAAGGTTTTTGAGTTCCTCGGTAAGGAAGGTCGCATTGAGCTACCTCCCATAGCAACAGTGTGATCAGAGACTTCTTTCTTCTCTGTTGCACTCTTCTTCCCTTGCTCATTCTCTCCAGCGTTGTTTTTCTTGCCTAAATTCTCTCCTTCAGGCTCAACCTCTCTTGCAGAAATTATGTTTACATCCTCCTCCTGCTTACTGCCTTTTCCTACCATTCCTTCCATCCCTTCCGCACTGCCTTCTGTTTCTTTCTTATTAACTAGGTCCCCGTTGTCGTCCACACCCTCCAACGCCGAAAAACGTGACGGTGTTGTTATTTCGTGATCATCTTCCAACAGCATTTTCTGAGAGCTTCTGTTAAATTTCCCCGGAGAGACATGGTGCCACTCTTTGATCACTTCACCCTCCTCTATCTCTACTTCCAGGTTCTCACTTTCCGTACTCTCAGACACAGTTTCTATAGCTTCTCCATTTCCTGCAGCTACTTCTTCTTTTGCAGTTTCAGCAGTTTCTATAGCTCCTTCAGTATCTGCGGCTTCTACAACTTTTATTATTTCCTCAGCTTGCTTCTCATTGTTTTTCTCTTTTTCTGTATTTTCCTTTGGGGTAGCTCTAAGCTTGCCGGACATTCCCTCCTCTATGATCTCTCTGACCGACTTAGATGTCCTGTCATTCTTGTTCATTATGCAAGCTTTCTCCGCATGACCCCATTTGCCACATGAGTTACATCGTAGAGGCAACCAAGGGTATATGAATTCTACCAATGAAGATTTGCCATTTTTTGTGAAGTTTATTTTCGTTGGCAGCTCCTTTGAGAGGTCAGCGTTTACAAAGATCTTTGCAAGCTTGAAGTCCTTGCACGCAGCCGTTTCAGGATGGAGTCTCACTGGGTGACCCGCAGCACTGGTGATGAAACTTAAACCCTCCCAAGAAAACATATGCAGTGGGACATTTTTCAAATGGACCCAAAGTGGGATTGATTTCACTTCAGGCTTCTCCATGAGTTCATCTGGAATCCATTTAGTGACCACCAGGGGTATGTTGCCAATGTTCCACATTCCTCTTCTTAAGATTCTAGCTCTCATTGCAGGGTCGGGTACTTTGAACTTCATTGTTGTGGCATCTACTTCATGAACCTCCACCAGCTGACCTTTACCTCCCTCCCTCCATATTTTGTTCACTACTGCGTGGATTCTAGCTATGTGCGGGGCTGAATCCAAGAATTTCCCAATCAGAAAGTCCTCCCAAAGTGGATTTGCATTCACCACAACCTCATCTGGGATCTCCACGTTTAACTGGCCCCCTGTATCCAAAATGTCAAAGTTGTATTTCTTCAACGCCTTCTTTTCCTGAGCCACATCAGCCCACAATGCAGCTTTCGGAACAGTACCATTTTGTCTCTTCACCTGAGTCATCTCCTCCTGTGAGACCACTTTCATTGCAGCATCTTCCGCCATTTTCTCCTGAGTCACATCGTGCGAAATGACCGTCAGAGCAACATCCATCTGTTTCTTCGAACTTTCCTCAAACCCAATCTTCCCGAACACCAAACCATCCTTTCGAACCTCGAGATCTTCCTTAGAACCCAGATCGGGCCTAGGTAAATCCGGCGGCGGCGCCAAATCTATTCCCAGAACCCTAATCGTATTTTTGCCTCAAAATCGCCCTCCTTAGCTAAACGGTGCGTTTCGCCTCAATTCATCAGTTTTTCTCCATAGAATAAGTCCTATTTAGAGTCTCTATATTATATTTTGAGTCTATTTTAGAATTTTTTCAGGTTTGTTGGGGTCAAAATCGGTCAAGACAAAATCAATACCCGAAAGTCCTCGGAAAAACCAAGTGATAGCCAAAACCTCGAAAAACCGAGAAAACGAACAACTGAAACAGGTTACCCGGGGGACACAGCCCCGGACGCCAGGCGGCCAGACCCGAGCCACGGCCCTGGGCGCCGGAGGCAAGGCCGACGACACGGCCCGGGGCGCCGGCAGCCAGCCCGACGTCACGGCCCGGGGCGCCAGCGGCCAGCCCGACGTCACGGCCCGGGGCGCCGGCGGCCAGCCCGACGTCATGGCCCTGGGCGCCGGCGGTTAGACCGACATCACGGTCCTGGGCGCCGGGCTGCGAGTCGTTCGGCGAATGGGGCAAAACCTCGTGAAACCATCCCGACGCTAGTCCAATCCCATACTTTGCATCTTTGCTCGAAGCCTCGCAATTCGAATCTCTAAAATCGTGAATCTAAAACTCCCGTTTCGTTTCGATCAGAATTATCAAGAAAGTTTCGGAAAACCACGAAAGGTTCGGTTAACGGATAGATTTCAATTCGTCGTTTAAAACGATGACGGTTATCTTAAAACACCTATCATTTCAACTATACGAGGAATTGGGGATCTTTCGGAAGATCGATATCGTGACAAGAGTACTTTCTCGGAAAAAACCGTAAAAAGTTGAAGGTCTAAAGAACGACCCGAAAGGGCCCAAACATGACCAAACGGCCCGTTTACGATATTCGAGATAAGTATGACGGTTTGTATTTATCTTTACATAACAAGATAAACGTCAAGTTTCCCGAAGATAAATGTCTAGTTTCCCGATAAATATGAAGATTGATGAAAATGGAAAAGCCCGATTCGCGACAGATCTGGCCCAAAGGGAGGAAAGGCCGATCTATGAGGAATATATAAGAAAGCTTGGGGGCAAGGAGCATCAGGATCATCGCAATTTAGCACTTAGGCATTTTTTATTTCCGTTTTTACTAACGAGCTGCGACTCAACTAGGTTAGACTTAGGGTGCTAAGACTAGCGAACTTACCGACAGCTCTCGTGGCCGAGGTTCTTACCTGTTGCCCTAACGCTCAAAACGCGGATTCAGAAATAAGATCTATTTTGCTCTCTTCTTTTATTTTAACGCTTTTTATACAAACTTCTCGTTAATTTGATTGTGTTGTGCGTGGCCCAACAGATATCCGGGACCTTCAGGGAAAGTTAGGTTTACTTAACTTTTCTCCGTATTTTATTTACTAAAATCGACAGTGCGAATTTCGGTTCCCACAGTTTGGCGCTAGAAGGAGGGGGGGGGGGGTACAGATCTATCTATCTCGCAACTATGCACGCTCAGTCAACCATGTCCGCTGAGACCGCCAGAGATCAGCAAACGCGCGACGGAACATCCGCTGACGCCAACGTTGAGAAACCATCTGGAGACGCATCCGCGGTCACTGCCGACGCAAACACCGCGATGCTAGAACAGATGAAAGAACTGTTCGCCTCCGCCCAGAAACGGTCGGACGAACAAGAAAAGCTAATGAGCTCACTCGCGAAACAGGTCAGGACCTTAACAGCGAAGAGCAAACCCCCACGCGGAGCCACTAGGGTTAGACGCGGCAGGAGACTCGATTTCGGATCTCCCGGTAATCAAGACAAAGATGCCCCAAGAGAGTCAACGGAACAGAATCCCGATGAAACGGCTCCGGCAGGGCAGAAAACAACGTCGGATAACCTTCCGCCCCCCCGCAGGGGGAAGCGAAGGAGACGACATCGAACAAATCAACCTGGACATCAGCGATCGATCGGATCATTCTGACGACGACGCTGATATCCATCCTAGAAGGACCGGAAGTCGGTCCACTCGACGGACAGTAACCTTTGAGAAACCCATGACGGAAGAGGAAGAAAACCTCTACTGGGTGGAACAGGAAAAACTGGCCGAGGACCAAACTTGGATCTATCGCAACCAGCACCGACAAGCTCGGAAGAGCGCAGGTGGCGATGACAAAATCCACAATCTACGCGAGTACATCGCAAAAATTGCAGCCGAGGTGAAGGCGGTAAAATCGCAAATTCACCATGCAACCAGTACTGCTCCCGAGATTGACAGACTTCTCGAGGAAGCACAAAAAACTCCGTTCACCGCCCGGATCACGGAAGCAGAGGTCTCAGACCCCGGAAGATAAAAATTCCCGTCTACGACGGTACCGCTGATCCAAAAGCACATCTGTAGTCTTTCCAGATTGCGATGGGAAGGTGTAAACTCCCGGAACGGGAACGAGACGCCGGTTACTGCCTCCTTTTCGTCGAAAATCTCAGAGGCGCCGCACTTGAGTGGTTTTCTCGTCTTGACAGAAACTCCACCGGAAGTTTCCGCCAGCTAGCCTCGGCATTTCTCAAACAATTCTCCATGTTCATGGATAGAGAAACTTCCGACGTGGACTTATGGAGTTTAGCTCAGAAAGAAGACGAGCCACTCCGCGAATTCATGAGAAGATTCAAACTGGTGATGTCCAGGGTAACGGGAATCAGCGACAAAGTCGCAATAGATGCCCTAAGAAAAACCCTCTGGTACAGGTCAAAGTTCCGAAAGTGGATATCTCTGGAAAGACCGCGGACGATCCAGGATACCCTCCATAAGGCCACAAACTTCATCATCATGAAAGATAAGATGAAAGTCCTAGCGCAAAAGCACAGGCCGCAGAAACCATCCTGCAAGAAGAAATCCTCCCGTAACGACAAAGTACGTCCACCACGAGGGGAAGACGTCCAAGGCGAACATAACTACACCGTCAATTCCGAACAGGGTAAAACCTCCGGAAAAACTTGGACCAGGAACCAGTACAAGGATAATTCCTACTGCGAGTTCTATCAGGTCAGAGGTCACTCCACCACCAACTGCAAGGTCCTTGGCGCCAGGCTCGCTGCAAAGCTCTTCGCCGGCGAACTAGCAAAGGTCACGAGCATAAAAGACCTGGTCCTGGATTCCGATCGCCCGCCGAAGACTGATAAGGCCGCTCCCGAGAACAGTGCGCCTGAAAATCAGTCGGGTGAAAAGCGCGGAAGGAGACAGGACGATCAAAGAAACAATAACAATCGCCAAAGAATGAACATGATCATCGGAGGATCGCAGTTCTACTAAGACTTGGTCTCGTCGATCAAAGCTTACGGGCAAAAAGCCGAGACCAGTTCCAACTGGCTTCCGGAAAACGACGTCCCCAACCACACGATCGTTTTCGAGGAACAAGAAACCGTCGGAATCGACAAGCCTCATTACGATCCTCTAGTCATCGATTTGGTAATCCAAGATCTCGAAGTCGGCCGCATCCTTGTCGATACAGGAAGTAAGGTCAACATCATGTTCCGCGACACCCTCCATAGGATGGATATCCCGCTTGGAGAAGTCATCCCGGAGCCAAGACCTCTAACTGGATTCTCGGGCGTCACCTCGATGACCCTCGGGAGAATCAAACTCCCGGTCATGGCTAAGGAAGTTACAAAAATCGTTGAGTTTGCAGTAGTTGATAATCTGGCCATTTACAACGTGATTATGGGAACCCCCTGGATAAACGCCATGAAGGTAGTACCATCCACATATCATCTTGGCATCAAATTCCCGACTCCAACTGGAACCGCAGTAATCTGGGGAAGCCAGAAACAGTCTAGACTTTGCTTCCTAGCCGAGCACCAACTACGAAAAAACCGGAATGCCCCCGCGGCTAACCCAAAGCGAGCGAACAAATCGCTAAACATTCCCGAGAACTCGGGAAAGGATGATCCAGAATCGTCCAATTTAGCAACGACTCAAGACGACGTCAAAGTCCCCGAGTCCATCGCCGTAGAAGCGGACAACTCAACTCCCGAAAATACCGCCGACCTAGCTAGTACGGTTGAGACGTCGACACTCGGAGAGTAGAAACACCCGCAACAACAAACAGAACTATGAGATGGCTTGATCCTCGAAAGAGGTACGTTGGCAGCTCGCCGTAACCTGGCGAGTTCAGCTATCCCCCTCATCAAAAAGGGGGGGGGGAAGTGGGTACGTATACTCGTATACTCCCACAAAAGTTCAAAATACCCGCACATGTATTCGATATTTTCGAAACTTTTTCAATAAAATTCTTTCTCTCGATTTTTCAATGCTTACTTAACACAGTAACACATAAACACTTCGGAAAACGAAAATCATATCCTCAAGGAACGCGAGACGTCGCAATTTTCCAAAAGATATCGATTTCATATCATCCGTTAAAACAGTCCGTCTGCGACTTAAAAAAAAAACACACACACCCGTCGATTGGCCCCAACGGGTAAACATAGAAACATTTCACTAAACAAATTCGTAGTCAGATTTTTAATAAAAGGTCCTCTTACATCCGATAAGGATACCATAGCGCGCTATACAAGAAATCCAAAATTTGGTTTAGCACTCCTTTGGAGATAGCTCGATTCTTACTACACAAGTCGCATAAGCCGGCGCCAAGTCGCAGACTTTAATCAGTAAAAGTCAGGTAGGAATCACTAACAGGCAAAACGAAAGCCGACCAGTCGTCGCACAGCCTTAAAGCTGAGAGTAAACCTAGGTCTTGCCCTAAACCCAGTCTTGCTGGTACTTAACATCTCACAGACATAGTATCAGTACCCGATACGAGATCTAAAACATGTCTCTCATCGCTTACACCTAAAACGCTCGCTAAAAAGTAGCATACGGACCAAGCGACAAAACAAGAGTTAGAATACGAAGTGACTACTCGCATTCTACCCTCTACACTTGACGAAAGTATAAAATCAAATCATAAAACGAAATTTTCGAAAAATCTATATTAT
This sequence comes from Brassica napus, assembly GCF_020379485.1. Classification (NCBI taxonomy): domain Eukaryota; kingdom Viridiplantae; phylum Streptophyta; class Magnoliopsida; order Brassicales; family Brassicaceae; genus Brassica; species Brassica napus. The sequence continues at coordinate 17,614,670 of NC_063434.1, forward strand.
ATTCATAAAAGCCGCAAAAACGGCAGGGACACCAACGGCCAGTCCCGAAATATACAAAGTTACGCGATGATGAGAATCTCCCAAGGATGATGCACTCTAAGGTGGTGAGGGGATAAGCTTTGCATCCTAGAGACTGTGAAATCTCAAAGATCAAAGGATGTGGATTGAATAGCACACAAAGGTTGCGGAAATTCCTTTGATTCACCAGTGGATCGTTTCTCTAGATATTACACACCAAAGAAATCGACAGCTTGCTGGATATGACACACCAACAAGAAATGGATAGAGAGATGGATTGAGAGACACCACAAAGATCTGTGAAAGGATCTATGATAAGTCTAGACCAGCCATGAACATAGATATGACACACCATGATCATGGAGTTCCAAAAATTACAAGACATCACATCTTGAAAGAGAGAAACTTCTCTAATTTTTACTGAAAAACAAACTTATTATTATTCATGATTTTTGAGCTCTTTTTATAGAGAAATACAAGTATTTTCGTCCATAAAAGTATCTTAACATGCAGCACAACTTGGGAGTTGAAATTCAAACTCTATTTTGCATGCAAGAGAGAGAAACACACTTAAATAAATGATATTTTGAATCTGGATGAAAATCAGTCTTCCTTTGATATTTTTGGGCTGAATCCACTTTTCTGGGCTTCTCTGATGTACCAAGATTGTAGAACAATTGGGCTTGTGGCTTAATTCCATCTGGGCTGGTCGGAATTGTTTATTGAATGCACATAGGTCAAAATTCGCGTAAACTGAAGATCACTTGTTTTGTAAATTGCGTAACTCCTTCATCTGAAGTCTGTTTGATCTGATTCTTCTTTGAGGAGCTCTGTAATTGAGTTGAGCACATTTTCCAAGTGATTTCATGCGTAGAAGCCTCGTAGTTTCGAAGATAGGAGTCAAACAATGAATGTACATCTTTACTGCTTCCCATGATCATATCACGCGACCTCCTACGGTCGCGGCATATACAAATAAACGGCCACACTCGGCCTAGCATATAGAAAACACAACGAAAGGGATATAATCCCAGCAAACCTCAGTACTCTAAGTCACAATATCCAGACAGGGAAATCCCAAACAAGTCTGCAGGCTGGTCTACCTCTTGGTCCCCGCCTCCGGCACTTCCGCCTGCGCCCGTTTCCACCGTATCCTCCGAAACCTCGATGGGATCCCAGAGCTTTCGGACCCTTCCCTTAATCGGAGGAACCAGAGATTCGGCGTGAGCGCAGTCCTTCATAAAACCATTCATCTCAGCGACCTCGGCGGGAAAGGAGAAGTCCTTGCCCTGCGTCTTGTGGAGGGTAGCAACCGAGCCCCGACACTCGCGAAAATCACCCACGAATTCCTGAGCTCCCTTGAAGCTCTCGAACTCAGTGGCAAAAACTTCGGCTCTCCGCCTCATCTCAGCGGCAACCGCTCTCCTTCCTTTTCTCTCCGCACGAACGAGGGCTCGAGAATGGAGTTCGGCCTGTCTACGGTTCTGTTCCTGTTGTAGGCACAGGGGGGGGGGGGGTAACCCACGAATGGATAGAATGGTGGAACCAAGGTTTCAACCTGAAAACAAAGAGAACCGATTTTTATGAGTTTTTAGAGTTTTATAATGCAAACAGAAACAATTATGAAAACGAATGAGATGATAATGATAATGATAATAAAACAAGATAAATAAACAAAGAGAAGGGATAGATATGGCGGAATCAAGCTGCTGGATGTGTATCACTCTCAGCTTGATTATAAGATGAACAGAAGTGGATTTGCGGAAGAAGGTTTGATTGAATCTCTCAATCTGATGGAATGATGGATCGAAGTGATTGACTCTCTCAATCTGTGTACTGAGCTTGTTTGATTTGCACAAACAAACAAACTAGACTCACGAAATTAATAAGACAACAAAGAATCTCTCTTTAAATCCTAAAGACCGATATTTTATACAAAGAACAACTTTGATAAAACTGAATAAACTTTCTATTAACTTGGTGATTAAGGGGTGCTCTTTACAATGGACGTCTAGGAGCTTATATAAGGCTCAGAGACAAAGGTCCTAACGTTCTAAAACAATAGAAAAGGAAACAAATCAAGCAAAGTAACAAAATCGGAAACTAGCCATTGGAGCCTTTTATGGGATTTTGGCTCCAAGTGAGAAACTTGATTCTTCTTGAACCTGGACGGTTTTAATAGATAAGAGAGCTTCCCTGGGACCTTCCTGGGTGCTTGATAGGTTCTGATCTCGTGCCTGATCTGAAGAGAAAAGAGCTGTTGGACATTAATGTCAGTTTTCTCCAAATAAGGCATGTTTGAGTAAATGAGGATCCTCCTGATCTAATGGTTGCTGGTGCATGGTATGAACTTGCAGAACTCCTCCTGGACTCCTAGAATATCTCCTGATTGGTTTAAATGATCTCCTGGTCGCCAACGTCTGGTTTGAAACTGATTGAACCGGTTAGCTTCCAATTGAGGCAAGTGTAGAACTTGTTTGACCGGTTTTGGAGATTGGATCATAACTTCATAATTCCGTGGCCATTTCTCCTGATCTTGGGATTTCTAGAAAGCTGATAAACTCGTCTTGAATCCTATGATGGGCTTTGGTTCAGGCTGCTCCTTCCTTGGGCTGGAATCTCCTTCTAATGTCGGGTACTCGCAGATGGACGGGCTGGAAAACCTCTGACTTGTAAAATTCATAACTTCTTACTCTATGAATATTTTTTACTGATTCCAAATGGGCTGTAATCTTTCTTGAGTGTAGAGTCCATTAAAATTTGTCTCGTGACTTAAACCCTCCTGGTTTGTAAGATACGGCATTTTTAGTGCACATGTGTTCTGCTTGGCGCCTTGGCTGGTTGAGTAGGGCTTTGGGTTGACCTCCGGTTCAGTTACTGATCTGATGACCACATCATCCCCTCCCTCTTGACAAGGTTTCGACCTCGAAACTGTATAAACTGCACCAAGATAGAGCAAGTCAGCTTTCATTCTCTTTTGAGATTCTAAAGCCTTATCTTGGTATTGTTTTGGTTTTGCTTCTTTAAGCAGTATGGACTGTATTGTCTCTTGAACAATCTTCTGGTCCATCACAAGAGTCACGCCTGGTGGTTCTTCTTCTTTAAATTCTTGCTCCTTAAGTCCTGTTACAACACCCCTTGACAAAGACAAGTGCATTATACAAGAATTTGGAACCAATAAATCATATTGAATAAAACTATCACTTTTCAAAGATAAATCTGTTTTCTTTTCTAGTGATGTCTCTATCAATACTTGTTTACTTGGACAAACTACAGCAAAGTGTCCTCTTTTATGACATCTATAACATGTCTGATCTTTTAAATTTTTAGAGTTAGAAGACTTACATTGGCTTGTTGTCTCTTCTTTCTTTGGGCTTGGAATCTCTTTATTCCTTATGTCATGGACAGCTTTTGATTCCAACAAAGATGCTGAGTTCGTGTCTTCCTGGACCTCAGGACCTGTCTTAACATTCTTGGACAAAGACAAGTGACTCATACCAGTGGGAGATGATTTATAAACAAATTTATCAAGTATAGGACTTACCTTGGCCTTTCCTTGAAGAATTGGTTTGTCTGATTTTTCTTTGTGTCTAGCCAATGTGTCTGGGCTGAAATGGTTCTTCTCCATGGACTTTGGGACCTCATAAGGTTGGTATTGATCATAGAAAACCGTGGACCTCTTGTCTGGCCGAATCTGGTCTTGATGGAACAAGCTTTTATGGCCTTCTTTTGGTACTCTTCTCTTTGCCTCTTTATACCCATGGCTTGAAAACCTTCTTGGGTATCTTTCTCTGACTTCTGGTGAGGGACGTGATGACACATATTTCCTAATCATGACATCTTTAAGATCTTCCCAGTTGGTGACAACCTCTTCTGGACTTTTACCATGTGTCTTATCTACTCTTTTCCACCATGAGTAAGCTTTTCCGGAAAGTTGCTTGATGGCATGAGCTAGCCTCTCCTTCTTTGGCTCACCATAGTATGTAAACCAATCATCCATTGTTCTTCCCATGTTAGATACTCACTTGACCAACTGCTTCCTGAAAAAGAATAAATATTAACATCATCAGCAGAGTTATAATCATGATAAGAATTATTTGAGTATTCATGAGTATAAGAAGTTTGGTGTTTGGTGATCCATGAAGGATCTGGTGGCTTGGGCTCAACATAGCCAGCATCTAGTGCATCTCCAAATCTTCTTTCTCCTTGCTGTGGTCGTTGGCCTTGTGCCTTGTTTCTTTTCTCCAGCTGAGAAATCTGATCTTGTACACCCTTCATAGCAGCCAATAGCTGTTTTTGAGAGGCCAATAAGGCTTGGCTTTGTGCTAATTCTTCCATTTCTTCTTGCAAGCAATCACAAAGATCAAGTGAAGAATAGGGAATTTATGGTCGGATCAGAATAAGAACCAAAATGCAAGCCAATTAAAACTAAACCGAGAAAATATGCAATGTTGAACCGAAATGAAATAAGTTATGCAAAATGATTTTTCTTTTGGTTTTCTTAATGCAAATCTCGAAATGAAACAATAATAAATGAAAATTAACACAAATGAAAAGAAAATATGGAAAACAAACTAATGCTGAATTTTTATTTGAATTTTCTTTGGATGAAATGCAACAATTAAATATGCAAATGATATAAACTAAAGCTTAAAAATATTTTCTTTTTCTTTTCTGATGCAATCACGAAATGGACAAGTAGAAATGGTATGAAACAATAACTAGGATGATTTCTTTTGGCTTTTGAATTTATGAATGCAAATGAAAAGAATCAAATTCAAAACAAAATTTTTTATGGGATTTTCTTTTATGGAAACTAATGAATGCAAACACTTTCTTTTGGGATTTTCGATTTTTAAATGAATCAAACAAAACTTTTTCTTTTCTTTTTTCGTGTCTTTAAAGTATGATGAACAGCAATAACAAAAATATGCAGAAACAAAACTTGAAACAAAAAGAAACAGTTTTTATGGATTTTCGGTTTATGAATGGAAAAACAAATGCAAGCAAGTATGAGATGCAAGGATAGATATCACCTGAGTCAGGAGCTTAAGCTCTGATACCAAAATGTTGTAGGCACAGGGGGGGGGGGGGGGGGGTAACCCACGAATGGATAGAATGGTGGAACCAAGGTTTCAACCTGAAAACAAAGATAACCGATTTGTATGAGTTTTTAGAGTTTTATACTGCAAACAGAAACAATTATGAAAACGAATGAGATGATAATGATAATTATAATAAAACAAGATAAATAAACAAAGAGAAGGGATAGATATGGCGGAATCAAGCTGCTGGATGTGTATCACTCTCAGCTTGATTAGAAGATGAACTGAAGTGGATTTGCGGAAGAAGGTTTGATTGAATCTCTCAATCTGATGGAATGATGGATCGAAGTGATTGACTCTCTCAATCTGTGTACTGAGCTTGTTTGATTTGCACAAACAAACTAGACTCACGAAATCAATAAGACAACAAAGAATCTCTCTTTGAATCCTAAAGACCGATATTTTATACAAAGAACAACTTTGATAAAACTGAATAAACTTTCTATTAACTTGGTGATTAAGGGGTGCTCTTTACAATGGACGTCTAGGAGCTTATATAAGGCTCAGAGACAAAGGTCCTAACGTTCTAAAACAATAGAAAAGGAAACAAATCAAGCAAAGTAACAAAATCGGAAACTAGCCGTTGGAGCCTTTTATGGGATTTTGGCTCCAAGTGAGAAACTTGATTCTTCTTGAACCTGGACGGTTTTAATGGATAAGAGAGCTTCCTTGGGACCTTCCTGGGTGCTTGATAGGTTCTGATCTCGTGCCTGATCTGAAGAGAAAAGAGCTGTTGGACATTAATGTCGGTTTGCTCCAAATAAGGCAGGTTTGAGTAAATGAGGATCCTCCTGAACCAATGGTTGCTGTTGCATGGTATGAACTTGCAGAACTCCTCCTGGACTCCTAGAATATCTCCTGATTGGTTGAAATGATCTCCTGGTCGCCAATGTCTGGTTTGAAGCTGATTGAACCGGTTAGCTTCCAATTGAGGCAAGTGTAGAACTGGTTTGACCGGTTTTGGAGATTGGATCATAACTTAATAATTCCGTGGCCATTTCTCCTGATATTGGGCTTTCTGGAAAGCTGATAAACTCTGCTTGAATCCTATGATGGGCTTTGGTTCAGGCTGCTCCTTCCTTGGGCTGGAATCTCCTTCTAAAGTCGGGTACTCGCAGATGGACGGGCTGGAAAACCTCTGACTTGTAAAACTCATAACTTCTTGCTCCATGAATATTTTGGACTGATTCCAAATGGGATAGACTCCTTCTTGAGTGTAGAGTCCATTATAATTTGTCTCGTGACTTAAACCTTTCTGTTTTGTAAGATACGGTATTTTTAGTGCACATGTGTTCTGCTTGGCGCCTTGGCTGGTTGAGTAGGGCTTTGGGTTGACCTCCGGTTTAGTTGCTGGTCTGATGACCACATCAGTTCCTCAACCTCCTGCCGGTATCGGAAGAGTTTTCTTTCAGCCTCCTCGGCTTTGAAGCGAGATAGTCGCGTTACTCGGAAATTCCCTTCGATCACCGTGCCCCACACTCTCATCCCCTGCATAAACTTAAGGTCAAAGAAATGTACACCTAATTACAATGATATGATCAGAGTTCAAAGGGCGAAACTCATTGACTAGACGAGACCCATCAGCGGTTACTTTCCTCCTCGCCTCATTGTCCAGCAACTCGTCGGACTTAAACGCGGGAGGGAGGTCGTCAAAAAAGTCGCTAGGGGGAGGAGCCGCGCTAGTTCCGCCCCTTTCTCCCGGGGTGAAACTAGGATCCCATCCCGGCAGAGGATGATCTCCCAAAACAGATTCGAAGGCAACTCCTTTGTCTTTCCGAGACTTGCTGTTCCGCCTCTGAGCGGACAAGTCGGCAACTGGCTCAACATCATCAAAAGGCTGGGGAGTACCTCGCGATCGGTGTAGCTCCACCGCGCTTCGGATCCGCTCAAGGGTAAAGGAACTCCAGAAGAACGAACTTTGCCGAAGAAGATCTCTCTTAGCGAAAAGATCATTAGGGACTCGCGGAAAAGCATTGTTCACTGCATGGTAAAATTTTTTATTTTTCATTTTTCACGCACTTTCAAAGTATCAAAACGGAAAGTAAGAATAGTCGTATTACCACGACCGTAACGCCACTCCCGAGGGAATATATGAAGGCAGCTTTCCTAGACGGACTCCTCATCTATTTTTACAAAGAAGAAACGCTCGAACCAATCTTTGGGGTTCGAAGTAGTCCTCTGGATTATCGCCAGCTCATTCCTCGCCTTTATAGAATACAAACCCTCGGTCTTCATTGGTCTGGTAGTCCAGAATCCCTCGAAGTAGCCAGGCTAAGATCCATCCCCAACTCGTAGCTCGAGATTACCACACCGAGCCAATTCTCCAAGGCAGAAACGTTCAGCTGGCTGATTGAGAGCTCGAAACGGTGAAGGGCACGGACGATGGCACTAGGGATCGGGAACCACATGCGGCAATATGACAAGTAGGCCTCATAGCAAGTGAAGAAACCCGGCGGAGGGTTCCTCGCGCATTCGTTGCCAGCCAGAATTCGAAACTTGACTCCATTCGGAACTTGATAAAAATTCCGAAGAGTCGTAAGATACTCGGGTAAAACCATGCTTGGCGTGAATGGCGCACCCTGAGGCCTCAAAGGTCTTTTGGGGATAGGATTCTCCTGCTGAGGCGGAGGAGAGCCACAGTGAGCTCTGTAGTACGCCTCCTTTGCGTCTTCTTCAACCTCAACCTCGATTTTCGGACTGATCACTTCGTTGGCAGGAAGATCGCCCGAAGACGAATGAGAAGAAGAATGCTTCTTGGAAGACCTTGATCGTGAAGACATCTTTTCTTTGGGAAAGGAGAGAATTCTTAAGTGTAAAGATCTTGGATGAAGTGAGAATGATAAAAAATTCTTACTCCATCTTTATAGACAAAATTTCTACTATTTACTCCGACTTTCGGCAAACGATTACGTCTCCACACTTTCCTAACAAGCTATACCACAAGCTAGAACCTGGTTACCTGAAGCACCACGGTTCCTAGCTAGCTGGGGGGGGGGCTAACTGTTGGGGTCAAAATCGGTCAAGACGAATTCAATACCCGAAAGTCCTTGGAAAAACCAAGTGATAGCCAAAACCTCGAAAAACCGAGAAAACGAATAACTGAAACGGGTTACCCGGGGGACACAGCCCCTGACGCCAGGTGGCCAGACCCGAGCCACGGCCCCGGGCACCGGCGGCCAGGCCGACGACATGGCCCGGGGCGCCGGCAGCCAGCCCGACATCACGGCCCGGGGCGCCGGCGGCCAGCCCGACGTCATGGCCCTGGGCGCCGGCGGTTAGACCGACATCACGGTTAGACCGACATCACGGTCCTGGGCGCCGGGCTGCGAGTCGTTCGGCGAATGCGGCAAAACCTCGTGAAACCATCCCGACGCTAGTCCAATCCCGTACTTTGCATATTTGCTCGAAGCCTCGCAATTCGAATCTCTAAAATCGTGAATCTAAAACTCCCGTTTCGTTTCGATCGGAATTATTGGGAAAGTTTCGGAAAACCACGAAAGGTTCGGTTAACGGATAGATTTCAATTCGTCGTATAAAACGATGACAGTTATCTTAAAACACCTATCATTTCAACTATACGAGGAATTGGGGATCTTTCGTGTGGGAACCAAAATTCGCACTGTCGATTTCCGTTTAAATAAGGAAACTAGGAAAACCCTAATTTCCCAGAGGACCCGGATATCTGCTAATACCACACGTCAAGCAATCAGAACACAAGAATAACAACGATAAAAATAAGAATCGAAAAGAGAGCGAAGTAGATCTTATTCCGAATCTGCGTATGAGCGTTTACAACAAGGTATAAGCCTGGGCTCGAGAGCTGTCGGCGAGATTCCTAGTTCTAGCAACCCTAGGACGGCTAAACCTAATTGAGTCGCAGCTCGAAATAACAAAAACGGAAAATTGCCTAAATTGCTCTAAGTGCTAAGTTTGCTCTGAAAAAGGTCTCTCCCACGCTCCTCGCCTAGGACCCCTTATATACTAGCTCCAAGGTCGGTTTACACTTTTACTCTTCTGCCCTTAAGCCGTCATAGCATAAAATGGAGATATTCCATTTTTCCCGATCTTCGCAATTATCTTCAAACTTCCGTATTTATCCGTGGAAACTTGACATTTATCCTTCCTTGTGGACCAAGCTTGGCTCGGGCTTGGTCGCTATGTAGCGACCGAGCTTGGCCGAGCTCGGTCGCTACGTAGCGACCGAGCTTTGGCTCGAGCTCAGTTGCTACGTCGCTCGGTCGCTACGTAGCGACCGGATAGCGTGCATGTACGGTAGCTGTGCAATGACCGAACTTGGTTTGTCCACTTTGAGCTTTCGAGGATACTTCTTCGAAAAAACTTCGTGTTGGTTATTTTTTGCGAAGATCATATTTTCTTTTACTATCTTTTCGGAAATACGATTTCCGAGGGTTTTCGGGTGTTAATTCCGTTATGGCCGTTTTTGACCCCAACATATTGGAAGATCGATATCATGACAAGAGTACTTTCTCGAAAAAACCGTAAAAAGTTGAATGTCTAAAGAACAGCCCGAAAGGGCCCAAACATGACTAAACGGCCCGTTTACGATATTCGAGATAAGTATGACGGTTTGTATTTGTCTTTACATAACAAGATAAACGTCAAGTTTACCGAAGATAAATGTCTAGTTTCCCGATAAATATGAAGATTGACGAAAATGGAAAAGCCCGATTCGCGACAGATCTGGCCCAAAGGGAGGATAGGCCGACCTATGAGGAATATATAAGAAAGCTTGGGGGCAAGGAGCATCAGGATCATCACAAACTCTCCAGAGCAATTTAGCACTTAGGCATTTTTTATTTCCGTTTTTACTAGCGAGCTGCGACTCAACTAGGTTAGACTTAGGGCGCTAATACTAGCGAACTTACCGACAGCTCTCGTGGCCGAGGTTCTTACCTGTTGTCCAAACGCTCAAAACGCGGATTCGGAAATAAGATCTATTTTGCTCTCTTCTTTTATTTTAACGCTTTTTATACGAACTTCTCGTTAATTTGATTGTGTTGTGCATGGCCCAGCAGATATCCGGGACCTTCAGGGAAAGTTAGGTTTACTTAACTTTCCTCCGTATTTTATTTACTAAAATCGACAGTGCGAATTTCGGTTCCCACAAGGTTTAACTATGTTTTGGAGTATTGTGGATATCATGAAGATTTTTGTAGCTTGAAGATGAAGAAACCCGTAGTTGTCCACTATATCTCTCATTAGAAGTCAATTCTACCGCTAGAGGCCAGCTCATCATGGACATTAAAAAAGAAATAGCATACCAGTACTTGAAGAAAAAATGGATCATTTAGGTGATCTGCTTTTGGCATCATTGCCGACTCCTAGCGACCTTCGGAAAACATTTTTCTGGTCAGTAGAAGGCGCCGTAGGAATAATCAGCTCATACCGGGTAACAACCCACTTCATATTAATTGTTTCAAGAACCTCCATGTCAGACATAGTAATTGTATGACGTCAGATGCCGACTTAGTCCCTCCTTTTTTTGGCTTGTTCACCTTCGCTTTTGCTGCAATTTAAGCTGTTATAGGAGAATTCATTAAAACAGCATATGCAATATGTGCCATATCAGAGATAGCTGAGGCCTTCCCTTCATTGGAAAGGTTTGTTGACTGTTCTGGGGGCTTGTGTTTATGGTCTCTGCTTTGCTATTATAAAGTATAAAATTGGTTAGGGGTTTTCTGAAATGAATTATAATTGAAATTTTCATATTTTTCAGGTAAGAAGGGGATTGTTGAATCCTAAAACTCACTCAGAAATATGGTTTTCGTTTTGGGTGACTTGTCAAAATAGTTATCCAAAAGAGAAAAACTTAAGCTATGATCAACTATGTAAAGTGTATGTTTCTCGATAATGAGGTCAAAAGAAATCGATGAATGTTGAGACTGTATTTTAGCTTTGAGAAGAGGTGATTATTTTAAATACTTTACAGAGTTAGATCTTATTGTCTGTATTCTAGAGTAGCTAACTAAAATCTTGATCTTAGGATTGACAACTACGAGAGTAGGTTACCTTAATATAATTCAGTTAAGCTAAGTTATTTGGCGCAGTGATACTCTGGTTTAAATTGATCCAAGCAAAACATGTCAGACTTCCTTGCAAAGGCTGATGAAATAGGCAGTGTTTATTTGAGTTTACCCCAGTTCGAGGGGGGTCTCAAGATGAGCAAACCGATTCCACCACAACTGGCTACGAAGGAAATGCTGGAAGAGATGATAGCTGAAGTATACACAACCCAAGAAGATATGATGGATGATATCTATAGGAGGCTGGATGAGATATACTATCCTATAGACAGCAGGATTGGTTGGATACACAAGTTTATAGAGAATATTGAAGAACGTCTGGACCAAATCAGTGATACTGTGGAGAGACAAGAAAGACAGAGAACCAAAGGGGAGAAAGCCATAAGAAGTTTTGTAGGCACATGGTTCGAAATGTCTGAGGAAGATGTTGAGACTTGTTTTCCAACAAGTTCTTCTACCTCTCCTCACTAGTTTCAACAATCAAAACATCAAGCTACATGCTATAAACAAGCGCTTAATGGGAGACAACCCTGTATTATGTATTTTATTTAAGTTTTTACATCTACGGTTACTTATTTTTGTTTTAATTTTGTTTTCAGACCCAAGGAACACGAGTTCTGCAATGAGCATCGCCCGAGACCATTCCAAGCACCGGTCGATACCACTCGGACCAGAGAATCGCTCGACACCTTGTTGTCGTTGATCGATACAAATCACAGCGAGCAGGTTACTCGATTTTCCTTGTTATATTTCTACTTAAGATTTATTTTCTTCACCAATCTTATGCTCCTGACAAGTTTTGACCTATAATAAATATGTTTATGCCATGTTTAGGCAAAAGAGAGACGTGTTAGATTTTATTGTTCATAGAAGCTTTTTAAGGTTTGGAGAGAAGGTCCAAGAACTCCTTCAGAGTATTGTATTGGAACTCCGGTTTTTCTGTCTCTAATTTAATTATGCAATTCGTTACGTTTATATTTAGGTCTTGCTTGATTATGTCTGAGTATAATACTTGTTAGACTTAGGGTCTAATATGGTTATGATGATTTGTTGATTTAGAAATGCTAAGGTGGTTATCTTAAATCCTTTACATAGTTAGATATTATTGCCTGCATTCTAGAGTAGCTAACTAGAATTTTGATCTTAGGATTGACAACTGCGAGAGTAGGTTCATACCTAATATAAATTTGTTGAGCTATGTTATTTGGTGCAGTGACACGCTGGTTTAAATTGACTTAGTGAACTTATCGATATAAACATTAACGTTGTTTGGAAGCATATCGATCGACACCACATAAATCTATGGATCAACACTCGTTATGTATCGAATATGAAAGTATGGGTACAGATTCAAACATGTAGACTCAAAGTGAGAGCTAGAAATCTTATAATTGCATTCAAGTTCTAGGATTGATTATCATATATTTTTAGCATCACTATCATAATTTGGATTAACTAAACTTGAAAGTCTAACTTTTGTCTTATATGTTTTATAAACCACATCTATCTTATATACTGTCTTATTAATCATTTATTTACTTCATTAACATCATTTTGCCTAGCTTAATCTTACGTTTACTGATTTATTGTGTGTTCATGCCTCATGTGGATTCAATCCCTAAGTGTTAACTTGAAGAAAATAAATGGAGAAGGCAAAGGTGTTGGAGTTGAGATGTGGCTTGTACAAAGATAGGGCAAGAGCTTTAGAGATTGCCTATCAAGAGTTATGAAGTGTCCAAAGACGTCCAGAAGTGATCTGATGGATGTTCTAAGCAAGGGCAAAGTCTAGGAGAGACTTAGAAGAGTGTTGAGGAGCAAATGGGCGAGTGTGCAATGCTAGGGCGAGGTAGTACGGATTTGGTATGGACGTTGTACGGCCTGTACAGATCCGTACGTACCAGGTCGATCCCAAAAGTGCATAACTCGACCATTTGAAGTTGGTGCAAACTTAGGGCGTGATCAGACCAACTGTGCAAAGATAGGGTGTGATCAGAGCATGTCTGGAAGGCATTATGCATTAGGAATCAATATGGCATCAAGAAGATGCTTTGTGGAGGCAAACAACCAATGGGAGCTTCCTTGTGTGTGATTGGCTAGTTCTGGTCTTGGACATGCTGTCTCTTGCTGTAAAGATAAGGGAGCCACGACCATGAACCTGGACAGATGCATGGGCAGATTAGGAGGAGCCTAAGGAGAGCCAATCACAAGCAAGGAGCCAGGTTGCTATGGTTTGAATTAAAGTGGGAGCCAACCTTATCCTCCCAACACTTCAGATATTACAAGAAGACCATCTCATCTACACCATCCATTTTCTCAAGTTAATATTATCCATTAGATTTAGGTTTCTGATTGTGTAAACCTATTGAGCTTATAAATAAGCTTGTAAGTGGCGATTTGGAGCCTTAAGGGAGTAAGGGGGAGTTTTCCTCTCCACTTCATGAATGATAAACTTGTTCTTGAATCTGAAACCCTAATCTCTAATCTCTTATTCTCCTAATCTTTCTGTCTCTTAATCTCTGTTCCTAAGTTTCTTATTCTCTCATAAACACTCTCATCAATCTCTCTTTCTAAATCACCTAGAGCAAACTCTCATCTTTCTCCATTAAAGTTTATACACACACATACAACCAGAGAAGAAAACTCTACAAATCTCATACTAAGTACTATATCCGCTCTCTTATTTGAGAGAGAAAATTGGCTCTAGGGTAATTTGAGCTAGCATCATAAATCGTAATGGTCATGTGATCTTCTACATGGATCAGGTACCTCTATGATAGTTTTCAATATCTTCTTTACATTTTTATTGACAAGCTGAGCTCAATGTTTAAGGTTCTTTTAGTTCAGAGTGGGTCTTGACCTTTGCGGACTTATTGTTTTTTTTTTTGGCTTATTAAACCTAGAATGAAGTCTTAGATCGGGTATGTAACGGGTAAAATCCAAGGGAGATCAATACTTACGGGTGTTTGGTGATCAACCAACTTGGTCAATCACCTTACTAGGCTTACCAGTTTGTAAATACGTAACTCCGTGCAAATTAAATAAGACCGGTTAATATTTAAGTATTGTCAGGGTAAATTGACAAAACATCCATGCTATATTTAATGATTGTAGTTATCAGTCAATTCTCAGAAGGAAAAAAAAAAGTTATCAGTCAATTCTCAGAAGAAAAAATCGCCATCACAAAATCGTAATAATAATTAAATCAAAACTGTCCACGTGTTCGTTTAGGTGATAACTTCCACGGTTTTCATGACTCTACTTGATTGATCTTCCAATCTATTAATAATTTCTTTAAAATGGTTTCACGGAATTCGACGAAAGAAATTTAAAAATACTACCTCCATAATACCAATTTTCATTTTACTTTAGCTATTTTTACTTTCATTTTAAAAAAGCAAAAAACGTTTATATTCATAGAATTAACTAATCTAAACTTAAATGTAGAGAAATAGAACATGGTATTTGTAATGTGAAGTTAAAGATTCTAATAAATATTTAAATTTTTTTAAAATTTTAAATATTGTTTCAAAAATAATTTTTGACTTTGAAAAATAAATTTTGAGTTTCAAACAGAAACTTTGAAAAAGTATATTTTGAAAACAATAATTTTTGAAAATTATTTATTATATATATATATATATATATATATATAAAGAAACTTTGAAAAGTATATTTTGAAAACAATAATTTTCGAAAATTTATAAAAAGTTCAAATTTGAAAAAGTATATTTTGAAAAAATAATTCTTTTATTTTAATTTTTTGAAATAATTATTTATTATATATATATATATATATAGATATCAAGGGTATAAAAATCGTTTGCCTCTTAATGAAGAAAGTATTTTTGAAAATGTCTCTTTAGTGGTGGTAAACATGAATAATGGTATTAACAATGTGCTAAACATGAAAATTCCTCATTCTGTGATTAGCATTTAAAGTGATGGTTGTGTTCGTAGTTTTTAAATTTTGGTGTTTGGTTTTTCTTTATAGTTTGTAGTTCTTAGATTTTAGTTTTTAATTTTTAATTTTTGATTTTCCGTAGATTTTAGTTTTTTGAAAAAACTTAAATTTCATTTGATTCTGGATTTTAGTTTTTATTTTATTTTTAAATTAATAAATAAAAACCAATAATAATATAAAAATATATCTACAAATAAAAAAAATTAAGAAAATAATATAACAGGAAAATGAAACATTATTCCAGAAAATCAATTAAATAGTTTTTTTAAAATATTGTTTTTATTTTTAACATATTTTCTTGTTTTTAAATATATAAAAACAATAATTTTGCTCTTGTATATAAATTATAATTAAAAATTATGGAACATAATGTTCAAAATTACATGAATATGATAGCCCATCATTTGTCATTCTGATAAAAAAATATTAAATTTCTTTTCATTTATTAGTTTATTGCATAGTTTAACTATTAGTGCAAATTTACTATGATCAAATATTTTTTGAGTGTTGGGATGAAAAATAATCGGTCTAATTGTATGTATTTTTTTTTTGTCATCAACTTATACAGACTCATATAGACTCTGTGAACCATGTTGGTAGATTTGCATCCATGTGAACGACGAAAGACGGTTGCTTCCTTGCACTGCGTGCTAGGCTGTCCACCTTGGTATTGTGCGTTCTTGAAACATAGAGAATCTCTGATCGGAGGAAACTTGCTTTCAGGAGTTGTAAATCTTCTAAATAATTTGCAAAAGCTGACCATTCTTCTGGTTCCGAAACCATCTTCACCAATTGAGAACAATCCGTTGCAAACGTGACCTGAAATTGTCGTAAATTCCTCATACATTCCATTGCCCAGATAAGCGATTCCATCTCTGCATGAAGAGGAGAAAGACAAGCTCTAACATTTCTCGCCCCCATCAGTCCATCAAATCTTTCTAAAATACTAAACCATCCTTGTCCAGAAAAAGTATCATTCTCTTTCCAAGAAGCATCTGTGAAACACCATCTTCCTGGAATTACCGGTAGTGTCGTAATCTCTACGTTTTGTGCTATCCTCTGGTCGTTCGATATTTGTGCCTCTGCCCAGAGTGTTGACTCTGTTTCTGCCCGCTTAAGAGTTTCCCGAGGATCGATATCCATGTTACTGAAGACTTTACTATTCCTTCCTTTCCAAATATACCATAATATCCATGCAAACTGATGGTCATCCATCTGAGGAAATACTCTCCAAAAAAGATGATCCATATTTGTGAAAAGAGAAGAAGTGGGAAAAATATATGGATTTGATGGAATCTTCGAGAGAGCCCAAACCTGAAGTGCTGGAGGACATTCGAAAAACACATGATTTACCGATTCCTCAGAGGCACCACATCTTGCACAACATATATCCCCTTGTAATCCTCTTGCAGATAGATTTTTCTTAACTGCTATACAACCTGTTACCAATTGCCATAGAAAATGTTTTAGCTTTGGCGGACATCTTATTTTCCAGCAGAACGCCTTTATAGCATCGATTGTGGGTCCAAAGAGTAACGGTGGTCTTTCCTTGTCTGGATAAACTCTTTCTGCCTGATATCCAGATTTAACCGTATATTTCCCATTTTTTGTGAAGTGCCATCCATCCTTGTCTATCCCCTGAGTTCGACTCAGTGGTATACTTTCTATAATTTTTGCATCTTGTGGGTCCACCAAATCCCTAATCACCTGCAAGTTCCAAGTTCGCGAAGTGGAATTAATGAGAGAATCCACTGTGAGGTCCGGGTAGAAATCGTGTTGTTTTTTATTGGCTGGTCTCGGGCGAGTGGTTGGGAGCCATGGATCATTCCATACTGAGATAGATGATCCTGATCCCACCCTTTTGATTAGTCTTTTGCTAACCAGAGATCTAGCAGAAATTATACTCTGCCAGCCATATGACGGAGAATTTGAACGGATCGATTCCAGGGGTGAGGCATTCCGGAAATATCGACCTTTGAAAACTCTAGAAAATAAAGTATTTGGCTTCTCTATTAGCCGCCACAGCTGCTTAGCTAGCATCGCTGTATTGAAATCAATAATATCTTTAAACCCCAAACCTCCATCATCCTTATCGACACATACTTTGTCCCAAGATTTCCAGTGCATACCTCTTGTACTCACCCCTGGACTCCACCAAAATTGCGCTACCGCACTCGTCAGTTTTTTAACAGTTGCCTTAGGCAGGCGATAACAAGACATCACATGATTTGGTAATGCAGTAACCACAGATTTGATAATCACTTCCTTACCTCCTTTTGTGAAAAACCTAAAAGTCCAACCATTGACTCTGTTATTTAGTCTGTCCAGGACAAAACTAAAAACTTGTATTTTGGATCCTCCAAGATTTTCCGGTAAACCTAAGTAAGATACCATTCCTCCTATATTCTGGATTCCCAGAATATCCCTTAACTCCTGTCTAACCGATTCTTCAATTTTGTGGCCAAATTGGATGGACGACTTCTCAAAATTTATAAGTTGTCCTGATACTACCTCGTATTCCTTTAATATCCTGAGGATAGTTTGACACTCCTCTTTCTGCGCTTTACCAAAGAAGAGACTATCGTCCGCAAATAGCAAATGAGATATTGATGGACATGCTCTAGCTACCTTCATTCCCGTTAATTGTTTCCCTTGCTCTGCCTTTTTTATGTTTGCAATTAAAGCCTCAGTACATAAAATGAATAAATAAGGAGATAAAGGGTCCCCTTGACGTAAACCCCGATGTGGGACAATGAGACCACGTGGATGACCATTCAGGAGAACCCGATATTGAACCGATGATATACATTCCATCATTAGTTTAATCCAGTGAAGATCAAACCCCATCCTCTGTAGTAAAGCCTTTATAAAATCCCATTCCACTCGATCATACGCTTTACTGATATCCGTTTAATGGCCATAAACTTTCCCTGACATGCCTTATTGGTTCTCAAACCATGGAACATCTCCTGAGCGATAAGAATATTATCAGAGATCAACCGACCTGCAACAAAAGCTGATTGCGTTTCCGATATAAGATAAGGGAGACATCTTTTCAACCGCTGACACAGAACCTTCGAAATAATCTTATACCCCACGTTACATAGACTGATGGGCCTCAACTCCGTCATCCTGGTGGGTCTCTCCGTTTTAGGGATCATACAAATGTTAGTAATATTTAACCTTGGATCTAAAGTACCAGATTCCAGAAAATTATTTACCATATTAACCAGATCATCCTTAATAACATGCCAAGAGTGTTGGAAAAAAAGAGCAGTCATACCATCTGGGCCTGGCGCTTTCTCTGGATGCATCATAAACAAAGCCTCTTTGACCTCGGATTCGGTTGCTATTCTAAGCAATCGTTGATTCATCTGAGGTGTAATACCAGGTGTTACCTCTGTGAGAAAATTATCAAATTCTGATGGTGCAGTGGTAGTAAATAAATCTTCAAAATAGTCTACTGCTACCTTTTCCACCTCATTATCCTTTGTAATCCAGTTCCCCGCAGCATCATATAGCCCCACAATCCTATTACGTACCCGCCTTTGTTTCGTTAAAGCATGATAGAATTTTGTATTGAGATCTCCCGATGAGTGCCACATATTCCGACTTTTCTGATGTCAATATTCTTCTTCATCCTTATATGCATCTTGTAACTTCCGGGATACTTCCAAAATATCCTCCTGCGACCTATTATTATCTGTTTGTACCTCTTCGAGAGCTTTCTGTAGATCATTTATTTTTTCCTTTCCATAAGGGGGATTATTTTTTCGCCATTTAGCAATTTCATGACGACAATTGCCAATTTTCTCCACTATACCTTCAGATTGTCCTGCTCTATAATTTGACCAACCCATTGTGATTGAATCCATAAGTCCTTCTTGTCCAATCCATCTCTTATCAAATCGGAACTGGCCTTTCCTTCTCACAACTTTATCCTCCAAGTAGGCCACAACTGGTCGATGATCAGATGCCACCAGTCCTAAATACTCTGTATGAGAACATGGAAACAAAGTGTGCCATTCCTCATATTAATAAAGTATAAAATTTTTATTTGATTATATGATGGTGAGGTGAATGTATGAGAGTGAGAAAATGGCATAAACATGTGATAAATACGAATGGAAAGATAATTAAAATTAAAAAATAATAAACTAAATATCAATATTGGCCAAAATCTAAAAAACTACATAAGCACCGTCAGAGCAGTTCGACCGGCCGGTCCGGTCAAGTTTTCAAAACATATTTTTTATGTTTATAATATATTTTAAATTGTTTTTTAAAAACAAATATTTCAAAAATATAGTTTTAAATCTTTACTATATTATATATTCAGTTCAATGTAGTCTTCAAATAAAACACTATTCTGTTTTTTTTTTCTATTATGTTTAAAATATAGAATAAAAAGTTAAGAAAAGATTCTGAGAGAGAGCAGAGCGAGGAGAGGAGAAGTCGAGAGAGAGACGAGAGAGAGAGGAGAGAGAGAGAGAGAGAGAGAGAGAGAGAGAGAGAGAGAGAGAGAGAGAGAGAGAGAGAGAGCGCGAGAGAGAGAGAGAGAGAGAGAGAGAGAGAGAGATGAGATCTATCTCTAGAGAGAGAGCTCTCTAGAGTCGATCTCTCTCTCTCTCTCCTCTCTCTCTCTCTCTCTCTCTCTCTCTCTCTCTCTCTCTCTCTCTCTCTCTCTCACTCTCTCTCACACACTCTCTCTCTCTCTCTCTCTCTCTCTCTCTCTCTCAATTTTGTTTCTTCTAATGGCAAATATGCCAATTCACCCAATAATTTATTATTTTTAATATTATGTCGATTAGGAAATTGCGATCAAGCCATTGGCAATCAGGGCGATTGGCAATTAGGTCAAACTCAGATCTGATGTCGCCATTGGGGAGTCCCACGCTCTCTGGAGAGAAAGCTTCTTTGTCTCCCCTCCCATTTGCCTCATTTGCTCCCACGGACCCACCCCCGATTCACGCTTCTCAAACGCATATTCAATCAACCCAAAGGAATATGTGGTATTCATTTGTTCCACAACCTCTGTCCGACATGGATAAATGAATCGATGCTCTTCAATTACCAAAGGAGTTTTTTGTGAATACGGATCCACTACGGAAATGTTTTGTGGTGTTGTATTTTATTGGTGATGCTCCACACGGTGGTTCGATTCATGCTACTATTAATTGCATATGGATGATGGATTGAAAAAGAAGATTGATGTGTAGTTCATCAATAAAGACACAGTGTTGTTATGTATTAGGAGAGAGAGTCTCAGGTGGCAGGTAATAAAGAGACGTTACAGGCACATCGCAAATATTCAATTAGTCATAAAGAGAAGTCATCTCTAAAGTAATTGAAAACCGCCTTAAATCAGTCCTACCTCATGCACTTGAACCGAACCAGAGCACCTTCGTGAAAGGCAGGCTGCTATTGGAAAATGTCATGTTTGCCACAGATATTACTAATGGATATCATTTGGATAACATTTCAGACCGCTGAACCATAAAACTTTACATATCCAAAGCATTTTACACCGTCAAGTAGAACTTTATCTCGCAGGTACTTGAAGCCATGGGACTGTCTGATATGTTTATCAGATGGATCTACCTTTGTATCTTCAGAGTCTTCTTTCAGTCCAGGTCAATGGAGAACTCGAAGGTTTCTTCACCAGTGCTCGTGGAATTCATCAATGATGTTGTTTCTCTCCATACTTATATGTTATTCTTAACAATGTTCTTTCTAAACTGCTCAACCAGGCTGCAATAGAAGGACATTTTGGGTATCATCCTCTCTACAGCAAGGTAAATCTAACTCATCTCATTTCTGCTGATGATATATTGGCATTCACTGATGGCAGTGCAACTTCTCTTGATGGGTTCCTCGGTCGTCGGAGTTACGCATCAGTTTGGTTTGATATCGGGATTACATATAAATATATCGAAGTCATCTCTATTCGCTGCAGGCCAGAATAAAATGATCATAAGTCAGGCAGCTGATAGCAAAGGGTGAGACATGAACGCTACCTACAACATATCTGGGGATGCCTCTAACCACCAAAACTTGGAGTAAACTTCAACATGAACCGCTCATATATATGATTTGAGGCAGGTTTCTTTCCTGGACTCATAGATCATTGTCTTTTTCTGGCCGGATTGAGCTGATTAAGACAATTATTACAAGCATCACCAATTTCTGGAGTTCGGCTTCATTCTTCCCACAGCTTGTTTGGATACTACTGAGAGCATGTGCAGTGATTTCTTATTGTGTTGTTCCCCAAACATCAGTTACAAAGCTAAGGTTCATGGGCTGAATGTGTTCCAGAGATTGAAGGGGAACTTCGTCTTCGTACTATGTATGATATGTCTCTGGTTTTTGCCCTTAGCCTTATTTGGAAGCCAATTTCACTCTCATGCTCTCTCTGGGTGGCGTAAATGCATAAGTATATGCTTCGTGATATCTCTTATGGGGATGTTAAGGAGGGCAAGACTTGTTCATGGCTCTGGCACAAGTTGTTAAAACTCAGACCCATAACTTATAACTGTTTAAGTATGAGGTTAAAAAAGCTTAGTCTATATCCTTCTGGTTTGAAAATTGTGTAGGTATGGGCAGGCTTAGAGACATAACAAGAGACTTTGAAAACGGTACCTCGGAGTGAATCGGGAAGAAACGCTATCTGAAGTGATCTGAAACACAAATTGGAACTGGAGATCTAGAGGCAGAAGGGTGTTCTCTTTGCAATATGATAAGATTCATGTTCTACCAGCGCTGGACCCCTTGGCTGGTCTTGATATACCGTAATGGAGACATGGTAATGCTAATTTCAATAATGTGTTCTCTTCTACGATCTTCTGCGAAGACATGGGAGTATTGCGCACAAGGAAGGATCATCTTCCATGGCATAAAATTGTTTGGTTCTCAGAGGGTATTCCTCAACAGTCATTTACGGTTTGGTGGCAATTTAAGACATGCTGTCTACTGATATTCGTATGAGACTTTGGGGAATTTTTAGGTGTGTGTTTTCTTGGTGAAAGGGAAAATAGTATAGATCATTTACTTTTCACCTGGCCCAACACTTTCACTTTCTGGGGAGATGTTGCGGGAAGACTGCTTGTGAAACACCTCAACCCGAAAATCTTTGAAAAAGACGTGTGTAAATTTCTAAGTAAAAGATCAAGTAATTTTTAATTGGATGAACATGAGAAATACTGCAACTTTATAAATGAAGCACGATACTAAATACGTAAAAGTTAAGATCATGTAGTTTACAATAACAATATCTCTTACAAAACTTCTCAACATTACCCAAGTTTAAAAACCCTAGCCCCGATGGTGTTTATAGCCTCGCTCTCTGGTCCACACAATCAACCTTATCTGCATCACAAAGGAGGCATGAGTATACAAAATTATTCAGTGATGACTGTAGATCCTAAAATCTACACTAAGAATTTGATAGTGATCGGGAGTTCAATCCAGGGAAGAAATAATGTGCGCAACGATATCCTCATAACACAACGATATAATCAGGTCTGAGTTGTCGAAAATGGACTATATTCGTAGAGTCTCAGATGGCAGGTAATAAAGAGACGTTACAGGCACATCGCAGATATTCAATTGGTCATAAAGAGAAGTCATCTCTAAACTAATTGAAAACCGCCTTAAATCAGTCCTGCCTCATGCGACTGAACCGAACCAGAGCACCTTCGTGAAAGGCAGGCTGCAATTGGAAAATGTCATGCTTGCCACAGATATTACTAATGGATATCATTTGGATAACATTTCAGACCGCTGAACCATAAAAATTTACACATCCAAAGCATTTTATACCGTCAAGTAGAGCTTTATCTCGCAGGTACTTGAAGCCATGGGACTGTCTGATCTGTTTATGAGATGGATCTACCTTTGTATCTTCACAGTCTTCTTTTCAGTCCAGGTTAATGGAGAACTCGAAAGTTTCTTCACCAGTGCTCGTGGAATTCATCAATGATGTTGTCTCTCTCCATACTTATATGTTATTCTTAACAATGTTCTTTCTAAACTGCTCAACCAGGCTGCAATAGAAGGAATTTTAGGGTATCATCCTCTCTACAGCAAGGTAAATCTAACTCATCTCATTTTTGCTGATGATATATTGCCATTCACTGATGGCAGTGCAACTTCTCTTGATGGGTTCCTCGGACGTCGGAGTTATGCATCAGTTTGGTTTGATATCGGGATTACATATAAATATATCGAAGTCGTCTCTGTTCGCTGCAGGCCAGAATAAATGATCATAAGTCAGGCAGCTGATAGCAAAGGGTGAGACATGAACGCTACCTACAACATATCTGGGGATGCCTCTAACCACACAAACTTGGAGTAAACTTCAACATGAACCGCTCATATATATGATTTGAAGCAGGTTTCTTTCCTGGACTCATAGATCATTGTCTTTTGCTGGCCGGCTTGAGCTGATTAAGACAATTATTACAAGCATCAATAATTCTGGAGTTCGGCTTTCATTCTTCCCATAGCATGTTTGGATACTACTGAGAGCATGTGCAGTGATTTCTTATTGTGTTGTTCCCCAAACATCAGTTACAAAGCTAAGGTTCATGGGCTGAATGTGTTCCAAAGATTGAAGGGGGACTTCGTCTTCGTACTATGTATGATATGTCTCTGGTTTTTGCCCTTCGCCTTATTTGTAAGCCGTTTTCACTCTCATGCTCTCTCTGGGTGGCGTGGATGCATAAGTATCTGCTTCGAGATATCTCTTATGGGGATGCAAAGTGAAACACCCACCCCTTCCCATTTCCAACCGGGGTTCCTGGGCACGGGGTTTAGGACACACATGTCTACTTTTCCGACATTTCCGTGTGTCCCGTTTCTGGTCCCATGAGTTTCAGGTGCATTTCCTTCCTTACCGTCGACATTTCCACTTATAGTTCTGCAAAAATGGGAGAGGGAAAAGAGGGGTGCGTATTAATACTCAGTGAAGCGATTCTAGACCAGTCTCCCCCATGAGCCTCTATACGGCTCAATGCGAAACGAGAACCGTCTAGTCACTACACACAGACGATGCAACCTATCAGCTAGTTATTAAGTTTCCTTTCACAAATCAAGCACTGTAATGAACTCAGTCATCACTCAATTCATAGAATTCGGTTTATTATTAAGACTCCCATCATCCTAGGACTTTAGGACCTACACAGCTCAAGCGGACCATTCCTCCCCTTTTCTTGCTGCTTCCTGTGAAGTCGCCTGCCCTGGTAGGCCCGCCGCCCAGTTCCTCGGGTTCGGACCGCCTTTGCAGTGTATTACGACCCCTTCCCGCCAAGACTCGACGTGACTCAATCTTACCGGCGCCTCTATTCTTACCCTGCCATTTTTATCCGATGCTATGGCCCCGCATCTCCGCCGTTTTTGAACGCTACGGCCGCTGCGTTTCCTTTCTTTCACCCTTCCCCGGGTAATTTATCCCACCCTTCTTGGGTAATTTATCCCACCCTTCCCGGGTACTTTTCTAATCATTCATTTTCTTTCCTTTTTCTTATCATTTCCTTTTCTTTATTCATTTCCTTTTTCTTTAGACTCTTTCCTTTCTTTCATTTCTAGACGCCACCCGTTCTCGGTGTCACATTCAATTCAATAAACAACCATTTCACGGATGTCCTATCATTCATCTAATCAACCGGTTAGCGTTTACTATTAACCTACTTTTAATTCCTTCTAAGCATCCTAGCTTTCAACCACAATCAAGAATAGATCTTCAACCAATCACTCATTCATCATTCAATCAACACAAACAATCCATGTACTGTCCCTAATCAGTACGAGCGTTCTTATGCAGTATGATCTATCAACCTAACATCAATCAGGATCTAAATCATCCTAATTCCTCATTCAACAGTATAAAAGAACATGAACAAGATCTGGAATAGAACACCTCACCTTAGCCTAGATCTGGATCTGGATCTGAGAGTAGAGGGTAAGAGAAACGGAATCTGAGGTCTATGACACCACGCGGCTACCACCACCACTCGCGGCTGCTCAGGGCGAGGAGAGAGAGAGGCGGCGTGGAGAGAGAGAGGAGAGAAGGAGGCGCGGCGAGGAGAGAGAGAGAGGAGAGAGAAACGCGGTAAGGAGAGAGAGGAAGAGAGAGGCGGCGGGGGGAGAGAGAAGGAGTCGACGGCTAGGGCTTCTGATCTCCGGGAATTCTCTGCAGGGCTTCGCTTCTAAATTTCTGATGAGAGAAAAAGAAGTGGATGCCTGCTTTTATAAGGGGAAGAGAAAGGGAAAACCCTAGGGTTTTCTAATTGGGCTGCAGAGAACCCATTAGCATTTAAAATTTTTTAAATGGGCTGGTTTTGGGGTGTTACAATTCTCCCCCTCTTATTCGGAATTCGTCCCGAATTCCAAATCTTCAGTTCAAACTTAACAAGCCAAAACTGGGGTGAGTTTCCAAACACAATCAAGGGAAGCACGAAATGACATCCTACTTGCTCAAGATCATTTAAAACCAACAATGAATTTAATAAATGAAATGGAGTAGGACTACAACGAATAAATAGGTCTCAAGGTATCGCCAAAATCCGCGAATAACCTTATAACAAGAAATGAAAAGCTAAAACCATTACAGAAAGAAGAAAAACCGTGTCCTACTCCTACTAGCTGACTCAGAAATCACATCTAGCCACTTCGTACTGGAGACTTCTGCTCCCCTTCCGGCTTAGGACCAGCCACGCGGCCACTCCCTGTCGACGACGCCGGCTCCTCTTCCCACTCTGAGTCCTCCGATGGATCCTCCTCCACCTCTACGTCCTCCTCAGAGCTCGAGATGGCGACAACCCGACGAGTAAGTGTCCGTTCAGCCTCCATTGCCTGACCGGCCATCCGGTTCACCAAGGCGAATTCCCATGGTTCCAACACACCAATCAGCTTGCCCCGAATCACCTCGCGGAGTCCTGCCTTATACCACCGGCACCAATCCTCCGCTGTCTTGGGCTTGCATCTTTTGGCTGACTCCAGGAATTCCTCTGTGTACTCCCGGACTGAGCGCGGTCCTTTCCTGGCCTGCATCAATGTTCCACACCGACATACTCCGGTCATGCTCCTCAGACTCTCTGCATCAATGCTCGGAATCTTCCTTGGGCGTCCACGTTTCCTCGTTGGTACACTGTCCTCCATCCTGATCGGTCCCGGACCTTCCCTGGTCGGCCCCGTCTTCCTTGGGCGCCCTCGGCCCCTTGTGGGCGGCGTCATGTCAACTTCAGGTGCAAACTGGAAAGTACCCTGACCCTGGTACAATCGCCTGTACTCGGCTGCCCGCTGGAAATGGGGCATCAAAATCCGACGCCTCACGGTCGTCTCCTGGATGGGGGCGTTCGGCTGCTCCGCGAACTCCATTCCTCTTCATCTGGGAAGAGTGCCCGGTACCACATCGCCCCAAGCGTCACGGTAGGGCTTGCGGGCGTACGCCCTTGTCCCTTTTGGTCCATAGCGCATGCGTCTTTCTCCGAGCTCGTGATGCACTGGTGAAGACATCCTGCAGCGTAAAAACAAAGACCTGATCAGTACATAATAGTAGTCATGCATAGATGGCAGTTTTCAATCAATTCTCAAACTAGAGCTGCTTTAACAGACAATATCTCCAGTGTGGTTCTTATCATCCCTTTTTGCCCCAAGATGATCCTTTTTACAGTCAGCCTTTTTACCCTATGAAGATCTCATATCCTTATTAACATTTGCATTCTGCTCCAAGATGACTCTCCATCATCCTTTTTACCCCAAGATGATCCTCCATCCTCTTTTTACCCCAAGATGATCCTCCATCATCCTTTTTACCCCAAGATGATCCTTAGCTTGGTCCTCACAATCTGAAATCGGTTTTCTCCCACTATCTCGTCCGTCCGTCCCTTGGCCGCCCCGAGTTGCTCCTTCCTCGTTGGCGGGCCCACGCCCCGATGGTGGGACCCGCGCCCATACTTCTTTTTTTTTTTTTTTTTTTTATATGGAACGAGTTTGACTGTTATATCAGAATGTCAGAAGTCCATTTGCAGGGTTTGCAGGGTTTAATTCCTCCGTGAAGCTGCGCACGCCTCGGCCTTGCGTCCGTCTCTCCTTCCCCGGCCTCCCCGGCCCGTGTGGGACGGTGTTGTCCGCGAGACGCTTCCCTCCAGCTCGAATGTCCGGCTATCCATTCCCCTTAACTTGACGTGCTAGGCGACTAATCCCTCTGTATACTTGCCTTACAACTCCTTGTTACCCATTCCTGACCTCTGAAACTCCACTACACTGCGGTACGAGGACTTTTTGGTTGAACTGATCTTGTCCGGAGACTCTGAGCTGTTCGAATTCTTCTTCAACATTAACTATGCCGGTCTATCAGAACCATAAGGGAAATGGGCAATAGTGGAAATGCTGATCCCTTAAGTTAGTATTAAGGGACCTTAACCTGGCTCTGATACCAATTGAAACACCCACCCCTCCCCATTTCCAACCGGGGTTCCTGGGCACGGGGTTTAGGACACACATGTCTACTTTCCGACATCTCCGTGTGTCCCGTTTCTGGTCCCATGAGTTTCAGGTTCATTTCCTTTTCCTTACCGTCTACATTTCCACTTATAGTCCTGCAAAAATGGGAGAGGGAAAAGAGGGGTGAGTACTAATACTCAGTGAAGCGATTCTAGACCAGTCTCCCCCATGAGCCTCTATACGGCTCAATGCGAAACGAGAACCGTCTAGTCACTACACACAGACGATGCAACCTATCAGCTAGTTATTAAGTTTCCTTTCACAAATCAAGCACTGTAATGAACTCAGTCATCACTCAATTCATAGAATTCGGTTATTATTTAAGACTCCCATCATCCTAGGACTTTAGGACCTACACAGCTCAAGCGGACCATTCCTCCCCTTTTCTTGCTGCTTCCTGTGAAGTCGCCTACCCTGGTAGGCCCGCCGCCCAGTTCCTCGGGTTCGGACCGCCTTTGTAGTGCATTACGACCCCTTCCCGCCAAGACTCGGCGTGACTCAATCTTACCGGCGCCTCTATTCTTACCTGCCATTTTATCCGATGCTATGGCCCCGCATCTCCGCCGTTGTTTTTGAATGCTACGGCCGCCGCGTTTCCTTTCTTTCACCCTTCCTCGGGTAATTTATCCCACCTTCTTGGGTAATTTATCCCACCCTTCCCGGGTACTTTTCTAATCATTCATTTTCTTTCCTTTTTCTTATCATTTCCTTTTCTTTATTCATTTCCTTTTTCTTTAGACTCTTTCTTTTCTTTCATTTCTAGACGCCACCCGTTCTCGGTGTCACATTCAATTCAATAAACAACCATTTCACGGATGTCCTATCATTCATCTAATCAACCGGTTAGCGTTTACTATTAACCTACTTTTAATTCCTTCTAAGCATCCTAGCTTTCAACCACAATCAAGAATAGATCTTCAACCAATCACTCATTCATCATTCAATCAACACAAACAATCCATTTACTGTCCCTAATCAGTACGAGCGTTCTTATGCAGTCTGATCTATCAACCTAACATCAATCAGGATCTAAATCATCCTAATTCCTCATTCCACAGTATAAAAGAACATGAACAAGATCTGGAATAGAACACCTCACCTTAGCCTAGATCTGGATCTGGATCTGAGAGTAGAGGGTAAGAGAAACGGAATCTGAGGTCTATGACACCACGCGGCTACCACCACCACTCGCGGCTGCTCACGGCGAGGAGAGAGAGAGGCGGCGTGGAGAGAGAGAGGAGAGAAGGAGGCGCGGCGAGGAGAGAGAGAGAGGAGGAGAGAGAAACGCGGTAAGGAGAGAGAGAAGCGAGAGGAGGGCGGGGGGAGAGAGAGAAGGAGTCGACGGCTAGGGCTTCTGATCTCCGGGAATTCTCTGCAGGGCTTCGCTTCTAGATTTCTGATGAGAGAAAAGAAGTGGAGGCCTGCTTTTATAAGGGGAAGAGAAAGGGAAAACCCTAGGGTTTTCTAATTGGGCTGCAGAGAACCCATTAGCATTTAAAAATTTTTAAATGGGCTGGTTTTGGGGTGTTACACTAAGGAGGGCAAGGCTTGTTCATGGATCTGGCACAAGTTGTTAAAACTCAGACCCATAACTTATGACCGTTCAAGTATGAGGTTAAAAAAGCTCAGTCTATATCCTTCTGGTTTGAAAATTGTGTAGGTATGGGCAGGCTTAGAGACATAACAAGAGACTTTGGAAACGGTACCTCGGAGTGAATCGGGAAGAAATACTATCTGAAGTGATCCGAAACACAAATTGGAACTGGAGATCTAGAGGCAGAAGGGTGTTCTCTTCGCAATATGATATGATTCATGTTCTACCAGCACCGGACCCCTTGGCTGGTCTTGATATACCGTAATGGAGACATGGTAATGATAATTTCAATAATGTGTTCTCTTCTACCATCTTCTGCGAAGACATGGGAGTATTTGCGCACAAGGAAGGATCATCTTCCATGGCATAAAATTGTTTGGTTCTCAGAGGGTATTCCTCAACAGTCATTTACGGTTGGTGGCAATTTAAGACATGCTGTCTACTGGTATTCGTATGAGACTTTGGGGAATTTTTAGGGTTGTGTCTTCTTGGTGAAAGGGAAAATAGTAGGGATCATTTATTTTTTGCCTGGCCCAACACTTTCACTGTCTGGGAGATGTTGCCGGAAGACTGCTTGTGAAACACCCCAACCCGGAAATATTTGAAAAAGACGTGAAAATTTCTAAGTAAAAGATCAAGTAAATTTTTATCGGATGAACATGAGAAATACTGCAACTTTATAAATGAAGCACGAGACTAAATACTTAAAAGTTAAAATCATGTATTTTACAATAACAATATCTCTTACAAAACTTCTCAACATTACCCAAGTTTAAAAACCCTAGCCCCGATGGTGTTTATAGCCTCGCGCTCCGGTTCACACAATCAACCTTATCTTCATCACAAAGGAGGCATGAGTATACAAAATTACTCAGTGATGACTGTAGATCCTAAAATCTACTCTAAGAATTTGTCAGTGATCGGGAGTTCAATCTAGGGAAGAAATAACGTGGGCAACGATATCCTCAGAAAAAAATGATATAATCAGGTCTGAGTCGTCGAAAATGGACTATATTCGTAGGTCGAATATCATAGAGATATCAGGAGAAGGGAGGATCGTGACTTAACTCAGGATCAAGCTGCCTACGTACCCGTCAAGAGATCAAGTCTAAACGTAAATCGGTTATCATCATCTCGAAAGAGATGTCGGTTTCACTTGTCTCGAGCGTGACATCGTCTTCTTCGGTTCTCAAGAGAGACGTCGGTTTATCTCTAACCATCTTGGACGAGAGGTCGTTTGAGTTTGGTCGGGAAGCCTTTAGGAACTTAGGGTTCAATATCGGTGAACAAGGACTCGTGTCTGTTCGTTGTGGTGTAGAGAATTCGACGTTGTGAGCATTACATAGACGTCATCGGGATGGCGGTGAAGAATGATATGGTCTCAGGTACATGAAGTTCTATCCCTCAATAAACCATAATCCTCTTTAATAAAACAGGAAGATCGTGAACGATTGTATTCATGGTCGTGGGCCCTCGTGAGCTCCAAAAGTGGGATTCTTGTGAAGATAGCTTTCTTGTCCTTTTATAGGACTTTCTCTACATATTCTTTTGTTGTTAAACATGCTCCTCATCTTAAGCTTTGACCTATTCTCGCGCTGAATGAGGCCAACATTCTAGGAGGTCGACAACTAACATATTTGATCCAATCTAGAATAGTAATCAACACCCAATATTAATGGAAGAGATTTGTACCAAATCTCGGTCCAACATTTCCCCCCAGTTCTTCGAGTAAGGTGACGAGGTCAGAGAACGGAAATGTCTTTTAACAACTGAAGCCACATGGCTCTGAATCGACTTTCCTCTAGGGAGTTCGTGATGTCATCCGCCGTTTGGTAGCGAGATTGTGCAAGAGAACTTGCATAAGCATTTGATCTTGTCCTGTTTGTCGTGATCAAAATGTGAATTCGATCTCAGCTATTTGGTGTATTATATCAAGCCGTTTGACGTTCGTTTGATCACTAAGTGATCGATTTCGTTTATGTCCGTGGGTTAAGGAAGTAGTTCAAAGTAGTCTGTTGGTGCCGCACTGAACACGCGAATTGGTTCGAGCTCGCGGTTTCACAAATATGGGTCGAGCTTGTCAGCGGAGTTGCTTATTTGAAAATCATAGAGAGTTATTTTGATATCTCATGGCAGATGGGATTTTGTGATTAAATCTGTTTATATTATGATTTTTTGATGTGAGTCTGGTTGCTTATTCCGCGTTTGTGTTAATATTTTGTGTTTGTATAAGGGTTGTTGAAAATATATATAGTCCCACCGAATCACTAAGTCAATGCAAAATGATTGGATACACGTAGAGAGTGAACATTTATTTTGGTTCGACTATAGGAGCGATTTGTATCGCTCGTCTTCAGGATGTTTTGCGAGATAGAAGCCGATCAGGAATCTAACTCGCGGGCCGGTGGTGACCTAAGGACGTGGTTTATCGATGTTGTTTTTTTGATACGAAAGATGAGGGTTTGGGTCGTTTGAGACCGTGTGGTAAAACTCGCTAAGAGTTTGAGCTTGTTTAAAGTTGAAAATAGAGTTTAAGGATATTTCGAGCCAATTGAGACCAAAAAGTGAATCCCAATAGTAGTTCGAGCTACTGGTAGCGTGAGAATAATGTATAAAACATTTTGCGGTTATATAAGTTTATTTATGAAACTTGTGATCGACATAGTTGTTGGGGTCAAAATCGGTCACGACGGGAATCAATGTCTGAAAGTCCGTAAAAATCAGCATAACCGTTTTTACGAAAAGTAATCTTCGTAAAGATATCTTTACGAACAGCCTTGCGGTAAAATATCGTCCAAATCTCAATCGAACCACTAAATACCGATTGTCTGAAGGCAACGGACATGTATCCAAATCGGCCGCGGACAAGCTCGAGTATGGAAATCAGACCGCGGACAAGCCAAGCTCGATCGATAAGCGGCGACCAAGCATGCACACAGCTCGGTCGCTACGTAGCGACCGAGCTCGAGCCAAGCTCGGTCGCTACGTAGCGACGAGCATCCGTCTCGCTCGGTCGCTACGTAGCGACCGAGCCCGAGCCAAGCTCGGTCGCTACATAGCGACCGAGCGATCGTCCCGCTCGGTCGCTACGTAGCGACCGAGCTCAGCCAAGCTCGGTCGCTACGTAGCGACCGAGTGATCTTCCCGCTCGGTCGCTACGTAGCGACCGAGCTCAGCCAAGCTCGGTCGCTACGTAGCGACCGAGTGATCGTCCCGCTCGGTCGCTACGTAGCGACTGAGCTCGAGCCAAAGCTCGGTCGCTACGTAGCGACCGAGCGATCGTCCCGCTCGGTCGCTACGTAGCGACCGAGCTCAGCCAAGCTCGGTCGCTACGTAGCGACCAAGCGATCGTCCCGCTCGGTCGCTACGTAGCGACCGAGCTCAGCCAAGCTCCGTCGCTGCGTAGCGACCAAGCGATCGTCCCGCTCGGTCGCTACGTAGCTACCGAGCTCGAGCCAAAAGCTCGGTCGCTACGTAGCGACCGAGCGATCGTCCCGCTCGGTCGCTACGTAGCGATCGTCCCGCTCGGTCGCTACGTAGCGACCGAGCTCGAGCCAAGCTCGGTCGCTACGTAGCGACCGAGCTCAGCCAAGCTCGGTCGCTACGTAGCGACCGAGCGCTCGTCCCGCTCGGTCGCTACGAAGCGACCGGGCTCGAGCCAAAGTTTGGTTGCTGTGTAGCGATTGAACCTTTCCGAACGTCAATATGACACCAGTTCTTCAATTCTCGTCAAAACTTTCGAATGCTATCTCCCGAAGACCGTAGCAAGCTCAGTCCATGTTTCCCGCCATTCTAATTCATCGATCAAACTTCGCGGATTAGAAACCGCGGAAACTCGTAGTAAACGTGTCGAGTCGGAAGACGGCCCAAAGGGACCTAAAACACGACTCGAGGCCCATCCTACGATTTTCCTAACCAAAAGCCCGTAAACCACAGCCTGGTTTACGCTTGGTCCACAAGGAAGGATAAATGTCAAGTTTTTGCGGATAAATACGGAAGTTTTGAAGATAATTGTGAAGATCGGGAAAAATGGAATATCTCCATTTTATGCTATGACGGCTTAAGGGCAGAAGAGTAAAAGCGTAAACCGACCTTGGAGCTAGTATATAAGGAGTCCTAGGCGAGAGCAAGGGAGGGAGCTTTTTAGATTCGGAATTCTCTGCACTTAGAAACTTTAGGCTTTATTCTCGACAAGTTTGGTTTCTATGACTGGCACTCAATTACTAGACGAACTCGCCCAGGCAGTTCGATCTCTTGTCCAGCTCTATCAATTGAACTACGTTCGGCTTGATCCTCGAAAGGGGTACGTAGGCAGCCTTTAACAAGGTTCAGTCCGAAATCAATCTAAGCTTTTAGATATCTTTTTCGTCCTGTTATCGAGCTGCGACTCAACTAGGATTAGGGTTATGTTGCTAGAACTAGGTAACTCGCTGACGGCCCTTGCGGCCAAAGCTTTGTATTCTCTTGTAATGATCGCAACGCTCTTACGCGGACTCGAAATAAGATCTACTGTTTTCTCTAAACTCGTTTGTTATCTTTTCATGATTTCCGCATATATTCGATCACTTGTCGTTGGCTCTCGCAGAGATCCGGGACCTCTGGGAAATTAGGGTTTTCCTAGTTTCCTTATTTAAACGGAAATCGACAGTGCGAATTTCGGTTCCCACAGTTTGGCGCTAGAAGGAGGGGGGGGGTTACGGATTACTCTTACTCATGGCCACAAAACGCTTGATCGAAACGATGTTTGGATATATGAAAGACAAACTCGCAGCACTGACTGCTCCTATGGCCAACGTTTACGCAAACGCTGTAGTTTTCAACAAAATCGAAAACTTAGTCGCGACCTTCCGCCACAGGAAGAGCACTAAAACAAGCTCGCGATTTCTCCCTGTAAGCAAGAAGGGAAACGATAAATCTTATAAAAACCCCGTAAAGAAATCTTGATGCGTAAGGGTTTTACCAAAACACGTTTTCCGAAAATTTCGGAAGGATAAAACTTGTTCTCCCAAAAAAACCGCTGAAAACCCCTATGTTAATCGCGGAAAAAAGGAAAACAAAACAACAAAACGATTATACAGCTCGGTCGCTACGTAGCGACCAAGCACGCACACCGCTGCTCGGTCGCTACGTAGCGACCGAGCACGCACACGGCTCGGTCGCTACGTAGCGACCGAGCACACACGCTGCTCGGTCGCTACGTAGCGACCGAGCACACACACTGCTCGGTCGCTACGTAGGACCGAGCTCAAGCCAACTCTCCACTCGCTACATAGCGACCTGTAAGGCCTCAGAAAGGTCCTCCTTTGGGTTCTCTTTTGAATCCTCGTCGAAACACTTTTCGTTTCGTCTCAATCGGAGTTTCCGTTGAGATTTTACGACGAAAACAAGCGGGACTGTCTCGGCTTGCTTCCACTCGCTACGTAGCGACCTGTCAGACTGTCAGTCGCTACGTAGCGACCTGTAAGGCCTCAGAAAGGTCCTCCTTGGGTTCTCTTTTGAATCCTCGTCGAAACGCTTTTCGTTTCGTCTCAATCGGAGTTTCCGTTGAGATTTTACGACGAAAACAAGTAGGACTCTTCTCGCTTGCTTCCACTCGCTACGTAGCGACCTGTCAGACTGTCAGTCGCTACGTAGCGACCTGTAAGGCCTCAGAAAGGTCCTCCTTTGGGTTGTCTTTTGAATCCTCATCGAAACGCTTTTCGTTTCGTCTCAATCGGAGTTTCCGTTGAGATTTTACGACGAAAACAAGTAGGACTCTTCTCGGCTTGCTTCCACTCGCTACGTAGCGACCTGTCAGACTGTCAGTCGCTAGTAGCGACCTGTAAGGCCTCAGAAAAGTCCTCCTTTGGGTTGTCTTTGAATCCTCATCGAAACGCTTTTCGTTTCGTCTCAATCGGAGTTTCCGTTGAGATTTTACGACGAAAACAAGTAGGACGCTTCTCGGCTTGCTTCCATTCGCTACGTAGCGACCTGTCAGACTGTCAGTCGCTACGTAGCGACCTGTAAGTCCTCAAAGGTTCCTCCTTTGTGTTCCTTTGAATCCTCTTCGAAACGCTTTTCGTTTCGTCTCAATCGGAGTTTCCGTTGAGATTTTACGACGAAAACAAGTGGGACTCGTCTCGGCTCGCTTCCACTCGCTATAGCGACCGAGATGACATCCTCACTCGCTATAGCGACCTGTCAGGCCTCAAAGGGGTCCTCCTTTGCGTTCTCCTTTGAATTCTCATCGAAACGCTTTTCGTTTCGTCTCAATCGGAGTTTCCGTTGAGATTTTACGACAAAAACAAGTAAACCTCATCTTAAACTCCTTGGCTTGTTTCTGCTCACCCTACCTCCATCTTTGCGTTCACTTTCGAATCTCGATCGAAACGTCTCTTGTTTCGCCTCGATTAAGTTACCATTGAGACTTTACGATATAAAAAAAAAACCGCAAAGACCTATTTTCTCGCATGGATTCAGATTAATCGTATAAAACGGCAATGGTTAACTTAACACCTTAGCCGCCTTAACTATACGATTACGTTGAACCTTTTTACAAAAATCGACGTCTTATCTAAGGAGAAGATAACAGTCAAGTTCGGAAGATAAATGTCAAGTTTCAAAGGATAAACACCAATATCGGAAATGGCGAACATACACGAGAATAGGAAACGGAAATGAGCACGCAAAACTGAGAAGGGACAAAAACTGCATCTTCGAGAGAACTAAGGTATTTCCGACTTGAAATTTTGAAATCAGACTTGGAATTTTCGTAGGAAATTACTTTGAGGCTGCCATAGAACTTTAGGGAACGTAAAACCTAGGCGGATAGTCTAGCGAACTAAGTTTTAAGCGATTTTCCTGTCTCGATATATTGTCCATAATTGTTCATCCAGATCTTGCAAACCGATCTAAACTCTCCGAAAGTCGAGAAATGATCGCCACGCATATCAAGCTCGCTTCCTAAAGAGAGAAAAAGTTAGAGACATGAACGTCGTCTTAAAACCGATTCGTTTCTGGCAATTTTCTCGGAACCGACATATCCCAAGTCGTCAACGTGGAAACAACCAAATCACAGTCCAAGCGTCGTCTATAAATCGTCCCGAATTATCGATCATTCCAAACATCAGGAGAGGAAACGTACACAACCCTTCAAAGTATCGGTTCAACCGTTTTCTTTCGTAAAAAAAAAAAGGGGGAGTAGGTACGTATACTATACTCGTATACTCCCAAACTTCAAAAAACTTCTGCAAATCGTCAAGAATAGGCAAACGACAATCTTAATATTCGTCTAAACGCTAGCAACATATCCAGACGATCATGAACATAATCTCAAAACTATACATCATTTCTTGTCGCAATCATGCGTACAGAAAACTTGTACCAATATCAAACTGAAACTCGACGATTAGCCAAAGTATTGAAGCCTTTTCCGGCTTCAGAAAGCCAGTTTCGTTTTAAAAATTTCTACGAGAAATCTTCAATCACCAAAGCATTTCTTTCAGTTTCCGTTGTACCAAGTAAGTCACGGAAAAGTATCGAAAACATTTGCGACGAAGAAAACTCGAGAATATATGTAGCATCGTGCACATTAAAAGGAGCACTTTCCTCCGATGGTTAGCTAGATCCACTTCTGGTTGACCAATTCGTTCAAGAAACAAATGTGTCATGAGAATCCTCTCGACAAACCTATGACAACCGTCCCGCGACTAGGTCGTATTGAAATAAACTTCGGTAATACTCCATGGGTAACTCCAAGCAACTTTCACCTAAGATCAAAATCACAGCGGGAACGTTTCTCGTAGAACCCGCAGAAACAATGCTACTTTGACATATGTATACATATCACTGATTTACGACCTTCGTAAAATCGGTTATATGATATGATAAATTATCGTATAGCCCACAAGGAAATCATATGATAAATTCTTCGTAACGAAACTAAGTCCTAACAACCAAACGGTTAACGGAAAATCTAAACTTTTCGAAAATTGACCAAGTTCAATACGCTCCACAATTCACTTTAAGCCCGCAACGTTTTAACCATAATACGCGGCATGTAAGGAAAAATTCGTAACAAAGCTTCTAGAGCTATACGAAACATCCTAAAAAATGCACGAAATACATCTCGGAAGGCCAACTCTTCACAAAGCACCATGAAGGAAAACACTTGTTCCCATGGACAAATTTACACGACACCTCAGTCATAATTCCTCGATCGCAAACAAAACTATTAGCATCCGAACAGGAACAACAATTTTTGGCTGCGAACATTCTAGTCAAACCAGAATGTTTCTCAAACACAGGGCTAATACTAAACCCTCGCAACATCGCGAAATATCTTCAAAGCCCGCGAACATTTCAAGCACGAAACGTGGCATACGAAAGAATAACAAATCTTCAGCATCGCGAGACGTCGCGGACGCCTGAAGATTAGTCTTCGACGAAATTTCCTTCCTCGATAAAAACACCTTCATGGAAGACCAGACAGTCATACGCACTAACATCTTCTCAAAACATTTCTTCGCGAAGACTCAAAATAGTAATTTTTACCATTAAGTTGTTGCTGATCACAACAAACTCTTAACGTCCTAAACAGACTTAGCCATCTCGTAGAAGATGACTCTCTTACATCCGACACAAGGATAATAGCGCTATAAAAGAAATCCGAAATTTTGGTCCAGCACTTCCGGTCTCCGGAGAGATGCTCGATTCCAACCAACAAGTCGTATAAGCCGAGAACCTATCGCGGACTTTAAATCGGTATGGAATCAGGATGAAACTGAAACGGGATACGTAAGTCGAATTAGTCATCGCACCCTCTAAAACCAGGAGTAAACCTAGGTCTTGCCCTAAACCCAGCGCACTGGTCTCTAACATCTCTAGGCATAGTATCAAACACCCTGATACGAGATCCCAAAATTGTCTCTTTGCCAATATTCGAACGTCTTCAGAAAATCCCGCAAGTTTACACACTGCGGAAAACTCTCGAAACAGATTATGGATATGGCAATTC
The DNA here is from genome assembly GCF_020379485.1 of Brassica napus. Taxonomy (NCBI): domain Eukaryota; kingdom Viridiplantae; phylum Streptophyta; class Magnoliopsida; order Brassicales; family Brassicaceae; genus Brassica; species Brassica napus. Next base: position 17,652,891 of record NC_063434.1, read on the forward strand.
ACACAGAGTTAGATTACGAGACGACAACTCGTAGTCTTCCCTCTACACCCATACAAAATGCCATCGGCAGCAACACGCCTTATAACCGCTACATAAAAACTAGACCATAAAGGTCCTACTGGAAAACTAGTCATAAGAACCTTAACTCCAAGATGAACTACGAAAGGCTTGATCCCTTCAACAAGGGTACGTAGGCAGCCGTCATAAGGCGCAGCACCAATCTTATCGCGTTTTCTACTTTTAGGAGAGCGAGAAGATCACTTACCACATACCTTTTCAACCATTAATTCCGCCTAACTCACCTAACTTGCCTAACTTGCCAAGCCACTCGCTAGAACCTCACGCTAGAAGCTCATGATTCTAACGAGCTGGGGTCAAAATCGGTCACGATGGAATCAATGTCTGAAAGTCCGTAAAAATCAGCATAAACCGTTTTTACGAAAAGTAATCTTCGTAAAGATATCTTTACGAACAGCCTTGCGGTAAAATATCGTCCAAATCTCAATCGAACCACTAAATACCGATTGTCCGAAGGCAACGGACATGTATCCAAATCGGCCGCGGACAAGCTCGAGTATGGAAATCAGACCGCGGACAAGCCAAGCTCGATCGATACGCGGCGACCAAGCAGCACACAGCTCGGTCGCTACGTAGCGCGAGCCGAGTCGCTATCCGTCTCGCTCGGTCGCTACGTAGCGACCGAG